>NW_027555514.1:187347513-188725013 GCF_003287225.1 Phascolarctos cinereus
GGAGGTGAGAGTGACTACCTTTTCACTCAGCCATCTTGGCTCCCGGGAGCCTTAATTTTTGATATTAGCAATTTGGTTGTCCTTCTTTCTTTCTTTCTTTTTTTATTATCAGATTAGCTAACAGTTTGTTTTATGAGTTTTTCCAAAAACAACCCCATTTCATTATGTATGGTGCCTTTAAGCATAATAAAGTTTTCCTGATTATCTCTAAAGCATGTTGGCTTTTATTTTTTCCTGAGATCATGATTTCTATCCTTGATTTTTTTGCATTTCCTTGAAGCATAATAAATTCGGATCCTATCCCTTATAAGTTTGGCCACCTTGGCCCTCCCTAACAGAAGGCTAAGTATGTTACATTTAATTCCACCCCCTGTGGTTTCTGGTATCTTTAAAGGGGTTTGGGAGTATCTAGGCTCTTTGCCCATGGCTCCAGCCCCCACCAATGACATTCTTCCAATTGTAGGTGGTGGGTCCCCTGCACCCCAGGTCCATATTGCCACTAATACAGTATCTTTTACAAAGGAAAATTTATGTCCAAAGTTATAAGAGCAAATATACAAACATAATCCCTTAACATGTGGGAGGTAGAATTCCTTTCCTCTTGCACCACCTCACTCTCTGAGGAAGAGGGTAGATTAGGTTCATGCTCAGCTTGCTTCCTATAGCTCAGGGTGGGGAAGCTGTGGCCTCAAGGTCAGAGGTGGCCCTCTCTAGGTCCTCAAGAGTGGCCCTTAGGCCACCTGTGGCCTTGAGGCCACAGCTTCCTCACCCCTGCATAGAGCATAGTCCTAGTTTCAAGTGCCAACCCAATTTAGGCTGAAGTCCCAGGCACCCTAGCTTCTTCTGATTTCTCTGTCAGGCTGGCTAGCTGCAACACCTTGTCTGGCTCCAAAGTTACCATGGCTCAAACTCTAGGTCTAGTGGGGACCACCACCTGCACCAGATAGTAAGAAGTACAAACAACACAGAATAGAAGTAAATACAAACACTCCCAGACCAATTTCTCTGCCAGGGTAAAAGAGAAATCAGAGGAAGGAAGTCCTTCCCACTTCTCCAGCTCAGTTTATGTCAGCACTGCTGTGGGTGAATGCTGATCTTCACCCTCTGGATTTAACAGGAAAGAACTTGAGCCAGAAAAAAAAGAGTGGCCAAAGGTGACTATTGCTGAAGTCCCTGACTTCTGTCTCTTTCTAGTGGCCCAGCACAGGCTTTGACTATGTTGCACGTTTCTCTGTCTCTTTCTTGCACAAATTTTCACTCGGTCCCTTGCGTTGGCCTTGATAAGTCCCAGCCTGAGGTGGTAGATTGTGCTGGGGGGTTTCCAGTACTGGGGCTTCCTGGTGGCTGTCTTTTGCTGTGGCTGGATGGCAGTGCTGATTTCAAGCTTCTTGAATTATCCTGTGGTATAGGGGCTGCCCTGGAGCGGTAGTGCTGAGAGCTGGCTCCAAGCTTCTTGGTGGGCCTCTGGCATCCAGCTTGCTCAGGTACTGCAAAATGGGAGGATTGGGGAGAAAAGGAAGGGAACAAACATTGATATGATGCTTTCTGTGTGCCAGGCATTGTGCTAAGCACTTACAAATATTTCATTTGACCCTCATAACAATTGTTCAGGATGTTGGTCAGTCATGCCAGATTCTTCATGACCCCATGAAGCAAAGCACACGAGGCCCTTCTATCCTCCACTATCTCTTGAAGTCTGTTTAAGTTCATGTTCATTGTTTCTATGATAATATCTATCCTCTGCCATCCTTTTTTCCTTTTGTCTTCAATCTTTCCCAACATCAGGGTCTTTTCCAGTGAGTCCTGTCTTCTCATTATGTGGCCAAAGCATTTAAGCTTCAGGTTCGATATCTCACCTTCCAGTGAATAGCCTGAATTACTTTCAAGTATGGACTGATTTGACCTCCTTGCTCTCCAAACGACTTTCAAAAGACTTCTCCAGCACCACATTTTGAAAGTGTTGATACTGTGGTGCTCAGCTTTCCTTATGGTCCAACTCTCATAGCCATACATTGCTACTGGAAAAACCATAGCTTTGACTAACATGGCCCTCTGTTGCCAAGGTGATATATATGTTTTTTAGTATGCTATCCAGATTTGCCATAGTTTTCCTTCCAAGGAACCAGCATCTTTTAATTTCATAGCTGTACTCACCATCTGTGGTGATCTTTGAGCCCAAGAATAAAAAATCTGACACTACTTCCATTTCTTCTTCCTCTATTTACCAGGAAGTGATGGGATCAGTTGCCAAGATCTTAGTTTTTTTGATGTTAAGATTCAAGCCAACTTTTACATTCATCTCTTTCACCCTTATCAAGAGCCTTCTTAAGTCCTTTTCATTTTATGCCATCTGAGTGGTATCATCTGCACATCTGAGATTGTTGCTATTTCTCCCAGTAACCTTAATTTCAGCTTTTGATTCACCCAGCCTGGCATTTCACATGATATATTTTGCATGTAAGTTAAATAAATAAAGTGACAACAGCAGCCTCATCACAGTCCTTTTCCAATCTTAAACCAATCAGTTGTTCCATGTTTGCTTCTAACTGTTGCTTTCTGGCCTGCATACAGGTTCCTCAGGAGACAAATAAGATGGTTGGGTACTCCCAACTCTTTGAGGACTTGCCACATTTTTTTTCATTTGCAAGGCAATTGGGGTTAAGTGACATGCCCAGGGTCACACAGCTAGTGTGAAGTGTCTGAGGTCAGATTTGAAATTGGGTCCTCCTGACTCCCCCACATTTTGTTTTGATCCACACAGTCAAAGGCTTTAGTGTAGTTAAAGAAGTAGATGTTTTTCTGGAACTTCCTTGCTTTCTCCATAATCCAGCTCAGGGTGGGTACTATTATTATCACCATTTTACAGATAAGGAAATTTAGGAAGAGATTAAGTGATTTGCCCAGAGTCACACAGCTGGTAAGTGTCTGAGGCCACATTTGAACTCAGGTCTTCCTAATTCTAGGCCTAGTGCTCTATCCATTGTACCACCTATCTGTTTAGCTTTGTCTTCTGTAGAGTAGATTTTTCTAACTAAGGTAGTGGCCCTATCTTTGTTGTGGGTCTGATTTAGGCTACCTGGAATAGGTATAGCCACCTGGAATGCCTCAGGTGAGGTTCTTCCCTATTTCCCTTTACAGTGAGTTCTGGGGGTGGGGGTGGGGAGAGATGGCTCTATTCCCTGATGCTGACCATTGACCTCAGCTTCTGGTGCCTCCTTCCTTCTCCTCTACCTAATCTTCACCTAGTGTGCCCATGTGCTTCTGACAGGACTTCTTATGTAGCCCTGAACTGCTATTTCTTTTTGGTTTTCTTTATCATTTTTTCCCCTAGTGAATTCTTTTTTTTAAAAATTAATTTATTTTTAGTTTTCAACATTCACTCCCACAAGATTTTGAGTTTCAAATTTTCTCCTCCTCTCTCCCCTCCCACCAGCCTGATGGTGTGCATTCTGAATACCCTTTTCCCCAATCTGTCCTCCCTTCTATTACCCCTCTCCCTTCTCTTATATCTTTCCCCTTCTGTTTTCCTGTAGGGCAGGATAGATTTCTATACCCCTTTTCCTGTATATCTTATTTTCCCAGTTGCATTTAAAAACAATTTTTAACATTTGTTTTTGAAACTTTGAGTTCCTAATTTTCTCCCTTCCTCCTCCCCCCCCACCCTCATCAAGAAGGTAAGCAATTTGATATAGGTTATACATGTGTAGTCATACAAAACATTTCTATGATATTCATACTGTGAAAGATTAATTATATTTCCTTCCAGTTTATCCCACCCCCCATTTATTCTATTCTCTCCTTTGACCCTGTCCCTCCTTAAAAGTGTTTGCTTCTGATTACACCCTCTCCCAATCTGCCCTCCCTTCTATCATTCCCCTCTCTCTTATGCCCTTTCCTCCTATTTTCCTGTAGGGTCAGATAGATTTCTGAATCCAATTGAATGTGTATATTATTCCCTCCTTAAGCCAAATCCAATGAGAATAAGATTGACTCATTCCCTCTCACCTCCCCCCTCTTCCTCTCCACTCTAAAAGCTTTTTCTTGCCTCTTTTATGTGAGATAATTTACTCCATTCTACCTTCCCCTTTCTCTTTCTCCCAGTACAATCCTCTCTTACTTCATTATTTTTTAGATATCACCTCTTTGTATTCAACTCACCCTGTCCCCTCTCTCTCTCTCTCTGTATATATATGCACATATTCCCTCCCTAATACTGAGAAAGTCTCATGAGTTACATGTCATCTTTCCCTGTAGGAATGTAAACAGTTCAACTTTAATAAGTCTCTTATGATTTTTCTTTCCTATTTACCTTTTCATGCTTCTCCTAAGTGTTGTATTTGAAAGTCAAATTTTCTGTTCAGCTCTGGTCTTTTCATCAAGAATGCTTGGAAGTCCTCTATTTCATTGAATAACTATTTTCCCCCCCTGAAGGATTATACTCAGTTTTGCTGGGTAGGTGATTCTTGGTTTTAATCCTAGCTCCTTTGACCTCCAAGTCCTCTGATCCTTCAATGTAGAAGCTGCTAAATCTTGTGTTATCTTGATTCTATTTCCATAATACTTGAATTGTTCCTATCTGTCTGCCTGCAATATTTTCTCCTTGACTGGGGAAGTCTGGAATTTGGCTATGATATTCCTAGGAGTTTTCTTTTTGGGATATCTTTCAGAGGTGACTGGTGGATTCTTTAGATTTTTATTTTACCCCATGGTTCTAGAATATCAGGGCAGTTTTCCTTGATAATTTCTTGAAAGATGATGTCTAGGCTTTTTTTTGATCATGGCTTTCAGATAGTCCAATAATTTTTAAATTATCTCTCCTGAATCTATTTTTCAGGTCAGTTGTTTTTCCAATGAGATATTTCACATTGTCTTCTATTTTTTCATTCTTTTGGTTTTGTTTTACACTTTCCTGATTTCTCATAAAATCATTAGCTTCCATTTGCTCCATTCTAATTTTTAAGGTGAGCTTTTGGACCTCTTTTTCCATTTGGCCAATTCTGTTTTTGAAGGCATTCTTCTCATTGGGCTTTTGGACCTCTTTTGCTATTTGGGTTAGTCTATTTTTTAAGGTATTATTTTCTTCAGTACTTTTTTGGGTCTTCTTTAGGAAGCTGTTGACTTGTTTTCATTATTTTCTTGCATCAGTCTCATTTCTTTTCCCAATTTTAACTTTACTTCTCTTTTTGAGATCTTCCATGGCCGCAGACCAATCCATATTTTTGTTGAAGGCTTCGGATGTAGGGGCTTTGACTTCGTTGTCATCTTCTTTTGGTTGTATGTTTTGATCTTCTTTGTTGCCAAAATAAGACTCTATAGTCTGAGTATTTTTCTGCTGTTTGCTCATATTCTCAGCCAATTACTTGACTTATTAACTCTTTGTTAAGGTAGGGCTCTGCTTCCAGTGTGGAGGGTGTACTATCCCAAGCTTCAGGAGTTTTGTCCATCTGTTTTCAGAGATACTTCTAGAGACCTGTAAATTTTCAGTTCTTCCAAGGTTGTATGATCAAAGGAGAGGTGTTTACTCCTTTCCTGGCTTGTGCTGTGGTGTATGAGTGGCCACAAGCATTCTTTTCTGCTTTGGAACTGTGAGAAGGATTCCCTCTATACTGCTGCCACAAGCTCTGCCAGGCCAGCCCTCCTCACACCAGGATTTCCACTCAGGACTATGACTCAGATCCAAGCATGGCAAAGCAAGAGAATCCTGCCTCAGTGTCAGCAAGGAGATCCCTGCAATCCCCCTCTGATCAACTGCTCAATCACACCACTGTCTTTGGGCCAAGAGCTCTAAGCAGCTGCTGCCACTGTGGCCACTGCCCTGGGGCTGTGCCAGGGCTAGGGCTGGACCACACTCCTCTCTCACTCAGATTTGACAGACCTTTCCTACTGACCTTCTAAGTTGTCTTTGGTGTTTGTGGGTTGAGAAGTCTGGAAACTGCCAGTTCCCTGAGGTTTATTCTGGCCCCATCTCTGCCTACATGGCCCACACTAAACTGCACTCCTCTCCCAGCCTGCTGCAACAGACCTTTCCTATTAACCATCCAGGTTGTCTTGGGCTGGAAATTTATTTATCTCTGTCTTTTTGTGGGTTCTTCTGCTCTAGAATTTGTTTAGGGTAATTTTTTACAGGTATTTGGAGGAGTTTGGGGGAGAGCTCAAGGAAGTCACCGCTTTTACTCTGCCATCTTGGCTCCCCCCCCCCAGTGAATTCTTAAAATTTTGTTGGAATCTGCTGGAGAGCTAGGCTCCTTTAGGACCTTTCCAGGACTATCTTACCCAGAAGAACCTAAAAAAACCTTTAAGGGGGGTGGGATTTCAACCTGGGTCTTCCTGACTCCAAATTTAGCATTCTATCTACTGTACCACACTATCTCTCAATAAAATATAAGCTTCTAAACTCAGGATTTCAGACCCTCCACAAACTGCTTTTCAGCCTTCTTCCTTGAAAAAAAAGTTTTAATTAATATTTAGAAAAATATTGTGGCATACTATTTTTCCTTTTTTAATTTTTTTTATTATTTTTTCCTTTTGTTCTGTTTCTTCTTTCACAACATGGCTAATGTGGAAATATGTTTTACATGATTTACATGATTACCTATATCAGATTGCTTGCCATCTTGGGGAGGGGGAAGGGAGGAAGGGAGGAAAAAAATTATAACTCAAAATCTTTCAAGAAATGGATGTTGAAAATTGTATTTTCATATAATTGGAAAAAATAAGATACTATTAAATCAAAATAAATAAATAAATGTAAAGTGAAAAAAAGGAAAAATATTGTAGACACTTCCCAGGAAGACCACTAGTGTCCCCCTCCTAAGCCTTCCTTTGTAAGAAAGAAGTATAATTAATCAAAACTAACTGGTTCTTTGATCATATCTGATAAGGTATGCATCATTCCCTAATCTCACTTTGCCACTAAGAGGAGACATATAAGGTGACTTAGAAGGGTTCCTACAATTTGAATGTTCTAATAGAAATTTTATATGACAGGAATGAAGTAGACCCACTCTTGCATAACTGTAAGAAAGTTGGCAGTAACACTATGTGGCTTTCAGGAAATTAGGAAAGAGGAGATTCAGAAAGGTGTAGAATATAAAATTACCTTAGTTATGATGGTGAAAACACAATGAATATGACAGAGCAGAGAAATGAATTAATTAGCTAACAATAATGTGCCAGGCGCTGAGAGAAGCGCTTGGGGATACAAAGAAAGGCAAAAACTAGTCTTTGCTTTTAAGGAGCTCACAGCCTAATAGGAAGACAACACATAAGCCACTGTGTATAAATAGGATATGTACCACATAAATTGAGCATAGTCTCAGATTAAGGAGGACTGGGATAAGTCTTCTTGTAGCACTTTATCTGAAGCTTGAAGCTACGAGGTGGAGAGGATAAGGGAGAGCATCTCAGGCATAGGAGACAACCAAAGAAAATGATTGGAGTTGGGAGAATGCCGCAGAGGCCAATGTCATCTGATCCCAAGCTACATGGAAGGGAGTAAGATACTACAGCACTGGAAAGGTAGAAAGGGGCCAGATTATGAAGGGCTTTGAATGCCAAATAGAGGATTTTGTATTTGATCCTGGAGGTAATAAGAATCTGCTAGAGATGCTTGAAAAGAGGATGGAGAGCAATGATATGGTTAGACCTGCACTTTAGGAAAATCAATATGAAATCACAATTGAACAGTATTCATAGAACTCAGGTTAGCAAATCTAAAATTGAAGTCTTTTACTATATTCTAATGTACTTTCTTCTAAGCAAGAGGTTATGAAACCAGTTTGGAGATGACAGATGTTTGAGTTAGACCATGGATTATCAAAGGAAGTGGAAGCTTGAGAATTTGTAGTCTTTTCCTGCTGAATTCATCTAGAACTTTGTCTGGGGTATTGAATGGAAAGTAGCTGGTATACACCTTTGTAATGGGGCCTTGTGCAAGCCCAGATCGCCAAAGGCAGAGGCACCTGCCTGAGAGATGCCAGGGACCTGTTTCTGGGAGAAGATATTTTTCATCCTCTTACCTCTTTCCACTGTTTGTGTAGCTAGAGCAGGCTGCATTTTCAAAACTATTGGACTGGGACTGTCTCTCCTTATCTCTGGCAGTGTTCAGGGGATGAAGGTCCTGTTTACCTATAGTATAGCACCATGAACTAACTTAGTGGAAGGTAACCCCTCCCCCCTCTAACTTTTAGACCTTGTGGTTCTAATAACTGGGCTTGGAGTTTTTGGTCTCTTTTGTTTGTCTTTTTCAGTTCTAGGTGTGAGTGGTGGAGTTCCTGGACCTGGGAGTTCTGACCTGAAAACTTGATCCGCAACAGTCTTGAAGGCAGGATTCCAGAATGGATGCTGCTGCCCAGCTGGGAAGATCTAAGGAGCCAGAATCCTAAGACTTGAGCCTAGAGAGGCTTTGGACTTGGAATTTGGTGGAATTATGCTCTGTAGGAACTGAGTTATTTTGTAAATCTAATCTTTCTCCCAGAGACTGAGGTGGTATAAAAAAAGCAAGGGAGGATTATTCCCTCCCCCTCCCCAATATGTGGGGGGAATCTTTGTATATTTATTCTTATTATGCATTGAAATAAATATTCCTCTGTAAAAGCTGATCTCACTGTTTAGTGGATTTATGGAACTAGGGTTTGAGGGACCCTTAAAATTGAGGTAACACCATTGATGAGGCATAAGCCAATAATAGTGGGATTGCTGTTCATCATTCATTTTTAAAGAGGACCAATGACATCACAGGGTGATATCTTGACTTATGCATGAATTGGATTTAAATGAGGCAGAGTTGCCCAAAGTCATCAGCCTCATTCTGTCTTCCACAGTCATTGAAGTCCAGTGGCAAGACAAAAGTCAAGACCACTAGTGATGGCCTGGGATACAGTGGATGATGTGGGCGTTTTCAACATCTGACCAAGTTCTAGGTGCTCCACAATGCCTGCTTCAACCGCTATTATGACTGTTGGAAGAAATTGTGTTCATTCACCCATTCCACTGGGGAATGCCTTTACATGCTTGCGGTAGACATCCCCTTAACTCGGCAATGGGTTTGTGGCCTGTCGGTTACCCTCAACTTGTTTTAGCTGTCTGCTGAGATGTTTTTACTGGGGCGTGGCTGCTGCACATGGTACAGCTTCTTAGAGCCATAAGTGAGAGTTGGGTAGAGGGATTAGATACCTCCCAAACTCCTTAAAGGTACTGGAGAACTCTGGGGGAGGGGTAGAATGTAACAGACGGCCTTCAATCAGTCAGTGGAGGTCAGTGTAGTTACACCTTGAATGCTTGAAACCTTCAACTTAGTGCAACAAACATTTATTAATACTGTGCCAGATGTTATGGATATAAAAGTAGAAAAAAATAAAATGACCCATTTTCTGCCCTCAAGGGGCTTCTAAGTGTTCAAACAAATACCGCTTCAGGTAAAGTGTGATACAGGTAAAGAAGTGATTTTTAGACGAAGTACTAGTATGACACAAGACCCAGTACATAGCGGTGAGCTATTATGTCCAAGACAGCATGGTACAATGGTACCATTGGACCTGGAGTTGAGAAGATCCAGGTTCAAATCCTGATACTGGCTGTGGGACCATAGGCAAGTCCCTTAACCTCTCTATACCTTAGTTTCAATTTCCTTCTATCATCCTGTGATATTGGCCTCTGTTCCTGGTCCCATTTTCTCTTTGGTTTTGGTTATCATACTTTTCAAAAATGGTGCAAAGAAACAAGAGAGAATTTAAAGGCACTTTACAAAGGGGACAGAATATAGGTCCTTGTGAGAAAAAGTAAGACAAATGGGAGTTATTTAGCCTGGGAGAAAAGAACATTGAGAGAAGACTCAATAATGGATAATCAATAAATCAAATAATCAATAAATCAAGAGACTCAATGTCTTAAAAATACAAAAATTTTTTTTAGAATGTCTGTACTGGGGGGGGTGGGCAGCTAGGTGACGCAGTGGATAGAGCACCAGCCCTGGAATCATAAGGACCTGAGTTCAAATCTGGCCTCAGACACATAATACTTCCTAGCTGTGTGATTCTGGGCAAGTCACTTAACCCCAATTGCCTCACTAAAAAAAGAAGGAAAAAAAAAGAAAAAAGAAAAAAAAAGAATGTCTATACTGAAAGGCCTATTGGTATAGTGGGAAATCTACTAGCCCTGAGTTTAAATCCTAGCTCCTCCACTGGCTGACTATGTGATCTTGGGTAGGGAGGTCAGTGACTTTTTACAGTCTCCATTTCTCCATTTGTAAAATGGGGATATTTGAGATTCTCCTACCTACCAGACTGCAGGGAAGATCAAAAGACATAATGGATGTGAAAGTGCTTTGTGATTTCAAAGCATTGTATTAAGTAAGCTATTATTATCCTCCATGTCCTTAGAGGATTGAAAAGAGCTTAAGTTAAAGTAGGAGGGATTTTGTTTGGACGTGTAGAAGAGATACTGAAGGAAGTTATGGAGTCTGTATCCTAGGAGATCTTCAAGGAAATGCACAACCATCTATGCTGCTTGCTGGGCTTGCTTTATTTGCAGGTGGAGTCCTTCCTTGTATAACCCGGGCCTCTCCTTCATCAGTTATCTCTTTGCAGACCTTGACAACCTCTGCTTCAGTAAGGAGTGTTTTAGGTAATCCTAATTATGCAAATATGACTTAAGCACAGATTCTAGTGCGATCATAAACCATGCAAGAATCACAAATCAAATAATAAAATCCTTAATTATGACAATAACTCTCAGTAAATAAACTGGCAAAACAATCATTCTCAGTCTCTTATCCCCTGCTCTACTCAATTACAAATGGCTGC
This sequence comes from Phascolarctos cinereus, assembly GCF_003287225.1. NCBI lineage: Eukaryota > Metazoa > Chordata > Mammalia > Diprotodontia > Phascolarctidae > Phascolarctos > Phascolarctos cinereus. The sequence continues at coordinate 187,358,316 of NW_027555514.1, forward strand.
AACCTCCTATATGTGCACCATTGGAGAAATAATTACTCCTGAAATTCATCTTGGTTTTGGAAAACTATCTTGCCTATGAATGGGTGGATGGGGTGAGGAAAACATTCCCTGTTTCTTTTCAGTTTGCTCTCAGTAGTCAGCATGGAAATACATGGACACCTTTTAGAGGCACGGATTTGCTTCAGACTTGGCAATGGGCTCTCAGTTTATTCCACATAAAATTGATCTCCTGGCTTATTTTTCTTTAGTTTCTGTAGCCTAAATCGGGCAGCAGTAGGCTTCTTCTCCTGCTCAGTAAAGTTTGTCTAACATCAAAGGCCACTCCAAGCATCAGATTGTTCCAGGGAGAGGGGATTTCACCAGTTCTTCTTTAATTAAGCCTCCTTCCAGTGTCTTTTTCCTTTGTTAACTGAACCAGCACCTCCTGACGCAATCCATTCACGTTCTATGGGATTCTGATATCATAGACTTCCTCCACTGAATGGGAGTCCCCTTGTCTCAGCCACTATTGACACAAATTGTGCAGGAGTCCTATTATACACAGCCTCATATATTGTTATTACACTTCATATAATTTTAGGGGTTCAGGAAAGCACAGCTTTCCTTCTCATTGATCCCACACCTGCTTGCTGAGGCCTAAAATTTCAATTGCAGCTTCATTCCTTTAGTTTAATACTTTGTTACCAATTTAAATTTATAGGGGGTTATTCCTTCCTGAGAACTATTTCCAGGTTTTTTTTTTCCTATGAATTCATTTTGATGTGGAAGATAGGGAAAGAGAAGCAAGGTAATAGATAGTTAAGGTGGGTGGGTAGGAGATTAGGGAAAAGATACTCTTAGAGGTTTCATAATATCTCCATTGTTGGAATTGCTGAAGTCTATTGAGTTCATAATTTTGTCTAGGCACAGGCCTTTATAGTTGGTTTCAAAAGGCGTTCATTCCCCTAAAGGTAGAGAAGATTCTTTTTTAAAGGTTCATTCCAGGTCTGTGACACCATGACTTTGAAAAGATGAAGAAATGCCTTATTTTCCTCTATTTACAGATAGTTACTAGAGTGAACACATCACTGATATGGAAGCATAATAAATGCCTCCTCATTTATAAAACTGACAACATTAAGAGATAATATTTTTCTGAGGTTTGAAAAGCCTTTCTCAGAGTCCTTGGAAAGGCCTTTTGAAAGGTAGGTTATAGGTCAAAGACAAAAAAGTCCTCTCATAAGGAAACTGGTTAAAGTTATTTATTAAAGTTGAACAAAGGGGATCTCTGGTCTTCTTTATCCATTGAAGCCCAAGACCTACCCAAGGGCAATGCCCTTTGTTCCATTCAAAGAGAAGCACCCTCCTTTATTTTTATTTTTATTTTTTTGTTTTGTTTTTGGCTAGGCTGTGGGGTTAAGTGACTTGCCCAGGGTCACACAGTAAGTATTATGTGTCTGAGGCCAGATTTGAATTCAGGTCCTCCTGAATTCAGGGCCGGTGCTCTATCCACTGAACTACTTAGCTGCCCCCTCCTCTTTTATTTTGCAGAAGATATTCTCCATATGGCTATCTCGGAGGAGTCTCATTGATTCCTTGAGGAGAGTGGTCCAGAAAGAAATCAGATGATGATTTTGCTACCCAACTATTTTAGAATATTAGTCTCAAACTGTATTTTTACATTGTGATTTTCTTCTTCAAGATTCCTACTAATGCTACCTAAAATTATCTTGGGGCAGAGACATGTCAGAAGTGGTGGGGAAATTATGCCATTTGGGGCATCTCTTTCTCTAAGCCATTTTACTTAATGATAAATTAAATAAAATTGTTTTTGGTAAATTTGTGCCTAAAATGCACAGTACAGATCTTAGAAAAACATGGATAAACTTGCATGAAATAATGTGGAGTGGAATGAGCAGAACCAAAAGAATGTTGTATAATATAACAGCACTATTGTTTTAAGAACAACCTTGAGCAAATAAGTCATTTTGAGTATTATAAGTACCCAAATTAACTACAAAGGACAGATGAAGCAAGATGCTATCTGCATCCAGAGAAAAAACTGATAAATAGAAGTATGTATAGAATGATTTTACATAGATATATATTTATGTCTAATGGTAGCCATCTCAAGGGAAGACAAAAAGAAATTTACATGATAACTTTATTACATATTTAAAAGAAATAGCAACTTGCACACAAACTTGCAGTTTCATGTGCAATATCTTTTTCAAAAAACTTATATTATGGAAATGCTTGTTTTGTTCCACAAATTAAAAATAAATGAAAATTTTTAAAAAGCACAATACAATATTGATATTTTTTCAACACTGGTGTTGATGCTAAGTGTGTACCTCACCCATGTTATGTTTCTAGAGCTCAAGACTCCACTCCTTTCTCTTAACCCCAATATGGTATGACACTCTTGCTGCTAAAAGGCTGACTTGTAGTTTTGCATTATCGTGAAACTATCTCAGGGTGAAACAGTTCAATAAAGGTTCATTCTGTTTGAGCACATGTCAGATAACACAATCTCAGAAGTCATGGCCTGATGCAAGGGCCCATAAGAATATGGTAGAACTGTAGAATTACAGCCTTGGAAGGGAATTTCTCCGAGCTGTGGTCATCCAAGTCCCTATTTATGTATCTACAATGTGGAATTCACTCCCTCCAGAGTTAGCCCATGTCATTTTCTGTTAGCTGTAATTATTCAGCTCAGCAAAGATTTATTAAGTCCATAGTAATACACTCAGAATACAGAGTATTCTGTATCATGCTCAAGGGTATCACATTCTACCATACTCGTAGAACATGAATGCTACTGAGTATAATTCAGAATACAGAGTATTCTGTATCATGCTCAAGGGTATCACATTCTACCATACTCGTAGAACATGAATGCTACTGAGTATAATACAAGGTAATTAGAGGAAGAGGAGAATCTTAGCAACTGAAAGAATCAGAGAAGGTTTCAAGGGAGGAAGTGGTACCTGAGTTGGGTCTTGAAGAAGCAAGGATTCTGAAAGAAGGGGATGAGGACAGAGTGCAATTCTAGAGGCTTTTGAGACACCATGGAAATAGGATGGAATGTCAAGTTTGGGGAACAGTTTGTGATATAGTTTGGCTAGAATGTAGAATTCTTTAGGGGAGATGAGGTAAGGTATTAGGGGGCATGAAGTAAGTCTGGGAAGACAGTTTGGAGCTTTATGGAGCATCTTAAATGCCAGGGCAGAAGATGGGATCTCATACTAGCCACCACATCCAGATTAATGGAGGGTAGAAGCATCCATATTATAGAAGGAACATAACAAAACATAACCTATCAAGCTGATCCAAGGTTTCCATAGGGGACTGACCCAAACACAAAATCCCAATCTAAAAAATAAGTCTGAAAAAATGTGTGAACAGAAGACATCAAACACAATTAAGAAGTACTATGGGGTAAAAGACTCATGATGGAAAATCCACATCCGGAGAAAGAACTGGAGTCTGAATGCAGACTGAAGCATACTATTTTCACTTTGTGTGTGTGTGTGTGTGTGTGTGTGGTGTGTGGTTTTTCCCTTTTGTTCTGTTTCTTCTTTCACCACATGACTAGTGTGGAAATATGTTTATGTGATTTCGAGTGTTTAATCTATATCAGATTGTTTGCCATCTTGGGGGAGAGGAGATGGAAGGGAAGGAGAAAGAAAAAATTGAAATTCAAAATCTTATAAAAATGAATATTGCAAACTATCTTTACATGTAATTGGATATAAAAATATACCAAAAAAAGAGAGAAGGAAATACTATGGATTAAGAGAAATTCAAGAGATAAACTAAGAATAGCTTACAATAGCTACAATCTATGCCAATCAAACTACCAAAGGAACACTAAACAAAGCGACAACAAAATTAATTTGGAGGTACAGAAGATCTATGTTATCAAGGGAAATAATGGAAAAGGTAGAAATGAAAGGGGAATAACACTTCCAGAATGCAAGCTATATTTTAAAGTAGCAATCATTCAGTACTGGTTAAAAATTTAAAAAGATCAATAGAACAGATTAGACAAGGAAAAATCAGAAATAACTCACTAATCCAGTATTCTATAAACCTTTAAACATAAATTACCTAGGAAAGAAATCCCTATTTGACAAGACCTCTTGAGAAAATTGGAAAGCAGTGTGGCAGAAGAAATTTAGACCAATATCTTATGCCATATTCCACAATAAATTCAAAATGGATATGTGACCGGAATACTAAAGATCATGCCATAAATAAAATTTGAAACGAATAAATAACTCATTCACAGCTGTGGGTAGGGAATGAATTCTTAACCAAAAGACAGAAGAAAAATTACAAAAAAGTAGATAATTTTGACTACATGATATTGAAAATCTTTATTTGGATGACTCTAAATCTTTATCTTCAGATCAACTCTCTTTTCCTGAGCTACAGGCTTAGATTTTAAATTATCAAATAGATATTTTCAAATGGATTCACCACCAACGCATTAAACTTAATGTGCCTAACTGAATTTAGTATTTATTCACTCTGAAACCAGCTCCAACAGACTTCCCTACTTTTTGAACTACCATCCTAGTCACCCTTGCTCAAAGCATGAGTTATTATCAGAATACTGCCATTAAGAACCTTGAGAACAGCAACTCCCTGCAGATTACTACTTCTTTCCCCTCCATAGCCCCTGAAGGCAAAATCCAGGGGATTAACCTTTGCAGGGCCATTTATAGTGGCTACTGCTTCTACGAGTCCTGCAGCCTCCAAGCCACAGCTCCTGAAGATCCTGAAAAGAAAGTTCATGCCACCAAACTCTTTGGCTCTGTCAGATGGTTCAACAGCAGAAAAGGATATGGTTTTATCAATGGAAATGGCACTAAAGAAGGCACATTAATGTCTGCCTTGCCACTGTGCCCTAAATTCCTTTAGGCTTTTCCATCTGCCCTGTGGCTGAAATCTCTTATGTGTGCCTCCTTTCCACATTAGAAAATAAACCCCTCAAGAACAGAAATTTTCTTACTTTTTAAATTTGTGTCCCCAGTATTTGGAACAGTGCTTTACATATTGTGAGTTTTTCATTCATTCATCCATGTGGCTATCTTCAACTTTTTTCTTCTCCCTTATTCCCCATATCTCATCAGTCACCAAATCCTGTTTCTAATCTCATTTCTAATCTCCTGTCACCATCCTAGTTCAGACCCTAGGTGACTATAATTTATTTGAACATCTATTAGGCCCCTAGCATCTACAATGCTGTTAGAAGAGTGGAATACAAAAATAAAAGCACTGCCTCTGCCCTCAAGGAGTTTACAATTTAGTAGGGACAACAAGATACATACCCTTATTTAAGTACTCATTACTTCTCTCTGAGATTATTTCTCTATCCTCCTATTTCCCCTGCCTCCAGTTAGTTCCTACTTTAGTCCATCCTACACACCAATGCCAAATTAATCTTTCTAAAACACAGATCTAGTTATGCTATTTCTCTGCTTAAAACCCCCAATAGCTTCCTACCATCTACTATTTATTCTCTTTAGACTTCTTAGCCTGACATTCAAAGTCTTTCATGATTTAGCCACCAACTTAATTTTCTAGCCTTAGCTTGACCAAATCCCCTGATGGTCTTGTCACTTTGACCACTCTCTATTCCTTTAAAACATTTTGTCTTTTACTGCCCCTGTACTTTGTTGACTTTTCTTTCTGCTTTGACTTATTCTTTATGCCAATTGAAATCTATTAAAACATAGCTATCTTTCCAAGCATAGTTTCAGGAAGTGTCCTGTGCATGACACCTTCCATGATGACGTCTTAATCTGCGCTTAACTCCTATAGCACTGACCTGCACCAGTCATGTAGCTTTTATGTTTCATCTCCTCATGCTGTTATAATAATGATAATAGCAATTCACATTTATTCACATAGAATTTAAAGGTTATGTCTTATTTCTCCTCAGCAGATTATTATTTCCTTCAGGGTAGGGTTGGTGTCTAACAAAGCTTTATACATTTAGAGCACCTGGCACAGTGGAGTAACTTACCCATAGTAGTTGCTCAACAAATATTTATTAAATACATAATGAAAATTGTCTCCTTTTTTCTCCATTTTTGACCTTCAGCATTTCATTGGCTAGGTTCACTTGAACCTGATGCCTCCCTTTAGCCATATACTTTTTTTGTGTTGAGCTCTTTTGAACACTTACTTAACCTAGCCTTGGGTCTCCCTTTCATTTTTCCCACTTCCACTGAACACGTCTTATTCATTCCTTTCATAGATTGCTTTTATTTCTTAGCTGACAGAATCAAACCCACTCCATAGAAACTCTGGTAATAGTTAATTCAATTTAATAAAAACGGTTTTCCAAGGACCAAACCATTTCTTTTCACATACTTGCGAGTTTCATTTATTCACTTTAAATGAAGGGGCTGTTCTCTGTAACTATCCCTGTTTAATATCAATTAACATTATGCTATTTAACTTAATATCAGTGGAAAGTACAGGCTTCCTTGTCTAAAGGCAAGTATACCAACCGTAAGGTTGCAGGTGGAGCCTTAAAGGAAATGAGATTATAATGATTGGCCTGGCCAATAGCTACCCTAAGCTGAATGGGAGGAGGAGAATGGTTTTTTTTTTTCCCTATTAAATTAGAGAGCAGAGGCAAAGGAGCGCCTATAAGCAGCCTAGTTGGTCTGCAGTCAGGGGAATGGCAGTCATAGCCTTAAGAAATCAAATGGCAGCACAGAAACGAGGAGGTCGGTCTTTTAAAACTCCCCCATCTGTTACTCACTTTCTTTTCAAAGCATTCAAGAGAAAAAAAAAACCTATCAGCACCACCAAGCAGCAGGGATTTGCAGATGATAGAAGGGTCAACCTGTTCTAGTTCTGAGCAGTCCTGCCATCCTAAGGCTAGAGGAAAGGGACAGCAACAGATTGAAAAATTAACATAGATTAAAGAAACAGTAGTTTTAAGGACACTACCAGATCCTACCCTAACTTCTGCCTCTGTCATTGACCAATTACCATTTCATTAGGGCAAGCCCAGGTAACAGCCCAAACCCTTTCATATACAAATAGCCTATTACTTTCTGGTTGGTAAAGATCAAAGGAGCATTATTAAGTCACCCATGGTTAAGGGTCTGCCTATGGGACTGTATTGCCCCTCATTTCATATAGAATGTAGGCTAAACTGCTTCTCTGTTATTGTTCTGCAGTTACTAAGCAACTGCAAAGTCTCTGCCAGGCAATAAAAAAAAATAATCTCCTTGCATAATATCCAGTGATGCAATCAACAGTCTGGTACCCCTCTCTCTTCTTTCTCATGTCCATTCCACCTTCTCACTCTCAGTCCCCTCCTCCCTCTTCTCTTCCATCAGCTTCTCAAGTCGTGTTCCCCATCTCTGTTCCCACACTCATCCTTCCCCTTTTCTCACTCTTGTATCTCACCTCCTCTTCATGCCACCTACTGTTTTTATTTTTCCTTAATGGCCCTTCCCCTTTAAATGGTGAACATGGTTGAACCTTGGCATAAATTCCAAAGGAAAAACAACAGTAAAAAATTGATCATTCCAACTGGAACAGCTGGTGTGTACTTTCAGTTGGAAATGAATGTGGGAATGAATGTGAGATGAAAAGCACTGATAGCAGATGAATCAAAGGGAAGGGAAGAGTTAAAATAGAAGCTTTCCAGCCCTCTCTTGTCTAGTCTTAGCTCTGCATTCACAGACTTATGGAGAAGGAAGAGACTTCAGAAGCCATCTAAGTCCAACCCTTGCCTGAACAAGAATGCCCTTTACAATATACCCAACAAGTAGGAATCCAGTCTTTGCTTGAAGACCTCTAGTGAGGGCAACCAGAGATTAATAAGGTATGATCTGACCAGTTCAGACCAGGGTATCAAAACTATCATAATCTTTCTAGTGATGGACACTCTCTTAATGCAGCCTAAGATCATGTTCAGTTTTTTGGATTTTGTTTTTTGGCTGCTACGTCATGCTCTTGATCCATATTGATTTTTGCAGGAAGTAGCTAGGTGGTGCAGTAGTAGAGTGCTGGGCCTGGAGTCTGGGAGACCTGAGTTCAAATCCAGTCTCAGGCACTTACTAGCTGTGTGACCTTGGGCAAATCACTTGACCTCTGTCTGCCTTAGCTTTCTCATCTGTAAAATGGGAATAACAGTAGCACCTACTTTACAGGCTCATTGTAAGGATCAAATGAGAGAATATTTGCAAAGCACTTAGCATTGTACTAGCACACAGTAGGTATTTAATAAATGCATGCTCTCCTATAACTGCTCAGATTTTTTTTCAAACTGCCACCCATTTTATACTTGTGAGATTCATTGTCTTCAAGAGTAAGATTTTACATTTATCCCCAAACAGTGTATGTTTGGGGATGGCAAAGAGTAGACTAAGTCAGAACATTCCTGATCAGTTAACTTCCTTTCAGCAGAGTTAATGAAATCATTGAAGATAAAAAGATTGATCATATCCTTGGTAGTCTTTAAAAGCATCTTTCTCAGATCAGGAGTTAGTGGAGACATACCTTGAGGAGTATTATCTCTGGTGGCTGAGAAGAAAGTCACTTGTGACTTGTGAAGGAAGAACCTACTTCTTTAAAGGAGGTTCCTGGGTCCTCTTTTGGGTAACCGAGGAGGGGATTTCTCTTTCCTCCCCACCCTCATCATCAATGGCATCTTTCCTTACTCAATAAGAGACATCGCACTCAGTAAGGAGCAAACAGACAAACAAACAAACAAGCAAATAAACACATATGTAAAAGAGTTAAGGCAACTCTGAGACATATGAGTTCTGGCAGTGGAAAAGAGAGCCAGCTATGGATTTAAAAAAGAGTTAGCACTGGCAGTTGGGAGCTGAGCTGTGGAATGAAGAAGGCTCAAGAAGCCCAGCTGAGTAATCTACCTAGCAGAGAAGCTGTGACCAGAGGAGACCAATGTGAGGCCACCAAAAGAAAAGAAAAGACAACAGGGTTCTTCAGCACTGGAAGTGTGCATTACCTTGGCTTCTTGTGTTCCTTACATGTGTACCTCTCTAACTGGCTATTCTATGTAATCAACAAGCCTCAAACCTGTTGGTGAGTTGGAGGGTGTCTATTCCAAGCATGCGAAGACTTTCCCCCCGACCCTGCCCACCTCCAGTGGAATGGGTGGATGAGAACAGTTTGTTCCAATGGCCATGAAGGTAGCTCAAACAGGCTTTGTGGAGTGCTTAGAGCTTGGTTAGAGGTTGAAGACAGCAAGGTCATTTACTGCATCCTGGGCCATTATTGCATCCTAGGCCATCGCCAGTCATCCCGACTTTTGTCCTGCCATTGGACTTTGAAGACTTTGGAAGAGAGTAAGGCTGCTGACTTCGCACAACCCTGCCTCGCATAAATCCAGTTAATTCACAAGGGAAGGCATCATTGTGATATCACTGGTCCTCTTTGAAAAGGAAGGATGAACAGCAACTATGTGCATGTCCATTTTTTTCACTGATATTCTGGGTAGTTGTGGGAGGATGTATCCCAGGTTTATGCAGGGGATGTTTTGTTACTATTGTTCTTATGATGCTATTTCTGTAAAAACCTTTCTTTTGAGTTAATTGTATCCTTAGGCTAACTATTGAAGGTAAAGGGGTTAGCCTTTTAGGAATACAAATGCAGAATATTCTAAACCTGAATGTGTAGCTAAGTAGTGCAGTGGATAGAGTGCTGTGTCTGGAGTCAGGAAGATTCATCTTCCTGAGTTCAAATCTGGTTTCAGACATTTACTAGCTGAGTTGCTCTGAGCATGTCACTTAACCCAGTTGCCTCAGTTTCTCATCAGTAAAATGAGCTGCAGAAGGAAATGGCAAGCCACCAGTAACTTTGCTAAGAAAACTCCAAATGGGACCACGAAGAGTCAGACGTGGAAAAGGATGAACGACAATGCAACCTGAAGAGTAGTCAGCCCCCTGTGGACTCAGACTAGTAGTGGAAGGGAAGTTGCAGGCTCCGGGGAGGGGTGTGTGCATGGGGGTGGGGTGGGGTTTACCAGTTAAATTTAATGTTAGCTCTGTCCCAACATTCTTAGATGCAGACTTTATCATCCAACAGCCTAGTTATCCCTTCCAGTTTTGTGTCATTTGTAAATGTGATAATCATGTCATCTATTTTAAAAATCTCCATCATTGATTAAAAATGTTATACAGCACAGGGCTAAGTTGAAAGTATATTGAATTTTGAGTCATAGGACTCCAGCTTAAAAGGCGGCTCTGCTAGTAACTGTCAGTGTGATCTTGGGCAAGTAATACAACTTATTTGGTCTTCACTTTCTTCATCTATTAAATGAAGGGGCTGGACCAAATTACCTTTGAGGTCACTTCCAGTGACAGATCTATGATCTTATAATCAAATGGTCTCTTCCAGCTTTGAATTAATGGTCCTTTGATCCCTGGAGCTCTTTTCTCATCTCACTGATACTGTTAATAGAAAAAAATTCTAGGAGGTGTTGCAAATTCATTGTGAGATAAAACGTTTCATCGAATATTGGGATTGGTGATTTTCTGTTTCTTCATAATGCACTTTGGGTGAATGGTGAATTGATCCAGACAATATGATCTCAGATAATTCAATTGGCTTAACAAATAATAGAAAACAAGGGAAAGAGAGAAGAAGGAGGCCTGGTTCCAAGTGTCTGGGCATGCCCAGTTCTTCTAAAGTGGACATATCCATGAAAAGTCATTTGAGCGTTCCCAGGTTGCCCAATATAGAACCTGCTACATGTCCTACGATGTGGGTGCAGGTAGCCTCATTTGACTGGTTACTTGATTCTTTATAATTGGTGAAACTCCTATTTACAATTTTTTTTTTGGCAGTTCTTATCTGCTGCACCCAGAAGCTGAAGATCCCAGTTCACCAAAGTGAGGATGCTATGATCTGAAGAACTGGACCAGTGGGAAAGGAGGGAATTTCTTTCCACTGATTCCTCTCTTTTACTGCAGCTCATAGAAATGGGCCTGGGGGTATGTTTATGTTGTATTATTTTAGGTACCAGACATGATCCCCACTGGATTGTAAGTTGACCTACTGCTGCCTTAGAGCCAGGATTGCAGCATGGAACACAGCATGGAAAACCTGGTAAGTCAGGGTACCTGAGACTTGTAGCCATGGATGGTTTTGGATTTAGAACTGGAACTGTGTTCTATAGGAACTGAGTTAAACTATAAACCTAATCTCCTTTTGCTCTCCAGAGATTGAAGTGGTGGGGAATGTTGGGAGTAAGTTTGTATGTTTGTGATTATACTCTTTGGAGTGAAAATTTCTGCATTAAACCTAATCTGACTGCAAATGCCTAAATGGAACTGGAGTGCAGGAGACCCATCCTCTAAAACTGAGGGAATATTATTGGTGGTGGCTAAAGTGATTTCCTGAGCGTGTAGACACCCCTACCCCAATCCCCTTAAGAATACCAGAGAACCTTCAGGGTAAAATAAAACAAAACAAAACAAACAAACAACCTACTTGGCTTTCAGGTGGTGGGGGCAGAGTACAGTTATCAGTGTTACACAAAGATCAGATCTTCTCCTTCACTTTTAAAAACTCTGTTATGAGGGTAATATGGGAATCCTCTCATCTGCTAAACTGAGGCACCTCCCATGAAGCTGGCTGGCGTGCCTGCCTGGCCAGAAGTTCTGGACTTTGTAAGTTATTGGGACAGTGCAGGCAAAGGGTAAAAATGAAGATCTGTTCAGCAGTCCCACAAATGGTCTTTGCCTTTCAGGGAGAGTACAATGAGAGTGATTAGTTATTGTTTAATGTTTTAAGTATTTCTGAGTACATATTCGTAAGTTTTATGTTTTAGATCGACAGATGAATATTAAACCCTTACTATGTGCCTGGTACTGTGCTAAGCACTGGCAATACAAACACAAGAAAACAAGATGTTCTTTACTCTTAAAAAGCTTACATTTTAATAGAGGAAGACAATGCATATAAATTTATTTATTTTTAGTTTTCAACATTCACTTCCACAAGTTTTTGAGTTCCAAATTTCTCACCCCTCCCCCACCCCAAGATGGCATGCATTCTGAATACCCCTTCCCCTAGTCTGCCTTTTCTTCTATCTCTCCCCCCTCCCTTCTCTTATCCCCTTCCCCTTCTATTTTCCTGTAGAGCAGGATAGACTTCTGTACCCCATGGAAGACAATGCATAAAAGGGAATTGGAAATGGGGTTGGGGAAAAGTCTACTCACACATGATAAAGCTGCTAATGAGAAGGTGAATCAATCCAGAGAAGGGGTTGAGCTGAGAGTGAAAAGAATAGGGTTGATGGCCTTCTATAAATGGCTAGGAACTTACCAATCAGGTGGGCAGGTGCCAGAGTAGAGGAATCTAGGCATAGGCAAGACTACTAGTGAGGAGGTAGAACAATACAGAGCATTGGTTGACTTGGGAACGCGCTTCATTTGTGGTGGAGGGAAAAAAATAACTGTCCTGTGCTTGATGTTTATTTCAGCACACATTAAGGCGTTCGATGTATCATACACATTGTGCGATGGATGAGATACATTGACTATAACGTACTTGGGGTCAGCAAACTTCACAAGTGCAAGATGGGTGAGGCTTGGTTAGATGGCAGTTTGAAAAAAAATCTGAGGGGTTAGTGGGAGAAGGGAAACATGTATTTATTAAGTACCTACTATGTGCCAGACACTGTGTTAGGCAGATTACAAATATTATCTCATTTGATCCTTAAAATGACCATTAAAATGTAAGGTGCTATTATTATCCCCATTTTACAGTTGAAGAAACTGAGGCAGACAGGTTAGGTGACTTGCTTAGGGTCACACAGCTAGTAAGTGTCTGAGGCCAGATTTAAACTCAGGTCTTATACATTGTATAGTGTGTATGATATGTTGAATATCTTTTCTAGAAGGGACCCTGGTTATCCCTTTTGGGATATCCTGAGTTTTGTTTTTAGAGATTTTCCCTGGTGTTCTACTATGGGAAGGGAACATAACAAACCAAAGAGTTTGAGAAAAGTCTGACTAACTTCTTTGGAATTAAGCTGCCCTTGGATGAATCTGAATTCTTCATGAATTATAACCAGTCCTCCCTGTGGAAGAGTTCTTACCCTTCTCCAACTCATGGGGCACATTTCCTTGAATAGGTCCTTGGAGAAAAAAAGAAATAAACTTCAATTTAAAAATATATTCTTATTTGCTATATTTTTTATATTCTATGCTTCCATATTCAACCTGGTGTCTGAGTTGGAAAGGTGGAGAAATGAGGTTAGAAATTTCCCTTCTATAAAAAGATAAAAATTTCCCTTCTATAAAATGAGAAGATTGGACTGGATGAATTAGGTCCTATCTAACTCTCACGTTTTATAACCCTATCACTCATCACCATGGAAAGCCATTACCCTCTCTTCCCTTGTCTTCCATGGTACTGTACTCTGGGGATTCTTCTACATCTTTGACTACTCTTTCTTTTCTATCTTCTTCGTTGACTCATTTTTTCTCTCCCTTAAGCACAGATATCCCCCACAGTTCTTCCTTTCATTTTCTACTTTCTTCTATACTGTCTCATTTGGTGATCTTATCAATCCCCATTGCTTCAATTTTTGCCAAATTAATATCTCAACCCTTAATCTCTCATCAAAGCTCCAGTTTCATATTTTCAACCATTCTTTGGATGTCTAACTGTATATTCGGAAAACTTAACATATCCAATACTGAATTCCATGCTGCAGAATCTAAGTAGGAAGAGACTTCAGAAGCCATCTTGTTCAGCTTGCTTGAACAAGAATGTCTACTATGACATCTCTGGCAAAGTCTCCAGTTGAAGAACTACAGTGAAAGGGAAGCTATTACCTTTTTCAGTATCCTATTTCACTTTTGGATTGTTCCAATTGCTAAGTAATCTTTCCTTACACTGAGAATTTCTACATCTGCTTTTTGTCAACTTTTAGATATTCCTAGTTTTTCCTCTTCATCTTCCCCCACAAGACCTGTTCTTTCTTGTAACTTCTGTTTGTGGTTACAATATCCTTCCCCATTATCCAGCCACATGCCCTCCATATCGTCTTTGACTCTTTCCTTTCCCTGACATTACTAGCATGCTATAAATAATTGCTCATTCCTGTTGATTCTATCTTGCTAATTTCTTTTGCATTTATTTCCTTTCTCACTTTTACCGCAAACATCCTACATATCAGTTCCTAAATGCCTCTTACTTAGATAGAGTATTGCAATCCCCTCTTAAGAGTATTGAAGCTGCTGTCCCTTCTCCAATCTATTCTTCACACTGCTCTCTAAGTAATTCTCCAGATGTATCATCCTAATAACATCTATCATTACTGTAATTAAATACTTCCAGAAAACCATTGCCTATTATAGGTAGCTCCCTCCCTCCTATCCTAGTGTAACAAAATATTTGGACAGCTTCAGGTGAATTTCTCTATGGCAAAGAAAATAGCTTAAACAGTCACTGAGGACTCTGGGACTTGTAGTCTTTTCCCAGTCTGGGGAGAGATGGAGCACCATATCATTTAGATTGGTTGGAGCAGGGTTTTGTCATCCCAAAAGTTTGTTGTTTTTTGTTTTTGAAGGAGAAGCAGGAGCATCAGCAGCAAAAGCAGCAGCAGCAGTTGCAAATGAAGGATGCTTTGTGTGAGAACTAACCCTTAGTGCTTAATAATAATGATGATGATGATGATGATGATGATAGCTAGCATTTATGTAGCACCTACTATGTGCCAGGCATTGTGCTAAGGACTTCATTTGATCCTCACAAAACCCTGGAGGCTAGGTGCTATTATATTATCATAAGTGCCATTTTAGAGATGGGGAAACTGAAGCAAATGGAGGGTCAGTGACTTGCCCAGGGTCACACAGCTAGTGTCTATGATTTGAACTCAGGTCCTCCTGACTCCCAGTAAGCACTCTATCCACTGCAGCACCTAGTTGCCCACACAGTGGTGGAGGGAGTCTTAAATCATTGACGCACTGTTACGTAGATGAGGAATTAATCTTGTTCTCATTGGATCAAGAGAGAAGAAGTTGGACCAATGGGTGGGATTTGCAAAGAAGAAAATTTTGACAGTGTAAGGAAAATATACTGATTGAGTTATTCCAAAGTGGAGCAGGTTTCCTTTAGAAGTAGAATGTTCCCTTCGTTGCAGGTCTTCAGACAATGCTTGGATGACTAATTATCTGGAGTGGCAGATGTGGGTTGGATTAGATGACCATGAAAGTCCTTTTTCAACTCTGACATTCTTCAATTAAATGATTCTGATACCTTTAGTCCTGATATTTATAATGCTTTAATTGAACTGAACTGGAATATCATGCTTTACCAAAAGGGACTGCCATGTAACAGTCATGATGAGAATTCCTTAACATTGTAGCTTCTATTTTGTTACTTCTGTAAGTTCATCATTCAGCATATTGTGTAACACCCAGTCCCACCCCATACCTGAGGTTCAGCAGTCTTTCAAAGCCATAGCTCGCAAACCTCAACTTTTGTGTTTCTTTTATGAGACCAACCAGAATCCATCAATTAGCACTGCAATTAAAAATTGTTATTGATATCTTTTGTTTTCACATCACCTTCATGCCCCCCCAGTTTTCCTTTGTAACAAAAAATAAAAGGAAAAGAGGCAGTTAATGAAACTAACCAACATATCAGTGAAGTCCGAAGATACCTGCAGCAGTCCACATAGATGATTCCTTACCTCTGCAAAGAAGGGAGGGCCTGGGGAACCACTAAAGAAGAACATGTCTCTTTTAGGAGACAGGTTTGGTCATTATAATTATGTAACATTCAGTTTCTATTACTTTTATTGTCATTGTGTATATTGTCTTCATGATTCTGATTACTTCACTTTGCATTAGTTCATACGAGTCTTTTTATGCTTCTTTGTATTCTTCATAAATGAGATAATATTTGGAAAATACTTAGCACAGTGCCTGGAGCATAATATGTGTTTAAATGCTTGTTCCTTTACCTTCCCCCTCCCTAATTTTTTTATAAGGCAGCAATACTTCATCATGTCCACATGCTACACTTTGTTTAGCTATTTAGCATAGTGAATTAAGTGACAAAGGTTATCTTCCATACACAGGAAGGGAAAGGTTAGCGTATGTGTCACACTGGTAGGGCATATATGACTAGGGAATATGAGGAGAGGAGCAAATGCATACGTGTCAAGGGGTCTGGGCACAAGGAATACATATGGCCAAAGCATGCCTCCAATGTTATTGAATGACCATGATGCTATTGGAGATCAGCTGAGCTGCGGGTGGAGGAAGGAGCTCTTCCCTGCTTCTGTTCCCCCTGTTGTGCTGCTCTTTCTCTCCTTCATGTGTCCTCACCGAGTTGATCTCCACTATTCTCTGCTCATTGATTGACTGATTCTCTGCTGTTGTTTGCTAGTCTTTTGCTGCTGCCATGCAGTCTTTTCAAATATTCTGGTACTCTCTCTGTTGCTATGTGCTGTTCTACAGCTTTTAGTTACCTTTTCTCTCTGGGGACAGTCAAGCTCTTGAAGTCATAGTCCTGGGACTATTAAACCTCTTTCAGCCTGGCAGCCAGTAAAAAAAAAGCTCTTAGACTGGCCATCTTTTAAACTCCTTTTTTCTTGTTTAGACACAAGGTCTCTCATTTAAAGCTCTTATCTGAGTTGTTACATCTGAAATTTCTTCTGGGTCCTATCATATCCCTAGGCCCAGGGGCCTGGGTCACCATCATTTCATTCTGGGAATTCTGCTTAAGAAAACTGCAAAGTAATTGGGTGGAGCTGGGATTGAGGAGATTCCCTCCAAATGCTTCTATTGCCATGCAAATAATATGACTATAAAGGGCCATGCTTTGCTCTCCTTCCCATCAGTATCCAAAATTGGTGCCCTCTACAACCAAGTTTGCTCCAAATGAGGGCTACCTATATTGATACATACAAATATTAACCATGCCCTAGGGAGGATACTATGTGAACACCCTCTGAACCATGAAAGGCAAAGTCAGAAGCAACTCAAGTTACATATGCCTAACATTTTTTAAAATAGTAAAATATTTTTCCTTAATCACTTAAAAAAAAGTGCCTCCTAGCAACCTACCAAGCTGCTTCCAATGAGGTATGTCTCAAATAGTTCCAAATATACTGCACTAGACCACATTGTATTTAATGATAATCTAAAGTAGAATGCAGAGTATTCAGGGTCTGAAATCAACTTTCCTTTGTATATGAACTATAAGCTCAGTATGAGGCAGGAGAGGGTTGTGGCTGCCAAAAAAAGCGAATGCTATCTTTGGGCTGCATTAAGAGGGGCGGAGCTTCCAGTCCCACTGCACTCTACCCTTGTCAGACCTCGTCTGGTGCTCTGAGTATTGTGTTTAGTTCTGGGTTTCATGGCTTAAGAAAGGCATGGATAAGCTGGACAGCGTC
Source organism: Phascolarctos cinereus (assembly GCF_003287225.1). NCBI lineage: Eukaryota > Metazoa > Chordata > Mammalia > Diprotodontia > Phascolarctidae > Phascolarctos > Phascolarctos cinereus. The sequence continues at coordinate 187,375,717 of NW_027555514.1, forward strand.
CAAAGGAAGGCAACCAGAATTGTGTGGGGCCTTGAGTCCCTGTCATACAAGGATTGGTTGAGGGAACTGGGCAGTTTTAGCCTGGGGAAAAGAAGACTCAGGGGAGATATGATAGCTGTCTTCAAGTATTTGTCATGTGGAAGAGGGCTTAGAATTTTTCTGTCTGCCCTTAGAAGGCAGAACTAGGAGCAAACAGTGGAAGTTATAAAGGGGGAAAATTAGGCTTGATGTGAGGAAAAACTTTTTAATAATTAGGACTGTTCAAAAGTGGAACTGCCTTGAGATGTGGTGATTTACCACTCCTAGAAGGTCTTCAAACACAGGCTGGATACTTTTAAGGCATGTTACTTTTTTTTTTTTTTGGTATGGCTTGGCCTAGATGACTGCTGGCGCTCCTTCTAGCTCCTAGCTTCTGTGATTCTGTGATTTTTCATGTGGGTTGTTTTCCGAATGTAAACAGGAATTGACATTTAAGATGGTGCCTTCTCCTTCAATATTATCGGCTCTCAGAGTGTTTTCAAATCTTATTTATTCTTAACTCACAAGAGACAGGATGGCATAATTACTGGCAACATGTTACTGGCATAGTTACTATCTAGTTTCAAATCCTGCTTCAGCCACTTAATGGCTTTGTGGCCCTGGCAGTCAATTAACTTCTTTATGCCTCAGTTTCCTTATCTGTAAATTGAGGGGATTGGGCTCCATGGCTTCTGTGGTTCCTTTCGGCTTTAAATCTATGATCCTATGAATTGGCATCAGCCAACAGATAGCTATATATAAGTCAGTTGGATTGTACAATTAGATAAATTGTGCAGTTAGATAAATTTAATTGGCAAAATATTTCTTGCTTCTTATGGGCAGGGACTATCTTTTGCCTCTTTTTGTATCCCTAGCACTTAGCACAGTGCCTGTCACATAGCAAGCGCTTAATAAATATTGGTTGATTGATATTTACTGCTGAGGAAGGAAGATAAAAAATGCTGTCACTCTCTTCTTTCCCTTCCCCCTTTAAAAGTAGATGAATATTGTCTATGTTGTAGCAACAGTTGAAAGACAGCTTTTGGTATGGAAACAAGAAAGGATCAAGGTGAAATCTTCACATCGCCAATTTTGGAATTTTTTCAAAATAGTGAAACAGCAATTTCATCTTCAGATCTTTTTCCTATTCTCTTTTCACCACTTACTTGTGCTTTTTGCGCATACACAAATTTCATGCTAGGGAAGAAGGAGGCTTAGATTGACAGTTCCCAGCATCCAACGCCCCCTCTTCCTTGTCTCTCACCCCAAACTTGGCAGCCACCAATGGGAACAACTTGAGTACTGTTTGTCTGTGGTCTCTTGGTTTACTGGCTTCTGAGGAGTTGACCAGTTTGGAGGAGGAGGATGGCTGCTTATATTAGAGGTGTTTTAGTCTGAGGCTTTTTGCCCCTAGGGGACTTTGACTTTACCAAAAAAGGTTTCACTTAAAGACAAAACAGTCATTACACAGGGATGACTACTGTGCTAACGACTCCGGTTAGAATCAATCCTTGTTAATAATTCTGGAACTTTTTCTCATGATCCTCCCCTCACCTCCATTGCACTTTCTTGTGCCTATTTGAAAAAAAAAATGCACCCATTTAACCATGAGGATAAAAACGCAAAAACAGACTGTCTGGGGAAAGTGCTCTGTAATTTCTGAGCCCAGTATTTTGGCCAGCAATCAGCCTTTTGTAAAGCAAAGAGATTTGTAGTCAGGGCTGTAACTAAAGCTGCGTCTCCAACAAACTGCAAAAAAAAAAAGAGAGGAGGAGGAAAAGAGAAGGGGGTGGGTTGGGTATGGATAGGGGAAAAAATCAGAACAGAAGTGGAAGCAAAAATCAAAAGCAGGGAAAAAAAGCAACCATTTTATGCTTCAATTCATTCAGACTTGGGTTAAAACAATGAACAGAGACTGTTTTCCAGAGGTTTCAAACACATCCTTTATAGATACTCTCTAGAAAAAGACAGGTCTGGAATTACACTGTGACCCAATAACTCTCACAGAATTCACTATTGTCACAATTTGACAAAGTAGGAATTTTATTCTGGATGGAGATCTGTAAGAAATGTCTTCTTTTCTTATCTTTCTTCTGCCTCAAACACAAAACCCTGATCTCAACACCAAGAAACAGAATGTCCATCAGCAGTACCTATTCTTTCCCCATTACCCCCACTCCCATTGATATGACACTCAAGATTAAGGTGAAAGACAAACTGGGTAGAACAGTGGTGGTTCAGCTCCTTGAGGGCAATTGGTCATTGAATAAATATTTATTAAGCATCTAGGGTGCCAGGCACTGTGCTAAGAGCTGAAGCTATAAAGGCAAAAGTTAGTTCTTGCTCTCAAGGAGATCGTAAAGTAACGAGGGAGACAACATGCAAACAACTATGTGCAAACAAGATACATATAAGATAAATTGGAAATAATCTCAGAGGGAAGATACTAGCATTAAGAGAAATCAGGAAAGGTTTCTTAAGGAAGGTGGAATTGTAGCTGAGACTTGAAGGAAGTCAGGAGATGGAGATGAGGAGGGAATAGAATTCCTGGCACGGTGGTAAACTGGTGAAAATGCATGGAGGCAAGAGATGGAATGTCATGTGAAAGCAGCCAGTATCATTGGCTCAAAGACTGTGTGTGGGTGAATAAGAGGATTGGAAAGGTGATGATGGTGGTGTTGTTGGCAAGCTATGAAGGGCTTCGAATTCCAAACTGAGGATTTTATATTTGGTCCTGGGGGTGTTGGTGAGCCTCTGGAGTTTATCGAGTGGGTAATTACTTCTATCTTGGTCTGTTTGATTGCAGGTCAAGAAAACAACAGGCAAGACTGGAAGATAAAAAGTTTAATTTGCATCAACTGATAGATGGTTGTCAGGTGGCCAGCAACTGAGAACAAAGGGAGACACACACTTAGAGGGTTTACACAGCCTTAGGGTAGGCAGAAAAGAAGCCTGTAGGTGAGTCTATTCAATCACTTTCCTTATTTTGGAGGTTGAGTAATAGGGACAGGAGTCAGCTGATTTGGTGGGGAGAATGTCTTGACCTTGGGTTTGTAACTTGTTAACTTCTTAGTATCTGGAGTCAGCAAAGATCAGTGGGTTTAACTCAGGCAAGGCGACTGGTGGAGGAAGCTGATGGAATAAGCATTTCTCTTTTCCCTGCAGACAGGCCAGGTCAGGCAAGGAGATAGATGAAGGGAGCAGGATGGAATGATGCCTCTCTTTCACTTAGAGGCAGTATCCCCTGCAAGTGAGAAGAAGCTAGCAAAGGAGATGGGCATGTGATAGAATGTCATCTCTCCAATTGGCAGGGAGCAGGCTGGCCTAGGAGACGTGGTTACTTTTTATCCCTCTATAAGTAGAAAGAGACCAGTCTGGGAGAATGACACATGATGGTCTTTTGAGCTGCTGTGAACAGGAAGAAGCCAATCTAGGAGATCAGCATGTGATAGAATGGCATCTGTCTGATCTCCTCTGAGCAGGAAGAGGTCAGGCTAGGAGACTAGCATGTTCTCTGGGCTTGAGGCCAAATCAGTCCCCATTCCCCATTCATGATGGGCTAGTCAAGGCTTAGAGCAGTTAGAGGTCCCTGAAAGCCGCCAAATAGCTGATGATTTAGGAGACCATTCATTGGGCTTGCAGCCACTCTGCACAAGTCTGTTTTATTAGATATTGTGTTCTAGTTATAAGGCATTATCTATTTGATATCAACCCTATGCTTAAAGTAAGAGCTTCAAGTACTGGCAAAAATAGAAGAGTAGGAGGAAGCAGAACAACCCAGCTTTCTCCCACAACTACTACAATAGGGACTGATGAAAAGCACCAGGATGAGTAAACGATTAAATCCATGGAGAAACCACAGTGGGTCATTTTTCTAGCTCAGATCTGCAGAGAGACAGCCAGAGACCTTGTGCCCTAGGAAAGAGGTTCAGCTAGGAAGACCTACAGAAAGCACTAGATGGGGGTTGCACAAGTCTGTGCTTGTTTACCAGGACAGGGGGTGATGGTTTCAGATTCAGTTTGAATAGGATGTCCAGAACTGGATGTTCAAGAAGCAAGTGGTAGCTGGGCAGCTCTCATTCCATGAAGGGACTGTGGATCAGTCCGTAGATATGGGCTGGGCCCTGCATCTGACTAATCAAGGTCCAGAAGATCTCAGGGAACTCAGAAAAAGGGGGAACATTCAGTTCTGTTGCTCTGCAGGACCTTTCAGCTGGCTTGACAGGTCTTGGAACTGGTATCAGTGAACTGGAGCTCCAACCAAGGACAAGCTTACAGTTGTATTGCCCAGACTCAAACTGGATTGGGAGTTTGCAGAGCTCATCCCAGGACAGTGAAAATAACACTTTGCCCTAGATGAGAGAATTTAAAGTGTGCTGAAAGTTGCCCCTGAGATCATTAAAAATATCCAACTCAGTTCCCAGAAAAAGAGATGGTGGCACCTCAGATAATACAGACCTGGACCAAACAAGGCCAATCACTCTCTCCAGAAGTGCACAAAGCCATGCCTGACACAAAATACAAAGTTTGGAAATAAGGCAGGAAGATTTATTTATTAAACAAAGAAAGACGCCCATGATACAAAGGGAGCGCCCTAGTGCAACTTCAGCAAAATGCAAAGCTAAAAGACAGAGATAAAGAGAGGTAAGGGAGACAGAAAATAGATAAAAAGTAGGAGGTATGAATACCTTGTTACATGGGAAGGAGACAGAAAGACAATGAACTATGACTCCAGGTTGGAGAATACATTCATATTTTTGTCCCAGTCCCCCTACTGACCTCCCTGGCTTCCTTTAAATTCTATTAAAACTCTATCTTCTACAGGAAACCTTTTTCAGCCCTCTTAATTCCAGTGCCTTTCCTCCATTAAGTGTCTCTTATTTATCCTGTGTATAGTTTGCTTTGTTTATATTTGTTTGCATGTTGTCTCCCCCATTCACTTGTAAGCTCCATCAGGGCAAATTTTGTCTTTTGTCTCTTTTTTTGATCCCCAGGCCTAGCACAGTGGCACATAGTGGGTACTTAATAAATGTTCACTGACTGATTGATTGCATAAGATTGCTTAAGGAGTAGGGAGGTGAAAATAACTGAAATGGAAACTAATCATCCTAAGGAAACACGGAAAAGCTTACTAAGGCATGTTTGAATGAAGAAGAATTTGTTAAAGGGGAAGCAAGCCTTCTCCTTCTTGCATGAAGGGAACAAATAACTTCAGACCTGAGGCTCTGAGGGAGTCAGACAAAGATGCCTCTGCTGATTCTAAGCGAAGGGGCATTTCCCCACCTGAACCCAATTCCATCCTAATTCCAGCTCAGTCAGTGACTGAAAGGGGGAAAAAAGATAGCAGCTGTCCATTAAAAAAGTTTAGGATTCCAGCAGATCAACCCATCCCATAGGGTAACCACATTCTGAGAAGAGCCAAATGACCAAGGTACCTGTCTGGCCCAGCATGACAATAGTTGTCCCATTGCAGTGTTAGCCTGCCCAGCACTATCGTGGGTCCTGGAGAGAAGTCAACATAGCCAAGTTTCCTGTTTGATTTAACATAGCAGGAGATTGTTCCTTCTAGTTGACAGACTACACCATAGGAAAAGCAACTGAACTGAGCTGAAGCACCAGTCCAGTGGAGATGCTACCCTGAAAAGAACTAGTTCTATGGAGAGTTAGCCCACCTGAACAGTGGAGCAACTCACACCCTCTAGAGAGAAAAAGAATATGAAAGACCTGTAGTTCTAGAGATGTGAGTGGCCTTAGTCACTTGTATTCACTACAGGTGTGCCTCACTACCATTATATTTTACATTTATGCCCACATTTCTTTCTTTCTGGACTCTGGTTGTGTTTGTGGGAGAGTGTGCTACTCATGTTGGGGAAATGTCTCATAGCTATTCTTATTGTTATATCATTTGAGTGTCTTTGTTAAGGAAATGCATCTACTGGTTAATTGTTAAGTAGAGGCATATTGATGCTGCTCATAAGCTTGTGTTTAGAATGATAGTGACCCACAGAACTTTCTCTAAGAACCATGGGAAGAGTAACAACTATCCCTCTGGGAACCCAATATGTCAGTGGTGGTACAAGTTAGATTAATGAACTTTGAGGGGGCATTACAATGATAAAGAGATGTTATGGATCGTAAGGCACAAAGTCAAAAGATGAAGATAATTCAGCAACATTCACAAGCAAAAGCTCAAAGGAAAAAAATCATTTTGGCCACAAGATCAGCTAAAATTCCTGGTAGAAATGAAATAATAGTTAAAAAGTCATGTTATAAATGAAAATAATTGGAAAAGAAAAGAGGAGAGCCTGGATACCTCCTATCATGAACAAACGCTTTTCAGACCTATTAAAAACAAGAGGCAAAGTGAAAATAGGAAGATTTCATAAGTCACCTCTTGATGAAAACCACATAATAAACACTCAGAGGAATAACATAGCCCAAATCCAAAGATTCCAGGTCAAAGAAAAAAAATATATTGCAAGCAACCAGAAGTAATGATTCAAGTACTGAGGAGTCATAGTCAAGTTCACTCAAGATTTGGCAGTTATAATTATTATTATAATGGTGTAGAGAATTTGGACTATGATAATCCAAAAGGCAAAAGCTACAGGCTTAAAATCAATTCAGTGGACTAGATATTTCTAGTTCTGTTTTTAGACATCATGACTGTTTTAGCCCATAAGACTTTTTTATTTAGCTGCTCCTGACAATATTACCCCACTGTTTTAAGACTATATTATTTTACATTTTAATGTTTTTAATTTTTATACAACTTCCTCCTCCAATTGTTAGAGTTGTTTTAAGATTGCTTTAGTGGTGCAAGCTTCCTTATAAAACTTTTGGGATCTTGCTATGAAAGGGTGGGATGTGGTAGGAGCTTGACATCAATGGGAAGAGATAGTGATTGGCCCCTTTGAAAAAAGAGCATAAAAACATGCTCCTGCATATATGACAGTTACAGTCAGATCCTTTTGCTCAATCTTGCCCACCACTTTATACATTGGCATTAAGAACACAAGCTTACCCTGGAGGGGAAAAGATTGTCAGAAGAATACTGCTGAGGTCTTATTACTTGCTGGATAACTTTTCCTGGTCTGGAGATTTGGGCAGTGGAGAGGAATAACTTTTATTATTATTTTTTCCATTTGAAATGTATCCTTTGCAATTGTGTTCTTTTTATTTTTAATTATAAGAGGTGTTTTAAGGTTCATGAGAGCCAATTTAATTTTTAAAATTAAATTTTATTTTTCTCAATTACCAAAAATCCATTTTCAATCCCTTCAACTACACCCTACCCCCCCAACTGAGAAAGAAGAAAAACAAAACCCCTGTTACAAACATGTATAATCAAGCAAAACAGATTTGTGCATTGGCCACATTTTTTTTGGGGGGGTTGGGCAATGGGGGTTAAGTGACTTGCCCAGGGTCACACAGCTAGTAAGTGTTATGTGTTTGAGGCCGGTTTTGAACTCAGGTCCTCCTGAATCCAGGGCCGGTGCTCTATCCACTTCACCACCTAGCTGTCCCTAACCATTTAAAAAAAAAAATCTTCTTTTGAGTTCTGAGTTCTTCACCTCTCCATCTGTAGGTAGGTAACATATTGCATAATGAGTCCTCTGGAATTGTGGTTGATTATTACACATTGAACAGAATTCCTAATTCTTTCAAAGTTTTTTGCTTTTACAATATTTTTGTCATTGTATAAATTGTTCTCTGGGTGCTGCTCACTTCCTCTGCATCAGCTCATATAAACCTTCCCAAGTATTTCTTAAATCATCCCCTTCATCATTTGTACAGCATAATAGTATTCTATCACATTTAATATGCCATGACTTGTTCAGCCATTCCCCAGTTGATGGTCACTCTTTCAGATTCCAATTCTTTCCCACTGAGAAAAGATCTATGAATGTTTTTGTAATGTTTAGAGTTTGTTTTGCTTAGTACTAATCTCTCTTTTACTCTCCCTCTTATTTCCCCCCTTCTCTCTTCTCCTTTTCCTCCTGTTAGCTGTCATATGAAATGTTTCTGTAATGAATTCTCTCTCTCTCTTTTCCTTTCCTTCTTTAACCAATTCAGATGAGAGTAATGTTCAAATGTCACTCACTCCTTACATCCATTCTTCCTTGTTTGTATAGACTTCTACTTGTGTATTCTGATTTCCCTTTCTTCTTCTACTAATGTCTAGCTCTTTCCCTCCCTTTCCATTCTTCTTTTGAGATCAAGATACAAAAAGAACAATTTCCAGGCCTTCTGTCTAATTATATTCCCTGTATCACCCTAATAATGATACCATTCAAAGAGGACAAACCTGTTATCTCTCCGCATTAGAATGTAAATAGTTTATCCTTATGATTGTTCATTCATGTTTACGTTTTTATATTTCTCTTGCCTCCCAGGCTTAAACTTCAAAGTTTCTATGCAGCTCAAGTCCTTTTTTACTTTACTTTAATTAATTTTTTTAAAATCAAGAATGTTCGGAAATCTTCTATTGCAACAATGACCCATTTTCCACCTATAGGATTATACTCAGTTTTACTGGGTAAGTTCTTTTTAGTTATAAACCTATATATTCTTTGCCTTCTAGAGTATTATGTTCCATATTCTCTATTCTTTTAACAGGATGACTTCTAAATATCCTGAATGTGGCTCCTTGGTGCTTGAATTCTTTCTTTCTGGCAGCTTGCAGTATTTTTCTTTCACTTGGAAGCTCTGGATTTTGGCTATGATGCTCCTAGAATTTTTCATTTTGAGATTTCTTTTAGGAAGTGACCAGTAGATTATATCTATTTTCACTTTCCTTCTGGATCTATGAGATCTGGGCAGTTTTCTTTTAATATTTCTTGAAATATGATGTCTAGGCTTTTCTTTGGTTCATGGCTTTCAGGTAGTCTAATGATTTTCAAATTATCTCTCCTTGGTTTCTTTTTCATGTCAGTTGTTTTTGCAATAAGATATCTTTCATTTTTATTCTATTTTATTTCAGTCTTTTAACTTGGTTCAGCCTGGGGACTTGCAATTTTTCAGTGTTCCTAAAATGGTATGATCTAGGGCAAAGTCTGATTTCTCTGCCTCCCTCTCCAATGCTGGTCTGAGTTCTGCAAGTTCTTGACCTAGGTTTGTTGTAGTTCCAGTAGATTGCTGCTGGACTCAGCCATTATTAACCAGCTCAAAAGTTTTGCTGGTTCAGTGACAGAACTTTAAACTTCCCTTTGGTTTGGGATCCCTGACTTGATCATTACTCTGTATGCTTCTTACTGGGGCTGGAAGCTGGCATGGAGACCTTACTCTGCTTTTGATATCTAAGCCACACAGTTGCTACTTCTGAATTTGCTCCTTGCTTGCTATACAGCCTGGATTTGAATCCTTGCCTTGGAATGTCATCCCTTGGTGCAGGTCCTTTCCTCAGTCTGTTCTATGCCTAAGACCCAGAAATCAGTAGAGTGACAGAGCTGCTAGTTGACACCAGTTCATGCACCCTACACAAATTTGACCCCCTTTTTTCTGTATATGGGACATTTTGCCTTGGTGCACAATTGCTTCCTGAGCTAGGATGCTCTGTGCAGTATACTCCTGACCAGACCTTATCTCTGCTGTCCACCTATTTCTCTATTTCCTTATCTTTTTTAATTTAGTACAGATTTTAAAAAATATGTATTTATTTTTAGCTTTCGACATTTACTTTTGTAAGATTTTGGGTTATAAATTTTCTCTCTCTTCCTCTGCCCCCCACCTCCAAGACAGTGTGCAATCTGATATAGGCTATACATGTACAATCATATTAAACGTATTTCTACATTAGTCATGTTATAAAGAAGAATTAGAACCAAAGAAAAAAACATAAGAAAGAAAAAACAACAAAAAGAAAATAGCATACTTCGATCTGCATTCATACTCCATAGTTCTTTCTCTGGATGTGGATAGCATTTTCCATCATGAGTCTTTTGGAATTGTCTTAGATCATTGCATTGCTGAGAAGAGCTAAATCTATCAAAGCTGGTCATCTCACAATGTTGCTGTTTCTGTGTAAAGTGTTCTCCTGGTTCTGCTCATTTCACTCAGCACCAGTTCATATAAATCTTTACAGGTTTTTCTGAAGTCTGCCTGCTCATTATTTCTTATGGAACAATAGTATTCCTTACATTCATATACCACAACTTGTTCAGCCAATCCCCAATTGATGGGCATTCCTGTAATTTTCACTTCTTTGCCACCACAAAAAGAGCTGCAATAAATATTTTTGTGCACTTGGGGCCCTTTTCCGACATAGTACTGGTATTGCTGGGTCAAAGGGTATGCACAGTTTTATAGCCCTTTGGGCATAGTTCCAAATTGCTCTCCAGAATGGTTGGATTAGTTCACAACTCCACCAATAATGCGTTAGTATTCCAATTTTCCCACATCTTCTCCAACATTCATCGTTTTCCTGTTTTGTTATGTTTACCAATCTGATAGGTGTGATGTGGTAAGTCAGAGTTGTTTTAATGTTCATTTCTCTAACAGTAGTGATTTAGAGCATTTTTTCACGTGATTATAGATAACTTTAATTTTAAAAACTTCATGTTCATATTCTTTGACCATTTATCAGTTGGGGAATGACTTGTATTCTTATAAATTTGTTTGTCTCCTTATGTTGATCTACATTTGAAAAATGACTATAACTTTTTTTCTTGGATTTTTTGATCAAGATTCAATCTGGTCTGTTTTCTAGATCTATTGGGAGGAGTTGAAGGTGTGAGGTTCAGCTTGCTATACTTCTTCTGGATACTCTGTGGGCATTTTATATTTTGTAAATATTCACTTGTTTCATTTAGGTTATTAGTTTTGTTGGCATATTATTTGGAAAAAGTTTCTAATAATTTTATTACTTTCTTTTCCATCAGTTGTGAATTTTCCCTTATCGATTTTGTCATTAAAAAAACCCTCCTCTTTTTATTTATCAGTTCAATAGCTTTTTTTCTCTTGTTTGGTTTTCAAAATTTCTATTTTGAAAATTTAGTTGAGGGGTTTTGATTTGTTGTTTTTCTAGTGTTTTTTTTTGTTACATGCTCCATTCATTGATCTTTTTCTCTTTTGTTGATGAAAGTGTTTAGAGGCATATAATTTTCCCTCATCTTTAATTTACAAGCATCCCAAAGGTTTTGCTATTTTGTCTCATTATTATAACTTTTTTGATAAAATTTTACGTTGATTTGGTCTTAGACCCACATACTCTATAGTATGATATATTATTTAGTTTCAATTCTATTCAATAAAGATTTATTAAGCACCTATTTTGGACCAGGTACTATGGCAAATACTAGAGATACAAATTAGAAAAAGATAGCTTCTGCCTTTAAGGAGCTTACAATCTAACAGGGGAAGGTAATACACAAAAGGAAGCTAAAAAAAGTGGGGGATGCCAGAGTTACCAGTGTGGGGACATGATGGAGTCAAAACTAAGCAGAACTGCTGATGGAAGATGAATCAGCTGGAAAATTCTGAGCTTTTTATAAAGGAAGGATTCAGGAAGAATTTGTGAGTCCATCCTCCAGCCCTCCAAACAGAAGGGAGAGGCAACTGAAGGAGCTGAGAAAGTACTGATTATCAGAAGCTGAGTCAATCTGCATGGTGATGAGATTTCAGGTGATCAGTTTATCCTGGGAGAGGCATGATGTTTGGGGAGTTGACAAACCCAGCAGAGACACTGATGGATAATAAAGAGTTGAAGAAAATGAAGAGTTTCCATTGTAGTTTGAATCTTTCTTCAAGTGCCCTTAATTTATTACTATTTTATTGCATTTTCATCAATAAAGGATGCATTTATGTATACTCCTTTTGAATTCCCCCTTCATCAGACATCAGAGAGCTATCATATCTAAGTTCTCTAGAATTCTACTCAGGTCCTCAAATTCTTTCTTATTTCTGGTTCATCATTAGATTTATGTAAATTTGCAAGGGGCCCATGGAGGTGCCTTACTTTATCTTTCTCTGCAGTTCAATAAGCTGTTCCCATAGTTACTTAGATGCTATACTATCTGGTGTGTGTGTATATGTGTATGTATGTATGTATGTATACACACACACACACACACACACACACACACACACACATGGTCTTGATATTATTTTAATAACCTATGCATACCTAAGCATAGTTTTTTAGGTAGTCTTAAAGAGTCTTACATTTTCTCTCCCCAACTTGTTTTCCAGATGTTGTTTTTGATACCTCACAATTTCTAATTTTTCAGTCTTTTGACTGCTCTAATATTTCTTATTGTCTTGTTGAATGGTTGAGTTCTATTCACTCTGTTCTATTTTTCATTGTATCTGCAACTTGGATCATATTTTCTCCCTTCTAAGATGCCTATTAAATTTTTTTTTTTGTTAAGAGTTGTGATTTCATTTAAAAAATATTGTGCTCTTTATTACATAGAGTCCTTGTGACTATGCCGTTCTTTTTTTTTTTTTTATGAGATTCCATATGACAATTTAGAGTTTCTTTCAGTTTATCCAGATCTTCCAGCCTTACTTTTTTGATTGGGGCCTGGCGTCATGGCTAGGCACCACCCCACTCTCATTTTTGGATGGTATAGGAAAGCCCTATCTGATCACATACCCTCTGTAGTCTGGATACTGCTATGGCTATTCCATCACAGTTCTGGAAGGGGTGGCTAGTTCCTGATTCTCCTCCTTATCCTTTTCCTTAATTGTGTCTTGGCACTGAGTCTAGGGCACTGAATCTCAGTCTCAGCTCTGTCATTTATTACCTATATCACTTTGGCAAATCAGTTCACCTTCCTGGGGCTCTGTCTATAAAATAATTAGGTGGATACAATGAGTTCCAAGGTCCCTTTGTGGTATAATATTCTATTACTTAAAATTATGGGGTCCTGGAATAATGTAGGGATAGTAGGACTGGAAAGGAAGGGAATTAGGTGTGGGACTTTTTTTACTGGCTACAGTAGTCAAAAAGATGGGAGAAATAAAATATGACCCTCAGGCTATGAGACTGGGTGGTTGAAAAAATTCTAATGGTAGTGCCATTGACAGAATTACCCACTTGCTTGGATAGGTTCTTTGGATAGCTTATACGAACTTTTCAACAATAGGTCATGCAATCAGAAACCCATATGTGTGTGTGGGTTCCATGTCCTTTTAAGAATTACAATCCAAATTTGTAGGCATAGACATTTTGTAGTGGTAGCAGTGGTAGTGGTAGCAATGGCATTGGTGGTAGCGGTTATAGTAGTAATTTCCCTCAGTGGTGGCAATTAGGTGGTTGAGACATGCTGGTCTTCCAATATATGATAGCTAGTTCAGAAAAAAAAAATTGCCTAAGGTTTCTGCTGAGTTGTATTGCAGGATCAGGGGAATTGCTTTTGGCTTTTGCCTCAGGTATTGGCCTCAGGGTTCCATGAGCATTGTGGTCCTGTGCAAATTTTCATTTAATTTCCTCTAACAGAACTTCTTACAACCTTCCTAGTTCATAAAGATTCAATAATTTATTTCACTTGAAGAAACATATATTAAGTGTTTCTCGTGTGCAGAGAACTGTGCTGCTGGTGGAGTCTTGGGGGTGATAATGCTCAGGCAAAAATGGGCCCTGCCTTTGCAGAGTTTGTAATCTAAGATGGAGAGGGTTGAGAAATCCTTTCCACTTCTACTATTCCATGCTTTCTATCTCTCCCCCAAAAAGCATAGCTTTAAATTTTACATCTCATTGTCCATAAATTTAGGATCATATAGATTTTTTTTTAAATTTATAGATAACTTTTTGATACAACTTACACTGCCCAGTAAATATCCAAACAATCTCTTTTAGAAAATACAAAACTGCTTAATAATGGGATTGTGACTGATAGCACATGTCACTTTCTACTTATCTAGTTTATTAAGTGTCAACAGAAAGGAGGGATGTGGCCTTTAATTCTGACAGTGCTATACTAACACCGATCATTTTAATTGACCATTCCATGTGGACTTTATTTGCTTTATTGTAGCCACTGTGCATATTTTTCCTTTGTCTCTGCTTTCTTCATTCTGTAGCACTGAGTGTTTTTCCATGTTTCTCTGAATTCTTTGTATTTGTCATTTTTATGACATACTAATATATATTAATTTGTGCACTATAGTTTTTCAGACATTCTTCAAGTGTTAGGTAGATGTTATGTTCCCATATATAAAAGAAGACCTAAATAGTTAAAGAGATAGTTCTTTATAGCTGGGCTGTGCCAGTATAATCATCTAATTAATTTACGGATTTAACATGCTACTGATCATCCTACTAAGGGAAGATATTTGCTGTTCATTGCTCATGAGATTCAATGTTCAGTCTCTGCCTTTGCACTGGCTGCAACCTACACCTGAGATGTTCTCTCTCCATACCTCTGCCTTTTGAAACCTTGTTTCCTTCAAAACTTAACTCAAGTACCACCTTTTACATTAAGTCTTTCCTGAATCCTCCACCAGCTAATGCTGCCCTCCTCTAAATTCCCATTTATTCATTTTATATATATTTTCTATATATTGACATATCTACATGATGTCTTTCCTATTAGAATACTTATACTTAAATGATTGAAGAAAAGCAGGAGCAGAAGGACAAAAATGGCCAATTTGTCTAAAAAAGTATAGTCCTTTGGAGATTGATGGATGGACAGAAATGAGTTTTCAAAGACTTGGTCAGCTGCCATAAACTTGCATCAGTATTGATTTAGGCAAATCCAAAAAAGACTTTGCTCTATATACAAATGTTAGCTTGGAGGTCTTGGAAGCGGTCCTGAACCAAGACAGTGATGGTCACCAGAAACCATTTGCAATTAAAGTCTTTAACCTATATGTAAGTTAGAGTTCTTGGCTTTGGAGTGGATGATCGGTGAGAAGTTCAAAGACGTATGGATGGAGCAAAGTTGAAAGTGTAGACTGATAATAATCCACTAAACATATTCTGACCAGTGTCAAATTAGATGTTGCTTGATAGAGATGGGTAACAGCACTAGCTAAGACTTCTAGCTGTTATGGCATGCAATACTGGCCAGGGAGGACTAAGTGGGAGCAAGATCCCTCTTCCAAGGGCCACATGCCACCCTAGCTCTGAGAAGACCCAAGGAAAGAGTAGAAGTCCTATGTGACAGAGAAATTGAAACAAATTTATAAGGCTTAGTCATTTCCCGATAGATAGGTGACCAAAGGATATGATCAAAAAGTTTTCAAAAGAAGAAGTACAAACTTGCAAAAATTATTTGAAAAATAAACACCCTAAAATCATTAATAGGAGAAGTGCAAAAACAGCCTCAAAGTGTTATCTCGCACCCATCGCAGTGGCAAAGATGGTAAAAGACAGATTCAGTTAGTGTTGGAGGGCATATAAGAATACACTTATGTACTAATACCAAGTAATACCAATACACTTCTGTTAGAGTTGATTTTTATTTGAGGTTTTCCTTACAACTACTGCTCCTTCTCTCTTGGTGTGTTGTTGTTTTTTAACTTTATCTCTTCTTTTCTTCCCCCTTTTTATTTCTTGCTTTGCTGAGGTGAGAAAAAGCAACTGGGCTTTTATGCTTCTATGTAGCCATCCTGCTGCAATTCTATGACTACAGAGCTAGACTAGACTTTTGAAGTCATCTGGTGAGGAGTGAGGTAACCAAGGTCTGGAGAGCAACGTACTTCAGAACCTAAGGGTTTAAATGCAGGCCTCTGATGAACACAATTCATTATTGCCTTGAATGAACTCGTCCGAGCTCTTTTTCTATATCATCCCTTGCAACAAAATTCAAGGTTTTTGGTACAGAAAGGAAAAGGAAGAAGCCATAATGTGATGAGGGACAAAATATTTGGTATTGCCCAAAGGAAAGCTTCTTCTGAGTCAATGATTCAAACTTTCCCAGTCTGCATTTACCCATATTTCTTGTTCTAGCAAGCTTGCTATGATGACATACAGCTTTTGGACACTGCTATAGCCTTCTCTCTTAGATTGATCTTTAGCAAAATTGCATCAGACAACTTGTGTAACTCCCATTTGCTGAACATTTATTCAGATAATTTTGTCTTTCTAGTCACAAAACAGATTCAATTTTCTCATTTGTCCGGAATGAAATTGGTAGAATTTAGCTATGTGACTCATGTGAGTGAGCTCTCACTGAAAACAAAATGCCCCCTGAGATATATGATAATGTTCTCTTTTCTATGTATAGGTACAAGAGAGAATGACCTTTTTAATAATTTTTTTTCTTTTTGTTCTGAATTATGCCAGAATTTGCCCCCCTCCTAAGATTTCTTACATGTGATTAGGCTATTAGCTATTTGTGAGTATTACATGCCTTTTGATGTCATATGAGGTCCAGGTTACAAAGTGGTCATGCTTCCCTAGGCTTTGTCTCTTCATGTTTGGGTAATTCACTCAATTTTTCATATGGGTGTAGCTTTTCTAGAAAATCACTCCCTTTCTGGGGTATGGCTTTGCCTTGGGAATCCTTTAAAAAGGACAAGGTGCTTGAGCTTATCAGACCAAGAACAGCTGTTCAATTCAGCCTATGATTTGCTTCTGGCTAAAATAAAGAAAAAGAAGGTTTTTAACTGTATCCCAGGTTCAGATAGTTTGGGTATTTTTTTTCCCTAGGCTTGTGACAATCTGATGTTGTCTCTCCCCCAGCTCAACTTTGCACTATTGGTTCTAGCCTCCCTTTATTTGAACCAAATGCTTCATTCCTAAATTTGGAGAACTGACATTTTATAACAGATTCTAGTCTGCTAACTGCACAGTGGACAGCAGTATCTTTGATTAGCTATGATTGCAAAGTTAGAGGTTGGGGCACCTTCCAAAACAACTGAGTCTGCCTTGTTTCCCCGAGCCCTCTCCCAAAGGGGCTGACATTTGGCCCCATGGGAGCAGGCCTTGCTATTTTTTTTTTGTTTTAGTTGGAGGCACTGGAGACCATAACTTCGTGAATTTTGAAAGGGCAGGAGAGCAAATTGTCCCAATGCCTGGGAGTCCAGGAAGCCAAGAGAGTCTAGGAGTCAAGTCTGTGATGGGTTTTATAGCCAGTCTAGCACTGACGCCCTGAAGACTGAGGAACGACTTTAAGAACAGGCCAGAATAGCTGATAAGAGCACTAATCCAGCAGTGATGCATTTGAATGTGGTCCTGCTAGGACCAATGATATATGTTGTTCAGTTGTTCAACCATTGTTCGTTGTCCAACTCTTTGTGACCACATGTGACCCCATGGATCATATTATCCATTGGGTTTTCTTGGCAAAGATACTGCAGTGGTTTGCCATTTCCTTCTCCAGTGACATATGATACATAGAAATTCTGTTAAGTATGAGCCCACTCTTCCCAGAGAAATTTTCTGGTTACTTTTCACTAGACCATGAATAAATCACTCAATAATTAGGAAATGGAGAGAAAAATAGGGGGAAAAAACTTCATTTTGTTTGAGGGAAATGAAAAACTTATCCTATGGGCTCTGATCCCATTGAATTAACTCTAGGGAATAGTAATGTGGAGGTGCAACTTTGATGTGACCAGCTGAGAGTTAAGATTCAAGACACCTTTGCTAACTTTTTGATTTTGGATTAGAAGAGTCAAATGTCTTGTCCCTAGATTTGATGGAAAACATGTTACCTAATAATTTCCAGATTCAGCAAATGTAGCCAGTCAGTTCAGTCAATTGTATATAGTTAGAGCTATGAAGTAGCCATGTTTTCTTTGAAAATGTTTTAAAGGTTTTATTGATGCTTTTTAAGTAAACACTCATGGGGCGGCTAAGTGGCATGGCAGATAGAATGCTGGCCCAGGAGTCATGAGGACCTGAGTTCAAATCCAGCCTCAGACACTTGACACTTACTAGCTGTGTGACCCTGAGCAAGTCACTTAACCCAATTGCCTCACTCCCCAGCAAAAAAATCACTGTTAATTCCTAATATCACTCTCACTATCCCTTTCTCTTATAGAAATCTTCTTTATAACAAAAAAGTATAATTAAGCAAAACAAACTAAGACTATATGTAACAGTGTAGAACATAACCTCTCTGTCTTCTCAGAGGAAAGATGCTATGTTTCATCAGCTCTTTTCTGTAATCAAGATTGGTCATTGCATTGATAATTTCCCTTTACATGATTATGATCACTGCATATATATTCCCCTCACCCACCCAATCCACCTCTTTCAAACTTCCTTAATATTGTTGAGGGTGCCACCATCCTCCCAGTCCCCTGGGCTCACAGCTTAGGTGTCCTAGCCTCCTCACTCTCTCTCACCTCCCTCCTTAAATCATCAGTTGCCAACTCCCATCTTTTCTATCTTTGTAACATTTCTCCTTTGCCACAACTGCTGTTTTGATGAATGTCCTCATTATCTCTGCCTCAGATTTCTCCCCAATCCAGTTTATTCTCCACTCACCTGACAAATTGATCTTCCTTAAGCTCAGGTCTGACCATGTCACTCCCCTACTCAAGAAACTCCAGGGGTTCCTATCACCTCCTAGATCAAATGTAAAATGGTGGCTTTGGCATTCAAACTTTCCAGTCTTCTTACACCTTATGCCCCATCAAGTATTCTGTGATCTAGTGACACTGACCTACTGGCTGTCCCTCACACAAGACATTCTATTTCTGGGCTCTGGGAATTTTTACTGGCTATCCCCCAAACTTAGAACTTGCCCCCTCCCCCCCAGCTTCCCTGGCTTCCTTCAAGCTTCAACTAAAATTCTACTTTCTACAGGAAGCCTTTCCTAAGTCTCATTAATCCCATTGCCTTCCTTTTCTTGGTTATGGCCAATTTATTCTTTTGTATACACCTTTTTACAAAGAACCCCCCCCCCCCATTTGACCACTTTCCTTCTCATCCTAGATGCATTAATGTCTGTGAAAAAGCTTTTTGTGTTTAATCCAAATTATCTATTTTATCTTTTATAATTTCCTCTATTTCTTATTTGGTTAAGAATATCCTCTATACATCTTACTGTACATAGTTGTTTTCATGTTGTTTCCCTCATTAGATTGTGAACTCCTCAAAAGGAGGGACTGTCTTTTGCCTATTAAGCACCTGTAGGTGTTTCATAAATGTTGACTTGCCAGACTATTTTATTACTCAATAAAATAAGAAATGCATCAGGGATAAATGTAAAGTTTTAAACCTGAGTTTCAGCAAATTACCTATCTGGGTACAGGCAGGGGAGGCATGACTAGACACCAGGTTGGATAAAAAAGATATGGGGGCTTTATTGGATGACAAGCTTATCCACAGCCAAACTGTACCATACTGGTCCAAAAAAAAAAAAAGGAAATTCTGTCTTAATGTGTAGTAATAGAACCATGGTGTTCAGAAAGAGGGAGGCAACAATTC
The DNA here is from genome assembly GCF_003287225.1 of Phascolarctos cinereus. Lineage (NCBI taxonomy): Eukaryota > Metazoa > Chordata > Mammalia > Diprotodontia > Phascolarctidae > Phascolarctos > Phascolarctos cinereus. The sequence goes on from NW_027555514.1 coordinate 187,395,065, forward strand.
TGTGGTTGTCTGTCAGGTCAGACCTCATCTGGGAAGTACATTTGAGGAAGGACATTGATAAACTGGAGTGGAGAGTGATTAGGAGATTGACAAGACCCCAGATGCAATTTGAGGATGAGTGGAAGGAATTTGAGAAGGTTTAGCCTGAAGAAGAGAAATTTTGGCTTTGATGGCTGTAGGGAAATGTTAGCTGTGTTCAAAGTACTAGAAGGGCTGTCACTTTTAAGTATTATACTTAGTCTGCTTCATCTCAGAGGGTAGAATTAGGAGCAATGTGTGCAAGTACAGAGAGACCAGTCTCAACTTGGCATAAAACAAATCCTGTTAATCAGAGGTGCCCCAAAATAGAATGGATTCAATTGGAAGGTAATAAAGAAGGTTTGCAAATGAAGACTGGCTGACTATGTTTTGGGAATGGTGCAGAGAAAGGTTGAAGCAGTTCATCTCTGAAGTCCCTTCATATCCCAAGATTCTGTGCTTCTGTGTTATTGTTATGGGGGCCACTTTATAGGTAAAACTGCCTTATAAGGAGGTAATTCCATAATCATCCCCCCTTCTGGTGGCCCTAACTTATATAGGATTCCACGTCACAGCTGATGTTACTGTGAGCTTTTACCATGGAACATTTTTATAACCTTCATTCCTTACCACTAATAAGCAGATATTCTGTTGCCTCAATTTCTGTTCCTCAAACATCATGGACTTAAAATCAGAAATGATTAAGGACCCTCATTCAGCAGCTATTTCACCGTTTACTTTGTTAGGCATTTTGCCTTGGGCCATCAACCTGTTTTATTATACTGTGAGCTTTTTTTTTTAAGAAGGAAGGATATGGAGGATGGGGACTGGAAAAACTGGCCATCATCTTAAACAAAGAATGAGGAGGAGGGAATCCGTTTCCAAGGAGATAAAGCTCTCCTTTATTTAAAGTAAAATTTTCTTCAGTGAAAGATTTTTGGACTGAAGTCTTCTAAAGGCCCAGAAGGATCCTTGGTATTCATAAAGGAGGTGAAGCAACGATCTCCCTCAGTCTGTGCTGTATCGCCCTGAAGAGATCCATCTGTCACTGCAATAACCTAGGCTCTGTTGAGTTCTTGGCTTTGACTTTAGAGCTGCTAATAACTAATCTAATAACATTTAGTAATAACTGCAATAGAAATGTTCAACCCTTAGTCCACTCAACTCTGATGTTATATTACTTGAAGTAGGTATTTTGTTGTTGTTTAGTCATTTTCAGTTGTATCCAACTCTTTATGATCCCTTTTGGTATTTTCTTGGTAAAGGTACTAGAGTAGTTTGCCATTTCCTTCTCCAGCTCATTTTTACAAATGAGGAAACTGAGGCAAACAGGGTTAAATAAATTGTCCAGGGTCACACAACTAGTAAGTGTCTGAGGCTGGATTTGAACATAGGTCTAACTCCAGGGCTGGCATTCTATCCACTGTATTACCTAGCTGCCCTATTGGCATTTAATTTAATTTAACTTATTTACTTTATTTTATTTTTTTGGCCAGGAGTTGGGGTTTAGTGACTTGCTAAGAGTCACACAGCTAATAAGTGTTATGTGTCTGAGGCTGTATTTGAACTCAGGTCCTCCTGAATCCAGTGCCGGTGCTCTATCCACTGCACCATCTAGCTACCCTCACTCTAATGGTATTTTAGATAAACATTTAGATAAACAGACTGGAAACCTCTAAAACCAAGCTTACGTTTAAATAGCCAGGGCCTACTCTATCAACAGACCAGATAGAAACTAGAAATCAAATAGCAATGTATTTAATGAAGAAAGATCAGCAAAATAAATGACAGGGGAAAGAGAAGCAATTAGAGGATCCTTAGTCTATACACAAATAAAACACAATCTACAGTACTACAGATGCACATGCTGGTGGGAAAGGTGCAATCTGCCTTGTTATAATAGCTGGAAAAATTCTCCAGTCTGAGTCTCCATGGCTCTTTCTTTCTCTCACAGCTTGAAGCTAACATGAGAGTCTACTTAAGCCTCTCTGATTCAGTAATTCCTTTTTAAAAAATGTAATAATAATTAATTTTTTCTCAGTAATTCATCTCAACTTATTCTGTGAGGTCTTCAGGTTTCTCTCAGTATTCTTGGGTTTGAGAAGGCCACGGCAATCTTTCTTGCACCTTCATTTGCTTATCACCATTCTAATGCCAACTCATCAGGCTTTTTTTACCACCCTGGCATGCTGGCTTCTATGATTTTTAAAGTTTCTAACTCTTAGAAGTCTTTCACACCAATCAAAATCTTCTTCTGGTGATCCAATCACCTTGTATGCAGATACATGGTCTCTTGGGAAATGGAGTTTTGGGAATTTCTTCACTTGGCTATTTGTAGACCATATTCACAGGATTACGGTAAAGCAGTTGGCAACCACAAAACTCAACCATAACGCAACCTCAAATGAACGCGATTATTCCTCCTCATAAAAGGTTTAGAGGCCTGGTGTTCCAAATAAGTTGCACGAATCTGTGCATGTGCATGTACATGTATACATGTATGTTCGTGCCCCACCAGGAGCAAAGATACCTCTGCACCCAGCTTTTATTTATTTTGCTCCCTTTGAAGGTAAATAGCACAGTCGTAGGCAGTAGTCTTTGACACACTCAGGCTCCTCTTTCTTTACCAATCTTCCCTTTCATCTGTAGGCATGTGGTGGCCCCCTTCTCTACCTCCATTCCCCCCAATAGAAGTATGCCGGTATAGATTGGATTTTGATGCCCAGGACCCCTGGGACTTGCTTTTTCAGGTAGAGAACATGTTGCAGGAAGTATGCAGGAAGACACACTGTCTAATGATCTCTAAGGCATGTGGGAGTAGCAGATAGAAAGAGCAATGTGTGAGGTGAACACTGGAAATTTCAGCTCTGAACTGTAGGACTAGGGACTGGTGGGGGCATAGGGAACCATTGCTGGTGGGGATTTGGATCCAAGACCTTTCTCGTATAATGAGTGTGATTGTCAATGTGTGTAGTGAGGATTAAACTGTAAATGATATTAGAAGAAACTGTCTACATTGATGCTATTTATAGATACTGGAAAACCAACAAAAAAACAAATCTAAAAAAAAGTGATTTGGCTGTGTAAAAGTAACACTAATTACAGTTATTTATGAGAACTGCTTACCATTTATGGTTAATTACCACATGCACAATAGTCATTATGCATATCATTAATATATGCTAAATTAATTTAGTTGTAAGTTTTATTCTGCAATACCCACTTAGATAGGAGCAACTTTCCATGACATTTCTATGGTTTCTGCCTGAGCAAGAAATCAGAGAGATAGGAGGAAATGCCTAAAGCCAAAAAGTGGTGGAATGTCATGATTGATCATAAGTGTGGAGCTCTGAAAAGGCAGTTTAGTCTTTGGTGGAGGACCATCTGGGGAAGCTGGAGCTATCTGAGGGTAGAACCATGTGAAACCAAAGAGACACAACCATTCATACCTGACCGCCATGTGGCATATCTTGCACCAAAGCAGACTCTGGCCTCTGGGTGGTTGTTGGAGGTTCAGAGTCCATCGAGGGCTGGAGTGAGATTTTTCTGGAGACCAGCTATAGCAGGAAGTAGGGGTGGTATGCCTGCGGTCAGAGTCTGTGGGATCTTAGGTACAGGTCCTGACTTGGATCTTGGTGAGATAATTCCTTCCTCTTTTTTCTGAGACATTGACTGTGGAATATGGCCAAGCATCGGTCCAATGAAGCACGTAGATTCACCTGATTGCAGATGGTGAAGACGGTGGGAACAGGGAGGGGAGGTGTTCTGATGATTCTCTTGGGAAGAGTGGTTATGTGAAGAACTGGCAGTGTAGGGGCTGTTGAGGATACAGCTGATTATGTTACCTGAATGGCGAGCTGTTATTTGGGGAGTCACATACTGTAATTTGTCAGTTTCCCATTTCTTTCCATAAATATACCTAAAATGATAATGTAAATGCATTTTCCTTGTGGCTTATGCAAAACTGGGGTGGAGATGAGAATTATAATGGAATATGAGAGACCAGGTATACTTGAACTCTATCTGGAGACTTCTCCATATTGAACTTCAGGGTAGAGGTAAGATATAAGCTGATGTTATGATAAAGTTATTCAATATTAAGTGCAGATTGTATTTTTCATCCCATGAGGAAACCTCCTCTATCTCTATAGGTGGGATATCTATTATCATATCTACAATTTGATTACAACCCATTAATTTCTTGATTACAACTCTAAACTCTGTTACACTACACACGCTCAGTCATTTATCCACTTATCATTAAAATATGGGAATGTACACTTCTAAGGAACCCTGGGAGGCAGGACTGAACTTGCCAAAATTAAGGAAAGAGGAGAGAACAAAGCTTGCATTTCTTGTCTGAAAATGAGACTTAGGACTCATGACTTGTTTGTATGAGAATGATTGAAAGTGCCAGTTTAGTGGCTTTCCATTCCTTAACCCAGTAATTATAGGTGCATCTTGTCTTCAGAATCCTCTGGTGATTGGCTAGTATTAATATCCGTTGATCATGTGTTGATTAGATCATCTAGGCTCTGGGGATATAAAGAAAATTAAAATGACCCTGACTTCAAGGAACTTGCATTCTATCAGAGGAGATATATATATATATATATATATATATATACATGTAAATGTATATAAAATACATTTTAAAATTCCAATATGGCTATTCACTATGCTGGTTTTCTGGAAGAATCAAAGTCAAAGCAATATTTTTGCTTCATTTGCAAATGCTGACATGGATTAAGAACACTGCCTACCTCTAGTATTCAAATTGCTGTAGGCCTCTTAGTGTATTATTGGTAATAGAGCATTGAAGTAGCAGCATTTAAGGATGATTTTTAGCTCTGATGATTTTGAGGTTTTTAAGAGCTCTCTTGGTACCAGTTAGCATTTTTCCTTAATTTTTTTTTAGGCTGTCTGTAGTGGGCACTGCCGCTCAAAATGGCATAATACAGTTGTTTTAATTTTCTCCTGTATGTTTTCTCAGGATTTTATAGGCATAGAGCAATTTATGAAAAACTGTTCTAAGGACACTTCTGTAAGGTCATCCCTTATGTATAAGGAAGATGTTGGAGGCTAAGCCTGACTCAGGCTGGTCTGGAAGTTTAGGTTCAAAACTAGAACAAAAGAAAATCTTTGTAGATCATTTAACAGTTGTAACTTCATAGTTGCTTATAGTATAGAATCGATTAAGTGGCATTGTGGATGGGCCTGGAGTCAGGAAGCTCTGAGTTCAAATGCAGCCTTAGACATTTCTCAAATATGTGATTCTGGGCAAGTTACTTAATGTCTAGGTTTACCTTGGTTTTTTTCACCTGTAAAATGGGGATAATAATGGCACCCACCTTTCAGGGTTGCTGTGAGGGTTAAGTGAGATAATATTTGTAAGTTTCTCAGAATAGTGCCTGGTGCTTAATAAATGCTTATTTCTTTTCTTTTCTCTCTTTTTTTTTTTGGCAATTGGGGTTAAGTGACTTGCCCAGGGTCACACAGCTAGTAAGTGTCAAGTGTTTGGTCTGAGGCCGAATTTGAAGTCAGGTCCTCCTGACTTCAGGGCCAGTGCTCTATCCATTGTGCCATCTAGCTGCCCCAATAAATACTTATTTCCTTCCTTCCTTCCTTCCTTCCTCCCTTCCTTCCTTCCTTCCTTCCTTCCTTCCTTCCTTCCTTCCTTCCTTCCTTCCTTCCTTCCTTCCTTCTTTACTTCCCTCCACAAAAGGTTTGCTCAGCTTTTCCAGGGAAAGGATATTGCATTGATTATATATGCTTTAACCCTGCCTCTGCATTGTTTGTGATGGTCAGTTGATCAGAAGGTAGTAAAGGCCAAATGACTTTCCATGACCTGGCTTTTGTGTACTTATATCCCCACTACTATGTCAAAGGACCAGGTCTTAAAAGCCTGAACCAATAAAATCTTGAAGATTATTTCGATGCCTTTTGAGAAAACAAAACAAAACAACTAGTCTTCATGGGGTAAGGTCTTAGGGAAAGCCATTCCAGCTTATGTGATAGAACCCTATGAAATATTATTATTACTAAAAGAGGGATGTGAGGAAAGTATAGATTCTTTGTTCCTGAAATCTAGATCTTAAAGTCCCCTCAAGCTCTTATAAGTCTGGGAACTAGTGATCTTTGGGCCTCAATCTACTTTGTAGACACAATCAGCATTTATAGATCCAGAGCCCCGCAATCCTAGTAGAAGATAAAATGAAGATACGGTATGTTGCCACTATTGGTCATCTTTTTCTGCCAAATCTTTTTTTTATTTCTTTAACTCTGGATTCTTCTTGCTTATCTCTACCCAGACTATCTTCCTACTCTTTATTACCTGACCTTTGGCTTAATATTTTGTTTGCCTAGACCTGGAGCGCCTTTGACTTATTTAGACTCCCTATCCTGTCCTCTGCTAGTTTGTAGTATGCTGCTGCCATTCACATCCCAGTGTTGCAAAGAATTTTTGAGATCAGAGAGATTTTCACAATTTCAGTATTTGGACTCTATATTGCATGGTCCAGATTGGAAAAAAAGATGGAATACGTTTGGATTCTTAAACTTTATAATTCTTCATTCTTCAATTTTATAGTATAATGGAGAACACTTACAATTGGTAAGATTAAATACTTCAGCTAAAGTCCTACTCTGATGTATCATCATGGCTTAGAGGTGACCTTGAGTTCTTCAAGGCTGTGTTAGCAAAGTGTAAACTCTGGAAGATCTTACCAATTTGGAGAGACCTTAAGTAAAGGTCGCATACCATACTGTGTGTTGTCCATCTAAGGATCAAACAGAGTTAATTTGGGAGAAGTTCATGACCAGAATCTACTAGGAGGTAAATGTTTAGGGGTGCAGCAACTCAGGAAGAAAGATTACTGGGTCTTAAGGAATTCCCATAACTAGAGAAAGCATGCAAATGGATGAAATCACAGATCTTAAAAAATCTTAATGTAATAAAGTTAAGTAGTAATGGCTCCTTCTTGGGAACATTGAGAGATTTGTTTAGGTTAAACACTTTGGGGTTCTTAGGTGAAAATATATAACTTCAGGATAAAATAAGACTCTCATGGGCCTACAGATATTTGTTGTTTAGTCTTTCAGTCATGTCCAACTCTTCATGACCCCATGGACTATAACATGCAAGGCCCTTCTCTCCTCCACTAACTCATGAAGTCTTTTCAAGCTCATGGTCATTGCTTCCTTGACACTATCTATCCATCTCATCTTTTCCCATTCCCTTCTATCTTTGCCTTCAATCATTCCCAACACCAGGGTCTTTTCCAGTGAGTCCTGTCTTTACATTATGTAGCTGAAGTATTTAAGTGTCAGCTTCAGTATTTAGCCTTCCAGGGAATGGTCTGAATTGATTTCTTTAAGTATTGACTGATTTGTTCTCCTTGCTGTCCAAGAGACTCTCAGAAATCTTCTGTAGCACCACAGTTTGAAAGTGTCAATTCTGCTGTGCTCAGCTTTCTTAATAGTCCAACTCTCACAGACAAATATTGCTACTGGGAAAACTATAGCTTTGACTAACATGGCCTTTTGTCAGCACGGTGATATCTCTGCTTTTAGTATGTTGTATAGATTTGCTATAGCTTTCCTTCCAAGAAGTTTCATGGCTACAGTCGCCATCTACAGGAAGCTTTAAGCCTAAGAATAAAAAAAAAATCTGACACTGCTTCCATTTCTTCTCACTCTATTTGCCAGGAGGTGATGGGAACACTTGCCATAATCTTAGTTTTTTTCATTGTTGAATGTCAAGCTAGCTTTTACCCTCATCAAGAGGCTTTTTAATTCTTCTTCACTTTCTGCCGCCAGAATGGTATCATCTACATATCTGAGATATTGATATTTCTCCTGGCAACCTTAGTTCTGGCTTTTGATTCATCCAGCCTGGCATTTCACATAATACAATTGTCATATAAGTTAAATAAATAAGGTGCTTTGTCCAATCAGTAGTCCCATGTTTGGTTCTAAATGTTACTTCTTGACCTAAATACAGGTTTTTCTGGAGACAAGATGATCTGGTACTTTCATCACTTTTGAGGACTTGCCACATTTTGTTGCTATCTATGTAGTTAAAGTATGGTGTGGTTGATGAAGCAGAAGTAGATATTTTTATAGAAGTCTCTTGCTTTCTCAATAATCCAAGGAATGTTGGCAATTTGGTCTCTAGTTCCTCTGCCTCTTCAAAAATTAGCCTGCACTTCTGGTAGCTCTTGGTTCACATATTGCTCAAGCCTAGCTTGCAGAATCTTGAGCATAACCTTGCTGGTTTGTGAAATGAGCACAATTGTCTGGTAATTTGAACATTCTTTGACATTGCTACTCTTTAGGATTGAGATGTAAACTGATCTTTCTTAATCTGGTGACCACTGTTGAGTTTTCCAAATTTGCTGGTATATTGAGTACAGTACTTTAAAGCCAATAGTAGTCACATATTGAGAATCAATGTGGCTAAATGGATTAATCAGGTTTGGACTCAAAGGCACATATTTTGTGACCTGCTGCCTATGGAAACTTTGCCTCATAGTCTTGTATCATTGAAATTGCCTAAACTAGCTTATGGAAGTAGCTAGAATTTGGAACTAGCCAACATATTTGAGAGCTTTCCTCAGAAATTCTATTTTTGGCTTTTCTATTAACCTGTCTGTGTCCTTGTGAATTTTTCTAGCAATGAAATCAGAACTAATAGTATTGATCTATTGTGTTTGTTTATAAAGGAGAACTATAAAGCATTGTATAGCAATCTTTCTGTGATTAAAAGAAAAATTTCATTGTCATAATTGACCACCTGCTCACCATGAACAAACAGTGTCTTAACAGGTTTTAAACAAAGTGTGACACAAATTTAAGAAATCTTAACATCTTGAGATTGTTATCATCCTCCTATCATATTCAACTTCAACTATATCCTATCAACAGTACTGTCTTATAATATTCCCATCATATCCACCTTCAGACATATCCTATCTACAGTACTGTGCTATGATATATTCCAAAATACACAACTCAAGGACATGGATAATCTAGAGAAGGTTATAGAATAATAGTTTGAGAGGTAGAGAATTCATAGGTTATCTAGTCCAAACCCCCCATTTTATAAAAAAAAAGGAAACCGAGGCCCTGAGAGAGTAACTGCCTTGCATAAGGTAATATCAATTACCTCTGCAGCAGAGCTGGGATTCAAATATAAGTTTTCTGAATCTAAATTTTAAATTTAAATCTAAATCTAAAATTTCCACTATGAAAAACTGAGGAATATCATCACAATAACTTAAAGGTGATTGAAAAAGTAGGTCTATAAGGAAATATGGAAGGGACTGGCATTATTTAGCCCAAGAAAGAACTTTGATTTCTTATTGCAACTATATGTAATCTCGTACAGAAATTCTGCTCCTGTAGTTCACTAGAGCATGGAGGTGACCTTGAGTTCTTTGAAAGCTATGTTAGTGGAGTCCAAGCTGGAAAGGCTTTGATATTGTCTGGGCAACAATGTGTCTGCTTCCTGAGGATTATCCTACAGGGGGTTCATAGCCAATAGGTAGGCAACTAGATGACAGATTCTCTGGCTATGATACTTCATGAAAGAAATAAAAATACAAAATGCTCCTCACTCATGTTCAGCTTATCTACTGCTCCCAAATGGGCTTCTGACTTTCTGGATTTAGCCACCATAATTCAGCTGCCTTCTTACCATGCAATATCCCTCCTCAATGATGGCCCCCTTCTCCTATTGTTGGATATCTTCCAGGGACTCCATTTTGGACAGTCTCAGGCTAGCCACATTTCATTCCCTTCACAGTTGTGCTTCTGACTTTCTGTGTTTTGCTACCATGCCTCTGTATGAGTACTTTTTCTCATCCACACCAACCTTTGTCCAACAATCACCAACTCCACCAATACTGACATTCTCACTACGAATGAAACCAGAAAGCATAAGGAATTTGAAGCTAAATGGAAGGATGGATTAAAGGTTCTCCTTGGAGAAGTAAATAAAGGAGTTGGTATAACTGGTTTCGTTGTATGGGCAAATGCAAAAGCAAAACGAAAAAGGTATTTTAATGGATAATTATTCGTCTCACTCCTAGTGTTTGAGAAGAGCACAAGTAAAAAGACCAGCATGCAGAAAATTACAACTTAATAGCCAATATCTTTTGCACAGGATGGACAAGAAAAACTATGTTGAGAACTTGACAATATATTCCAAACCAAGCCAATTTATATCATGTTATGAGGGTACTTCATTGCAAAAGTAGGCAAGGGCAAGATGGCAAAATATGTTAGAAAACGTCAGTCAACATAAAAAAATGAAGGGGCTAAATACTTGTGGATTGCTCAGGAGTTTCATATTTATTTCTCACGAATATTTTCTTCAAGAAAAGAGTCAGAAGATGTTAGATATCACAAAGAATTAAAATAATTATTTTGAATACCTCAGTAACTCAGATAAAAAAGTCTCTTAAGGTGTGAGGAGATTATGGAGAAAATGAATATTGAAGTAAAAAATTTAAATAAAGTGCTAGCAAGGAGATTACAGAAATATATCATACTTAGGGGGCATAAAAGGTGGAGTCATCACCCTTTAAACCTGGTGGAGGTTCCAGGGCCACATGAGTCATTACACCCTGTGCTGTTGACTAGATATATTTCTACATGGAGTTGAGTGGCATGAAATCTACCAGAGCTACTGGATATCCTTTCTGTGTTAGAGCTAAGTAAACCACCTTTTGTTAACTCTTCAATGGCCTATGAATGTCATATTTCAACCTAACATTAAACCTGAACTATAATGGTGCTTATGTAAGGTGCCTCCATCAACATTATTGATATGATTGAATTCTTTTAGTAGCACACAAACTCATTTGTTGGAAAAGCAATTTGGAGCATCATCAATTATACTTACTCATCAGGGCAACAGAGTTGGGCCTGGAGTCAGGATGACTCATCTTCATGAGTTCAAATTTGGCCCCAGACACTTACTAGCTGTGTGACCCTGGGCAAGCCATTCATCCATGTTTGCCTTATTTTCCTTTTCTGTCAAATAAGCTGGAGAAGGAAATGGCAAACAACTACAGTATGTTTGCCAAGAAAATCACAAATGGAATCACGAAGAGTAGGACACAACTGAAATGACTGAACAACAACAAGTATAGATGGTCTAAAACTACAGTTCTTATTAAGTTCTGTTCCTTCTTCAGCTACTATATCATCATCATTGTGGAAACAGGACATGGCCAGCACAGCACCAGGGGTGGGGGTATTTGATATTATCACTTGTTTCATCTCCTCTTAGATTACTGCCTTGTGGTGGAGGGGCTTATGTAGCTCAATGAAACTATGAGCTATGCCATTTAGGGTTACCTAAGACACACAGGTCGCAGTGGAGAGTTCTGACAAAAGATGATATACTGGAGAAGGAAATGGCAAGCCACTCCAATATCTTCGCCAAGAAAATCCCATGGATAGTATTAAGATGATGAAAGATATGACACCAGAAGATGAGCCTCTCAGGTCAGAAAGTGTCCAACATACTACTGGGGAAAAGCAGAGGACAAGTACAAGTAGCTCCAGAAAGAATGAAATAATACAAAAAAACCCCAAAACTAAAAATCAAAAAAACAATGTCGTATTCATCATAGGGGATTGGAATGGCAACATAGGAAACAAAAGATAATTGGGAGGGAAGAGAGCCAAGATGGCAGAGAAAATGCAGGAAGTTGCCTGAGCTCTTCCCAATTTCTCTTGAAACAACTTTAAATCTTGCCTCAAAATGAGTTCTAGAGCAATAGAACCCACAAAAGGATGGGGTGAAATAGTTTTCCAGCCCAAGATAATGTAGGAGGACTGTAAGAAAGGTCTGTCTCACTTGGGTAAAAGGGGAGCACAGCCCTGTGCAGTTGGTTTCTAGGCAAGCCATTGGTAGGCCCCTAACAGATTAGTAACTGAAGCCCTGCAGTCCTGGCTCAGCAGGCCAGCATTACACTAGGCCAGCTATGGTGCCTTCAGTCAATTGCAATGCCTAGTGGTCAGGCCTGGCAGGCCCCAGAGCCCAGTACAGCCTGCTAGACTAGACTAGGTGAACCCAGCACAGCAGGCAAGCCACCAGCTCCAGAGATCCTGATGCAGAAAGCCAGTGACCAGGCTCTTGGGCCCCAGTCCAAGAAGCTTGGGACAATGTCCCCTGTAGCGCAGGAGCAGAGCTCAACTTTAGAAGTCATGAAATAGGTTGGAAAATGAACAAAAGCCAAACAAAGAAAGAAAAAAAATTAAAAAACAAACAAAGAAAAACACCCTGACCACAAAAAGCTATTATGGCAATGGGGAAGATCAAAACACAAACTCAGAAGAGGACAACAATGTCAAAACACTTACATGCAAAAACCTCAAAGAGAAATATAAATTTCTCAAGTCCCAAAAAGTCCTCCTGGAAGAGCTCAAGAAAGATTTAAAAAAATCAAATAAGGAGGTAGAAGAAAAATTAGGAAAAGAAATGAGAGTTATGCAAGAAAATCATGAAAGAAGAGACAATAACTTGGTAAAAGAAGCACAAAAAATAGAAAAAGAAAACAACTCCTTAAAAAGTAGAATTGGCCAAATGGAAAAAGAGGTACAAAAGCTAAGTGAAGAAACTAATTCCTTAAAAATTAGAATTGGTCAAGTTAAATCTAATGACCATATGAGACATCAAGAATCAATCAAACACAATCAAAAGGAAGAAAAAAAATAGAAGAGCATGTAAAATACCTCATTGGAGAAACAACTGACCTGGAAAATAGACCCAGAAGAGACACTTTAAGAATTATTGGACTACCTGAAAGCCACAATAAAGAAAAAGAGCCTGGACAGCACATCTTTCAAGAAATTATCAAGTAAAATTGTCCTGATATCCTAGATTCAGAGGGTAAAATAGTAATTAAAAGAATCCACTGATCATCTCCTGAAAGAGATCCCAAAGTGAAAGTTCCCAAGAATATTATAGCCCAATTCCCAAACTCTTAAGTCAAGGAGAAAATACTGCTAACAACCAGAAAGAAACAATTCAAATATTTTTTTCTAAATAGAGTTAAATTATTTACGCTACACTGGACCTAGAAAATGATACTTAAGATCATTTCCCCCCTCAAAAATTGAATGATTTCCAAATATTACATGTATTATAGAATATTGTGTTAAAACAAAGAATGGAAGTTCCTTTTTTGTCCATAATGATAAAATACACAATGAAGAAACAATTCAAATATTGAGGAGCCACAGTCAGGGTTACACAGGAATTAGCAGCTTCTACATTAAAGGATCTGAGGACTTCAGATATGTTATTGCAGAAGGCAAAGGAGCTTGGATTAAAAGGAATATTCAACTATCCAGTGAAAGTGAGCATAATCTTTCAGAGGAAAAGATGGACATACAATGAAATAGGGGACTTTCAAACATTCCTGATGAAAAGACAAGAGCTAAACAGAAAATTCAATTTTCAAATACAAGACTTAAGAGAAGCAAAAAAGGAAAAGAAAAAACATAGTTTATTCAATAAGGTTAAACTGTTTACATTTCTAAATGGGAAGATGATACTTATAACTCTTAAGAACTATATGTCTATTAGAACAGTTAGAAGGAGTATGCATAGACAGAGAGTCTGGGTATGTTAACTTTGATGGGATGACAAAAAAATTTAAGGAGTGAGAAAGAGGATTACGCTGAGAAAAAATGGAAAAGAAAAGCAGAATGGAGTAATTGTATCATATGAAGAGGTGCTAGAGACCTATTATAGTGGAGGGAAAGAAGGGAAGGGGAGGTAAGCATTGCTTGAACCTTACTGTCATCAGAATTGGCTCAAAGAGGGAATAACATACACATTTAATTGGATTTAGAAATCTCTCTTACCTATAGGGAAGTAGAAGGGGGAGGGAGTCAAGAAAAGGGGGGTCAATAATAGAAAAAAGGGAAGATCGAGGGAGATGGTGGTCAGAAGCAAAATACTGGTGAGGGGCAGGGTGAAAGAAAAGAAGAAGAAAAGTTTAAGGGGAAAAATAAGACAAAGGGAAATACACAGTTAGTAATCACAACTGCAAATATAAATGGGATGAACTCACCCATAAAACCAAAATCCTACAACATGTTGTTTATAAGAAAGATATTTGAGTCAGAGAGAGACATATACACACAAACGATAAAAGTAAGAGGCTGAAGTAGAATATATTGTGCTTCACCTGAAGTAAAAAAAAAAAGCAGGTGTGGCAGTCATGGTCTCAGACAAAGCAAAAATAGATCTAATTAAGGGAGACAAAAACTATATTTTGCTAAAAGGTACGATAGGCAATGAAGTAATATCAATAATAAACATGTATGCACCAAATGGTATAGCATTCAAATTTCTAAAGGAGAAATTAAATAAGTTATAAGAGGAAATACATAGTAAAATTATGCTAGTGGGGAAATTCAGCTTTCCCCTCTCAGAACTACATAAATCTAGCCACAAAATAAAAAAGAAAGAAATTAAAGAGGTGAATAAAACATTAGAAAAGTTAGATATGATAGACCTCTGGAGAAAGTTGAATGGGGATAGAAAGGAATATATTTATTTTTCCCTCAGTGGTACATGGCACCTAACTGACCAAGTGTTGAAGCATGAAAACCTCAGAATCAAATGCAGACAGGCAGAAATATTAAATGTATCCTTTTCAGATCATGATTCAATAAATTGCATTTAATATAGGGCCATGGAAAGATAGATTAAAAATCAATTGGAAACTAAATAATCAAATCCTAAAGAATAAGTGGGTCAAACAACAAATCATAGAAAAAGTCAATAATTTCATCAAAGAGAATGACAACAATAAGAAAACATAACAAAATTTATGGGATGCAGTACTTAGGGGGAAAATATATATCTCTAAATGCATAAATCAATAAAATAAAGAGGAGATCGATGAATTGGGCATGCAACTAAAAAAGGTGGAAAAAGAACAAATTAAAGATTCCCAATTAAATACCAAATTGGAAATCCTGAAAATAAAAGGTGAGATTAAAAAACTGAAAGTAAGAAAACCATTGAACTAATAATTAAAATTGATCAGTTTTATAAAAAAGTAAAATGGATAAACCATTGGTTAATTTGATTTAAAAAAAGGAAGAAAACCAAGTTACAGTATCAAAAATGAAAAGGGTGAATTCACCACCAATGAAAAGGAAATTAAAACAATAATTAGGAGCTATTTTGCCCAACAGTATGCCAGCAAATCTGAAAATCTAAGTGAAATGTATGAATATTTACAAGGGTATAAATCGCCCAGAAGAGGAAAGAATACTTAACCCCTTTTAGAAAAAGAAATTGAACAAGCTTTCAATGAGCTCCCTAAGATAAACTCTCCATGGCCAGATGGATTCACAAGTGAATTCTACCAAACAATGAAAGAACAATTAATTCTAATACTATATAAACTATTTGGGAAAATAAGCAAAGAAGAAGTTCTATCAAATTCTTTTTATGATACAAATATGGTTCTGGTACCTGAAGCAAAAAGAGCCAAAACAGAGAAAGAAAAGTATAGACCAATTTCTCTAATGAATATTGATGCAAGAAATTTAAATAAAATACTAACAAGGAGAGTACAGCAATATATCACACCATTACCAGATGGGAGTTATACCAGGAATGCAGGACTGGTTCAATATTAAGAAATTTATAAGCATAATTGGCCACATCAATAACAAAACCAACAAAAATATATGATTACCTCAATAGATGTAGAAAAATCTTTTGACAAAATACACCCATTCCTACTAAAAATACTAGAGAGCACAAGAATAAATAGAGCTTTCCTTGAAACAATATGTAATATCTATCTAAAACCATCAGCAAGCAGTATCTGTAATGGGGATAAGCTAGAAGCCTTCCCAATACAATCAAGGGTGGAACAAGAATGCCTATTATCATCACTACTATTCAACATTGTACAAGAAATGTTAGCTATAGCAATAAGAAAAATAAATTGAAAAATAAGTAGAAGGTATTAGAATAGGCAATGAGGAAATAAAATGACCACTCTTTGTAGATGATATGACAGAGAATCCTAGAGAATCACCTAAAAAAACTACTTGAAATAATTAACAACTTCAGTAAAGTTGCAGGCTATAAAACAAACCCACATTGGCATTTCTCTATATTACCAACAAACCCTAGCACCAAAAGATAGAAAGAGAAATTCCATTCAAAAAATTGTTTATAATATAAAATACTATGAATCTATCTGCCAAAACAAACACAAGAACACATATGAACACAATTACATAACACTTTTCACACAAATTAAGTCAAATCTAAACAATTGGAAAAATATCAGTTGCCCATGGGTAGGCGGAGATAATATAATAAAAATAACAATTCTTAAATTGTAAATTAATTTACTTATTTGGTGCCATACCAAACTACCAAAAAACTATTTTATAGACCTAGAAAAAATAATAACAGAATTTATCTGGAAGAACAAAATGTCAAGAATATCAATGGAATTAATGAAAAAAAAATACAAAGGAAGATGGCTTAGCCATACCATATCTCAAACTACGTTATGAAGTAGCAATCATCAAAGCTATCTGGTACTGGCTAAGAAATAGAGTGGTAGATCAATGAAATAGATTAGTACAGAAGACACAGTAGTATATGACCATAATAAACCCAAAGACCCCCAGCTTCTGGGAATAAGAATTCTGTATTTGATAAAAATAGCTGAGAAAACTATAAAACAGTATGTCAGAAACCAGGTATAGACCAACATTTTATAGCACATACCAAGATGAGGTCAAAATGGGTACATAATTTAGACATACAAGGTGATATCATAAGCAAAGTAGGAGAGCAAGGAATAGTTTACCTGTCAGATACATGGAGAAGGGAAGAATTTTTGACTAAATAAGAGATAGAGAGGATCACAAGATGTAAAATTGATAATTTTGATTATATTAAATTAAGAAGGTTTTACACAAGCAAAACCAGTGCAACCAAAATTAGAAGGAAATCAGAAAGCTGGGAAACAATCTTTACAGCAAATGTCTCTGATTAAAGAGACATTATTTCTCAAATATATAGAGAACTGAGTCAAATTGATTCCCCAATTGATGAACGGTCAAAGGATATGAACAGGCAGTTTTCAGATGAAGAAATCAAAGCTATCTACAATCATATAAAAATGTTTTAAAATCATAATTGATTAGAGAAATACAAATTAAAACAATTCTGAAGTACCACCTCACACCTATCAGATTGGCTAATAAAACAGAAAGAGAAAATGATAAGTGTTGGAGAGGATGTGGGAAAATTGGGACATCAATTCACTCTTGGTGGATTTGTGAACTGATCCAACTATTCTGGAGAGCAATTTGGCATTATACCCAAAGGGAAATCAAACTGTGCATACCCTTTGATCCAGCAATACCATTAACCAGGCCTGTGCTTACATGTACAGAAATATTCATAGCATCACTTTTTGTGGTGGCTTGTATTGGTTTGATCATCCATAGTCAGACACACTGTAATTTGACTCTAGCAAAGTGATGCTATTTTGGTCTTCTTTGAGAACAAAGGACAACAACCAACCAACATGTGATGATCAACTAGGAATAACTTGACTCTTCTCAGCAATACAATGATCCAAGACAATTCCAAAAGACTCATGATGGAAAATGCTGTCCACATCCAGAGAAAGTACTGATGGAGCCTGAATGGAGATTGAAGCATACTATTTTTACTTAATTTTTGTCATAGTTTTTTCCTTTTGGTCTTTTTTTATTTCACAAAATGACTGATATGGATGTATGTTTTATATGATTTCACATATATAATCTATATTAATTTGCTTACCATTTTAGGGAGTGGGTATGGAAGGGTGGAAGTGAGATAATTTGGAATTCAAAATATTTTGAAAATGAATGTTAAAAGTTGTCTTTACAAGTAATTGAAAAGAAATACTATTAAAAAAAGATAACTGGAATAACAAGCAAGTTTGGCATTGGAGTACAAATGAAGCATGGCAGACACTAATAGCGTCTTTTAAGATAACTCATTCTTCATAGCAAATGCTTTTTCAGCAACCCAAAAGTTAATTCTACACATGGAAATCACCAGATTGTCAATATTAAAATCAGATTGATTATATAGTTTGCAGCCAGTCAAATCAAGACCTAGAGATGACTGTGACTCTGATCATGAGCTTTTGATTTCAGAATTTAGACTTAAATTGAAGAAAGTAGGGGAAAACATAAGAACCTACAGGTATGACTTAAATAACATCTCTTATGAATAAGGAGTGGAAGTGATAAACAGATTTAAGAGATTAGATTTGGTAGACAGAGTGCCAGAAGATCTATGGACAGAAGTTTACAATATTGTACAAGAGGCAGCAACAAAAACATTCTAAAGAAAAAGAAGTGCAAGAAAGCAAAATGACTGGTGAGGCTTTACGAATAACTGAGGAAACAAGGAAAGAGAAAAGTAAAGGAACAAGATATCCAACTGAATGCAGAATTCCAGAGAATAGCAATGAGACATAAGAAAATTTTCTTAAATGAGCAATGTAAAGAAATAGAAGAAAATAATAGGATGGGAAAGACAAGATCTTTTCAAGAAAATTAAAGATATCAGGGGAAAGTTTCACGCAAAAATGGGCATGATAAAAGACAAAAATGGTAGAGTTTCAACAGAAGTAGAAGAGATTAAGAAGAAGTGACAAGAATATTCAGAAGAACTATGCACAAACATTCTTAACATCCCAATAACCACAATGATGTGGTTACTGATTTTGAGCCAGACATTCTGGAGAATGAAGTTAAGTGGGTTTAGGAAGCATTGTTAACAATTACACTAAGAACGAAGTGATGGAATTCTGGATGAACGATTTAAAATTCTAAAAGATGATGCTGTTAAAGTGCTGCATTTAATATGCTAGCAAATTTGGAAAATTCAACAGTGGTCACTGGATTGGAAAAGATCAGTTTATATCTCAATCCTAAAGAAGGGTAATGCCAAAGAATGTTCAAAATTACTGAACAACTGCATTCATTTTACATTCCAGCAATGTTTATGCTTAAGATTCTGAAAGTTAGCTGCAGCAATATGTGAACCAAAAGTTACCAAAAGTGAAGGCTGGTTTTTGAAGAGGCAGAGGAACTAGAGACCAAATTGCCAACTTTCCCTGGATCATGGAAAAAAAGCAAGGGAGTTCCAGAAAAACATCTACTTCTATTTCATTGATTATACTAAAAGCTTAGACTATGTGTATCATAGCAAAATGTGGCAAATCCTCAAAGAGATAGGAGTATCAGATCATTTTATTTGTCTTTCGAGGTACCTGTATGTGGGTTAAGAAACAACGTTTAGAACCAAACATGGAATAAGTGATTGGTTTAAGATTGAGAAAGGAATATGACAAGATTATATATTGTCACCTTATTTATTTAACTTATATGCAGATTGCATCGTGCAACATGCCAAGTTGGACCTGGAATTAAGGTTGCTGGGAGAAATATCAACAATCTCAGATATGCAGACCATACCACTCTGATGGCAGAAAATGAATAAAAATTAAGAAGTGTGAAAGAAGATAGAAAGAGGAAGACTTAAGAAGCCTCTCAATAAGGGTGAAGGAGAAAAGTGTAAAAGCTGACTTGAAGCTTAACATCCAAAACCCTAAGATCTTGACAACTGGTTCCATCACTTCCTGTCAAATAGAGGGAGAAGAAATGGAAGCACTGTCAGATTTTTTATTCTTGGGCTCAAAGATCACTGCAGATAGTGACTGCAGTCATGAAAAAATGCTTGCTTTTTGAAAGGAAAGCTATGACAAATCTGGACAACATACTAAAAAGCAGAGACATTGCCTTGATGAGAAATGGCCATATTAGTCAAAGCTATGGTTTTTCCAGTAGCAATTTATGGCTGTGAGCGTTGGAGTATAAAGAAAACTGAGCACCCGAGAATCAATACTTTCAAATTGTGGCACTGGAGAAGACTTTTGAGAGTCCTTTGGATTGCAAGGAGATCAAATTAGTCAATACTTAAAGAAATTATTCATTGGAATAATTCATGGGAAGGCCAAATACTGAAGCTGAAACTTAAATACTTTGGGCACATAAACAGAAGATGACACTCACTGGAAAAGACCTTGAGAAAGATTGAAGGTAAAAGGAGAAAGGGACAGCAGATAATTAGTTGGATAGATAGTGTCAAGGAAGCAGTGATCACGACCTTGGACAAACTTCAGGAGACAGTGGAGGACAGAAGGGTATGGCGTCTTATAGTACACAGGGTCACAAAGAGGCAGATATAACTAAACAACTGAACAACTAAAATGACAACAACTTCAACAACTTGTTTCATGGATTTCCAGGGCCAAAGAATTCATCTGGAAACCCCCAAGTCATTTTATGTCACAGTGGACAATGAGCCTTTTTCATGATGACCAGTAGGGCAATCTTAGTAAGATAACCTGCCTCCTTCTCCCACCCTGAAAAAAAATAAACAAAAAATTTTACTTAAGAGAGAAAGACAATAAAACGTAACTAATACATAGATTACAAGCAGGGGTGTGCTGATGAATGTTTAACAATTGGCTGTCCCTCTTAAATGTATTCAGCAAACACTTTTAAGTTTAATCAACATTATTAACCTTTTCTCCATCACTTCCTTAAGTCTAGAAAATCAACAAAAGAATAAATAAAACTATGATTTGTGGCATTTGTCATTTTATGATGTATAAATGCTTATAATGAAAATTTGACAATCAGCTGTCTTCAGCTGGCTGCAGCTGGCTCCAGCATATCCTTGATTTTTTAGCTCATAAACATACAACACCAATATAAGTTGAGATTATCACTCTTAACAGTAACCTTAGGAATATACTAGTAAAAGTCTTTATATAAATCCTTCATAAAACACACTGATTCTTTATTCTGGTTTATTGTTATTATTAAATTTTTATTATTTAACGTTTTATTGATGCCTTTGGTTCTTTATGCTACAGTTATTTCTCATTATCTTCTCAACCCTCCTCACCCCCTCATTTCTCGCCATAAAACCCTCTCTTGTGGCAAAGACAAAATTAAATAAAATAACCAACCAACACAGAAAACTTGTTTGTCAGTGCCTGCATTTGGCATTTGTGGTTCTCTACCTGTCTAGCAAGAGGAAGGAGGAGTGCTTTATTTGTCTTCAAAAACCAATGTACTAGATATTCAATAAAAATTCAAGAAGCATTTATTAAGCACCTACTATGTACCAGACATAGCTAGGTGGAGCAATGAATAGAGTGCTGGGGAAGGAGTCATGTTTGTGAGTTCAAATCTGGTCTCTACTAGCTGTGTGATCCTGGGCAATCCACTAAGCCATGTTTCCCTCAGTTTCCTCATTTGTAAAATGCATTGGTGAAGGAAATGGTAAACCACTATAGTATCTTTCCAATAAAACCCTAAATGGGGTCATGAAAAGTTGGACATGATTGAAATAACTAAACAACAACAACACATGGGAGGCACTGTGCTAAGCACTGGGAATACAAATAAGAAAAATAAATACAATCACTACCCTCAAGGAGCTTACAGTCTAATGGGGGAAGACAGCACATAATAGGAGACAAGTAAGAGGGGGAGGAGGAGACCCACTGGGAGGTACTCAGTGAGAAGTGGTTGAAGCTTGTTCCAACAAGTTCTACCCAGGGAGAACAACAGATGCAAAGTCTTTAATCTGACTTTAGCAGCCTTATGAATGTTTTCATTGATATTGTGGAAATAGTCCCACTTTCTTCTCCCTGCATATGAGTCTGCAATATTCCTCTGAGTTTCTAATATTTATCATTTCTTACACTGTAATAAAATTCTGTAACATTCACATAAATTTATTCAGCCATTCCTCCCAAAATGGGCACCAACTTTGTTTCCCGTTTTTTTTTTCTTATCCCTAGAAGTGCTGCTGTAAATATTTTGATATATATGGGATTTTTGTTTATGTGGGGTTTTTTTGTTTTTTGTTTTATGTTTTTTTAGTGAGGCAATTGGGCTTAATCACAGCTAGTAAGAGTCAAGTATCTGAGGCCAGATTTGAACTCAGGTCCTCCTGACTCCAGGGCTGGTGTTCTATCTACTGTGCCCCCTGTTTATGTGCTTTTTCAAACTTCCTTGAAGTACATGCTCAATAATGGGGTAGCTAGGTTATAGAGTATAAATAGCTTACTAACATTTCAAACACAATTCCAAATTGTTTTCCAGAATAATTGAACCAATCCACAGTTTAATAAAGAGGATGTGAGTGCTCCTATCTTCCCATAGATTGTCCAATTTATTTTTCTCTTCCATTGTATAAAATACAGGTGTGACACTGATGCTCCTCCCCCACTCTCCAGGTAGTCTCTCTTCCTGGTTTGCTCACCCCACCTACACTCACTCCTGCTGTTTAGAAGTGGTTCCTCACAGGGATATCCACACTTCTACAACACACTACTCTCTCAAGATTCTAGGTATAACCATGGTAGGGGAAAATACATGTGTATTTTCAAAATGGTAGCTCCTGAGCCCCCATCAATGTGCTTCCCATTTACACAAATCAGTTAAAATGATACACAAACTCTTAAATATGAAACATTTACTGAGAGGAAGTCATAAAATAATCATAATACAAAATTTACTAAATAATAAGCAAAATCACAAATAATCAAAGAATAACAGTATACTTGTAAACTTACATTTATACTTTCCTATAAATGTATGCAGAGTCCATGGGGAAGAGTGGGCACACACTTATACTCACAAATCAGGAATAAACGAGGAAATAAGGAAACCCATTATAACTAACAACCCTGGATTTCAGACCTTGATGTCCTTGGTTCCTTTAGGAAAAATCTATGTTACAAAGAGTGATTTTTCTTCCAGCTGCCCCCTTTGAATCTACACCATCCTCCTGGGCAAAGCTGCCTCTCTTCTACCCTACAAGACGAAGAAATAATAGCAAGTTCTTTTCACTCATGTCCACCTTTAACAGGATGCTAAGAAAAATGTTGGATCTTTTCATTGACCAGTAATTCCCTTAAGCAGAAGAACTTTCAAGTGCCTCAGATATGTAAATAACAGAGGATCTGATTTGTTCAATCAGCCACAAACTTCTTCTAACAAGAAAGCCCAACTCACAGAAAAACAGGTGCTAAGTCTGACATTCCCTCTCTCAAACATAAATGGGTAGTAAAGAGCAACATAAGCAATCCTGAGAAGCTTCCATTCTGTCAGCTCTAGATTAGTAGACCTATGGGCAGTAATGCTTCATATGAGGGATGACGTCAGGATGGATGGAGTGCTGTGCAGTTGTTAAATACAATGAATTCATCATACAGCAGGATAGCCTGTCATGCAGGAGTAATACCCCCTGGGAAGCCCCAACTCACAGCAAAACATGGACCAAAAATATGAGGTGAAACAATTACTTTTGTGATGCAGAAATAGAAAAAGAGTCACACAAGAACACATCTGAAGGGGAATACAAAGTTTAGGCCTAGGATCCTTGGATCCCAGGAAAAGCCTTGTGTCGAGGGCATAGACCACAACAGATTAATGGTCATACATGGTCATCTGGAAAAGATTGGGGAGATAGGCTTAATTTATTCTAAGACTGTGGAAAAAAAGGGCATGCACAGGCTAAATGTACTCAGGAAAAGAATGAAACCTCAGTACTTCAGGGACCAGTCTCAGAGAAAAGGAAATGACATCAGGGATGAGGTCACCTTAGTTTCCAAAGCATTGACAATGACCTCATTAGTGATTTCTATTGACTCTTCTCTATCTGGTATCATAGGACCTTGAACAGAAGTGTGTATAAAAAAGGGAATGTGGATTGCATTGCTATCCTGGACAGTGGAGCTGAAGTGACCGTTGTATTCCAATCATTCTATGAAACACATTTAAAGAAAATATATATCTAACTCCTTGTGGGTTTTGGCCTTGGAGGACTGAATGATAAAAACTACCCAAACCTGGGATACTTCTAAGTAACCTTGCAATTTCCTGCAAATATTGCTAGTGTTAACAAAGTAGTTGACATTTTGACTCTTATTTATTGAGACCTTTTAGGTAGCAATGGAATGTCAGAACTAATTAGAACCAATTACAGTCTCAAGTTATGAGATGAATGTAACAAACAACAAGCTGAGACAATGCCTACAAACTTTAACCATTCGTGCAGCTTGCATTAGAGGCATATGGGAAGTTATAGTCAAATGGTGATAGTGATCATCATAAGGGCATACTTCTACTGCTTCTTCTATTACTGAAATGGAACCTTAGATGTTTGCCTTTGGGGATTCTTTGGTGCCAGAAGAAATGGCTGAGACAGAAGCTTGGCAAAAGGATATGTGTTCTCAGTGCATCAGTGGGATATGAGGTGTGCACAGGGAATAACCCACAAAATTCAGTTTACTGATTCATGACCATTCTGGGAAAGAACTAGAAATATCTCTTTGGCAGTGATGGGTGACCTCAGAGAACATCTCAAGAACCTGATGGTAAATGGTATCATTGTAGAGTCTAATAGCTCCCAATACATTGCTTATAGTTCCAGAGAAGAATAGAAAGATTAATGTGTGTAGACTACTGGACTTTGAACAAGAGAATTAAAGTGAACCAATATACCATGCCAAAGGTTCGAGAAGGCTTGAATTGTCTGTTAGGCAGCCTATGGTTTTCTATGTTGGATTTGCACAGTGGCTATTATCAGTTTCTTATGGCAGAGGAAAATAAAGACTATTTTGTCTGTCCAGCTGGAGTTTTACCAGTTTGAACATGTGCACCAGGGCATCTTAGGATACCTCTCAACTTCCAAAGATGGAGAAGGTAATGGAGCAAGTAACTGGTGACACAAATTACCTGCAAATGTCAGTGTACCAAGATGACATTATTGTCTTTGAGAAGACCCTGTAAGAACATGAGGAGAGACTGATGAAAGTGTTGATCAACTAGAGGAAAATGTCCTAAAACTTTCAAATGATGGATGTCAGTTTTGTAGAACCTCTGTCAACTCTGTTGGTCACATTGTATCACAACAGGGTGTGAGCACTGAGTCTGAGAAGATAGCGGCATTACTGACTTGGCCACAGTCAATGATCTAAGGATTTAAAAAAAAACAAATAGTGTTTACTGTTGGAAATTCATTAAAAACTATGATGCTATTGGTAAACTGCTAAATGACCTCTCTTGAACAGAATGACAGAAGAGGGGCAGAAGCAGAAAGACAAGAATCACAAAGAATGTTTTGAATAAGAAAGCCCTTTGGGGATTTTGGACAGATGTGTGGATAAGCATTTAAAGTCTTGGCCAACTGCTTTACCCATGCACCAGTACTGGAAGGAAGGAAACAAACATTTTAAAAGTGTTTACTATGTACCAGGCCCTGTGATAAAAAGTGTTTAACAGATATTATTTCATTTGATCCTTATAACAATCCTGGGAAGCAGGTTCTACTATTATCTCCATTTTACAGTTGAAGAAGCTGAGGCAGACAGAAGTTAATGACTTGCTTATGGTCACACAGTTACTAAATGTATTGGCATATGCCAATTCAAGGAAGCTTTTTATCCTGCATATAGATTGGGATGCAGGAGATATGGTAAGTTGTGGGGCTTGAGAGCAATCTCAGCAAAGAGTAATGGTCATGTGAAACCAGTTGCATTTACCAAAGAATTTAGCAACAGTGAAACATCACAAACTGGAGTTTATGGCTTTGTTCTTTTCCCCCAAACTCTTCTTTTTGTTTGATTAATTTTTTGGGTAATTTTGTTTTCAGCACTGACAATGCTGAATTTTCTTTTTGTTTTATCATTTATCCACTTGAAGATATCTCTTAGGATACTGCATGTGCACATCTCTGTGTGTTTTAATCGCAGTTCCTGCTGGTATTTTATTTGATTCCCTGATTCAGTTGCTCTCCAGTATTCTGTAATTGTGTTGGCACTCTTTATTTACTCATTTCAATTAAAAAAAATTTCTTTTTTCCTCTTTTCTTTTTAATTTTTTTTTTAATGTGTGTTTAGGATGTGACCAGCCTGGCTTCCTTCAATTTTCTTACTCCATCCTCTTGGATCAGTCTCCCACAAATTGCATCTTAAAATGGCACCTTTAGCTGTGTAGCACTCCTGTAGAGTGAGAAGTCTCAGCCTTTTCCCTCTGCAGGAGTGCACACTGCTGGCAAACTGTCCTGGTGGCATGCCTGTTTCACAAGCCCCACATGCTGTGAACCTACCTGCCCCACCAGGACTAACTTCACCTAGATGGTGGGGAAAATACTAGGGTAACAATGGCAGCTTGTGCTTCCAGTGATGAAAACAGAATCGAACTTTTTCCCTTTAAGGATATGATGCTAGAAAATAAATTGGGTTGTATTGGCTGCTGTTGCATATTCTGAGCTCCCCCACAAAAGTCAGGAATTACCAAGCAATCTTCCATGAATTTATGTATCTTCTACCTTAACAACATGAAATTCAGTCTTATCAGACTTGGGTTCTGAAATAAGTGCTGCCACTCCCTTGTTCGATAATCCTGGACAAATCACTTTGATTCTCTGGGTCTCATTTTCCTAATCTGTAAAATGAGGGAATTGGGGTATAAGATCTCTAAGGATCATTTCAGCTTTAATGTTATGATCCTAAGTCCATAAGACCCTATGATGGTATTTGATTAAAGCTGTGTCTGTGGATAATGAGGAAGTATAGAATAGGGGAGAGAGAATGGGTCTCTGAGTCAGGAAGATCTGGATTTAAGTTCTGTCCCAACACATACAGGCCATTTGAATCACTTAACCTTTCAGCATCCTTAGGCAACTTTCTAAGACTATATGCTGTAAGACAATTGCATTGGTAGAGGTGGGCAGCTAGGTGGCACAGTGGATAGAGTGCTCATCCTAGAGTTAGACTAATCTTCTTGAGTTCAGATCTGGCCTCAGACACTTACCAGCTGGGCTAGTCACTTAACCCTGTTTGCTTATTTCTTCATCTGTAAAATGAGCTGCAGAAGGAAATGGCAAGTCATTCCAGAATCTTTGCCAAGAAAATTCCAGATGAGGTCACAAAGATATGGATATGACTGAAATGACTGAACAACACCAATAAATTGGCAGAGGTCATTTTCTCACCTAAAATTCCACACACTGATGAAATGGCAAGAACAGAAAAAAAAAGTGTTGATAGACATATGATAATGAGCAGATTCAATCATCCATTGTAACAGTTGGACTGATTGATAAGAATGATCACATGGACCTTAGGGGCTAATATAATAATCATTCTCATGAATACTTACATTTATATAGTTCTTTACAATTTCTTTCTGATCACCCTGTGAAGTAGGTAGCATAAATAGCGTTTTCCCCACTTAAAATATGAGGAAACTGAAGCTGTGACAGGCTTAGGCAGTTTGCTCATGGTCACATAGGCAATGTCTAAGACAGGCCTTGAATTCAGATGTTTTGAGTGTGAGTCTACTTCTCTTTCAAGTATACTAAATATGGTTTAAAATAGGTCAGCCTTACCTTAGTGGACTTTTTGGCCATATGTAAGTACCTAGGATTTTTTTTTTGGACTAGGCAATGGGGTTAAGTGACTTACCCAGGGTTACACAGATAGTGAGTATTATGTGTCTGAGGCCGGATTTGAACTTAGGTCCTCCTGACTCCAGGACAGGTGTTCTATCCACTTCACCACTTCACTGCCCTAACCTAAGATTTTTAATAACCTATTTCCCAAGGGTAACTAGATGTTGCAGTGGATAGAGAGCTGGACCTAGAGTCAGGAAGATTCCTTTTCCTGAGTTCAAATCTGGCCCCAGACAGTTATTAGCTGTATGACCTGGGGCAAGTCACTTAACTCTGTTTGCCTAATTCCTCATCTATAAAATAAGCTGGAGGAAGAAATGACAAAACACTCTAGTATCTTTGCCAAGAAAACCCCAAAGTGGGGTTACAAAGAATTGGACACGACTGAAACAACTTAACGACAACATTTACAAGGACATTGTTAAAAAGGAGAAATGTTTGAGGAAAGCAGAGGTGAGGTGAATTAGCATCCATTACAAATAATTATAAGAACCCAAAGGCATATTTACTCAGTCCTTTCATAATGAATTGCACAAAGGAATTGGTACTAGACTACTTTCCAAAGTTCCAACTGTGCCATCCCAATTCTGCAAAATTATTTTAATTCTCCTATTCTGAATGCTCTGTTGACCATTTCTTGGTTTGAGAGTAATAAATAAAACATATAGAATCATTAACCAAACTATGAGGGCTATTCTGTCACTCTTTGAAAAGGAAAATTAAAAGAAAAATTATTTTTTCATACTATCATTTTTACCTGTCCATTCTAATGATCAGAACTCATGTTACTGCCCACTTATTGCTGCTTACCCCTCTCTGTGAATATTCACTTAACAGCCCTACCCCACATTTCTTGGGATGAGTTGTGTCCTCCAACTTTGTCCATATCCAAAAATCAGAGCAGAGCTTTCTAAACCATGATAGGAAGTAATTCAATGATATTCCCTTAAAAAATCCAATTGGCATTTATTTTTTCATGAAATCTTCATTTATTGACAATAATTTTGTATAACTCATGTACTAAAAACAAGTAATTCCAAAGCCTTTGCCTAATTTATCTCATTCTGCTCATTCTTTTGTCTTCCCCAAATAAAATGTGATTTGACTGATACAGCTCATTCAAGCAAGACATAAAGACACAAATCAGGAAAGAAAAATCTAGCCTATTTTATAGCTTTTAGGATTAAATTAATAAATACAAAACCCCCTCTTCCTCTGACTAAAGGGAGCTTAGTATATTAGGAAAATATGCTGGAGGAGATAAAATTTAATTTTATGTCTATTTAATCTGAAGGTTCTATTGTATGTAGTTATTAATACCAATTCCCCAAAGAATTGGGGAGGGGAGTAATTATGCATATTTCTAAGTAGGAAGGCTGCTTTAAAAGGCTTAGATTTAAAGTAGGAGAGCAAGAATACCTTTCACCTTTTTATCCTGAATTGACTTAAGTGCTGAATACAGTCAGCTCCATCTATTGGAGGACCCCAATTAATCATGCCTATAGAAACACTTGACTTCTAAAGCTTTCCCTCATTTAGCAGGATTATGAAATTCCCAGTTCATTCAGTGCTCGTGGGTTGGTAATTCTTTTCATGCTCCTTTTAAATATTGAGTATGCTGATGTTTGATAAAGATCTAAATGTGCAGCAATGCATTTTTCAAAATTGGTGTGAATATTCCTTCCATGTATACAGATTGGTATACCTTTGTATATATGTAGATGATCTTCATGATTGGCCCCAAAATTTTTCACCCAGTGATCATCCTGCTGATGAACCTCTCCACACTTAGCTAGAGTGGTCTCCAAGTGGCAGACATGCTGTTTTCTTGGGCCATACTCAAAACCACTCAAAATTAACACGACCTACCAGAACTTATACTCTCCTGTCTTAGCTATGAGAATTAAATGCCATCTCCATGTGGTGATGAAGCATAATAGGGTATTGCAGAGGAATTTCTGTGGGCAAAGGAAAACTTTCAGAACCATGGATAACTTCAGGTTCAAAATAGGAGGAAAACCTCTCAGAGGAGAGAAAGCTAGTGGCACATGGTTGGAATCCTGGCTACTGAGGAGATTTAGGGTAGCAGATTGCTTGGGTTCTGAGTGACAGCAGAGCTAGAGCTGATGTGATAGCCTGCTCTATCTGGCACCAACATGGTGAGCTTTCAGAAACAAGGCACTACCAAGTTGCCTGGTGTGTGTGTGTGTGTGTGTGTGTGTGTGTGTGTGTGTGTGTGCATGCAAAGTGGCCCAGATTAGAAATTAATCAGACTGAAGCTTCTCTGCTGATCAGCAATGGGATGGGAACGTATGTGACTGGTGCATTTCCAAGGAGACCCAGAAAGGAGGTGGGGGGGAAGAGAGACACAGAGACAGACAAAGACAGAGACAGAAAGACAGAGACAGAGACAAAGAGAGAAAAGAAGAGGAGGAGGAGAGAGAAGGAGAAGATGGGAAAGGAAACAGGTGAATGTGTAAGTACAGGCACAAAGTTGGGAAGAGACTCTGAGCTTGATTTCATTTGACTTGGAGTTGTAGAAGCTTCAGAAGTGTTTTAAGTAATGGCATTTAAGACTGGAAGAGATGGAAGTAGGACACAGAAAGCAGTGGTTGGGGATGAACTATTCCATCAGCCTCAGCAACTTAAACTCACTGGCATCAGATTAGACATGCTCAAGATTGAGTTGACAGGCAGGTCTTATTGTTATGGAACTTTATTTACCTTTTAAGGTGACTGATTCAGAGAGAGATAATGGCATGCCTCCCTCCTCCATTTTCTTCTACCAAGAGAGAGAGTAGATGTTCAGCCCAAAGTCTTCTTGTTCTTAAAATTACATTTTAAAATTTCTGCTTAACTTTTTAAAGATTTATTCTTTATTCTGAATTTAACAAACACTAAATGAAATGAGCATTTCCATGAACATAGTGGAATAGAAAAATTGGATTGTATGTGTGAGCACAGATCTTTGCTAGGCACAATTTTCTCTTCAAGTATATAATAAATTCAACTGGTAGCTTTTAGCACTGTCTTCCATGTTTGCTCGTCTTTCTTGGCTACCTTCTGTTCTTGTGAGGATCAAATAAGATAATATTTGTAAAGCACTTAGCACAGTGCTTGACACAGTATGTTCTAAATAAATGTTAGTTATTATTATTTTCTCTTCATTAAAAATCCCAACGAGATTCTTTTTTCCTCCTAGCCTAGCCTTATCCTTTCCCACTTCACTCTACCACACTAGCATTATAGAGAACCAAAAGCAAAACCAAATAAAAGCCCTCATAGTCAAGGAAAACAAATTCCTACAGTGGTTATGTCCAAAAGTGTATGCCTTATTTTTCAACTTGAGCCTATTGTCTCTTCGTCAAGGTGTGGGTAACATCTTTTATCATCAGTGATTGGTCATTACATTGATCAGAGTTGTCAGGTCTTTCAAAGTTGCTTTTCTGTGTAATATTGTTATCATATAAATTGTTCTCCTGGTTATTCTCAGCTCACTGCATCAGTTCAAACAAGTCTTCCCAGGTTTTTCTGAAACTATCTACTTTGTCATTTCTTATGGTACGATAGTATTTTAGTACATTCATATACAAGAATTTATTCTAGCCATTCCCCAATTGATAGGCACTCCCTTAGCTTCTACGTCTTTGTTAAAACAAAAAAGAGGGGGCTCCTTGATGATGTGTGGACCAAGATGGCACCGTCTCTGATGCTGCTGCCACTGTTGTTCCTGCTCCTCTCTGAGCCCTGGTTCCCACACCACACTTTGATTCATTCAGCACTTTATATTTGGGACAACCAAAATGACAAACCCAACTGGCTGAAAGTTATACTAACCTTGGGCACTACTTCAGGCCTGTGGGCCTTCCTCTTCCACCAACATGAAGAGGATATTTTAAAGTATGAAAGAAGAAAAGGTCTAGAATAAATTATTTGAATCTACTGCTTTCCTAATTGTGTGCTGTAAGAAATGATGACAACCAGTTTCTGGGTCCACTGAATAATGTATCAGAAAAACAACTTGTGTTAGGATTTCTCTACAATATCACAGAATGTACCAATAAGAAGTTATCTGAAAAAAGGATACCTGCCCACTTTTCAGGTTATATACATCCTCTGAACTTGTAGAAAAGTCATTTTAGAACCAGTATTTAATCCACTTGTACAGATGAGAAGGACTTTACTTACATTTGAAAGGCATTAATATAGATAAGCAAATTAAGAATTTCAATAAAAACTAAAAATTAAAAAAAAACTGCCATAACTATTTTTGTACAAAAGGGTCCTTTTCCTTTTGTTGCTTTGTTGGATTATGTGATTAGTACTGTTATCACTGGGTCAAAGAGTACGCATACTTTAATAAGCTTTTTAGCATAGTTCCAAATTGCTTTCTAGAATGGCTGGATCAAGTCACAACTCCCCCAACAGTGCATCTCTGTGTCTTATTTTGCTACAGTAGTTCCTCCAACATTTGTCATTTTCCTTTTTTTGTAAACTTTGGCATTCTCATGGGTGTGAAGTGGAAACTTTGAGCTACCTTTAATTTGAATTTTTCCAATTATTGGTGATTCGGAGCATTTTGTCATATGGTTATTGATTGCTCAGATTTCTTCCTCAGAAAACTGCCTATTCATACTCTTTGACCATTTATCTCTTGGTAAATGGCTCTTATTCTTATAAATTTTAATCAGTTCTTTATACGCATCTTAAAAATAAGACCTTTATCAGAGAAACTTGGTGAAAAGATATTTTAACCAGTTGGCTGTTTTCTCCTGATTTTAGCTACATTGGCTTTGTTAGTACATAGACTATTTTATGTAATTAAAATTGTCAATTTATTTTCTGTGATCAGAACTCTTTATCTTCTGGTCATAAACTCTTTCCCAATATTTAGTTTTGAAGGGTAATTTCTTCCTTTCTTCTCTAATTTGTTTAAAGTGTCACTTTAAAATCATGTATTCATTTGCAGCTTATCTTGGTATACCATGTGGGAAGTTGGTTTATATCTACCTTCTGACAAACTGAGTTCTAGCTTTTCCAAAGGTTTTTGCCAGTGAGGGAGGCCTTACACCACTAGCTTTAGACACTAGGCTCATTTGCTTCTATGCATTGTGTGCCTAATCTGTTCCTTACATTGGCTTCTCTATTTTTAACTAGTACCAAATTATTTTGATGATTACTGCTTTGAAGCAGTTTGAGATCTGGTACTGCTAGATCCCCTTCTTTCCCTCTTTGATTCATTATTTTCTTTGAGATTCTTAATCTTTTGTTCCTCCACATGAATTTTATTATTATTTTTTTAGTTCTGTAAAATAATCATTAGGTAGTTTGGTTGCTATTGCACTGAATAACCAAATTAATTAAGGGCATTGTCATTTTCACCTGGCATCAGAAGATACCTTTAATGGAGGAATGGTCTAAATACATTAAAAATAATAAGGCCTTTCTTTCAACTTATTAACAATGGTATTTTTTTGGTATTTGTTTTGGGGTCTATCATTTTTTTAAATATCAAAGGCCTTTTTAATTGCCCTTTTTTTTTGGTTGATTTACTTTCTGAGGGAAGTAGGGAGAAGAAAATGGTGAAGAATCCAGGAGTGTATAGAAATGAAGCTAAGATACAATGGAAAAGAGATACTTTAGTAGAAGAAATGATAATAAAATGAATTTTTAAATCCTCCTTTTCTATAATCTTGGTGGTTACCTGGGATTATAAAGTTAACACCACAGGATGGGAGATAGAGACATCTCTTCCTATAATATGTTCAAAAAGAGATAATTTGACTACCCACTAGAGTTATGGTGGAGTGCTTGAATCCAAGTATAAGTAGGAGAATAAAAATCATTTCTAGTTGCATAATTTGGGTATGGGGAGATGTGTGTGTGTGTGTGTGTGTGTGTGTGTGTGTGTGTGTGCGTGTGCACATGTATGTTTATATTTGTGTATTGGAGGTAGAGGGACTGGGACAATAGACAAGTTATAATGAGGAATTAAATTTTTTTAAGGATGCTATTGGAAGATTATCTGATGGAGTTTCCCAACATGTGTGTGTAAATTTTTCCTCCAAAAGGCTCTGTAACAGTCCTCCAGACTTGATTGGTTAAGAGTGCTGGGGTAATGAATGTTGATGTAACTTCCCACTTGATTGAGTACAGGAAAGTCTAGAGAAGCAATGGGGAACCTGTGGCCTTGAGGCCACATATGGCCTTCTTGGTCCTTGAGTACCTTTTGAATGAGTTCAAGGTTTACAGAACAAATCTTTTTATTAAGAGGATTTGTTGTGTGAAGTTTGGATTCAGTCAAAGGGCTGCAATTGAGAATCTAGAAGGCCACCTGTGGCCTCGATACTGCAGGTTCCCCACCCTGTCCCTGATATTTCTAGCTACAGTACCTTTTTCAGGCTTCAAACAATCATGGGCAACACAGAAACAAGGAGTTGGTGTTCAACCAAATCAAGGTTATCTTGTGGAAGAGCATTCTTTCTCTGTTATGAATTTTTCCCTCCTGCTATAGATAAAATTTTTGTAAACTGTTAGTTGAATAATCAATATCCCATTTCACATCACTCTGGAACCAACCTCAAGTACCAGTTCAACTTGAGCCAGTTCATCTGGCTTACCACAAGCCACCTGTGATTTCATCAATGTAACAATTCCCAATGAAGAAGCTCTCTCTAGTAATGTGTAGAGGGCAGTTGTACTTGGCCAATTTATTTCTGTCTCCTCCCCGTTTGGTTGATGTGGTCACAGAGATAGAAGACAGATAACAAAAGTAATGAAGTTAACAATGTGTGTTAAGTTGTTGACATCCTGTTGCCCCTTGTAGGGTATGAAAACTTTTATCTGATAGAATTAAAGGGATCTTGGCCAGTGCCAAGTAAAAACTTGGCCACAGCATTTAGAGACTTTAAATATCTAAACCTGCCAAGAGTTGATGCAATATGAGAGTTCAGCAGTTTGGGTTGATTAAAAAGAAAGCAAACAGGACATAAGATGGAGATACAGACTACAGTAAATTCATATAGAAGTTTAACTAGTATAAATGAATTTCCAAAATAATGAGCCCGAAAGAGCCCCAAAAGTGTTTTAGTCAGCAAACACTTTGCCAAGTAGAAAGACATGGCAGTCAAAGGCAATATCAGTTTAGAATATTAACCCATTTGTAAAATCATATGAAGGGTAATAGGAAATGCTCTTGGGATTGGGGAGAAAGGCATTTCTCTCCTTATTCCCACATCAACCATGACCTTTAATACTTGAGCTACTTATCCTAAAGGATACACCTCATGCAACAGTTGGAGAACTATTGGGAGTTTGAGGCTCAGTTGAAGGACACACACACTCCAGATAGATATGAAGAGAGAAGCAATCACTTGAAGCTAGAAGCAGCTTCAAGGAGCAGGACCTCTGCCAACGATGATGAGAGCTTGCTGTGGATTGAAGAGTTAAACCTAGCAATCAAAAGTTGGCCTATGAAAAGGGTACATAGCAGAATAATCTCCTCAGCAGAGGTGCTGCACCAAGGTGGAAGCTTTGAAGGACTCCCCAAGGGACACAGCAGTATTGGAAGGATGAGTAGCCTTAGCTACATGCCTTTCCTACACATGTGCACTGGATTAAAAGTTTGTTCCCACATTTTCCATGGAGATGTGTACTTGTGTGTGTGTGTGTATGTATGTATGTATACACACACACACACACACATGTTAATGAGAAAGTGTGCCTCAGGTTTACGTGGAAAATATTTTGTAGTGATTACTCTTACCATGACATCGTAGTAAATTGCCCTACTTGGAGCTAATGGTGTCTTCTGGCTGACTGTTAAAACACACAGGTGGAGGCTTGGAGGTATAGTAGGAGGATCTTGGGTGGATTAGGTTACCCCTGGGTCCTGGGGGCAGCAGTCATTCTCTAGGTATCCAACATGTAAGTGTGAATAAAAGTTAGAAGAATATTCCAGAGCATGTGCTACAAATGCAAATTAGCAAAGGCTCTACAACCTAGATTTAGGGAATTGCCCGGGGGCATTGCTAGGTTAAGGGTCTCATCTAGGATTGTGTAGTGAGCTTAAAACAGAGGCAGAGCTTGATTCCAGGTAGGTTTCTATTTACCATGCCAAACTGCAGCAAATTTACTATAGAAAAATGACTCTTTAGGCCTCTTCTCATCCTTTCTTTCTTTCTCTTTTCTCTTTGTGGACACTATCTCAGCTAGCTTCTTGTTACTGCAGAGAATTCAGTCTATCAATTATTTGCTGTCTGAGCAGTAGCCAATGTAGGTTCAAATTGCAAGGAATTCTTGACTACTTAGTTCTAGTGGTAGAAAACTCCCTATTAAATAGTACGGTGGGCAGTAACAACATAATAATTTCTTTGAAAACCTTTTATATTGCAATTGAACAGAGTGGTTTTCATGGCCCCATTAACCAAAAACATATTACCAGAACTAGATAATTTTCCAGTTACCTGTTTGGGGAACATTTTTAAAGAAATGTTCATAAAATTCATACAAGAAAGTTTTATTGGCATAGTCTGAACTGATGTAACATGAATGACACACGAGCTGTTCAGTTTTGTACAGGCAATTTAATTGATAAAGCTAGAGCTCTCTTTACTTCTACTTCTTGTTTTTATTTTTAGAAATCAAACCAGTATTTACTGCTTAATATAGAAAAAAAGGTGCATTTTATCTAAGATTTGTAGCTACAGCTCTTTCTTCTCCAGAGAAAGAATATCCATCCAGGAGAGATCCGTGATTTCGTTCAATACTTCCATGATGATTAGAGGTCAGAAACCTGAAGAAGGAACTATAACTGCAAATCTTATAAATCTATATATAATGCAAATACAATATTAGCTCTTTGAGGAAAGGGACTGTTTTCATTTTTGTCTTTTTATCCCTGGTATTGAAGACCAGCCTATTTCGGTGAGGAGATGCTCATTACCAGTAGGCAGGCTACTTGGTCACGAATTCTTTGGTAAAGAGCATCCTTGAAATAATAATATGTAGAAGAATTCTCAATCCTGTGCAGTCCCTTTCTGCTTCTGTAGTGATGGTGGGAGAGTGGCAGTAAAGGGCAAAAGCATGGCATCACAGTTTTTTGATTGTCTATAAATTTTAACATAGCTGTTGGTTCCCTAAATACGAAATACTTATCTAAAACCAACAAGTAGACATATTATGGAAAAAGCTAAATTGTACTCATCCTAAACCAGAAGAAGGTTAGAATTTGTGGCTAAGTGGAAGGATGACTTTAAGGATTCTCCTAAAAGGAGCAAACAAAGGAGTGAACAGAGCTGTTTTTATCATATACCCAAAAGCAATAAAGAAACATCATTTCACTGTTACACCTACCTTAATGGCTATTAGGAAGCTTTCTCAAGGACAAAGAAGGGGGAAAAAGGAGCCCTGAGACCCATTCACTGAGACACAGATCTCGTCATTTCCCAGTATCTCACAATTTTATTTCCTGCTGTGGGAACTTCCAAGGATTCTTTGCTCTCCACAGAGATTAAACCTGTTACAGAAATACCAGCTACAATTTTGGAAACCAAATGTAGGACTTTATATAAATCCTTATCACATTTTATCTTGAGAGGCACTGTAGCATAGCAGATAGAGAGCTGGATTTGGAAGCAGGAAGACCTGGATTTACAACACACGCTAGCTGTGTGACCCTGGACAAGTCATTTAATTTCTTAGTGCACCAGTCAACTTTCTAACACTGTTTGTCACAGACAAATTTTCAATCTTTGCTAGTGGAAGGGATTTCCACACCAGGAACTCCCTTACTCTGATGAAATGGCAGGTCTAGATTATAGCCACCCTTCCAAAGTTTATTTTTTAATTTTATTTGGTATAGCCCATAGTCCTGTTATATTGAGGTACTTTTAGATCTTATTATTGATTGAGTTAGTGATCTCTTACAAGCCTTTTGTCTTTCGCAAATTAGTTGTTTTGATTTCTCCATTAGTAGTAGTGGTAATAGTAGTAATAGTATAGTACTAGTAGTAATTGTTGTTGTTGTTATTGTTGTTGTCTACGTGTCTGTGATGAAATCAGGACACCTAATCAACTGATTCTGCTCCCAACTCTCCACAGCTCAGTTGATGAAGTCATAGAATGTAAGAGATACTAACAACAAAAATGGTGTATATATTTCTTACATGTGAAGTCATGCAAAATATATTCCCATATTAGTCATGTTGCCAAAAAATAAAAAAATAAAAAGCAAGAAACATAAAGAAAGTGAAAAAAGCATGCTTCTGTATCAGAGTTCATCAGATCTCTTTCTCGAAGTGGATAGAATTTTTCATCATGAGTGTTTTGGGATTGTCTTCGAGCATTGTATTGATCACAGTAGCTAAGCCTTTCACAGTTGATCATTATAATATTGCAGTTACTGTGTACAATGTTCTCTTACTTTCACTCACTTCACTTTGCATCAGTTCACATAAGTCTTGGATTTTACTGAAACCATATTGCTTCATCATTTTTTTAATAGCACAATAGTATTCTAACATAATCATATCTCAATTTGTTCAATTATTCCCCAATTAATAGGCATTTCCTCAATGTCCAATTCTTTGCCACTACAAAAAGGACTGCTATAAGTATTTTTATACATATAGGTCCTTTTCCTTTTCCTTTGATCTCTTTGGAATACCGATATAGTGGTGGTATTGCTGAGTCAAAGGATATGCACAGTTTGAAAACCCTTTGGACATAATTCCAAATTATTCTCTAGAGTGGTTGGACCAGTTCACAACTCCACCAACAATGCATTGTTGTTATAGTTGTTGCTCAGTTGTTCAGTCATGTCTAATTCTTTGTGACTCCATGGACCTCTAGACCCTTCTATCCTCCATTATCTCTCAAAGTATCTGTAAGTTCATGTTCATTGTTTCCATGATACTATCTATCCATCTCATCCTCTGCCATTCCCTTGTCATTTTGTTTTCAATCTTTCCTAACATCAGGGTCTTTTCCAATGAGTCCTATCTTCTCATTATGTAACCAAAGTATTTAATCTTCAGTTTCATTTTTTTTTTTTACCTTTCAGTGAATAGCCTGAATTAACTTCTTTAACTACTGACTGATTTGACCTCCTTGCTCTCCAAGGAACTTTGAAAAGTCATCTCCAGTACCACAATTCAAAAGCGTCAATTCTGTCACATTCAGCTTTCCTCACAGCCATAAATTGCTACTAGAAAAAACATAGTTTTGACTATACAGACTTTTGTAGGCAAGGTGATAGCTCTGTTTTTTAGTATGCTGTCCAAATTTGCCACAACTTTGCTTCCAAGTAGCAAGCATCTTTTAATTTCATGGCTGCAGTTGCCATCTGCAGTGATCTTTGAGTCTAAGAATTTACAACCTGACCCTGCTTCTGTTTCTCCTCACTCCATTTGCCAGAAAGTGATGGGACCAGTTACCAAGAGCTTAGTTTTTTGTATGTTAAACTTCAAACAAGCTTTTACACTCTCCTCTTTCAACTTCATCAAGAGGCTTCTTAATTCCTCTTCACCTTTTGACACCAGAGGAGTATTGTTTGTATATCTGAGCCTGCTAATATTTCTCTTGGCAACCTTAATTCAGGCTTTTGATTCATCCAGCCTGACATTTCACATGATGTACTCTGCATGTAAGTTAAATAAGTAAGGTGACAAAATACAGCCTTGTCATATTCCTTTTCCAATCTTAAACCAATTAGTTGTTTCATGTTTTGTTCTATTTCTCAGTAGAAAAGTAAAATGATCTGATACTTTCATCTCTTTGAGGACTTGTAACATTTTGTTGTGATCCACACAGTAAAAGAAGTCAAAGAAGTAGACTTTTTCTGCAACTTCCTCAATTTCTCCATAATCCAGCAAATATTGGCAATTTGGTCCCTAGTTCCTCTGCCTCTTCAAAACCAGTCTGTTCTGTTAATTGTTGGTTCACATATTGTCAAGGCCTAGATTGCAGACTCTTAAGCATAACCTTGCTAGCATGTGAAATGAGCACAATTGTTCAGTAATTTGAACATTCCTTGGCATTGCCATTCTTTAGGACTGACACATAAACTTGTGATCTGATCTTGACATGGACCATCTGGTGATGTCCATGTGTAGATTTGTCTTATGGAATGTTGAAAAAGAATGTTTGTTATGACCAGTGAGTTATCCTGACAAAAACTCTGTTAGTCTCTGCCCTACTTCATTTTGTACTCCAAGGCCAAAATTGCCTGTTATTCCAATTATCTGTTGATGTCCTATGTTAGTATTCCAATCCCCTATCATGAATGTGACATCTTTTTTTTTGGTGTTATTTCTAGAAGATGTTGTAGATATTCATAAGACTGACCAATTTTGGCCTCCTCAGTATCAGTGGTTAAAGCATAGATTTGTATTACTGTGATGTTGGGTGGTTTGCTTTGGATTGAAACAGATATCATTTGGTCATTTTTGAGATTATACACCAGTACTGTCTTTCTCACTTTTTTATCGACTATGAGGGTTACTCCATTTTTTTCTCAGGAATTCTTGCTCATAATAGTATATATAATGATCACCTGAATTAAATTCATCCATTCCCATTAAATTCACTGACATCCAAGATGTTTATGTTTAATCTTTCTGTCTCTTGTTTGACCACATCCAACTTATCTTGGTCCATAGATCTTACATTCTAGCTTCCTATACAATATCAGTCTTTACAGCATAAGACTTTCCTTTCATCACCAGATACACACACAGCTGACCTCCTTTTGACTTTGGCCCAACAGCTGCATTCTTTCTGGAGCTACTTGTAGTTGTCCTTTACTTTTTCCCAGTAGCATGTTGGACACCTTCTGTCCTAAGGGGCTTATCTTCCAATGTCATATCTTTTATCATTTTACTACTGTCCATGGGATTTCTTGGCACAGATACTAGAGTGCTTTACCATTTTCTTCTCCAGTGGATCACTTTTTTTCAGAACTCTCGACTATGACCTGTCTATCTTGGGTAACCCTACAAGACATAGCTCATAGTTTCATTGAGCTGCACAGGCCCCTCTACCATGATAAGGCAGTGATACAGGGAGAGAAAGTACATTAGTGTACAATGCCCCTCCAGCATTTATCATTTTCCTTTTCTGTCATGTTAACCAATCTGATAGGTATGAGATGGTACTTAGAGTTGTTTTAATTTGGATTTCTCTAATCAGTGGTAATTTAGAGCATTTTTTTCATGTGACTATTGATAGCTTTGATTTCTTCATCTGAAAACTGTCTGTTCATATCCTTTGACCATTTATCAATCAGGGAATGACTCTTATTTTTGTAGATTTGGCTCAGTTCTCAGTTCTATAAATTTGACTCTAAATGAGGCCTTTATTAGAGAAATTTAATGTAAATTTTCCCCCTCTAAATTTTCTGCTTCTTTCTAATCTTGACTGCTTTGGTTTTGTTTGTGCAAACCTTTTTTTTAAATTTAATGTAATCAAAATTGTCCATATTACACACTATAATGTCCCCTTTCTTTTGCTTGGTTATAAATTCTTTCTTATCCATAGCTCAGACAGGTAAGATTTTCCATGCTCTTCTAATTTGTTTATGGTATCATCCCAAGCCATTCTTTTCTTATACTTGTGGAGTTACACTTTTCTTTTTGACTTAACCCATAAAATAGTTTCATCATTCTAGGAATTTTCTTCTATATACTCATTTCTCCAGGTTCAGATCCTAGATTAGGACTTTATTCCAGGGTGGGGTTCTTCTTCCTTCTTCATTAACTTGGATTGGGAGAGCAGGCCCAGGCTGGGTCTGATAGCTTTACCACAAACATCTAGTTTTACCATAACAAACTAGCTTTACCATACACATCCCAGAAATACCTAAAGGGGCATTAGAGGGAATGAAATTCAAGAAAATAGAAGGGCAACATCACAGAATAAACAAGACTTAATGATTCCATGAGATAAAGACAAATATTAGAACTAAGATATCTACTATTAGAAATAACTAATCTAGAAAACTGGTCAAAGAAAGATAATTCAAGAATTGGACTCCTTAAAGATGGTGAGCAAACAAACAAACAAACAAAGCCACTGGGATACCATGTTTCAGGAGGCAGCTAGGTGGCTCAGTGGATGGAGTGCTGGACCCAGAGTCAGGAAAACCTGAGTTCAATTCTGGTCTCAGACACTGACTAGCTGTGTGACCCTCAGCAAGTCACTTAACCTGTGTTTGCCTTAATCCATGGGAGAAGGAAATAGCAAACTATTCTAGTATCTTTGCCAAGAAAACCCCATGGACAGCATAGGGTAA
The DNA here is from genome assembly GCF_003287225.1 of Phascolarctos cinereus. Lineage (NCBI taxonomy): Eukaryota > Metazoa > Chordata > Mammalia > Diprotodontia > Phascolarctidae > Phascolarctos > Phascolarctos cinereus. The sequence goes on from NW_027555514.1 coordinate 187,436,989, forward strand.
CAAATAGTTGAGCACAACTGAACACCTGAAGAAGAGTTAAGAAGCCTATTGATGAGGGTGGAAGAGGAGAGTGTAAAAATCAGCTTGAAGCTTAACATACACCCCTTCCAACCCCTCCCCCAAGATCTTGGCAACTGGTCCCATAACTTTCTAGCAAACAGAGAGAGAAGAAATGGAAGCAGTGTCAGATTTTATATTTTGGGGCTCAAAGATCACTACAGATGGTGACTGCAGCTATGAAATGAAAAGATGCTCTTTGGAAGGAAAACTATGGTAGATCTGGTAAAACTGTGGTAAATGTGGTAAAAAGCCTACTAAAAGGCAGATACATCACTTTGCTGACAAAGGGCCATATTAGTCAAAGCTATGGTTTTTCTAGTAGTAATTTATGGCTGAGAGTTGGACTATAAAAAAAAAGCTGACCACCACAAAATTGACGCTTTAAAATTGTGGTACGGGAGAAGACTTTTGAGAGTCTCTTGGACAGCAAGGAGTTCAAATCAGTTAATACTTAAAGAATTTAATTCAGACTATTCATTGAAAGGCTAAATATTGGAGCTGAAGCTTAAATACTTTGACCACATAATGAGAAGTTGGAACTCATTGGAAAAGTCCCTGGTATTGTGAAAGATTGAAGGCCAAAGATTAAAGGGGAAAGTAGAAGATGAGATGGACATAAAGGAGGATAAGATGGATCTATAATGTCATAGAAGCAATGAACATATTCTTGGACAGACTTTATAAGATAGTGGAGCATAGAAGGACCTGGTGTGCTATGGTCCATGCAGTCACAAAGAGTCTGACATGACTGAATGACTCAAAGACAACAACAACCATATTTCAAGAAATAATAAAGGAAAACTGTACAGATGTTAGAACTCAGAGGACAAAATGAAAATAGAAAGTATATATTGGTCACCTCCTGAGAAAAATCTCAAAATAGAAACACCTTGGGATTCTATAGACAATATCCAGAACTTCTAGGTCAAGAAAAAAACATTGCAAGCAGAAGTAAAGAGTTCAAGTACCAAGCAGCCAGACAAGATCACAGAAGGAGAGGATAAATTGGAATACGATGTTCTAAAAGACAAAACAAAAAGTCTCATAACCAAGCATAGCTTACCCTTCATAACTGAGTATAATCCTATGGGGGAAAAGGGGACTTTTAATGCAATAGTAGACTCAATCATAACTGATAAAAAGTCCAGATCTGGGTATATTCTTTGAAACAAAACACAGGAGACAAGAGAAACATTAAAAAAATCAATACATTTGAGTAACAGGAAGGGGCTAAATTATGATCAGGTGCTTATATTCTAGGTGGAGAATAGAGAAATGTGCCTTCAGAATTCTAATGTTTTCAAGGGTCGAGGAGGGAGTAATGAAAGAACAACACAGAGCTTGGTCTTAGTTTTGTTCTGTCTTGTTGGTTTTAAGAGATAACAAAAAAAGAAGGGAAAACTAATATGCTAGAAAAGAAAATGAGGAAGTGGGAGAGGAACATATGATTTCTCATAATTTGGGTGTGCCAGAAGCAGAATTCACAAATGTGGAAGATGGGGTGGGGGATGTGGCATCTCATGAATTTCACTCATAGCTAAACCAGGAAAAGGAGGTTTGAAAACACACATCCCTTGCTGAAGAAATACACTAAATTTATTAGAGATAGAGGTAGGAGCAGAAGATGTAGAAGGGTTAAAGTTAGAAATTGAGTAGAGTTGCATAAGGAACAGTTACAAACAAAATAAATTTCAAAAGATCATAGGAGGAGAGTTAAAAAGAAGAAAGAAATGTAAGAGATAAGGATCATAGTTTAAGCTGAGTGAAAAAAGGAGGGACAGATGAGTAAGATAAGACAACTTCTATTACATATTACTAGTGTTGATCACATTCCTTTTCTTTTCCAAATTATTTTTTTCTTTACAAAGATAGCAGCAGTGGGAGGGAAGGAGTAGGGGGATAGGAGGAGAAGAGAGAAAATTAGAGGATATGATGGTGGGGAAAGAAAAAACTGTGAATGTGAATAAAAAGGGAGAGGGTACCAATATGGATTAGGAAGCAAATTCTAACAATATGTTGTTAATAAGAAACATGTTTGAAACAAAGAGTCACATGAAATTCAAATGAGGGGTTGAAGCAGAATTTATTATGCCTGAGGTGAATTTAAAAAAAGAGGAGTAGAAACATGTCGCCAGAAAAGGCAACAATGAAAATAGACATGGTTAAAAGAGAGAAACTACATTATGCCTAGAGACATCATAGATAATGAAACTAATGTCAATACTTAATATATTTGTGCTGAATGACATATCATCTAAGTACTTAAATGGAAAAGTTGATTGAATTATAGAGAGAAATAAAGAAGAAAACTGAAATAGTGAGGGACATAGTGAGGGACAAAATTTTGACCTCATAGCTCTCTGTCAATTGCTGAATATGAATTGAAAAGATTCTATCTGCCTTTGTCTGTCTGTCTGTCTGTCTGTCTATCTATCCAGCTAGCTAGCTAGTTCTAGCTATCTGTCTATTAGCTAGGTGGTACAGTGGATAGAGCACTGGGCCTAGAGTTAAGAAGATATTCTGGCATCATGCCAAGTGGGTTTGGTCCTGGGGGAAGCCTGGCCTCTAAAGAGAAGGATCAAGCTGTTTCTTACACTCCCCAGCTTTTTACACACCAAACCCAGAACCCTGAGGAAAATCACTGAGGGTAAACTTTGTTTCATTCCAAGTGTCTCCCTTAAAGAGAGTAGAATGGTACACAAGTTAAAATGTGAATCAGATATAGGACAGTTATTTGTTTCTTCCATATCTAAAAGATGCTCAGAACACAAAAAATTCATGAATACACAATGACAGATACTGAAAATATTATACAGAAATCCATATAATAAAACATGAGACTGCTAGTGGGACTGTTGAATAGTCATTTCACCCCCACCTTGGCTCTTTTATGGTCCAAACCATAATTTGGGTGTGCCAGAAGCAGAGTTCACAAATGTGGAAGACGGGGTGGGGGATGTGGCATCTCATGAATTTCACTCATAGCTAAACCAGGAAAAGGAGGTTTGAAAACACACATCCCTTGCTGAAGAAATACACTAAATTTATTAGAGATAGAGGTAGGAGCAGAACATTGTAGAAGGGTTAAAGTTAGAAATTGAGTAGAGTTGGATAAGGAACAGTTACAAGCAAAAAAAATTTCAAAAGATCATAGAAGGAGAGTTAAAAAGAAGAAAGAAATGTAAGAGATAAGGATCATAGTTTGAGGCCCACATTTTCTGGCAAACCAGGCCAAGGTTTAGACTTCTCCTGGCTATAGTAATATACCTTAAGAAGCATCATAGAGGCAACAGGGAGCATTTCCTTAATTGTAGCAGGCACCAACTGAAAAACCCGGAAACCTCCAATCCCTCAAACTCACAAGGTTGACCTCTAAGCTGAAAACACCTATATTAGGATTATTTTAGTCACTCATGGTCAAAGAAAGAGATAGTAAGGGCCTTCAGATTCTCATTGAACTCTAGTTGCCACATGGGAGCACCTAGAATAAGTGGAGGAATGGAAGAGAGGGTGGTAAATCCTAGAGAGGAAATTCCATGTTGCATATTCCAGAAAGGGGAAGAACAGAGAGAAAGCAGAAGTTCCCTGGCTATTTGAAGTCTAACGAGTGGGTGCTTTTTCCATGCTCAATGCCCAATCCTCTTCTGAGAGTTTCTTTCCCCTACTACATGGGTCCTGTTTGGTTTCCTCATCACAAGTGTAAGTCCTTCACTGTGTACTGTGTATCCCCAGAGAAGTTGTAGGATAGCTCAGCCAATTTATAGATTCTCTGCCATACCAAAAGGTTGTTTTATAGAATTAGATAAAATAACAAAATTAATCTGGAAGAGCAAAAAGTCAGTAGATAATGAAAAGAAAATAATGAAAAAAATGGAAACGAAGGAGGTCTAGCAGTACTAGATCTCAAGCTACACTGCAAAGTATTTTGGTATTGGTTAAAAAATAGAAACTTTGGTCAACAGAACATTAGGAACATAAGGTCTAGAACAATAGAACATAGTAGTGTAGTGTGGGACGAGCCCAAGGAAACAACCTATTCAGAAAAGAATTCAATCCTAGAAAAATTGGAGATCAGTCTGGGAAAAACTAGGTTTAGATGAGCATTTCTACCATACTCCTCAATACATAATGGATAATTGACCTAGATTTAAATGGTTGTATAAACAAAACCAGAGAAGAAAAGAAGCAGAAACCCTTCACAACTCTGTATAGAGGGAGAGTGATTGGCCAAAAAGAAAAAAAGAAAAGGACAGAGATGAACAGAGGGGAATAGACAGAAAACAATTTTGGTCATGTGAAATTGAAAAGTACTTATGTGCACAAACAAAATCAATGTAGAATTAAAAGGAAAGCAATTAACTGGGAAAACATTCGCAGAAAATTTCTTTGATTTTTGATCTGCTATTCAAGATATAAATGAATACTTTTTTAAAAAATGTATTAAGCACTAGTTATGTGCTAAGCAATGTGCTAAGGACTTTGAATACAGATAGAAAAATAAGACAGTTGCTGCTTTTAAGGGGCTGATATAAGGGTGTTGCCCACAACCAGATTGTACACCGAACAGAGAGGCATGAAATAACTTGTAACATGGGCCAGGCGGAGCAGCATTACTGACTCAGTTTATTCATCTGAGGGTACAGGATATATAGAGAAAATGTAGCCTAACTTCAAAGAGTCCTCCCTGTGAGATCTCCCCAAAACATCTGCTGAGGATGTGACAACATGAATTTCCTCATTATCAGGGTTCCTAGATTGGGTTGTAAGTTCCAAGGTTTTCCCAGGTGCCTTGGTGCCACCTGCATAGAGGAGTGAATGTGTAAATCTAAGGTTCAAAGAGTGAGAAGGAATGTCTCTCCTAATCAGGAAGGGATTGGACAGCCGTACCACTTAATCATTGAGCCCTTTTGAGTAAAAGCCTGGGCAGAGGTCAAACTCTGCCTTGTATCTTAAACCCTTATTAGATTCTTAAGATTGTCCCTCAACAAGGGGATAATATGCAAGAAAACTGCACATACTGGTCAAGTGGAAAGACCCTTTGTTTCTTAAGGTGCAGTGGCAAAGCAGATGATCATGCATTTTCTTTAATGTCATTTCTATAAATAAAGATATAAGGAGTCAATAAAAATATATAAGAATAAGAACCACTCCCCAATTTTTTGTGAACTTGAAACATATCAACAAGCATGAAAATTTCAATATACAAATAATAATAAAAAGGATTGTATAAGAAAGCATGGACTTCTGTTATAAACAGTTTGTTTTGTACATTAATGTGTACATTAAAATTGTATACATTAAATTTAACATGCTAGTATCATAACTTCCTCCCTTGTCTGTGTCAAGGGAGGTACTTTTCCCAAAGACTCTTTCATGGTACATGACATCTTCTTACTTTTAGGCTATAATATAAATATTACATCCATATTCAGTGGATTTGTGATCTCATTGGTATGGTGTGGTCTCATTGTGTAGGTTTGAAGTTCTCCAAAATTTCCTCTTCAGCATGATTCTGGACCATGTCTTTTCACATATCCAACTCAGAAGATCAGACTAATGCATTTTCTGGTGACTCAAATGGCAAAGAAAAGCTGTACAGTGAGTTTAAATCAGCTTCACTATAACACCAGTGATGACTTGTCAGTGATGAGAAATGGCATACTTCATCATCAAGTCATCAAATTACATTTATTAATCAACATGATATGTGAGATATGGTGCTAAGCTCTAGGGATACAAAATAGGCAAAAAATCATCCCTGCTCACAAAAGATAGTCTCCAGGAGCTCACAATTTAATGGTTATCATGCTAGCAACTATATACAAATAAGATATATAAATAGAAAAAATTGGAAATAATCACAGAGGGAAGGCACTATGATTAAGGAAGAAGGAGGACTGAGAAAGGCATCTTTTAGTAGGTGAGATTTGAGATGAAAATTAAAGGAAGCCTAGAACTAAGGTGACAGAGATGAAGAGGGAAAGAGAGTTCTTGGTATGGAAAGCCAGTGGAAGTACTTGGAGTTGAAATGATAATCAAGCAAATGTATGAATAAATGAACTGAACTGGTCAAGCAGAAGAAGAGCACAAGGATTACATATGTATCCCAGAGATATTAGTAGTAATATGAATGTAGCACCTGGGAGACTGATGCTAGTAGCTGTGGCAAGTCTTCAAGGATTGATTAAATGGTCCTTTGGGAAAGGAAGTATAGTGCCAGAGGAAAGATCATATGACTTGCGTACTGGACTACACCAGGTTCTGCAGACTGACAGTGTGGTGAACAGCAAGGAGGATGGTGGAGAAGTGGATGAGACAAGGGGAGAACTTCCTATGCATTGCTACAAGCTTTTATTACCTTCATAGGATTGTTGTGAGAAATATTTTATGTAAATTGTTATACAGGTGCAAGTTGGTATTATTATTACCAATGTGTTTGCCTGCCCAGGGATATTTACATTTTAAAAGCAAACATTTAGGACAATCATCTATAGAGTGGGGGCCCTAGGCATCTGGGGGCTGTGGCCCCAGGGTAGATGATCAACCAATTGGAATTTGAGAAGGTGGATTGCATCATATCATCCCTCAGCTAATTGTGAGGTTTATTTCCAATACAACCACTCTACCTCTACACTCATTGGCCTCCCTGGCTTTACCAGCTCCTAATCTCTTCCCTTTTCACTGGTTATCCCCTTATCACAATTGCAGTATGTCCATCCTGTGATCCCAGATTACATGATGCCTGTGGCAGGCATTCAACAGGAAGTTCTTAAAAGAAGAAATAAAATTCTCAATCATCACATGACAATAATTCCCTAAATCATTAATACTAAGAAGAATTCAAATTATAAAACTTTGAGATTTTACATTGTACCCATCAGATTGGCAAAGATGACAAAAAAGGAAAAGGGAAATTTTTGGAGGAGAGGCTGTGGTAGGGGATAGACATTAATTCATTGTCGGTGGGACTGTGAAGTAATCCTATAATTCTGGTAAGCAATTTGGAACTTTGCCCAAAAAAGCAGTAAACTGTACACATTCTTTGACCCAGGAATATCACTTCTGGACATACACAAAGAGGCTCAAGGCAGAGAAAAAAGATTCATAAGTACAAAAATATTTATAACAGCACTATTTGTTTTATCAAAGAGATGGAAAAAAAGTGGGTGACTATAAATTGGGGAATGGCTGAACAAATCATGTTATACGAATACAGTGGAATAGTATTATGTTGTACCATGTCAATTTGTATGAATTTATGCAGAGTGAAGTGAGGAGAATTAGGGAACAAATTATGCAATGACTACAACATTGTAACAATTTTTAAAGACTTAAGAATTCCGATTAATGCAGCAACTGATTTCAACTCCAGAAGATTGATGATGAAGCGATTCTTTCTTCTTGGCAGAGAGGTGGTAAACTATAAGTGCAGAATGATACATACATATTCAGAAGCCAATATGTGAAATTGTTTTGCTCGACTAGACTTATGTAATGGAGATAGGGTCATGCCCAGATTGCCTAACATGGAGGTACCCTGTATCTTGTGTTCTTCTAGGATGTGGATGAAAGTAGCCTCCTTTGATTAACTGTGTAGGTAGAATAGGCTGTCTTTAAAAACCGCCAGACTAAGACAGTTTCTTTCCTTTGCCTTCTTTCCTATTGATTGCAGAGGGTAAAGATCATGCATAGCTTGAAAGCCATCAACTGAACTGGAAAGGGAAGAAACCTCACCCCCTCTTCTCCCTTTTACCTTGTGGCTCCAAGAAATGGTCAGAGGGGGTGTTTATTTCTCTTTTGTGTCATTTTTCCTTGATGAGCTTGGAGGCAGGGTTTTAGAAAGGATATATTACAGCTCTGGCAGGGAAACCCTGAGAGGCCAGGGCTCCCAGAATTTGGGCACAAGGCAGGTTTTAGACTTGGAACTTGGGACTGTTTTATATAGGAATTGAGCCAAGCTATCTGTATATTTGTTATTGCACTTACTTGACTATTAAGTGGTTAAATGAACTGCAGGTGCAGGGGACTCCCTCACACTTGGGGTGACATTATTTTGGGGGATTAGAGTCATTTGCAGAGAACCTAGACAAACTCCAAACCCTCTTAAGGATACCAGAGAACCTTGTGGAAAGGTAAAATGTAACATAACTGGCATTCAGGTGATAGGGGCCAGGAAAGTTAGTGTTACACTTCTGTTACAAGGGAGGGGTTTTCATTTTTATTTGTTTTTATTTTTTTGTGGGAGAGAGTTGTGACAAGGATAAGGGTGCTGTGAAGTCCAAAAATAGTGATAGTGAAGGCAGAAGAAGAAGAAAGAGAAGAAGAAGAAGAAGAAGAAGAAGAAGAAGAAGAAGAAGAGAAGAAGAAGAAGAAGAAGAAGAAGATAGAGTATAAGAGAAGGTGATGGTGATGAAGATGAAGAAGGAAGGGAAGAAAGACGAGAAGAGAATAATAATAAGATGATGGTGATGATGGAAAAGGAAAAGAAGAAGATGATTATAAAGATGAAGAAGAAGAGGAAGAGGAAAAAGGAAGAGAAATATATAATGTCAATAAAATATTTTAAAAATACACAGAAAGAAACATTTGGGAATTCAGAAGGAGACACAGCCAAGCAGGGCAATATTGGTATTACTATATTAAATGTAATATATATTTTTAAAAAGCTATATACAGTAGAGATTTACAGTTTCATATGTAAGCTTCTTTTCCTGTTCTTCGTACATGGACATGTGCATATTTCTGTTTGGAAAACTCATAATAAAAAAGAAAATGAATAAAAAGGCAAAACTCACTCTTTATGAAAGTCAGCTGAGGCAGGAGATGGGTCTGAAGAGTGTGACCTTTGGCAACAGAGAAAAAGACAAATTCAGAAGAACAGCCTAGCTCTTGAGAGATAATAGTTCTTATACAGCGCCCATTGAGTGGGAGGTGTGTGGGAATGTATATCTCCCCTCTCCTGTAAATCAGTCATCGCCTCTCACAGCCTCTCATCTAGTATGAGGCACCAGAGTGGGCGGGGAACAGCCCAGCTGTTATTGCCCAAGGGGAGCAGCATAAGGATATCAGGAGAAGAGAAGGGACAAGGGCTCTGAAGTTTCAGAGATGTGAGCTAGCTCTTCTTCTAATTCAGGCTTGACTGACCCACAACCTCAGAAAGGGGTACAAAAGTGCACAATTTTCTTTTCACTTGTTTAGGATCTTCTTTTTCATTGTTTCCACTACCTTATCTTCTGTAATTTCATCAGTTGAGACAAGGGGAAATCAGGGATGACCAGGGATGCCCTGATCAACTTCTTCCCATTACACTGCTTTTAAGCAATTAAGGAATTTTAAAAAGATGTAACTGTGTAATACTCTGGGAAAATTAAAGGGGAGGTCAGAAACATTCCTAAGATGTCCAAGGCAGAACCTCTCTTCTAGCTTCCATAAATAACCTCTTCTTTGCCTTTGTCTTCATTACTTTAGATTATAAAGAAGGGGGATGTTGGTGGTTAGAGGGATGGAAAGAACAAAGAGGACCCTGCAAATGCTTTTTTCCTCCCTAGGACTCTTACCCAGGACAGGACACTTCCATTGAATAAGGCTCCTCCTCAGAAAAACAAAAGGCCTTTGAAGAACAAGTGAAATAAGAGATGCCTTTGGGTATCAGGGAGATGGAATTTATTTTAAGCATGACAATTCCTGTGATCTGGGATCAAACAACTCTTTAGGTGTTGAAACATTTTCCTTTTTTCATTTTTTAAAAGAAAGTACCGAACAGAAAACTTCATGTAGCTTGGGAGAGAAAAGTTTAGGTCATAGTATGTAGAACTCAAAAAAAACCTTAGAGACCGTTGAGTTCCATCCCCCTCAATTTTTCAAATTTTAAATTCTTATTGTTATCTTTTTTTTTACATCACTTTTATTGCTGAATATATCCCTCTTTCTTCCTTACTGAGTTATACCTTGTAACAAAGAAGCAAAAAGAAAGATGCAAAAAGGGTTTCAGCAAAACTAACTAACCCATCATTGAGTCTGACAGTATATTCAGTGTTGAATATCCAGAGTCCTCAACCTCTATTGAGAAAGGAGGGTGCATTTTAAGAAATCTCCTTTCTGCAGGATTGAGCTCAGTCATTATAATGACACAGCACTGAGTTTCCTTTTGTTGTTGCTGTTATTTTGTTATTATTGGAACAGGAACATTTACATTGCTCTAGTCACAGGGTGTATTGCTTTCCTAGTTCTCCTTAACTCACTCTGTAATGCTTCATGGACATTTCCCCAGGCTTCATATTCTCTTCATTCTTTATATTCGTTGTTTCTTATGACACAGTAACATTCTGTTACATTAATGAAGCAAAATTTGTTTAGGCTTTCCTTAGTTGAAGGACCTGACATTTATTTCCAGTTCTTTGCCACCACACACACACACACACACAAATGTCCCAATGAATATTTTGGTATGTAGGGGACCCTTCTGTTTTGGGGAAGTGACTCAGTCCTCTGGATCTATCTTTTTTTCCTGTCTGTCTTTTGTATCAGACCTCTTTAAACCTGCCTTGTGTTCCCACTTGCCATATTTCCAGGATGAGGGGAAAGATGATTTTTCCCTAACTTTTCACAGGAAGAGACTGAAAGAGTCCTATTAGGAATAGGGAGATAGATGGAGGGAGAGAGAGAGAGAGAGAGAGAGAGAGAGAGAGAGAGAGAGAGAGAGAGAGAGAGAAAGAGAGAGAGAGAGAGAGAGAGAGAGAGAGAGAGAGAGAGAGAGAGAGAGAGAGAGAGAGAGAGAAATCAGAGGTCAGAGTATCTCCCTATAAGAGCTACTGAGTGGACCACTCCTCTTGGTTTAGTGGCCAATCCTGTCTGACTTAGCTTTGAATAACCTCTCTAACCTTTTCCCTTTAAGCTATAAAAAGATGAAGGAAGGCAGCAAAGGAACCACTTGTATTTCGCCGTGATTATAAGTCTAAAAGCTGAGCCAAATGTTGGTATTGGAGGTGCTCTAACACCAACACTCCCCAAGTTCAGGTTCAGTGTTGGGATAAAATGGGATACTCAAAAATCATTGAGCAATTAATAAAGGGGGATTTACTTTGCCCTAACACAGAAAAGATGTACAACAAAGATACAGTGGCACTTAGCATCTTTGGATATGACCAGGAAAAGACATCATGAAAGCCCAGAATAATTAAATCTCAGAGACAGCTTTGTCTTTCTATAGGGACAGCTAAGGAGGGGTAGGCCTAACTCACGTTGCAGGGAAACATTTGGCCAGAAGCAGGGCAGCTAGTTGGCACAGCAGGTAAAGTGCCCTCCCTAGAGTCAAGAAGACTTATCTTTTGGGGTTCAAATTTGGCCTCAGGCCCTTACTAGCTGTGTGACCTTGGACAAATCACTTAAACCTGTTTGCCTCAGTTTCCTCATCTATAAAATGAACTGAAGATGGAAATGACAAACCACTCCTGTATCTTTGCCAAGAAAACACCAAATGAGGTCATGAAGAGTTGGACATGACCAAAATGACTGAACAACAACAACAAAAGTCAGAGCAACTCAGCTCATGCTGTGTGGGATATATTCCAAACTAATTCATGTGATTACTAGTGGGTAAAAGAATATCTACCTCATTTCAAAGATAACAGGTTTTACAGCCAGAAGGACTTTTATAGCATCTATTACTCATTTTACTGTTGAGGAAATTAAGGTTTCACCAGCAGTAAGTAGAAGTAACCCAGGTCATCTGAATTTAAATTCAGCATGCTTGCCACTACTCATACGGTTTAGGAATAATAGCAACATTAATTATCACTGTTATTTATTCAGGGTGACCCCCAAATCTCACTGCAGTCTTAAGCTTTAATAGAAAAGCATTTAACCTTTCTGATACTCAGTTTCCTCATCTCATAAAGTGGGGATGATAGCATCTGTAGCACTTACCTTGCAGGATTATAAAGAGGATCAAATGAGGTAAGATAAGTATAGCACTTTATAAACCATAATGTGCTCTACAAGGTGGCCTAAAAGTCTTAGTGCACTTTTAAGCTTTAATACATATATTATTTCATTTTCTGAGCATCAGAGAGGTTGAATGACTTGCCTAGAGTCACACAGCTAATACATGTTTGAGGTGGCATTTGAACTGAGGTCTCTGACTTCTTACTACTTTGTTCCTGCATATGACTTTCTGTGTATGTTTGTTTGTTTTTGTTGCTGGAAGTGGAGAGTGAGAGGGGTATCTGTTAAGGTATAAGTAATTTTTTTTAAAAAGAAAATTCTTACCTAAGTAGCTGTAATATTCCTTTTCAGGCTGCACTCTGGACTTTTTCTACCAAGCTTTCATCCTGAAAGTTTCCTCCAGCCCTGGAATTCACATGCTGGAAATACCCTCTGTTCCAAGAACCTCCATTTGAGGTCACACAGGCAAGTGGTGTCTTCATTTTCTCCAGACTGCCTCTCCAGGTGGGTACTTTCTGTACCCACCCCTCCCCTTTGCTTCCCCATGTCCTCTTTTCAGCTCCCTTTTATGTGTTATGGTCTCCTATTAGAATATAATAAGCTCCTTGGGCTGTCTGTTAAGTACTTAGTAAACACTTGTTAACTGACTGACTAAGGTCTTATGTATGATTTATTATTTTAGTGAAAAGATTTTAAAGTGGGATTCACTACTACTTACAGGTTGTAGTTGGTGTGCTTTGGGGAGGATATGGTTGTATTTTTTTTTTAAAGCTTGTACAACAGAGATGTGAAATGTGTGTGACTGGTAGCCTACCACACTCCTGGGTACAGCCTGAACCAGATTAAAATGTAACTGGGAAACATTTAACAAAATTAATAAAAATAAAGCAAAACACAGGTAATATTACATTTTAAAACTAAGTAAATATGTGACCTGCAGGGATCCTAATGTACTGGTTAGTGGCCCTCATTTCTATCTGGGTTTGATAAAACTGCTGTACAGTAATTTAAAGACTCATTGTTTTCCCTTTTTCAAGTGGACCAGTGGAATGTTTGTACTTTATGTGTTCTTATACAATATATCTGATACAGATAGAGGTGTGCTGTTTAATGTTGAACAATAAGCTCTCTGGCAAAAAAAAGCATAAATACTTTTAAGTTTAATCTGTATTACTAACATCTTCTTCATCATTTTCTTAAGTCTAGAAATCAATGAAACACCAAATTAAGCCTGATTTGTAGCATTTGCCAATTTTTGAGGTGTAAATGGTCAAACTGAAAATTTAAAAAATGGATCTATGAGTTGGCTCCAGCACATTCCTGGACATAAGAGAAAAGAATTCATGTCTTTTAAAACGTTTATCACATGAAGTATATGTAACACTGAATTCTAGTTTGATACTTTTAGGGTTTTAACTTCTCTGGGCCTCTATTTCTTCATTTGTAAAACTAGGAACTTTACTTGATTAAATTCCAAGATTTTGTTCAATTCCAATAATCCAATCCAATAAATGGTATACAACACCATTTTTAATAGTTTCTCCCACAAAGACACTGGATGGTTTTATTGTATCTTAAATTTTTTTAAAAATATTTCTTTTGCTGTATCTTTAAGGGGTAATAGAAACTTGAGAGAAAGAGACAGATTGTCATCTGGAGAGTTAACTGTCATCACGAGAGAGACTGTGTACAGTACTCGAGAGAAAGGACCAAAGGAATGAGTCAACTGTCAAGGAAAAAGAGTCTGAAGAGGCATTTTCTTAGTTTAATTCTTATCTTGTGGAGAAAATAATCTAAAGAGAATTCTTGAGGGATTTTAATGACGTCCTGAGAGAACTGAATAGTTGGATTGTGGGGTTAGTTTTTGCAGTTGATAGACGTGGCATTAACTGATACATTCTTGAAATATTTAAATACAGCTTTGTATTGTTTGTTATCATGTTAATAAATTATGTAGCTTGTAACATTGATGTTTATTTAAACCCGATTCTACAGAAGGAGAAAGACAGAGACAGACACAGACAGACAGACAGACACACACACAGAAAGAGACAAGGAGAGAGACAGAGACTGAGATGGAGGCAGAGACACATGCAGAGACACACAGAGAGAGGAGAGAGAGGGGAAAGAAAGAGAGGAGAGAGAGGGAGAGACACACACACAGACAGTGAGACAGAGACAGAGACACAGAGACAGAAAGAGAAGAGAGAGGGGAAGGAGAGAGACAGAGACTGAGAGAGACAGAGAAAGAGACACAGAGAGAGGAGAGAGAGAGGAAGAAGAGACAAGTTAGGGGAGAGAGATAGAGAGAGAGATGAGTGAAAGCTTATGAGATGAGGGATAAGCAAATCAACTCAGAAGAGAGATTGTGAATTTGTATTAATTTATGAAAATACCTGATTCTCTAAGAATGCTGAAAATGACCCAGTAGTTAAAGAGAGTTGTGACATTCCCCACTCCCTTCCCCCAGGATCCCTCCCCTTCAATGTGTGGATTAGCATACCTAAAACCTGTTAAAAGCATATGCATCTATGATCAATGAATTCTGCATTAAAAACACCAATCCTTCTGAGTAGTATAGCAGCAGTGAGCACCTTATTCAACAATTGTGTAATAAATGGAAGAAGGCATAGGAGCTCTCTGTTCCTGAAGAAAGATTACAGACAACAGTGGGTTCTAATCATATCTCTATCTTTAACGAGACATTTTATAGTGCATATTTTGATTAATTATAGAGATTCTGGGCAAATATCACAATGAAGCATCATCATTATTGGATAAGCAACTCAGGTATCAAGTTACTAATGAAGAATTTCAGTGGGGGAAAAAGGAATCTTAAGTGGAGGAGGTTGTCAGGAGCTTTAAGAGTAAGAGTGACACATGGAAGGGAAAGAATAACACAATTGTGCCCTTGAAGTTAAAACAAAAATGAGGCTCTTCCTGAAGAGGAGGGAGCAGAATGCTCTGAGGAGGAGGTGCTATTTGAACTTCAAGTAATGATGTAACAATGACAGAAGATATGAGGTGAGATCAGCCTACAGTAGGGGTCAAAGCAAGAAAATAAGAGTGGTGGTGGTTAGTGATGACCCGCTCAGAAATTTGTTAACTTGATAAGACGTAACAAAGAAGCTATTAAGACTTACCCAAATGTGTGTCTACTACTGTAAAGCATTGCCAAAGACTCTGAAGTCTTGGGGCAAGGAAGGCAGGAGAGAATGACTGATCTGGGAAATGAAGCTGGCTAAGAAGGTGGTGCCTCAAGGTGGCATTTGGATTTCTAGATTTTGGCTTAAAAGATTCAGACTCCCAGAGTGTACCTAAAACATAAGAGTAATAATTTAACTGCTCTGTGTTCATAATGAAAAAAATCTTTCCACTAAAAGGAATAAGGGAAGGAGAAAACTGCCTGCATAAATTCATCGAACTAAATATCATAGAGAATAGCCCTTGGAAGCTCCCAGGAGACAAAATCCAAGAAAGGAGCCAGTAGTAAAACCTATGGTCTCAAATACAGTAAATATGTATGTAGTAAGTATGTGTTGGCTTCAGTCCCTTGAAGCACAACTGCCCCTCAGAGTTCTAGGGGTATTCTGAAGAGTTTGGAGCTGACTCGTCTCTAATGCTACTGGGTTGAGCCTTCACTTTTGTGTTGCTCCCACTGTTAAGTGTCAGTGAGGAGCACCCCAGTTCCATTTAACGACATCACATCAATTAGCTTTAAGATGATAGAGCAATAACAAAAGTACAAACATTTCTTCCCCACACCTTGGGAAACACTCTCTCCACATTACTCCAGTCTCTGGGGAGAATGGGTTCACTCTTAGTACAGTTTCTATATAGCACCAACCCCACCACTTCTTGTCCAAATGTGGCATGAATGCCCAATGAGTTTTTGTCTCAGCTACTGTTGGAATGGGTCCTGAAGGCCACTCCTTGTTACCTGAGGCATTGGTGCTAGGTTGGTAGCAAACCTGGATGACAGGATGCTTTCCTGACCTTTCAAAACTCACAAGATTTGATTCTCCAATCACTTCCCCCAAAATGGAAAAGAACAAATGGTGAGGCAAAAGGACTAGGGCCCATTTCTACAGGACAACTTGTTAGAAGGCCCAAGGCTTTTCCCTACAACTCTGTCTATTGATGGATGCTATCAGTGAAGGTGTCAAACCAAGAGGGAGTAGGCAGAAAACAAAATGGCTCAGGCTCTGGTTCCTAGTGCCTTTTTGAAAGCCCCCCAGTTCTGGCTATATAGCCAGTAGAAAAGGCTTCTTCTGACCCCACAGTTAGCAGACCAGAGCCCATTACAGAATTTCTACTTATGCTCAAGTATGTCTGTGGAACATCCATTATACACAATCATAACTCTTCCAGAAGCATTTTCGTCCTCATGGAGAGATACTGTCAAAGCTGCTCTATATATAGGCCAGCCCCTTGATGTTTATATTCAAATTTACAAAAAAAAAAGCCAAATGGAACTAAAGCTTTTAATGCAAGGACTTTACATTGACTTCAGAAGCATAAATGAAATTTGGTGGGATGAATGAAACTCCATGACTGAAATATGGCTTTGGATGGGTATATTTTATTAAAAAAATACAGGATATGTAAAACAGTGCATGTGTGTGTGTGCAGCAGGCAAGGTTGAGTAGGAAAGCATTGTATATATTACGAATGCATGTATATATATATGTATGTATAGTTGTATACATACACACACACACACACACACACACACATAAATATATGGCAATCAGGATGAAGTGGCTTGCCCAGAGTCACATAGCCACTAAATGTTTGAGGCTGGATTTGGACTCAGGTCCTCCTAACTTCAGGGCCAGTGCTCTATCTACTTTGCCACCTGGTTGCCCTGAAAGCATTGTATATTAAAGAGTATATACTCATGTGAGATGTGAGAAAATCTAGGAAGTTGAGAGATGAAGAATGTTAGAGAGCATGTGGGTAAAAATCAGTTGAAGGAATATCAGAAGAGATTTTGCCAATAAAGTATTATATAAAGCACTCAGAGAGAGTAAAGAAATACAAGATGAGTTTAGTTTGGGAAAGCAATTCATAGACCTGTCACAAAGGTATGCATAATAGTAAAAGGAGACTTGATTTTTTTTCCAGATATCTGCTGGAATACTCTTTTTGCCGAAAGAACAACTAATAACTTTTTGACTTAACTTGGTGATAATTTCATCCTTAAAAAGGTAGATAAACCAACAAAGGGAAATTGTGTTCTGGATCTGATGCACACTAACTAAAGCTGATGGAACACAACAGGGGAGGGGTTGAGCCAATGACAGACACTAGATGACTTGACAGACACTAGATGCCTCATACACCCATTAAGGGTACTGGAGAACTCCAGGGGGAGAGGTGAAATGTAAAACACTTGGTCCTCTGGAAGTCAGGGCCAGAGTAATCACTCTTACATATTTTGTTGGAGTAGAAATGTTGATAACCTTAATGAGAAGTGAGCACTCTCCCTTACTGTTTGTGATAGAGGAGAAGAAAGCAGACCATAGTCTGACATGCATCTTAGAGTTTTGTAGACCAGATTTCAAAGAGTTTAGAGGAGGTACAGATAGGGTCAGGTAGACTAAAATTCTGTAGGGAAGTCACCTGTGGAGGATAGGACATTTTCAAGAATGAAATTCTGAAGATACAAAGGGAAACTTCCAAAGAGGAAGAAAAATGAGACTTATCTGAAAAGACTAATGTGGCTGTATAGGTAACTCACTGACTCAGGCTTTAAAAATATATATCAGAGGATGGAAGCAAAGGCACTTAAATGAGAATGAATAGAAGACTTTAGCCCAGTCCAATAAGAATGTTTTCAGGAATAATAAAACTCAGAATGAGTTGAAGCTAGAAGAAACTAAGGACACCAAAGGGTTCTACTTCAGATATGTGGAGGGAAATAGGAGGATCAAAGAAAAGATGATTACTTGCTAATGTGGGTGGAGTAGGCTAACTCACCGTAAAGAGACAGAACTGCTTAATTCTAGTTTTCTTTTGTCTTCTCTGCCAAAGAGAATGGAAATTGCAGAACAGAAGTGACCAACAGGGTTTGGTTGTAAGAGAGATAAGGAGGTAGTAAGAAAGTATCTCATTGTTCTAGGTAAATTCAAGCCAAAGGACTGACATGCTTGGGAAAGAACTGGAAAATATGATTGTTGAGCCACTGGTTAGTGACTATGGAAAGATTGTGGAGAAGGTATCCCAGGAATAGGGAAAGGAACATTGTCTCAATTTGAAAAAAGGAGAAAGAAAGGTAATGGAAGCTTCAGACCTTTAGACTGCAGGCAAATGATCTAGGTTAATCAATTAAGGGAAAGGAAAGCTAAACATTTGAGGTTGTATCTTGGTGGTAATAGGGAGGAACTGGAAGCTTTTGAGAAGGGGTGATGTTGTCAGACATATGCGTTAGGATAGTGCCTTTGATAGCTATGTGGAAGATAGCTTTGAATAGGAAGAACTATTGAGCCAGGGAGACCAACTAGGGTGCTATTGTAGTAGTTAAGTGAGAAATTATGAGGACCTGAGCTAGAGTTATGACTATGTGAATTGGAAGAAAAGGTATGTATGTGAGAGATGTTGTGGAGGTTGAACTTAAAAAATCTGGACAATGATAGGATATAGGTAGTGAATGGGTGTGAGGAAGTGAGGCTGACAGTAAACCTGGGCACTGTAAGTATGGTGTTGTCTTTGATAGAAATAGGAACTTCAACAGAGTGATGAGTTTGGGGACAGAGATAACTAGTTCCATTTTGGACATATTGAGTTTGAGATGCTGACAAGACACCCAGTTTGAAATATCCAATAAGAAGTTAATGGCATGGGAATGGATCTCAAGAAAGATTAGGACTAAATACATAGACATGGAAATCATCTGTGTAGGGATGATAATTAAAGGCACAGAAGTTGATGACAATGTAGAGAGAAAAGAAGAGGGCCCAGGACATGGCTCCAGGTTCCATCCAGGTCCAGAATATGATACAGATGATGATCCAACAAAGGAACAGAGAAGGAATGGTCAGACAGAGAGGAGAAGAACAGAGAAAGAACAGTGTAGCAAAAGGCCAGAGAAGGAAGAATGCCTGGCAGGATAAGGTAGTAAAGAGTGCTATATGCTGCAAGGTCTCAAATGATGAAAATTGAGAAAAGGCTGTTAAATTGGACAATTAATGATTTCTGAAAAGATCACAGAATTAGAGCTGGAAAGAATCTTAGAAGGAATCTAGTTATAGAATCTTAGAATAGTAGGCTTTGAGAATTGGAATGGACCTTGGCATTGATCTAGTTAAAAAAAAAGTACATGGAAGGAATCCCTGTTATAATATAGCAGACTAGCAGACAAGTGGTCACCCAGCCTCTGCTTATGGAACTCTAAAGAGGTGGAGCCCACTACTTCCAATAGCCCTCCAGGCATCTGGTTCCACTTTCGGATAGCTTAGATTGTTAGGACATCGAGCCTGAATTTGCTATCCATTGTTCTTGAGTCTGCCTTCAGGGGCCAAACACAAATTTAATTCCTTCTCCACATGTCAACCCTTAAATACTTGAAGACAGTTTTTATATCCTTCCTGATTGATTTCTTCTTACACATTTTATTTCCTCTTCATATGAATTCTCAGCTTAGGACAATAGAAATAGCACTAACTCATGGAGTTAGAATACTTGGATTCATATTTAACCTCTGCCACTTACTAATTGTTTTAGTAGGAACAGAGACTGAACATGTGATTCATTGGTATAGGAAATTTCTTCTACTGTTGCAGATCGGCATCTTCTCTGTAACTCATAGTCTTGGAGTTTTCCCCAGATCTCTGGAAGACTGAGTGATTTGTCCTGGTTCACATAGCCAACATGTTAAGAGACAGGAGGTCTTCGTGGCTCCAAGGTTGTCTCTCCATCCACTGTGCCATACTATTGCTCCTTTTCCCTTGACTTAAATTTTAGTATCTATAAAATGAAAGGGTTGAACTAGATTACCTCTTAGGATCCATTATGCTCAGGCTATTGGGTTCTTTTTTCAAAAAATCTTTCATTAATTTATTATTTTGTTAATTTGGTTCTCTCATTTATCTATTTTATTAATTTAAAATAAACCACATTCTAGTTTTATTACCAATTCAGTGGTTCTTTGTTTTTAATTCTATATCTTCCAAAATTTCTTTGTTTCTTTTAGTTTTTATTTTTCCCTTTTTCCTTCCTTCCTTCCTTCCTTCCTTCCTTCCTTCCTTCCTTCCTTCCTTCCTTCCTTCCTTTCTTTCTTTCTTTCACATAGCAAACCACTTATTACTCTGTTCTTTTTCTTTTCTTGATGAAAGTATTTAGAGATATAAAATTTCCTCTATGGACTACTTGGTTACATATAAATGTTTTGGTATGTTATCTTATTGTGTTCTTTGACACACACATATTATTGAGGATTGTTAATTAGTCTCCATTTAAGTTTGAATACTTTCTTCCAATGTCCTTTATTGTTTATAACTTTCATTCCATTTATTCAGTAAAGGATGTGTTTATTATTTCTTCTTTCCTGTATTTTTTTTTGCCCTAGTATATGGTCAATTTTTGTAAAGTTACCATGGAATAGGAAATACCTATTATTTAGAAATAAGAATATGCCTTATAATTCCCATTCAGTATTTGCCAGAGCTCTAGCACATCTTGTCTTTCTAGAATTCAGCTCAAGGCTTTAACTTTTTTCTTGTTTATATTTTTGTTGTGTTTGTTGTACAATTAGGGTTAGGGGTTTTGTTATGTCAAAAAGGGGAGGCATTGAGGTTCTCTATTGTTACAGTTTTGCAATATATTTCTCTCTATAGTTTGATTAAAATTCAATTTGATTAAATCTAAAACCCTTTTTAATCTTGCCCCTTTCCAATACTTTCCAATTTTTCTTACATCTTACTCCCCTCTATGTACTCTATGATTAAGTGACACTGCCCTCCTTGCTGTTCCTCACACATGTTATTTCATCTTTTGACTCCAGGCATTTTCACTAACTTTTCCCCTTCATCTCTGCCTCCTGACTTCCTTGACTCCTTTTAAGTCACAGCAAAAGTCCTGTCTTCTGCAAGAAACCTTTCTTGATGCTTTTCAATCTTAGTTTCTTCCTTCTAAGATTGTTTCCAATTTATAATGTACATATCTTGTTTGTACACAGCTGTTTACATGTTGTTTCCTTCACTAGACTGTGAACTCTTTGAAAGCAAGGACTTTTTTTCTTTTTCTGACCTTTCTTTGTATCCCCAGAATTTAGCACAGAGTCTGGTAGATAAAAGACACTTGAATGCTTGTTGATTTTACTTGACTTGATTAGACTTTTGTGTAAGTACTTAGCTGTTATGCCATTCTGTTAATTTAAGTATTGATATGTCAGACACATAGTAAACAATGAACAATAGATTAACATTACTTCATTATTTATGATACCTTTAAGCATAATACAGTTTTCTTGCTTATCTATTTTAAGCCACATTCATTTTTACTATTGCTTTATATGAGATAATGATTGCCAGCCTATTTTAAAATATTTACGTGAGCAGTAAATTCTTCTCTAGCTCTTCATTTGGACACTGTGTGAATGTTTATGCTTCAGACATACTTATGGAGTTTTGCTTCTTAATCCAATCTGATCCCCTTTTTGATTTTATGAGTAAGTTCATCCCATTGATATTTATGGTGATGAGTATTAATTGCATTTTCCCCATCCATTATAGCATTTTATAATTTGCCAAAACAATTTGAATGAGTTTCCATAGGCAGAGAGGAAATGAGATTATTGCTTTTTTTTGGCTGATAACATGATAGTTTACTTAGAGGAACCTTGAGAATCAACTAAAAATGAATTGAGATAACTTCAGCAGAACAGCAGATAATAAAATAATTCTGCATAAATCACCAGTATTGCTGTATATTACCAAGCAAACACAGCAGAAAGAGATAAAAAATTTAAAATATCTACCAAATGTATAAAAATACATGGAAGTGTAGCTAGCAAAAAACACATAGGAACTACATGAATAAAACTGTAAAAATCTTTTTACAGACATACAAACTAAAATAAATGGAGATATATTAATTGTTCATGGATAGACCATGACAATATGATAAAAATAATACTACTAAAAGTTAATTTACTTATTCAGTATAATACCAACCAAGCTGAAGGATTACTTTGTAGAGATTTTAAAAAAAAGAGGATAATGAAATTTATTTAGAGGAAGAAAAGATAAATTATCTCAAGGAAAATAATGAAAATAAGTGAAAAGGAATGGGGTCTAACAACATCAGATTTCAAATTATACTCTAAAGCAATAATCATTGAAATTATTTGGGACAGTTTAAATAATAAAGAGGACAATCATCAAAAAAAATTAGGCACACAACATACAGAAGCAAAAGAAAACATCAGCATAATGTTCAATAAACCTGAAGACCTCACCTACGGGGGCAACACTTCACAAACTGTCAAAAATACTACTGGGAAAACTAGAAAGCAAGCAGGCAAAATTTAGGAATGGGCCAAAATCTTGCACTGTCTTTGTGGGTGTTTGAGGAGGACTAGCACCGCTGCTGTGAGGGCTTGCCAAGTCTTTTTCAAGCCTACTCATCCACCTTTGAAATCCACCTGGCACTCAACTCCCACCTATGGCTTCAAGAAGTTGTAACATGTGCAGTGGCCACACCCCAGTAAATTGTCTTGGCAGATAGGCTAAACCAGGTTGAGGGTAACTGGCAGGCCTCAAACCTGTCAGTGAGTTGGGGGGGTGTCTACCCCAAGCATGTGAAGACTTCCCCTAGTAGAATGGGCAGATGAGAACAATTTGTTCCAATGGCCATGAAGGTGGCTGAAGCGGGTACTGTGGAGCTCTTAGAGACTGGTCAGACATTAGGGATTCCAGGTTCATCCAATGCATTCCAGGCCACCACCAGTCTTCTTGATTTTTGTCTTGCCACTGGGCTCTGGTGACTCTGGAAGAGAAAGTGAGGCTGATGACTTTGTGCAACTCTGCCTCGCTTAAATCCAGTGCACACACCAGTCAAGACATCACTCTGTGATATTATTGGTCCTCTTCAAAAATAGAGGAGAAACAAACAAAAAACCAACAAAAGCTCTAAATGGATACCTGACTTAGACATGAAAGAGGGACATCCTAAACAAATTAGAGGAGCAAGGCAAAAATCACCTTTTAGAACTAAAGAGAAAGGAAGAGTTTATGACCAAACAGGAGGTAGAAAGGATCACCGAAAAGGAAAAAGGAGAGTTTTGATTACACGAAATTTTAGAAAACATGAAAACAAAACCAATGGAGATAAAATCATAAGCAAAACCATTAACTGGGAAAAATCTTTGCAACAAGTTTCTCATTTTCAAGATATGTAAGGGACCCATTCAAATTTATACAAATTAAGCTTACTCTTTAATTGATAAATGATCAAAGGATAGGGTCAGGCAGTTTTCTAGGGAAAAAAATCTAAGCTATCAATAACTATATGAAAAAACACTTTACATAATACTTAGAGAAATTCAACCTAAAAGACCTGAGGTCCCACCTCACACCCATAAGATTAGCAAATCTGACAAAAAAGAAACATATAAAATGTTGGAGAGGCCACAGGAAAACAAGCACATGAATGCCCTTTTGGTGGAACTGTGAATTAGTCTAGTCCTTCTTGGAAAGCAACTTGGAACTTTGCCCTAAAAGTTACTAAACTCTGAATGTATAACCAGTGATACCAGTATTTGGTCTATAACCCAAAGGAATCAAAGAAAAAAGAAAAGGTCCTCAAGGCACAAAATATAGCAGCTCTTTTTGAAGTGGCAAAGAACTAGAAATTCCCCATCAAATGAGGAATGGGTGAACAAATTATAGTGCATAAATGTGATGGAATACTAGTGTGCTCTAAAAAATGATGAAAAGGACCATTTCAATCAAACTTGGAAATACTTATATGAACTAATGCAGAGTGAAGTGAGCAGAACCAGGAGAACCATTTATACAGTAATAAAAAAAGACAAACAACTTTGAAAGACTTAAGAATTCTGATCCATACAATGACCAACCATGATCCAGAAGATGGCATATGCTACCCACCTCTTTACAAAGAGGTGAGGGCCTCTAGGTATAAACTGAGTCATAATATTTTTGGACATGGCCACTTGAGAGCATTTGTTTTGCTTGACTATATGTTATTTGTTATAGGAGAAAAAAAATTTATTACCCTTGGGGGGAGGTTAGAGGGTGAGAAAATGAATGCCTATTATTTGGAAAACCTTTTTTTTTTTAATATTAAAGCAAATTCTTTGAAATGACCTTGGAAATTGTAAAGCATTACACAAATAGATCCTATTTCCTCATTCTTTTTATCTTGATTTCCAGCAAATCTACATCATGTCACATACAAAAATTCTACTACAACAAAGTACTTTAGATGTCCTATGAATTTCATTGCAGTGGGATTTTGCCAGTATAGCTAAAGGTGTTGGGAAATAATAGCAGCAGAAAGGGCAACAGTTACCAGACATTGGGTAGCTCTCCTTTTAGGGGTGAAAAATAGTTATAAGGAAACAGGAGATGAAGGTTGTGCCTATAGAAGGTTACCCACCCCAATCCAGTTAATTAATACTGTAATAAAGCTAAACATCAAGATGCTTTGACTTCATGACACCAAATAAGCGTCATTTGTGTGTAATTATGTAATTGTAAGTTAAACTTAATATTGAACTAATGTCTAATAAAACAAATTAGACTATTTATATTTAAATAAATTAGTTTCAACCCCAAAATGTCCTAATTCATTTTCACTCTTTTCACCAGTCTCCATCAAGATTCTTTTTCTGCTCCTTTCCATTAACTTTGGTTATTACATAGTCAGAGTTCTGATTTTGCTTTTTTTTCTTCCCAATTTCCACTATTTCATAAAGGTACACCTATATTTCTTTTCTTTTCTTTTTGCTTTTAGGCAATTGGGATTAAGTGACTTGCCCAGGGTCACACAGCTAGTAAGTGTCAAGTGTTTGGTCAGAGGCCGGATTTGAACTCAGGTCCTTCTGACTTCAGGGCTGGTGTTGTATCCACTGCACCACCTAGCTGCCCCTATATTTCTTTACAACAACATCAGAAGCCTATATATTGTTTTAATGTTCACACAGGAATTTACATATGCAATATATACTTGTGGATCACAGCAACCCTGTGAAGTAGATACTACAAGTATTAATGGCATTTTACAAATGAGAAAATTGAGATTCTGAGAGTTTGTGACTTGTGCATGGTCAAACAGCGAATAAAGTGTGAAAGATGGGATCTAAACCTAGATCTTTTTTACTTCAAAGCCAGCATTCTATTATGAGGCCATGTTACTTCACATGCCTCTCATTTATATTCCTCATATTTGCTAATTTAGTTGCAATTTTAATCTAATTTGTGGTATTCTATTACATTAATGTACCACAATTAATTTAACCATTACCCTGCTGGTGGACATTTGCTTTGTTTCTAGTTTTTTTTCCAATTACAAACAATGCCGCTATTAAAACATCTTTTCCTAGATACCTCTTGCTTTGTTCTTGATAACAATTTCAGTGTCTATTACAATTTTAGAATTATTGAGTTAAGGGATATTACTTTTGTAACTTTTCTTTTGAATTGCCAGATTGCCCAAAACTATTCTACTTGCTTGCAGTCCCACCAGCAAAGTGGGGGAAATATATACTCACATATATAAATTATATACTATTTTACATATTATAATTATATAAAATTGAAATTCCACCTCAAACTACCATCATTTGATTTCATTGCTTTTAATTATGTGCACCAATTTGAAGGGTGTGATGTGTGAATTGCTAATTAATTTATGGACTTATTAATTGAATAAGGGAATGGGATTACACCGTGGTCCCTCCAGGTCAAATGGAGGTAGGCATGCCTAGTTCATTGGATACTCACTGTGAAAAATCATAAAGGCAGTGGGGAATAATGCTTCAATTACACTTTAATGAGGCACAGAGGGCACAGGTGAAAATGGTACAGAAAATACAGAGAAAAAAGGCACAGGAGGGGAATTATAGAGGTAGATGGCATGGGGATGAGGATAGGGTGGTGGAGGAAGGCAGGCTGTGTGGAGAAGATGGTGGGGAGGGGAAGAATCATCTATATAACTGTGGATTGGAGTTTGGAGCATTTGAGAAGCATGGGCCCTTAGGAGATGGAAGAGCATTTGGCAGGGCAGGAATCTGGGGTCTCATTTTTACAGGGTTTTTGTGGGGGACAGATTAACTCTTCTCCATGCCACCTTGGGGTTAGTTAATTAACATATCTACATTATCTCAAAGTAACAGCAACATTTGGTGTTTTGTTGGTCTTGCTGCAGATGTCTGGAGCTTATCTGAGGCTTACAGACCATGAACGGTTAGCAGGACCAAAGGGCCTTGACTATAAGGCGTAGGTGGCTTCCCTTGATTTAGCATATAGTCCCAGGATGTGACTTTTAGTTAATTTATGATACAATTTTCAAGGAACCATTATGTTCCTTTGATCTGTGGGACAATCTGTAAGTGATTTCTAGGTTGCCCTTTGCAAACTTACTTCCTGCTATGGTAGGCTACGTTGGCTACTTAAAAATTTATACTAACTAGAAGTGAGAGTGGTCAGATGGACCAGAATAAGATACAATTTTAAGATAAGCTAATACCTTAAAATTGCTTTATTTTCTATTTCTGTTTTTGTAATAAAGTTCAGCATTTTTACAAGCAATTTTTAACAGCCTTCATTTGCTCTTTTGAAAATAATGTGTTTGTATCATTTGGCCATTTATCTGTTGTGGGCTGAGTTAGTTTTGCTAATTTCTAAAAATCTGTACATGTTTTACTCGTCAAACTTTTATGTGTAAATTTTTGTTCTAAATATTTTCCTAATATTTTCTTTTTTATTATTTTGTTTTCTCTTAACTGAAGATTTTTATTTTCATGTAATCAAGCTCACCTATTTTGTCCCTAATAATTCCTTCTATTTGTTGAATTTTAAAAAAATAATTTCCTGTTCTCATTTTACGTAAATACATTATTTCATTTTCACATATTTAAAAAAAATTCTTTTGTTAACATTTAGATATATTTTCAGATCTATATGATATGAGATGTGATTCTGAATCCATTTCTTACCAAATTGCTAACCAATTTTCTCTAGAGCATTTTTCTAGTTCATATGAAGGCTAATCAGAAATAATGGGACTCAATAACCTAGTGTTTGATAAAGTGGAAAATATAAGTATCTAGGAAAAAATTCCTTACTTGATAAAAACAAAAACAAATTTCTGGGAAAACTGGAAAACAGTCCATCAGAAATTAGGCTTATACTAACACCTTATATCATGTCCCTCAATACTTTCTAAATGAACACTCAACTTTAACATTTGTCATCAGACTATAGAAAATTTGGAAGACGAGTAGATCATATACCTCTCATAGCAATGGGTAGGAGATGTATTCTGGTTTTTTTGAAAGGTAAATTTTTAAAAATTTATTTCATTAGCTATTTCTTAATTACCTGTAAAATGTAATTTTAACATTAACATTTCTGAAACCATCCTACCTCATCATTTCTTATAACATAGTAGTATTCCACCACAATTATATACCATAACTTTTTCAGCCAACCCCCAATTTATGGACATGTAGGAGATGTATTCATAACCAAATAAGAGACAGAGGTAACTATGAAAGATAAAGTAGATAGCCTTGCATGAAACTGAACAGTTTTTGCACAAGCAAAATTAATGCACTTGGAGATAAGAAGGGAAATGGTTGAATGGGAAAAATCTGTACCAAATTTCTCTGATAAGGATTTATATCCAAGGGTATATAAATAGTTAATAAATGTATATGACAGATAGCCATTCTGTAATAGATAAGTGGTCAAAAGATATAAACAGTTCTCAAAAGAATTGCAATGTATTCATTACCAAATGAAGGAATGCTCCAAATCACTAATAATAAAAGAAATCCAAATCAAAAGAACTCTGAGGTTTCACTTCACACTCTGAAAATTTGCAAAATGATAAGAACATCAATATTCAATGATGGAGAAGTTGGGAAATGATAGACACTTGAATACATTATTGGTGGAGCTATAAGATGGTACAACCATTTTGGAAAGCATTTTGGTATATGCAAATAAAGTGACTAATACATATACATATACATATACATATACATATACATATACATATACATATACATATACATATACATATACATATACATATACATATACATATACATATACATATACATACATATACATATACATATACATATACATATACATATACATATACATATACATATACATATACATATACATACATATACATACATACATATACATACATACATATACATACATACATATCTATATTTATATATATATACACTAATATATTCTTTCAATCAGAGACCACATTATTGAGTTTATATCCCAAGGAATCTATTGATAAGAAGAGTCAATGTACAACAAAATATTTGTAACAGCACTTTTTGTGTTCTCTAAGAATTGGAAACAAAGTAGATGTCTATCAATTGGGGAGTGGCTAAATACACTGTGGTACATGAATGTAATGGAATGCTGTAAAAATGATACGCGTGATGAATACAGAGTAACATGGAAACATCTACATACACGGATGCAGAATGAAGTAAGCAAAACCAAGAAGACAACATACACAACTTAAACAATGTAAATCGAAAGAACAAATAAACATAAAAATATCAAAAGTGAGTGCAACAAAATTATAAAGATCAAGCATGGCTCAAATGAAGAAATATAAGAAGACATCCCCATCTTACCCCTTTGTAGAGGTAGGAGGTCCACAGCCTTTATACATAGCATATAGTTTTGAACTTTTCAACGTATTCATCATTTGCACTGATTTTTTTCCCTCTTAAAAATACTACTTGTTAAATGGGATGGCTCTCTGGGAGGGAAAGGAGGAAGAATACTGTGGATAGCTATGATGATGTAAGGAACAGAAATCATTCATAAAAACTTATTTTAAAAATAGGAATGAGATGTGTGTGTGTGTGTGTGTGTGTGTGTGTGCATGCGTGTGCCTGTATTAATCTAATTCCAGTGACCTGCTGAACTCATTTATTATTTTGAACTCATTAATTAATTTTTGGTTGAGATAATTGAATTGTCCATCACATCCACTCATGAATAATGATATTTTGACCTCTTCATTTCCAATGTTAATCCATCTATTATATTTTCTCTATCTTGCTGAAATTGTTAGAATATTCATTATTATGTCAAAGAAAAGTGGCAAAAGTTGGCATTCTTGTTATGTATGTATTTTTAGTGAAAGTACTTATAATGTTTCTCCTTCGAATTTCTCTCCCACTGAATTGGCAGCAAATGCTTGATCTTTTGGCTTAGTAAGAGAGAGTGATTATTGTCAATATCATTACCTTAGGATTCAAATAACTGAGATACATTCAGCAGTTTCATAATTCTGTAGTTTGACTCTGCAGAGCAATAAAGGGGGGGTGCAAAATAATCAAACATCTGCTTGCCCAAACACATTTCTGTTAAAATTGGTTTGGGCAGCATAAGTTTTTTTAAATTAAATTCAAATTTAGAAGGAAACTGACTTGCCTGACAATATTCTCAATTTTTTTTTGTAAAAATCTGTGAAATGTTTTTTGCATGGTGATAAACTATAAGGAGTTGCCATCAAATAGAAGCTAAAGATTTCCCTGCAGCGTCAATAAATCATATATGAATCAGTGCTCTCAGCATCCCACCAACTGGCTCATTCTAAGAGATGAAGGAAAAATGTGAATCTTGTGAATAGGTGTAGCTGAAGAAATTCCACAGAAAAAGCCTTAATAAGCACTGGGTTAAAGGATGTGATGGAAAATAAATCTTGATGGTTTTTCAAAGGGCATAGAATTTCCCTATTTGAGAGCAGGTGCCCAGAATGCTTCATTGCATACTTTCAAAGGATCATCATTGAAAGCAGTTGCGCACAGCAACATTGTGCCAGGTGCTATACAAAGGGTGTCCCTCAGAGCTGGTCTGGTAGAGTGAAAGCTCCTTGAAGGGTGGGGTTTCATTTTTGTTTTACAAGTGCCAGTACCTAACAGTTCATACACAAGCACGTATGTAAATCCTAGTTGAATTGAGTTGAAAAGAATACAATCCAAGGCAGATGCACTTGTACTGACAAACGTATACATGCATAGACACTGCAAATTTTTTAAATTAACTATTTCATTAATGTTTTATAATGTAGTTATATTTTTTGTGTTTATAACACCTGGCACAATGTGTTATACAATATATAGTTAGACCTTCAGCAAGCATTTATTAATGACTATGATCATATAGAGGACAAAATTAAGGCAGTTAATTGTGATCATTCTTTTATTTTTCTCCTGTTTGTCTTCCAGTTATTTAAAAATTTTTTTTTTAATTTAGCAATCTAAGCCACTACTGTATAGGCGATGAATGGAAGATGGTTTTTCTCAGTTTAAATGAAAGAGTCCTTTGCTCTGCACAGTAGCCCATCAAAGACTTGCCCTTCCATTAGTAAGACAGAGTAGGGGTGAAGTGTGTGTTCCTATATGGGCTCTTTAAAGTCCCTAGTTCATTCTGGCATTTTACAAAATCTGTCTTCTGGTATTTGATGGATTGTGATATTTAGACAGCATCATAAACTATTTGAGATCCCAACCACCACATCCAATTAGTCCACAGGAATGTGGTGGAGTGGGGAATAGTGGGGAATAGAACTTCTCAGAGACATGCTATGTTGACAGTCAGAGTTTAGGGGGTCAGCCTAGAGGACAAATTACATAACCAACCCATTTAGTGCTTTAATATCTGAAGAGCCTTTTAATACAGTGTTTTACTGATGACTGAAAATTCCATGAGTTGGGTACTATAGATGTTATCATCCACATTTTACAGTTGAGAAAGCTCAATTTCAGGAAGATTAAGTGGCTTGCCTATAGTCTCATACCTAGTACATGCCATAGGTGGAATTTGAATCTGAGTCTTCATGACTCCCAGTTTAATACTCTACTCACTTTGACATGCTGCCTCTGGATGATTGGTAGGGTAATGGATGGCAGTAGGGTAATAGGACAGGAGATTGAAGAGCGAAAGGCTGTGCATAGGTGAGTTAGTCCACTCTGGGCTTAAGATTATGAAGGAAGAAAAGAATCCAGAGCAGTACTGATTTACTGGAAGAACAGAGAGGGAGAGCAAGAATGGACGACATGTTGAAGACAAATAATAGGTCTAGAGGGAATAAGCAGGAGGGAGAAATGGAAGGGCAGAGAATTGTGATCAGAAAGGAACATGTCAAAATTCAAGATCATAGAGGTGCCATAGTTAGGGGTGATGAGAAGGTCTAAGGTATGGTGATCTCCAAGAGTGGCTGAGGTAGATAGAAACATGTTATTGGAATTAAAGAGGTTGATTAAATGGGAGGACAGTGTGTTTAAAGGGACATCAACATATATTTTGAAGTTCTCAAGTACAATGGTGGAGGGAATACCAATGGGTCAGGTACTGAATTCTATGAGAAAGGACAATGATTTGGAATCTGGTAGATGACAGAAATAGGCTTTAGGTAGGATGATTTAGGTAGGTGGGGTAAGAAGCAAAGGAAGAGGAGAGCGATGATGTCCAAGACAGAATCTAAAAGTAATAGTGGAGAGCAAGGAATAAGTTAACTCTTCCTCCTAACCCAGGATGGAGGGGGCCACAAGAAATGGAGCAACTCATATCTACTAGTGGTACTTTAACATACCCCTCTGAGTCTCAGTTTCCTCATTTGTAAGATAGACAAAGTGGTACCAATAGTAGCCATCTCACAAAGGTGTTGTGAGTATCAAATTAGATAATGTCTATTATATAAATATAATACATATTATATAAATATAAGCTGTTTTATAAATCAGCACCAGCATCCTCACGCTCATTTTCATCCTCATCATTGAGGAGAATGATGTTAGAGAATATTCAAGTAGAGGGAAGCATAAGAGAAATCAAAGGGATTGAAATGGAATAAGAAAAAAATTCATTTTCTTTGCTGGTTTTTAAAAAATGATAAATTTATTTATTTTTAGTTTTCAACATTTACTTATTTTAGTTTTCGACATTCACTTCCATATTCCAAATTTTCTCCCCCATCTCTCCCCTCCCCCCACCCCAAGATGGCATATGAATTGATATAGGCTCAGCATATACATTCATATTAAAGCTATTTTCACACTAGTCATATTGCAAAGAAAAATTAGAAGCAATGGGAGAAACCATGAGAAAGAAGAAACAAACAAACAAACAAAAGGGCAAATAATATGCTTCGATCTGCATTCAAACTCTACTGTTCTTTTTCTAGATGTGGACAGTATTTTCCAACACGAGTCTTCTGATATTGTCTTACATCCTTGCATTGCTAAGAAGAGTAAGTTTATCAAAGTTAGTCTTCACACAGTGTGGCTGTTACTGTGTACAATGTTCTCCTGGTCCTGCTCACTTCAGTTGGCATCAGTTCACGTAAGTTTTTCTAGGTTTCTCTGAAGTCTGCCTGCTCATCATTTCGTATAACACAATAGTATTCCATTACATTCCTATGCCACAACTTGTTCAGCCATTCCCCAACTGATGGGCATCCCCTCCATTTCCAATTCTTTGCTACCACAAAAAGAGCTGCTATAAATATTTTTGTATATGTGTGTCCTTTTCCCATTTGTATGATCTCTTTGGGATACATACCTAGAAATGGTATTACTGGGCCTAAGGGTGTGTGTACAGTTTAATAGCCCTTTGGCCATAGTTCTAAATTGCTCTCCAGAATGGTTGGATCAGTTCATAATGCCACCAACAATGCATTAGTATTTCAATTTTCCCACATCTTCTCCAGCATTTATCATTTTCCCATTTTGTTATGTTAACCAATCTGATAGATGAGATGTGGTACCTCAGAGTTGTTTTGATGTGCATTTCTCTAATCAATATTGATTTAGAGCATTTTTATGTGACTATAGATAGCTTTAATGTCTTTATCTGAAAATTGCTTGTTCATATCCTTTGATCATTTATCAATTGGGGAATGACTTGCATTCTTATAAATTTGAATCAGTTCTCTATATATTTTATAAATGAGGCCATTATCAGAGACACTGGTTATAAAAATTCTTTCCTAGTTTTCTGCTTCCCTCGTAATCTTTTGCATTGGCTTTGTACAAAAACTTTTCAATTTAATGTAATCAAATTATGCAGTTTACATTTCATGACGTTCTCTATCTCTTATTTGGTCACAAAGTCACTCCATAAACCTGACAGGTAAACTATTCCTTGCTCTCCCAGTTTGCTCATAGTATCAGTCTTTATATATAAGCTGTATACCCATTTTGACTTTATTTTGGTATATGGTGTAAGATGTTGGTCTATGCCTAGTTTCTACCATACTCTTTTCCAGTTTTCCTAGCAGTTTTTGTCAAATAGTGAGTTCTTATCCTGGAAGCTGGAGTTTCTGGGTCTATCAAACAGTAGATTACCATAGTCATTGACTACTATGTCTTGGGTACCTAACCTATTCCACTGATCCACCACTCTGTTTCTTAGCCAATACCAAGTAGTTTTGATGATTGCTGCTTTATAACACAATATAAGAACTGGTATGGCTAGGCGACCTTCCTTTGCATTTCTTCTCATTAATTCTCTTGATACTTTGGACCTTTTGTTCTTCTAGATTAATTTTGTTATTTTTTTCTATCTCTATAAAATAATTACTTGGTAGTTTCCTTGGTATGGCACTAAAGAAGTAAATTAATTTAGATAGAAAAAGTTCATTTTTAAAAACACCAATGCTCTTCTGGTGATAGAAAGTTATTGAGCATCATGAAATACCACAATCTCTAAGAAATCTAATTTGTGTAGCATCCTCTAACTACTGATAGATTTTGTGCACACACACACACACACACACACACACACACACACACAATCACAGAATTTCGGAGTTGGAAGGGTCCACAGACAACATCTAATCCAACTAAAGAATGTCCACTCTAACACACATCAGGCTGGTCACCCAGTCTTTGCCTGAGAATCTCCAGTGAGGAATTCATTACTTCCTAAGGCAGCACATTCTACTTTTGGAGAACTCTAGTTGTTAAGAAGTTTATGCTGTTTGCTTCTTTGAAACTTCCATTGATTGTTCTTAAGTTTTGCTCTTTGGGACCAAGTGGAACATGTCTAATCACTTAACTTGTGATCCAACACCTTATGCAATGTACTCCTTGACCATACCAGAGAAACACAAAACCTAAGAGCAAGATAATATGAAAAAAGATGAAACAATAAAAATAACAAGGAAGAGAATAAAGTTGTAACATTCTCTGCATACATACATACATAAACTATCTCCAGGGGAGTTATAATATAGTTGCTCAACAATTCCTTTGCAGCATAGTGGGAAGGAATAGTCATTTTAGTCCCAACAATAGATGCTTAGAATAAAGTACCATCTACCTTTTGGAGTGTCTTTCCTGGCAGTTTCTCAGGCAGCCCAGAGAACGACTAATAGCTATCATTTGGCTCTGGAGTCATCATGGTTCAAATACAGCTTTGAGAGGCCGTGGTCACATCGTTCCCACTGTACTTATTTTTTGTTGATTATAAACAGGGATTTGATACAGTCATGAAAAATGCAGCCTTAGGACCTTCCTTACACACACATAATCCTTTAATAAATTCAACTACAGAGGTTCAATGAGCTTTATCACTTTTTTCTTTCATATTTTCTTTTTTATTATAAACTTAACAGTCATCTGCAAATATGAACATTACAATATGTAAAGAAAAAAGAAACTTGCATGTGAAACCAGATTTTTTCTAATAATAATAATACAGATTAGGAAACTGAAGGAATTCAAATTTAAGTGACTTGCCTAGGGTCACACAGCTAGTCACTGTCTGAGGCAAGATGTGAACTCAGGTTTTCCTGATTTCAAGTCTAGTGTGCTACTTGATATGACTTCTTCATAGATTTGAAAACAATTGAGGCATAGATAAATGTCATGCAGTTCACTAAATACTGTGCAGATAATTAAAATTCATAACTTTTGAGTTTGCCTTATTCAGCTGACTGAGCCTTTTTAGTGCATACTATTAATGGGATAAAAACTGGAAAATTATATAATTGAATCCGGAGTATAACATGGGAGACAAATGTATTACTTGGCTTTTTTGAGGGATGTAATTATAGCCATAGTAAAGGAACGACCCACTGATTATTAAAATCAACCTAGGTTTACACGTACTAGGCATTCACCATTATCATGGAAGATACCCTATGCAAGGTCCAGAAGAGATTCCCTATCAATAATAAGATCTTCCACAACTTTCTGTTTGTGCATAATGTTATGATCACATTAAGCCCCACAATATAGCAGCCATGATTACTCAAAAGATATTAATCTAATAATACCCACAGAGAAAACAAAATGAGTGAAAAATGCCTATATCCCAGAATATGACATTCACCATTATCATGGAAGATACCCTATGAAAGGTCCAGAAGAGATTCCCTATCAATAATAAGATCTTCCACAACTTTCTGTTTGTGCATAATGTTATGATCACATTAAGCCCCACAATATAGCAGCCATGATTACTCAAAAGATATTAATCTAATAATACCCACAGAGAAAACAAAATGAGTGAAAAATGCCTATATCCCAGAATATGACATACAGTTGTATGGCTGGTACATTGATTCAGCACACAGGCATATAATACAGTTCTTCCACCTCATGGGGGTTAGGGGTGTGGTGCACCCATGATCTGGAAAATCCAAGTAAAATTTTCTGGCCCTCTCTTTCTATCAGAGAAGAACTCTGATTTTTTTATTTTTCTTTTATGCAGTGCTATTTTAAAATTTGGTTGTTATAATACCTGATTGTAAAATTTGTGTTGATATTACATAATACTATACATATATTTTATGCATTTGAGTTTCTAAACTTTTTCTGCGTTACCTGCTGGCCTTTGTGTGTCATCTGAGGCTTCTGCAAAACTCCCCCCAAATTCCCATTTAATCCCTTATGCTGACCTGTGATGTATTGAAACTGTGATGGGGAAAGTAGCAATGTAGAAAGGATAACTGTACATATATATGTGTGCATGTATATATATATGTGTGTGTGTATATATATATATATATATATATATATACACACACATATACATATATATATATATATATATATATATATATATATATATATATATTTGTGTATATACTATTTATATGCACATGCTAACATGTCTATCTGTCTCTGGAGCTTCAGATGGACAACGAACTGGGCCAGAACTGAATACAAAGAAAGCAGATTGGACTGCATTTCAGAGATTCTGGAGTATTTAAAATGACCCAATACTGCTCCCTTGTATAAAATTTCATTATAAAAAGCCCATAAGTGTTTCTTTCCAGACAATTCTATTTGGTTATGACACTTCTAATAACAATTTCTGAAGAATCAAAGTTATGCATGACCCAAAGGCCAATAGGGAGATGGATGCTGGGTATCCTTATGTTTAGTAATTTCCTATTATCAGTTACTTTTTCTATGCCTGGTTTACCTAGGAGGAAATGACTCCCAAACCCCACCTTCTAGTCTCTCATCTCTATATTTCTCGACCATATTCTACCCATGTTCTATTTAAATCCTCCCACCACTTCTACTGTGTCCACTGGAATTCTTATTCCATGGTGAACACATTCCCACTCATTCTGTACCTCTTCTACCACAACTCCTTCCATTTTCTTGTTCTCACTGAGACATGGCCCTTTCTAGATGCCACTGCATCCATGGCCATCTTTGCTAGATGTACCCTCATTTGCTGGTTCCTGGTTCCATAATGTGGTTCCTGGAAGGGGAGCTGGAATAATTTTTGTTCTTCATTGTCACCTCTCTCTATTTTTAAGCCATCATTCAGCAGCTTCTCCTCCTTTGAAATTTACTTGAATAAAATTTTCTACTTTATTCAAATCATGCTGACTGTTTTGAAGTAGCATTCAGGGAAATTTCCCCTCCTTTGTTAAAGAGTTCAGGACCTGTTTCATTGTCTTTTTCTACTTCTCAACTCTGGCCCTTATATTAGGGGACTTCAACATCCATGTTGATACTTCCCCAAACTACCTAAGGTCCCTAGAAGTATGAGTTATTCAACTTCAGTGGGGTCCTCTCTGCACTCCTAATTGGTTCCCTATCTCACTCCCTATAAAAGCTATTCCAAACTTTCTATCTCCTATGCCCCCGCCCCTCACTTCCCACTTTCTCAGCAGAGGAACTTCAATAAACTTTGCTATTACCATTTACCAAATAAAATTGAGGCCATTTACTACCCACTCCCATTTTATCTAAACTCCTCAAAATTATCTCCCAGCCTTTCTCCTTTCTAAGCAAACCCCTCTACAAGACCTTGATCCATTCTCCTCCCATCTCCAGCATATGACACTTTCAATCATCTCCCCTTTCTGTAATCTTTGACCTCTCTCAATCTGCTGGTTCCTTTCCAACTGACTTCAAATACTTTTTAAAAATAAATTTTATTTACACTTAAAATAAAATAAAGAAGTGGAAGCTCAGAGAGGTTGTGATTTGCCTGTCTCTGTCTTTCCTATCTTATAGCTGTGTATGCTAAAGTTATAAAAATGTGTTATTACCTTTGTCACCTGTCTTCATTCAATGTCTCATTATGGTATGAAGATGATCCTGCTTTCTTGAAGATTATACCAGTGGAGCACAAATTCTGCCAGGTTCTAATAAACCAGATTGTGCCTCCCAACTGGGCTAAATATGCAAATGTCAATGGGAAGGCTGGTCACTAGATTATGAATTATTTGGGCACATACATACATACCACTAATTTGTCACTGATAGGGTGACTTATATGTGCTAGTTACCTGAAGAGGGGCTACTCTCCAACTTAACTCTCTGTATCCCTAGTGTCTAGCACAATGCCTTGTGGCAACAGTGCTGAAGGAATGCTGAGGATCATCATGCTATTATTTCAAGCAGGTCTGTGTAACAGCTAAATATAGGTTCTGCTCCATTTGTGTGGAGAGGAGGGAGATGTCCTCAATGTTTTTATTCAGCATGGTCCACTCTGGAGTGGAGAGAACCAGGTTCATTGAATATCAGACATACCATCATTCACATACATCTTTTGCTTCAGTGGACCATAGACAGAACTTCAAATAAATGAAACCTAAAATGGCATTTCCCCATACCACAAATACACATTCTTTATCTCCTAGTTGGCAACATCTATTTTAATGGCTTTTATCCATCTTGCCTGTTATCTGCTTGGAGGAAAGCAATAATGTTATGAGACAAATCTTTGGACTATATTTCCCAGCATTGTTTATTGAGGCTCCTTTTGAAGGCTGCTGACAGCACTGTTTAAAAGTTCTCAGACCGCTAATTTGAACAAACATTGAATCCTTAAAGACACTGAAACCCTTCTTCATGGCATAATCTACAGATTCAAAGACCGTGTTTTGCCTTTGGCAGTCATGTTTTACAAAACATAAAATAAATTCTATTTATTTGGAAACACATCTGCAAACCAAACCCTAGTACTTAGTATGAACTAGGCAGGCTTGGTTCTTCAGATGATAATTTGCATTTTTTCTGTCTTTTTAAAAGCTAGTTAGTTGAATTCAACAACATAAATATTTTCCCCTTTGCTTAATCCAATCTGCCTTCTTCTGACTACAGTTCTGCAAATTCTGGGAGCATGCGGGAGATACACAGACAATGCTTTCTTTTCTTTGATGTTAACTTTAGCCCATCTTGTAATCAGGACAACAATGGACCTTCTGGGAAAAAAAAGAGTCTGTTTATTTTTCTTATGCTACTCTGGTACTCTGCTTTTAAAAGAGGAAGTTGAACAAACACTTGTCCCCTTTGTCTGAAGTCTTATCCATTCTTCAGCTCAAAAAAAAAATTAAAAATCACCAACTACTATTTTATTAAGCCCTGTTGTTACATCGTACACTTTGGGGCATCAACATTCTACCTTCTTAGTAAAGCTTTTTAAAATACCTTTCTTCATGGATCTGGCTCTTGTCGAAACAAGATAGTGTGGGAAGAAGGGAAGGAGAGAGAAAAGCTGTAATGCAAGACTTCTTTAAGCAGAGAGAAGAATGATTGAATCTGGAAAGCACAAGATGTAAGTTGTGATGTGATGATATTTAGTGTTCTCTGTAATAAAAGAAAGAGAAGAATTTGCATCGTATTATTTTGGGTGTCACTCAGCTCCTGCACGGATGCACTCTGAATGAAAATAACCCTCTATTAAACACAGTTAGGTATCACAACTGCCTTAGTAATTGTTGTTTGTGTCTTTTTTTTTTGTTAAAGATATGAAGCACATTACACTACTGTATCTGACCCAGTATACAACAAAGGGAAACAAAATGAATCTCTAAATTTTAGTATCTTGAGAATCTATTTAGGTAAGTCCATAATGTTGATCTCTATTGTATTTAAACAGTCTGGAAAAGTTGACTTCAGTCCTATCTTTCCCTATGTAAAGGAAACACTCCTTTTCTTGGTATTTTATTGCTAGCTGTGTTGTTGTTTGAGAAATTTATAATTGTTTCTCATAGAATTGATTTAGATGAGAGTATTGAGATATTTTAGTTTGAGATATTTTAAAGACATGCTATTACAAAAGGCATTCAGATAATAATGCAAAAATAAAACAGGACCAAGATAAAGCCTGTCCCACTTTGTTTTCACTGATTCTGTCTTAACCTTCCTTTTCGATGTATTACCCTGTCCTAATTCTTCCTTTTATCTTTTTCTTCTTTAACTTTTTCTCAGTGAATATATAGAAACCATATGTTATGATTTGCATCCACATAGCTGGGAAGACTATAAGAAAGATGAATACATATCAAAAATGAAGATTTCAACCCATCCATGACTTCTCATTTTGTATGACACTTTTTCATGTACTTTCATAAATCTTTCAGAAGGGATTAGACCAAAAAAAGGAGCTGTAAGCAAGAGTAAACAGAAAAAAAACTCCAACCTTTTACAATACTCCAGATTTAAAAAAGTCTTGGGGGCAGCTAGGTGGCACAGTGGATAGAGCACCAGCCCTAGATTCAGGAGGACCTGAGTTCAAACTTGGCCTTCAGACACATAACACTTACTAGCTGTGTGACTCTGGGCAAGTTACTTAACCCCATTGCCTAACCCCCCCCCAAAAAAATCTCAAGATAAAATCCCAGAGGAAGGAAATACATACAATAATTACGAATAGAACCTCAGAAGAAAGAATGAGCTGGTCATAGAGACTCTAAGAATGGATGGAAGAAATAAAGGAAGAGCCAAAACAAGGGATTAAAAAAATTAGAATACTTAGAAAGAGAATTAAACTATTTAGAGCAAAAAGTGGACAGCCTTCCTCAAGTAACTGACATACTGGGAAAAAAAAAGAATGGCACATATAAAACTCAATGATTCGATGAGGCAACAAGAAATATTAGAACAAGGCCAAAAGACTTAAAAATGAAAAGAACAAGTGAGATACTATAAAAACAACTGATCTGGAAAACAGGGTTATAATAGATAATTTAAGAATCATTGGACTCCTTAAAAACCATGACCCAACAACAAAATCTGGATAGCCTATTTAAAAAAAATCATAAACGGAAACTGCTCAGATCTATTAGAGTCAGAGAGTGAAGTAGAAATAGAAATAATCTACTAGTCACCTCCTTCTGAAAGAAACCCAAAATTGATATGGCCAAATCTCATATTTTCAGCTGAAAGAAAAAAATGCAATGAACAGCTAGGAAGAAAGAATTCAAATACCAAGGAACTAAAATCATAATGCAGTAGGCATCTCATGAAACTCATTCTTGTAGGAACTAGCAAAAGGAAGATTGAATACACACAACATTCATGCAGAATTTAGTTTAGAAACACATTCAAATTAATGAGAAAATAGATGGGGATAGTGAGAGACAGGCAGGAGCTTAAGAGGAAAGGGAGAATTTGAGAAGGAAGAATTATAAAACAAGCTTTGGTTATTGAGAATAGATTATTGCTGTTCATCCTTCGTTTTGAAGAAGAGCAATGACATTATGATGTTGGAGTCAGGGTATATAATGTGTTTGGTTGTGGCTGATCAGTCCAACATGAGTTTGGAATGCTCTACCATAAGTTGGGCACAAGTAGTCCACTAGAAGATTTGGAATGGAGGTAGCTCTGGATTTTCACAGCTTGCATTTCCTTTGTGCTTCTGTGATTCTGTTTTGTCCATCTTCTTTGATATAGGCATATCATGCTGAGTGGTCCTGTGCCAGCATCTCCCATTTCTCACAAATAATAATAAATTCAGAGAGACATTGAGAGTGTCCTTGTATGGTTTCTTCATACTACCATGTGAGTGCTCATGTGTGAGCTCTCTGTAAAACCGTCTTTTAGGTAAGTCTGCATTTGGCATTTGAGCTACTTGGCCAGCCCAGCAGAGCTGCTCTCTCTGCAGTAGAGTTTGAATGCTTGGCAGCTTAGCTCAAGAGAGGAACTTAGTGCCTACTACCTTACTTTTCCAGGTCATCTTCAGAATCTTCCTAAGACAATTCAACAGGAAGTGGTTCAGTTTTCTGGCATGGCACTAGATGGATTATAGAGAAGAATCAAAAGAAGAGGGCAAGCCATAGTAACTTAGGTCTGGACTAGATGAAGGAAGGAAAGGGAAATGAATAGCAGCAAAGCACTCAATTTTAGAAAAATAGTATTAATATCAATCCTTTTCTTTTACCACCTTCTTTTTCCTTTGTCAAAGTGGATTGGAGGAGGGTGGGAAAGAGGAAACGTTATAATAGGATATGATGGGAAAAAAGACACCTTACAATTATAAACAAGAATGTGAGTGGTATTGTCTTACTCATAAAATGAAAAAGGGTGCTAAAATTGATTAGAAAGCAGAATTCAAAAATATGTTGTTTTTAAGAAATACATGAGTAACATGAAGATTCACAGAGACTTAAAATGAGAGGCTAGAGAAGAATCTATTATGTCTCAGGTGCATAAGAAAAAAGTAGGGAAGGCAAAAATTACCTCAGACAAGGTAACAGTAAAAAAAAAACATGGTTAAGAGAGATAAACAAGGAAACCATAATACACTTAAAGTCACTATGGTGGATGAAATAATATACATATGTTTAATGGCATAGGATCTAAATACCTAAAGAAAAGATAATTGAAATGGGGGAGAAGACCAACATATTAAAATTACATTTTTTTTCTTTTTTTTATAATATTTTATTTTTCCCCCAATTGCATGTAAGAACAATTTTTAACATTCATTTTAAAAAATTTGAGTTCCTAATTTTCTCTTTTCCTCCCTCTCCTCCCCTTCCCTTGAGACAGTAAGCAATATGATATAGTTTATACATGTATAATCATGTAAAATATATTTCCATATTCATAATTTTGTGGGAGAAAACCAAACAAACAAGAATGAAAAATAGCATGCTTCAATCTACATTCAGATTCTATCAATTCCTTCTCTAGAAGCAGATGACACTTTTTATCATGAGTCCTTTGGAATTGCCTTGAATCATTGTTTTGCTGAGTGTAGCTAAGTCATTCACAGTTGTTCATCATACAATATTGCTGTTACTGTTTATAATGTTCTCCTGGTTCTGTTCACTTCACTCTGCATCATTTCATGTAACTCTAGGCTTTTTTGAAATCATTCTGCTCATCATTTCTTCAGCTAATTTTTGCCCTTCCTTTTCCAAACTATTGACTTTCTCTTGCATACCTCTCATTTTTTCCCCAGTTTTTCTTCTGCCTCTCTTATTTGACTTTTAAAATCCTTCTTGAGCTCTTTTAAGAAGGCTTTTTAGCTTTGAGACCAGTTCATATTCCCGTTTGAGGTTTCTGATGTGGCTATATTGACAATGTTGTCTTCTTCTGAATTTCTGCCTTGATCCCTATAATAAGAATCTATGGTCATTGTACATTTCTTTTTGCTCATGGTTTTTGCTTATTTCCTGACTTTTTAAAAAAATTGAGCTCTCCTGCTGGTGAGTGGGAGACACTGATCCAAGCTTCTTGTGCTGGGAGCCTGGTGCCTGGTCACTGGCTTTGTGTGCTGGGGTCTCAGGTGCTCACAGTTGGAGGCTGTAGGGTTCTGGCAGCTTACCTGGTGTTGGGCTGGAATCAGCAACACTAGAGCTCTAGGGGTAGGGGTGGGGAGTCTGGCCCTTAGAGAATGCCTACTCATCCAGGCCTTGCATTCCTTTCTTTGGCTCCTGTTCACCTGGGCCTTGCACAGGAATGTTTTGCTGCTGGAGGATGTCTTTCAGCCTGGAGCTTTACCTCTTGGAGTTGGGCTTCCCAAATTTTTCTGAGGCACCGGGATACTTGGTTGCCAGAAAATGTCA
This sequence comes from Phascolarctos cinereus, assembly GCF_003287225.1. Taxonomy (NCBI): domain Eukaryota; kingdom Metazoa; phylum Chordata; class Mammalia; order Diprotodontia; family Phascolarctidae; genus Phascolarctos; species Phascolarctos cinereus. The sequence continues at coordinate 187,480,510 of NW_027555514.1, forward strand.
TGGCATGTGATGGTTTTCCAAGCCTGTGTCCACCAGTTCCCCTGCTCGTACTGAGGCACTCAGGGGTCCTGATGTTGGTGTTTGCCTGCTCCATTACACTGGGGTTCAGAATCTCCCCCTGGTATGCTGAGGTGGGGCTTTCCACTAGCTTGCTGCATGCCTTCTATTCTATACTGTGTTCCCTCTGCCCAGAGCTAGAAGGGCCTTTCCCATTAATCCCCAAAGCTTCCTGGGCTACAAGACTGCTGCACCCTGTCTTTCTGCTAGTTCAGCTGTCCTAGGGTTTTTCCTGGGGTGATATTTTCTAGGCTTTCAGAGGTCAATAAGGGAAGATGAGAGTGACTTGCTTCTTACTGTGCCATCTTCGCTCCTGGAAGTGGAACTCCTGCTCTTCATTTCTTATAACATGATAGTATTCCATTACAACCATATACTACAATTTCTTCAGCCATTCCACAGTTGATCCACATCCCCTCAATTTCCAATTCTTTGTCACCACAAAAAAGCTGCTATAAATATGCATGTACAAATAGATCCCTTTCCTTTTTAAAAAAAAATCTATTTGGGATACATACCTAGGAGTGGTATTGCTGGATCAAAGGGCATGAACAATTTTATAGCCCTTTGGGCATAGTTCCAAACTGCTCTACAGAATTGTTGGATCAGTTCACCAGTCCACCAAGAGTGCATTAGTGTCCCATTTTTCCCACTTCCCCTCCAAAATTTATGATTTTCCATTTCTGTCACATTAGCCAATCTGATAAAGTGTGAGATGGTTCCTCAGAGTTGCAAAATAATAATTGTTAGCAACCTTAATGTGTCATATTCAGATATAAACAAATCTAACAAAATGGTAAACAAGTAAGAAGTTAAATATCTGGGAGATGGAGCCAAGATGGCAGAGTAGCAGGAAGACTCATATTCAGCCTCCTCCTCCCTCAGCTCTTCCAAACACATCTAGAAAATGTATTAGACCGGGGCAGCTAGGTGGCACAGTGGATAGAGCACCAGCCCTGAAGTCAGGAGTACCTGAATTCAAACCTGGCCTCAGACCAAACACTTGACACTTACTAGCTGTGTGACCCTGGGCAAGTCACTTAACTCCAATTGCCCCTCCCCCCAAAAAAAGAATGAAAATGTATGAGACCAAGTCCTAATTGGGAAATCCAAGAAAAAAATCACTGAAAGCAATTTCCCCTGCAGCCCAGGTCAATATAAGGAGGAAGAGAGAGAGGAGGGGAGGGAGGGGAGCAGAAGGGGGGGAGAGAGAGAGAGACAGGGGGGAGAGGGGGGGAGAGAGAGGGAGAGAGAGAGAGAGAGAGAGAGAGAGAGAGAGAGAGAGAGAGAGAGAGAGAGAGAAATTCCTCCATTGGGGATGGGTGGTCTGGCCAAGAGTAAACTAGCATAGGAAGAGGCTATGCACAGGGTAAAAAGAAGTCTCAGATCCTTTGTAGATGTACCTAAAATTATGTAGCATTCATGAACAGGTGTCAACTTGCAACTCTGTCATTCACTACCTATTTCTGGGTCACAGATCCAGGGCAGACTAAGGAAGGGGCTTGTGTCCAGGGAGAATGTTCCTGGGTGAGGTATGGTCACAGGTACAGTGTGCTGAGCAAGGAGCAAGTTTAGAAGCAAGCAGCAGTGATGTGACTCATATGCCAAGACTGGAGTAGTATCTGATTTCTAGTTTTCAGCACAGTCTGAAGCCTGAAGAGGAATAACAAGGGCAGGAATCACAGACTAAAAGAATGCCTACAGTTCCGTCACTTTGAATCATAAGAACTTTTGGCTGGGTGATAGTGACTGACTCCAGCAGCAATCTACTGGAACTCCAACCAGGGGCAAGCCCACTGGCTTGTGACTCACCAATCCACAGAACTGAATCTAGGTCAGCAATTTGCAGAACTCAGACCAAAGAGGCACTAATCAGACTTTGCCCAAGATCAGAACACTTTAGGTGCTCTGATAGCCTGAATATTCCAATTTGAGCTTTTTCTGAGATCTTGGAATAACAGAATTTGCAATACCCCATGAAACCAGCAATAGCACCAACTCAGACTTCCCCTTCAGCCCCCCTTGGAGGCCGCCAAAGTCCAAAGTCAGGATGAAGGCTAGAAGAATGAGCAAACAAAAAAAAATCCCACAGAAAAAGTTATTATGGTGGTAACAGGGACACTTAAGGTACAAACTTAGGAGAAGAGCGACTGAAACAGATACAAGAAAAGACTGAACAAAATAAAGGCCTTCAAATATTCTTGATGAAAAGGCCAGTGATATATAGAAACTTTGAAGTCTAACTACAGGGGTCAAGAAAAACATAAAAATGTAAATGTGCATAAACCACCATAAGGGACTAAGCAAGGATAAAAAGTTATATTCTAATATGGAGAGATGATACTCTTTCTCCTAAGAACCGTATCATCATCAAGGGTCAAACAGGGAGTTTAATTAGAGGGCTTGAGGAGTAATTTTGTTATATCTTAATAATATTAAAAGAAGAATGGATATGGAGGAGAGAAGAAAGACAGGAAAAGCTATCTCACATAGTCAGAATATAGAAGTAGAAGTCTATACAAACAAAATGGAAAGATTGGGAAGAAACAGGTGGACTCTACTCTCATCTGGACTGGAATAATCACATACAGATGGGCACAGAAATATATTCAGCAGGGAAGATATGATTTCTGGGAGCCAAGATGATTGATTAAGCAGTAAATCACTGTAACTATTTCTCCCATTTTAACCTCCAAACAACCATAAAATAGTGCCCCAAAACAAATCCTGAAACAGCAGAACCAGCAAAAAGATGGGGTGAAACATTCTTTTAGCCCAAGAAACTTGGAAGATTGGCAAGAAAGGTCGGTCTTACCAGGTAAAAGGGAGTACAGTCCATGACAAGAAGCATCCCAACAAGCCAGCAGCAAGCTCACCTCAGCAAAGCAGTGTGGTGGACCACCAGGCAAATGCCAACACCAGAACCCACAGTGTGCCTCAGCATAGCCAGGGGAACTGACAGACTCCAGCTCCAAGAACTGCCACATGCTTTAATGAAGCCCCTGGTAAACAGGCTGCCTCCAGAGACCAGACCACCACATGCTTCAGTGTAGTCCAGGGGAAATGTAGAAACACCCCCATTGGCCTCAGCACACACCAGACACCAGTACTAGGACCCCAGCTCAGCACCAGGCAAACTGACAGACCCCCTCTGACTTCAGCAGTACCAGCCACCCCCACCCCCTCAACACAGTGCCAGACATGAGGATCCCCCATGGACCTCAGGACAACATCAGTGCAGCACCAGATAAACAGCAAAGGCCTGCAGCCCCTGGCACAAGAAGTCTGAGACAGTGCCCCTTCCACCCTGGGAGTAGAACTCAAATTTAAAAGAAAGAAAGGGAAAAGGCCAAAGATGAGCAAAAAACAACAAAAAAAGAATCTGACCATAGATAGTTAATATGGTGACAGGGAAGATCATGACACAAACTCAGAAGAGAACAAGAATATCAAAACACCTATGAGCAAAACCCCAAGGAAAAATGGGAAGTGGTCTCAAGGCCAGAAAGAACTCATGGAAGAGCTCAAAAAGGAGCTTAAAAATCATATAAGAGAGGTAGAAGAAAAACTGGGAAAAGAAATGAGAGTGATGCAAGAGAATTATGAAAAAAGAGCCAACAGCTTGGAAAGAGAAAATAACTGCTTAAAAAGTAGAATTGGCCAAATGGAAAATGAGATACAAAAATCCACTGAAGAAAACAACTCCATAAAAAATACAATTTTTTGTCAAATGGAAAAGGAAGTACAAAAGCTAACTGGGGAAAATAATTCCTTAAAAGTTAGAATTGAGCAAGTGGAAGCAATGACTCTATGAGACATCAAGAATCAATTGAACAAATTCAAAACAATAAAAAAAAGGAGAAAATGTAAAATGTCTCATTGAAAAAACAACTGACCTGGAAAATAGATACAGGTGAGACAATGCCAGAATCATTGGACTACCAGAAATTGATAATCAAAAAGAGGACGGGGACAGCATCTTTCAAGAAATTATCAAGGAAAACTGCCCTGATATTCGGGAACCAGAGAGCAAAATAATCATTGAAAGAATCCACCAATCACCTCAGGAAAGAGATCTCAAAATAAAAACTTCAAGGAACATGATAGCTAAATTCCAGACCTCCTAGATCAGGAAAAAATATTGCAAGTGAACAGAAAGAAACAACTCAAATATTGGGAAGCCACAATCAGCATTACCTAGGACTTAGCAGCTACAACATTAAAGTATTGGAGGCCATGGAATATGATATTCCAGAAGGCAAAGGAGCTAGGACTACAACCAAGAATCACCTACCCAGAAAAATTAAGCATAATCCTCTAAGGGAAAAATAATCATTCAATGAAATAGAAGCATTTCAAGCTTTCATAAGGAGAAGACCAGAAATGAACAAAAAAATTGATCTCCAATATCAAGACTCAAGAGAAGCCTAAAAAGGTTAAAAAATGAAAAGAAAACATAAGGGATTCAAGGGAGCTAAACTGTTTACATCCTTACATGGGAAGATGATACCTGTAGTTCTTAAAAACTTGTACCATGAATAGTACAACTAGGAGGAATACACATAGATAGAAGGTATGTGTATAAGGTAAATTTGGGGAAATGCAAATTAAAACAACTCTGAGGTACCACCTCACACCTATTAGATTGGCTAATCTGACAAAAAAAAAAGAAAATGATAGATGTTGGAGAGGATGTGGGAAAATTGGGACACCAATGCATTGTTGGTGGAGTTGTGAACTGATCCAACCATTCTGGAGAGCAATTTGGATCTATGCCCAAAGGGCAACCAAATTGTGCAAACCCTTCAATTCAGCAATTCCACTGTATCCCGAAGAGATCATAAAAAAGGAAACACATCTACATTTGCAAAACTATTTATAGCAGCCCTTTTCATGGTGGCAAATTATTGGAAATTGAGGGAATGCCCATCAATTAAGGAATGGCTAAACAATCTGTGATACATGAATGTAATGGAACACTATTGTGCAGTAAGAAATAGTGAACAGGTAGATTTCAGAAAAACCTGGAAAGACTTGTACAAACTGATGCAAAGTGAAATGAACAGAAGCAGGAAAACATTGTACACAGTATCAACAACATTGTGAGATGGTCAATTATGAATGATTCAGCTCTTCTCAGCAAATACGATGATCCAAGCACAAAGGACTCGTGAAAGAAAATGCTATCCACATCCAGATAAATAACTGATGGACTCTGAATGAAGATTGAAGCACACTTTTTTTCACTTACTTTATTCTTTTCTGTGTTTTTTTCCCCTTTTGCTCTGTTTCTTTCACAACTTTGACTAATATGGAAACATTTTTTTACATGATAGCACATGTATAACCTATATCAAATTGCCTACCATTTTTGGAAGAGGGCAGGGGAGGGAAGAAGGGAAAAATATTTGGAGCTCAAAATCTTGTAAAAATGAATGCTAAAATTATTTTGACGTGTAACTGAGAAAAATACTTTTTAAAAAAAGAAATTTATTCATCAGGGAAATAGGAGCGGTGGGAATTAGAAGGAAGGTAGATTAAAGGAGCAAAATAAACTCTAAGGATGTACAAAATATTTATAGCAGCTTTTTTTTTTGTTGTGGCAAAAAATTGGAAAATGAAAATCGGAAAAAACTGGAAAATTCCCTGTTAATTGGGAATGGCTAAACAAGTTATAGAATGTAAATCTGATGGAATACTATAGCTCTATGAGAAAGAATGAATGGAATAGCTTTAGAGAAATCTGGGCTGATTTTATTGAACTGCTGTGTAGTGAAGTGAACAGAACCAGAATAATTTATAGGACAACAATACTGTAAAGACTTTGAAAGTCTTAAGAAGTCTGATCAGCACAGTGACCAATTATGGTTTCAGACACTCATAATGAAATTTGCTACTCACTTCCTGATAGAGAGTTGAAAGACTTGGTTATAGAATGAAACTTTTTTCCCTCCAATTCGGTCAATAAAGAAATGTGTTTTGCTTGACTCTGCATGTTTGTAACAGGTCTTTTTTTTGTTTGTTTGTAAACTGTTTGTAAAATGTTTTTTTTTCTTTCTCAATTGGGAGGGAAGTGGAATGAGAGGGAGAGAAGGTAGATTTTTTGATGATTAAAAATTTTGAAAATGAAAGAATTAAAGTAGAAAAACAGAATTTTAATTGTTAGATATCAGAAATCGCTGCTGATCACTGAGGGCAAAATGTAAAGAGCATTTTTTTCTTATCTTCCCATGGCACCTTTACAAAAACTAAGCATGTACTAGGGCTTAAAGAAACTCAGAAAAAATGCAGAAAAGCAGATTTATTAAACACATCCTTTACTGAACACAACACAATAGAAATTATAGTTAATAAGATTAATTTGGAAAAAAAGGATTTAGACAAATGGATTTGAAATAATGCAATCCTAAAGAATATCTGGGTCAAAGAACAAATTAATCAGTCACCTACCATTTATTAAGGGCCTGCTATGCATTAGGCATTGTGATACACACTAGGGATACAAAGGAAGGCAAAACATAGTCCTTGCTCTTAGGGAGCTCACAGTCTAATGGGAGAGACAACATGAAAACAGTTATATACAAATACCCTTTGCTAAAGAAAGATAAATGAAATCTGACTGACTGATATTAATAGGAAGCATCTCAGTGGGAGCTTATTGGTAATAGCACAAAAAATACCAGCCCCTCACATTATTTGTATTTGATCTTGGAGGCAAAATGGAGCTTCTAGAGCTGACCAAACAGAGGTGGGGGGAGGGGCTGACATGGTCAGACTTATACTTTAGAAAGATCATTTTAACAGTTGAGTTAAGGGTGGACTGGAGTAGGGAGAGATTTGAGGCAGGGAAGCCACATAAAGGTTTACTGAGGGCTTTAGCAAAGGGTATTTATTAAGATGGAATAGTAAGAACAGTTGTATAAAACCTCTCTTCCCCCTAAAGAGATCCATAGGAAGAGCGGACTCAAGCTTAGAATACAATAGTAGTGAGGTCCATGTGTATTATACATATGGGGAAAAGGTGTAATTCATGACTGTTGATTACTGTCAAGTTCTTGTCTACCTTCATAGAGAATTCATGAAGTTCCTCTTAAGTATAGCTTTTTACTGAGCTCAGTGGGTCTGTGCTTTTCTGTGGTATAAGGGATAATGCTACTTGAAAATATCTTTTCCCTTAGGTGGCTTGTCTTTTGCATATGTTTTATTCCATGTTCATATATGTTTGTTCTCGATATGTCTCACTTTGCTCTTGTATGGATATGGTGGTTCCTACTGGTCCAGTCTACTGGTCAATATTTATGTCCCATCATGTTCACTCCTCAATCCTCTTGCTGCCCTCTGTTATAAACCGAAGGGTCCACCTTTTCAAAGTGCTCTCAAGTATGGAGCCCTGAACTGGACTGCCACTGAAGTGAGGGCCCAGTGATTTTTTTCTCCATTACTTAAAGCCCCAAGGGGCACGGTTTAAGGAAACTTGGGAACTGGGAGACATGGTTCTCATGACTAATTATGCTGTGCCCTTCTTGAGCCAATTAAAGAAGAGTTTGAAACTGATAATGGGATCATGTGATATATATCCTGTTTGCAGATTTTAGAAACCTAATTATGTTAGTTGACTGATTTAAATGGAGGTGTCAGCCGCTTCCCTTACAAAAGAAAATGATAACAATGAGACAACTTGTATGATAAAAAGAAGGTCGTCCTTAGGGAAAAAAATTATATCTCCAAATACTTTTATCAACAAAAGGTCAAAGCAACATTAGGACAGCTATAAATAACAGACCATATTAACAATACCACCACCAACAACCACATGATTACACATATGCAGAAAAAGCTTTTTGACAAAATACAACACTGAAGTATTAATATTAGACTCATTAGAAAACATATGAATAAATGGTCCTTTCCTTAATATGGTAACAGTATCTATCAAAAACTGAAAGCTAGCATTATCTATAATGGACACATACCAGAAATTTCTCAGTAATTTTAGGGGCAATTCAAGGATGTCCATGGTCACTACTATTTTTAATATAGTTCTAGAAATGCTATCTAGATAATAAACAAATTCAGAGTGTAAGCACAGATAAAGAGGAAACATAATATCTTTATTTGCAGTTGATATGGGGGTTTACTTAGAGGACCTAGAGATTTAGCTAAAAATTGATTGAACCAATAACTTCAATAAAGTAGCAGAATATAAAATAAGCAGATAATGAGTCATTACATATTACCAAAAAATATAAAACAAAACAAAAAATAATCAAGCAGGAAGAGGTGGATCAGCAAAAAGTAGACACAAAAGATAGGAAAAACCCCAATTTGCTATGAGTTCACAGGCACTTTGTGGCCAGGTAGTGCAATATAGCTTTCTGCTGCTGCTGCTGCTTTCTCCCCTTCTCATTTATCAGATGAGGAAACTTGGGTCCAGAGAAAGGGAAAGAGTTACTGAAGATCACACAGGTAGGAAATGGCAGTCATTTCTACTGTCTCCAGCCAACCTTTCTCCTATATGATACTGTCTTCCTTATTGATATTCATGACTATCTCATTATTAACATATTTTTTGCCGCAATATTTCAATTTGCTGATCAGTGGGCAAAGATCTCATGTTTAGAGAACCTACAGCTCTTAATACTCTGTTGTTCCTCAGTCATTTTCAGTCATGTCTGACTCTTCATGACCCTGCTTGGGGTTTTCTTGGCAAAGATACTGGAGTGGTTTGCCATTTTCTTCTCCAGCTTTTTTTTTTAACAGATAAGGAAACTAAGGCAAACTGGGTTAAGTGACTTGCCCAGGGTCACACAGCTGGGAAGTGTCTGAAGTCAGATTTTGAACTCAGGTCTTCCTGACTCCAGAGTCAGTGCTCTATCCACTGCATCACCTAGCTGATCTCAGTTAATATTTACAGATGTTCTAAAAACTGTGATACTTAGCACTACCTGTTCCTCTTTTTGCAATTCCATCATTGCCACTCTGGAAGCAGATAGGGGCCCGAAGGACTGAGGGCTATCTTAAAATTCTTTGTTTCTTGAGTTGCCATGGCCGAAGAATTCCTTACCAAATAGTCGACATAATGGCAGTGAAAGTCTTAGTAGTCAGGCAGGTTAGTTCTTGGGTAGCAGATTCAGTGTACGTTGGATACTGTATTCAAAATGCTTTCCTGCATGGTTGTTAACAGAGCTTATGACTGATCCTCTGGCATAGCCTCTGAGAAGCTTTTGTGCAGCTGGGTGGTATAGTAGATAGAGTGCTGGACTTGGAGTCAGGAAAACCTGAGTTCAAATTTGGCTTCAGATGCTTAGGAACTCTGTAACCCTGGGCCAGTCACTTATCTCTCTTTGGCTCAGTTTTTCCAACTATAAAATAGAAGGATAATAACAGTATCTACCCCTCATAGTTGTTGTGAGGATCAATTGAGATATTTATAAAACACATAGCACAGTGCCTGGCACATAGCAGGCACTTAATAAATGCTTTCGGGGCAGCTAGATGGCTCAATGTGTAGAGCACCGGCCCTGGAGTCAAGAGGATCTGAGTTCAAGTCTGACCTCAGACCAAACACTTGACACTTACTAGCTGTGTGACCCTAGGCAAGTCACTTAATCCTAATTGCCTAAGAATAAAAAAAAATGCTTTCATTCACCTTCCTAGCTATGTGATCCTGGACATGGCTCTTAATTTCTGTCTCCTTCAGTTTCTTAATCTGTACAACAGCAATAAGTAATAGTACCTACTTCTCAGGGTTGTTATGAGGATAAAATGAGATAATGTTTGTAAAGCTCTTTGTAAACATTAACGTGCTATATAAATGTTAGCTATTTATTCTCATTTCTATTCTTATTTTGAATCCAGAGTCACCCCATGCCACAATGAGGCACCAGAGGAAAACTTTGTTAGTTCATTGGGTTTTTACCTTGTTATGGTTCTTAGTGTCCTAGACTGTGGAAACATTTGAAATTTCTTGATTTCTGGTACATAATTCCTATTTTGTAGATGTTTGAGAGGTACTGAGGATCCCAGCAAAGGTGTAGTCCTTTCTCTTGTTGGTCACATGACCCAAAAGTCCAGAGGAAGACTTTGTAGGCAATCGAAAAGACATCTATTAATGCATTTATTCTATATCTTAAGTCTAATATTCATGGAGAAGAGTTATTTACTGATGAGTTAAATCCTAGATAACTGAGGAATACCAAGGCACACTGTTGTGAAAGTGATTTGGAACATTAAAAGTATTATATACTTGTGGTATATTTTATGTATCAATGTCTAGTATCTATTTTTACACAGCTTTGAAATTGGACATAGAATAAAATTCACATGTGTATACAGTCCTCTACTGAGATAGAATAAAAATCATATGTGTATACAGTCCTCTACTGAAGCCCAATTTTGATGTCACAGTGCTACTGAAGTCACCTTTAAGTCTGTCTGGAAAAGCTCTAGCTCCTAACAGTCTATAGAGCAATAACTAAGCCTGAAAAGAATCATTTACCAGAGCAGGAGGCATCAGTGATGCATTTTTTTTTTAGTCACAGAAACTCATGAAAATCATATACTAAAATGACATCAGCTACGTAGTAAAGATGTAAGAACAGAAGATCATAAACATAGACCTGGAAGTGATCTCAGAGGCCCTTTGGCCCAATCCTCTTCATTTAGATGAGGGAACTGAAGCCCAGGGAGGTGGTGACTTGCCCAAAGTCACACAGATAATAAATCCGCAAGATCTGGTTTGAATCTTGACTCTGCCAAGAATGACCTATAACAAATCACTTTATCCATTGAGCCTCACTTTCTTCATTTGTAATATAGTGATAATGAAACATTGTAGTGTAGTGTTGGATTGAAAGTCCTAAGTTCATATTCTGACCATTATCTTTTTACTTGCATCACCTTGGGTAAGTCAGTTAGCCTCTCTCGGCCTAAATTTCCTTGTATGTAACATGAAGGTGCTAGGCTAGATGACAGTTTCAGGTTTCTTCCAGCTGTAAATCTATGACCCTATGAGCCTAGTTTTATTAGCTTCTTTACAGGACTGTTATGAGGATCAAGTAAGATTACATACATATTGCTTTATGCAATGTAAGCTATTATTAGCAATACTAAGAGATTTCCACATCATCAGTGGAGGAGGAGATCCCTTCAGAAAAGACATAACAGATTATCTAAATATTTATTTTATATAGTTACTTCTTGGTAGATTTCTAAGTGCTATAAGGTCTAATTTTTCTTTGTGATTCATTATATCTTTTTCTCCAAGAGTTTCAAATAACATTGGTTTTAAAAAACAAAATAAGATAATGTACACAAAATGTTCTGAAAACTTTAAACCATTATATAAAAGTCTTCTGCTATTATTATTACTACTAGTAATATGAATGAGGTGATTACTTTGGTATAGGGAACTCACAGGTGAGGAAATACTCTCTGTTAATGCAAGTCTGAATCTTCTTTGCAATTTAAGAGTCATAGAGCACTGCCTAGGGACAAATACTTGTCCAGGGTATGATGGTATATGTCAGAGGTGGGACCTAAATCTAGGCCCTCCTGACTTTGAAATCAACTTTCTAATGACACCATGCTGCTGCTGATTATAATGATTCTTTTAGACTACATTTGATCTGTCAACATTTTAATATTTGTGGTCTGTAATATGCTATTTAATTCTTAATCATATTCTATATTGTATTGTTTGTTGGTGCTTCATGTGTTTCCTCTAATCTCAAACAGATTATAAGCTCCTAGATGGGATGTCCTAATCTATACTTTTGTATGTTTTACAGGACATAGCACAATACTAAATACATGACAGATACTCAGTAAATACTTCTTGTTTCTGTTGGCAAAGTGGAAAATTGGCTCAGCTTGGAAAATAATTTGGAATTGTTCTAGAAAAGTGACAAAATTGCTCAGATTCTTTGACTCAGAAATCTCATGACAAGCTTATCTTCCAAAAAGGCTTATCAATGGCCAAAAGACACATACACGTGTACATATATGCATACATATGGAAATATTAATAGCAGCATTATTTATAAAAACAAAAAGTTGGAAAAAAATTATATGCTTAATGATTGGGAATGGCTGAACAAAATTGTGGTGAACAAATGTAAAAGAATATCACTGGCCCTTAAAGAATAATGGATATGAAGTTTTCCGAGAATTGTGGGAAGACTTGTAGGAAGAAAGTAGATGCGAAAGAACTATAACAATTTGGGTAAAGGTAGCAATAAAAAGCAAATCCCAAGGACAGTGTGGGCACCCTATGATGTAATGGTAAACTAAAAAAGCGTAAAGAGACGGTATGATCTGTTTCAAAATTGCTTCAGTGGGCAGATTTGCTTAACTGTTTTCTGTGGTCCACTTTGTTGGGTCAAAATAAAATTTATCCAAAATAAAATGTTTAAAAATCCTTATCAAAAACAAATCACCTTTAAATCCAAACCTTAAAATCTGTGATTTAGAGGAAGTGTTTCTTTCTCCAGATCCTTAGTCCTAAGAATACTCTGAGGAGCATGCTCTGTAAGCTGAACATAGCACTGGGAGAAAGGAGACCTACCTCCTCTCACCTACCTGCTCCCTGGGTCTCCTGTTCTGAGAGGGTGAATGCACGAACCTTCTCCAGAATCCAGAATCCTGGGCAGGAATTTCATCTTGCTGCCAGAAGGAGGCGCCACGGGCCCGGGTTAAGCTCTGCCCCTCCTTCTTCGTCCCCCCCCGCCCCCACCAGTCTCCTGCCTTCCCGCTTCCCTGGTACATGACGTTGGAAGCTGCCTCAGCCAGAGTCTTAGCCATAGGAGTGAAGGAGTGGAGGGGTTTGGGGGTGGGGGGTGGGGTGGGGGGTGTCTCGAAGGAGGAGACACGCACAGACATACACCGAGAGAAGAGATTTCTTTTCTAGCTTCGTGGGCTACCCGCCCCAAGAGCCTCTGTGTGTGTGAGAGGTAGGGGTGTGTATGTATGTGTATGTGTGCATGTGTGTATGTGTGTGTGTGTGCACGCGTGTGTCATGTTTTTTGAGTATGAAGCAAGCCCAGATGTATTTTCTCCCCCCACCTTTGGCCATGACTACCCTATCCCTCACTCTTCCTCCTTGCCTTCCTCCTCTTTTCTGTTGCTCTGCAAAGCCCCTTCCCACCCCCACCCCCACCCCCATCATCGCCAATTGGAATCTGTCTTTTTCTCTCCCACTCCCCCCTCCTTTTTTTTTTTAAGAGAAAGGAAGGTTTCTGGGGTTCTCCACCCCCCACCCCAATCACTTCCTTTGGTTTCTTCACCTCCAGGAAATCACTGGAATTGGTATCTCCAAAGGGACTGTCGGCGTTATTGCTATTGATCGTTATCGATTGTGATCAATAAGCAGCTTCTCATCCGAGCCCCTTGGCTCTGGGTTTGCAAAGAAGAGTCTTCAACTTCCTAGCGTCGGAGGTGGATTTTTTAAAAATCCTGCTTTACAGGAAAGGAGAACCCTAAACGCCCCCTTCCTCCATCCATCCATCCATCCATCCATCCATCCATCCATCCATCCATCCATCCTTCCATCCTCCTTTTCTTCTTCCTCCTCCTCCTCCTTCTCTTCCTCCTCCTCTTCCTTCCCCCCCTCCCGCTGGCCACCCCACCCCAGGGAATTCGGAGTCGTTGCAACGCGGGCGCTCGGCGGATAGGTCAGTATTTGCCGGGAGTCGCTTGCCCAGGCTTTAGGGCTGGATGTGTGGCCGGCCGGGAAGGAGAGTCAGGTGCAGGGAAACTCGGGAGCCAGGCGGGTATCGGAGAAAGCCTTTAAATGGGATGCAAACTTATCTTTTTAGGGGTGTGTGTGTGTGTGTGTGTGTGTGTGTGTGTGTGTGTGTGTGTGTGTGTGTGTGTGGTTTCCCCAGGGCTGGAGGTGAGGGTGGGAGATGCTTTTAAATTCCACTCCCCCCCCCGCCCCCTCTCTGGAGCTGAGAGGGATGTCAGCGGGTGGCCGAGGCTACAGCCACGCGCTGCGATTATCTGTCTGTCCAATCGACACGTTGCAGGTGAAACACAGTGGTCCGCACATCAGCACCACTGGCTTGCGTGAGTGTGTGTGTGTGTGTGTGCGTGCGCGCCTATGTGTGCGTGTGCTGTGTGTGTGTGTGTGTGTGTGTGTGTGTGTCAGTGTGCCCCTTTCAAGAAATGCAAAATGTACATTCTGTGCACAGTCAAAAACCGATTCCACACAGCGGGGTGGGAGGAGGCGCTGCTGTTGGAGGCAAAGGGAAGAGAAAGACAGACATGTCAGCAGCAATGCAGATGGTGATGGGAACCGCACTTGCTAGCGAGTTAAGTGTGTATTGTGTTTTTGCGTGTGTGAGTGTGTGGTGCTATGTCGCGGCTCACGCTCTCTCTCATTCAGATTTGGTTTTCTACCTCCCATCCATGCCTGTCCCAGGAATATAGCGAGACCTTTCCTGAATTATTTATAGACCTGTGCCAGCTGTTTTCCAATTCTTCTCGCGTGCACTCTGTTGAGAAATGCGGGTTTTCTTTCCCCCCCCTTTTCTTCCTAAAACGACTTGATATCTTTTTTTGGGATGCAATTTTGTCATCATTCCTGGTACGCTCTCTAATAAAATACTGACCCCCTCTTTTCCCTCCTTAGGGAGGGGATGCCTTGGAAATAATCATGCTCCACAGAGGAACAGATCGGACCTGCAGCTTCTCCAAACACAGCCTCCTCCTCTAAAGCTCCAGAAAACCAAAAGCATAATTATTAGAAGAATCTTAAAAATTTTTTTAATCCAGCCCCTAACCTCACATGGAAATGGAATAATTATTCTGGATTCTGCATTGGGAAAGCCTCTCCTTTCGCTGCATTACCCTTGAATGGAATCATTTTTACTTTGAATTTGCATCACCTCAAGCCAGAAGATTAACGCCCCCCACCCCCAATTTCCCAGCTAAATTGGATTTTAAATTCTCTTTCATTTCTCCCTTATCTTTCTTATGTGGATATGCAAGCAAGAAGAGGAGACTGGATACTCCCAACATGTTCACTCCCTTAATCTGTCCGTATAGAGGTTCTACTTCTACAAACCAAGGTAGAGAAAATTCTTTTTATTTTTTCCTCACCAGTGGTAATCACTCTTTGTTCATCTTTCTCTCTAAATCCTTCAATCTTTTTTTTTTTTCAGAGAGGGCAGAACATGACTTACTTAAAAGGATATGTAAAATAGGGACAGGAAAATAATGCTGTTTTTGCAAAAAAAAAGGGGTAAAAAAGATCATGCTGCTTCCTTGCCTCATCAAACAGGTTTTTTCTTTGGAGGGGGGTGGTGAGGTGAGGAGGATAGGAAGGAACTTAGTGGTTGAAGGGTGTGTACAAGCATGGCAGAGAAACCTGTGTGATTTTTGAGGTAAATGGCATTTTGATTCATTCATAGGTTAATCTGTGTTTTTATGGGGTATAGGAAATCAAATAATCTTTCCTTTTTAAGCTTTGTCTCCTTTGCTACCTCCATGCCTCCCTCTTTGCCTCCTCTCCATGCCCTTCTTCAAAATAAAAATGACTGTTAAGAATGGTTATGGTTGTTGAACTAAAAATCCACTTGCTGTTTTTTAGACATTGGGCTAACCCTGGGCTTGGAGATGCTGGGAAGCCTATTGCAGAGGGTCTGGTCAAGGTGGGAGAATGGGTTGGTCCCAAGAACACACTTTGGAAGGGTGCTTTTTAGACAGGTGAAAATGATAATTCTGGGAAGAAATGCATTCAGAAAATATTTTGCTCTTAATTTATATTTTATATGCTATTATTTTCAGCTCCTTCTGTCTACACATCTATTTATACACACACATCCCCCAAGCAAACTGTTACTTCCACACTCCTGCAAAATGGCTATGTTGCAGAGTTCTAAAATGCTGTGCATGTGTGAGGGGTGCATAATTTGACACGTGAGTCTTTGTGTTAAACAAAGGGATGTGTGATCTGTGTGCCTTATGCCCTTAAAATAGAATAAAGGCTTTAATTATTATGTTCCTCTACTCAATTTTAAAAGGAAGATACTGTTCTTCTAGGTACTGTGTATTATATTCATGTATGTGAAAAGAGAAATGAGGAACACTTGCCTCATCTGTCTTTAGCTAGTCACTAATGAAATGCAAGACTGAACTCCAAAGGAAATCAGGTTGCCCATAGAGCGAAGGACCATGATAAGATAGAGAGTCTGGGTGCTTCTTTCTTGGGTCTTCAGGTCCTACAACTCTAAACTTAAAAAGTGTCAAAACTCTGGATTTGGTATTTGACAGAGAACCTTAAATAATAATAACTGGTTAGACATTGTTATCTCGGAACATTATGAGTATGAATTTTAATTCTTTATCATCAGTATTTTCAAAAAGCTTTTTTTTTTTAAAACATATTTTATGCCAACATTTTGGAATAATGCAAGAAGACTGGAGAGATCTAGGAAGATCATAGGAAGCAGTCAAAGGCCTTGCAGATGTTTAAAACTGGATTACTGAAAATGTTCTAATTATTTAAGATGATAAATTTGTGTCTAAACAGAATAAAGGCATTTGATGATCTTAGAGTTAGTTTTCCCCATCACAGGAGATGTTGAAGCACAGGCTGGATGACCACTGTGAAGGATGGAGGGGGCTTCCTTTTAAGGCATGGGTTGGACAAGATGACTTTGGAGGTCCCTTCTAACTCTGTGATTCTGTGACTCTGTGAAGTGGAGGTAGTCATTTTTCTTTGTCCAGAGAGGGGGAAGTAAGAGGATGTATATGATCCATTTTTTCAAGCTTTAATGTTTCTGAATTTTTAGTGCTTAGGTTATGAGGCACCCCTTTGTTTCCAGGGAGAGGTAGGGTTCCACTTTGAGCCATGTTCTCACCCTGTCTATAAACGGCCAAGTTTATCTAGTAATTAGCTATTCTCTTAGGAACATCTGTACTGTTTTACAGCCTTCTCCTCCTTTCAAGTATGAGGATCATTTTTTTTCCTGCAGAAATGATGATTTGGGTAAGAAGGACATACTGTGTGCCAAGGCTGCATGCACAGAAAGTATGGACATGGATAGCTTTCTTTGCATCTTCCTCGGTGCTTAGCCTTAAACCCTACCAGTAGTAGGCACTCACTTTTCTGATGATGTCATTGATGATGATAAAGATACTTTACTGCAGAGGGAATCAAGAACAGACATAGGGTCATAGAATTAGAGCTGGAAATAACCTCAGAGAGTCATCTAACCACCTTTGGCCTCACTTTCCTCATCTGTAAAATGAAGGGTTTGGACTAGATGGGGGCTTCAGCTCTAGATCTAAGACCATTTAATCAAAATCCTTCATTTTATGAAGAGGAAGAAGCTGACCCAGTGAAGGGGAGTCACTTGTCCAAAGTCACATGAGTAGAACTAGAGCAGGGGTTTAGAACCCAGATCATCCGACTCCAAATCCTTAACTCTTTCCGCTCTATTGGGGTTTCTTTAGTTTTTTTTTTTTGTTTTTAAGTGCACTGCATATCCCCCCTCCCCTTGCCCCAATTCAAGGGAAATAAAGAAATGCTTGTAGGTGTCACCAGTTGACCTAAATAATAGGCAAAGAGGAATAAGGAACAAAAAGGGAGAAGGAGAAGAGGAAGAAGAGGAGCACAGGAGGAGGGAGAAGAGAAGAAGGAGAGAGAGTAATAAAATTCCATTTGGGGGGTAGGTTGGTGGCTGAATACTGAGAAATTGCCTCAGTGTTAGCTTAGTGGCCCTAGTGCCGTACAGGTTGTTAATACCTTTTCTGGAGTCTAAAGAAATTTTTGAGACACTGGGAAGAAGCAGGTGTTTGGCTTCATGCCAAGATGCTTTCTGTGACACTGTGACTCAGTGGGGTTCTGTGATGTTGGTGTCATTGTTCTCCTCCTTATTTCTCCTGACAGCACCGGGTGCTGGCTAAGCTCAGTTTGGGGCTCAGCTTCTTCTGCCTTTCCTGTTTACCATATGGGTTGCATGAGAAAGAAATGGGGCTAGTGGTGGGAGAAAGTTAAAATTAATTTTAATTGAGGGATCACTGTGATGTAAATTTCAAACAAATTTATAGGAAACAAAGCCTTCCTTCCTTCTTGGTCTGCTTGCCTGTGACATAGAGGAAGGGAAGCCTTTATTTACCTTTTAATTTGCTGAAAATTAATATCATGGTGGTCCCAAATTAAAATGAATTTTTACTTCATCTTCATGAAGGTCTTCCAGGGAAAGAAAGCAGGACAAGGAATTTCAAGGAAGAGGAGTAATTCCAATGACCTTCTTTGTCTCCCAGGTATATCACAGTGTGATGGAGCTCTGAACACCAAAGTGTATGCCTGGTTTGTAGGTAGGTGTTGAGAGGTGAAGAGAAGGACTCAGTATTTTCATATTTTTTCACATTTTAGCTCTCTTCTTGGCTCTATCAGTACGGAATCTTTATTTGATGATTCTTTAGCATTTAATTTTGGGTGATTATGATGTAGGTACAACACATGGTGTGTCATTTGTATTACATTAACCTTGGAGGTCTCTCAATAATTTCTATGGCTTATACCCTCATGCAGGCTTTCCCCTGAAAACACCAGAATTCGGTTCATTTTGTATAAATTGAGTTTCTCCTGATAACATTAGAATTTGATGTCTGGTCGCCCAAAGGACCTTTAGATCACCTGTATCCAGACATGAGATAACAGCACAGTTTTTGTTCAAAACCCCTACCCATAGAGATTTTAGAAATTTCTTTTTTTTTTTAGTAAAATAAAATTTTGGCTTCTACCACTATCATCAAAGAATACATAGGTAGGATATAGACTGGACCTATGATATCGATGTGACAGAAAACATAGAATAGACTCAAAAAGTGAGCCCCTTGACTGTCAGGAAAACTTTCTATCTTTTTGTCTGAAGCATATTACTTCTCTCCTCTGTGTGTGTGTATGGGGGAGTCTGAGCAACCTTTCTTCTCATATTATCCA
Source organism: Phascolarctos cinereus (assembly GCF_003287225.1). Taxonomy (NCBI): domain Eukaryota; kingdom Metazoa; phylum Chordata; class Mammalia; order Diprotodontia; family Phascolarctidae; genus Phascolarctos; species Phascolarctos cinereus. The sequence goes on from NW_027555514.1 coordinate 187,499,519, forward strand.
GTTCCCATGACTCATGGTACCAGTGAAGGAATAGCTTTGGGTTGCTTCCCAGGGAACATGGTTCTCTGCTGTTTCTTCTTCCCTGTTTGGGCTCCATAGACAGTGTAACCTATGGACCTCTCTCCAGGTCTGAGTGAGGCTGGACATTTCTGTATCTTCTCTAGCCATCTTTACCCCCAAACCTTATTCCTTTTGTTGAGACTCCATCTTCTTTATCTTTGGTCCTGGACCCTGGTTGTATATAATTCCTTAGGGGCTTCCTATGCAAGTCTTTCTCCAGAATCTTATATAGTCCAGAATCTCAGTAGCTCTGTCTCTGTCTCTTCTCTGTGTGTGTGTGTGTGTGTGTGTGTGTGTGTGTGTGTGTGTGTGTGTACACATGTACCTGTCTCATGGTGGATCTTATCTCTTTTTAAAAACCAAACAAGTCCGTGAAATCTATTATTAATACGTTATCAACTCAGTGATCCTCACTGGTAGAGGACTCAAAGCAGGGGGAATTTGCACCTTGTTCTGGAAATAGAAGACTCACTTTCTCTGAGCATGTCTGCTGTATGGGTGAAGAAGGAAGAAAGTAAGGGAGAAAATCAGAAAAAAAGAATAAAGAAGGAATAAAAATGAATAAAAAAAGTTCCTCTCGGCACTGTTTTGCATTGTTTGGCTTTCTTTCAGCCTGAGAACAATGACTTCTGGTGGGAGGATAGCATCTTCCTTGATACTTTCTTATCCTAGGATGATACTTATTTGGGAGAGTCACTGACCTGTCTTGTCTTGCTCATTCTTCCATCTGTGTCGGGATCCTTCTAGGACTTCAGCTATTAAACTCACATGCAGATAGCTGTGTGCAGGAAGAGGGCTTTGAAAAGGAAATCACCAGGGCAGTGATTGGAGAGAATTGTCATCAAGAAGTTTATCTAGCTGCTGTCTATTAGCTTATTTGCAAAATGCACTTTTAACCCCTTAGCAGAGAGAAACTCTGCTGAGTCTTGATTTTCTTATATTTTCCATTTAAAGGACCAATTCCATTGGAATCCTACTTTGATACCTCATTGTGGTATGGAGTTGATCTTAGGTTCTCAAAGGCTATTCTGGTGATGTACAGACTTTGGAAGGTTTTACCTATGAAGCTGGGAAGGCTTTGAGGGCAGGCTGAGTGCCAGTCTATAATCTGTTGTCAAACGAACAGTCTAGCTCCATTTAAAGGGGTTCATCAACAGGATGGCCACAGGGTGACAGATTTTTCTGCCAAAGCCGCTCTTAATGATACTCACATGCAGCTTGTAGATGAGTCACAATTTGTGTCAGTTGACCTGAATGTTCATGTCAATGAAACCAAAAGGTCTTTGAAGTTTTGAAGTAAAGAATAAAAAGGGCAAGGTGACAGGTGCTTCTGCTAGCAAAGAATAAAGCTAGATAGACAGGTAAATAGCTAGCTAGTTAGTGCATTTAGTAAGCACTTCTTACTATGTGCCAAATACTGTGCACTGTGCTGATTGTTGGAGATAACAATTCCAAGCATGCCAAAGAAGGAGCTGACTTTCTAATGGGGAAAGACAATGTATAAAGACAACTGGAAGCTTCTGTCTTAGAAAGGAGAAAATTTTATTTAAAAAAAGGAGATGATGGGGAGAGGGAAGGAAAAAAAAGGAATATTTAAAAGGAATAGCAAGTTTTACATAATAGATTTGCAATTTAGTGTACAATCATCATTTCATTATAGTGTTATGGAAATGCTTGTTTTATTTCATAAACTAAAATAAAATAAATACAAATTTTAAAAAAAGTTTAGATAGTCTTATTAATGAAGCAAGATGCAAAGGCCCTGGTTGATGTCTAGGTGTATGTGACAAGATCATAGCAGAGATTCAACTTCTGGAAGGAGGGAAAGGGAGGCAGATGTGGGCTGACATACACAGCTGCAGTATTGAGAAGACTGAGTAGGCTGGCATTGTCTTCTTATGCATGAGGAACCAAATTGATAAAGGAATAATTACACTTGTTTAATGTGGTCTTATCAATAATGGACACTTGAATGGAATTAAGCATCTTTTCTTCCTCTTCTTTTACTATCTCCCCCTTCCCCTAAATATTTTAGAAGTTTCTTTTTTTTAAAATAAAATAAAAATTTAGTCTCTACCACCATTGTCAAAGAGCACACAGGTAGGGTAGAGACCAGATCTATGATGTCGTTGGTGTAAAGAACTCCTAGGGGAGAAGACTCCCTTTACCAATGTAGATTAGCACCTTTTGCGCTTGGGTGCCTAGAGCACTGACTGGTTAGGTGATTTTGACAGAGTCACTCAGCTGGTATGTGAGAGGTGGGATTTGACCCCAGGTTTCCCTGACTTTGAAGCCAGCTCTTTGTCCACTATCCCAGAGGTATCAAACGTGACCATGGACTGCATGCAGTTTACTACACTCCCAAGTGTGTTCACAACCAGATTAAAAAGTAAAATTACAGTCAGTTGATTTTGATTTTAGTCAGTTGTTCTTGGTTGGGGTGGGGAGTTTAAAAGTGTCATATTGGGAGGGATTGTAGAATTTAAGAGTTGGAAGGCTACTTAAATTAGAGCTTGAAGTGATGCATCAGATGTCACATCGCTAATTGGTAGAAGAGCTGTGATTGCAACCAAAATCTTTTGACTCCTAATTCAGAATTCTTGCCACATATTTTAATACACAATAATTTGAAATTTTGTTGTTATGCTACTTCCTCCACAGAACCAGACCACAGCCTCTCTTTGACTTAGCAGATGGTTTTGGAGAGGTGTAGTTATAGCTAACTAACATTTAATAGCTAACATTTATATAGCACTTACTATGTGCCAGGCACTATGCTAAGTGCTTTGCAATTATTATCTCATTTGATTCTCAGAACATCCCTGGGAAGTAGATGATATTATTGTCCAATTTTACAGATGAGGAAGGTGAGGCAAACAGAAGTAAAGTGACTTACCCAGGGCCACACAGCTCTTAAGTAACTGAGACCAGATTTGAACTCAGGACTTTCTGATTCGTAGTTGAAGAATTTATCATCCTGTGGCCATCATGGTAATGAGCATTTCCAAACTTAGCTATGATAGTCCTCAGATTAGAGACTTAACTGTCTCTCACCAGGCTTAGTTCATCCTTCCTGGGCTTATAGGAACTGTCAGAACTTGTAATCCGTACCAGGCTCTCTTCCGTATATGATGTAGCATTGGCATAGACTTTAGTGGAGACTTTCCAACCTTGCATTGATCAAAATAAGACTTTCAGATTATCTGAGGATTAGCTGTGTGTACAATCTCTATAACCCATTACTACCGAAAACAGTTAGTTGTTCATGCAAAGAGCGCTATGCTTATAGAACATTTCATGTAATAATACTAGAAACCTTTCTGCCATCTTTGAAGTGAAGGTCTAGGATGCTGAATGAAGTTCAGTCATTTTTTGTAAATGTAGATGATAGTGTCTGGAGAGAGTGGGGCTGGGGGCTTTCTAGAGAAACCCTATGAAGATTTCACACTTATTTAGCCTGCTACTAGGACTAGCCATTCATAATTTAATCTGTTCCTGGCCTGACGTTTTGGGAGTGTTTTTTTTTTAATTTAAGCAGGAGAATATCCATGTTTGGGGATGATTTGCTATGGGAAAGCATCACATCTAGTTGAATAACTTCCATTTTTGTGCTGGAAGAAAGTGGTATTTGAGATGGATGTTTCCTTGTATTTCTTTCATCTTCTATTTCCCTTCACTCCCTTTTGTTTGCCTCTCCTTCCTTCTCTTTCTCCAGTTGTTTGTGTATCATTTTTGTTTGCCTCATTAATATCAGGAACACACTATAAATCTGTGAAAAGAATCATGGATTTCTTAGGTTTTTGCCAAAGGCTGGGGAAATCAAAGGAATATGATATGGTAGTATTTTTAGGGGACAAGGGGAAGGAGACTGAGGTGAAGAGAGAATATGTGTCGTGTGAGGATGTCACAGGCTACAGATGGAGAGTAGCTGCAGGCTTCTGTGGGCTGAAAATCTTCCCTAGAACATGGCACTATAGGAACAATGACAGATTTAAGTTTCAGAGCATGCTAGTTTAGGAAAATGTACATGGCATAGATCTGAAATGAGCACAATTTGAGGTGGAGAACAATTGACTTTCTGGCCTCGTTATTTGACTTCGAAAAGGTAAATTACACTGTATATATGCATAGCTAAAGTGCTGTGGAATATTCTCCCACGAGCCAGCCCTCACATTTCTTTCTTTAGGTAAAAATGTCAAGAAGGTACACTTTGCTTTATATTCTTCCTTAATCTTTGTGCAGAAAATCTCAGGCCTTTATTCCTCTTATTTTTAAGAGTGGACTTAAATAGAAGGGTTGAAGAAATGTATACTAAATTGTCAGGGGAGGGAGAACTGTAGGGGAAATCTATAGCCGAGTTGTCTTTGACTCCTCAAATAACTGAGTATAGTTTCTGAAGAAAGAGAGGAGACATGTTCTGAGGCTATTATGCCCCTTGCACTTTCTATTGTAACTCTCATCTCTAGCTAAATTTTATATAAATGTATTTTTTAGTTAAGATGTCACATTAGCTGCTGCCTTCAAAACAAATTCTTTGTGTCTTCTCACACACAGACACACAGACACACACACACACTCTGTTTTATCCATGGATAAATGTACTCAGTGATATAACTACCCAAAGACTGGCTGAAAATAATATTCAGCACTTCAGTGGGACTATGACTTTATCAATGTGGATATTCCTTCTATTGTATATTAAAATCCATCCAAGCCATCTCAGCCTAAATGATTCTTGTCTATCTTCTCCCATGGATTCACTCAATATCTTGGAGGCCTTTTTTATATCTTCACGTATTTCCTGGTTACCAGAGTGGCCCTTAAACTGTCCATTTGTCATCTCTCCCTGTTTCCTTATAGCTGGGCCCACCCCCTTTTCTAATCATACTCTTCCTCCTTAAGCCACTTCTTGCACCTTGGACATCATTCAGAACGTGCTGCATCCTCCTTGAGGTGAATGTGCATCTTATTATTGTCCTTTGGTTCACATGCATCTTTGATTCTTCTGAGGATGGAATATCGCCAGGAAATTCCTGTTAAAAGGATGGTGTTTTGTGCTGGGGAGCCGCACTGACTCTTGAAAAACACTGTGGTATTTTCCCAAATGTAATACAGCCAATTCTCTTCTTCCTATTCAATTCTGGGCCCAAATCTTTGTGTATCTGTAATGCTTGTTCTAGATCTATCTCTATCTCTAATCTATAGCTATTTTTCCAGCTACATCTATATGTATATCCACATTCATCTATCATTATGTATATGTATACATTTAGTTATCTTATCTATACTAATTGTCTATCTATCTATCTATCTATCTATCTATCTATCTATCTATCTATCTATCTATCTATCTTAGATGTACACATTTAACATACTGGGGTGTAATTTTGGATTATAAAAATTCTATACAATTTTTCAAAAGCAATCCAGCATATCCTTTTCCTCCATTTTAATTCTGGGCTCAAATCATTGGGTATCTGTAATGCTTCTCCCAGTCTCTCTCTCTCTCTCTCTCTCTCTCTCTCTCTCTCTCTCTCTCCTATAGCTATATTTACATTTACATCTGGATCTATATTTCCATATCTATATATCTATTAGGATATCTATCTCTCCATGTCTATCTATCTTATCTATATGTGCTAATATATACATATAATATGTACCAATTCAACATAACAGGGTGCAGTGTTGGATCATTAAAAACATTACACATCTTCCAAATGAAATCCAGTTGACCTTTTTCCATCATTTTAATTCTGGGCCAAAATCATTGTCCATCTGAAATGTTGCTCACAGAATTTGGTACCAATGTACTAACTCTAGAGACTGGCTGTCCTACTTCATCATGTTATCTTGACAATAGGCATTTTTGATCCATTATGTTTTCTCTGTATGGATTGTTAAGGCAATATGCTTGATGTAATTATGTGTCACTGTGGTATTTCAGGGCTCAATGAGAATCAGCACAATTCAGCATCTGTAGTGTCTCATCATCCAGAGGGAATTCTTCTTTCATTTGGAGGCCTTGTACATTGAAGCAGTCAGTGCTTTTGGGGTGCATGCATCTTCCTCTTTTATGCCCAACTTCATATTACCAGGGTGTTTAAACAGGGTTATCTCTGTTGTTGCACTTATCAAGGTAGATTGTATAATCTAAACATGTGCTTGAGATATTCCTTTGGGGGTAGGGAGCCTTAATGTTGTGTCTCACTTTACTGACACAAATGATCATTTGGAATCAAAAAATAATAAGTACATTAAGATCTACCTATTCTTTGTACCTTGTAGCAAACTGTGTAACTGTATAAAGGTGTGGCTTGCTCTAGATAATCATTTGTGAAAGCCTGCTTATTTTTTCCCTTCTCATTTTCATCAAGGATACCTTTGATATGTGTGAGTAAAGTATTTAACATTTTCTTTTCTTTTGCCCCAATTACATGTAAATACAATCTTTAACAGTTTTAAAAAAAATTTGAGTACCAAATTTTCACCCTCTTTCCTCTCCACTCTCATTGAAAAAGCAAGCAACTTTATATAGACTACACATATGCAGTTATGCAAAATATGGGCATTTAAAAAGAAGGAAATGAGCATTTATTAAGTATCTACAATATGCCATGAACTGTGCTAAGCACCTTACAAATAATATCTCATTTGATCTTCACAACAACTCTGGTGCGTAGGTGCAATTCCATTTTCCAGTTTAGGAAATGGAGGCAGTCAAAGATTATGTGACTTCCCCAGGGTCACATAGCTAGTCTGTATCTGAGGCTAGATTTGAATTCAGGTCTTCCTGACTTCAGACCCGGGGTTATATTGACTGTGCCACTGAGCTCCCTCTAAAATGGGAAAAAAGCCATGTGGCTCACTCAGGAAATAAGCATTTATTAGCAGCTACTCTGTGCCAGGCAGTGTGCTAAGTGTTTTACAAATACCATGTCATTTGATCCTCACAACAATCTTAGGATGTATATGCTATTATTATCTTCATTTTCCAGTTGAAGAAATGGAGGCAGATAGAGGTTAAATGACTTGCCCAGGGCTAAATATCTCCTAAATAACTGAGATCACATTTGAACTCTTAGGTCTTCCTAATTCCAGTCTCATGCTTTATGCATTGTGGCTCCACCTAGACCCTTTAGGCAGTCGTTAGTGATATTTTCTTAGTTGCTTTTTGGGTAATATCACTCATAGTGTTTTTCCATTCTTTCGGTATCTTCTCCTCCGCGAGATAGCTTATAAGATGATCACTCAATGCCTCTTGAGATTGCGTCAACTCTAGTCCAAATTTCTCTGTGTGCACCTAATCTGCTTTAGATGTTTTTCCTGACTTCATCTTCTTGTTGTACGTTTTAAAATTCCTCATATAGCACAGAGAGGAATGATGGATTAAGGTCCAAACATTTCCGCCATCACTGATGATTAATATGGATCATTATTGAAAGGTATAGAGGAAAACCTTAAGTGTTTCCACCTCCCAGTTTCTGCATATTGATACAGGCATTGAGATGTTTGGTTATAGACTCTTTAAGAGATCTCAGAGATCAGAAACCTGGTGGCCTTTAAGTCAGGAGAGTTGGGTTCAAGTCCTGGTTCTCACTCTTCCTAGCTGTGTGGGCAAGTCACTGAGCCTCACCTTCCCCATTTTCAACATGGAGATAATATCACATTAAGTACAATGCAGAGTATATTGCTGAGCCAGTCACTGTCCTCAGCTAAATTAGACATTTTTAAGACCCGCACTTATTTCACACAGGTTAGGATTTAGAGTTAAAAGGGACCTTAGAAGATCATATAGTACAACCCACTCATTTTAGATAAAGAAATAAGCTTGGGGAGGTTCAGTGATTTGTGTGAGACCACAGAGATAGTAAGTAGCAGAACAGGGCTTCAATCCAAGGTTCTCTGAATCCAAATCTAATGATCTTTCTACTATATCACCTTCTTTCAGACTCCATAGAAAAGATTGTATTGTAAGCTGCTTGAGGCTTAGATAGAAAGTAAACCAAAGAGATGGGGCAGTGATGCTACTGTGTCACAAGGTGAGTGACTGCCACTACATTCTTTAGCCCTTCTCTCCTCTCATTGGTGTGCCTTTGTCAGAGCCTAACAGTTAGTGGTCACAGTATCATGACACAATCTACCCCCTTGGACCACTGTAAATACCGGAAACCTATGAATAAATTGGGCTGGGTAAGAAGACTCTGAGTGACTGGTGAAGGATGGCTAATGGTGCATTTATCACAGTGTTGGTTGGAGTTTGCCAGCTTCATTAACCTTCCTCAAAATGCATGAAATCGAGTATTGAAGACTGAAGAGAAGGAGGAGGGTAGGAGGTATTAGGGTGCCTTTATTCTCTGACAGGAATTTTAATCATTGATTATTGGGCTGGCTTAGTTGTTGAACCCTTTAACCGCTTTTTAAAAAAAAATGACAATCAAACTGCAGTAAAGGGGAGAAGCTTTTTAAAAAATGTTTGTCTGTACAAATAGCTATGCTATCTGTAAAGATAAAAAGATCAGCTTTTCTTTGGAGCAGTTCTAGACAGATGTTGCTGGATAGAAAGATTGCTTTGGGTTGTCCTGAACATGGCTGTGCTCTCCAAGTGGGCTTGGTGGTAACTGTTCTAGAGGCATAGATACACAAGGCAGACATCTGAAAGGGAACTGAACAGCTTATTCAATCATCAAAAATCCAGATACTTTTCACTGTATATGGAAAATATCTAGACTGAATATTTCCATACTCACCCATGTTTTGATGCAAAACCTCGTGAGTTCTGTAGAAATATGGTTGGCATCCTTGTGGTTACTGGCTCTTTCCTGAATGGCACTAAGAAATTCTCAGAATTTGTTTCTGGGTTGGGGATAAAAAAGGCTTGATCCAGAGCTTGCATGACTAGAGAGAATTCTCATCTCCCTCATTCCCCTCCTGATTACCTGGGAGAAAGGGTGGCAGAAATATTTAACCTCTGTGCCAAGTTGCATTAAAAGCTATGGTTCCCAACTCCCAAGAGTCATTATTGGCTATAAGGGCAGAAACCTTTTAGATTTGAGTAGAAAAAAAAAACAAACCACAAACTACCAAGTAGGCTTTTGCTTCCTGATATTGTTCTTTTTCTGTTTGTGTATAATTCTTGATTTTTCTTTGCAGGTCCAAGTCTACCTTTGTGTATGCCTAGCGTCTAGCATAGTGCTATACACATAGGAGATGCTCAATAAATGTTTTACAATGAGGGAAGGAATTGGGCATGCAAGAGGAACTTGATTTAGTCTTTCATGTTTATACTTTCATTTTCTTGCCTCTCAACCAGCTTTTTAAAACTGTAGAGAAATTTTCTTTTTAATCTGTGGAATAGATCATTATAATTTGGATGGTTTTTGAGTTAACATCAGAATGGCTATTTGAAGTCAAGATCAGAGTTTGGGGAAGGAGTAAAAGTACCAAAATATTAACTCATCTTTATGTATTGTTTTCTAGCCTATAAAGCAAGCATAGTCTTTATAATAATACTGTGAGTAAGTATGACTATTCCCATTTTATGGATGAAGAAATTGAGGTGCAGAGAAGATAAGTGACTTTCCTAGTGTCAAAAAGCTGGCAAGTTTTAAGAGCCAGAACTGGACCCTAGGTCTTAGTATCATGCCTGGCACATAGTAGGCACTTAATAAATGCTAATTGATTCTGTTTAGTGTTCTTTCAACTATATCTCACCTCTAGAGTATTAGATCCTTGCTAAAGCCTCATATTTTATTTTGTGCTGAAGATGTTTTCTTAGAAAAAGTTTCCATTCATCATTCTACTCATTTTCAGCTACCTCTCATTCTACTCTTATTTGCAAAATTGCAGTGCTGCTATATTCAAAACAGATGCATTACCTCCAGATATAACAATAATTCCTATCTGATGTTTTAAGGCTTCTAAAGTACCTTTATCATAGCAAACCTATGAGGTTGGTAGTGCACATGTGATTATCTCCACTTTATAAAGGAAAAAAACAAACACAAAGCTTTGAGGGATTGAATGATTTGTTCATGGTCATATATAGCCAGTAAGTGTTGGATTCAGGATCAAATGCAGATGTCCTGCCTCCAAGCCCAACTTTTCTGACTCTTGCGCCATGTTGCCTTTCCAATTCAAGACCCGCAGCATTGGGAATCATCAATGAATCCTACAGGAAGCACAGCAGGGATTTCACAGCAGCTGGACATTGTTATTAAGGAAGCTGTGTGTATGTAACTGAAGCTCAGAATAGCAAAGCCGTGTGTGCTGACAGTTAGGTTCAGGCAAAAAAGGCGCAATCTTTGAGTAGTCAGTGTTGATAAGAGTACTTTGAAGATAAGCAGTGGAAAAAAATGCAATTCCTTCACTTTTCTTTCTGTTGAGATTTGCGCTTAGGGGAAAAAGGTGTTTGCTATTGTGCACAGGGTGAGCTATAAACAGAGTCTAATTTGGGACTTAATCTAAAATAGCTCTTATTTGGACCCTTTCTGTTTGTAGGCTAGTGGGAATGCTTTGTGCCTTGCTCCTGGCAAATAGTAGCATTGTCTAAGCTGGAGAATTAAAACCACAAAACCATTAAAAACTCTAGTTAACCTTTTAATCTTAATTTACCGCTGATAAAAGCTGAGCAATTAATTTCACTGTAGATCACTGTCTTCTGTTCTTCTAAATAGTGGACATGACTTATGCCTTTGCTTCACCAATAATCTTGACAATTCCCACTCACCTGCTAACCTTGAACCTTAGACTGTCATCTTGCTGGAAGAAAAAGTAATTGCATTGTTACCAGATTCTGGGTATTTTGTTTTTCTTTTATCCAAAGTGACTAAATATTATCTTTTTAAAGTATCACCCTCTCAAAGTGTACAGGTGGAACAAATGACTGTGGCCATAGAATTTGAGACTTTCAAGGGACCTTAGCGGCCATCCAGTCCAACTTATGTGTGAACAGGATTCATATTATAATACGCCTGACAAATGGTCATCCATCCTCTACTTTCAGGCTTCCAATGAGGGGAATAGACTTCCTCTCAAGGTAATGCATTCCACTTTTGGACAGTGCCCACTGTTGAAAGTTTTCCCCTGACATCAATTATAAATATTCCTCTTCACAACTTTCATCCACTGCTCCTGGTTCTACTCTCTGGGACCAAACACAAAAAAATCTAATCCTTTCTCCAATAATAGTCCTTAAAATACAGGAAGACAGCTATCATATTTCCCAGAATCTTCTCTTTTTCAGGCTTAACATAACCATTCCCTTCAACTGATACTCAAATGACCTGAATTCCAGGTCCTTTACCATTTTGATTGCCATCTGAATTCTCTCTATTTTATTAATATTCTTCTTAAAGTGTGGCACTCAGATCTGAGCACAATACTTTAGATGAGGTCTGATGAACTCATAGTACAACGTGATTATTACTGGAAGCAATGCCTCCCTTCGTGGAGGGCCAAGACTGCCTTTCTTGACTGCCACCTCACACTGCTGACTCGCATATTGAACTTGTAGTTCACTAAAATTCCCAGGTCTTTTTCAGAACAATTAATGTCTATCCATTCTTCCTCCATCTTGTAGTTATGAAGGTGATTTTTTGTAATCACATTTAACAATCTCAAACACTGTTTTTCCTAAAACATTTAAAAGGCACTGTGTTTTTGTAATAGTTAAAATTCACTTCACCTATTGAAGTTTTTATACAGTGTGAATATCTTTTTCATGTCTTAGTTTTCTCTTATTTGTACTACATAAGTGTTCTTGAGAGATAGTATGGCATAGCAGATAAAGGACTGGTCTTAGAATCAATTGGGAAGATCTGGATTCAAATCTTATCCTTCACACTTACTAACTTTATGATCATGGCACGGAAAAAAACCCACATTCTCTCGATGACCTACACAACTCTTAAAGACTATAATTTACATAGAAATTCCTTATCTATATTAGTGGAGAGAGTTTCCATACAAGAATTTCTTCATGCTAATGAAATAAAAGCATGTACACACATACACACACTAATAAAAGCTGTTATTGTTCAGTTGTTTCAGTTGTATCCGACTTTTCATGACCCCATTTGTGGTTTTCTTGCAAACATGTTAGAGTGGTTTGCCATTTCCTTCTCCAGCTCATTTTATAGATGATGAAACTGAGATAAACAGTGTTAAGCTGTTTGCCTGGGGTCACCTAGCCGGTAAGTGTCTGAGGCTGGATTTTACCTCAGCAAGATGAGTCTTCCTGACTCTGGACTTGGAGCTCTATCCGCTGTGCCATCTAGCTGCCCCTACTAATAAAAGATCCGGGTATAAAAAGTATAATGCCACACTTCATATAATGCCTCATATATATATATATATATATTTTTTTTTTATAAAAGGGCTTATTGGTAACAGCCTCCAAAGGGTTATTAGATTAGAAATATCTTATATTTCATCATTATCCATTATAGTGTCTCCACTCGTCTTTAGGAAAAGATACTAGAGAATGTTGGGTGGATAGGAGTGGGAGCAGTGGCAGGCTGACAGCTTATTAGAAGACAAAGCCACAGGCTTGACGTTGTGGGCTGTGAGTGCCCATCTTCTGTGTTCTTGTTTCACTTTCAATGATTTTTATCTACAAAATGAACAGTAACAAATCTTATTTAAAAGACTGCAAGCAATTTTGAGAAAGGAGAATAAAACAAACCTCTGAGCCTTGGGCAAAGCCCATCCAGGTTACTAAAATAGAATTACTTTTTCACATAGGTAACAGAGTTAAGAGAGACTAGTTTTCATTTGTCCTTTGATTTAAGAAGAATTCAGAACAACCATTAGCAAAGAAGAGCAGGACAATGTGATGTGCAGACAGTTAGGGTTTGTTGCTGCTACATCATTAGGAATGTGGAGAAAAAAAAGCTAAAGGACAAAAACCCAAACCTTTATTGGTTGGAATTGAATCAGAATTGAGTACTTTGTGTATTTATTTATGTGTATTGTGCTCTCCCCTGAATGCTAGCCACTTATGGTACATAGAATTCTTGTTCTCCAGGAGCCTAAACATTATATGAAAAGCAAAGTTAGGTTTGGCAGAGTTTAGCCAATGATCTCTGGCTCGTATAGCCCCTAGATGATACACTTTTCAAAGGACCCTCCATCTAGTCAGAGCCTCATCTGAGCAAGGATATCCTCCAACATCTCTGACAAGGAGTTACCCTATGATGGAAGATGTTCAATGACGTGGAATTCATTAATTCCATCCCACTTTTGGAAAGTTTTAATTGTTGGGAAGTTTTTTTTTTTAATATCAAGACAGAATTTGTATGTGAACAACTTCCACTCATTGCTTCTGGTTCTGCCTTCAGAACAAGTCTGATCCCTTGCCCACAGAAACAGCCCTTTGAACAGGTGTGGCTAGATCTTCAAAAAAAAGAAAGACATGAAAAACTAGTTACTTAAAGATCAAATGGGTGACATCTTTACTCATTGCCCCACAGTTGCTGGATCAATAGTTGAGATTTCATCTGTGACTTCTGTGTCTTCTGTACTTATTATTCTGTTCACTAGGGAGGCAGTGGGTTATAAAAAAAGAACACTGGATTTGGAGTTAATGGACCTAGGTTCAAATCTCAACTTAGCTACTTACTATAATGTGACCTTGGGCAAATTATTTAACTTCTCTGGGCCTCAGTTTCCATATATGTAAATTGCAGAATTAGTCTCTACGATCTCGTCCAGGTCTATATCTATGACACAGATGCAGCCTGAAATGACATCAGTTTTTTTATTTTTGGTTACCATGTTACGCTATTGGTCTTTTTAGTTAATAGGCCACCAAAAACCTTTTTTAAAATGAATTGTCTATCTATGCCTTCCTCATCTTGTATTCACTTCATTGTTTGTTGTTTTTTTTTAAGCTCATAGTAGGAGGTTCAAGTTTTCTTTCTTTTGTTCTTTTTCATCTGTTCTTTTCTTCTTTTGTTCTTTCTTTTTTCATTTGTTCTTTCTTTTTTTTAAAAACGTGGTAATTAGATAGGTAGATAAGGAAAAGGTTGTTGGCATAAAATACCTGGATTTTAGCTAACCAGTTAACAAAGGCTCTCATTCTGTCTTCATAAATAAGATAGGGCATGAAGTGGGAAAAGAATAAAGAAACATTTTGGCAAGTTTTGTAATTTACCAATTTGGCAACCACTTTGAGGAAACGAGGGCTGGAGAAGTGCTGAGGTTGGCACCGTTTGCTTTTGCCGTGCCTGTGGTTCATGGCACTCTCATCTCACAAATCTCCAATCTATTCCAGTCAGTATGCTCGAGGTTTACTGTGAAGGCTCCCACAGTTCTCTAGGAGTAATCCCACATCTTGCTTCCCTTTGCTGTCGTTGGCTGGCTCAGCCACACCAGTGTGTTGCGGCCCTGTGCTCTAGCTGCTTGGAAGGAAAACCCAAAATGGAGTGGGGATATATGCTTCTTTGCTCCCCTAAGCCTGTGAAACTCTCAGCAGGAAATTTCTTCAAGGCCAAAGGAAGAGGGAATCTCACGGATTCTGGGAAATGTATGCCCACACACCTTTCCTGCCTTCCCTTAGCCTTGTTGGTTCTTTACCTGGGAAATCTGGGAAGGCTGTGGAAAGATCTGTTACATCCACAATCATTGATTCCCTTTCCAGGTGCTCATAAACTATTCTTTGAATATGTTGCAAGAATTTTGCCTAGAAGTAAAATCAAACTCACTTGCTTCCAGTCTGAACCTTACCTTCTTACTTAAAATAGTCAGAAAATTTTCATGTCTCTAGTCCTGTGGCATCTCTCCCATTGTCTTCAGTTTTTCTAAGATCACTGACCTGTAATTCAACAATTACATCAATATTCTTTTAGTACCCCAGGATATCATTCATCCCATACTGCTGGTATGTAATGATTAGTGATTTCACCACTTTCAACTCAAATTGATATTTGTTGATAACCACAGATATCTTCTTAACATTTCTTTACTTGTCTTGTGTTTTAGCTCCATATATCAGAGGCCTTATGACATTCAACACAGGCATGTTGTAGAAAACAAGGAATGAGGCAGAAGTTACTATAATGGATGCAACATTTCCATAACAAATACAGTTTTCAAAACTGTAATGTGATTTCTTAGAAGGTAGTGGCTTCCACTTTATTGGAGGTCTTCAAATAAAGATTGGATGGCCACTTGTGGGATTATTCTAGAGGGGATTTTTTTTTTCAGGTATTAGCTGGGCCATGTGACCACTGAGATCCTTTCTGTCTCTGTAGTTTTGTGACTTCTCAAGAGACATGAAACATAAAGGAATACAAGGTATGCATACACAGGATAAGACCTCCAGAAATAATAGACTCCTGGAGTTTCCTTGTTCCCTTAGTAATAGAAATTCCCCATACCTGCCCTCCACTTAAATATGGGGAGTTGGAAAATTTGGGGAGGGGAACATGTATAATGGCAAGTAGATGGTGAAATGGCTTGAGTGAATGGCTGGATAGAAGTGAGGCTGAAGCCTGGTCTGGTGGCTAGGGCTAGCCAGGAGATACAATAGGCTAAGTGGCTAATTTGCACATGACCAGTTACTAACAAATGGATCATGGTCTTTGGGTAGGGGCTCCAAAGATTAATGGATTACTTCTTGAGAGAATTGGGTCATGGATTCTATAAGCCCTGGATGTAGAGGTACACCTCTCAGGTCTGGTGGAGGGCACTGGTCCAGGTGGAGGGGAGCAGGACAGTGGCAATAGGCAGATGGTTGGATGACTGGATGGATGTCTGAAAGAAGCATAAAAGATATCAGTGAGGAAATGTATGATAAAGAAAGAAAATGCCCTGGTCATGCATTGAGAGTGAGTCACAACAGATAGCCTAAATATTAGATTGATACTCCCAGGATATTGAAAGTCTTGTAGGAGAAGCCTCCAGTGTGTTGGGTAGATTTGTCTGTGGAAGACTTATGGGAGGATAGGGAATCACATTGAATGAGGAGGTATAAATGGGTTGCTGTCTTTGCTGTTGGAGGGAGTACTCATTCATGAATTCATGGGTGTGCTGAAGTATAGAAGCTGCGTGCATAATGGTTATTCCTTTGCATGTTAAATGATATCATAGAATAATTTTATGGTCCTAGTTTGTAATGTACCTCTGTGTCAAGAGGAGAAGACTTATATAGCTTTTTCTGAGTAGCATATCAACCTAGCTAATGAGGGATTCTGTGTTGGCTCCTAGAGAAGACTGAGAACAATGTCTTGGAACACTAAGAACAGATAAGAATCAATTAAAGATTTAAAGGTAGAATGGGGTTGTACTAACTCATCTCTAAATTCATTTCTAGTATTAAACTTCTATAAGTCTGATTCAAACGTGACTTTGGACAAAGTGACCATGAATCTACTCAGGGGTAGGGAACCTGCAGCCTTGAGGTCACATGTGGCCCTATAGGTCCTCAAGTGTAGCCTTTTGACTAAGTCCAAATTTTACATAATAAATCATTTTATTAAGGGGATTTGTTCTGTGAAGTTTGGATTCAGTCAGAGGGCCACACTTGAGGACCTAGAGGGCCACATGTGGCTTTGAGGCCACAGGTTCCCCACTCCTGATCTATATAATTTTTAGGATTAATTAAAAATGGAACTGGATGGAAACAAGGAACATAAAGCAAATTTTGAGAAATAATGTTTCAGGTATTTTAGAAAAAATAATAGGAAAGGACTTTATTGAAAAAAGGCATAAAAGGTAAAACAGTTCAAAGAATAGCTGGCTATGCCTTAAGGAAGCATTGCTAAGGACACAAGAAAAATGTGTATTTTTTGCATAAAAGAGGCTAGCAGGCTAAACAAAAAATTTTGAATAATGAGGTGAAATGAGAGGCAAAGCAGTGGTCAGGTAGGCCTTATTCAAAGACAATAGTGAAAGCCAATACTATGAAAGAGAATAAATGCAAGGTGAAAAATTATAATGGGATATTGAAAGAAATTTTATTGATATAATAATAGCTAACATTTATAGACCTCATGAAGGTTTGCAAAGTCATATCAGGAACAAAAGACAGAAAGGGAAAGTATCTTCTAACATATATTAAGGAAAAACATGGGTTTGCTTTTATTGCTTACTGAAAAAGTGAACTGTGACTTGGACATTAGAAAAGATAACATGGGGGGCAGCTAGGTGGCACAGTGAATAGAGCACAGGCCCTGAAGTCAGGAAGACCTGGCTTCAAATCCGGCCTCAGACCAAACACTTGACACTTACTAGCTGTGTGACCCTGGGCAAGTCACTTAACCTCAATTGCCTAAAAAAAAGAGAGAGAGAAAGAGAAAGAGAGAGAGAGAAAGAGAGAGAGAGAGAGAGAGAGGGGGAGAGAGAGAGAGAGAGAGAGAGAGAGAGAGAGAGAGAGAGAGAGAGAGAGAGAGAGAGAGAGAGAGAGAGAAAAGATAACATGGGATTGGGAGGCATAAAAACAAGTTAGGTTTAGGAAGGACACGGTAAAAGTTATTAATTAAACAGTATATACAATTTATAGATATTTTAGAATATGGAAAGAAATTGTCATTTCATTATGTCAGACTACCACTTTTTTAGAAATTGCAAAGGCTTGAAATTTTTGGCAGGCCTTTCGCCTGTGCCCTTTGGAATCCATTTCATAGTTAACAAATTCTACTTCTTTCTGGATCTCTTTAAGGAGGTTGAAAGAATGTAAGATGCATTAGCTGAAACCTTGCTTTCCCCTGAGGACTCAACATCTCTGACAGTCATCCCTAATGCTGACTGCTTCTTTTCCTGCTCAGCCTCTCCTCCTCTCCACCATCTTCATAGAGTCATAAGCTCTAGAGTGCGAAGGCACCCTAGAAGTCATCTTAGAAGTCATATTGCCTCATTTTACAACTGATGAAACTGAAGTGATTTGGCTAAGGTCATAAAGTTGATATGTGTCAGTGTGACAGAGTTGGAATTTGAAACCAGGTTATCTGGCTGAGAATCCATTTTCCTTCCTACTTTGCTATGGGGGAGTATGCAGCTACTCCCCACAGCAATGTCAAGACCCAGATACCATGACACCTGTCCTTTGAAGTTCATAACTTCTAATTATACTCCCATTTTTAGATCATTGTTGATATTATTTGATTACTACTCCTAGAAGCTATACAGTATCAGTGTAGATATCATACAACATGTAGTCTTAGAGAGTTTCCTAGATCACTAAGAGGTTAAATGAAGTATGATTTAAATTAAGGTAAATATGTGTTAGAAGCAGGTATTGAATGCAAATCTTCCTGTCTTTGACAAAGGCCAGTTCTCTATCCACTGTTCTTTGCTTTCTTTTAGAGACATATCTGGTAGATGTCAATAGGCTGCAGAATGTTACCAGTGCTGAATAACAGACCAAAGATGGTGCAAGAGACATCATCAAATAAATGTATGACTAGAAGAGTATGTGGGTTGGTCATATAATCAATTAACAAGCATTTATTAAGCACCTACTATGCACCAGGCATATTTTAGGTGCTGAGGCTACAAAGGCTAAAATGAAACAAGGAGCTTCCATTCTATTTTGGGAGATATCATGAATACATAGAAGTATATATACAAAATAAATACTAGGAAATTTTTGTGAGCAGGGCTCTGGCAGCTGGGAAGCAGGATCAGAAAAGGCTTAATGTAGAAGGTGGCACTTGAACTGAGTTTTGAAGGAAACAAGGGATTCTAAGAGATGGAGCTAAAGAGGGACAGCATTCTAGATATGGAGGGCAGCCAATGTAAAGGCATGGAGAATGGAGACCAAGTGTTGTGCATGAAGAACTATAAGGAGTAACATAGTAAGATGGATGTACTATATTCCAGTAGTACCGAGGTGGTGCAAAGACATCTAGAATAAGTCTTGCAGTACATTGGGTAGAGCCTTTATTTATATGAATTCATAGACAAGTAACACAGGATGAAAAGTCATGAGTATTTGTAATCTGTATCTTTGGGGAAAATACTTATATTGGTCTATTGAAGTAAATGTAGTCTTATACTTGAGTTCCAAAAAAAAATCAACTTTGTAAATATAAAATGGCCAGGGAGGTATGGCTGGATAGTGGTTAGATGAAGATGTAGGGATTTGACTGCACTGCCAGCTTGACATAAGTCAACAGCATGATATGGCAGCCAAAAAAAAAATTATGCTGCATTGAGAGACTTATTGCCTAGGGCTAGGGAAGAGATCATCAGATTACAACTGGAGGTGAAAAGCATTAAGATCATACTCTATGAGGATTGGCTGAATGAATTAGAAACATTTGGCCTGTAGATATAATAGTCATAAGGCTTTTATGTGGAAAAAAGTAGGAAAAATCTGTTAAAATAATTTTTAAAAAATTGGAGTGGCAGAGGGGAAAGTTAATCTGGGCCAGGAGGTTGGAGTGGAAGAATTTCCTACAGAGGAGGAAAGGAAAAAGGACTACTTGGAGATAAAAACAAACAAATTTGAGCTCCTTCGAAAAAGAAAGAGCTGGATGCTGTAAGAAGAAATCAGTTGCTTGTCCTCCAAGTAATGATAAAATAGGTCCATAACATGCTTTCAGGTTAAAGACCATCCAGTAAAAGTCAGAGAAAGGAGAGATGGTGGTTCACCATTCCCTGCTCAAGGGTACTAAGGCAGCTATTTGTCTATTTGATAAATAATAGAGATGTCTTTTGTCTTTTGGAGTATGTATCTAAAACATAACAAAGAACTGGTAATTCATGTGGACACTAGTGATACTGCCCAAAGAAAAAAGCTGGAGGGCATTAACAAAGATTATGAAGTCATAGGCAAGAGATTGAAGACCATAGGGACAAGGTGGTGGTTTTATCACTGTCTCCTACTGAAGGCAAGGAATACAGAAGAGAAAAGCTGATTGGGAAGTAAATGTCTGGCTAAGTAGATGATGGCTGAGATTGGGATTGGGGTTTCTGGGTCATAGCTTAAAATCTAGGAGTAATATGCTCTTGGATAGGGATTGAATACACCTAAGAAAGGCTGATAAAAATGTGTTTGATTTGTGTCTTGTGATTCTAATCAAAGGAATTTTAAAATGAAAATAGGGCAGGAGGAGACTGCCTACATGTATTTTCCAAGCCACATATCATAGAGAGAGGCTACAATGTAGGATACAAAACAATAGTTTTTGGAAGTACATTCAGGAGCTCACCAGAGACAAAATCTAAGCAGAGAGCCAAAAGTACAACAATGGCCTTAAATGCCTACACAAAAATGTACAAAGTTTAAGAGGATGAGCCAGAGGTACTTATGTAAGGAAGCAAATTTGACATCATAATTACCACTGAGTTTCAGCAGGATGATATTCATAACTGAAATGGGACCCTGGATGGGTCCTATAGCTTATTCAAAAAATGTTTTTGTTTGGTTGTTTTCAGTCATGCCCAACTCTTTGAGATCCTATTTGGAGTTTTCTTGGCAAAGATACTGGAGTGGTTTTCCACTTTCTTCTCCAGCTCCTTTCATACGCGAGGAAACAGGCAAATACAGTTAAATGACTCATCCATGGTCATACAATTCCTAAGTGTCTTTGATCAGATTTGAACTCTGGAGGATGAGTCTTCCTGACTCCAAGCCTGGCATTCTATCCACTCTGCCACCTAGCTGCCCATTCAAAAGAAACAGAATAGATGAAAGCGTATGGGGGTGAGGTAGATTTGTATACTAAGATGGTGCCATCTTAAGATATAAATCTGCTTTATATCTCCTTTCTCTCAGTGCACTCATATGAAGGAATCCAGGAATCAGAGGAGGAGCATGGTAGAAAACATTTGTGTGAAGATCAGTGGAGCAGTTTTATCATCAAAGTATACTATTGACCACCTAGACAGAAAAAAGAAGAAATAGATAAATCATTTGGGAAACAGATCACAAGCCTGGCACAGAGGCGTGCTTGGTACTGATGGGCGAATCCAATTATTTAGAATCTGCTAAAGCATTTTCTCTGCCAAAAGCAGAGTAGGTAATCATTTCCTGACTTTCACTAATAATAATTTCATTCTTCAAAGGGTAGAGAGACCAACAAGGGAGAATTCTCTTCTATATTTGAATCTCACTAACTGGGATGAACTAGTTGCTGTGGTGGAAATGATGGGAACCTTGGGAGGAAGTTAACATTCTTCTTCAAACTTGTGAAAAAAGAAAGGAAGTCTGGGCTAGTTTGATATACACACAAAACTTTTGCTAGGGTAGATTTCAGGGGCTTTGAAGGAAGAATAGGTAGAAAATTCCATGGACTAAAATTCTACAAAGGTAGTCATCCTAGGAGAGATGGGGAGCTCTCAAGAATGAAATTCTGAAGATATAAATCAAAATGATCTGAATGAAGAGAAAAAATGGGAATTATTTGAAGAGACTGATGAGTAAACACAGAGAAGTTATCAACTAAATCAGATTTTCAAGTGATATATGCAGAAAATGGAAGCAAGGCCAAATAACAGCATAGTGAGAACAGTGAGAGGCAGATAGATGGTGCAGTGGATAGAGCACCTGTCCTGGAGTAAGGAGGACCTGAGTTCAACTCTGGCCTCAGACACTTACTAGCTTTGTGACCCTGGGAAAGTTACTTAACCCCAATTGCCTTAAAAAAGAGAGAGAACAGTGTCAGTATGCCAAAATGAGGCGAGTCAGGGGAGTAAAGCTAAGGATAACAAAAATGAAAGTTAAACCTCTATTGGGGAAAAAGAAAAATTAATGAAAATATGGGACTGCTCCTTGGGGTGATGGTACATGCTAAATGATGATGACTAGCAACATAAAAAAGTCTGAGATGTTCAAATTCTCATTTCACTTCTGTTTCCTCTGCCAAGGAAAATGATCTTTGGACAGAAGAGAATACGGGATGGATACCTAGTATAAGTAAGGGAATTGAGAGCATTGAGAGAATCTAGAGCACCCAAGTTCCTTTGAATGATTCAAGTCACCTGGTCTATTGAATGACATTCCTAGGTACTAAAAGAATTGGTGGATATGGTTTCTGAGCCACTATTGGTGCTTTTTGAATGATTTTAAAATTCAGTTTTATTTCATCTTGTGATTTCTCCCCTCCCTCCATCCCCTACCCTACTCATTGAGAAGGGAAGAAATATAACACTAATTATACATATGAAGTTATGCACAACATTTCTGCACTACCCATGAATGATTTTGGAGTGCAGAAGTACCATAGGACTGGAGCAGGGAAAATGTTCTGATTTTCAACAGAAAAAATAGAATAGAATTGATGAGCTTGACTTCGATTTTTTTGGTGAAATTTTGTATTGTATTTTTAGAGCACTGGTTAGTCAACATCTTAAAAAAGGAAACAGTGACCACAGGAATGGATCCTATGACAGTACAGTTAGATGGACTTGAATGGTTGAATGGCAGGTCTCAAAGTAGTCAATGGTTTGATTACTCTTGAAAAGAAATACTCCAAGGGACCCATGCTTGACCTAGTGCTGTTGAACATATGAAGAAAAACACTATCTGCATCCAGAGATAGAACTAATAAATAGAAGTATGTATAGAATAATTTTGCATATGAATAACTATTTGTGTCTAATGGTAGCCATCTCTAGGTTGGGGAAGGGGTTAGGGAAGGAAAAAAAAAGAAATTTACGTGATAATTTTTTTGTATATTTGAAAGGAATAGCAAGTTGTGCATAGTAGATTTTCAGTTTCATGTGTAATCATCTTTTTTTACTGTACTTTGTTATGGAAATGTGTGTTTTATTCCCTAAATTAAAATAAAAAAAAGATAATAAAATTTTTAAAAATCAATGCTTTGTGGCTGGTTTATCAAAATTTCATATGACTCAAAGCTGGGAGGGTTAACAGTACACTAGATGACAGAGTCAGGATCTCAAAAGATGTTGCCAAGCTTGAACATTAGACTAAATCTAACTAGATGGAATTGAGCAGGGGAAAGTATGAAGTTGTATGCTTGAGTTCAAAGTGTGGGAGAGGAGTGGTAAGATAACAACTTGAGAAATATCTGGGACTTTTAATGTAAGTTCAATAGGAATCAAAAAAGTATGACACAGAAGCCAAAAAAAATTATCGCAATATTGTGCTAATGCAATACTGAGCGGCACAACTTCCAGGAAAAAGGAGGTGACCTTTCTGTCCTCATCAAACCCCACCTAGAGCATCATGTTCAATTCTGGGCACCACAGTTTAGGAAAGATATTGAGAAGCTGGAAAGTATCCAGAAAAGGGTAACCAGCATGGTGAAAGGCTGTAAGTCCATGTCTTATGAAGAGCAGTTGAAGGATCTTGGGATATTTAGTCTAGAGAAGAGAAGACTAAGGGGAATATGATAGACTTCTTGAAATATTTGAATGGTTGTCGTGTGTGGAAGAGGAATTAGATTTATTTTATTTTTGCACAGAGAGCAGAACCAGGAGAATTTGCTGGAGGATGTGAATTGGCATATTGAGGATCTGGGAATCCTAACTCTTGGAACCAGGGCTGGAAAAGACACGAGAGGTCATTGGATCCAAGTCTCTCCTTTTACATGTGGGGAAACTGGGGACCAGAGAAGTAAAGGGACATAGTCACACAGCTAATATACATCTGAAGCAGGCCTTGATGTATCCAAGAATGGCACCCTATTCACTGTGCTACACTCATAGGAAAAGCTTCCTAATAATGAGAGCTATCCTAATGTAGAATAGGTTGCCATGGATGTTAACAGATTCCCCTTCATTGAAAATCTTCAAGCAGAAGTTGGATGACCACTCGTTGGACATGTTATCATGGGGTTTGTTTTTCAGGTTAGAGTTATACTATAGAGCTACTGAGATTTCATTCAGCTCTAAAATTCTGTGATTCTTTGATTTTGTGCTTTGAGCCTCTTCCCTCCCATCTTCCTTCCCCATCTACCTTGAGGATTGGGAATTTCATCAATGAGACTATTACTCACCAACACAGTTGGCAGGTGATTTCATGAATTGGTATAGCCAAGAAAATTTATCATCCGAAGGCAAACCTTCTGGTAATGGACTTCTCCAAATTTAGCTAGTCTGGTCCTCTGATGACTGACACATAGTCCATCACCAACCTTAAGACTTCAAGCTTTTCTACTTTGGTATAACCTGTCAGGGCTTAGAGCACAGTGTCACTCCTTCCCCCTTTCCCCCAATGCTGGTTGAGGTACCAGAGGATTTTAATGGAGGATCTTACATATGTCTTTTAGAATGGTCTTCTTTGAATGCTATTCATCATGTGACTCCCCTACTTATTGTGGTTGTTCCTTGTTTTTAACAAATATGAATCCCCTATACAGCCTTCAAAGTCCTTAACCAATTGATATTGGTCTCCTCATACTCAACCCCCATCAACCTCTTCTCTTTATTATTTTCCTATTTGAACTCTGTTATAGCCAAATTAAGTTGTTTGGTGTTTTATTGAACACATTTTTCAATTTTCATTCCTGTTTTTCTGTAACTTGGCATGTTTATCTTCCTCTTTCCTGGACTTTTTTCTGTTTTTTTTCTCTACTAATACATTTCTATAATCTCCTTCAAAACTCTCCTTATAATCCATCTGTCAGGAAACCTTCCATGATTAATCCCATCAGATTCTGATCAAAGCTGGTTTGTGGGATTTAGAGCATGGAGAGACTTTACAGATTATCTGTTCCAACCCCCTTGTTTTGCAGATGAAACTGAAGCTAAGAAAGGTTAAATAAGTGCCCAAGATGACACATAGTTAAGTATCAGTACCTAGAGTCACACCTAAGTCTTCTGATTCCAAATCACCAACTTATATTGGCTGATTTGTAGCTTTTTTGAAATATTTTAAAGCTTTTTTCTGTATGTGTGTTTTGGGCCCCCATGTGGTTAGTTTTCTAGGAACTGGGCCTTCTCCTTTTTGATAAAGATATATTTTCTACATTTCAATATAATACTGTGAGCTAAATAAATAATGTCAGTTTGTCTGATTTCTTTCCCAATTCTAGGAAGAGATCCAAGGACGTTTCTTTTTGTCTTAACACCGTGCTTTCTCTTCTGTAGAGAGTAGTGCTGAGTTATTATTTCGTGGCTTAAGTAACTGATATGTAAATAGAATTGCCAGCATTTTAGGAGGGAGTTGATAGTGAGATCATGATTCAGAAATACGCATGCTACTGACCTATAGATCACAGGTTATAAACATGAAGAAGAAAGGGACGTGCACTGTCATTTAGGATAACCCTTTATGCTAAGGAAGAGGCACCTAGACAGCTCAGTGGATAAAGTACTAGGCCTGGAGTCAGGAAGACCTCAGTTCAGATCCAACCTCAGACACTTAACTAGCTGTGTCCTTGGGCACATCGCTTACTCTGTTTGCCTTAATCCACTGGAGTAGGAAATAGCAAACCATTCTAGTATCTTTGCTGAGGAAAACCCCATGGATAGTACAGTCCATGAGTCACGAAGAGTCAGACATGACTCAACAGTATAACCCATTGATTTTACAGCTGAGAAAACGGAAGGCTGAGTAGTTAAGTAACTCACTAGCCCAGACTGTCACAGGTATTAAATGGCAAAATCAAGATTTGAATCCCGATCTTTTGATTTTAAATCCAACAGTCTTTCCACTATACCCTTGGCATTCCTTATTGGAGATATTTCATAGGACCAACACAGGAAAATCAGCACTTTTACAGTAGTTTTCTAGTCTCCCATTTCCCCTACTGAGGAATAATATGGGAGCTCAGAGATCATACCTTCTTGAGGGTAACATTTCCTTTTGAGATCAAATCCTGAAGGGTTGTATAGGAGGGCTAGCTTTCTTTTCAGAGGCTGGCTGGGAGAGGGTTATAAAATGGGCCTGAAAGTTGTTTGTCAGTCCTCTCATTTCAGCACAGTGGCAAGTTAATTAGTAGTAGGTAAAAGAATTCCTTTGAAATTCCTCTCTCTGAACTCCACTGAGAAACACCTCACGTCTCTGTCACATGCCTATACATATACAGTGTGCTCACCTCAAGTCTCCAAACAGCTCTGTGCTCATTTTTCCTCCCAGATCTCAGTGCCTAAATGCATTAGTTACTTATTCAGTGAGTTCATAACCCCAAGAGAGATCCCCAGTATCAAACTTTCTGCTGCAGCCAAGCTGAAACATCTGAGGCTGACAGTCCCATGGGAGTACCCAATGAAATAAGCTACAGCATGACATAGGCCCTCCTTCCTCTTTCGCTCATTTCCTCCCCTTAATCATATAGTCTATTCATTTTGAATTTGCATCTAATTTATAATTAATTATTGTAAGAAAAAATATTGAACTTTGCTTAATGGATGGGACATAGGTCCATAAACTGGAATGTTACACTGAGTCTGTTTACACATGAAAATCAGAGCTGTCTAAACTCAGAGTAACAAAAGTACTTTCCTGAATAAAGCAGAAAGTTTAATTATAGAACTAGAAAGAGGAGTGGAGATGCTGGGCTGGAAAAATTACAGAACAAGATGGCCTTAAAATGTCTAAATTCAGGAAAAATGGTTACTGCTTATTACATTTCTATTCAGATCATATTTTTAAAATTTCCTTTTGTTTTCTATTTTATTAGCAGGCACGTTGGACATAAAATATATCTTTTGTTATTTTAGGGGAAGAGAAGGAGCATTTATTAAGTACCTACTATGTGCTAAGTGCTTTAGGTAGGATCATTTATTAAGCACCTATTATGTGCCAGGCACTGTAAGAAGCACTCAACAAATATCATTTTGTTTGATTATCATTTAGGATCACACAGCTAAATGGTGCCACCGAGCTAGTCAGCATAATTTGTATCTACATGTTTTCCAGTGGAGACTTAGAACTTTTTGATCAAAGATCACTTTGTTTGTGATGTCATTGTTGTTTGTCCTTCTTTCTTGAAGAAGACCAATGACATCATGAGGGTGATGTCTTGATTTGCTCATGAATTGTATTTAAGTGAGGCAGAGCTGTGCAAAGCCATATCTCCTCCAGAGTCATCAAAGAAGTCCATTGGTGTCAAAGTTAGGACTAGAGAGGACAGATGTGATACCATGCTAGGTATTCATATTTCTGGGAATTAACAGCTAGAAGTAGGAATTCTGGGAAGAAGCACTTTTTTTGCTATAGAGGATGATGATGATGATACTAAAGAAACTTTGACATAGATAAAAATACTTCCCTAATAATTTTTTTAAATAAATTTCTGGTGTAAGTTGTGTGTCCTAATGAATTCACAAATTAACTGCTTACAACTATTTGCTACTGTTTAATATTTAAAGGCACAGAAACTGGTGGTCCACAGGCAGATACTTGCCCAAATGAAGTTACACAGATTTTGACTAAGATCAGGATACTTTTTAAGATGGTCCAGAACTATCAAGACACTGAGTTCTTACTCTGTGTGTTGAAGGGTAGCTAAGTAGTAGAGTAGATAGAGTGCTAGACTTGGAGTCAATAAGACCTTAAAATCCTACCTATCTCAACCTCTACAGCTGTGTGATCCAGGGTAAGTCACATGACTTCATCTAGCTTCAGTTTCCTCATCTGTACTCAGGAATAATAGTAATACCTACCTGATAGGGTTGTTGTGAGATTCCACTGAGAGCTTACATAAGTGTTTTGTTCACCTTTATGTGCTTCTTTAACTGCTAGTTAGTGAATGTGCCCAAATAATCTTCTTGAACATGGGACAGGGACCCATCTGGCCATCTATCTGTAAATGGACATGTTTTCGTATAATAATTGACATTTCAATAGCATTTTGTACAACCTGACGTATTTTATTTGATCTTCCTAACAGTCCTGCAAGGCAAATACTGCAGATATCATCCTCTCCTCTTTACCGATAAGGAAATTGAAGCTTAGAGAGGTTGTTACTTGCCCACAATCACACAGTTAATGTCAGAGGTAGGATTTGACCCCAGCTCTTTCCTAATTCCAAGTCCATCAATATCCACTATGCTATGCCAACCTGTTATAATGCTTTTATTTAGAACTCTGCAGCCCAAGGTTCCAAGATATGTATAGGAATTCTGAGCTAATGGTGTGGTCCTGTTGAATATCTCCACTATTCCTTGTGCTAATTAGGTCTTGGCCTGAAAGGCAGGGGGTTAATTCTCACCTATTATGTCCCTGCTGACTTGTGAACTGGCTAAGGCCTTCTCCTGAATGCCCCTACATAACCCAGTCATCAAAGAGGCATTGAGGTAGATGAGTTTAGGATCAAAATCAGGAGGAATCATCCTGGGACACAATGAAGAAGGGAAAGTGCCTGCATGGAGCTGATGATTGCATTGGCTATAACTACCTTAAGCCTCTTAGTCTAAACTTTGTCAGTATTGAAGAGGATGCCCATGGAATAATAGAGAGGATTCAGCAAGAAGAATACTGGGAGGTGTGAAAAGAAGTGGGTATAAAAGATGGCATAAAGAATGAGTTAGAGGAGTGCACTGAGATGGAAATAGGAGCAAGAAAGGAGCAAACAGGCAAAGATTGGTTATCAAGCAACATTACTAGGCTCTGAGAAAACCATTTTCCTTTTCCTTTCCATGATGCAAATCATGGCTAACCTCAGATTCCAATTTTGCAGATTCCTGTGGGCACACTCTTTAAAGGCTAATGGACAAGGCTGTAGCTTTACAAACTTCATTAACACATGGGGACTTGTGCAATCTGATTCTTGTGTAAAGTTCTTCAGAATAACTTCTATTAAATTCAATTAAGCCATCTTTTTCTTTATTTCAAAATCAGTTATGTCTTTTTAGTATGTATGTCTACCACTAGTGATATGATACACACATGACATGCACACATGGTACCCATGTAGATATACATATATATATGTGTAGATACATATATGTTTATATATATATATCTACATATATATATGCATGTGTGTGTGTATAAATATATATACCAATCTGTACACATGCCTTTAAAGTAATTATGTATAACAACAGCTTACATTTTTAACATGTTTTAAAGTTTAAAAGGGTTTTCTTCACAACGTCTCTGTGAGGGAAGTAGTCAAGAAAAATAATCCCATTTTGCAGAAGAGGAAAATAAAGTGCAGATACTTGCTCATGGTCACAGAATTATGTTCAAAGCCCTGAATAGAATCTTGCTCTGTTGACTCTGGGTCCAGCATATTGTTCACATTGCCCCTTTAGCATAACCCACACAGTGATCTTTCCTGAACTCGTGCAAATATAATTGCATCTTTACTTCTTCAGAAGATCTATGATTTGATAAATATAAGTGCTTCCTCTCCTGATACAGATTACAGCCCTTCTAAGACAGAAGGTAGATGGCATTCATGACTTGCTGAGGTTCCAAACTATTCTTGGTGTCTAGTCTTCTAATGATAAGTCGCTCTGAATTTAGCAAAGCTATTTCTCAAATGAGAGGGGAAACAGAAGAGAACAAGTATTTATTTAGTGCTCTCTGGGGGCCACGCACTGTGCTAAGCACTTTACAGATAGTATCCTATTTGATCCTCACATTGATCCCATGAGTTGTTATTATTATTATCCTTCTTTTACAGTTAAAGAAACAGAGGCAGACAGAGGTTAAGCAACTAGTTTAGGATCAAACAGCTAGTTAGTGTCTGAGGCCAGATTTCAACTCAGGTTTTCTGACTCCAGCCCTCCCTCTACCGCACCATCTAAGAGCTGCGTCTATTTGCTGGCCTCCCAGCTTGAAGGTTTTTCAGGTTGGTGGAATACTGTACTCCAATGTCATAGCCTTTGTGAATTCAGGATTATTATAAATTATGTTTCTATGGTGTGTAAATAAACATGAGGGAGTAGATTAATAACAGTGGGTTTATTTTTTCTATTCCTGTTGACTTTGTTACAAGTCTATGCTTTCTTTTCTATAAGCTAAAGAAAAGTTTTTCCTTAGATTGATACAGAAACAATATAATACATTCTTCCCAGTATCTGTACAATTATATTTCTGGACATAGTCTTTCGGTAGAGCGAGCTTGCTTTCTCTCCTTCCCTCCCTCCACCCATCTCTTATCTTATGGATGCATTTTGTCATTGTATCATTGTCATTTTTTATAAATATCCCTCCCCTACCCAAATTGAACCTGCCTTTGTAACAAAGGTCATTTAAGCAAAAATACAGTGACTATGACATTGCATACAGCATTCTACCCTTCTCTCTACCCCTAGGAGGGAGGTGTAGGTAGGTCTTTATCTGATCCCTGGAACCATTATTGGTTTTTCAGTAACTCAAGAATTTGCTTCCTTTTACTGATCTTTTTATTTACATTGCTTTAATGATACAATGAGCTTTCTATGAACCCTAGTGGAAGATGGATTATCTGAGGAGGAGGGACATCTCTCATTCCTCTGTTTTATTTGGACTCTAGGGGGACTGAGTCTCAGCCACTGAGCAAGGAATGGTTGTGGTGGGGGAGATTTCATCTGTCTGGAATTTCCATTTCTGCTCATTGTAAGGAGTGCTAACCCTATTTTTAGGAAAATTCTAGCTCCCATCCACAAGCAGGAAGCCTCTCTCAACTGCTTCATTTTTCCAAGGGGAGGGCAAAATAACCTGCTGATTGAGAAAGCTCATTCCCTCTCCCATGCATATGCAGGGGGGCAAAGCCCCTTTCAAGGAAGAAGGATTTGGAAGGCACTTCTAGACACCCTCTGCTTACAGAAGCTAATCATACTATATCTGCCCTTAACAGTATATTGTATTTTATGAGAAATATACCCTTGGTATATTGAATCTGTGTGAAAACCATGTTGTAACAGCATTCTAATATAGTGTAGTGAATTTGGAGTCAGAATATCCAGATTGAATCCTGGTTTTATCACTTGC
Source organism: Phascolarctos cinereus (assembly GCF_003287225.1). Lineage (NCBI taxonomy): Eukaryota > Metazoa > Chordata > Mammalia > Diprotodontia > Phascolarctidae > Phascolarctos > Phascolarctos cinereus. The sequence continues at coordinate 187,530,363 of NW_027555514.1, forward strand.
TAGTTAGATGAAATAGGGCATATTATTTAATCTCTTTGGTCATTTAGTGTGGGAGAACCTACCCTGTTATGATACAATCTTTCAGTCATGCTATGAATAAACAGGTAGACAAATTACAAGAACACAGTACTTTGAATCTAGCCCTTCCCCAGTCATAGCTTGTATTTCTGACTAGTTTCTTTTAGTTCTAGGGAAGTGATATGACACATTGAAAGAATATAGGCCTTGGAGTCTGAGGACCCAAGTTTAAATCTTGTCTTTAACCCTTGGTGCAGGTGTGACATTTTGCTTCAGGGTCTTCAGCTGCCAAGGGAGGGGTTTGAACAACATGACTCCTATTGCCCCTTCTGGTCCTATACTGCCCTTGCCCTGCCCCTCAGCCCCAATCAGAGCCAGGACAAGGGATAGATGTAGTAGACAATTGTCCAGGACACAATGTGTGGGGGCAGAACGTGGGATACCAAGATAAAAGTCCCCATTCACACAGCTACCACCTTGGTTCAGGCCCTTATGACCCTCTCTCCTAGATGATTGCCAGCCACCTCCTAATTGGTCTCCATGCCTCAAGGCTCTCACCACTCCAGTCTATTCTACACACTGCTGCCAAAGTAATTTTCCTTAAGCATAGATCTGACCAGGCGACTTCCCTGTTCAACCATTTCCAGTGGCTTCCTTTTCGATTTAGAATAAAACAGAAACTCTTCCATTTAGCTTTTAAAGCCCTACGCAACCGAGCCCTGATCTTTCTTTCCAGCTTCATAGGATGTTGTTACTCCTTCCGCCACATAATGATCCAGCCCCCCTGGCCTCTCTGTTCCTCCTTCACTATAGTCCATCTCCTGTCTGTGTCTTTGTGCCAGTCACCCCTGTTCCCTGAAATGGCATTTCTTCTTTACCTCTGCCTCAGAATCCCTCTCTTCAAGGCAGCTTGAGTACCCCCTTTCCTGATCCCTATAACTGCTAGTGTCTTTCTTCACAAACTATCTTGTATTTAATTACTTTGTGTGTATAGATGCATTTCTTAACTTTATATTTGTTCTATATATATATTTTAAAATATACTTATCTCCCCATTAGAATATAAACTTATTGTGAATATCTATTGTTTCATTCTTTCTACTTGTATCTCAAGCATCTAGCATGGTACTGGGCACATAGAAGGTGCTTGATAAATGCTTGTTCATTGGTTCGTAATTCCATAAAATTTTATTCTCCCTGGCACAGGTAGGTATCTAACTTTTGAGAAGTCAAATCTCCATCACTTAGGTTATGCTTGTTGGCCCTTGACCCCTCGTTCTCATTGTGGCCTGTCTCTATCACTTCCCCTAGAGGGTTTGGATCATGGGTTAATGTCCAGCCTGAGACCTTTAATTGTATCTCTAAAGTTGTTTTATTGCTTACATTGGCACAACAAAACTGAAGGAAACAGGCTGCACAGGACTAAGCAGTCTAGCTCCCTGATTGGAGGTCTGGGAAAATCTTTTATAATTCCTCTGTCTTTTCTATGCAGTCTTTCCAAATGGTTCTTTCAAACCTTTCTCTCACATACTCCCAACCGTTCTCTCCATCCCATCAGAATTACTAACCCAGAATGACTATTTAACTTTTGTTCTTTTTGTACGTTTGAACCATCCCATAGAGATGAGTCACCTGGGAGACAGCCAGAGTGAGTCTGAAGAGTACATTGAATACCCAGACCCTTGTATATGATTCCATGATTTGTTGGAGGCCGTTTATCTCCCATCTTTCCATAAGAATAGGCACATCTTATTGACCTTAATGTTTCTGCAATTTTTCCCAAAGAAATATATACATTAGACTTACCATGTAACATGATACATGTATTAGGTGAAAATATTATATTAAAACATAATGGAATGTTCTCTTCAGCAAACTGCCCAAACCCTCTACTACACAAAAACAAATCATGGATTTTCAGAGGTGGAAGAATCCTCAGTGGTCATCTAGAGCAATCCATACATGAAAGAAGTGCCCACTATAGTAAACTTGAACAAGTGGTCATTCAGTCTCTGCTTGAAGGGTGCAAGGAGGGGCAACCTACCACATCTCAATACATCCCATTCTCTTTTTCTGTATTAGATGAATTGTTAGAAAGTTTTCCCTGAAATCCTGCCTAAATTTTCCTCTTTGCTATTTCCACCCATTTTTCTTGGTTCTTCTTTTTGGGGCTAAAATGGAGCACATTTAGTCCCTCCTACATGACAGACCTTCAAATACTTGAAGATAGTTATCATTTTTATAGAGTCTTCTTTTCCCCAGGCTAAACACACCACTTCCTTCAACCAGTTCCCTTATGAAATAGACTCAAGACACTTTGCTATCCTGGTTGTTTTCCTCTGGACACTCACTTCCTTATCAATGTCCTTGTTAACCTATGGTAGCAAGAATTCAACACAGTATTCCAGATGAAGTCTGACAAAGGCAGAATATAGTGGTATTATTCTTCCTTATTCCAGGAAGATATATGTCTTTAAACATTTTTTTTATTCATTTTGTTTTTAGCTTATGGACGTTGCACTAGAAATGACAAAAAAAAATGACTTATCTTGATACTCAAAATAAGTAAGAGTGTACCTAGTTGCCCTTGATGAATTCAAGTCTCTTGGCCCAGATGAATTACATCTTCCAGTACCAAAAGAAAAAACAAAACCAAACAAAACCAAACACTGTCAATCTAAGCCTCCTGGCATCCTTTTCCCACCAAGCATAAACATTAGTTTGACAAGTGGAATATGTACTTAAGCTTCACAGCTCACATTCTCAAGCCTTAAAGAAAATCCCATTTAACTCAACACTAACTGTGGTGCCTTATTGTTGTCTGGTGGTGACCCTGGGGTTGTCTAAGGCCATGCCAGCAGAGTACAAGCTTTGACAGGCCCTACCAACTTTCAAAGGCTTTGACTATGGGCCGGTGATAGACAGGATATATATGTTCTAAGAAGGACCATAGCTAAGCTTGGAGTGGCTCCTCACCTGAATCATTTCTGTGAAGAAATTCTCTGTCATAACAAATTCTAGAAGTCTGTCTACTAAGTCAAAGGAGGATTACCTTCTGTGATCTGTGTTAATGGGGGAAGTACCCACAACAGTGAAGTTATAAGCTGTAGTTATTGACATCTGAATCAAGTGACTTGGGTTATGCTCAAGGCTTAACTGTTGAACAAGAGCACATAGGGGTATGATTTTCCAATGTAGGTTGGGTAGACCTATAATTTTCAAAAATTACTAAGGGAGAGAATTTGTTCAATAATTTTATGGGAGTTTTTCCATATTGATCACGGGATGAAAGAAACTAGATCCAAGAACAGCATATGCCTCAAAACCAAAGCCTCTATGAAGGCATCCCTGACTTTTCCAGGCTATACTGAGCTCTCCCTTTGCTTCTCCCTTTTCTTCTGTGTAAGACCATGGGATCCTAGATTCAAATCTGAAAGGGAACTAGTTCAGCCTCCTTCTTTTATAGATGTGGAAACCTAGGTCTAGCAAGATAAAGCTGCTTTCCTGAGGTTGTACAGGCAGTAATTAGTAGAGACAGGATTTGAGCATAGATACTCTGACTCCAAATCCACTCTTTCAATTGCCTCAATTTGAGCTGCAAAATGTGACACTTATTTATTGGTATCAATGGCATTTATTAATTTTTATCTAGTTATTTAATGCTAATCAATTATTAAATGCTAATTAATTGTTAATTGTTTATTATTAATTATTTAATGCTGTTTTTTTCCTCCAGCTGGTTTGAAGGTCCTGATGGGCAAAGACTGTCTTACATATAATCCTTATCCAGTATTGTTGGACAGTGTCTTATATATAACCCTTATCCAGTATTGCTGGACAATGAGCTATTCTTCATAAGTGTATTTTCCAGAAAACTGTGACTTACTTCTTTAAAAGCAAGAGCTTATTTAATCATTGTTCATGAAAGTCATTATGATGTGCATGGTAATTTTTTTCATCTTCCTAAAATATTAGAGGGAACACTGAAAGATTAAGTGACTCTTCCATGGTCACAGCCTAGTATGTGTTGGAAGTAGGACTTAAACCCAAGGTTTCTTGATTCCAAATCCAGCACTTTGTTCAATGTGCTTCTCTGCCTCTGTTCACCTTCCAAAGTTTGCTTAAATAAGTTGGACACATTATCTTCTCATCTTTTATCTTTCTAATTTGTTGTTGATTTTGAACCATCAGTTTGATCATTTACCTTTGTTTCTTCAGTCATTTCAGCCGTGCCTGACTCTTCATGACTCCATTTAGGGTTTTCTTGCCAAAGATACTGGAGAGGTTTGCTATTTTCTTCTTAGGCTTATTTTACAGTTGAGGAATGATTAAGAGACTTGCCCAGAGTCACACAGCTAATAAGTGTCTGAGGCAAGATTTGAATTCAGGTCTTCATGACTCCAGACTCAGTGCTCTATTCACTTTGCCACCTCACTGTCCACTATCATCTGCCTTTAGAACACTGATTCTGAAATAATTCCACATTAGTTGGTGACTGTTCTTTTCCTGTATATCTTGTCATGCTATTGTCCATTTTTTTTGGTATGTATTGCTATTCAGTGTTCAATATAGTCAGTGTCCTCAGACTCCTTTCCTGAAGTAAATATTCGTGGCATATAGGTATGTGTAGTCTATAAGCTTCTTTTGCTTCCTAGTGAACTTAATCTTTTGCTGCAGCAATTTACTAAGTCAGCCAAAATATTCATTACTGGCGGCCAATCCTATGATGATGAATCTATTTGAACTTAATCATTCAGGTCCTCAGATGGAAGATATATAGCTTGTCAGACCTGAACTTGAGGCCTTTCCAGCATCACAGGGCCTGCCAGGCCTTGTGCTCCATAACCTGGGATGCTCTGAAACTACTGCCAGATATGATTGCCAAGTGATGCCAATGACATTTGAAAAATTGAGGCGGGTAGGAAAGGTGCTGCAAAACTGAACGTGTTCAAAATTTTTGTAAAGGAATCCCATTCCAGCCCATCTTCTCCAGCAGATTGTCCCCTCTCTCATCTCTACCCTCTCACTGATTTTCAGTCATTCCTTGTCTGTCGGCTGCTTCGCTACTGCCAACAAACATGCCCATGTCTCCCCAATCCTCAAAAAATCGTTACTTCATCCACCCACCCACATTAGCTCTCACCTTTTATCTCCCTTCCCTTTTGTGACTAAACTCCTTGAGAAAGCACTATGTGCCCCTACTTCCTTTCCTTTCTGGCTTCTGACCTCAGCATTCAATAACTCTCCAAAGTTACCAAGAATCTTTTAATTGCCAGATTCTATTGCCTTTTCTCAGTCCTCACCCTTCTTGTTCTCTTTGCAGTTGATGATATTGTCCAGCACCTTCTTTTCTTTATAGATTTTTGTGACACTCCTTTACCCTGGTTCTTCTCCTACTTTTCTGACTGCTTCTCAGTTTCCTTTGTTGGATCTTTATCTCAGTCATGACCCCTAACTGGTGGTGTCCCCAAAGGTTCTGTTCTGGTATCTCTTCTCCAGAGTGTTTCACTTTAGGGTTTCAGTGATCATTTCTGTGCTGATGACTCTCAGATCTATTTATTCAGCCCTAAATTTTTTCCTAACCTTCAGTCTTACATCTCCAAATGTCTATTGGTCGTACTGAACTTGGTGTCTTGCAGATGTAATAAATTCAACATGTCCAAAACTGAACTCATTATCTCCCCTCCCCCTAATTCTCCCTTCTTCCTAACTTTCTTATTGCTATTGAGAATATCACCATCCACTCAGTCACCCAGGCTCACAACCCAAGTTGCCTCAACCAGACTGAACTGGCCTCTAACCTGTGCATGGCCAGAGCTGAACAGAGCAGGCTAGAGACATAGGAGTCAGGAATCAAACGGAAGTTTAATTTCTAAGTGAGGGAAATGGCTCTCAAGCAAGAAGGCAAACTGGACACATGTGTTGGGGCCCCACCCTTAGTGAGGGAACCCGATTTAGTGTGGCTAAACCTCACTTTATATATTTGTGGCTAGACAAAGAATAAAACAGTGTGGTGTAGCAACAATGGTGAGGCACAATAATAACAATGAGGCAAGGTTGTCTAGTGACAAAAAGCCCGTTCGTAGCAGGGCTTCACGTGGGGCCTGCTGGTGCCTGCTCAGGGACCATCAGTTCTGTGATTTAGTTGCTGCAGTGTTTATCCAGAGGATGAATACAAAAGATTGCTATTACACCAAGCTCAGGGCACAGCTTGCTTTCTGGGCCTTAGCTCTGGAAAACAGAGTGTTTCTTAATATCGTAACAGTGTCATCTTTGCCTTCTCACACTCTCATCTCTTGTACCAATTAGTTGTCAAGTCTTATTGCTAAAGGGATGCTAGGTGATACAATGGATAGGGTACCAGACCTGGAATAAGGAAGATTCATCTTCCTGAGCTCAAATCTGCCCTCAGATACTTATTAGTTGTGTGACCTTGGGCAAGTCACATAACCCTGTTTGTCTCAGTTCCTTATCCATAAAATGATGTGGAAAATGAAATGGTAAACCATTCTAGTATTTGTGCCAAGAAAACTCCAAATGGGGAGAGGCAGCATAATTGAAAAATGACTGAATAGCAACTTATTTCTGCCTTCATAGGATCTTGGACTATTCATTCCTGGACAATTGCAATAGTCTTTTGGTTCATCTTCAGATCTCTCCCCATTATAGTCTTCCACTCGGCTAAAGCATAAGTCTGACCATCTCACCTATTCGTAAACTCCAGTGGCTCCTTATTACCTCTAGGATTAATTAGAAAATCCCATGCTTGGCTTTTAAAGCTCTTCATAACTTGATCTCTTCCCACCTTTCCAATCTTCTTCTCCTTTACTCTCCACCATGTTTGCAGTGACACTGGACTCCTTGTTCCACACACAAGACACTCTTTCTCTCTAATCTGGATATTTTCACTGGCTGTCCCTTGTGTTTCAAATGCTCTCCCTCCTCATCTTTGCCTCCTTGGCCCTAACTGCCTTCAAGTCTCAGCTAAAGTTTTCAGCAAGGAGTTTTTCCCAGTCCTAGCAGCCTTAGAAAGACTGAGACTATTTCCCTCTTATCCTGTAGAGATCTCATTTACCCATAATGTTTTTTGTCTCTCCCATTAGGTTGCTAGTTGTTTGATTGAAAGGACTGTTTCTTTTTTTTCTTTTCTTTGTATCTTTAGCACTTAACACATTATATACATTCAATAACTGCTAACTAATTAAGTGACTGACTAAAGAGAATGGTTTGAAGAGTATAGCCCTGTGAACTTGACTCTTATTTCTGCCAAAATTCTAGAATATAAAAGAAATTCTTAGTGACTATATAGAAGCCATGATTGTAAAGAAACTGCCTGGGTTCACCAAGAACAGGTGAAAACAATCTAACCTCATCTACTCTTTTTTAGAGGCAATCAGAATTAAATCACTTACTCAGGTTCACACAGCTAGTAAGTGTCAGGCTGGATTTGAACTCAGGTCCTCCTGACTCCAGAGCCAGTGATCTATCCATTGAGCCACCTAGTTGTCCCTCATTTATTTTTGTAACCTGGTAAATGAGGGGAATGAACATAATGGACATAGTTATATATCTGGATTCCAGTAAAGCATTTGAGGCTTCTTATATAGTCTTTGACAAAATGGAGAACTACGGGTTAGTAGCAAGTACAACTGGGTAGATTCAGAACTGTCTGGATGATGGCACCCAAAGCATAGCTATTAATGAATCATTAAAAACTTTGAAATTCTCCAGGGATTCATAGAGTAACTCAGATGTCTACCTTTAATTTTTTACTTTTCATCATTTTCATAAGATTGAAGTGATTTGTAGATGACATAAAACTTAGAGGAATATCTAACTCATTGGATGACAAAAGCATGTAAAAATATTTAAACAAGTAAGAATGCTGGAATCCAACTAATGGTACAAAATTTAAATGAGATAATCTAAAGTCATTGCATCATATAGAGTGAGTAGAGGTCATTGAGTCCAACCCCACTCATATTACAGATGAAGAAAGTGAGACTCAGAAGTTAGATAGCTTGTTCAAGGTCACATAGGTAATAAACATCAGAAGTGGGATTTCAACATAGGTCCTCTCATCCCCAAAGCACTGATTTTCCCACTTGGAAAGTGAGTGACTTCCATGTCAACATAAGTGAGTAAAATAGTATTTATACCTAACTTAAGAGCAAGTAGACCCCACAGAGATTAGTATGTGGATTTGGTGACATCCATTTCCTCTTGCTTTGTGGTTCTTGAGAGTATTTTTTTGCATAAGTGAGGCTCCTGATAAGTGACCTTTGGGTAAATAAGAAGTTATTGTACTTCCCTTTTATCTCTTGCAGAATGCAAGGTAGCTTGTCATCATCACAAAAGAAACATTTGTTGATGTATTTGTTGATGAATTCTATTTTAATGACCTCTAAGAAAAGAAATTCTGCAATCTCTTTTGACACTTTTTCCATTATTTAGGCAACCGTTCCTGGAATGAAGCTCTTCTAATATATTAATATGTCTCCCTGTTGCAATTTTAACCTATCCTCCAGGAAATGAACCACACCTGATTCCTATCTGTCATATATAGTAGCATCCTTTCCTCTTTAGTTAACCATTCTTGACTTTTCCTCTTAGATCTTATAAAATATCATCATGAATGGAAAATCATTAAGTATCTATATTCCAATTCTTTAGTACTTTGGGATTATCTCATGTGAATCTCTTTAAATGGTTTACATTTCTCTTAAATATGGTCACAGTACACTGAATGTTGTGTACAGCAGAAGAATCATAGTACTTAAATATTTGTCGATTTTACTTGGATTCTCTATGCTCTATATTCAAGTTCAATGCGGACTAATAATACTCTTCTTTTTAATGATGGTACTTGTGTTGCTGACTCACATTCAAGATTCATGACTTTGTCTCTTTATGCTTTCATAAGTACATTGAAAAATGTCTCTTCCTAATTTTTTTATAGTCAGACACCAAGAAGATACTAATTATAGCTCACATATCTCTCTCTCTATCTATGCATATATATGTGTGTATACACACACACACACACACACACATATATCTTTATGGTTTACAAAGTACTTTGCTCACAGCAATTTGGTAGGTAGGGTGAGTATTATTACCCCATTTGACAAATGAGTAAATTGAGGATCACAGAAGTTGTGACTTGCTCAAGTGCAACCAGTGAAATGTTGGGCTTGGATCTTCTGACTACAATCCTAGTGTAGTTTTCATTGGCATTGTGATGCCTACTCTCCTATATGCATGATCCCACAGGTGGTGGTGCTTAATGCGTTCTCATAAAGTCAGTGAATATGTGCTGGGTGCATACTGAGTGAGGCTGGGATCACACAGCACCTTACAGCTAATGGGTGCTGTATCTGTGACTCTGTTATGGTAGCCAGATGTTCCTGACAGCCATAGGCTAAAGAGATGCCACGTGACCATGTCATTTGTGTAATTATTACCAGGTAGTCATTGTATGACCTCAGAAACCATCACCTGCAGGACCCTTTTGTCTCCGTCTTACTGCTTTCTCTCCAAGGTTGCTCCAACACTTAACTGCCCTCTTAAATGTTTGTAGCAAAGCATGGCATAGTTTGCAGGGGTGGGGAACCTGTGGCTTTGAGGCTACATATGGCTTTTTAGGTCTTCAAGTGTGGCCCTTTGAATGAATCCAAACTTCATAGAACAAATCCCCTTAACAAAAGGATTTGTTTTGTAAAACTTGGACTCAGTTAAAAGGCCACACCCAAGCTAGAAAGCCACATGTAACCTCAAGGCTGCAGGTTCCCCACCCATGGTATAGTGGAAAGAACTCCAGATCTGGAGTTAGATGAGCTGGGTTCAAATCTCAGCTTTGCCACTTAGTATGTGACTTAAGGACTAGTCACATAATCTCTCTGGGCTTTAGTTTCTTCATCAGTCAAAAGAGAAGATGGGCTATAATCCTGTAACCATAAAAATAACAACATGGTCACTTTTCATCTCTTTAGTCTATGGATGTCAAGAGCATTTGGTAATCATCCCAGGGCCACCAACATGAATGAATGATGTGAATGCATGAAAAAGCATTTATTAAGTGGCTCTGATGTGCCAGGCACTGGATCAGCATCAAATTACTTTCCCTATAGTACCACACTAATCTTGATCCAGATCAACAAATGGAACTCTTCCTTCTCCATGGAGACTCTACCTCTACCTTCTACTACATTTCTTCTTTCTGTGACTGAAGCCCTTTCCTGAGTCCCAGACATTAAGATAGGGTGCCCACCCCTCACTCATGAATCACTTCGACTCTGACTATTTTTCTGCCTTTTTGTCAGTTTCCTCTAATGTTCCATCCTTTTGTCCAAATTATATACATATACACACAGACACATTCTTCCATAAGACACAATTTACAGGCTGTTTACCTGTCCCTGTTTTGGGGAACGATTGGGCCACAAAGCCATTAAATTTCAACAGGTTTCTGCCAGTTGAAAAGAGAGTCGATAGTTTAAATCCAGGTTGCTCTCCACCAATTATTCTAACATTAGAAGCATAGATGTTCTTAGTAAAATCAATTCCTTTTTAAGTCTGAGCACCTTTTTCCTCAGTAGGAAGACTTGTGAATCATCATCTTTTGTTGTCACCAGGGCTGGCTCTAGCACCACCAACAGTGATGAAAGCTTTGGCATCTGAGCAGGACCAGATGACTGTGGCAAAAAAGAATTAGAGAGCCTATAAAGCTTAAGAAGAGTAGCTTTGGGCCTTATAGACTAATAAAATGAGGACTTTTCTTTGATGTTTACAGTGTTGTCTCTCAGAACTACATATTTCAGTTTATTTGGTTTCCCAGTAGAATGACAAAGGTTTATAGTCCTTTCATCACAACAGTTTTTGAGTAAAATTTTTGCACATTTGGAGACTGGTTTGAGTAAAACTTTTATACATTTTGGGACCCAGTCAACTTGATCTAGATGAAAAGAAAGAATTCCCCCCAGGACTCCTGTGACACTTTTAGAAACTACTCTTCATTAGTCCTCTTTTCCACTCTGTCCAGTCCCAGTCTGGTGTTTAAAAAGATATTCTTTCTATGTGCTAGTTTTGTTCTTTTTCCCTCCTTTTTTCTCCTTGGTAACATTACCTTTTATTTTTTGCAATTCATTGAAATATATTTGACTTTTGAATAAATGAGTGCCATACTTTCTTCAAGGGCAGATAAAAATACAAAGGTGACTTTTGCCCCAGTTCATTTGCAAAGACGTTTTGAAGAGAAGTCCCATTTAGAAACATACTGCTTGCTCCAGCTCTGTGATAACAGAAATGATTTGGAAGCTGTTAGACGGTGTTGGATTAGAATTCTGGTAATGATTGAAGAATAAACATTACATCTTCATCTTTGCACTGCACTTCAGGCATGGTTGCCACAGGTATGGTTTTTGTGTTATAAGTAGAAAGTTTGGGGAATGAGCTTGAGAAACAGGTAGGGCCCTATATGTCTGAACCCACAGCCTCATTGGTTTGGCATAGTAAAGGGACAAGGGGAACAGTTTTTCTCCTCTATCCTCAGAAAAAAAGAAGCAAGCAGGTGGTAGTATGGTGGATTGGTCCTTCTCATAAAAGACTGAAGCCTAAGGGAGCTAAGCTATGTTGGACCAAAAAAAAATCATTATTTTATTTTTGCTAGTATTCATAGTAGCTGGCTTCCTGAGCTCTACATTGACCTTTCTGTTTTGAAATCTCTCCTCACACCAACTTTCTTCTTGAAATCCTGCTTTCAAGTTTGGTTGCTGATATCCCTTACATTTGTTGTTAAGGCCTGTATCCCATTTTGGCACCTGTTTCTCTTTCCCTGAGGTAGGGATACTCCCTTGACCTCCAAAGGAGATGTAGACACTTTTGAACCAAGGCTCAGTGTTTGTATTAGTATTTTAAATTGCTAAAGGAGAAGGAAGATCAGGTCACTAGAAACGTGGTGTCCAGTGGAAGAAAAATGTTTCTGAGCCCTGAAAGACAGGGTGTAGGATGAGGACAGTGTGTGTATATAAAATGAGTGTGAACCAAGTGGCAATGCTTCTATATCTTCCACTAAAGAGAGACCTCCAGTCACGCTGGCATTAGGTTAAAAGATCCTACCTTAAGTTCTAAATCACAGTTATAGGACCACTCTTTAAGTATAGCAGCCTCCTCCTTGGCCCCTATTTGCCTTTAGCAAAGACCAAATATGGAGAGAGATAAAAAGTGGAGAAACTGATATAATCTGTACTCTCGCTCCTGATGGTTTTCAAGGAAGAAGTATGGATTAGTTTAACTAAATCTAACAGGTCATAAATGTGAACCAGTCTACTAAATAATTAGTGATTAGCACATTACTACTCCTTGTCATTATAATCAAAGATATTCATAAGGAAATTATATACCTTATATGTCATAATCCAGCACAGTCTCACTATGGCAACCTTCATCCAAAGACATTACAAACATAGTCCTAAAAGGGCACGCAGTCCAATTGTTAACACCAAGCTACATATTGTGATCATAAGCTAGGGAAGGCTTTTTTTCAATATCTCCACTTGTTAATACCTCCCTTGCTCCTCCTCTTATGAGCCCTCATTTATCTGTGTCCATCTTATACCTCTCCTGGACAATGTAAATTCCTAAAGAGCAGGGATAATTTTGTTTTTGTCATTCTAATCCCAGGATCTAGGACATTGCTTTGCACATAGCCGACATCTAAGAAATGTTTATTCAATTGAATTAGAGTTATTGTAGAGCAGGGGCACAAACACATAAATAATTTTCTACAGTAGTAAAAGTTAGAGTAGGTCAAGGTTTTACAGTGTGGAACGTTTGAGTCGTTCCCTAGAATTGGGTGGAGGTGGAAAAATTGTCATCTCACCTTTACGGCATTTAGTTAGAACACTTCTCAGAGGAAACTTGGAAGACTCTATATCCCTGTCAACCTTCTCCATTGCTTCTCTTATCCACATTAAGATACTGGGCCAGGGCTCACTGCCTCTTTTGCCCCTGTTCACTCAGAAGCCTTTTCTTTTTTGGGATCTATTTGTATGGATCCTTATTAGGGACATCTTATCAGCCTCCAAGTCATAGAAACACAGATCTAGAACTAGAAGGGCCATCAGAGAAGTTTACTTCAACCTGCTCCTTCTACAGATAAGGAAATGGAGGAACAGAGAGGGTAAACAACCTTTCCAAGGTCACACAGATAATAACCATTGGAGGTGGGACTTTAACCCATGTCCTCTGACTCCTGAGTCTTTCTCTTGTGCCGAGCCATTCTCTCTCCTTGTTTTAGTATCATACCTAGCTCTCATTCCTCCTCTTTACAATAATCCCTATCCCCATAGTCAAGGACTTCAACATCTCTATCTCTATCTCTATCTCTATCTCTATCTCTATCTCTATCTCTATCTCTATCTCTATCTCTATCTCTATCTCTATCTCTATCTCTATCTCTATCTCTATCTCTATCTCTATCATCTCTCTCTCTCTCTCTCTCTCTCTCTCTCTCTCTCTCTCTCTCTCTCTCTCTTCTATCTATCCCCTCAAAAACTCTAGCTTCCCAGTTCATCAATCCCTTTAATGACTATGATCTACATCTTCACTCCATGATTACACACCCACTGAGAAGGTCATATCATATCATACCATACCATAATCATTCACAACTGTGCTGACTCCTTTACTTAGAACTATGGAATTCCTCTTTCTTTTTATCATTGCCTTCTATTTTTCCATCTTTCCCTTTACCCTCCTTCCTCCTGAATCTTTTCATTGTCTTAACCTCTAGTATTCTTTGTTCACCCCTCTCTGTCCTCATTTTCTTCCCTTTATAGTCATAGCCCCTTCCTTGGTTCTTTTGTCGGCTTATTGGGGTCATGCCTTGCCGAATTCCAGCCCTGAGTTATCTTTATCATTTGCCTTCTCCACTCTAACTCAAGCACTGATGAATATATAATCTCACAATTGCACAATTATCCTTTTATTCTTCCTTGATTGACTCTTTCTCATAGTCTTTGTGACCTTTTGTTCTCTTCTCCTACCCCATTCTCACTGCCTTTCCCCTTCCTTCTCTGTAGAAGACCTTGCCTCTGAGCAAATAGAGGTAGTCTGCTTTTATCACATTCCTCTTCCTATTCTATTCCTTAAAAATTTCCCCACATTATCCTTTTCTCCTTGGATCTGAGGAAGAAGTGGTCCTTTGTGCCAAGACCAAGACTTCTACTTGTATCTTCAAGTGCATCTCTTCCTATTGCTTTTTCCTGTCTTCAATCCCTCCTTGTCTACTGGTTTTTTCCCTGCTGCCTACAAACCTGATCTAGTCTCCCCATGTTAAAACAAACAAAAAAAACCCTTTTACTTGGGTCTTTCATCTTCTCCCTTTCCTAGCCAAACTCCTAGAAAAAGCTGTCTATGCTCAATGCTCTGCATTATACATTTAGTTACTTCTCAATCCCCTGGCTTCTGACCCCAACACATAAGCACAACTTCTTTCCAAAGGTGCCAGTGATCTCTTAACTGCTAAAGCCAGTGCAGTCCTTTCCTGAGTCTTGATCTTCTTATAGGTCTTGATATTATTGAACACTTCTCTTCCAGGTTAGTCCCTCTTTTCCAGGATTTAATGACATTGCTTTTACCAATGCTCTTCATACCTGTTAGACTACTTGTTTTAAATCTCTTTTACTGTATGATTATATATCTTCTGCCCCCCCCAAGTGTAGATGTCTCTAAAGGGTCTATCTTGAACCCTCTGTTCTCCCTTCTCTAAATTCTTTTTCCTGATGATCTCATCTGATTACATGGATTTAGTTATCATTTGTACGCAGATGTCTCTTAGATCTAGATATTTAGTAAAGATCCAGCTCTAACACAGTGCTCGGCACACAGTAGGAGCTTGATAAATATTGATTAATTGACTGATTACTCTTTCTTGAACTTCTGCTTCTTGAAACATTTCCCTGATTCCTACAAATGTGCACGTCTTCTCCATCTTTAAAAAAAGCCCTCACTTCACCCTGTCATCCCCTGAAACCATCTACTGCCTGATGGAAATCTCCATTTGGGTGTCTGATACTGCATCTCAAACACAGTATGCTTCCTTAAGCCCATCTGTCTACCAAACTTTCCTACTTTTGTTAAAGGCACCTCTATTTTTCTATTCACTCAAATATTAAATGTGAGTGTCATCCTTGATTCTTTGGGATCCAGGGAATCTTAAATTTTGTCTTAGCAACATTTTTGTCTCCATAGTATGTCTCTCAAACATTTTCTTTTTTTCATATATTCTTTCACCACTTCAGGACTTCATGACTGGACTATTGAAATAGCCTTCTATCAATGAATAAATAAATCAATGAATATTTATTAAACACTTAACTGTGTACTAGGTGCTGGTGATACAAATACAAAGACTGAAATAATCCCTACATATACCTATATACAGTATATATATGTATATATACACACACATACACACATATGCACACACATGCACACATATACATATGTGCATACATATATGTATATACACATATATAATGAATATAAAGAAAATAAATACAGAGTTGTTAATAAATACAGAGAAGGTAGAGTGGGAGGGAGGGTTATAACAATTGTGGGATCTGTAAGGACTTCATACAGAAAGTGGTACATACTTATGTTGCATTTGAAAGGAAAAGAGAGGTTATATGACATGGAATTGAGGAGGTAGTGCATTCTAGACATGGATGACAGCCAGTATGTGGACATGGGAGATGGAGATGTCATATGTGAGTAACAGAGAGAAGACTAGTGTGGCTGGGTTAGAGAGTAGAGGAGGGGGGGGGTAATGTCTAATGAGGATGGAAAGATAGGTTTGGGATAGGTTGTGAAGGATTTTATATTGTATCCTAGAGACAACAGGGAGCCTCTGGAGTTGACTAAATAGAAGAGTATCATGATGTGCTTAATGAAAATAATTTTCATTAAGATGTGTGTACAATGAACTGGACAAGGGAGGGCTTCGAGGTAGGGGGACTAAATAGGGGTCTGTTGAGATAATTTTGATGAGAGTTGATGAGGACCTGAATTAAGGTGGAGATTGTATGAGTAGAAAGAAGAGGTTGGATATGAGAGGTGTGGTGGGGGGAGGGACAGCAACAGTTGGCAACTGATGGCATGTGAGGTGGTGAGTTGAGGACAATGATGATGTTAGGAAGTTTGGAAGAGGAGAGTGCTTTTGGGGGAAAGATGAGTTCATTTTTGGATATTTTGAGTTTGAGATGTCTAATAAAGCACTTAGAAATATGGAACTGAAGCTTGAGAAAGAGCCTGGGGCTGCGAAAATTGATCTGAAAATCATCCACATAGAGTTGTGAATTAAGCCCATGGGAACTGATGAGGTTGCTGAGAGAAGCTATAGAGAGAGAAAAGAAGGGTCATATGTTCAAACAAGCTATCCATCATATTTGTGATTGACCTCCTTCTCATCTCTGCCTTTCAGGACCATTCATTTTCTTTGAGACTTAGCTGAGGGGCCAGCTTCTTCAAGTAGCCTTTCCTGACCTCCCAGATGGTGTTTTGTACCTCCTTTAATGGCCCATAATCCACATTATGCCTCCTAATTATGTCAATTCCCTGAGGGCTTATCATAGGTCCTCTTCTCATTGTTTTATACCTATGTGAGCATAGGTTTCAATCCACCAGTAGGATGTAAGCTCCATGAGGGTATGGACTTTTTTTTTTTTTTGCATTCCTTGCACCTAGCATAGTACCTTTCTATTAGGAGCTTTGTTTAATTAAATACAACAGAAGATGTTAGAATATCCTTAAACATACCTAGGGGGATGGCAGGGAAGATATTTTGACTTTAGAGAATGATGAAAACAAATGGGAATTAAAAAAATTTGGATGACTTAAGTAAGCAGCCTGGTATCATTTTGGATAGAACATTGGACTTGGCATCAGAAAGCCCTAAGTTCAAATTCAGCCTTAGAAACTTAGTGGCTGTGTGACCCTTGGTAAATCACATAACCTCTCTGTGCCTTAGTTTACTCATCTGTAGACTGAGGATAATAATAACATCTACTTTCCAAGGTCATCATGAGGATAAAATGAGGTATTTATAAATTGCTTTGCCAATTTTAAGTACTATATGAATAAACTCTAGTTGTCGTTGTTGTGAAAAATGTTCATCTGAATACAGATAAGGGGGAAAGCAGAAGAACAGAAGATTAGGTAGACAAGGGCAGCTTAAAAGTGATCCTTATGAAGGAGGAAGAACTTGATAGATAGTAGGATGGAGAGCCATTTATAAAGTTCTGAGAAAAAAGAGTACCTATAGCAAAGTGTGAATGAAGTAAAATCACTTTAGCAGCAACTTTTAAGATTTCTATTTGTCCTCACACAGGGACAGAATGATGTTATCTCATCATTCTATTTTTCTATCATGCTATCTTCCCTAGTATAATGCCACATACTCAGAAGGTACTCTAAATATTTTTTGAGGCTGAGAAAACTTTGTGTTTTTGATCTTCTATCATGAAATATGTTAGCTTTCAAAATACAATGTGATAAAACCTCAGGGTGGGAAGAGCCCTGGGTTAGAATAAGAAAGCTTAGATTAAAATCATTCTTCTACCACTTGCTTTTTGTGTCATTTGGGTAAGTCACTTAACCTCCCCAGGACTCAGCTTCTGTATCTCCAAAATGAGTGGATTGAATTAGATTGTGTCTGGGGTGCCTTTCAGATTTTGCGCTATGGTCCTCTGATCATGTGATCTTGTAAATTTCTTGCTTGGCATTGCTGACATATTTGTTTTTGTTATTGTGTTAAAAAGCAGGAAATGTGTGGTCTGACATGGAGACTTTCATATTTTTTGTTATATGATTATGTAAAGTTACTTTCTCAGTGCTTTTGAAGAACATCTAAGACTATAAGTTATGGTGGAGTTGCAAATATGCATTAGTGAAATAATTTCCTATATCAGTAACATCATAGCTCCAGAATACCTATACCCTCTCCAAAAAAAAAAAAGAATATAGGCTTATTGTATAATTATTGCATTAACTTATTTCCTAATGCTGCCATTTATAGTTTGGTTTATGTTCAAAAGTCATAAAATGACATTTTAAAAAGAACGTTTTATATTTTATACTTGAAAATACCTTCTCCCTTTCCTATTCTAAATGAATAGTGTCTTATCTTATTATTCATTTATGTAAGGTAGGTTCCCTAAAATATTGCTTGGGTAGGTGCGTTGACTAGCATATGATGGGAATATTTAGGAAGAGGGATTTTTTCAAAGTCCACTGAAGAAACATTGTTAGGCTAATGAATAGTTAGGAGGCTACTCTTTGCAAGAACAGATTAGGTAACATTTGGAGCTAAGGACCACAGTAAGCAGGGTAAGACTATCTTCCTAATTCCTTTTCTGTCTTCCCAAACCCTTCTCCCTTTCTAACCTTCACTCCCTGGCCCAAACCTTTCACTATCTCTAGTTCCAGAAACAATTTGTTCCAAGAAAGTGTAGGATGATAGTAGTAAAAAACACGTTGTCATTCAAGGACATACTATCCAGAAGTCTATGATAGCTAGCTCATGCCCAGAATAAGGGATGATACAGCAGTGGGCATAGACTCCCTTTCTTAACCTGGTATAAGCCTATACCTCTGGGCCTGGACCATAGCCACATTGACTTTGAGGGAAGATAGAATGAAAACAGATTTAATGAGGGCATTAACTTTATTATATTAATTTTACTGAAAACTTTTCCCAGGACAAAAAGCAGAGGAGTTACAAATCTGTATTAGTGAAATAATTCCCTATATTAGTAATATCATAGCTCCAGAATACCTATACCCTCTCCAAAAAAAAAAAGAATATAGGCCTATTGTATAATTGCTGCATTAACTTATTTCCTAATGTTGCCATTTATAGTTCGGTTTATGTTCAAAAGTCATAAAATTACATTTTAAAAAGAATGTTTTATATTTTATAGTTGAAAATACCCTCCCCCTTTCCTATTCTAAATGAATAGTGTCTTATCTTATTTTTATTTTTTTTTTGTGGGATCTGCTTGGGTAGGAACAGATAAGGGATGGCATTTGGGAAGAGGAGTTGGAAGGAGAGAATTTTCATGTAGACAGTGCAATACTGGCTTTTTCAAATATTTAGTTTGTGCCTAAATTATGTATTAGCTTGCTATGAAGTCACAGAAATTCTTAGCCAGTCATGATTCATACATTTCAAGTTGATCTGACCTTCCATCCAGAAGAGGGCAGTAACAGTCTAAAATTCAAGCCACTCTGTTTCAAGTTGCCCCCTTTCTTAAATTTCAGTGCCCTCTTTTGAATTTGTCATATTTAAATAGATTTCTCCCTTCTTCATTACCTTTCTTTTCCTTGTACTCTTCACTTTTCTGTGATAAATTACACATTTCATATTTACCTTTACAATACTTTGATTTTGTCTAAATATGAGGATTTTTGGCTAGCCATAACTAGAAATAGAATACCTGGTGGCTTTTTGCTAAATTTGACATAATTAATGCCCTATATTTTGGACACAATTTCCCAAGGAGCCAAGCTTGCAATACAGACTAAGCATATATAAACTAAAAAAGGTGTGTACCTCTTCTTGAATTTTCTAGGTAATCAAATCATGTCTGTTCAGTTAGCTTACCTGTTATTATAGAAATATAGCCTAGAAACAAAAGGTCAGACTTGATTTGGGCCTTGTTACTGTTGGAAGTGATAGTGATATAGTGATAGATCTATATAGTAGAGGGGTCAATGGTTTGACCGTTCTAGTCGAAGCTCATAAATGACCTAGGGGTTGGCAGCTATGGAGACTTTTCTGACCAGAAGTTACATGTTATGGTACTCATTGTCAGTTTCTAACCATGCTGAAGAGAATGAGGAAGGTTCATCACAATAGAAGAGTATATGAGACACTAGAACAATGCCTGGCACATAGTAGAGACTTGATAAATGTTTACTTATTGACTGATTGATTCAAAATCACACTGTCTAGGATGTCTAATTACTATTTGGTTAGAACCACTCATGTGTGTGTGGATCTACTGCTTACTCATTTTTATGATCCCTTTTAAGGCCACTTTTGCCCATATAAAGACATTTATAAAAAATATAGTGGTGTCCTTCAGGCAAAGTTACAGTGAGAAAAAATGGTGCAAAAAGAGATTATTTGGTAGATCAGATGGGAGATCTATTGGGGATTGTAGTTGTAGGAGATGGAGTATCAGAAGGAAGGTAATGTGTGTTCAAATGAAAGAATATGGACAAAAGGGAGAATGGGTATGAGTGAATGGACAGGGGATGGGGTAGTTAAATTGAAGATAGTATGCCTAATAGAATGGGCCAAAATCGTAGACAAAAGGAATAGTGTCCCTTTTCTCCAAACCCTCTCCAAACCTATAGCTTGCCGTACAATTCAATATCTTCAGGTTTTTATGGCCAATTCTTTGCTAATTCTTTCCCTCCCAAACCTTCCCCACCATCCCATTCTCATGGGTGCTTATCATCCTCAAAACTTAGACCTCCTTAGCAACTCTAATGGCAGTGGGAAAGCTTATGTCTTTTGAAAAGGCAGAACTTCTTGCCTGGCTTAGTATCTAGAAAATATCTCAGCCATACATGACCATTGCCATATGTGACCATTTATTGCACCTGTGTTAAGAAAAGACCGTGCTTGGTAATGAAAAGTAGAGAGAGGATTTCCAGCTTGATGACTAAGGGAGTTGCTGTATCTAAGCCTAGCTTTTTTCACCACATCACAACTAGACATATAAACATATATAAAAATAATAAAAAACCAATAAAAAGAAAGGAAATAAGTAATTCTCACAAAGAAAACCATAGAAAAACTAGATGAAAAGCTAAAGAAAGGAATAAACAAAAACAAGTCCTGAATGAGTTATATGGGGAAGTTGAAGAGAAATCTCAAAAAAATTGAACAACCATAAGAACCCCCAGAATGAATATGATGTATGTTAAAGGAATAACAAAGAGATAAGAAGGAATATTAGAACTCCTAAAGAAGAAACCAAAAAGATAAACAATAGAATTTACAGTCTAGAGTAGATGATGGCAAATCTTAATGAAATAAAATACAATTTTAAAAAGAGAATGACAGTGACAATGTGAAAAAGCAAATACAAAAATATCTGAACAAAAATTTTAAAAAATAGCAAAATTCAAGAAAACAAGAGATCTCTAAAATCCAAAGCCTTGAGCGATGAAGACAGAGCTTGGTGGCATATTTTGAGAATTATTTCTCTTATAGAAAAATTCACACTAAAGCAAAGAGACTAAACACTATATTTCAGGTTAATTATACAAGAAAATTCCTTGAAAGTATTAAGAAAAAGTAGAACAAAGGAATACATGGGCTACTATCAGTGAGAAATCAGGAATGTAACTCATCCTTAAATGTAGTAGCCTAGCTAAAATGCCTCAATTTTAAACAAAGAACTTTACAGCCATGCAGGAAGAGGCAATTTATAATATCAAAGAATTCTAGTTTGAACTGCTTATTAATGAGAGGAAATGAAACATAGAGTTGAAATATATTACTAAAAAGTAAAGGAAATCAATTTTCCCTCAAAAAAATGTTCTAAAGATAAGCATACTCTTCATTGAGAAAAGAGAAACTTTTAAAGGATGATAGATTTTCAGCTATTCTGAGAAATTCAGAGGTAAGCCTAATCATTGAAATAAAAATGCAGAAGAAAAATAATCTTAATAAAGACAAACAAGTGCATATAGCATGAAAAGGCTAGGAGAGGACTCAATTTTTGCAAGTTTCAAGGAGACAAAATTACTGTTCCTTCATCTCTAAGGGTAATTAAGTGAATAAAAAAGAGAGTAGGTATGGGTTAATCTGAAGAAAGTAGGCCAGACAAATACTTAAGAGAAAAGTTTGAGAAAGGAGGGGGAAGGAAAGTAGCATTTCATGATACAAGGAGGTGATAATTCTACTGTAGTCTGCCCCGGTCAGACCACATGTAGAATACTTTATGCATTTATGGAAATGACATTTTAGAAAAGAAAATTGATAAACTAGATATTGATTGATTGAACATTCATAAATCGATAAACTGTTCCTAAGAACAACACCTGGAATGGTCATGAGCTTGAATTCATGCCATATAAAGACTGGTTGAAGAAAAAAGGATATATTGAGCATGGAGAAGATTTGCTTGAGGAGAAAGGGACATAATAACTGAATTCAAACATTTGAAGGTTTGTGATGTGGAAGAAAGATTACATTTATTCTGTTTGGCCCTAGAGGGCAGGACTAGGAATGGTGGGCAGATGTTTTCAGTGTGAACAACTTTAGTTTGATGTAAGGAGAAACTTCTTAATTACCAGAGTGATCCGAAAGAGGAAAGAGTTGTCTTAGGAGCTGGTGGCTTCTCCCCATTGGAGTTCTTCAAGCAGAAATTGGATATATATTTATTGGGCATGTTGTACAGACGTTTTACTTTTCATGAATGGTTTGGACTAGTTGGTCACTGATATTCTTTCAGCTCTGTACTTCTATAATTATATGTAGTTGGGTTCCATAGGGACAGATTATAAAAAAAAAAAAGGAGAGGGGGCAGCTAGGTGGTGCAGTGGATAGAGCCCTGGCTTTGGAGTCAGGAGGACCTGAGTTCAAATCTGACCTCAGACACTTGACACTTATTAGCTGTGTGACCCTGGGCAAGTCACTTAACCCTGATTGCTTCACCAAAAAGTCAAAAAGCTATAAAGTAAAAAAAAAAAAAAGGAAGAGATCAGTACATAGGGAATAGAAGATGGCACCTAAATGACTATATGCTTACCTGGGCTGGAAAAGAGAAGTGTGAGAAAAATTTTATTAGTAAAAGTAGAATAAAGGGATCTGAGTCTGGGATGAGAGAGGGAGTAACGTGTGTGTGTGTATGTGGGTGTATGTGTGTGTGTGTGTGTGTGTGAGAGAGAGAGAGAGAGAGAGAGAGAGAGAGAGAGAGAGAGAGAGAGAAAGAGAGAGATATTATTTCACTGCTTTACTCAATAAACTCCAGTGTTTCAGAAGCAAATACAAAATTCTCTGGCATTCAAAGCCCTTTGTAATCTAGTCCTATCCTACCTTTCTACTCTTTTTATACCTCAATCCCCTGTGCATATTCTTCAATCCAGTGACACTGGCCTCCTGGCTGTTCTACAAATAAGACCATCTCTGATGTGACAGAAGTAGAAAATTATAAATGTTGGGGGTGGAGTGGGGCTGTGGGAAAACAGGTATGCCATTGTACTACTATTAGAGGAGCTGTGACTTGTTCCAGTTGTAGTGGAAAGCAGTTTGGAACTAGGTCCCTCAAATTGCCAAACTGCATGTAAACTTTGACCCAGTTCTATCACTATTAGGTATATACCCCAAACAAATCAAAGAAAGGAAAAGGAAAGCTCTTATTGGAAAATGTCTAAGCAAATCATGGTATATGAATGTGATGTAATATTTATTGTGCCACAAGTAATGATGGAATGGACAATTTCATAGGAAATTGAAAAGATCTTTGTGAATTGATACAGAGCAAAATAAGCAGAACAAGGAGAATAATAATGTATACAATGATAATATTGCCAAAAAAAACCACCGACTCTGAAAGTCTTTAGAATTCTGATCAATGCAATGACAAACCACAAGTACAAAAACATAAAATCACTCTCCTCACCTCCTGACAAAAAGGTGATGAACTTAAAATGCAGAAAGTGACATATTTTTTGCCATGGTTAATGTGTGAATTTCTTTTGCTGAACTATGTGGACATTTATCAAGGGATTAGTAGGAGAAACAGATTAATAAAATACTTGTTAAGTAAAAAAAATTTAAATCGTTAACATAACTAGAAATATATTATTTTAATAACCTGATATCAATAAAAGAAAATGAACAAATAATAATTGAGCTTTCAAAGAAAAAAATCCAAAACAGATATATTATATATGTGCATTTTATTAAATATTGAAGGAACGATTTCAATATTACATTTTTTTTGTTGTTACAAAAAACAGTTATAAAAGATTCTACCAAACTGCTAAGGTACTAACGTATTCTTGATACCTGAACTTGGGAGAGGCAAAACAGAAAAATAAAACTATGGACCATTAACTCTAACAAATACTGAAGCAAAATTATTAAATAAAATATTAGCTAAGATGCCATGACAACATATTAAAAAGATTATATACTGTTACCAGGTTGGATTTGTACCTTTACACATAGTTGGTTCAAAAGAAAGAAAAATATCTATTCGACCATAATAATAAGAAAAACAACAAAAAACCACATGATCACATAAGTAGATGCTTGAAAAGCTTTTGGCAAAATTAAATTCCTTTTTCTTTCTAAAATCAATAAAAATCACAGGGATAAATGGAGCTTTCCTTAACTTATGAAGCAGAATCGACTTAAAACCGGCATTAAACACCACATCTTCCCCCACCCCCACAAGAAAGGTTAAAGCCCTTTCAAATAAGATTATTAATAAAGTAAGGTCAGTTATTACCAATATTATTGGAAATAGTATTAGAAATTCTACCTATTTCAATAAAACAAGAAAAGGAAATTGAGAGAATAGGCATAGACAAAGAAGAAATAAAGCTATTGATTTTTACAGATCATGTGATGAACTACTTGGAGTGCTCTAAAGAGTCCACTAAAAAGTTTAACTGAAGTTAATTTAGTTAACTTCAACAAAGTTGTAGAACATAAAGTAAACCCACAGAAATTGCCATTCATTCTCTGTATTACCAATAAAGCCAAATAAGAGATAAAAAGAGAAATTACATTAAAAATACTTATAAGATTCAAACAACATTTATGCCTCTATCCACCAGGATCTCCACCAAAATTGCATGAATGCAACTATAAAACACTATATGAATAAAAACAGGCCCAAGTAATTGGAGAAATATTGATTGCTTATGATTAGGCCATATCAGCATGATAAAAATGCCAATATTATCTAAATTAGTTTACTTATTCAGTGCCATACTAATCAGATTGCCAAAGTGTTATAAATCTGGAAAAATAATAAAATTCGCCTAGAGGTACAAAAGGTCAAAAAACCCAGGGGAAATAAGGAAAAGGAGTGGGAAGGATGTGGGCCTAGCAGTGTGAGATCTCAAAGTATACTATGAAACTAACTATAAAAAAACTATTTAGTACTGCTTAAGAAATAGAAAGCTAAATCAGTGGAACAGATCAGGTACAACAGTAATAAAATGTTTGCTAAACTAAATGATTCCAACTGTTGGGATAAGGAATCACTATTAGACAAAAAATTCTGGGAAAACTGGAAAGCACCCTGTCAGAAATTAAGGTTAGACAAACGTCTTACCATATACTAATATAAGCTCCAAATGGACAATGGCTTAAATGTAGATCAAATCATAAAAGGATTAGAGGAACAAGATTTTTGCTCTTTGCAACTATGGATAGAGGAAAAGTTTATGATGAAATAAGGGATAGAAAGGATCACAAAAGATAAAATGGATAATTTTTTTTATTACTTAACATTAAAAGTTTTAAATTAAAGAGTTTTAAAGTTTTTAACAAACAAAACTAAAGAAGTTAAAATTAGGAGGGACCCAGTTAAGTACAGGAGAAGTTCCCAACTACTTTGTAGTGTTTCCCTGATAAAGTTCATATACAAAATAGAGAAGGACCTGATTTAATTGTATAAGAACAAGAGATGTTTCCAGATAAGTGAATAGCCAAATGATCTAAACAAGTCACTCTCAAAGGAAGAAATTAAATTTATTACAAGACATTTAAGAAAAATGCTGCAAATCACTAATAATTAGAGAAGTGCAAATTAAAACAACCATCAGATTAGTAAAATTAACAACAAAAAAAGGAAAAAGATAACTGTGGATGGTCCTTAGGAAAACAAACACACCAAAGCATTGTTGGTGGGGCTATGAATTGGTTAAGCCTTCAGGAAAACAATTTTGAATTGTGCTAAAAAAGTAACTAAACTGCATATCCTTTGGCTCAGGAATACTGGTACTTGGTTGGATGCTACAAAGATTAAAGAAAGATGAAAAGCATCATACTTACAAAAATATTTATTGCAGCTTTTCATAGTTGCAAAGAATAAAAAATTAAGGGATTGCTAAGTGGGGAATGGCCAAATGAATTATGATATGTGAATGTAATGTAACATAACTGCATTTGTAAAATATGATGAAAGGGATAATGTCAGAGAAATCTGGGAAGACATATTAACTGATACAGAGTGAAGTCAGCAGAAGTTAGAGAAAAAAAATTATATAATAACAATGATATTGTAAAGAAATCCAATTTTGAAAGATTTAAAAACTCTGATTGGTTCAATGATCAATTATAATTCCAGAAGTGTTGATGATGAAGCATTTTATCGACCTCTTAAGAGACAGGTGATGGATTCATGGTGCAGAGTGAGACATACATTTTTGAATATGGCAAATTTGAAGATTTGTTGTGCTTGATTATATGCATTGGTTACAAAGATTTTTCTTTTCTTTTCTTTTTTTTTTTTTTCCAAGGGGGGAAGCTTAAGTGAAGGTGTAAGGCTAGCAATAGGGTTGCCAAAAAAGAAAAAAAAAGGTCATTGATTTTTAAAATGTAGGGCAGTGAACACAAAGAAGACCAGAAAGAAATGCAAATAATCAGGAGAGCTTCAAAAAATAACCTATTAAATTTATTATATACTTAAAAGGAAAAGGCAAACTGTACACCATACAGATTCACAATTTTATATATCTTTTTTTATTCCACTTTGTATGTGGAAACACTTATTTTATTTAGTTTTTGTTAAGTTCAGAATAAAAAATTTAAAAAACCCTAAATATTTAAAAATATAGTTTATAAATTATCTAAAAACTTGATTATCATTCTTTGTAACCTTTTCTACCATTCTGTCATCTTACATATCAGATATGGAAGGGAACCACATTGGACTACTGGTCATTTTTAATATTTCTTTGTTTTGGGGTTGCTATTGCTGAAAAAGTCATTCCTTAGTGACCGGTCTATTGACTATAATGAGACTCCCCGTACTTCTAATACATCTGTTCTAATACATTAAAAAGCCACTTATTAAACCACAATTAATTTAAAACTCACAAAGTGCTGTGCAGGTGTTTGTAATATTAATAGAACTTTCCCAGTTTCTTTACCTCAAAGACCAGAATTTTGTGGCTTTATGAACTTAGGGAAGATAAGTCAGAGAATATCTTTGTAGCTAGACACCCAGGGGCTTATAGTAGTTGTGCCCTAGATGTTCCTGGTTAACCTATATGAGTTAATTGTTTTCACAGGTTCATGGCTAGCAAATGTTTTTACAGGTTCATGAGGCATTCATGTTTGTTCTATGCCTTTTTGCAATCCAAGAAAAGTTGTTATATGGTAGTTTTTTGCAATGCAAACAAGAATCAAGGAACTGAAACTTGGAGTTCTAAAGTCTTAAGTTTTACCATCATAGACCCATGAAAATGAGATTATGAAACAGAATAAATAATCTTAGATCAGAAAATCACACACGGTTTCAGCTTTTGAGGTATAAAGTAGAACAACGTGGCAGTTCTTTTTGGAAGAATTTCTTCATTTCATTCCAATATTCTTTTCTTATATATCTCAATGGGAGGATGGCACAGGTCATTGTGTTAGTCTTGCCACCAGACATTGTGGTACCAGAACTTCTTGATTTGACTTTCAAGAATTTTTCCTCAGCTAGCCATGCCTGAACATTCTAGACTTTAACTTCTTGTGATGGCTCCTTGATCTGCTCCCAATTCTAAATTATTCCTAGTTATTGGCTGCCCTTGTCTTTCTGTCTTAGGTTTTTATTTGGATAGAAAATGGACACAGCCCGCTAGGATAAGTTATTTTGCTGAAGGCAGCATAGAAGAAATAAATCAACAGGTTACAACCCATGACTGGAAATTTCAGCCTCACACAAAACTGAACAACCACCAAGTATTCTTTCCTGAATGCTATTCAACCTATTTCACCAAAATACCATTGATTCTACCAAAGGACATGTAGAGGAAAAAACATTATAACTGAGCCGTGAAATGGAAATGAGTGTTCAAACAGGAAATGAATGGTAAGGTTAGTAGCCTGGAAAGATCAGGACTAAGAGTCTATGAGAACATCTGACAAGCAAGCAGCCAAAGGGGTTCAGTACTTCAAACTAAGTTTTTGTTAAATGTCTATTACGTGCTAGGAGCTATATAAGAAGCCTAAAAGAGTAAAACCACATGGCCCTTGCCTTCAAGGAATTTGAGTGGAAGTTCCAGAGAGGCAAAAACAAAACCCCCCAAAAACAACAACAACAACAACAACAACAACAAAACTGTGTTGTTGTTCAGTTGTGTTCGACTTTTCATGACCCCATTTGGGGTTTTCCTGGTAAAGATGCTGAAGTGGTTTGCCATTTCCTTCTCCAGCTCATTTAACATATGAGGAAATTTAGGCAAGCAGGTTAAGTTACTTGCTCAAGGTCACATAGCTAGAAAGTTTCTGAGGCTAAATTTGAACTTACTCTGATCCAGGCTCAGTCCTTTATCTACCGCACCTCCTAGCTTTCCAAAGAAACCCCAAACTACCTATTAGTTAAAACTGTCTAAAGAGGAATGGGCAGCCTCATAACATGTACTAGGTTTCCATTTACAGGAGATTTTTGAGTGGAGATTGAATGACTACTTCTTGAAGAGGTAGGGGATATTTGTTCAAGGTTGAATTGGACTCGACATTTCTAGAACCCTTCCATCTCTGAGATTGTATGGTTTGCAGTCAGATTTTATAGTCTAGTTGGTGGGAGACAAGATTAGATCAGAATAATATATGGAATTTAAATGAGATAAAAGCTCCGTAAAGAAATTGGAAGTTTAGGCTAATTGGTGATTAAGGTAGAGTCAATTTGACTCAAACTTTATTAAGAATCTGCTATGCATAAGGCACTATATCAAGCTCTAGGAATTAAAAAAAAAGAAAAAAATTCTCTATCCTCAAGTAATTTGTAATTTAATAAGGGATACAGCAAATATGTCTAATATAAGATAGTACACGGTAGACATGCTGTGAGAAAATTGGAGAATGCAGAGATAGCTTTCAGTGGGGCTTGGATGGGGAAGAGGTGAGGAATCAGGTAATCAGCTTCATGGAGGAAATGACATGTCTTCTGTGCCTTGAAGGTTAAGAAGGATTTCAATAGTTGATAGGGAAGGAGCATGCTCCTGATAAGAGGGTCAGACTATACATTGAAGTTTTGTTTCTTGGTTGAAGAGGGAAAGTGGTGCCTTTGTCGAGGAATTCGGCAACTAGGGTGCATCAGAGCTGGAGACAAGGGAGAATTTTAAGGGATGTGTGACTAGGAGTAAGGGTGAAGGGAGTTTTTGGTGAGCTCTTAAAAGTTTATTGAATTGAATTAGGGAAGCCAGAAGTATATGTCTGGGCACAGTGGTTAGTGGGTGACTTGCTTATTACTGAGTACAGATAGTGTTTAGTGGATGATTTGCTGATTACTCAGTCTAGCTAGGATTGATGCAGTGACCAATGGAGAAGCAACAATAAATTAATATATCAAACATTTACATGCACAAGTATTTATTAATTACCCTCTATGTACCATACACTGTACTAGATGCTGGAGATACAAGTATAAAGAATAAAATGGCAAGGAATTTATATTCTAAGGAGTATATAAGGTTAATTCAGACAAATATATGAAGCTAGGTGCTACAGTGCATAGAATACTAGATTTGAACTTAGACAGAACTGGATATTTCCCAAGTCACATATTATTAGCTGTATGTCCATGAGTAAGCAACTTAAACTCTCTCAGCTTGTTTCATCATCTGTAAAATGGGAATAAAAAGGGGGCAGCTAGGTGGTGCAGTGGATAGAGCACTGTCCCTGAAGTCAGGAGGATCTGAGTTCAAATACAGCCTCAGACCAAACACTTGACACTAACTGTATGACCCTGGGCAAGTCACTTAACCCAATTGCCTAAAAAGAAACAAACAAAAAAAGGGGATAATAATAACATTTGTTTCATGGGGTTATTGTGAGATTTAAATGAGATGATGTATATAAAATGTTTTGTAAGCCTTAAAACATAATATATAGATGTAAACTATTATTGTTATTTTTGTTGTTGTTTTTATTGTTTACAAAGTATAGTCAGTTCTGCTGTAGTGTGACATATACATTTCTAAAAAATCACCAAGTTGTATAAAATTGTGCAATAAAAACCACAGTGATTACACAGAAAATGGGGATAAGGACTCAATACTCAAAAACTTCATCAGTGACATGTAAAAAAAAAAGATATGGACCTAATAAAAACAGCAGTTTTATACATGCTAAATGGTTAAGAAATAAATAAATAAGTGCTACAATAAATAGTGGTAATATCCTTATCTTTTGCCTGCTGATTAGCCTGTGCCCTGGTTCCCACAGTACCCCAGCTGGCAAAGTCATCACTATGGGCAAGAGTGCAGCTTCAGTGCGCCTCAACTCCTGGCCAGGGACTTGGCTACGGTGGAAGAGGGAAAAAAGGTAGGGGCAGTCCAGCCCTACTCAAACCACAGTTTCTACTACATCAGAAGATTATATAATAAATATGGCACTTTACTTTTACAAAGACCTCAAGTTGCTTGTGGAAGCAGGAAGGTTGCAGCTTATGAGTTATTGTGATAGAGTGTAGTAGTCTTCATTTTCTTGAAGATAAAATCTTACACAAGCAAACACAAAATTCATGTTGTGTTATTATTCCTTAATGTATCAATTAGTTGAAATGAATTCACATTTTCAAAACAAGCATTATAGCAGAGCTGACTACCCACTGGAGTTAGATTCAAGGAAGTTTGGGAAGGAGGGGACTAGAACTAGAAGAGAATTGGGAAAGACATGTAGAAGGTAGTACTTGAGCTATGTCTTAAAGGAAGAAAGGGACTCTGAGGTGGAGGTAAGGAAGGAGTGCATTGTAGGTATGGGAAATGACTAATGCCAAGACAGAGAGAAGGGAGGATGTCATTTTGTGTGTGAGGAACAGAGAAGACAGTTTGGAAGGATTAAAGAGTGTGGGAGGGGAAGTAAGATCCAGCAAAGCTGGAAAGATAGGTTGGGGTCAGGTCATGTAGGGCTTTAAAACCTTAACAAAGGACTTTATATTTTATCCTAAAGGCAATACGACGCCTTTGGAATTGATTGAGTAGGGGAGTCACACTGTCAGATCTGTAGTTAAGGAAAATTACTTTGACAGTAGTATGTAGCATGGATTGGAGTGGTGAGAGCCTTGAGGCAAGGAGACCAATAAGAAGGTTGTTGGAATAGTCTAGGTGAGTGCAGATGAGAGCCTGAATCAAGGTTAATAACTGTGTGAGTGGAGAGAAGGGGCTTTATGTAAGAAATTTTGTGAACATGGAAACTGAAAGATTTGACAACTTATTGGGTATGTGGGATGACAAACTCAGGAGTTGAATTTAATGGTGAGATTACAAATCTGGGAAACTGGAAGAATGGTGGTGTTTCTGGCAGAAATAGAAAAGTTTGGAAGAGGGGAGGGTTTGGAAGAAAAGATAATGAGTTCAGTTTTGTACATGTTGAGTTTAATACATCTCTGGGACATTCCGTTTGAAATGATCAATAGGCAATTCATGATGCTGTTATGTTCAGCTGTTTCAATCATGCCTGATTCTTCATGAACCCATTTGGGGTTGTGTGCGACAGCGACCCTAACCCAAATTAAACTCAGAGACTTCTCAGGGTGGAAAGCAAAGGTTACCTTTATTACAATCTCCGGAGATGGCTGTCTGCTCCTTCGATACACGTGGAGAGAGAGGCCAGTCACGGGACAAGGGACGCCTTATAAAAACAAGTCTCTACCCACCACTATCCCTTATCCCCCTTAACTGGGGGTGGGGCTTACATTCTAAGGGTGAAATATTTTCTTCCTATCTCCTTAACTGGGGGTAGGCCCACACTCCAGGTGCAAAATTCAAAGACAAGGAAAGAGGCAGGAAGCCAAGGGCAAATGGCTGAGGTTGGGGGGCAGGACTTATTCTTTCTGTTATATGCTTAAAAACGGGTCTGAGTTGAGAGTATTTTGAAAACAATAGTCAAAAATTATTGACCTTTTGAGGAGGCTTCACTTCTGAGAGTTCATCTCTCACAGGGAAAAATACTGGAATGATTTGCCCTCTCCTTCTCCAGCTAAATTATAGATGAGGAAACTGAGGCAAACAGGTTAAGTGACTTGCTCAAGATCACATAGCTAACAAGTGTCTGAGGTTAGATTTGAACTTGAGTCATCCTGACTCTAGAGCTGGTCTTCTATCCACTGGACTACCTAACTGTCCACAAGTGGTGATACGAGATTGAAACTTGGGGGAGAGATTAAGGCTGGATGTCTAGATCTGAGAGTCGTTTGCAGAGAGGTGATAGTTAACCCCTCTGGAACCTAATGAGGTTACAGAGGGAGAGAGAGAGAGAGAGAATATAAAAGAAGAGAACATCCACAATTCAGGAAAATAATGTGTCTCTCATTTAGAGGGCGCTTTGTGAAGCTAATGAGAGAATATTTAAGGAGTCAAGCAATAGCTTGACCAAGACTTCAAGTTTGCACATTTTCCACAAGGGTTGTACAGTGAGGTATGACATGCCCATCGAAACTGTACAAGATCTTGGGATTTTAATTTAGTTAATTAGTTTAGTTTAGTGAAATTTTTAGCTTAGTTAGTGACTTGTGATTTTAGTGATTTTTGTGATTAGTGATGTTTATTTTTTATTTACAAAATAAATAAAATATGAGAAGCTTTCCTCCCTCAGCTATAGCCAAGGGACATGAGAATTCATAAGCTCTCTTGGTTACTTTGTGGTTTGTTACTATAATGTAATGTTCAACTCTAGACTTGTGGTTAAACTCAAAGCCACCCGCATGCTGCAGGGTCTCACCACAAGCCACAACCAACTTGGCTTTTGCCCAGGGGATGAAGGGAATTAGTTTGTTCTGACTCTTTCAGGTATAGGGTCCTTAGTTCACTTTGGAGTGGGCTTGAACCTAAATTGAAGTTGGAGCAGGAAATCTCTTTTAGGGTTTCTGAGCCTCTTCATTATATAAATATGGTTATTACCTTGATAGCTGGAAGGTGAAACGAGTACCAGACAGAGGTGAGCCACATGCAGATGGAAAATGGGTTGGGAGCAAAGGATCATGGTGGGGTAGCGTAACATTGTTGATCTAAAGGTCACTCCCAAATCTCCAGTCACTTTCACAAATTGTATAATTCTGCCTCCTCCAGGTTTTCTTTTCCCTTTAACTTTGTCATTATTTCACCTCAACAGTGTCATTTCCAACATGATTATACAGCCAGTGAACCCTTCACAATGTACAATTGACTTTTTTGTGTTGAGATCTTGGGGATGAAGACTATGCATAAGCTGGTCATTATGATGAGTTCTAGAGGTCTAAAGGTGTTGGGACCCTGAGATAATGACATGCAGGCCCTACCTGAATGAATTAAACTCCAATCTTCTTTCAGCCAGAGAAAAAGTTTATTAGAGATAAAGCATACAAGCCAGATTCTTAAGGAATCTGAACACTAGCGACGCCCATACCCAGGGTGGATCTTACATACACTAAAGAAGCTTTGAGTGACCAGAGGAGGGGCTGGGAAAAGGGTCTAGGAGAGAACAGATCTGAAGCTCTCAGAGATTGAATAGACAATTGGAATAGATAATGAAGCTGGGATGGAAATGTCCTGGAGGTTGAATAAGAATAGATAATGAGGGGAACTGGAAGGAAGAAGTTTGAAAGGCAAAAGGTGGGGCTAAGGTTTTCAAAGAGAGTCAATAAGGAAAAACCATTGAGTGGAATGTAGGTAACCATTTGAGACCAGAGTGAGGTCAAGAAAAGTTTAAGGTTTTTCTGGGGCCTGTAGACAAATGGGAGCCAAATTTCTTTTGGGGGGGCAAGGGGCAAAAGTCTCATACCCCGTCAATTAGAAGGACAGATCCAATGCTAACTTTAGGTTGCTGAGGTTAGAATGACAATCATTGACTTCTTACCTTTACTCCCATCTTTACTTCTTCCTTCAATTAAACAAACATTAAGCATTTACTATGTAGAAAGACAGTGTGTGAACCTGGGGACCTAAAGATAGAAATTAAACACTTCCTGACTTCAAGGATTTTACATTCTACTGAATGAGTTACAATATGCACCCAAATAAGGATAACACAGGGTAGGGAGCAAAGGAGAGCATTGCACAAAGTATTCTAGAAATAGTTGTGGAGAGACAATTTTCAGGGAGAAAGGGGAGTGGGGAGGCTATGAAGAAGGTGGCTTGTCAGCTGAGCCTTGAAGAAGGAATGATTCTAAAAGGTGTAATTTAGTGCCAGAGCATTTTCCATGTTTCTTTCTGGGCCCCAAGATTTATCACTCTGTTCTAAGTCATATTTAAACACTGACTTGGCGACTTCTCCAAAATCTCAGACATCCTGAACTAATCGCCTTTATTGGAATATAGCTCAAGACAAAAGGTTGAAGAAAAGCTTCCTTGCCCTCTTCCTCAGCAATTTTTCTGAGGCCATAGCTTTTCTAAAATGACTTCTGCATCACTCAGTGTTCACTATAAATCCCACCCCCTTAAAGCCAGAGACAATGCCCCTGCTTCTTCTTTGCTCTCAAGATTATGTAATTAATCTAGTCCATTTGCAGGCTCAGTCTGGGGTCTTACAAATCTTATTAAAAGTGTTGAACTGAAAAGGAATTGGGAAGGAGAAAACTGCTTATGGCTATTCACTGAGTTAGATATCACAGAAATAGTTACCATGTGAGAAGAAGAGTAGCAATAGATTCAGAGGAGTCCGCAGGAGACAAAATCCAAGGAAGGAGCCAGGGATAAAATCACTAATCCTCAGATGTTTATATACAAACACACAAAGTACTTTATGGGGCAGCTACATGGCATAGTGGATAAAGTGCCTGGCCCAAAGTCAGGAAAACCTGAGTTCAAATCCAGCCTCAGATACTTACTAGCTGTGACTTTTTAAAAATTTATTACTTATTTATTGCTTTTGTTAGGTAATGGGACCAAATGACTTGCCCAGGGTCACATAGCTAATAAGGGTCAAGTGTTTGAGGCCAGATTAGCTGTGTAACTTTGAGCAAGTCACTGAACTCTGTTTGCCTCAGTCTCCTCACGTGTAAAATGATCTGGAGAAGGAAATGACAAACCAGTATCTTTGCCAAGAAAACCCCAAATGGGATCATGAAGAGTCAGACAAGACTGAAAATGATTGAAAGTCCTCGGATGTTTACATACAAATAAACAAAGTATTTTATAACAAGCAAGATTCTTTCATTCACTCATTCAATTACCATTTGATAAGCACCTAATTTGTGTCAGGCATTGGGATAACAAAGTGGAAAGCAAAGCAGATTCTGTGCTCAAGTAATGTATGTTCTATTGAGGGGAGGGAATAACAATTAAACTGATAAGTAAATACCTCACACTTAATTTGGAGGGGGAGGTGGTCAGGAAAGGTGGAATTCTAATGAAGGGTGGCATTTGAGTTGAGCATTGGAGAAGCTGGGATACATCAAGGCCCTAGCAGAATAGGGAATGCATTCCAGACAGCATGTGCAAAGGCCTGGATATGAGTATCTATGTTATTCATGAAATAGCAGAGAGGGCTATTATGGGAATAATATAGGCTAACGTAAAAAGGAATTATATGCATTAAACCTGAAAGGTAGTCTAGAGCCATGCTTTAAATGCCAAACAGGAGTTTATATTTTATAATAGAGGTGACCCGAGGCTATAAAGAGTTTCTTGAGCTGAGGAGTGACATCGTCAGACATGATGTGGAAGGATATTAATTTGGCAAACATGTGGAGGATAGTTGGAGAGGAGGGAGATGAAGGGATGAAGGGAAACCAATTATTACCCTCTTGTAGTAGTCCAAGGGTGAGGTGATGAGGACCCAAATGATGGTCATGCTAGTGTGTGAGACAGTGACCCTAACCCAAATTAAACTCAGAGACTTCTCAAGGTGGAAAGCAAAGGTTACCTTTGTTACAATCTCAAGAGATGGCTCTCTGCTCCTCCCCTACACGTGGAGAGAGAGGGAGACCCAGTAACAGGGGCCACCTTATGAAAGCAAATCTCCTCCTACCACGCAAACAAGCCTCCACCCACCACTATCCCTTAGCCCTTAACTGGGGATGGGCTTACATTCTAACTGGGAGGTGGGGCTTACATTCCAGGCGTGAAATTCAAAGACAAGGAAAGAGGCAGGAAGCCAAGGGCAAATGGCTCAGGTTGGGGGTGAGGCAGGGCTTATTCTTTCTGTTAAGTGCTTAAAAACAGGGTCTGAGTGGGGGAGGATTTTGAAAGTAATAATCAAGAATTATTTGGCCCTTTCAGGAGCCTTCACTTCTGAGAGTTCATTTCTCACACTACCTTCTGAACTCATTGCCTTAATTACACTGAGAAGTCTTCACTGGGACATCCCATTCACTAATGAGAATGCAAGGAAGGGAAGAATGTGAGAGATCTTGTGGATATAGAGACCATTTGGCAACTGAGGGGATGCACATAGGGGATGAGGGAGAATAAAGAGTTAAGGATGACACTGAGGCTTGAACTTGAGGGCCCAAAAGGATGGTGGAGCCCTTCACAGAAATAAAGAAGTTAAGAAGATGGGAACATTTGTAGAAGAAAGGTAATGACTTGTGCTTAGGACAATCTGAATTTCAAACAGTTTTGGGTATCTAAGTGGAGATCTTCAATTGTTGTTATTAATTGTTTCAGTCTTGTCTGACTCTTCGTGGCCCCATTTAGGGTTTTCTTGGAAAAAATACTAGAGAGGTTTGCCATTTCCTTCTCCAGATCATTTTACAGATGAGGAAACTGAGGCAAACAAGGTTAAATGACTTGTCCGGGTTCATACAACTAGTAAGTGTCTGAAGCCAGATTTGAAATCAGGTCTTCCTGACTCTGGGCTGGGTGCTCTATTCACTTTGCCACCTTAGAAGCCTGAGACCTTCAATAAGCATTAGTAATTCTCTTGGAAGGAGGCAAATTTTACCTCAAAGATATCTCCTCCACAGATTCTTACTCTGCTGCCTCATCATGCCACTGAGGTGACTCTGAGGCTTTGAAGACTGCTTCAACAAAGCCCAAACTCTGGCAGATTCTACTATTTTGGAAAGGCGTCAAGTGCTATCCTGGTAGTAGACTGAACATGCCGAGAACCAATCTAGCTAAGTAGAGAGAGCTCACCACAATAAACCAGCTACTGATGGATGAATTCTTTGGCCATAGCAACCCCTGAAACAAAGAAAAATATCACATGTCACTTTGTCTTCTTATGCTTCTGTGGGAATGATGGCAGAAAGTGGAAATAGAATGATAAAAGTCACAGTTTTTTTTTTGACTACCTCTAAGTGTGTGGTGAGTGGCATAGTGGATTGTGAGTTGGCCTCCAATTCAGGAAGACCTGGATTCAAGCTGTGCCTCTGATACATACTGGCTTTGTGACCCTGGGAGAGTCATTTAGCCTTTTGGTGCTCTAGGCAACTCTTTAATATCATAAGTTGTGGAAAAAGTACCTGCCTTCATTGGTAGAGATAGATTCTTCGTTGAGAGTTCTTTAACCAATAAGATCACATATCCAGTTCCTATTTTGTAAGCCTTTAACTTTGCCATTGTTATTCTAAATTTGAAATTCTTGTCCAGAGATCAGTGCATGGACATACTAATGGAGGAACTGAAAGTATCAGTCTTGACCTTCTCACTTAAATGGAACCATAAGGAAGAGAAAAATTGCGGTTAAATGAAGGATGAGTCTTAGGTTTTTCTTGCAGAGGCAAATAAAGGAATGGGTTTTACCACGTGCTCAAAGGAAACAAGAAACGTCACATCATAGAATATTTGGCCATCTCACATTTCTGTGCTCAGGCTAAGTATTTGCAAAAAGATTACTATGAAAATAATTGTAACTCACGAGCCGAAATATGTTTTAGAAAATGAAATAAAGAAATTCTGTAAAGAACTTGATAAAACCGTACGGATTCTATCATTGTACACTTTGATATTCATTGCAAAGGTGGCTAGTCACATGACAAGAGTGAGGACTACTGATCTATGGACAGCCTATGTGTTCCAGCATATTTATGGAACCCTCTAGGGACAAACTTGTGGGAAGACTTGGACAAGAGTCATAGAGGAGGGATTGGTTGCTAAGCTACATTTTTGCATTAATATCAGTGACATCATTAATCCACTTAAGTGGGACCCCTGAGACTTGGTAGGATGAGACGAATTACTGGATACTGGCTTCTTGAAGGCAGGCAATGTTTTGTTTATGTCTTTATATCGTCAGCTCGTAGCACAGTTCTCGCATACAGTAGGTGCTCAATAACTGCTTGTTGAGTTGAATTGAACATGGAGTTGGAAGTATATACTTTAATAAAAAAAAGGATAGGTTAAGGAGGGCAGAGTAGGATTTTATATTAAGAAGATATTCTCATGTGATGAAATCTAGCTTTTTATTGCTCAGTTGCTTTCAGTAATGACTGACTCTGTGACTCCCTCTGGGGTTTTCTTGGCAAAGATATTGGAGTAGTTTGCCATTTCCTTCTCCAGCTGAGAACTAGTTCTTGCTAGGAACTGAGGGTCATACAGCTAGTAAGTATCTGAAGCAGGATTTGAACTCATGAAAATGAGTCTCCCTGACTCCAGGCCTAGCAGTCTGTCCACTACTGTGCCATCTAGCTGCCCAAATCTACCTTGGCAGGTGTCATATAAAGAAACATAACCATGAGTAATATTATCGAGTGCTGTAAGATGATGGCATAGTTTTTTTTTTTTTGCTTTTTGGTGAGGTGATTGGGGTTAAGTGACTTGCCCAAGGTCACACAGCTAGTAAGTGTTAAGTGTCTGAGGCTGGATTTGAAGTCAGGTCCTCCTGACTCGAAGGCCAGAGCTCTATTCACTGTGCCACCCAGCTGCCCCTGATGGCATAGTTCTT
The DNA here is from genome assembly GCF_003287225.1 of Phascolarctos cinereus. Lineage (NCBI taxonomy): Eukaryota > Metazoa > Chordata > Mammalia > Diprotodontia > Phascolarctidae > Phascolarctos > Phascolarctos cinereus. The sequence continues at coordinate 187,569,439 of NW_027555514.1, forward strand.
CAGGAATTTCTGATAGCAGCCACTGAACCCCTGAAAAGTCCTTAGTTCTTATTAATTGTTCAGACTTTACCAGGTGATGCCATTCTGTTTTCCTGGGTCAGCATTAACTCCAGGCTGAGACTCTGTTAACTGAAACTTTGAGACTAGTAGAAGCTGTATTTGATCTGTTATCCCGAAGAGCCTATCTCCATGTTCTTCCACTGTCTTTCCAATACAGTAAGCAAATTAAGGTAACGACACATCCAAGTAGTTCATGACACCAACTATTTTTTTTTCATGAACTACTGAAAAATAATAGAAACTCCAGGAATTTGTTGAGCATGGGGCATACTCTCAGAATGGTAGACTCCCACTGGGCAAATGAGTCCATCTTTTCTTCGTCTCCTTAACCAGTAGATAGCCCAGGAAATGTTGAACTTGTGGCCTGAAATATTGTTCCATTTATTACTGTGCAAAATATCCTAGTCTACATAAAGCTGCATTGTCCCAGTTTTCCTCTGTGCTCCCATACATGGGTAAGATGACTGACTGTTTCATGGAACTGTTGAAGATAAGAATAATTCCTGATGTTCTCCAAACTCTCTTCACTGAGAGCAATTTTCTGAGACAATTGCTGTGGATTGTGTGGACTGCTCTTGGCTACCCTTCCCTTCCCCCAGTCACTTAGTAAGAATATGCCAGCTCTTGTACTGATTCTTTTTTTCAGCTTTATGTTCTTCAGGCACCGGAGGGTCTTCATAGTCAAACTTCTCTGGGTTCTGTACCTGAGGTGAAGGGTTCAATGCTTCTTTGACATTTTTGGCCAGCAGTGTCCTCCGTCTGCCTGTATTGTTAAGGACTGAACCCTACCTCAATGCTTAGATTAATTAGCTAGCGTTTTGAACAGGCTGGAGTTGTTCCTAATCAGCAAATATTTATTAAGCCCCTCTTACTGTGCTAAGTGTTAGGTGAGTTCGATATGCTAGTCACCAGGAGTGACAGTTGTTTAAATACACAGGAAATTTCCAACAGTGTTGGGAAAGATTAGGGAAGGGAGGTATTCGGGGAGGCTTCCTGAATAAAAGAGATCCTTGAGCTGAGTTTTGAAGTAGGAGAAAAATGTTAGCAACCAAAGGTAAAGCAAGTGCAATAGTTTGCTCCAGTCAGAGGTGAAGTAGTGGTATAAAACAGAAGAGGACAACAACATGGAATAGACAATAGTCCTGTTTGGCTGGTGTAGTTTGTGTGGAATCGAGTTCAGAGAGTCTGATGCAAATCCACATGGTGCAGGGCTTTTTTCTTTTTCCTTTTTTTTTTTTTGTGAGGCAATTGGGGTTAAGTGACTTGCCCAGAGTCATACAGTGAGTGTTATGTGTCTGAGGTCAAATTTGAACTTAGGTCCTCCTGATTCCAGGGCTGGTGCTCTGTCCACTGCACCACCTAGCTTCCCCTCTAAGGAGTTTTAATTAATAATCATTATAGGTAATGTTTATATAGCATTTACTATGTGCCAGGCACTGTGCTAAGTGCTTTACAATTATTATCTAATTCGATCCTCACAACAACCTTGGCCACTATTATAACTATTTTATAGATGAGGGAACTGAAGTAAACAGAGGTGAGGTGACTTGCCCAGGGTCACATAGCTAGAAGATGTCTGAGGCCAAATTTGAACATAAGACTTCAAAATCTAGCACTGTCTACTGCACCATCTAGCTGCTTTGTTTTCATTTGAGGTAGGCATTAGGGTGTCTTGGGCAGACCTGCACTTTGGCAAGTGTACGAAGTGGAGATCAAAGAGAGGAGAGGCTAAAGAAACTAAGACCAGTAAAGAGGCTTTGGTTCAGCTCATAAGTCATGTGGACCTGAACTATGGTGCTAGCTGCAGAAAGGAAGGGATGAATGTGAGACCTATTTATGGAGGCAGAATTTATAGGACTTGTTGATTGAAATAGCAAGTTTTTCTTTTTCCCTTTTTTTTTTTGGCTAGGCAATGGGGTTAAGTGACTTGTCCAGGGTCACACGGCTAGGAAGTGTCAAGTGTCTGAGGCTGGATTTGAACTCAGGTCCTCCTAACTTCAGGGCTGATGCTCTATCCACTGTGCCACCAGCTGCCCCTGAAATAGCTAGCTTTTAAATAGAATTTTAGGGCTTGCAAAGCATTTTACAAATATTATCTCATTTGATTCTCAAAACAAATCTGGGAGGTAGCTAGCAGCTGCTATTATCCCTATTGTATACATGAGGCAGACAGTGTTAAGTAAGTCACACAGCTAGTAAGATCATGGATTTGAACTCAGGTCCTTATGATTCCTGGTCCTGTACTTTGTCTATGCAGTTGCCATGGATATAGCTGAATGGATGCAGGGGTTGAGGGAATGTCATAAGTCAGGTACCATTTTAGAACTTCAAGCCTGGGTGATAGTGAGAATGTTGGTATCATGACGATAGCATGATGTCAGAGGACTTCTCTTCAGCTTTCTACTTTGCTTTTCACCACCAAGTAAATTTGAAGAAGTTATTTAATCCTTTAGGATCAGTTTTCTTGTCTGTAAATGAAGGCAGTTATACAAGGTAAAGCTCTCTCAGCTTCCTTCCAGCTCTAAATCTGATCCTTTGAATGCAAAAATTCTACAGTTGTTTGCCGGTGCCAGACATACTACAGCCATGGAGGCTACCTTCTCTGTGACACCCATAATTTCCCTGGGAACCTCTGATATAACGTAAATGTGGGTACTCTTTCTCATTTATTCCACAAAGGCCTAGTCTTTGAATATGCTAAAGGCATATGCTGCAAGTGTCATTCTTAAAATTATTGGACTATAGTCCAATAATTGGGATAATTGGGATCCGCAGTCTAGCACGATAAGACCCTACTCCACTTTTCTCCTCACTGTTACTGCCTCACAGGGCCTTATGAATCCAAATGGAAAGGGCCTAAGAAAAACGGATTAGGGTTTAAGGTTTTCAGGGCCTTAATTTGTCTTTGTTTCTTGTTGCTGGCCTAGTAGGCTTTAGCTTCTGGCAAACTGTGCTGGATTCTCCTCTTGAGTTCACTCAGTCTGTGTGTACTTTTATTGCCTACATCTGTAGGAAAATTCAGTTTGTTTTTTTTAGCCTGTATTATGTTGTTGCTATTCCTGAAGTTGCAGCGGGTTGCCTTAATCCCTGGTCCCAAGACACTGCGCCTTTTGGGAAGAATGGCTGTGTACATTAATCTGATTTTTAGGAGGCTTTGGTGGATTTCATTAAGCTGAGGAGGTCTTTCTTTTGGGCCGTTGGCCAATGCTCGAAGGGATGTCCTGGAGCCATACTAAGTCAAAATTTGTTACCTCTTTATCTATCATTGCTGTCTTTGCTTTCTGACCAACTATATCAGCTCTCTGTAGTATGCACACATGAAGAATAGCAACACATTATTTCATATCTCAAGGCCTTTATCATCTTTATTATTTGGTGCGGTGCATGCTTTCCAGAGGCCCTGTACCTTTGATTACTCTGAAATGGGACCTCCAACTTCTGACACTTTTTTACCCTCCTGTTAAAGCAGGAATTCTTAAAAGTTTTTTCTTTCTTTTGGTGCCATGGACTCATTTCCTCCGTCAGTCTGGTGAAGCCTATGTATGAACGCTTTCTCAGAATAATGTTTTTAAATGCATAAGATAAAATACATAGGGTTATACATAGGATTTATAATACGTAATAATGAATAGCACATAGAATTGTAATCATATCAAAATACATTTATCAAAGTAGAAAAAAATAAGTTCATAGACCCCAGGTTAAGAACCTTTGTGTTAAAAGGTATCAAGAAAATTCACAAAGCTACTATATAAATTCTCAGTGTCATTAAATGACTGTCTAGTGTCTGCAGATATTTGAATATCATGTTCATGGGGTGTTTCATCTTAAAGGAGTCTATCAGATAAACAGATAAAGAACCTAAGTTTCTCTCTTAATTTCTTATGTTTTTCTCTACCAATCTCCTGCCACTCCTTCATGGCATTTTCTAGCCAAAGCTCAAAAGATCTACTTCACTTTGTCCCTACCTTATCCCCTGAAAGATATCAGCTCTTTCCATGTTAATTCTTTTTAACTGTACTGGTTGGTCTGTGGAATATGACTAGTTTTCACTACTGCTGGCACTAGGTCACTAGCTCCTGAGAAAGTTGTGTTACTGCATATCAAAAAAATACTGATACTAGGTCATTTTCTGTTGATGAAAACACTGTGTCTCCTATATAACTCTCAGTCCCTCTTGCTTTCACCATTAAAGTGTAAATTCATTTACCAAGTCCTGTTCAGGAGTAAGAGATTTAATAGCTAATTTCCCACTACTGCTTCCCGTCTTACTCTCTTACTTGATCCCCTGTTTCAGGCATCTCATCTAGTTTACCTACCATAGTCTTTTTCCTTGTATGCCTTAGTCAGTATCTGGCATTCTCCCAAAGAATCCTCAGTAAAGCTTTAAGTTTTTTCAATACCTACTTCATCACAGACTAATGGTTGGTTTTGGATACTTTCCAAATCAACAGTCCTTGATGAGCACAAGTCCCACCACTTAAAACTAGTGTTTCAATAACTAAATAGTTATGATGACCATTCACCCCAGCACACATATTTGAAATATCACTTCAAGAATACAAGTGACAATTCAGTAAAATATATAATGTCATTTTGACAAAAAACAACACAATGGCTCCTTGAATTAACTTCTCTGGCTTGCCAGAAAAGTCTGCTAAAGAGCAAACTAGTACTAACTTACAGCCTTGATTTCATTCTGGGACTTTCTTCTCTATCCATACCTTCTTTCTAGGATCAGGGATTCTTAACCTGGAGTGTGTGAACATTTTTTTTCAAAATTTTTTGATAACCGTATTTTAATGTGACTGATTTCCTTTGTAATGTTATGTATTTTATTTTATTCATTTAAAAACATTATTCTAAGAAGGGATTTAGAAGCTTTATCAGATTGCCAAAGAGGGTTTATAACACAAAAGAAGTTAAGAACCCCTGTTCTGGGTGATCTTATTAGCTCCCATGAATTAAGTTAGCATCTTTATGTTGGCCACTCCCTATATTACATATCAATCAAACAACAAGAATTTATTGTGTCTACTATTTGCTGGACCTGCGCTTGGCTCTAGGTATACAAAGAAAAAAATGAAATAGTCCCCAGCCGCAGAAAACATATATGCATGTAAGTATTTACAAAACATATAAAAATGCAATATAATCTGGCAAGGGAGGAACTAGCAGAAAAGGTTCCACATAGAATATGTCATTTGAGTTGAGCTTTGAAGAAAATTATGAATTCTAAGAGGCAGAGTTAGAGGAAGGAGAACATTCTAAGAATGGGGGACAACCTGTACAAAAGCATGGAGTTATGAGCAGGAGTATCATTTCTGAGCAAAAAAAAGACAATTTTGTAGAACAATAGTGTGTAAAAGGGAGTAATGAAGGATTAACCTGGAAATGGTGATTAGAACTACGTTATGAAGGACTTCAGCTCTTATTTCTCTCCTGAACTGCAATCCCATGCCAACAATTTCATACTAGACATGTCACTTGGATTTCTCATAGATATGAAACTCATCTGGTCCAAAACAGAATCATTATTTACTCTCTCCATTCCCATCCATCCTTTTCACAATTTTCCTGTTTCTGTTAAGGACACCACCATCTTTCTGGTTACATAGGATAGCAAGCTAGGAGCCATTCTTCAATCTCAGTCACCCTTTATATTCAGTAGTTGACAAATCATGTTCATTCTACCTCTGCAACATCTCTCTCATTCATGTCCTTCTCTCCGTTCCCATCATCCTAATTCAGGTCCTCTTCAGCTCTTGCCTGAACTCTTATAGTAGTCTTCTAACTGATCTTTCTTCCAGTGCAAACTTTTTTCTTGCCCATCATCTATTTGCCAAATTGATATTCTGTTTAAAATTTATTTTTTTTAAGTTGAGAAAATCTATTTTCTCTCTGACATGTGCTCTTTACATGCCTTGCTCTGTGTTTGTATAGTATTCTACTTTCACACTCCTACTTTGTAAGATAATTCCCTCATACCATCTCCCACTTTTCCCCTAGGGCATTCCTTTCCCCTTCCTTTCCCTTTCTTCTTTTTTTTTGGGGGGGGGCGGAGGCAATACAAGCACAATGGAACTACTCCCAGGCTCTGTCTTTTTTAAATTTTTAACCCCCTTTGTGATCTCTGATGAAGAGACATTTGTATCATCTCTCTTTCTGTTAGACTGTAAACATTCCATCTTTAATCCTTTCTGATTGAATGCTCCTATTTACTGTTTTATCTTCTCTTGACTTCCATGTTTGTATTTCAGAGGTTTTACTCAGCTCTGGCCCTTTCATCAGGAAAACTTAGAAGTTCTGTAGTCCAATAAGAGTCCATTTTTTTCTTCCTGTGTGATGATACTAAGTTTTGTTGGGGGGAAGTTTTTCTTGGTTGTAAGTTTATATCTTTTGCCTTTTGGATTTTTGTTTGTCCACCTTTCTGTTTCTTTGGGTTATTTGCTGCCAAATCTTATGTGACCCTAACTGTAGTTCCTTGGTACTTGAATTTTTTCTTTCTGCCTGCTTGTGGCATTTTTCCTTTGACTTAGAATCTCTGGATTTGGATTATGACATTTTTGGGAGTTTTTATTTTTTTCAGGAAAGGATCAGTAGATTCTTTTTTTCCTTTGCTCTATGATTCTAATAGATCTGGGCAGTTTTCTTTCATGATTTCTTGAAATATGATATCTGGGCTCTTTTTTTGGTCATAATTTTCAGGTAGTTCAAGGATGCTTAAAATTATCTCTCCTTGATCTATTTTCAGTGCAGTTGTTTTTCCTATGAGATGTCTCAGGTTTTCTTTCTAACTCAAGAAGCTTCAGATTCAGATATTGTGTCTAACACAAAATACTGCTCTTTTTAGGCATTTAAACACTTTCACTGTCAGGCCCCCAACTTAACCTTTCCAGACTGATCTGACATTGTTTCCTCACACACTCAATGATCTAGACAAACAGACCTTTCTGTGTTGAATGAATTTCTATATCCTATTTTCTACGTTCTGTTTTGCAGAAATTGTATCCTGTCTGTAAATTTTTCTTTCTTGTCACCTTTACTTTGTAATTTTCTTACTGCTTTCAAATCATAGCTCAAGTTTTACCTTCCTAGTTATTAGCACTCTTCCTGATAAAACTGCTTCATGTTTACATTGCAAATGTTGTACATACTTATCTGTGTACATATTATTCCTACTAGTACAATTTAAGGTCTTTGAAGGCAGAGATCTTTCTTTTCTGTCTTCCTCCTTTTCCCCCTTTCTCTCTACCCTTCCCTTCCCTTCCTTTCCTTTCCCTTCCCTTCCCTTTTCTTCCCTTCCCTTCCCTTTCTTTCCTTGCTACTGATTTCAAGCCACACACTAAAATGAAAATAAGGGTGACTGGAATGGACCAGCTCACATGCTAAGCTGATAAAATCCAATTACTTTTTTTTTATCAACTGAAATAATACACTCATTTTGTGATAATATTTTGACAAATATAAGGCTCCATAAATTTGTAGAGAGGTGTTGTAGTAATGCATTAAGATTATCATCAATATTAGTATAGTAATGAACATTAATGAAATCAATGCCATTAATATCATTACTAATGTCTCACTTGATCTTGGACGGCACAAATTAAACTTTGTTTCTGGTAATAGAATGCAAATACATAATAATAATAATAATGATGGTAATAGTTAAAATTTGTATAACACTTACTATATGCCAAACAACTATTCTGTCATTTGATACCCATAACAATCATGAGAGGTAAGTGTTATTATTATCTCCATTTTACAGAGGGGCAAACTGGGGCAAACAGGGCTAAATGACTTGCCCTGGGTCACACAGCTAATAAGTGTCTGAGGCCAGATTTGAGCTCACTTCTTCCTGACTTCAGGCCCAGTCCTCTATCCACCGTGCCATCTATTCAGAGTTGTAAGCTTGTATTTGAATAAGGAAGAAAGCTGCTAGGCAGTTGTAATGATTCAGCTCCCAAAGTTGTGCAAGTAAAGGCAATTCAAACCTATGTAGCTCTTTCCTCAATTTCTGTGTTCTCTGGAGATCCCTGACTATCTACTTTCCCATGCCATTTCTATATCTTGGGGGCCTTAGTTTTCATTTTCCTATGAGACAGCATGGTAGAATGGATAGAGATCCAGACTTACAGCCAGGAAGACTTGGATTTAAATTTTGTCTCAGATACTTAATAGCCCTGGGAAAGTCACTTAACTTTCCTATGCCTCAGTTTTCTCATCTGTCAAATGAGGGGTTTGGACTTGATGGCCTCTGAGGTCCCTTCCAGCTTAAAATTCATGATCCTATGATCATAAGGTCTCAGTTTCTTCTAAGCATCCCTTAGATTGGAGGGAAAAATACATCAGATTTCTAAGAAGCACAGGAAGTAAAGAATTAATGTGTTAATTTGGAGATACCTTCCTATCCTAAATACTTTTCACCTTTTTCATGGAATCAGTAAAACTTTCAGATAAGTCCCTGATGCTGATTTTAAAGCAGCTCATGAGAATCTCCCCATAAAAACCATTGAAGGTTATTTCAAGACTTCAAAACATGATGACTGCACAAACAAGAAGCAGGTCACCCAGATCCCACACACTTACTCCAGCAAAATCCACAAATTTGAAATTTATATCAGACTGAATGATCAATGAGAGACTACAGTAAGTTACATCTCCCACCCAGAACTTTACAAAAAGTCATTCAGAAGCCCAGAGGCATTAGGAATCATGTCAATAGCAGATTTAAGAAACTGGACATAGTGTACAAGGCAGCAGAAAGAGAAGGCTCCCTTTTTAGAACCCCAGTTTAGTCATAAGCCCCAGAGTTGAGACTTTGGGGTGTGGCCATGGGAAGTGACCTGTGTAGTGCCAACCATTATAATGTCATAATATTCAGAAGAAGACAATACAGATTCAGGGGCTTTAAGGTCCTTAACACTCTGTTCTGAGTTACAGAGAACTCCATGAAGATCTAGTTCTTCTCTTAGGCACATTGAAATGGGAAAAAAAGAAAAGAACTATAATCTAAAGTGATGCCTTAAATTCCTCTTAGACAATTGAGCAATGGCTAAGCAAATTGTGATATATGAATATAACAGAATATTATTGCACCATAAGAAGTGATGAAAGAGAGAATTTCAGAGAATCTGGGGTAGTGTGAACTGATGGAGAGTGAAGAGTGCAGAAAAAGGAGAACACTATACAAGAGCAACAGTGTAAAGAAAAACAACTTTGAAAGACTTAAAAACTCTGATCAAAGCAATGACCAGCCATACCTCCTAAAGACCTGTGAAAAAGCATGTTACTCAATTCCTGACAGAGAGATGATGGACGCAAGGTGGAGAGACATTTTTTGGAATGACTAGGTGGATTCATTTTGCTTTATTTTACCTATTTGCTACAAGGGTTTTTCCTCTCTTCTTCTTTCTCTTGGTTAATTTGGAGGAGAGGAGTAAATCAAACAGGAATGGAATCAACATATATACATATACATATATATATATATATATGTGTATATATATATATATATATATATATATATACATATATATATATATATATGTGTGTGTAAACACACACACAGGGCCATCTTCCACCCCCCCACTATATACATATACACATTATATGTATATATATGTGTGCATGTTTATATATGTATATTGTGATGCTACAAAAAATGAGGTCATTAAAGTATTTTTAACTGCATTGAAGAGAACAGGACAGTTATAAATGTAGTGTATGATATTTACTATATAGCTAAAAAATTAAACAGTGTGGAATGGAGGTTCATGTTTAATATAGAATCCTATATTTTATCTTTGATTCTGTGTATGGAAATGTTATTTTTTGGTGTTCAAATTCAGAATTTATTTAAATATTTTGATGAAAAAATTGTTCCAAAATTCTTTCATGTAGCCAGCAATTCCAGATATATGTGGGTAGCATGTTGGAATCAGTTATTTTAAAACTTTGGGTAGTATTTAATAGCATTTGGGGTAACTTCTTAAGCCAGTGGACCAAGATCACGGAAGCTAACATTTTTTTGTTGTTGTTCAGTTGTTTCAGTCATGTCTGACTCTCTGTGACCTCATTTGAGGTTTTCTTGTTATTGTCACTGCAAATTTATATTGTATTAGGATCTATTTTGTAAGAAATTTTTAATAGAACAGGGGATCTCTGAAAGTGACCTGAACTGGAGAAGCAAATCTGGTAGAAGCTGCTCTGAAGCTCCACCCATTTTGGTGTGCCTAAGAGGAGAGATCTCCAGAGGACCAGAGGACTGCAGTAGTTTTGGAAACCAGGCAACTGTATGAGATAAGATGTCTAACCCTTAAGATACAATGGACTGATGAAATGGACAGGAGGGAATGGGTTACTGAGAAAGGGATTGCTTCATTATCCTCTGTAAGACCTACTTGCAAAAAGGGACTGCTCCCAATGGCTCCTGTCAATGTGTAAGTCAATCTTTCTCTCTTTTCACCTCACACTATTAACTGCCCCCTCTGGTTTTATGTCACTCATAGACGAATACTCGCTATGCATCTAGATTGTGGTGATCCATAGAGAGACTTGTCTTTGAATTGAAGGGGAAAATGTGACAGATGATTAATTAGACCCCTGTTTTATAAGTTCTGTATATTAGGCTCCAGAGCTGCGAACTGCTGATTGTAAGTTCACTTGCTTAATCATAGGAAGCTAACTAGAAGCCTTCCACCCTTGTTTTTACTTGTTATAGTGAACAAGCCCAATGTGGTGGAGGTAACTCAATGACATGGAAAGTCCCCCAGCTATTTTTGTTGCCCTTCCATCCTTCATCATCCCTCTATTGCCCAACATGGGGAGATGGCCATGAATACTTGACTAGCAAGTGGTCCCATTTGCTGGTCTGTGGCCTGCCTATCTACCAGCCCATGAGCCCATGTGGAAATTTTGACATCTGTTTATCAGCCCAACCCATGGGTCTGCTCATTAGCTTGGTAGGATCTCCTGAAAGGTCAAGATATGTCTGTCAAGGTCTGCTCATTGACTCATTTGTCAACCAATGGGATTCTATATTTTATATAGACCCTTCTGGAGTGTCAAGGTCAAGATCTATCAGCCAATGATACCACATTTTTAGTTTGCTTCATCTGTATCATCTGGGCATCAAGCATCATAAAACTAAGGCCTTGGAGGAAGGAGGCATCTTAGGTCATGAGGGAGATCTGAGGTCCACTTCATAAAAGGGGACCATGGACCCTTTAATAAAGTACTAATGCCTTGGAGCTCTGCCTCAGTTTCTTTTATTGTAGGTTGAGTAACTTTGGACCTCACAGGCAAAGATACTAGAATGGTTCGTCATTTCTTTCTCCAGCTCATTTTACAGATGAAGAACTGAGGCAAGCAAGGTGAAGTGATTTGTTCAGGGTCATCCAGCTAGTAAGTGTCTGAGCTGGATTTGAACTCAGGAAGATTGCATATTCCTGGTTTCCAGCTCAGTGCCACCTGTGTCAGTGCTAGAGACAGAACTTGGTTAAATGAATCATTATCAAATCCATATGGTATTAATCATTTAAAAATCATGGCAAGGCTTTTCATAGCTTCACCAAAAATGTTTTAGTGTGCCTGTCTTTCCATAACCTTTAATCCATCTACTATTCACATTTTTTGTCATCTTTGCCAATTTTCTCAGTGTGTTAGCTACCATGATCTTGGTCTGTAATTACTACTTGGCTAAATGTACCACTTATCCTTTTGGGAATGGCTTTTTGTGTTACATACCAATATATCTTGGATAATGTAGGATTATAGGTCTACAACTGGAAGAGGCCCAAAGGCCACCTACTCCAGCTTGTTTATTCTTCAGATGAGGAAACTGAGCCCCATAGAAAAACAAAGTGATTTGTGTAAAGTCACATGGGCAGTGAAAGATGGGATTTGAATCTAGGTTCTTTAACTCCAGAACTAGTGCTCTACCACTAGTACTAGAACTAGCACTGTACCACCCTGCTTATCTAAGACATTTGACACAAATATTTTTTCCTGGTTGGTCACTTTCCTTCTTATCCTCATTGTATTATTTGGAATTAGACAAAGAAAGTGAGAAAAGCATTTATACTCTGACCTCAGAGATCCTACTGCTAGACATATGGACCAGGGACATTGATGACAAATAAAAATATCCCACAAACACAAAAATCTTTATATTTTGTAGTCACAAGAAGTAGAAACAAATTAGGTTTCCAGTGTTTGAGAAATGAATAAACACATTGTGGAACATGGATGTAATAGGATATACTGCTCTATAAGAAACATGAGAAAACATATAAATGGGTTCAAAGTGAAGTAAGCAGACTCAGCAAAACAACATATACAATGATGCCCACAGTGTAAATGGAAAGAATAAAACCAACAAAACCATTAAAACTGAATCTTAAGCAATGATAACGAACAAATTTGGCCCTAAAGTAAAAAAAAGCAAGAAATCTTCCCCCACCTCCTCTGGCCCCCACCTTATGTGCAGAGGTGGGGAACTATTAATAATGGAACATTATATAATATCAGATTTTTTGATGTGTTGAGTAATTTGCTGGATTTCCTCTCCCCTTTTCATTCTTTCTTTTAAAGGAGAGACAATATGATATAATGTATAGAGAACTGTTTAGGAACACCTGGGTTTTAGCCCCACCTCAGACACACATTTGCAGTATGACTTGGGGAAAGTAATTTAATCTTTCAAAGCTTTAAGTGCAGATAGAAATGGGGACAACTAAACTGTGCATAAGAATCCCTGGTACTGCATATTGACTTTGGAAAACCACATATTAACATTATCTATGTTCAACTGCATTTTTATTTATTTTGTTAAATGTTTCCCAATTACATTTAAATCTGGTTCAGCCTTGTTTGACAACTCTATTCTAGGCAACTTTCTAAAACTCTTTAAGTTGTAGAAAAGGTGCTGACTTGCATTGGTACCAAGAGTATTCACCTAATCAAACTGTAGGTCCTGTATCTGTCCCTGTCCCCTGTTACAAGAGTGGAAGAGGTGGGGAGGGATATATTGATAAACGTAGGTGATATAAAACCATATGATGTCAACATTTTATTTTAAAATGGCAGAAAGTGGAAAGAGAAGTTATGCTTGGAAAAAAATTCATCAGGGAGTGTTGTACAGAATAAAAAGATGTTTATGTGGCTATGTAAAATTTAAGAGTACTGTCTGTTCCTCTTTCCTAGTTTTTCATAGCACCTTAAAGGTATCATTGGGTTAGAACATTTCCCAATAACAATATCCTAAATTACCCCTTAATTTCTTTCTCTCTTTTCCCTTTCTATCCATGATACATTGTTTAAAAAATTCTTTTCCATTTACATTGACATAGTTTGGATATTTGCAGGCATAATATATTCCAACTCAAGAGTGAAAAAGTCAAGGTAGGTCCTTTTCCCAGAGCTATGGGACATTGAATGCAAGGCAGGACTATCTTAAGATGAAGCTAGGACAAAACAATATTTTCAAATCACTTCCTTCCTTTTCCTATCTGTGAAATCAATTTTAAACTAAAATATTTACAGGAGGGAAAGAGAATGTGATGTTAACTCTTTAATCCCATATGAACCTATTATTCAACATAAAAAGGCTAAAATGAAAATCAAGGGCACCTTTAGATTATTTCTGCAAAGTTATAACAAGGATATTATGGGCTGATCTGATCATATGCATAGCAACCATCTGAGTAAGTACCATATAGGGAACCATGTACACCCTAGCAGTTATTTCCCTCAGCTGCTACTGCATAGCCCTTTCCCTTCCTCTCTTTCAAACAGGCCATCACCTATTCCTCAAGACCTAAGGCCTGGATTCTAGTCTTTCATCATAAAGAGGGGAAGAAGCCCTCTATGTCATTATCATAGTCTTCCCTGTATACAGATTTCCTCCATAACTCCTAGTAGTATCTATAAGTGGTGTAGGAAAATTGCCATCTGTGGATGCTGTGTCATAAAGAGAAGACTCACTTGTTCATGGTGTTGATCCTCATCTATTTCCCCTTTCTTTGGGTTGTCTATGATTGAATTTGTAAGAGATTGATCAATAGATACTGCAGCTTAAATAGTTAGCTTCTCCGTAACAATCTCCTTCCCAATCAATTGGTTTCTCATCTATCACATCTAAGGCAGCAGCTAGAGACTTGTTAGCTCTATATTTAGTTTATTCCTTTTTCCTTTTCCCTAACATTTTTATTTTTCTTTCCTGAATGTATTTGGGTCTATTCTTCTTTTTTGATGAAAAAAGGTGTCCAGTAAATCAAGGAATCATAATAGGATGGCACCTCAGAAATCATGTAGTCCAACTGTTGCTTGAATAGGAATTCTCTCAAACTCTATCTCTGAGAAATGGTTATCCAGGCCAGCACTGGACCACCTCCAGTAGGAGGGGGATCTTGCTACCTCCTGGCTAATGGAGCTTTTGGAAAGCTCCAGTTGGAAAGAAATTTTCTCTCATGTTGAACTGAAATAAGTCTCCCCATAGCTTCTGCTCCTTTGTGATTTACAGTCGAGGTCAGTGACCACAGTTTTATAGCAAGGGCAACTGTTTTCCTAATGTGTAAGGTGATGTAACCTAGACAGTCAATAATTTTGCAATCATTTTAAGTGGTAGTAATTTTACAGTTATCTTAAATGGTTTTTATTGTATTGCAAACTCATGTCTTGCTGCCATCACCAAGCTTTCATTTTGTTTTTCATTTCCATATTTCTCCTATTCATTGAATATCTGCAGTTTTTTTCCAAGAAATATTAACATATATTTTCCCAAGGTGAAAGTTTAATGTTTCAACAAAAAAAATATTTTAAACATCTCTAGCTTTTATTTCCTCACCTCTAGGGATGTCATCTGTAATACCATTTGGCAAGTATCTTATGGTTTGGTGAAGGTCAAGTGAAAAGAAAGACCTGCTAACTGTTTATATAGAATCTCCTAGTTTAGTATAATCCAAAGGTTACCTTAGGGCTCAATTTGTTATTCTTATTATATATTGTTATTATTATTTCTTCTTTTTCTTCCTCCTCCTCCTCCTCATTTTTCTTCTTCTTCTTCTTCTTCTCCTCCTCCTCCTCCTCCTCTTCCTCCTCCTTCTTCTTACACCTCTAATTTCATAAGCATAGTGTTTCCCATGAGGTACTTTCCCTACTGATGCAATAATATGTGGTAAAAGCAGTATAGAACTTGAACCAAGGCCTTTTCGACTTCAACCTAGCTATCTATCTACTACACCAATACTGCCTTTTAGATAGTTAATTAACATATTAAATAAAACCAGACCTATTACTAGCCTATGTGGTGCCTCACCAAGCATTCTCATAGCTCTGTATATTGTACATGATAATTATCCTTTTGCCTTTAGTCAAATATTAGTTTTTTTGATGGTCTTTCTATTCCTCTCAGTATGAATTCCATTTGGGAGTCAAATATCATGAGCTTCTTTTTTAAGTATTAAAATATAATATTATATCTAATGAGTTTTCTTCCTGAGTAATTGTAATTTTACCCCAAGTAACAATCTGATTTGAATCAAGCAAGCAAACAACAAGCATTTAATAATGCCTATTATGTGCAAAGCTCTGAGGATACACAAACAAGGAACAGAATGGAACAATCCAAATTTTAAAGAAGCTTACATTCTGATATGTGTGACAACAAATGTATGTGTTAGTATATACAGGATAAACATAAAGAGAATCCATACAAATAAATATAAGGTAGCTAAGCAGAAGGCAGTTAGTGAGGGAGGACACATGCCAGCCACGTAGCCAAAATCATCATTCTTAACCTGACTTCTTTAATATGTGGCATGCATAAACAACCCTACAGAATTTGAATAAATTATGGAATCCATCAATCACAAGTTTAAAATAAGCATAAACAATTCTGAGAAATCTCAATTGAACCAGTCAATCAAAGGTATAAACTAGGTAAGAATTGCATACAAGTAGATGCCACATGCCATTTTCTGGCATTCTATGAACTAGAAACCACAGGATACATTTTTTTGTTATATAAAGTATAATTATATCATGAACAAAATGTAATAAACAGAAATATCAAAATGAAATATAATGTGGTCTAAGTAGTCTGGCTTTAGAATCAGGAAGAGCTGGGTTCAAGTCCTGTCTGTTGTGGTACTAGCTGTTTGGTCATGGGCAAGTCAGCTGATAATCTTTCTGTGCTTTGAGCAATTCTGGATGACTCTTGAGTTCCCAATGAATGGCTGATCTGTATTGGTGAAAGGAATTTCTATCTAGATCCAACTATACCTCCTGGAGTGGTTATTATGGGTGAGGCACTATGAAGAAAACACAGGTATATAAAAAGGTTTCTCTTCTCAAAGAGGTTGTAATATAGTAGGGGGAGATAAGGCAATACATAAACTCTATTGTTAATTATAATATTGATGAGCCATAACATTCCTTACCTTTACTATGCCAGGTATAGAGATATTACTGTGCTTGATAGTCCCCTAATAGTATTAAGGGATGCCACTTTTATTTTTTAATTATATTTTATTTTTTTCAATTACATGTAAAGACAATTTTTAACATTCATTTAAAAATATTTTTGAGTTCCAAATTTTTCTCCCTCCTTCCCTCTTCTCACTTTCCCTAAAATGGTAAACAATTTCATATAGGTTATATATGTGCAATCGTGTAAAACATTTCCATATTAGTCACATTGTGAGAGAAGAAACAGGCCAAAAGGGAAAAAAACCCACAAAAATATAAATAAAATGTAAACAGTATGCTTTAATCTGTATTCAGACTCCATCAGTTCTTTCTTTGGATGTGGATAGCATTTTCCATGATGAGTCCTTTGGAATTGTCTTGGATCATTGTATTGCTGAGAAAAGCTAAGTCATTCATAGTTGATCATCACACAATGTTGCTATTACTATGTACAATATTTTCCTGGTTTTGCTCATTTCACTTTGCATCAGTTCATGTAAGTCTTTCCAGGTTTTTCTGAAATTCACCTACTCTTCATTTCTTATAGTACAATGGTATTCCATTACATTCATATGCTACAACTTGTTCAGCCTTTTTCCAATTGATGGGTAAGGGATGCCACTTTTAGAGGGACTTTTCCCCCCTTATAAGTGGGCCTACTGTCTTTAGAACCTTCCTAGAGAGATAAAGGTACAGGAAAGAAAAAATATTTCTATTCAAAGCAGGGTAAAGTTGTTGGGGGAATTTACTGCTTTTGATTCTTCTTTTCCTTTTTTTGTTCTTTGTCCTTGCCCTCCCCTCCCCCCTTTGTTAATATAGCATTTCCTCTAGGCTTACTCTCCCAACTCCAAGAACACCAGTGGCCTGGTGCCCCAGAAGCTGGCAAATTGTGCCTTCTTCCTCAGGATTCTAGAGGAAAACTTGTGGGGCTGGAGTTTCTAATACTATCACTTACAACCCTTTCTCTCAAACCTAAAATCAATTAATTTTTATAAATAAATACTTACCAAGGTAGAGTGAGGAAAGTTGTTGCAGAAATTATCGTTCTCCAAGGCTGAGATACTGTCCCACAAATACATACAGATTATAGATGGGAGAGTGTTCTCTCAGACTTAGAAATCACGTGTGACAAAGAAGTAAGCTCCCAGCTTCTGGTTGAATGGAAATCCTTTCCACTTCCTTGAAGTTCTCCTTAGGTGTATGTGGTTTTTCTGCTTTTGTTCTGTGGATTAATGCCCTTGTAGAGTCCTGGTGCTGCCTTTCCTAGGCATGTGTAGTTAGTCCTTGACTTCTGAATACAGGTGCTGCCTTTAGCCACTGCTGTTCTGGGGACAATGCCACTGACCTCTATGGGAAGTCTGAATCTTCCTACCTTTCTAAATTCACAGTGTCATCATCTGGTCAGTTGGGGAGGAGAGGTTAGGCAGAATGTTATTACACCACTGGGACCACTTGCTGTTGGGATGCTGGATCCCAACAGGTTTTATTCAAGCTCCACAGGGCATGACTGATTCTCCTTGGCCAACTATTTGCCATATGGCATTTGCTTTTATTCAGTTCTTACCTAGTTTATGACTTTAGTTGAATTGTTCAATAGAGATTTCTAAGAACTCTTTCATGCTTATTTTCTACCTGTGATTGATTCTGTAATTTACTCAAAGAGATGCCCTCTCCTGATAAAGGCATTAGATCTGGAACATTTTGTTAATTACATTAGTTGGGGATGAGAGGTATGGGACACCCCTCCCCCTTCACTTAAAATTTTATTCTCTCATTCTCCTGTCTCCTGTCTTCCCCCTTTTATTCTCTTATTCTCCTGTCTTCTTTCAATCAGAAGGCAGCATCTTGGACCAGAATTTCTCTGGAAGCTGTTACTGTCTCAGATTCCTTCAGAGATAAGCTTGTTTGGGCAGGCTATAAAATTGAAAGCCAAAAAGCTGAGTTGTTTGAAAGGATTTGTGGTCACCTGCTTCTGTGTGAACCTCTTAGGAAGTTAAATGCTCCAGTTGGCGCATCTACAAAGCAGTTGAGGGCGGGCAAGCCATTAACTGGGATTTCACATTGTCTTAAATAGGGCCCCAAAGAGCAGGTTTGTTTTCTTTACTTGTCTGGAGAGCTTGCTATCTGACCTCAAAATGGCACATGAGTATTTTCAGGCAAGGTCACCTTCCCCTTTTTTTTTCATCTCCCAGTTTTAAACAGTAAATAACATGACAAGTCATTCTGAGGTTAGCTAGCTTAACTTCTTATATCTGTGCCTTGCTTTCCTATGTTTCCTGTACTAGCTGTTTCTCAGTCAGAATACCATAGGAATTCATATGGATTGTCTTGAAATACTGCATTACACGGACTCTGTTTTAGGCAGCTAGGTAGCCCAATGGATACAGTGCTGGCCCTGGGGGTCAGGAAGATGTGAGTTTCAATCTGATTTCCCATAAATACTATCTGTGTGATCCTGGGCAAGTTGCTTAACCCTTCTGTGTTTGTTTACTCAGCTATAAAATAGGGATAATAATAACACCTCTCTCCCAGGGTTATTGTGAGGATCAGATGACATATTTGTAAAGTACTTTGTAAACCTTAAATTACTATGTAAATACTTGTTTGTTCTGGGGAATTGTTGTTAACTCTGAAATTAAAAAAAAAAGAAAAAAGGTTTCATATGGACTCCATCTAACAGAGGCACACTGGGTTGCAGTGACTAGCATGATGGATTTGGAGTCAGTAAGGCTTAGGTATTTTTTAAAATTTATTTATTTTTAGTTTTCAATATTTACTTTTATAAGATTTTGAGCTCTAAAAATTTCTCCCCTCCTTCTTCTTCCCCCTCTGCAAGACAGCATGCAATCCGAAATAGGCTATAGTCATATAATCATATTAATTATATTTCCATATTAGTCATGTTGTAAAAGAAGAATCAGAACAAGAGGGAGAAACCACAAGAAAGAAAGAAAAAAAGAAAATAGTATGCTTTGATCTGCATTCAGATTCCATAGTTCTTTCTCTGCATGTGGAAAGCATTTCCCATCATGAGTCTTTTGGAATTGTCTTAGATTATTACATTACTGAGAAGAGCTAAGTCTAACAAAGTCGGTCATTGTACAATGTACAACGTTGCTGTTGCTATGTACTGTGTCTCCTGGTTCTGCTCACTTCAATCAGTATCAGTTCATGCAAGTCTTTCCAGGTTTTTCTGAAATCCACCGGCTCACCACTTCTTATGGAACAATAGTATTCCATTACATTCATATACCACAACTCGTTCAGGCATTCCCCAGTTGATGGGCATCCTCTCAATTTCCAATTCTTGGCCACCACAAAAAGAGATTCTATAAATATTTTTGTAAATGTGGGTCCTTTTGCCTTTTTTATGATCTCTCTGGGATATAGACCTAGTAGCGGTGTTGCCGGGTCAAAGGGTACACAGTTTTATAGCCTTTGGTCATAGTTCCAAATTGCTCTCCAAAATGATTGGATCAGTTTACAACTCTGCCAACAATGCATGAGTGTTCCAGGGTTCCCACGTCTTCTCCAACATTTATCATTTTCCTGTTTTGTCATGTTAGTCAATCTGATAGGTGTGGTATGGTACCTCAGAGTTGTTTCAATTTGCATTTCTCTAACCAATAGTGATTTAGAACATTTTTTCATAAATACTATAGTTAGCTTTAATTTCTTCATCTGAAAACTGCCTGTTCATATCCTTTGACCATTTATCAATAGGGGAGTGGCTTGTATTCTTATAAATTTGACTCAGTTTTCTGTATATTTTAAAAATGAGGCCCTTGTCAGAGACATTGACTATAAGAATTGTTTCCCAGCTTTCTGCTTCCCTTCTAATCTTGGTTGTATTGACTTTGTTTGTGCAAAGGAAGGTTTGGATGTTAAACTCTGCCTCTGACAGTTGCTAACTGTGTTGCTAAAAAATGTTAGCTATTCATTTAAAGATTGTGGAAAATTGATAGTAGTTTGGCTGTGAAAGGGAGGAGAGATAGAGGAAGGGAGGTTCGGAAGAAGTGAAAGTTTTTTGGGGATGGTGGGAATCTGGGTATGTTTGTAAGCAGTAGGGAAGAAGTCAGTAGAAAAGGAGAAATTGGCAAAAAAAAGTACATGGTGCTTTCGCCTGCTAGGGTATTAACTGTTGTATTATATTTTTCTCTTTTTATCCCCAGTGTTGATCTAGCAGAGTTCCAGGCATACAACAAAAGATGTTTAATAAATGCATGTTGATGAATTGGTTGGTTGATTGATTCTTGAAGCTCTGAGATTCTTAAGAAAGTGAAATGGGTCAGTATAAGATAAAAAGAAGGGGAATCCTATATAACACAATACTCTTAACAGCTTTTCAGCTTATCTTTACAGATTTTCCAAGTAGTGACAGAAATTGAATTTTTTTTTAACCTCCAGGAGTTTTTGCCATGTTAACTGAACATCATTTATCTGCCTGTTGGCAGTGTTAGAAATCTTGGGAACTGGCTTCCTGAATGTTAATAGTCATCTTTTTCCCCTTCACTTCATGATTTTTCTCGTACAGGTAGTAATAAAAGGAACATTTTTAGGAACGAAAATAGGGGTTGAGATGGGGATAAGTGGCCTCAAAATAGAGATTGCAAATATGCATGTGGACATCCAGTGCCTGGCTTAGAGGAGATAAAACTCCTGTCAAAGATTAACAACTAATTAGTCATTGGTTTTGTCAAGAGAAGCCTGATCATGGATTGCTGGAGACCTGAATTTTATCCTTGATATTGCTAGAGCAACATACAGTTGACCACTGTTAGGTCTTTAATGTGGGACAATCCACACAGAGTTCAAGGAAGTGACCTAATTTGTTTGAAGACAGCAAAAATTACAAAAATATCCATGAAAAGCAGGCAGGGGGTAAATGCATAGAGGGGTCGGTTATGCTGCTTACAGCAACACTGTGCCCTCTTGTCCTAGCAGGAACTAATGTAGCTCAAATACGTGGTGGAGTCCTGGGGTGTGTTGGTTAGAATTCAAAATGGAATTGGACCTACAGAAGCTAGGAGTTCTTCATTTGGCCTCAGAGAAATTGGAAGGGTACTGAGGAAGTCAGAAGAAAGAAAGGAAGGCAGATTAGATTATTTTTGTCCGTATACTGAAGTTTTCCCTTAAAAAGACAAGCACCCTCAAATAAGATATATTGATTTGTTTGGAAATGTTAAATCGTAATCTAATACAAGTTAGTGTCTGTTTTCATTGTTGATAACAAGATACCTTCCATGTAGTAATGTTTGCTGAACTGAATTATTAACTTGATGTAATTTTCTGATAATAACATTTATATTAGCTTATGCTTTCTGTGCTTTTGATAAATAAACTCTCCTACTTAAGAATGTCAGTCTACAATTTGTGGAGTTCGTGCATTTAATGAGATCTGTATATATATCAAAAGCCCCTAATAACCCACCAGTGAAACATTACTGGTAACAATCAGCCTGCCTGCAATTGCTGTTGTCATCCTATTGTCAGGAAGGCAGGAACTGATTGCTTTCAGGGGTTGGTTGAGATGGCTGCAGCAGAAGAGTCCTACCTCTTCCCAGGTGGAACTAATGTAATAACCAAGTTGGATTTAGACCAGAAATACAAAGATCATTTAACATTAGGAAAACCATTAGTATAATTAACCATATTGACAATAAAAATCAGTCACATGTTAAAAATGCTCAAAAACAAAGGAATAAAATCACTTTACCTTATCCTAACCCCTGGTGCCAGAGTAATATCTTGAGTGGGAGAAAGACCTTGAAGTATGTGTGTACTAGGGGTCCTCAATGTCAGGTAAGGCTAGCAGCATCCCCGGCAGCCTCAGTCATTTCTGTGCCAAGTGCCCCATAGACAAAAACCGTTCTAACTTTCCATATCTAATCTCTTAGGCTTGTTTTCCTTGCATCTCTATATCTGTCTGGGTTCAAAAGGAAAAAGTTCAGGATATGCTCTAAATCTCTCTCTCTCTCTCTCTCTCTCTCTCTCTCTCTCTCTCTCTCTCTCTCTCTCTCTCTCTCTCTCTCTCTCTCTCATCTCTCTCTCTCTCTCTCTTGTCTTATGTCTCTTCTCTCTTTATATCTCTCTCTCTATATATATATCTACATATATATAAATAGCTAGCTAGATAGGTAACAGATGGAAATAGTTATATATGCACTCTGGAAAATCATTCCTGATAGCAATTTTAAAAGATCAATTCTGCCTTTACCCATCCTGAATTGGGGAATCATATCTCCTCATTGGGTTTTTCTCCCTCCCTCAGTCACTCTTTGTGAATTTATGGAAAAATTCATTTTAGATGGCTATTTTGTCTTTCTGAATATCAGCTTCAAATAGCATAACAATGAGAATAAGCAATTAAAAGAATAAAGCTTCCAAATGTTGGCTCCTTTGGCTGCTGTAGGGATAGGACAATGACTTTCTTCCTCCTATCAGGTTGAAACGAAGATTTAAAATTTCCCTCACTTAAAGTGAGTGATGGGACAAGTAAGTTGAGAGGGAACTGAAGAGATGGAGGGGGAAGGAAGGCGGTTTAGACTGGATTTCTGCATTTCATTGAGCCATGGTCTGCTTGTTCTGCTAGCTTTTGCTTGTATCTACTTCTGATTACTGCCATGGCTTTGACCCATTCTCACACAGGCTCAGTGAGCACCTCAGGTCTGGTCTAGCATCTACTTCTCCACAGTCTTTAGTTCAAGTCAACAAGCATTTACTAAGCACCTGTTCTATGCCAGGCACTGTACTAAGCACTGGGAATACAAAAAAAGGAACAAGACAGATGCTGCCCTCAAGAAGCTCTGAATCTAATGAGGGAGACAATATTCAAACAACTATGAATGCATAAGATATAGACAGGATAAACTGGAATGAAATCTCAGAGAGAAGGCACTAAGATTGAGAAGAACCAGGATAGACTTCTTACAGAAGGTGAAACTTTAACTATTTACAGGAAGCAAGGAAGCCTGGAAGTGCAGATGCAGAGGGAGAGTTTCACCTGTGTGGGACAGTCTGAAAATTCCCAGAGTTGAAAATTGAAGTATCCTGCATGAGAAACAGCAATGAGGCTGGCTAGTGTCACCAGATTGCAGAGTGCTTAGAAGGAAGATTGTAAAGGTGGAAAGGGGACAGGTTATGAGGGACTTTAAAAACCAAAGACAGGATATTCTGTTGGATCCTGGAGATAATAGGGAGCCACTTTAGTTTACTGAATGGTGGATAGATATGACATTATCGGACCTGAGCTTAGGAAGATCAGTTTGACAACTAAATGGAGCATAGACTAAAGTCGGTAGTCTTGAGACTCTTCCCCACCTGCTTATTCTAGAAAGGAGGAGGAGTACTGGCCAACATGGATGCCAGCCACCATGTAAACTACCTCCCTTCTCAGTCTATCTGCATAGTTGCCCAGGCTTCTCTGAGGCATTTCGTTTCAGAATCAAAAGTGGCATGAAACTAGGGAACTGGTAGTAATGTCTGCCCACTTGTGGGAAAACACATCTGGTCCACCAAGACTCCAGAGGAGGGATAGTTTGCATAGAAAGAAAGCTACAATTAATAGAATTGAAAGCATTTATGTAAAACCAAGAGCTAACATTATTTACAATCAGAAACATTGGAGGATTTCCCAGTAAGATCAGGCATGAAGCAAGGTGCCCCTTGTCTCCATTTGACACAGTGCTAAAAAAGCTGTGATCTACATGGATTATGATGAGATGAGCCTTCAACTTTAACCTTTGGTCAAGAGAAAAGTAGGTTTAAAAAAGGTGAAAATTTGCTTATGAATATAAATTAGCCTAAATTTTCCAGCTTTAAAAAGCTGATAATTTATAACTCTAATTGCTTTTTAAGATCAAGTCTTGGTAAAAGATAAACATGTCTTGAAGAAATTGTATTTTTATGATCTTTTTAACTGTGAAGTCTGTGTCATTTGTATGAGGATGCCTATAGCCTTTTGGCCCTAATCTTCAGTGGAAAGGGCTATGGGTCAATGCAGAAGATTTTAGTAAATGATCTCCAAGTTATGCCTCTTTATCAAGTGTCTGAGTACTCTTCACAACAACCATATTGTCACTGAAGCATCTCAGAAGAATAATGAACTTGGATTCACTGAATAGGTTGGATCAAAGGAAAAAGTTTACTTTATTTGCATTAAAACAAAAACAAAAACAAATCCTTTAAGGAGCCAAAGAGTGTTTCAGGTAGCATTGATAATTGTTTCAAATTATTCCCTCACCCCTACCTTATAGCTTAGAAGTTGGGTGGATGGTAGTAGTGATTAAACTGAGGGAAAGGAGGCTGAGCTGGCTTGGGAAAAGAAAGCCAAAAAAAGGGTCATCCATTGTTAGCACCATGGAGTCAGGGGCACCTTTGAGAATTTGGAAGCTTAGACACTGTATTTTGTATAGGATGCATAAACTGCCTAGCCAAACTATGGACCGTCGTTCCTGGGGAGATATAGCCTAAAATAGTGTGGAGGTCAGCAGTATTTCTCAGTTTGAATGTCATAGCAGGTTAGACAATATTTTAGGGGCTGGGGGGCATTCTTGAGAGGCCTCAGGCTTATGTAGTAGAGAAGGAAATAATAAATGAAAAGTGAGAGTTGAATTTGAGATTTGAATGTGCAGGGTTGCAGGAAGAAGAGAAGTTGCCTCATCCAGAGGTGGGGAACCTGTAGCCTCAAGGCCACATGTGGCCCTCTAGGTCTTCAATCCAAACTTCACAGAACAAATCCCTTAATAAAAGGATTTGTTCTGTAAAACTTGGACTCAGTCAGATGGCCGCACTCAAGGACTTAGAAGGCCACAAGTGGCCTTGAGGCTACAGGTTCCCCTCCATGCCTTAGACCATCAGGTTGCCACCTTTGAAGGAGATCTCATAGGTTAAATTCAATTCAGGCATTTCTGCGTCTCATGTTGCTGCAGCAAAAATGGATTGTAGCTTGGTATCTCAAGCAATTTTTTTCCTGTTACCTCTGTGCCTTCTATCCTAGCCTTGAATCCATCACTCTCTCATCCCTGACCCTGACTCTGGCTCGACATGAGACTATCAAGGTGTTTTTTTTTTTTTTTTTTTTTTTTTTTAGCTATGCTGAGAGCACTAGGAAATATATAAGCTCTTCTCCTTCATCAGCCCTACCCTCAGAGCAAGCTTTGGAGTAACCCAATGGCATTAAGGTTCACCATTTGATTGTACTGTCCAGTCATCTGGTCAAGTGTTACCTCCTTGCTCAGGAGGTATTTTTAGATGTCTGTGCTAAGTTCTTGGCCACATTTTTATTTTAATATGGCAGTATGAGGAATGGGGTTGAGTTTATGTTGAATCTCTGTGTCTCTAAATTTGCATGCATTAGGATAAACTAATATTGCAGGTCAGCCTGCTCAGAAGACAGTTGAGATTCCAAATTCAAATTTCCTGGCAGTTCCTTATGTGATTTCTTGTGTGAACAAGGTCCTATTATAAGATGGTCTAATAATATAAGGAGATAGATTTGAGTTGAAGAGAGGGAGCTGTGGTGTCATGGAAAAAGCAATGGATTGGGAGGTGATAGCTGCCTGGCTCTGGTAATTATTAACTTTGTCAAACAAGTTAACCTCTCCATGACTCGGTTTTCTCATTTAAAAAATGCTACTTAGGTCGAAGATGGAGGCTAATATTCAGCTTATGCCTCCATCCAGTGCATTCTCTACCAATAAACAGATCATAAATAAAATAGTACAGAATGTAATTGAGACAAATTAGCTATGTAAATCATAATTAAAAATCAAACAATAGAATCATTCTCAGTCTTTATACACAGCACAAACTCCCAAAGAGTTCTCCCCCAGGGGGAGAAGTGAAGAAGTCCCCAGAAAACTCATGCATCACTCAATATAGCGAAAACCTCTCATGGCACAGTTTCTCCCAGAAGCTAGCTATGCGTCAGTGCTTTGACCTTGCCTACTTCCAAAGCTTCTTATGTGGTCTGGGAGTCCTCTTGATGTTGCTACTTCAGCCTGTTGAAGCTATGCTCTCTCTCTGTTGCTTTTGGCTGCCTCCAAAGCCACTTTGGGCTGCTCCTTTGCTGAGCTGCCATACCCTGAAATCTGTCCCTCTGCTCTTGCTGCAGCCTAGTTATTACACTAACTCTTTTAGTGAGTTTGCCATGGCCACATGAATTGGGTTAATCAACCTATCTTTGCCTCTCTTGTAATATAGCCTTATACCTTATAGTCCATGTAGCCGTAAGACTACCCTGATTCACTTACCCTAATGAAAGTCCCTAGCATCGAATTCTATTCACCTGCTCCAGGATGAAGGAAGCATCATGTCCTTTTTCCTTCCCTCCCCCTCCTTGCCAATATGCAAGGCCAACATTTCCTCTAAGTCTCTTGAGGCTGGGAGGAATACTTAAAACCCTTTCCTTTTGGCCTTTCTACTTCTGTAGTTTCTCCTTTACCCCTTGACCTCATGTGACTGTTGCTGGCTGGAAGGTAGGCTTGGGTGGATAGGAATCTAATGATCTCTTGGATTAGCATTCCTGCCATTATTAAAAAAAGATTTCTTTCTCTTTTACTTAAGTAGATTGTTTTATAAGCTATAAAGTGCTCCATAAATGTTAGCTATTATTATGATCCTTTTTAACCCCAGTGTGAGAAGCTGAGTGCTGCGTTTAGGGCAGGGATGAGGTAGGGTTGGTGGGAAGGTGAATATTTGAGAGGAGGTCATGCAATATTGAATAGAGAGAAGATTGTAGTTTTTAAAATTGTCAGGTAGTACTGAATTCCTGATGTTATGTTTAGATATGCTTGAGTCACTACAGGGCATGCCTGGAGAGACCTGGTACATGCATAGCATTAAATTTATATACTTTAACACTGGTTCATAGCTGGTCACCACCATGAGCATTTCATAATAAGTAGGGCAAGGAAACTGTTTCCTCTCTTTGTATTGAACAAGTGAGTAGGAGGAGGAATGTATGATGTGACTGTAGTTGAGGAAAAAATCTCCTCATTCCTTTCCTTGTGCCATGAAGGTTCTGATCAAGTGTGTATTCAGCCATTGCCTGTTTTAACCTCTGGCTGCCTCATGCTCCTACATAAAATCAGTGTGACTTTTCTCAGCTCAGGAAGCCTCGGATAGGATACCTCAGTTTGGTCTTATTCTTTAGTAAAAAGCAATTGCTCATTTCCTCTATGCTAGCCCCAGATCTAGTATCTCAACTTCTAATGACTTCCTGGCAATCAGAGTAGGTAATTGGCAGTGCTGGGATCTGGTTATCATATCCCAACAATGTTTTTCATGTACCACCGACTTTATTCATCTATTCTTTTAAATGTATTTGTATCTTGCTTTGGCATAGAAAACATTTCCTAACAAATACCCAAACTTCCTTACAAATCATAACCCCTGAAAGAAATGTTCATTTATCAGTTGTTACTGGCTTTTGTTTTTTATAGTATCTGTGATTCCATCGGTATAGGAAGAGGTTTCATCTACTAATGAAGACTGACAACAATTATATAACTTCTAGGCTTAGAGAGTTGCCTAGGGCATTGAGAGGTTAAGTGTCTCATAGGAGATCACACAGTCTGTAGGTATCAGAGACATTCCTGATTCCAAGGGCATGTCTTTGTTTGCTATGCCACATTGTTTCAGAAAAGATTCGTTCTTTAATTCTGACAGTTGCAAACTTACATCGACGTTATAATTCATCAGTGTTTTATTGTCTATTATTGTCTACATTGATTTTATTATATTGTTATAGTTACTGTTGATGGCTCTTTTTGGCTCTGCTTTCTTTACTTTGGGTCATTTCAAATAGTTTTTTCTCATGTTTTTTAGACATTTATATTCATCTGTCCTTATGGTGACCAGTAACAGTACATTAGTTGATAACCAATAATTTGCTCAGTAATTCCCCATTCCAATGATATGTCTCCAGTGTTACATATTTTTGCTTCTAGCTTAAAAAAAACCACAAATAATACTGTAATGGCCATTTTTGTACATATGGACTTTATCTTGTATTATAATTTCACCGTGATGTGGTTTCTGTACTAGAATCCCTGGGTATATATGAAGTGGGTACATGAAGAATTTAAGAACTGTTCCTACATAATACCAAATGATTTTACAGAATGGTTCAATCCACTTCTTTGTCAGTACTGAATTAGTGGGTTTTTTTTTTCATAGCCCCTTCAACAGTATTGTCTTTGATAACTTGATGCATATGAGATGATATTTCAGTGTTGCTTTCTTTTGTATTTCTCAAAATATTAATATATTATATATAATTTAAATATATAATAATTTATATAATTTAAATATAATATAAATATTAATAATTTTAAACATTTCCAAGTGGTTATTTATTGTATTTCTTTTCCTGGAAAACTGTTGATATCTTTTAATCACTTGTCTATTGGGGGAATAGTTCATTTGAAATTTTTTAAAAATTTGCATCAATTCCCTGTAGACTTTTTGGTGTGAGACTTTTTCAGAGCCGCTTAATGAAAAATCCTCCTCCACCCCATTCACATCTTCTCATTTGATGCGAGCTATAATGATTTTATTTGTTTAAAAACATTTAAATTCTTTATACCTGAGACTATTTTACCTTTTATGACCTCTTCTGAACTGTCTGTTATTGATTTCTTCCCACTTATGAAAGCAATGATCTTCCACTCTTTTAAATAGTTTTATTTTATCTTTAGATCATTTATGTGTTTGGAATTATTATGGCGTATGGTATAAGATGCTAATCTAAATCCATTTTTTTTTGGTACACTCATTTCCAATTTTTCTAGAGTTGTTGTCTGTTAAAGAGTTCTTTCCTCAGTCATTTGTGCACTTGGCTTATCAATTGTTACACTACAAAATTTATTTGTTTTTATGCCTTGGTTCTGCTTTAGAATTCAGTATATAGTTTTTACAATCATTGTTTTATAGTATATTTTGAGATCTGATATTACCAAGACTGTTCTCTCTACTTTTAAAAATTATATTTAGAAAATGCAAATTAAAACAATTCTGAGGTACTACCTTATACCTATTACATGACTAACAAAACAGAAAAGGAACATGACAAATACTAGAAGGGATGTGGGAAAATGGGTGTACTAATGCATTGTTGATGGAGTTTTGAACTGGTTCAACCATTCTGGAGATCAATTTGTAGCTATACCCAAAGGACTATAAAACTGTGTACCCTCTCATCCACCAATATCACTACTAGGTTTTTTTTAATCCCAGAGAGAGCAAAGAAAAAGAAAAAGGACCACCTACATGTACAAAAATAGTTATGGCAGTTCTTTTTGTGGTGGCAAATAATTGAAAATTGAGCAATGGCTAAACAAGTTGTGGCATATTATTGTGATGGAATAATTATTGTGCTGTAAGAAATGATGAACGGAATGGTTTCATAAAAACCTGAGAAGACTTATATGAACTGATGCAAAGTGAAGTGAACAGAACCAGGAGAACATTGTACTCAATAATAGCAATATCATAATGATAATCAACTGTGAAAGACTTAGCTACTTTCATTAATATAATGACCTAAAACAATTACAAAAAATCATAATGAAAAATGCTATCCACCTCCAGAAAAAAAGGAGCTAATGAACTCTGAATATATTGAACCAGGTTTTTTTTACTTGCTTTTTTTTTTTTTGCAACATGGCTGATATGAAATTACACTTTGCCTAACTTCTTGTATATGATGGGTATCACATTGTCTTCACAATGGGTGGGAAATGGGATGGAGGGGGAGAATTTGAAATTAAAAATAAAAAAAGAATGTTAATGTAATTTATACCTTGGTATTCTTGAACTGTTTTTCCTCCAAATGAATTTTGTTACTTTTTTCCTCCAAATTTCATAATTTTAGCATTTTTTTATAATCTGAAGGGTGATCAATTTGATTAGTCTATATACAACTAAGTTTATAGAATAACAAGTATTTTCATCATCTTTGCTATACTGGCATAACATCATCACAAACTATTTGCATGGTCTAGACAATTTATCTTTCTGATTATTTAGGTCTTTTATTTCTTTAAGAATTATCAAATAATTGATAATTATTGGGGTGTCTATCCTTGGACTAGTGGAATGCCTTTCTTTTCTTTACCTTTACTCCTAACCTTATTTGGAAGTTTTCTAGTGTTTTTCTATTAATAATGCTTTCTCTTGCTTTAGATATAGATTATTGATGATATTAAGAAGTTGTCCTTTTATGCCTATGCTTTTTTAAGTAGGTTAAACATACACAAGTACTGTATTTTGTTGAAGATTTCCTACTTTATTTTTATCTTATTAATACGATTGTTCCTATCTATAATTTCTATGCTGTTGAGCCTCCCTTGTATTCTTGGTAGAAATTCACATTGGTCATAGTTAATAATTCTTTGATTATATTTCTATAGCCTCTTTGTTAATTTGTATTGAACATTTTTACATCAATATCTATTAATAGTATTGTTCTATAGTTTTTTTCTATGGTTTTTTCCCCCCCTCAACTAGGCATCAGGGCCATACTTGACTCATAAAATGACTTTGGCATAATACGTTCTTCCTCTATTTTTGTGAATTTTCTTTTGTGCCAAAGGAATTATTTGTTGTTTAATTTTTTTTATAAAATTAAGTCAGATTTTTTTCTTGAGGTTTCCTTTATGATCTATATCTCTTTCTTATATCAAGTTTTCAAATTATCTATTTCATTTTTTATTAATCTAAGTAGTTTAATTTTTTTGGGTTTAAGTAGTTTAATTTTTTTGGCAAATATTTATCAATTTTAAAATTCTTTCAACTTCAACTTTGTTAGTATAGAGTTAGGTACTTTCTGATACTTTTAATTGCTTTCTTTCCATTACTTATGATTTCTTTTTCTCATTGATTTTGGTTTTTTAGTTTTTCTCCCTCCCTCTATCACATATTAATAAGATTAGCTAACAGTTTATTTTGTTTGTCTTCTCAGGAAAGTAGCTCTTGTTTGATTTTATTGTTAAAGTAATTTGTTTTTATTTATCAGCCCCATCTTGTTTATCTCTTCTTTGATTTTTAAATGTTATACTTTTGTGCTCATTTGGGGATTATTTCTTTATATTATAGTTTTTTAAACATCATATGCTCAATTAATTAGTCTTTCCCCTCTTTTTTCTTGATAGATGTTCAGAGATATAAATTTTCTTCTGATAAATGCTTTAGCTTCATTTCACAAATATTAGCATTTTTCTTTAATGTAATTTATTTATTGTGGTAATCTTTTTCTTGCTCTCACCCTCAGAAATTTCCCTTCCAGTTTCTTATTTACATACATTTATATGTACTTGTACATATATTTGTATGCATGTATGTGCATGTACATGGCATGTATGTGCATCTGCATGTGCACACACACATATATTACACATATATAATACACATACACATTTATCTGTTTGGCTGAGATAAAGAATGAAATTCATTATATTCTTTCTCTTTATCCTCTCAATCCCTTCTCTCTCTCTTTGGTATGACGATGATAAGAAATATTAGTATAACTATCAGGTTGCACTGGCAAGTTTTGCCAGCTGAGCTATCAATCACTTATAATGCTGGAACTGACTGGACGTGCTCTAACAATTAGATACACCTCTTCTCTCTCCTTCTGATTCATTTCAAGCTCATGGCAGGCTTATAGGGCAAATGAAAGAGATGACAACCTCCTTGAGGCTTAGTCATATAATTGTGGCTATTAAGATTCTCTGTGTTGGGGTATCAGATTGTTGTATTTCTCTGTCATATTAAGTATTGTTTCCTTGAAGTTCTAGCCAGAAACCTTGCTCTTGCAACATTAACCTATATTGTATAGGTACAAGCCTTAAAATTTTAAATCTGCTTCCTTCTTGGGGTTTTGTCCTCCTTCCGTAATAAGTTTTACTGCTTTTATTCAAGTATTCAAGAATTGACACAGATTCCAGTGGGCATTAGATGTTATCAGAAGCACACACACACACACACACACACACACACACACACACACACACAGAAAATACTTAAAAACACACACAGTTTACTGCAATTGTAGTTTTAAAAATTACCATTTTTCTGATACCACAAGATGGAGAAAGGGAACTCACTCTCCACATATCCAGTTCTCCATTAAGGAAAATGTAAAGCAAAGGAAGAAGTAAGCCAGGTATTAAAAGATAGAGTCTCTGCTCAGGGAAAGCACAGAGGACAATCACTGCAAGGTTGCCTCACAACAACCCCTATTTCTACATGTCAGGTGGTCTTTCACTGATTTGGGGGAGCACTGATACCAGATATTACTCAGATCAACATGCAATGGTTTACTTCACCATATAAGCTTTTCCTCAAATACTTCACTGGCTCCAAAGCTCTGCCATTCCTTATCAGCCCATTAGGCAGCTCCGTTCTCTTGTTCATTGCCTACTCCTTTTTATTTCATTTTTTCGAGGAGCACTGAAAAAAGGTTAGTTACACTATAATCGCTCCCACCCTCTCTTTCTCTCTTCTCTCTTTTTCTTCATTTTTGAATACCTAAGCAAGTTTAGAACTTATTTCTTTTTGTTCCATAATAACCCTTTTCTCTCCCTTTCAGAATTTAGGCACCTGATTAAAATCTATCCCTTTGGAGTTTTTTGAACTTATTTTCCTTTTAAAAATTTCCTTTGTCTACTTCATTTACATTTCAAAGGCTGTGGACAAATCTATTTCTACCCTCCTCCCAAAGGAATGACTGGAAACTATTAATTCTGTGAAAATTCCATTTTCCCCTGTGGTTTATGTTTAATTTGGCTAAAATTAATTTTCTTTTGATTTTCTTTACTTTTAATCTAATCTCTCTTTTATTACCAATATGTAGTCTTGCTAAATACTGATTGGAATATACAACTTTCTTGAATGTGATATCTTTATTCCTGGCTAAGTTTAGGTATTTTTTTTTTATCCTGGAAGCTCTGGAGCTTAACAATGACATTACTGGATGAGTAAAGCCTCTGAATCTTTTCTGGTGATGACCTGAGGAAACTTATCTATTTGAAAATTGCTTTCTGGTTTAATTACTTTATGAGAATTATTATTTCCTTAAATTTAAAATTGGGGGAGCTTTGTTTCATTATGTTATTCTGGAAGACCAAGGATTCTTGGGTTGTTAGAGCCAGCTAGGTGGCAAAATGGACAGAATGCTGGGCCTGGATTCAGGAAGATCTGAGTTCAAATCCAGCCTCAGCCACTTAGTAGCTGTGTAACCCTGGGCAAGTCACTTAGTTTCTGTTTACCTCAGTTTCCTCATCTGCAAAATGGAAATAAAAATATCACCTCTCTCTCAGGGGTTGTTGTGAAGATCAAATGAGATAACTGTTGTAAAGCACTTATAAGAGTACCTGACACAGAGTAGGTGATATATAAATGTTAGCTATAATGATGATGATGATGGTGATGATGATGATGATGGCGATAATGATGATGATGATGATGATGACGACGATGAGGTCCATGGCATGACATATTCTTCCTTTGGATTTTGCTCTAATATTTCTTGGTTTATCATTCAGTTGCAAAGTTCTGGCTGAAGCATTTTTTGAGGACATGCATTGCTTTGCTAATATATTCAAAATATCTGTCCATTTCAGTTTTCTGTTAAGAACTCTAAATTCCTTCCTTTTCTTTTCCTTCAATTTCTTTTTAAAAAGAAATTAAGAAAATTAAAAAAAAAACATTTTCCATCTAGTCATGAGATTCTTGGGCTCATTCTATTCTCTTTTCTGGGATTTTAACTGTAGTTATTCCAGAATAACTCTCCTGTAGTTTTTCTTTCTGGGATTCTCTTAAGCCATATTTTTACTTGATTTTATTAGAGCTTTTGCTTTGCTTACTTGTTTGCTTCATTACTCTGATATTTTTCCCCCCACTGGAGTTTCTTCATATATATTTTGTTTCCATCTGTTCTTTCAGGTTAAAAAAAAGTTTATTTAGCACATTTCTAGCTCATTTAAGGTGATCATTTAAGCTGGACTTAAATACAATGCCTCCTTTAAAACAAATTGCTATAACTTTCTGTTCCTTTTATTAAATCATTTTTTAAAAAAATTGATTTTTTGTTTTTTTTTAAATCACTTTCATTTCCAACTATGTATTTCCCTCTTTCCCCACCTGGCAAATCACCAAATATAGCATAGATTTTTTAAAAAGAGTGACCAGGGAAAGCAGTTCAGCAAAAACAATCAACATATTAATCATGACTAGCAGCATTTACAAAATTCCACATTCATATATCTAGCTGCAAAGAGATGAGGGAAGTAATTTTATGAAATCTTCTTCAGGGCAAAGATTAGTCATTGTGATTACTTAGGGTTTAGATTCTTTATAAAATTCTTGCATTGTTGTAGTTATTGTGCAAATTCTCCCCCCCATCGCTGACATCATTTTGTATCCATTTGTGAGTCTCCCTATGTGTCGCTGAATCCCTTATATCAATTGCTTCTTAAATGTTCAATAATATTCATGTGCCATATTTTTAACCATTCCCCAGTCAATGAACATCTAATTTTATTTTCTCTCTCTCTTTTTTTTCTACTACAGAAAATGTTGTTATAAACATATTGGTATAAATGGTATCTATTTTTTTTTCTTCTTCTGCCTTTAACTTCGTTAATGTATCTGCTTACCAGTGGGATCTCTGGGTCAAAGGGAGTAGAAATAATCTAGTCCAAAACCCTTATTTTACAGATGAGGGACTGAGGCCAGGGTCACACAATTAATTTATGTCTGAAGCAAGATTTGAATACAGGTCTTTTTCACTCCAACTGCCTTATCCTACCCACAATGCCATGTTATCTCTCCTCATATTGTATTCATGACTAGGGCATGAGTGTCACTAATGCCTTTGGTACTGGAGCTCAACTGAGATCTAACTTCTTCCCCTTACTCATGAGTTTTGGCTCCAAGATTGTGCCCCTCTTTTTCTCTACACAGCAAATGCCAACTCTATTTTTGTCATGGCATCAATATGTACATGCTTCTAATTTTTTTTAAAGTTCTTCCCCTTTGTTTTTACTCTTTTTACTCTTTCTTCTTCTAATCTTTTTAGGATATCTAACTGGACATTGGATAGGATGTTTAGGGCCGTGTGTTTGAGTATTGGGATAGATTAGTCTCCTCAAGAGGAAAAAAAAACAAACTTCACCAACACAAACTGGGATATGACTGACTAGGTATGGATATGACCAAAAAAAGATCTGGTGGTCACAGTGGCTCACTAACTGAACATGAGGCAGAAACAAATAAATTCCTACACACATGTAGTAGGATTTTCTCTCTTTCTCTCTTTGTCTTCCTTTGACTCTGACAATAAGGAAAAGCCTTCCAGCAATTGTTGTTATACTGAACCTTGAGGCTTCTCAGTACCTCTTCTCTCTTCTTGTGTCCAAAGTCCACTTGGTCCCTTGGTTTTCTTTGTCCCATAGCTCCAGGTTTATATTCCTCTGACATTTTAGTTTCCCTTTCCTAAAGCATCTTTCCAAATTGCTTTCAAAAATAGTCTGACCAATTCATAGCTCTACCAATAGTGAATTAGTGTACTTTTCTTTTATCCAAAGCCCCTCAACATTGATCATTCCCATCTTTTGTCATTTTTTACTCCCAAGTTGCTGGGTATGAGGTGAAACCTCAGAGTTGTTTTGATTTTCATTTTTCTTACTATTAGTTATTAGAACAATCTTTCATATGGTTGTTAATAGTTTGAAATTCTTTTTAGAGTTGTTTGTTCATTTCTTTTGACTCCTTATCCATTGGAAATGTTGCTTGGTCTTCATATTTATTAGTTACCATTATAGCTGTCAGATCATTATCAAAGATATTTGATGTATTGCCCCCCATCCCCGCCCAAATCGGCAGTTTCCACTCTTATCTTAGTTGCATTGATTTTACTTGTGCAAAAGTTTTTCAGTTTTATATAATTGAAATTGCCTCTGTTGCCTTTGTGGTTGCTTCTTTCCCTTGATTGGCTAAGAATTCCTGCCATCCTTTGCCCCAGCCATAACTATAAAATGGTGCTTCATTCCACCTCTTTATGATGGTGTAACAAATGGATATCTAGAGTATTCCTCAAACAAAAGGCTCCTTGATTAATTTCCATCACATATTTACATGCTGGAAAATTTCATCAAATATTAAGAAAATAATTATTCTTTTCTCCATGTGTTGCTTATTAACTCTTTTTAAAAATCTCAATCAATGTCTGCTTTCTTTTTCCTTCCTTTAATTTTCCTTCCCTTTCCTTCCCTCTCCTCTCCTCTCCTCTCCTCTCCTCTCCTCTCCTCTCCTCTCCTCTCCTCTCCTCTCCTCTCCTCTCCTCTCCTTCTCTCCTCTCCTCTCCTCTCCTCTCCTCTCCTCTCCTCTCCTCTCCTCTCCCTCTCTCCTCTCCTCTCCTCTCCTCTCCTCTCCTCTCCTCTCCTCTCCTCTCCTCTCCTCTCCTCTCCTCTCCTCTCCTCTCCTCTCCTCTCCTCTCCTCTCCTCTCCTCTCCTCTCCTCTCCTCCTCCCTTCCTTCCTTCCTTCCTTCCTTCCTTCCTTCCTTCCTTCCTTCCTTCCTTCCTTCCTTCCTTCCTTCCTTCCTTCTTTCCTTCATGAGTGCCACATGCCCTAAGTTTATTATCATTCACCTATGTAGAATTATTCAAATTATACCTAGAGTGAATATTAGTATGTGATAGAATTACTGCACTATCAGCTTAATTTTAATGAGTATACTAGCGCATTTCCCTTTCTATAGAATGAAGTAGTGAGGAATAAATGCACTTAATTATTCCACAGAAAAATGCCCTCTGAGGATACTTATTTGGCAAGATGCCCTGGGTGAAGGGAAGGATAATAAGTCAATGTCAAGGGACCTCTTGAATCTCCCTTCTACCCCTGCCTGCCTCTCCTTCCCCTGTTCTTTCCATTGTTCTGTTTCTTCTGGGCACTGCTTTCCTCTTCATTTTATCTCATCATGTGTCAATAACTTCAGTAATGACATGTGTGTTCAAACCTTTAAATTTAACACCTTGTAGAAGAAGACTGGTGAAGAGAGGGAAAGGAGAATAAACTAGAAAAAAATAGAAATATTTGATCTGATTGAAAAGGGGCCCTTGAACACCTATAGTGAATCTATTTCCTTTCAAAAGATATTGAGAGAGATATTGACATTTCAACAGAAAAAAATGTCAGGTCTGAATTAGGGTTCAGGTTAAAGGGAAAAAAAAGACACTTCTCCCACATCCCCACAGGTCAAAGTATTATTTAGAAAACCAGAAGATAACCTTTTAATTTAACAAGAAGCCACAGAGAACTTTGTAAAGAAAAAAAAATAGTTCGTTGGGCTGGGGAGGAAGATTGCTGCATATCTATGTATCTGTCTATCTATCAAAATAGATATTATATAATGCTATACATGCATATGTATATATGTGTGTATGTATTTATATAAATTTGAACCCTAATAAGAGCTAAAAGAGGAATGCATTGTCCTCTACCCTCCTGGCTTATATTGTCCTGGTTACACACACACACACACACACACACACACACACACACACACACACTGCACGCATACACACAATTATTTGAACCATAACCATAGTCAATCTTAAGAGGATATTGGGAGTAGAGCAGAGTTTCTATGGCAGCATCTTCCTGAAATGGAACTTAAGGGGGTATAGAATCCCCATAACAGCTTAAACTAGAATTATAGGAATTTTTCTCTACAAGTGATATGGTTGCCTTTCTAGTTACCACACTCTAGCATATGGGAGCTAAGCTGACTAGCAGGTATCCCTGAAGAGATAAAGCCCAGAAGCTTATAGTAGGTAGAAGCTTGCTATGGTTGCCATGAAACCAGAGGATCAATATCATAACAAAGATTTTACACCTACCTGGAGGTATCATGATGATGTGGGCAGAGGACATCACAAATCCTTCAGTTTCATAAATTTGAATTGGCTTGGCCACATAAGTTCTTTATATGTGTGTCTTTCCTATGTATTCCTGTTTATATATGTTTCTTTCTGTGAGTGAGCTTTCCCCTATTGGTTATTTTATAACCGAAGAAAGAGTCTACTCCATGTGTGCATCATAAGAAATCTTCTCTTGTCAAATTATTTTCTATACTGTTGTTTGAAATAAAGTGTTCACTAGTTTGTTGGAAAAAAATAAACATATCAGTAGGGACTCTTTCACTATGGTTTCAAGTGGTTACAGTGCTGCGGAGTGGGATGGTTTTTCTGGAAGTCCATATGTGAAAGGTGGGTAGAAGGACATTTTTAAAAAAAAAACATAGCACTGCCTTGGTGAGGAAGGTCTAAGAACAAGGGCAGGTACTGGACTCCTGCTCTAAATGTGTTTTGTAGAAGGTGAAGACTAGCTTAATAATGACTCCAATGTTTACCTAGAAACACCAATGAACTCTAAAGATGCACTCCTGAGCTTCTTGGGAAAAAAGGCCTTTAATGCCATGGGGAAGTGCAATACTAGTATGAATAGAAACCTAATTTATTATGGGACAGAGAAGATACTCTCTTCTCCCATGTATACAGATGGCCTGTGTTGCACATACAGAAACTAAACACCGAGGCACTCACAAATATAGTCCCACATCCATGCTCAGCCAGAACAATTTTAGACCTATTTGATGAGAACTGACCAACTTGAATTGCACTCTCATTTTTAGCCCAAGTCAATAATCTGAGTAATGATAAATCCAATAGAGATCAATCCAAAGATAGATGGAAAAAACATGATTTGACCCATTAATTGACTCAATACATTCACTTATTTAACTCATAGTTATTGAGTACATGGTACTATCTTAGGCATAGAGAGGGCTACACTGGTAAATATAATGTGGATTACCCCCTCCTTTCTCCCTTCCCCACCCCTCCCTGAGTTTATGGTCTAGTAGGAGAGACAAGTATACAAATACCTACAGTCAAGGGACAAGTGCATAGAAGAGGCTTGTATAAAGCATCATGAGACTGCAGTGAAAGTAAGCAGTTTTTGACATGTGACTGCAGGCATCTCAATAGTCTTTATTTTCCAGGAGTGATTCATTTAAGATGGTGGGGCATTCTTATCACTTTTCCTGTTTCAGTCATAGTTTTATGTTGAGAGAGTTCCTTTGTGGACTGGTCTTGCCTTAGGCAAATTGTTACACAGATAAACTGCATTTCCTTTCCCCTCCCCACCCTCCACAACTCAAATTTAATTGTTCAAGGTAGGCCTTAACCCTCTGCCAGTGGAGTCACCAGATTTATAAAGGATAGTTATCTGGCCCAATGTGTGTATTATGTCTCCTGCTTGCATTGCTTCCTTAATTTGTTCATCTCTTCCTGTGCCAAGTATCCCTTAGGTGTGACATTCAACAGACATACCATTGTGTCTAAGTAACATTGTCTAATGGCTTTGTAGCCAATCAATAGTGGCCTGGAGACCCTGAGATACCCTGACAAAGGTCTTCTCCAGTTTTGTATTTCCTCTCATGTATCTTCTAGCAACACCAAGTGCTATTACATAGCTGACAGACAATTTCTAATTTTATTTTTTATGATTATTTGTTTCTACATTGCAGTTAGAAAAAGTAAAAGTTAAAAAAGAAAAAAAAAGCATAGTGCTGTCTGGCATCTTTATAAAATCATATTTTCTCTTATGTGACACCCTTCCTCCCCTCCCCCAAAAAACCAACCTAAACATATTTGGGTAAAGTTTGTTTATTGGAAGAGTAGCAATAACTAGTGCTTCAATATGAAAAGTTCATGTGACTGATATTTTCCACCAAATCCCTGAGATACTTTTTTCTTTGGGTTCTTTGGGTTTCTCAAAAAATGGAGATGTATATATGTATACACAGATGCATACATACATCTGTGCATATATATGTGTGTAAGACAATCACCCACAGGGTAATAATGAAAAGCAATAATTGCATATGGAATGTGGACTCTTTTTGCCCTTGGATTTCCATTTGGCCTATGATGAGCTTATATAGTGGTTGCTATAAGTAAAGTAAGATTTCCCTTATGGAGTGAGAAGTCTTTTGTTCACCTTGACTTCCATTTTACCCGAGGTAGGGATATAGCTGTCAATGAAGATTTAGATTAAGTCTGACCAAAGAATTTTTATTTTAGATGTACTCTAAGCTTCATGATTGGTATAGATGATTACACCCACAATGAGTACCTTAGGTCAATAATCAAAACACACATTGGTAAAATAAACAAACAAAACTTGCTCATTTGTAAAGCTGTAGACACAACTCAAGAGCTGTATTTCACAGTTCGTAGTTAATTTGGACCCCAGTAATAAATAGATTTCAGGTTTCTTATGTATAGTTGTCACATAGTGTATATATATATATATATATATATATTATATATATATATATATATATATACATATATATATATGTATATATATATATATATATATATATATATATTTTTTTTTATTGAGTTAAGCACTCTGAAAGGTTTTTTCCTCCCTAGGTAGACAGCATGGGAAAAACAGCATTATACTGGGAGTCTGGAAATCTGAGTTGTAGTCTTCTTTACTTCTGCTATAAAATAGCTGTGTAACTTCGGGCAAGTCACTTACCTCCTGTGAACCTTAGCTTTCTTGTCTGTTGAATGTGGGCTTAAAGTAGGTGATTTCTGGTGTCCCTTCCACTTTTAAAATTTAGTAATTTTTGAGGTCTTATTTGAAATAAATGGAAACCCTTTATATTTAGAAAATCTAAAAAATTAAATTACAACAACTTTGAGGTTTCAATTCATACCTATAAATTGACAAAGATGATAAAAGATGGAAAACCAATGCTGGAAGGGCTGTGGGAAGTCAAGAATACTGAAAAAAAAAGCACGCAAACAAACTGTTGGTAAAGCTAGGAATTGATACAACTAATCATTAAGCAAGTGGCTGAACAATTTGTGGCATATGGAAATAATATATGCACAGTGTTCTTTTTGTGTGTTATCCGAGTGGGGAGGTGACCCTGCTTTTTCATAGCTATGCCAGCAAAGGCTCAGCTCTAGTAAGATTCTAGCATGATGGAAACTTATTTGTGAACAGTCACAGAAATAGTGGCTGCTTTCAGGGAACCAGACTAACTGAATAAAGAGAAGCTTATTATCAATAGACTGACTATTTAACCATGCATTCTTTGGCCAAGGTAGCTCATAAAATAAAGAAAAATATAAAATATTCCTTAGACCCGTGTAACCTCCCCTTCTGTTTCTACAGTGATGGTAGCAAAGTGGTAGAAAAAGGATTCGAGGATTCTAGCAATCACAATTTTAGACTATCTATAAGTAATAACTTAGAGAGTGCTTTAAATGTGACCTGTCCAATGACCAACAAATAGATATACTTACTAGAGAAACTGAATATTCTCAATCCTGGCATTCTTAGTGTAAATGGAACCAGAAAACAAAAGAAAACTTGCAGCCAAATGGATAGAGGGCTTACTGGTTCTTCTCAGAGAAGCAAATAAAGGAATCAGGGGAATTGGATTTATTATTCATCCCTGGGCTACAAGAAACATCATTTTATGGGACATTTAATTGTATCATATTGTAGCTTGTTGTATTTTCAAAAAGACTACTATGAAAATAATAATGGTTTATGTGCTAACATCTGTTGTAGGGCTGATCTGTAGGCAGAATTCTACTAAGAACTAGATAGGTAGGCATTGGGTAAGGACAGTGAAAAATATGGCTCAGGAATAAGGAATATGGATGACTTGTAAGATTTTGTGGAAACCTCATGCCTATACATCATGAATTTTTTTTGTGAGAAAATAATTAAAAGATACCTGATATAAAGAGAATTGAATAATATCAGAATGATTAAACTGAATAAATAGGAATCATACTTCATAGGAAACGTTGAAGGGTTCATTTCTGAAGGAAATGTCTCTATATAGTCAGACAATCAAAGTTTATTGTACAGTCATTTTTCAGTCATGTCCAACTCTTTGCGACCCCATTTAGAGTTTTCTTGGGACAGATACTGAAGTAGTTTGCCATTTCCTTCTCCAGCTCATTTTGCAGATGAGAAAAATGGAGCAAACAGGGTTGCGTGGCTCACCTTCTTGAGCACAAATGTGGCCTCAGGCAGTTACTAGTTGTATGACCCTGGGCAAGTCATTTAACCCTGTTTGCCTCAGTTTCCTCATTTGTAAAATAAATTGGAGAAGGAGTGATAAATCACCCTTGTATCTTTCCCAAGAAAATCCCAAATGGGGTCACAGAGTCAGATATGACTGAAAAAGGACTGAAAAACAATAAAAAACTGAGGCAGGTAGAAGTTAAATGGCTTGCTCAAACTCATACCGCTAGTAATTCTTTGAGTCTAAATTTTAACTCAGGTCTTCTTGACTCCAGGTCCAA
The DNA here is from genome assembly GCF_003287225.1 of Phascolarctos cinereus. Lineage (NCBI taxonomy): Eukaryota > Metazoa > Chordata > Mammalia > Diprotodontia > Phascolarctidae > Phascolarctos > Phascolarctos cinereus. The sequence goes on from NW_027555514.1 coordinate 187,612,384, forward strand.
TGTTTTGTCCACCACTTATCTGCCTCAAATTATACAAGATTCTCTGAATGATAAAACAAAAGAGGTAACTTTGTTAAACGACCCTCAGGTAAGGGTTAAAAAAGGGAGATTTATGTTTGTTAAAGGTGTGCACTCTATCATGGAGCAATTCTAACATAAAATTCATATTCCTTATTGTGTGCTCCTATTGCAGAGGGTATTATGGTGATTGCATCATCTTAGAACATTACAGAACCCTGAGTGAGGTCCATAATCAATTAAAAAAAAAGTTTAACCCAGCTATTCACACAGGAAAAACAAAGTGGATTAAGAATATTTTTCCAGAGTGTATTTTGCAGCCGGATGGACAAACTATAGAGCTTACTTATCTCTATGTTTGTATGTATGCACCTGATATCAATATATTTTAAGTGGTCAATTAATTGGGCCCAGAACTGAATAGGAACAAAGTAGACTGAATTGCCTTAGAGAAACTACAAAATCTTTGAAGAAACCCCAAGCTTCTTCTTGCAACAAAGACTCATTTTTTAAAATGGCAATATTTCTGGTGATGTGTCATAGTGGATCATACATTTAAAGTCATGAAGTCATGAAGAATTGAAGTTGAAGATTACTTAAAGGCGAATGATTCTATGATCTTATCAACATGGTATTCCCTCAGAAGGATCACAGAGTGGATATAAGCAGGCTGACATACATGGCAAATAAGAAATTATGAAAGAAAAGTGGCACAAAAGAGGTCATCAGAAAAATTTAGCATTGAAAATTAAGGTGGACTCTACTAATATGATGAGACCAACTTGTTCAGTTGTTTCAGTCTTGTCTGACTCTCTGTGACCCTATATTGGAGTTTTCTTAGCAAAGATACTGGAGCAGTTTGCCATTTCCTTCTCCAGGCGAGGATGGATTTTACAGATGAGGAACTGAGGCAAATAGGGTTAAATGACTTGCCTAGGGTTACATGGTTAGTAAATATCTGAGGCCAGATTTGAGCTCATGAAGATGAGTATTCCTGATTCCAAGCCCGATGCTCTATCCATGGCATCATCTAGCTGCCCGCCAGGTAAACTAGTGGACAGTTAATGTGTTCATTTGGTGTCCTCTAATGGGAAGAGAAATTGAGAAAAGTCTACAGAATGTTTGTTAGACTCTCTGTAGAAAATTTAAGGGATGACTCAGACAAGATTTGTACAGGCTGGGCAGGCATACAGAGGTTGTGATCAGCATCCTTGGAGAGAATACCCACATATGTTAAATGACAAATTCTTTAGAGTCAAAGGCACGGAAATGGAAGACAGAGAATTGTGGGTGAGTATCAGAAAACCAAGGCCAGCGAAGTTGTACCCTAGATTATATGGATGGGAGTAATGTATAAGGATGCTATAGATATGGGAAGGGTCCAAATTATGTATGAAGAGCTTTTGATGCCAAACAAAGGAGTGCATATTTGATCCTAGAAGTAATAGGTAGCTGCTGGATTTTATTGGGTAGGGCTAAGATAAGGGTGAGAGAAGTTTCTGAAATATCTTAAAAAACATCTTTTCCAAGAAGTGATTCTGGGACTGAAGTGCCTTGGTCCCAGTTGAGTTTAAGGAACCCTAAGGCAACTGTAACTAAAAATACTTAAAACAACCTGGGATTTGTAAAAACAGAAAGGATGTAGCATTATTTTGAATTAGGAAATGCAGGGGGGAAAGCATGATATAGTGGAAAGAGCAGTGTACCCAGTGTACAGGAGATCTAGGTTTCAGTTCCCTTTCCTATTACCTATGGGCAAGGCACTGAGGTATCTAGACCTCAGTTACTTCACCCATAAAATGTGGATAATAATATCTTATACACCAACTGGCAAGGGGGCTGACTAGTAATTGCTTGAGATCCCTTACTGCTTTAAGATCTCTGATTCTCAACTATCCTTGACCATGGATGCTGCCACATAAAGAGATTAATCTTTCAATAAATAGACTCTTGGGAGCTGTCAAGGTCCCATTAATAGGCAGAACTACTGTAAAACTGCTCCACTGTTCTTTTCAGTCTTGGTGAAAAGAATTTTCTAATGCATTGCTGTCCATTGCAAATTCCATAGCTCTAGGCCATAGGAGCACTGAGTTCATGCTGGATTTGAGGTGTTCAATTCAATCAGAAAAACTAAAACAAAACAAAACTTTATTAAGTACCTATTTATCTTAAGGGTCCTGTGCTCATCACAGCCCCCAAAGAATGCTGTAGTATAGGACTTGTGAATCCCAGAGATTTATAAGTAATGAGGAGAAAAAGACAAATTGGGAGTGATAATGAAATAAGCACAACAGAATAGCCAGAGGACCTTTGTTCAAATCTTTGCTCCTGGACAACTTCTCTGGGCCTCAGTTTCCTTATCTGTAGTTAAAAGGACGGAGTTGAATTGGATGACATCCAGGATCCTCTCCAAATCTAGATCTGTGAGGGTATGCAGAGTGCAAAGGAGAGATTCAGGTGAAGTGATCCAATGTCCTTTTCTTTGCGTTTTGAAGATAAAACAATAAAATGTGATCAGGTTTTTATGTGCCTTCATGCTCAGCATTTTACCTGGGTATCAGCTTAGTGAAACTATTGGAGTGCTCCAAAAGAGAGATACCTGGCAAAGTATCACAAGTGCTGGAAAGAGGGTGTGCCTGAATTGTCTGGGCACAAGGTGATCTATTAAAAATAAACTTTATCTGATGTGTTGTAATTAGGGTCAGCCCTAGGCAAAAATGATAAATAGGTCTCTCCCTTCCCCTACCTGGACTACTGAAGAAAAACTTACCTCTTCTGGGGGCACAAAGGAGAAGGCCATCCAGTTCCACTATGTAGGTAGCTGCCTAATCCACTCTTGGCCTAATTATAATGTTAAGTGGGTCCCACTGAAAGAGGATTTAAAATTTCATGTGCCTGAGGGAGGCCCGATGAAAAATGGGTGAAAGTTGTGAAGGCAGTTGAAGCCAAACTTGCAAGCACCAGGTATCCTAGGTCTCCTTTATTTTGTGCTAAAGTGAGTTGGGAATCTTGTCCATTATACCAAGGAAGACTGTTCTTTTTCTGATGCTAAAACGGTTGTTAATAAATTAATCATCTGGTTTTTGATGCTACATATTGCTATGGAGCTCCATGTTGTAAAGAGAGCTTGATCAAGGGAGGCTTGCCCACTGAAGTTTCCTTACTGATTGCAATTCAGAGACTATGGCTGCCTCTTGATATTTGTTTGATTAAGGCTCAGTAGGATGGGCTCTTGTTAGAGAAGCTGCCTTATCTGTGGTCTATAAAAGGTTAAGCTATGAAACTGGCTTTGTTTTTTCTTCCTTTCCCTTTTCCTTTTCCTTTTGTCCTTCCCTTCCTTCCTTCCTTCCTCTATTGGACCAACTGGAGTGTAAAAAATATGTATGGGAGTTTCTCAATTGCTTGCTGGTTCTTTCATCTTTCTTTCCCCCCAAGCCCTTTTCCCCAGAAGCCTGAACTTCAAGTTCACTGTCTTTCTGTTTCTTTTTTCTGAGCACAGGTAAGGGACTAGTACTTCTAAGAAAGAACTTTTCATGGCCATATTACTCCAGGAGCCAGGGCATTGATGGGATTACTGCTTGGCACACATGGCAGGGGTAGTTGTATATGCATATGGCCTGAAAGGAGAGATCCTGAGACTGGACTTTCTCTGGCTTGCATGTTGCCTTGTGGGTAAGTTAGAGGGTTTTAACTCTGCCTTCCAGTCTCCTGGACAGGGTTGGTGGTCCTGTACCACAAGTTATAATGCATTCTGTTCATGTGGCATTCATTAGGGGCTCAGTAAATAATGTGCTATATTCTTGGATTCTAGGGTAATTTTATGACCAGTGCCTATAGGTCTCAGTAAGAGAATCAGCCTAGACTTTTTTCGTAATCACAGGCACAGCATGGTCTGGTGAACAGTGCTAATGTACTGTGAAAATATATTGTATCCAGCGGCTTGACAGCTGATACCTCACTCATCATGAGAAGGGGAGGGACAGACAGATGGGGATAAGGAAGACAGAGAAAGAGATGGAGAAAGGAGAGAAAGCAACAGTGGTGGTGGAAAAGGTGGGAAAAGGAAAAAAGGGAACAGGGAAAGGAGAGATAGAAAAGAAAGACAAATGTATAAGTTTTTTCTAATTGGTTATATAAAATGGAAGGAAAGGGAGTGGGGGAGAGGGGAAGGAATTAAGTTAGGATCCCAAAGTGCAGAAGTTCAAGGATTCTATTCTACATTCATTGACTTATTCCAAAATGCTAGTTTTTTTCCCTCCTTTAACCTTCAGAGGACAAGGAACACGAAAAGAGAGTAAGGAGGGAGAAATAAAATTGGTATAAAAGGAAGTATGTTTAAAATTTTCCAATCAAACTAAAATAAATGCTGTCATTCTTTACTGTAATAGCCAAGTTGATAGATAATTCATTGAAGTTGTCTTGCTAGTCAACAGTCTAGACTATTCACAATAAAACAATCATTGAATCTTAGCAGATTGGACCGTCAGAAATCTTTTTGTCCAATTCTTTTTTCCCACTTAGTAATACATGTAGTTGTTTGCTCCATTCTGTTTTTTACTGTGTTGACTACTTGAGTAAAGCTATCTATTTTTTTCTCTAAGCTGCATATTCCTTTCCCAAGTATTCTTATTTCTTTCTGTATGTCTTAGTTTTTCTTCTGTTCACTCTTGGAGTCCTTGTGGCCAAACCATTTTTTTTTTCCTGAGGTCCTACTTGTTATCATTTCAGAGTTATTCCCTTCCAATGGGATTTTGTTTTGGGATTTAAAAAATCCACCAAATTCATTATAAGAGTTTTCTTCTTTTTACAATTCAGTTCTTAGATGAGTATTTTGTACCAGAATCAGGATCTGCCCCTCTGTCCCCTCCTGCACTACTGAATGTGGTATCTAGGCCCAGAACCTATTTCTCCCTGTAGTACTGGGATGATACCATATGGCATCAGGTCTACTACCTGTCACCACTGCTCTATGGAAGTTGCTTCCCTACAGTCTCTGGGTGGGAAGTTGCCTAAGTCCACACCATGTTTTCTTACACTACCTTGGTATGGAATTAGAGTCTTGGCCTTGAGATGGGATCTATACATATCACTTAACATCAAACTTTGCATACTGAAACTTCTCTCCATCTTCTGGAGCTCCGCCTTACTATGGTCACATTGGTCTTATCAGTTTCCTACCAGAAGTCTGTGTATTCATATAACACATATCATTTTGGCCTGTCCTGGTGGTTTGGGACAATTTTCTTGTATAGCCACCTGCCTGGAGATCTGGAGCTTTACCCTGGATTCCTGGAATGTACCTATGTGAGAATTTGCTGCCTTCAAGTCATTCTTCTAGGGTCTAGACACCTGGGCATCTGCTGTTTAGTTGAGTTACTTACCCAGAGGTCTGGCTTTTATCCGGGAGTACCAGGAATGCCCCCACTGAAGATGATGATTTTGTGATAATCTTTTAAAGCATCACAAGGCCTTGGTTTATAAGTTTATAAGCCTTGGTTCAGTTTTCTTGTGTTGTTCTCTATTGAGAAACCTTGAGAAACTGATTGAGTGGTCCTGCTTCTGGTCTAATCTTTGTGCTGTCCCTTTAAGGGTGGTAGAACTTGGTGGTTTCTTTAGTTTTATTGTTTCCTATGTCTGTAGGTGTCTTGGAGAAGCTGGGGTTTGCTTGAACCTATCACAGCAATGTCTTAGAAGAACTTGACATTTACTATTTCCATCTTTTCTCATCTTTGCAAACTTAAATGGGTTTGCATTAATACCTCAGCATTATTTTAATTTGCATTTCTCTTAATGTTAGTAATTTGGAGCATTTTTTATACAGTTGAGAGATAGCATTTATTCCTTTGAAAACTATTTATGTGTTTTTACCACTTATCTATCAGGGAATGACTCAGTCTTACACATTTGTGTCAATTTCTTATAAGTTTTGGATGCCAGAATTTTAGCAGAGACATTTGATATGGCTTTTTCCTCCTTTATGTATTTTTTCTTATTATAGGCATTTAGATTTTGTTTGTACAAAGCTTTTTTTTTCCATAGGAAAAAATTATATTGATTGACTTTGCAATCTCTTTGACCTCTTCTCTGGTTATGACATTTTCTTTAGGGTAGGGATGATTTTGAAGTCCGCAGTGATGTATTATAAATATCTGGAAGCAGCTTACCTCTTGGGTACCCCATTTCCCTGCCCTACCAGTTCTCCATATGGTTGCTTGGAACTAGGAATGTCAATTGAGCATGTTCCATTGTGCGTGTGTGTGTGTGTGTGTGTAAATTGGAAATGGATCCTGCTATATATCTTTCTTTAGGATTATTTAGATCTCCTTGTATTTCTGCAAACACTGAATGAGAGTGAAATCAGTTAGAATTATCATTTCGCAAAGGTTGGAGGATATAATACAAAAGTAGCACAGCTCTTTCCCTCAGGGCATCAATCAGTCAACAAACATTTATTGAGCACATTCTATGTCCAAGACCTAGGCTAACTACTGGAGATACAAAAAGAGGCAGAAGACAGTTTCTGCTCTCAAGAAGCTTGCATTCTATTTGGGGAAGACAGCATATATAAGAAGGTCATGACTAGGGAAGAATATTTTGATTTGAAATGGATCTATATAGGAATCAACTGACTTGTCCTTTCCAGTAGGAATGGTAGTATTAATTTTATTACTGTTTCCAGAGCAAAAGACTCAACTGAAACTGCTCTTCCCAAAGTTACTCGCAAAGTTATTGACTCTTTTCTCAGTCCTCACTCATCTTTCTCCTCTTATCTGCCATGCCTGACACAGTTAACTACTCTCCATTCCTGGATATCCTCTCCTCTCCACATTTTCATGATACTATCCTTTCCTGATTTTCTTACTTAGACTGTTTCTCCATCTCTTTTGATGGCTCATTATCCACATCATACCCCATGACTGTGGCTGTTCCCCAAATCTTTATTGTGGGTCCTCTTCAGTTCTCTTTCTCCATTCAAGGTAACCTTGTCATCTTCCCTGATTATTAGATTAGATTATTAGTAATTATAATTAATATAATGATACTATCATTATTGTATATTTATTTTGTCATCAAATATATTAATATTATATAGTATTATATTATGTATTACTAAAATTGATGTATTGTTATAATCAAAATTACATAATTAATACAAATACTAATTATATAAGGATAATTTAATGTTATCATTAACAGAGATTATCCCTAGGCACATGATTTGCAGATTTCTATATCCAGACTCAGTTTCTCTCTGAGTTTCAGTATTGCATTACCAGTTGCCTATACCAAACTGCATATCCCAGAGACATCTCAAAGACAACATATTGAAAACTAAACTCGTTATCTTTCTTCCCAAACCCTCATATCTGTTGAACTTCCCCATTTTTGTCAAAGGCATATCAGTCAATCAACAAGCTTTTATTAAGTGCTGGGTACTATGCTGGGATATGAAAAGAGATAAAACATAGCCCCTGCCCTAATCACATTCCACTGGAGGAGACAATATATAAACAAGTAGGTACAGACAAGATAAAAAAGAAGAGATGGAAGATGATCTCAAAGCAGGAAGGCATTAGCAGCTGGAGGGATGGAAAAGGATTTTTACAGGAGATGGGATTTGGACCGAGCCTTGAAAGAAACAAAGGAAGGGAGGAGGCAGAGGTGAAGTGGATCAACTTCTCACTCTCTCACTCCCTCTGCTCATTCCTCTCTAGTCTATCCTCACCTTCCCAACATCTCTCTGATACATCCCCTCCACTCTACTTGTATGGCCCCCTGTAGTTCATGCTTTTTACCTTAAGGCAGGGTTATTATAATAGCTTTTTTTTTTTACTGGTTTTCCTGCCTTAAGTATCCCCCAACCCCTTCCACATACACACACACACACACACACACACACACACACACACGCGCACACACACACACACACACACACGCGCGCGCGCACACACACACACACACACACACACACACACACACACAGAGCTGCTGAAGTGGCTTTTTTTCCTAAATCATAGGTCTAAATGTGTTACTCCCCCACTCAATAAACTTTAGTGCCTTCCTCTAGCGGCTGAGAACAAGGATGAAGTCCACTTTTTGGTATTTAAAACTCTTCCTAATCTGGCATATTCCAATCCAGCTACATCACCACCCTTCCTGTCTCCCAGGTTTGTAACATTGGTGTTATCCTCAACTCCTCACTCTTCCTCGACCCACATAGCCAATCAGTTGTCAAATTGTGCTCTTTCTATCTCTGCCTCTCTTGCATTCAATACCTCTTTCTTTTCTAAAGGCTTCCACCTTAGTTCAGTACCTCATCACCTTTTTTATTGCACCTACATTATTGCAACGACCCCCTGATAGATCTCTCTGCCTCACCTATCCCCACTCCAGGTAATTTTTCACACTGTGCTGCCAAAGTGATTTTTTAAAGGGTAGATCTGATGGTCACTCCTTTGCTCACACAACTTTGGTGACTCCCTAGTGCCTCTTGAAGCACACACACACATATGTCACACACACACACACACACACACACACACACACACATTCCTCTATTTAGCTTTTAAATATCTTCACAACTTGATCCAAACCTATCTTTCTAGCCTTGTTGGACTCCAACTCCTACTCTGTAATCCATCTAAACTGGACTTTGTACTCACACTTAGCACTCCCCTTTCTTGTCTCTATGCTGTTGTACCTCTGACCATTTCTCATGCCTAGAATATGCTCCCTACTCACTCCCACATCACAGACTCTCTCTTCCTTTAGCTTAAGCACTGCCTTATACATGTAGTCTTTCCTTATTCTTCCTTCGGTTGCTATTGCCCTAATTTACAAATTAACTTGTGTTTAACTATTTTGTACTTATTTGTTTTTATTCTCTTTATTTATTATCTATATACTTACACAAGCACTCATTTTCTCTTCCATTGGAATATAGCCTCCCTGCCAGTAGATGATATTTCATTCTTTATATTATTATCTCAAGCACCTAGTATAGTGTGTGGCACGTAGTAAATATTTATTGATTGATTCATACAATCAGATTTTCTGTAAATAAAAATAATTATGTGCCCCTCTTTCTTGATATTAATCAGTCAGTTGACAAGCATTTATTATGTGTCTGAATTTGATACTATTGATCACTTTTTCCTTCATGATACTCTCTCCTCTCTAGGTTTGTATGACAATACTGTTCTTTCTCTTGGTTTGCTTCCTGTCTGTCTGACCATACCTTTTGAGTAACCTTAACTGGCACATCTTCCACATCATGCCCACTAACTTTAGGTGTTCCCCATAGGTCTGTCCTAGGCTCTCTTCTGTCTTTATACAGGAGGTGATCAACATCTTAGGCTCCTCTGGCATTCCATTGAAGCCTATGCATCTCAGAATATGTTTTTAAGTGCATGGAACAAAATAGAGTGTATTACAAAAGAATTTTGAAAATCCAATTGATTTGTACTTTTGTTTCAATGGTTACAAGTGTTGAAGATTCCCATTTGCAAAGATATGTTATTATAAATGGAATTATAAATGGAATGTAGCTCACTTTATGAGGTGAGGATAGACTTCTTTCAAGCAACAGCAGAATTCTCCAAGGCTTTTTGAGTTAAACTCTAGGTGTAATAAACTTTTTTTATCCCTAAAATCAATGAGTTCATCTTTGGGTAGGTCAACATCTTCAATATAGCTTACATCAGAAAGAAAAGGATTATGAGTCTATGGTTCAACTTGAAAGTTCTGAAATGTTTCTAAGTGTTTGCAGATTTCTTTTTTTCAAAGAAATTGACAGAGAATCTTAACTCCATCTTGGCCACACACTGTCTCTAGCATTTAAAAGTTTGCAAGGATATGAGCCTCTATTCTCTTCTTCCCAATCAGTAGTATAACACCCATTCCCACCCTCCCTGAAGAAAAAAAGCTTGGAATTTTATTTAGTAAGCATCCATAATGTTAACTTTAGGACTTTGAATTGAAATTAATCTCATTCATTTGATTAAAAATATCTGCAAATAAAGTCAACCAATGGATAACACCTTTCTTTCAAAGTATTCCAAGTGGATTTTCTTTTTCTTTCAGAAAGAGTGAAGCTTCTGTCCTTTATTTCAAGTGAGTGCTTCAAGATTTGTCCTCTTGAAAGTCAACAAATTTCTATATGGTAGAGAAGCACTTTGCATTCTTCTTCCAAACAAAATCTTTTAAAAATATGATGTTTCAGAGACCTGCTTCTGATAAAGTTGATGACTTTTTGGTCTTTTGAGAAAACTTCTTCCCCCAAAGCCAGCCACTCTGGAAAGAGCCAGAATCAAGAAGCTCACTTTGACTGACTAGTGCTTTTTGAAGGAACCCCAGTTCTACTTACATAGTAATAAATACTTCATCTCTTCATGATGTGGAGACATAGTATATGGGAATCAGCTACAGACCACATGCATGCACTTCACATAGGAACCAGGGAACTTACATTGTATAACATCATACCTTTCTGGAAGCAGATTCACCAGCTTCTGTGTAGGGAACTCAATCAGCTCCTCTATTACCTATTGATATAACCCATTGTTTTTCTGTTTAAAGTTATGATTTATGCTAATTGTTATTTTTTGTTGACTCTCTTTGCATCACTAGTAAAAATGCAACTTGGTCATAATGAATAATTTTTTTTGCACATATTTGTGCACATAATCTTTTCTAATTTTTTATTCAAAAATTTTCATCAGTATTGATATTAATAGATTAATAGTGAGGTGGCTTAGTGTATAGAGTGCTGGACTTAGAGTCAGGAAGACTAATCTTCCTGAGTTCAAATTCAGCTTCAAACTAGCCATGTGATCATGAGAAAGTCACTTATCCCTGTTTGCCTCAGTTTCCTCATCTGTAAAATGAACTGGAGAAAGAAATGGCAAAACTTTTTCTTTGCCTAGAAAACTCCAAATGGGTTGTGAAGAGTCAGACATGACTGAAAATGACTGAACAAAAACAATTAATATTAATTAGTGAGTTTTCTATATTACTCTTTCTTTGTTCTATCTCTCCCTGGTTTAGATATCAGGACTGCATTTATTTATGGTAGACTTATTTTTCTCTCTGTCTTTGATAAAATTATGTAAAATATGAATCAATTACTTTTCAAAATGTTTAATAGGCATTATTTATAAATCTATTTAGTCCAATAGTTTTTTCCTTAAGTAATTCATTTATGGCTTAATCAATTTTTCTTTGTGTTGACTTGGTTTTTTATAAGCTTTACATTCTATCTCATTAATTATTTATTATTTTTGTAGATATCAATTTTCTTTAAATTCTCAGTTTTGCTGATATGTAATTAACTGTAATAATTTTTGAATTATTTGTATTTGTATCAGTTCTTTGATCTGTAATTTACTGATATGTTTTCCTACTCAAGCCAAGAATGAACTTTAATATTGCTGTTGTGGTGACCCACACTTAAGATGTTTTGCATAATGTGCTATTCTATATATATTATATAGACATTGATGTCATTAAAAGAATACTAATATTTAAATATGGGTCTTTGTTTCCAGAAGAGGTTTCAGATCCTTAAAAAGATCATATAGTTTCCCAAATTTAATACACTCTACTCTCTTGATCTCATTCAGTTCTGGGCCCAGCTCATTCTTATTTCTGAAAAATCTGTCTGATGTATATATCCTGATGAATCAGATTTATGAGTTTTCTCTACAATTCTATATTGACATTGGAAAACTGACGTTCTTCAATCACTATTTTTTCATTTGTGGTTAGGCTCAACTCTTTTGAATGATAATAAATCTTATTGAGGTGGTTTTACAATGTTCTGAGGATCCTCCTTTGATTTTTGACTTTTGGATGTCCTATATGTAGTGTCAAATAAATTTGGTAAGCACACATCCTGTATTTTATGGTTCACTTGATTAATGATCAGTATCATTGAACAAAGTTGTCTCTGTTGTCACATAATTTAAGAAACCTTGTATGATTTTAAAATATATATGGGAGTTACCCTTTTGGAGGGTGACCTTTAAGGATGCATTTTACTATGCATAATCCATTTTAAAAAATAGTCACATAATAGGCATATTTGTATATTGTATTCTCTGAATTTTTCTTTTATCTTTTTTCTTTTAGATGAATGTTAAATCCATAATAAGAAAAGAAAAAGAAACCTATTACAAACTGAAATATTAGAACAAATATAAATAAGAAAAAAATGTCATGTACACAGCAGAACATAAGAGAGGATTCAAAATATATCACAGCAAGTTTCCATTTCAAGAAAGGCCATATATTAAATACTGTGTTATGTTGAAAGCTGTCCATCTTTCCTTTGCTTCCTTGTAGGTTTTTTTTTGTTCTCTGCTGTACGATTTCTACTTTTTTTTTCTTTTTCCCCCCTTCTTCCTCCCTATCCCCCACCCTGGCCCAAGGATATAATTAAGCATGGATGTATTTATACACACACATATATGTACATAAATACATATATAAACATATACTTTCTCTAGGAGATTCTACTCCTAATTTTGTTTTTATGTTTGCGTGTTGTCTCTTATTTCCTTGGATTCCTCTACTTTACTTCTACCCTACCTTGCCCCTCCTATTACTTAACCTACCACCCCTCTCAGAGGATCCCTCCCTTATCCTCCCATTCCCATAAATCCCAGACTGGAGGTATTTGTTCTCCGCAGGGACCAACCTCCCCCCCAAAAAAAAAATATTTTTTTCTTCAGATCTTCTCAGATTGTCCCAGGAGGACTCTGGTTCTGCCTCTTCTCTTATTTATTTTTATTGCTCTATGTTTGCCGTGAGGTGCTGTTTTATCTTTTTTTGTGGAAGAAAATCTTGAGAGCTTGAAATTTTCTGACCTACTCCAACATCGTCCCAGAATCCTCTCTGACTTTTTCAATGAATTGTGTGATTACAAAATAGTGATCTTCTTTAGAATAATATTTGCAAAAGCTTTCTTTGTTTCCTTCTTATACCCTCATCAAGATATTTTCTGGATGAGATGCTTTCTGAGATCTTTTGATCTCCTTGTGTGGTGACCAATGATTTGTATCGATTAAACTTCTTTTGGAAATCATGAGAGTTTTTGTCAATGTCTGTCCTTTAATTATTGCCCATTTTTTTGTATCAACATCTTGTTTAAATAGATCAGGTTGGAGTTGCCTCAATCATGTGCTATATATTTTTATTTTTATTCATTCATATGATTTTGTGTTGCCTTTTACTTTTGCTCTAACAAGTTGATTGATTATATACAGATAGCTCCCTCAGAAGCGCATCTTGTATCAATAACATCACTTTCGGTTACATTATAATAAATTCCATTTGGTTCTGACTATCTACAGCGCCTCTCAAATCTCTTCTCAAAGCAAGTATCCATGATAGTTTAGTGCTTCTGTGCAGTTCACACGAAACAGAAGACTTTGGCTGTGTTTATTTTTTATGATCCACCTCTTTCAATATGTCTTTTGATCATTCTCTCCATACCCACATTTGTATTTAATGAACTTAGTATTAGAATATATGATAATTTATTTGAAGGATATTATCAATTTATTTAAAAATGTCTATCTTTACTTTTAATAGGTGTCGGTAAGGACTATTTGTATCTAATACTGATCTTTTACAAATGTTTATCATGAGCATTGCAATATATCACATGGCCAAATATTCTATGAAGTTTGTTTATTTCCTTTTCACAGATGATAAGACCAATTATACTAACTCCTTTTTTGGAGTCTCTGGGTATCTTGTAAGTCATCCTTCAACTTAGTTACAATTCCTTTTGTCTTTTGGTTTCATTTATAGCAAAAATGTCAAGATTGGTATGCTCTTTCTTCCAGTAGTATGTCTTCTTTTTGGTCACCAGGCAAGGCTGTTCCTTTAGAGTACCAGCAAATTAATGTTTATAAATAGTACAAAAACAGTGTTATTCTGAAAACCTTCTTTTCCCCTTTTCCATAACTCTAAAGAAGCAACCGTTCTATACCTAGCTAGGCTGGTCTTTGGAAAGCATAGTCTGTGGCCAGGACCATATTGTTAGAGCTAGAAGGGATTGTGTAATTACTTGTACTTTCCGATATGTCAGACCTTACACTCTCCTGTCTGAGCCTCAGAAATCTCAGGGTCACTTCTACTGTTATATAATTATATGAATGAATGAAAACAAGAATAAATAGCACGCAATTGAGGCAATTCCAATCTGATCTATTTAAACAAGATGTTGATATAAAAAAATGGGCAATAATTAAAGGACAGACATTGACAAAAACTCTCATGATTTTCAAAAGAAATTTAATTGGTACAAATCAGTCACCACAATGAGGAAACCAAAAGATCTTAGAAAGCACCTCAACCAGAAAATAACTTTTATGAGGGTATAAGAAGGAACAAAGAAATATGAACTATTTGAATATAATGTTTAGATAATTTCTATACTTATTAAATTTCATTTCAGATTTTAGCTGTTTTTATTCTGTTGAGTTTCTTTTGGATCTTGACTTTTTCATCTGACATATTACCTATTCTTTCTTATTTCATGCCATCTGTAAATTTGCTAAGCATGTCTTTTTTTTTTAATCATGATTCAAATCACTGCTAAAAATGGACAAATCTCTGGGATTCTCAACTATAGACTTCTCCAAGTTCACACCAACTCACTCTTGTGACTTTTGGGATTTGGTTGATCATCCAAGCAATTCTGAATTTACCTAGCAGTAGCTGTGTGACCCTGGGCAGGCACTTAGCACTGTTTGCCTCAGTTTCCTCATCTGTGAAATGAGCTGAAGAGGGAAATGGTAAAGCACTCCAGTATCTTTGCCAAGAAAACCTCAAATGGGGTCACAAAGAGTTGGACGTGACTAATTGACTAAAAAACATTACCATCTATTCTACATCTCTCCATATGGTCCGCAAGAACAACATGAGGGTCTTTCCTAAGCTTTATTTTTGCCCTGAAGTTCATATATAAGAAATTACAACATTCCTTTGGTCTAAAAGTCTAACACTATCAGAAAAGGAAATGAGGCTTGCCTGTGATAATTTGTTCCCAATGAAAAGATACTCACTTTTTTGCGGTCAGTTCTTCCCCTTTCAAATATTCAGAAATCATCCTGTCATTCATTGTGTTTTAGCATCTTGTTGGGAGTAAAAAACAAGATTTTAAATCCTTCATTCTTATATTACATCCTTCTTTCCTTCCCTGCCTCTGATTAAATCGCATTATTTGCCCTTCTAAGGAAGAGAATTGTTCTGTGACAACTCTCCTTTTTGACATGAGCTTTCAGATCTAGCTAAATAGATCCAAATTACACCTGCCAGTTCTTTAAGTACCCAAGGATGGAGTTCATCAGGGCTCAGTGACTTGAACTCATTAAAGGTAGGTGGGTCACTGTCCTTTTCCTACCACTTTACTTATCATTGGTTTCAATTCCCTATTGACCATTGACCATATCCTTAGATAAAAGGTCAGTCTCCTTGGAAGAGAAAACAGTAGCAAATTAAGAGTAGAATAGTCCAGCCAAGCTTTTCTTCGTTTGATGTCATTAGTGTTCATAAACAGCTTCAGTTTATTCTGGTATTTAGCCTTTCTGGCATCAGGCCTCACAGGATCATGCTGTTCCTTTATATTCCTCTTCAGGTAACTGGCCTTGCTTCCATCTTTTATAACCAAGGTGTCCCAAAAGGTTGTCACAGTTTTAATTTTGAATAGGTTAAATCGCTTTAAGCTTTAGTACAGTGGAAAGAATCCTTGATGTGAAGTTGAGGGCCTAGATTTGAATACCACCTCTGTAATTTAATACCTCTTTGAATTTGGGTCACATTTTTGGGGGGCTCAGTTTTATCATTTGTAAAATGGGAAGGTTGAACTAGATGACCACTCAGGTCTCTTTGCCTTCTAAATCCATGATCCTTTGTCTCTGAAAAATATGAGTTAAGATTGATAAATTTCCTTTGCAGGTCCCTTTTCCTTCTCCATCAGCATTACTTCCCTTTGTGTCTGAGGATCTCATTCTTTAGAGCTTTCTATCCGTTTTGGGACAATTTCTCAGTTTTATAATGTACCCAAAGTCACATCCTTGGCATCAGAGCCAGGACCAGACCCCAGGTCCCTAGAGTCTCCATTCAGTGCCTATTCAGTGGTACCACCTTTCTTCTCTTACTCCTCTCTTTCCTTTACTGCTATATGGTTTAATTTTATAGCATAGCAGGAAATGAGGTAAAAACCTGAGCCTTTTATAGTATTCTAAGGGAAGAGAACATGGAGAAAATGGGACAAACCAGATGGTAAAGGATATAGCATTTTGCTTTGGCTGTCATTTTTAAGTGAGTAAGAGAGGAGCAAGCATATACCATAACTAAAGTAAAGAAAATCTATCAACAGATGCTTTATTAGGTAGATGAAAGACTCTGTTATGCCTAGTTCTTTCCATTGGCAGGTAGCAGGGATATGAAATTTCTTTTAAAGATTTAAAGCCATAGTGGGCCAAAAAGCTTTTTGTAAAAGCAAAGAAATTTAAAGAAAAATTAACATACAAGCAATTCATCATTTAAAGCACCTTTTCTTAATCTAAAATCATTTGTTTTTCAAACAGGAAGATTATACATGCCTCACTTGTAAGATTTTGTATATGTAGAGATCAGGACTTGAAAAGCACTCTTCCAACTCCATGTTTTGGGAATTCTTTTCTTGGGCTTTTTTTTTTTTTAATCAACATAGGAGCATACTCATTGTCTGTATATAAAATGATCAGATGAATTTTTATGGGTGATTTATGTAAATCACACTCATTTTGGGTAGTTATGCCTCGTATGCTCATATTTCTTTTTGATATTTTGACATTTTGCAGTTTTCAAGAAAAAAAGTCTGCTACCCTAACATGTGCCCTGCCTAAATCTTCATCCATATTTTTCTTTCTTCTTGTCATGACTTTTTTTTATGTCTTGTTACATGCTTTCCCTTAAGAGCTAACAATACATTACTATGTATCTTTTGAACATTGGCCACATTACTTTTTATCCACATAGTGCGTACTTTCTCTGGGCACCATATCTTTTTCAGAATCCTGTTCAAAATGTATGTCTTGATCTTTAATTATAATTCTCCATGGATTTGTCACAGCCTCTTAGACCGTGTCCCTTTGCTTCCTCAGCTTTGCACTCCTTTCTCTATGCTTCCTTTTCCATTACTCATTTCCCTTGTCACAGTCCTCCTGTTTTCAGGGTTGTGTTACTTGCCAATTTAAAGAATCTCCTCTGTGGCATTAGCTCTGTCTTCCTGCTCCAGATCATACCTGAAAGCTAATTTTGTCTTGGTTAATTAAATCTTTTAGTTTCTATGCTATCACTTTTATTTCTTTTCTTTTCTTTTTTACATGTTGAACGTGCCTACATATGGAATGTTCTGGATTAGGTTGAAAAAATAATTTAGTCTTATGGCTATATTTGTTTTGTAGAGGAAGCTGAAGGGTATAGAAAGCTGTCCTCAAGAGTTAGGAAGAAATGGGCTCAAATTCTGCCTCCTACTGACTTTGGGCAAGTCACTTAACTTTTCAGTGCTCTATTCAGGGCTCCTTAAACTTTTCCTACTTGGCCCCTTTTCATGTTCCAGCAGTGCATGGCCTGAGAGCATGCACAGTGCAAAGTGCCCATGCTTTATATTTAGAACCAAGGCTACAGTGAAGTTGGGTGATGCAACATAGGCAAGGGCTGCCAGAAACACATTGGATTCGTTACACATTTAACTTTTAATTAATTTTTGGTTGTTGCACATTCAGAAACCTTTTAATGTTGCCAAATTTCTCAGACCCCATGGGGTTGGGACCCATAGTTTAAGAAGCACTGTTTAGACAGTTCTCTAAAGCTATGAACTACAGTTAAGGTACCAACCTACATTTGTAGAGAGAGTTTTCTCATATGGGAGTTTCCTACAGTGATGAAATTATAGGTCCAGTTCCTAACCTCTTCCCATAATTCATCTGTTTAGGGAATCCAATGAGGGGGAGGGAAGAATACACATCTATAGAATATCTATGTGTCAGGCACTGTGCTAACTGCTTTAAAAATATTATTTCACAGATTATAATCACAGTATATCAAAGTGATCATATTTCTATTATGAATAAGTAAAACTGGATATGCAATTGTATCTTACTTCATTTATTAGTCATTTATTGAGTATTTAGTAAGCACCCATTATATACCAAGCATTGTGCTTGTCTCAGGCAATTACAAATGTAAATAAGACATACTTCCTTTCCTCAAAAAGCTTATGTTCAATGTGCAAGCAGAATTCTTAAGCCACCAGGCACATCTTTGAAACCAGAAGATAAGGAGATCTGAATATGTACACTTAAAAACTGGTTGCCTGAAGCCTTTTTGAGAAAAGGAAAACATACTTCAAAAGTCACTTTGAAAGAATATGTAATGCAATCCACCTCCAGAGAAAGAACTGGTGGAGTCTTAATGCAGACTGAAACATACTATTATTCACTTAATTGTGTGTGTGTGTGTGTGTGTGTGTGTGTGTGTTGGTCTGTGTTTTCTTTCACAATAGGACTAACATGGAAATAATTTTTGCCCAATTGTACATGTGTAACCTATATTAAATTAAATCTCAAGGAGAAGAGGGAGAGAATTTGGAAAGGAAATTAAAAAAAATGAATGCTAAAAATTGTTCTTACATGCAATTGGGAAAAATAAAATGTCAACATAAAAAGAATACATAAATTATATGTATGTGGGGTCAGAATATATATGGAAATGTATATATATATATATATATAATATATATATATAAAATGTCTATGCATATGTGTATCTATGCATATATATATGTTTATACACACATATAGGTATCTATATTAGATATATTTCAGTAATGAAGGATCACAAAATAGGCAGTAAGTCTAAGATAATGACAGCCTTTAAAAAAAACAAACAGCTAAAGAGTATAAGGTTAGATTATTGACCTACTTACTTGTGTTTCTAGTTAATGACACTGCCGTTTTCATCTGAGAGATGAAATAAATTTAACCTCTAGGCTTTGTTTATTTTGACAATGAAGAGAAACCATGATTTAGGAAAACAGATTTCATAGGTGTCTATGTCCTACAAAGAGGTTAGCTGAATATTAAACAAAATTTCAGTTAATTAGAGCGCTAAATTCCATTTGCTTACTATATAGTTCAATTGAAGTGTTAGCTAGAATTTTTTTTTCCTATCTTATGAGAGATGATGTTTTTGAACTATTGTTAACTCTATACCTATACATCTTCCTAGTCATATTCAGTAAGAGGAAGCCCTGTGGCTGTTGTGACATATTCTTTACCTTGCTGCTACACAGTCCAAAGACACTGATATTAGAAAATGGGTTATTGGAGGGTAAAAGTTCATAGTATCATAGATTTAGGGCTGGAAGGGATGACTTATGAAGGAACCAAGGGAAAGAGAGATTATGTAACTTGCCTCTGATTACAGAGTTAGGAAATGTCTGAGGTAAGATTTGACCCTAGACCTTCCTGACTCTAAGTGCACTGCTTTATCCAGTGCATCATGCTGCCTTTTTTTAAAGTTTAAAATTCCATTCTGATCATAGGTTCTATGTGGGGTCAGAATATATATGGAAATGTAGTAGGAGACAGTAGTGGTGGAATGGGGGATGCCTCCCATTATCTGAGTTATTCATCCCCATAATGCATCCTCTTAGGAAGTCTTCGTTTGTTCCATTTACAACCTAGTAAGACCAAAGCTTACCTGTGTAAGAATAAATTATGAGAGTCTGAAGTGTTATCTTGTGAAGTCCTTTGTAATGTGAGGCATTGGCATGGTGTGTATGGGGAAAACATGAAGCTAGGAGTGTAAAGTCTTAATTTTAAACCACAAGCCTACCGCTTACTAGCTGTGTGATGTGACTAGTTCATTTTACCTCTGTGGTCCTTGGTTTCTTCATCTGCAAAGTAAAAAAAAAAAAAAGAAGTCAGCCTAGATATTCTCATGGCTCTTTCAGGTATAAAAGGTTATGGTTTTATTGGGAGGAGGGCAAGAGGAGGTTTGGAAAAATATCACTGAAATGTCAGAAAGGCTTTATGGAGAGAGATTTCACAAATGCTTTCTTTTCCATTCCATCCCCTAACTGAATGAAAATCCTTGTTTGAGGGTTGAGATGATAATATTCATTTGGTTGCTAGGGGGCAGTTGTGCCTTTGAGAACTCATTTCACTCCGGCTTTCTTGCTTACTTTACAAAGACTGAGCTCCTGTCTCTCTCCTTGTGACTTATGAAGTTGTGTTACATGTAAAATACATGTAATTTACTTTCTATGGCTAAATTAAAGGATTCGATTTTGCAGAGTTGTCAGTTTGACACATTTCACTAGCAGCATTGTTATTCCATTTAGGAAACCTTTGTAAACTGCATTCCCCCCTCCCCCCGCCAGGTCTGTCTAGAAAGGGTGTATAGATGCATCTGGAGGGTAGATGAGAATACTTAAATTTAAAATGACTCAGAGAGTGTCAGATTCCATGAGGTTAAGAAAAAAAACAGATTCCAAATTGACCTTGAAATAGTGTGAACTGGATTGCGTTAGTAGCGCATCTATAGAATGGCACTAAAGAACATTTGGACTGACTGTTGCAGGTTTGAGCGTGATTCAGCCAAGCTAGTAATTTTCCTAGATTTTTGAAGCTCAGTTGTGTTACAAGCTGGTCAAGACCTTAATGGGAGTGGGGAGTGAGGTGGAGAGAAGAAAACACCTTGTGACTCTTCCCTCTTGAACAGTTATTGCATTTTTGTTAAGAGAAAAATACCAAGGTCTTTCTTAAAACACAGATTTGCATATTATTCACATGTATTTGCATATTGAGTTCAAGAGGCTCTAACTTCAAGTGTGTAAAATAAATAGTGTAATCTGTTGCAATTGTGTTGCAGTCCAGTATCTGGGCATTACACAAAGGAAACACATAATCTATTTTTGAAGCATACTCCAGAATGGCAAAGAAAGAAACCAACTGAAGCTGGTTGCACAACAACAAGAGTTGGTAAGAGTACCATGGTTTAGTTTGGTTTTCAGACAACTCTTGTTTGGGTTTTTTTGTTTTGGCTAGGCAATGTGGTTAAGTGACTTGCCCAGGGTCACACAGCTAGTAAGTGTTATGTGTCTGAGGCTGGCTTTGAACAGACAACTCTTAGTAGAGTGCTACTTTGGAGGACCCTACTCAGACACCAGAATTCAATTCAACAAACCATTTATTGAATGCCTACTATGTGTAAGTCACTATCCTAGGTACTGGAAGGACACTTACTCTTAATGGACCCAAGTTTCGGGATTGGTTTATTTTGCTTCCAATAGCTAAAAGCCAACTAATCCCAAGGCCTTTGTCATTTTATTAGTCACATTTACCTGTGGTGAGTGAAATTTAACAAAAGGGTAAACTGAGACATGTTTTTCTGAGCAGTAACATTTATTAACAGTGAAGTGTATAGCTGTCAATAAATGGGTCAATGGAATACCTCAGTTTATGCCAAAGACCCAGAATTGAAGGTGCAACTTATTTTTATGAGCATAGAACAAAGAACAGAACCGATATCATACAATTGGTCATGGACTTGGCAACATTATGTGGTTGAAGGGTCATGACTGATTACATTAAAGAAAGTGAATGTAGCATACCTGTAGGATGAAATACCCGCCCCTTCCCCCACCTCCAAAGAATGCTTTTGTGAATTTATAAGTCCCAGCTGCATCCCAAGGTAATTGATTTAGACTCAGTGATTTAGACTCCCTGAGGCTTGGGGATTTGATGGACAAGAATAAGGCTAAAGATAGGGGCAAGTTAGTTAGTCTGCTTCTCAAAGAAAATGAGTAAACTGCTCAGGTGATGCTGGGATAACAATTCCATATAATTAGAATGTTTTATAAGAGAATTGTACTTCTAAACTCAAGCTCAGAGTTTCTTTAAATTAACAGTAATTGTGGGAAATCTTAAACATTTGGCATCTAACTTTGAGAAAGACTGAACTTTTGAATCCATAAGCTTCTTCACTCCAAGGCAGAAGAGGCTTGAGTTTTTGCATCAAGTACAGAATAAAGTTGTAGAAATGAATTATAAAATCCATAATCAGTATTTGAATTTCACATACTCTTTGTCACTAGAACAATTTCAGATCTTTCTCATTCCATTGGAATATAGTCTGAGACCAGGATTGTCCTGAAAGAGCAGAAATGTTTTTCTGGACAGCTATAAAAGTCAAGAATTCCCAGGAGAGTGTACTAGCTTCTCTCATTGTGGATGCTTTGGGTACTTCTGAATGTCTATATAAGGTAGAGAGGATGAAGTAGGAATAGAAGGGAATTTCATTTAAATTCCTAAATAACACAGAATCATAGAGTCTTAGAATTTAGAGCTGGAAGAGAATCTTGGATAATTACTACAATACTCTGTGAGTTTTTTGAAGGCAGGGACCAATAAAATAATAAATAGTTGTTATTTATTAATAAATATTTGTTACATTTAATATTAACAAACTAATTAATAAATATTTGTTAAATTTAATTCACATATAGTTTACATCAAACTGGAACCTTCTGGGAGGCCTTCTCAGATTAGTTCTGAAATCCTATCTAGTTCTCATCTTGCCTTCCACCCCAACTCCAGAAAGAAATCTCAGGCTAGGAGCTGTTTGGAGGGAAAACTCTACTTTTCCTTCTTCCTTCTATGGTTCTTGTGCTCTGAGAGCTGATGGCATACTGCATTTTATGTATTCTTTTATTACAAGAAAGTATTCAATAACATACCTATAATCCCCTTTCGTTTATATACATTCTTTTTTCTAAGGGAGAAAAAGCACAACCTGAAAATTCTGTTCTATATTACTGTACAACCTAGCCTCCTAAATATGCATGCCTACCTTGTTGACACTCAGAATGATGGCCATGAATGAGTACAATCCTGAATTGTCAAAGATATTAAAAGTAAATAATATAATTTAGAAATATTTTCAGCAGAAAAGAGTGGAAATGGGATATTCTGTTTCACGCTTCTCCAGAAAACATAAATCATCAGCTACCATAGCCATTTCTTGAGTCTTTTTTCTAAGTTTTGATGAAAACAGATGAAAACATCAATGTTATGAGATAGCAATGAATTTTGATGGTTTGTTGCCATACAACTAGCATACTCAAGACCCATTAACTTTTTCAGAAACACTGGAAAAGCTTCAAAGCCCAGTGTACAGGTAAATAAATCTTTACGTTTATAAAAGCACTTTTAATGTTAAAACTCTTTACCTTTCTTATGTCATGCTATTAGAATCTCACAACAACTCTGTGAGGTAGTTAGGACTGTATTATCTATTTGATAGAGGAGACTGAGGCCAGAGTAAATAACTTGCCCCTAAATCCTAGCTTGTAAGTGGAAAGTTGGATCTCCAGCCCTGGATGTTTTGGGTCCTTAATACAGTGAGCGTACCTTCCTATCATCCCATGCTCCTCTTAGACAGTGTGCTATTAGACAATGATGGACTGTTTGAGTAATAAATACCTGTTGGAAGATGGAAGATGTAATGGAGCTAGGAATGAAAAATGATATCCTTTAGGGAAGGAAGGTTATGGATTTATTTCTTTTGATGGATCTCTCTCTGTGTTAGTTACATATTCGTATTTCAAAAGTAACTATGGGCATATTGGCTCTTTGGAATTAAAAATAAAAAGCATGACCAATTCTACCAATGAAAATTTATCCTCAGAGCTACTTTAAAGGAGTTGGTTAGGAAGATGGTAAGACAAAGAGTTTATGTAGTACTGTCTTTATGAAGTTTATAAAGCATTTTCATGGTCATAGCCCTATGAGGTAGGTAGTACAAGTAAAGATGAGAAAACTGAGGTGCAGAGAGCTTAACTGTGAATTTGCTTACAAAGCTAATAAACGGCAAATCCCAAATTTGGAAGAATCTTAAGATCTGTCAGTAAGATTTATTTTGGCAGAGAGTTAGGAGTATAATATTGATTTATAATTTCTCTCTTCTTTTTTAGTGAAATCATAACTTTTTGAATTTGATTTTTCCATTAAAAATGGCATTTGATATGTACTCATGTCACAGGAGTATTAAGAAAATTAATTAGGTGAAAGTTCTAAAGTGGTTGAAAGAAGAGAGCATTAAGTATTATTAACTTGGGTAATTACAGCATTCTCAACTAAAATTTCCTCTGTAGACTCCCTGGGTCAGTGAGACACAACATTAAATTCTTTGCTTCCTATTTTAAGCTAATACATAAAGTATCTAAATTGCTTCCTGTTTACAGATAAATTTGTTTCATTGTAAATTTAATTCTATTATCTCTATCTGTACTTCACTCCTACCCCCTTTCCCATCATCTTTTTCCTCCTCCCCTTCCTTTTTCTTCCTCTCTCCCATTTTAGCTTAGCTCAGGTATGGTATTACTTTCACAACTGGGGCAACATGACATAGTGGAAACATGATTTGACTGAAACTCAAGAGCCCTGAGTTCTAAGCTTGGGTTGCTCACTGACTAGCTGATTACTTAGGCAGTCAATGCACCTTTCTGGGACCTTAGTTTCTTCATATGTAAAATTAGGGGGTTCGAATAGATAATCTCTAGGGTCCCTTTTCACTTTATCATCCTAATTCAGTTGACGTTGATTGAAAGACAAAGGATGGCTATTGTTGCAAAACAACAATTCAAAGGGTTGTTTAAGGGTTATATGAGTGGATATAGGCTATAGCAGTCCAGTCCCTAAATATAGGAACTGGTATAAAGCTGTAACAGCAAATGGAGGCAGAGATCTCTTAGTTCTCTGCAAGAAAATCACCTGAAAATAGATGTCAGTGATAGTTTAAAAATTCTAGCTATCATTTTGTAAAGGAAAGTTCTTCTATAAATCTAAATTATAACTGGAAAATAAGTCTTATAACCAAACAACCAAAATTTACTGGCCCACAAAAAGCCCATTTGCCAGTCATATTCTCCTCCGTGGATGCATGATACAGAAGGCAGACAATTCATGTGACACAATCTGCTTTCATTCTAGTGTTAATTGTTTCAGCCTTTTGTTCATAATGTTCCTTTTTTTTGGCCATACCATCTCTTTCTTTTTAAAAAAATATTTTAAATCACCTGTAGGTAACCCAACATAGAGAGAGTACAATTATGTTGGTGATGATGATGTGTGAGAAGTAAAGATGCCTTGGGATAATATCTTTTGCATGTATGATCAGAAGCGTAAGTGGGCAAAACTGAGAAATGATAGCTAGACAACCAGAGTGCTGCACTGATACCTATGAAACATTAGGAGGTCAAGATACTAACTTATTAAAGTTAAGAACACATCCCTTTTTTAATGTAATTAATAATGTAATCTCAGAAGACCCAGACCTCTTCATTGAGTCAATGTCATCAAAAGTAAACTAAGTATGAATAAGTACTCAATATATTTGAGAGGTTTATAGGGGCTTTGGGTCACTGTATGAAAGCTTTTGGTCTCATGCAGGAAATACATTGTGATTGGCTGAAATAATCAGACATACCTCTGAGTTGATGTATAACATAACATAGCAAGCCACTTCAGTATCACGCATTCCACAGCAGTGAGTTAAATGATGGTTGAATTCAGCCTAAGAAAAAATTATCCTGGGGGGGGTGATATTGGGTTAGAGTTATCCACAACCCCATCATTGATCATGCAACAAACTTCTGAACTTCAAAAGCTTGGGAGAGGACCTCTGCTTCTAGGAGCCAAGATGGCAGAGTGAAAAGGTAGTCACTCTCACTCTGCCCTATCAACCTCTGAAAACCCAGAAAATATCACCCCAGAAAAAAAAACCTGGAACACCTGAACTAGAAGAAAGATGGGGAGCAGCAGTGCAGCAGCCTCGCAAACGGGTCTTCCACTGTCTCAGCAAAAATAAGGGAGGCAGAACTATAAGGGACCCCAGGCTAATAAGTACCCTGTGGCATTCATCTGAAAGGAGGTGAAGAAAACAAGCTAAAGGCTGCCTAAAGCCCCAGCCTTGCTGATTCCAACCCAGCACCAGATGAGCTGTCAGAGCCCTTCAGCCTCCAATTGTGAAGAAACCCTGAAGCCCAGGTGGTAGAACGGGCAAGCACCAATACCTGGACATCTGAATGCCTCAGTGAGGGCGGGGGAACCGGTGGCAACCAGCTCAGAAAACCACCAGGTGCCTCGGCACTCTACCCAAAGGAATCTCCCAGTGCATTAGCAGAAGGGAGACAACACTGCAGGGGGCCCCAGGCAGATAAACACCCTGAAGCACCCATCTAAAAGGAGCTGAAAGAAAGCTAAAGGAAATAAAAAGCAGACAACCTAGAATTGCCGGAAAGTTCCAGCCTTGCTGATTCCAGACCAACATGAGGTAAGCTGCCAGAAACCTACAGCCTCCAATTACCAACATAAGAGGCCCCAGCACACAAAGCCAGTGACCAAGACCTAGGCTCCCAACACAAGAAGCTTGGGACAGTACCCTCTGTTCCCCAGAAGGAGAGCTCAATCTCTTTAAAGGCCAGGGAATAAAGAAACACCATGAGTAAAAAGAAATGTACCATAGATTCATATTATGAGAACAGTGAAGATCAAGACAGAAATTCTGAAGAGGATAACATTGTCAACAAACCCACATCTGCAACAACAAAAGGGAATATGAACTGGTCTGAAGCCAAAAAAGCCTTCTTAGAAGAGCTCAAGAAGGATTTTAATAGTCAAATGAGAGAAGTAGAAGAGTCCTTCAAAAATGCAATTGGCCAACTGGAAAAAAAATAAACTGAAGAAAACAAGTCCCTAAAAAACAAAATTGGCCAATTGAAGAAGGAAAGACAAAAATTAACAGAAGAGTACACTGAAGAAAACAAATCCCTAAAAATCACAATTGGCCAATTGAAGAAGGGCGTACAAAAACTAACAGAAGAAAACAATCTGTTAAAGACTAGAATTGGACAAATGGAAACTAATGTCTCTATGAGAGAGCAAGAATCAGTCAAACAGAAACAAAAAAATGAAAAAATAGATGAAATGTAAAATACCTCATCAGTAAAACAACTGACCTGGAAAATCGACTCAGGAGAGACAATTTAAAAATTATTGGACTACCTGAAAATCATGATGAAAAAAAGAGCCTGGACAGTATCTTTCAGAAATCATAAAGGAAAACTGCCCTGAAGTCCTAGAACCAGAAGGGAAAATAACCATAGAAAGAATCCACCGATCACCACCTGAAAGAGATCCCAAATTGACAACAGCAAGGAATATAATAGCAAAATTCCAAAATTACCAGATGAAAGAGAAGGTGCTGCAAGCAGCCAGAAAGAAACAATTTAAATATCATGGAACCACAGTCAGGATTACACAGGACCTTGCAGCTTCTACATTAAAAGACTGCAGGGTGTGGAACATGATATTCCATAAGGCAAAGGAGCTTGGAATGCAGCCAAGGATCAATTACCCAGCAAAAATGAGCATCATTTTTCAAGGGAGGAGATGGATATTCAATGAAATAGGAGACTTCCAAACTTTCCTGATAAAAAGACCAGAGCTCAACAAAAAATTTGATCTTCAAGTACAGGACTCAAGAAGGACATAAAAGGTAAATGGGACAGAAAGATACAATATGTTGTTAATAAGGGGGACTGTTTAAACCCCTACAAGGGAATATGAGACTTGCAACCCTTGAGAACTGTATTGTTATTATACCATGTTAAAGGAGTATACATAAAGAGGGTGGATATTAGTTGACTTTGATGTAATGATAAAAAAAATCTAATCAAGTGGGTTAAATGGATCCAAATAAGTGGATCAATCTGATCTTAGAAAATGTACTGAGAAAGGAGGAGGCAGACAAGGGTAAATTACATTACAGGAAAAGACACAAAATCCTATTACAGCAGAGGGAAAGAAGGGGGGGGACATTGAACCTTACTCTCATCAGATTTGGCTCAAGAAGGCATAATAATCAGTTAGGTATAGAAATCTACTTGCCCTATAGGCAGTAGGAGGGAAAAGGGGAAAGAAAAGGAGGGGAAAGAAAAGGGAGGGAAAGAAGGGAAGAAGCAGTAAGAGTAAAGGGGAAGAAAAGGGAAAGGGATAATAAAAGGGAGGAGGGACTAACAGAGGCAGTGGTTAAAAACAAAACACTAGTGAAAGGGGGAAAGGAAAAAGGAGAAAGAAACAGGGGGAAATAGGATGGAGAGAAAGACACAGATAGTAATCATAACTGTGAATGTGAATGGGATGAACTCTGCCATAAAACAGAAACGAATTGCAGAATGGATTAAAAACCATAATCCCACAATATGTTGTTTACAGGAAACACATTTGAAAAAGAGTGACACATACAGGGTGAAGGTAAAAGGCTGGAGCAGAATATACTATGCTTCAGCTGAAGTAAAAAAAGCAGGGGTAGCAATCCTGATCTCAGACAAAGCAAAAGAAAAAATAGATCTAATCAAAAGAGATAAGGAAGGAAACTACATCCTGCTGAAAGACACCATAGACAATGAAGTGATATCATTACTAAACATGCCAGATACCAAAATAAAGTCAAAATGGGTTCATGACTTAGATATAAAGGCTGATACCATAAGTAAACTGGGAGAACAAGGAATAGTTTACCTATCAGATCTATGGAGAACAGAAGAATTCATGACCAAACAGGAGGTAGAAAACATTATGAAGAGCAAAATGGATAATTTTGATTACATTAAATTGAAAAGTTTTTGCACAAAGCCAATGCAACTAAGATTAGAAGGAAGGTAGAAAATTGGGAAAGAATTTTTACAACAAGTCTCCCTGATAAAAGCCTCATTTCTAAAATATATAGAGAATTAAGACAAATTTATCAGAACACAAGCCATTCCCCAATTGATAAATGGTTAAAGGATATGAACAGACACTTCTCAGATGAGGAAATTAAAGCCATCTATAGTCATATGAAAAAATGCTCTAAATCGTTATTGATTAGAGAAATGCAAATCAAAACAACTCTGAGGTACCACATCACACCTATGAGATTGGTCAACATGACAAAACAGGAAAATGATAAATGTTGGAGAAGATGTGGGAAAATTGGAACACTAATGCATTGTTGGTGGAGTTGTGAAATGATGCAACCATTTTGGAGAACAATTTGGAGCTATGCCCAAAGGGCTACAAAAATGTGCATACCCTTTGATCCAGCAATAGCACTTCTAGGGCTATATCCCAAAGAGATCAAACAAATGGGAAAAGGACCCACATGTACAAAAATATTCATAGCAGCTCCTTTGTGGTGGCAAAGAATTGGAAATTGAGAGGATGCCCATCAATTGAGGAATGGCTGAGCAAGTTGTGATATATGAATGTAATGGAATACTATTGTGCTATACGAAATGAAGAATAGGCTGAGTTCAGAAAAACCTGGAAAGACTTATATGGTCTGATGCTGAGTGAGGTGAGCAGAACCAAGAGGACTTTGTACACAATAACAGCCACGTTATGCAATGACTAATATTGTTAAACTGAACCTTTCTCAGCATTACGAGGATCTAAGACATCTCCAGAGGCCTTGGGATGGAAAATGCTGTCCACATCCAAAGAAAGAACTATGGAAGTCGAATTGCTGTCACTTATTTTTACCTTCTGTTGAGCTTTGTTTCATCTTTCTGATGGTTCCTCCTATTGGTTTTAATTTTTACTTACAACTTCACTAATGTGAAAATATGTTTAATGGGTATGTAAATGTAAAGCCTGTAACAGATTGTGTGTCATCTTGGGGAGGGTGGGGGGAGGAAGGGGGAGAAAAATTTTCAACTCAAAAGCATATGGAAGTGATTGTTGATAAATCAAAATAAATTAATAAAATTTAAAAAAAGAGCTTGGGAGATATGGAGTTCTCAGTGTCATCTGTAGCATTACCTATTGAAAATAGCATTGACAATGATCAAGATTCTCTGAGAACAAGCTGTGTATACCAAGAAAAGGCAGCCTCAGAATTCTATAAAGTATCTCAAAGACACCCTGAGGACAAACTGTGTATACTAAAAATAGGCAGCCTCAGAAGGGTACCACCTTTGGTAACACCATTGGTATCCTTTGTGGTCAGCCTCTATAAGGGTACCAAGTCTTGGAATCCCAAAGAAAGTTATACCTAAAAGGAACTTTGTGAGGATTCCATAAAGAATGATAATACTTCTAGCAATGAGGAGTTATGAATTATTCCTTTGATACATGTGTTTCTCGCTATTATTTTATTATACACTTGAGACCATTCTCCCCAGATAGTTTGTGTGTACAAGGGCAGAGTGCCCTCCTGGTTTGAAGAACGATGGAATGGTTTTTATAATAGCTGTCTTTGTTATACCTGCTTAGTAAATACCCTTTCTGAAAGCAAATTATCTGGTAGATAATCAAAGAAGGAGCACACATGTGAGTGCTTGTAAACAATAGTACTAGCAACTACAGTCACCCTCTTGGATTGTCCACTAATGAGATCAGGGTCACATAGCTAGTAAGTGCCAAGTGTTAAGGCCAGATTTGAACCCAGGTCCTCCTAACTTCAAGGCCAGAGCTCTATCCACTGTACCACCTAGCTGCCCCCCCCATTTTTTTGGGCTCCCAGATGTTTATTACTATACTCAGACTACAGAGATTTCATGAGAAAAGTAGCCACACATGAAACAGTACATTACTAGAAGATAAGGTTGCATACATTATAAATCTTGGTCACTTTTTCATGCTGTTTTGTTTAATTTGGTGGGCATTGCACATAGTAGGGAACATAGGTATGAGTTTGTTTGGTTGTATAGTGTGTTGAAAAAATATTTATTAGTAAGAAATATTAGAAGAACCAGAGGAAGATTATTGCACTTAGTAGCTCCTTTTATAGCATCACATGGACAAGAATTGTTCAAGACAAGTGGGTAAGGGGTTTGCAGTCATCAACTAATGGAATGAGTACCCATAGATGAGATTATGGATCCTTCAAAGTGCCTAAGTATTAAATGTCTGAGAACTTTTTCTTTTCTTTTGTCTTTAAAAACACTGAAGAATTTTTTAAGTTGTCATTTTTAGTGGGTATATTTGAATTTCATTTAAAAATAAGGATTTTTTCCCTTATGCTTATTTTTATTTAATTTTGAAGTTTATATTCTAGGAATATATGTTTCATCTCTTGATATTTGAGGTTTGATTTAGGGCTATTTGTGGGAGGCCAACAGAGTGAACTTCAAGTGAGGGTTTGTATGTTGCTATTTGTCACCCTTTTCTCTTTGCCTGTTGTGGTGGTGGCTTCTTTGGATCCCTCCTTTGCTGGCTCTCTTTCAGTGGCAGTTCACCAAACAGTTCTTTAGCATTTCTCATCGTCTACCATGAAGATGTAGGTTATCAAAAGAGCACTGCAGGGTTATAGAATTTCAGAACTGGAATGGACCTCAGAGATTGCCTACCTCAATGGCTCCATTTTGCACATAAGGTATTAGGAAAAGAATTCTGACTATGCCAGTGGGAAACTTCAGTTCAAATCCCTCCTCTGATACCTAATACTGCATGACTTTCCACAAGTCACTGAATCTTCCTCCTTTGTAAAGTGTTTGGGTTGAACTAGATGGTCTATGAGGTCACTTCCATCTTTGATCCATTATCCTGTGAAACTGAGAACCAGGATGTTAAGTGAGTTGATTAAGGACACAGAGCATTACTGGCAGAGTATCTACACAGCTCTTCCTCCTTTTTGCTCCTGTTCAAGTAATCCTAATTTATGATAATAATTTTACAAAAGTTCATTTCCAAGTGGATTGTTTGGAAGTGAGAAAGCTTTTTTTTTTTAGTAAAAGGTTGCTAAGTTTCCAAGCTAACCCATTTGACATTAATGTATCAGAACTATAGTATTAGTGGTACTGTAAAATCTAGCAGATGAAACAAAGACTTGGAATAATTAAATGACTTTCCCACAGTCACACACTTGGTAAATGTCAGAGGCAGTATATGAAGTGATTTTCCCCTGACCTCAAACTCAGCATTCTACCCATTGTTTTGTACTCTATAGCTTGTCACTGTACTGTGCTGTTAAGAGCATTAAGGTATTTTCAATTTTTGCCTCTCCACGCCTGGAAAAAAATGCCTTACCCATGGTGGTCACTTAATACATGTTTTTTGAATTAATTTGATTAGAATTACATTAAACAAAGCAAAAAGAGTTTGTATACCAAAAATGAGGGAAACCGTAGGATTCAATTTCAGTTTAATGCAAGGGCAAAAGACCAAAAACAAATGACCCATGAAAATATTTGTCAAAAAGTAGAGTTTCCAGCATTTTGCTCTTGAAATTGTGCAACATAAATGTTTGTTGTTGAGTCATTTCAGTTCGTGTGCAACTCTCCGTGACCTCATTTGGGGTTGGTTTTCTTGGCAAAGATGCTGGACTAGCCATTTCCTTTTCTGGCTCATTGTATGAATGAGGAAACTGAGGCAAAACAGAGTTATTGACTTGCCAAGAGTTGCACAGCTAGTGTCTGAGGCGGGATTTGAACTCAGGAAGATGAGCCTTCTTGACTCTACGTCCTGTACTGTATTCACTGTGCCACCTAACCCACCCTTTTATAAATTGGATTTATTTGAATCATTGGCTGCTTGGAGATATTTAACCCTGGGTTTGAATGGGGAGATGAGAGGAGGGGAAAAAAGGGTCAGAGAAGACAAAGGAGTGCATGAAGAATCACCAAAAGAGAAACTGAGGTAGTGGTCATGAAGGTGGTAGAGTAGATAAGAAGTGCCATATGAGAGAAGACAAAAGATAAAATGGCTTGAAAAAATGTGATGATAAATCTTGTCAAAGGCTGTGGGAGAAATCAGAAAAGAAAAAAAAAAGGTTGGGAGATTGGTTCATGTACAGATTGCTAGTGACTTATGTCAAGGTAGTTTCAGTGTAGTGAAGTGGATGAAAGTGACTGGAGACAGTCCAAAGGAACCAGAGGAGTTGAAATTGAGAATTAGAGTAGATAAATTCAAGATACTTAGGGAAGAATGAGAAAAAAAGAACAGAATAGGTGAGACAAATGGAATAAAAAGACCCAAGATTCTCTTCACTCCTGCCAACCTCCACCTACACATTCACACCCATCCACCCACCGTAATG
Organism: Phascolarctos cinereus; assembly: GCF_003287225.1. Lineage (NCBI taxonomy): Eukaryota > Metazoa > Chordata > Mammalia > Diprotodontia > Phascolarctidae > Phascolarctos > Phascolarctos cinereus. Next base: position 187,645,546 of record NW_027555514.1, read on the forward strand.
AAGCAAGAATGGATTTGAAAACTGAAGAAATGCTGCTTGTGGATTGTGAAATTGTAGAAAGAATCAGTGAATGAGCAAGTATAATAGTGCATGGGAAGGAAATAATAGAGAGAATAGACTTTGGAAAATGATAGGAGAAAAGAGAGAGCTAAGTACCCAAGGACCTTCTCCATTTTGAGCCCAAAGCTGTTGTTTTGGAGGTCTATAACACTGTAGGGAAATGTTTATATGGGGAAGAAAAGTATTTCTGAGAACATTATTGCAGATGAAACACTTCAGTGAATATTATTTTATATGAGCTTCTATTTCTTAACCATTCGTAAATGCGGAGCATGAACTTTTCAGCAATGACTTGTTTTGCCATTATCTGGAAGAAGAAAGGAATTTCCATAATATAATAATTCCCATATCAGCTATACAGGGCTGTTGCCTGCATCTGTACTTTTATTCCCACTACAATGCCATGGGCTGGGTGCACACTCAATATGAAATAAAATGGATTTAGTAAACTGAGATGTAACCTTACCTATCAAACTAGAAAAGATAGAAAAAGATGAGAAAACTCATTTTTGGAAGGAAGGAGAGAAGACAGGCATGCTAATTCACTGCTAGTGTAGCAATGTATTGATGCAGCTGGTCTGAAAAGTGTTTTGGAATTTTTCAAGAAATGCCATTAAACGCTATGCCTTTGGTTGAAAGATCTCACTACTGGGAATAACCCGAGGAGATTATTGACCCATATATACAAAAATATTCAGGGTAACATTGTTTGTGAAACAAACTGGATGAGATGACTAGAGAGAATGGCTGAATCAACTACATAAATATCATGGAATGGTGTTACTTTGTAAGAAAATAAGGAAAGACTTTTATGAAATAATGCTAGGTAAAGAAGCAGAGGTAAAACAACATAATTACAGCAGTAAGAAAGGAGGCAACACAATTTTATTCATATTCAATGGACAATGTGGGTGCACTATAGAATGTACCATAGTCTAAATTACTCAATTAAATGGTTTGTTTAACTGTTTCCAAGAAACATGCTTCATAAAGTGGTTAGTTCTGCTATTTCATGGAAAGTGTCTACTGTGTTGACAAAATGTTATCAAAAATTTAAAAAAATTTATGATTTGGATATACTAAATTAGAAGATATAAACCCCATTTCTTATATTATTTAATGATGCCTTATTCAACATAGCATAGTGCCCAAACTCCTTAACTTGTTATTCAAGCTTCTAAATATTCAACCCCAACCTCCTTTTCAAACTAAATGGGTTATCTATTGTCTCCTGAAAATGTTTTCATAGAAGCATGGAATCCCAGTGTTGGAAGGACTTCAGAGGCCATCTAGTGTAATTCATATCTGAACAGGAATTCCTTCTTCAACACATAGCAAATGGTCATGTATCCTTTGCTGCCTCTTGAGGGTGCTGTTTCCACCTTGGTGGTATCTCTAATTGTTAGAAAACTTTCCCTCACATCAAACCCAACTATACCTATTGCTTCTAGTTTCATCCTGCAGCCAATTTATTCTATCTTCCACATGATTACAGCTCTTCAAATATTGGGCCAGAAATCATCCTCTTCTTTCTCATCCCTCCAAGTCTTCTCTTTCCATGTTAAACATTTCAAGTTCTTCAACTTATCCTCATGGCACTATCTAGAGACCCTTCACTGACCTGGTGGTGTTCTCCTGGAAACCCTTTAGCTTGCCAACATTCTTCCCACAATGTGGTACCTAGAACAGAACAGTGAACTCTAGATTAATTTAATCCAGGCACAGTATATTTTATTGAGCTTGGACATTATGTCTCTCTTAATTCAATATAAGATTGCATTAGATTTTTGGATTCTATTTCACACTGTTGGTTCATATTAAAATTTTTGTCCACCAAAATACTCAGATCCTTTCCAGAAAAACTTCTATCTGGCCATGACTACCCCATATTCTATTCATGAAGTTGATTTTTAAAGTACTTTATATTTATCTCTATGACATTTCATTTTATTAGATTCAGCCTAGTGTTTTAGCCTGTCAAGCTATTTTTGGAGCCTGGCTCTGTCATACAATGTGCTAGCTATCGTTCCTAGGCTTGCATTATCTGTAGTTTCAATACTATCTTATATTTAACTACTTTGTGTTTCTTTGTAGTTCTTGCTATTTTTATTCTTTATATTCTTATATATTCTTACTGTGTCTTCCATTAGAATGTAAGATTCTTATGAGAAGGAATTGTTGCATTAATTGTATTTCTATCCCTTGTACCTAGCACAATACCTAGACATAGTAGGCGCTTAATAATCTATGCCTTCAATCCAATTCACTAGTAAAAATATTAAACATTGTATGAAAAGATGGGGGCAGCTAGGTGGCACAGTGGATAGAGCACTGGTCCTGGAATCAGGAAGACCTGAATTCAAAGCTGTGTGACCCTGGGCAAGTCACTTAACCTTGTTTACCTCAGTTCCTCATCTGTAAAATGAGCTGGAGAAGCAAATGGCAAACCACTCCAGTACCCTTGCCAAGAAAACCCCAGATGAGGTTGTGGAGAGTTGGATATGACTGAAATGATTCAACAATAACAACAACATATGAGAAGATACCCTTGATTCATCCTTTTACAGAATTAGGAGGATCACAAGTATTGCACATTACATGTAAATTCAGGCTTCTTCACTATATTAGTCATTATACGATTTTTCTTCTTCTTCTTTTGTCTTTAAAAAAATACTATTTTTTATTTAGGATGACTCTCTAAGAAAGGGAGATGAGGGATGCCAGGGGAACCTATAGCAATGCAAAAAAAAGCATCAACAAAAACTGACCAAAAAGTGAAAAAGTAAAAAGAAAAAGAAAAAAATTAAATATCACAGGAATAAATACAAATATCACAGCCACTTTGTTAGCAATATCCATCCAGGTCCATGTTAAACTTTTAATGACTGCTTTTTGGGTTGAACTGTTCAAGCAGGTATGAATCCACTTAAGTATCCTATTAGCTATCCTACATCTTTCTATCTTGTTCAAAAGAATAAGATAAAAAGACTCTATCAAATATTCCTTCAAAATCTAGGTATATCATATCTGCATCATTCTACTGTTTTACTAGTCCAGTAATCCTGTTAAAAAAGGGAGATGATGTCCTTCAATTCTGCACCACTTCTTCTATAAACATTTAAAGATCATTGACCATGGTTTACTAATCATATCAATCAGTCAATCAATCAAGTAATTAATTATTGATTGTCCACTGTTCACCAGATGCCATGCTACGTTTTTGGAATACTTATTAAAAATTTAAAAAAAATCTCTCCTCTCAAGTATTATACATATTTTTTTGGCTCTAGCGATAACATATACTACATATGTAACAAATACATCTACACATATGTAATAAATACAAAAATAAACACACACATATAAGTTCTTTCACTTCCTTTGGATATCTTTCATTTTACTTTAATGACTTGACCTCCTCAAGGGCAACTAGGTTCTCTCACTTTACATATTAATTCCATGTTAGGATTTTTCTGGTGTTGTTCTTATGTCAAAGGTCATAAGTTCATTGATGTAGAACTGGAAAATAACTTACAGAACATCTAATACAACCTCCATATCATCCTACTATTCAATAAACTCCTGAGACTTAATATTCCCTCTGGAATACAATGTGAACTCATCTGTTTAGTTTTTAAAATCTTTATAACTTTGTCCTGTCTATCTTTCTGGCCTTGTACATTATTCTTCCTCTCTGTCCCATCCCTGTTCCCCAAGTCTGTATGATCCAGCCAAACAAATCGCACCCAAGGCACTACATTTCCTCTCTCCATGCTTTTGTAGGGGCAATTCCACAAATGTGGAATGTGCTCCCACTTCGCCTCCATCTCATAGAATTCTTCTCTTCCTTTAAGATGTAGCTGAGTACCACCTTCTAAGTGAAATCTGTCCTCCCCTCAACTGTTAGCATCCTTCTCAAACTATCTTATATTTAACTACTTTGTGTTTCTTTGTAGTTCTCACTATTTTTATTCTTTATATTCTTATATATTCTTATTGTGTCTTCCATTTGAATGTAAGATTCTTATGGGAAGGAATTGTTGCATTAATTGTATTTCTATCCCTTGTACCTAGCACAATACCTAGACATAGGAGGTGCTTAATAAATGCTTATTGATTAATTATAGATGAGGAAACAGAGGCATGGAGAGGTCAAATGACTTGGCCAAGGGTAGATAGGTTATCAAGTGATGAGCCCTGCCTCTGGTAACGTACCATATGATTGTCACTGGCAAAAAAAAAGATGAAAGCTAAAATGAACAGCTCTGCCTTTTTCTGATATATGTTATGATAATTTAAGCCACCTTGAACAATGATTCTACTCCTTCTTTGATTCCCTTCTTTTCCCTAACATAAGCTAATTTTCTTTTTATTTTAGCTGTGGTTGAGATCTTTAGTTTGTTCTTATGATGAGGTGGCACTTGGGCTGAGCAGTGAAGAAAGCTTTCGATGCTAAGACTTTAATTGACAAATCAATCAACAAGCATTTATTATTAAGCATCTATGCACCAAACACTATGCTTGGTGCTCAGAATATGAAGGCAAAAAAAAGAAACAATTCTTATCCTTAGGAAGCTTACTTGCTTTTGGGAAAAATAACATGCACACATATATGTATATACTTATGTATATACATAATCTAATATAAATAAAGAGTAGTTAAACATGAGGCCGTGAGGGACAGAGGGCACTAGCAATTGGGGTCATGAGGAAAGGCTTCACGTAGATGAACATGATGCTTATGTCATGTCTTTAAGGAAGTGAGGTATTCTAAAACGTAGAGGTAAGAAGTAAGCGCATTCCAAAATATTTCAAAGACAAAGAGATAGGACATTGAACGCAATCTGTGAGAAGTAAAGAGAATGTTAGGTTAGATGGCTCAAAGGATGTGGGAAAGGGTAATATATAAAGAGGTTTGATAGATAGGTTGAGAAGAGCTTTACAAGTCAGAGGAGTTTATATTTGGTCTTAAGGCTGTTGGGAGCCATAGCAGTTTATTAAGTAGAGGAATGATCAGGAACATAATCTGACAGCTGTGCAGAGGACAGACTGTAAAAGGAATGGTTTGGGATAGGAAAAATCAATCAGTAAGCCTTCATGGTAGTCCAGGACAGAGGTGATGAGGACCTGAAGTGGTCGCTGTTTGAGTAGAGAGTTTTGGTCGCATGCCTTAGTTGTAGAGGTAGAAATAGTAAGAAGTGGCACCTAATTGGATACGTGGAGTGAATGTGTGAGAAAGAAATGTAATGAATGTACCCAAAAGAATGGAAAAAAGGTAGTAGCCTTGATAGAACTTGTGAAGTTTGGTAGAGGTAGTAAGGGGAGAGAATAATTTGAGTTCAAATCCTACCTCACACACTAATTAGCTGTGTGACATCATTTCCACCCCAAAAACGAATTATTCTTTGGTATATTATCCAGGATAGAAGTTCCACTCAATGGTTCCTTCACCTTTTGATGGATAAGATTATCATTAAGGAAAGCCAGAAAATTATCATCAGCCTATCTTTTTGTAGAGAGAACTCTGGCAGATGACAGGATAATTGAATTTTCCCATCACTATTCTCTCTCTCTCTCTTCTCTCTCTCTTTCTCTCTCTTTCTTGTTTTGTATCTTGTTATCTTTGTGTTTTTATTAAATTGACCATCCTTCCACACCTCTGTATGTATTATATATATATATATGTATGTATTGTATACATATATAATACACAAACATATACTATATGTATGCTTTATTTTGTCTTGAAATTAAACTATAAACTCTTGGAAGATGAAGATAATATCCCTTTTTTTGTTTTTGGCATCTCTGCCAAAGCCTTATTTTAACATAGGTATTCACTGAATTTTTTTTTTTTATTGTTTTCATTGATTAGCTTTTGGAGGAGAAAGATTTAAGACTTCATATGGAGAGATAAAATTCTAGGTTTCTAATGTCAAAACCTAATTTTAAAAGGGCAAATCAGGGCTGCCCTGATCTTGCGCCATGTGTCTGGCAGTAGGGACCTTTGCCATGAAATTGCTGGCAAGGCCAGGTCCTAGCAAGTCAGTGATTGTCCTTCATTCAGCTTCAGTGGGTAATGAAAAAAAGGAGGAGCAGGCTGTGCCAAGCTGTCTGTGCCCTGCCATTTATATGCTGGCAGTGGACAGTGTGATATTGGTCTGTCTTCTCATTGATATTCATGGAGTTCTAACAGTTGAAATCCTTTGTTCTAGCTTTGGTATTCAAGATAGAAAGTGAGTCTTCTATCATTCCTGGTTTATTGCCCCATCTTAACCCTGGTAAGGGCCTGGGATATGGCACTTACTTTTGAGAAAGGTTTAAAAGGAAAATATAAAAGAGAGTTGGATAAATTATAGCTCTATTACTGCTACCCTTTTATGGTACTCCTTTCTTTAGAGGAATTGCAAGCTGTTATAAATATTTTTCTCGTTCATTCTTTTAGGTTTTAGGCATTTCTAGGGTATCATACAATATTCTAAAGTCATTTTTATATATAAATATATAATATATGTTTATATTTTTCTAAATTTGTAGTATTTTCTCATTTAAAAGAATTTCCTATAACTATATTTTTTGATTGTAATACATGTAATCAGTGAAAATCCAATTCAACAGTTCATTCCTGACAATCTTTATATAGTGCTTTAAAGTAAAAAACAAACAAACACACTGTGAGGTAAGTAAACCAGGATCATTACCTTTACTTTATAGATGAAGAAATTGAAGATCAGAGAGGGCTAGTTGAATAGCTTGTAATTTTCAAAGCCATGATTCAAACCTATATCTTCTACCTTTAAAGTAACATCTTTTAAATGATGACTTTCTATAAAATGAGGGACACCAATAGACCAGGTGACCTTTAAGGTCTCTTCTAATTCTGAAACTCTATAAATATGTGAAATACTTTTGTTGACTATGGTGATAAAAGGTGACTTTGGATATTAACATTTTTATAACCAGATCCAGTTTCTGTGTTAGTCTTCCAGTTCTGGCTTTACTTTTCTCATTGATTCATATCCTTGGAGGATCATTCTGGCTTTATGCTGAGCCATAGCGGATTTTGAGTTTCTGAGTAGTGTTGATTTATAAATGGAGGTTTGGAGGATGTGAAAATTCTCAGGCTAACTTTATTTTTTTGTGTGTAACAGTAAGGCTACATTGATTATCCTACTTACTTAAGAATGGTAGGTAAAGGGGCAGCTAGATGGCACAATGGATAGAGTACCAGCCTTGAAGTCAGGAGGACCTGAGTTCAAATCCAGCCTCAGACTAAACACTTGACACTTACTAGCTGTGTGACCCTGGGCAAGTCACTTAACCCTAATTGCCTAAAAAAAAATAAAAATAAGAATGGTAGGTAAGAAACTTTTTAATTGAGTCAACACACCAGAATGGAGCATGAACAAGATCTATATACCTCCTTGAATTAGTCAAAGCCACTGTGAGAGATTTGGTCAAACCTTAAGTAATTTGTATGAAAGGAAGGAGCTATTTCAGAACTAGAGATCTAGTGATTCTGAGGTTTGAAAGCAGAGAGAAGGAGCAGGTCAAATAGGGCTGAGCTATGAATCAGCAGCCCCAGCACAACCAATAGAAGGAGAAAGAGAAGGTAGAACTTAGCTGGGAAAGAGAAGAGAGTTATTGAGGATGGCCATGAGCTCTAGTGGCATCTAAGAACACAAGACACAAACTGATGCCAGCAGTGTATCCACTTACTCAAGGAGCAAAGGAAGTCCCAAGAAGTCTGATAAATATGTTGCTATACTAAGAATCAGAATTGTTCTAGAATTATAGAAATATCCAAATTGGAGCAGAATATTATAATATGACCACATGCCACAAAAAATTAAATTTATTTGAGAGCTGTAGATAAACATACTTCAGAGGCCTAGGAACTCTTTTAATTTAATACCCATTGAAAAATATAACTAGGAAAATAGTTTCTTTCTACTTAGGATTCCTTTTTCAAGAGAAGGAACTCAGGCTATTTATAAACAAATAAAAATGCTCAAAATTATGAATAATTAGAGAAATCAATTTAAATCAAGTGTGAAATTCTGCTTTACAAACATCAGAGTGGCATAGATAACAAAAAAGAAAAATGATCTATGTTGGAGGATTAGTAGAAAAACAGGCATATTAATGTATTGTTGGTTGGGCCTGTCAATATGCACAAACAATCTGGAAAACAACTTAGAATTACAAAACATTCCCAAATAGTTTGTGCCCTTCAGCCTAGCAATACCACCATTGAGTCTACATCAAAAAAAGATCAGAGGAGGAGGAAAATATCCTTTATGCATAAAAATATTTATAGCACCTGTTTTCATGGTGCCAAAAAAACTAGAAATTAAGAGAATGTATAACAATTGAGCAATGACTGAATAAGTTGCAGTATGTGAATATGAAGGAGTGCTATTTTGCTTAAGAAATGAGGAAATTGATTTTAAAAAATACATGGAACAGCATGTCAATCGATGCAAAGTGAAGTCAGAAGAAACAAAACAATTTATAATATAACATGAATATTTTAAAAATGAACAATTTTAAGGACTTTTATAAATTAATGAAGAATGAAAGAATGAGCAGAACTAGGAGAGCAATTTGTACACCAACATTGTCAAGACAAACACCTTTGAAAGCTCTAAGAATTGTGATCAATTCAATGACTATTAATGATTCTAGAGGACCAGTTATGAAACATGCTATTCATTACAGAGAAGTGATGGATTTTGTGTGTGGAATGAAACATATATTTTTGTGTTTAGCCATTGGGGAATTTGTTTTGCTTGATTATACCTATTTATCATGAGAATTTTTCCTTTTCTTTATTTTTCTGTGGGGTTTGGAATAGGTGGGAAAGAAAATAGATTTTTGTTCGTTAAAAAAATAGAGAGGTGGGTGATACTTCAGATGTGAAATGCAGCATGCACTTTCTGTTGCAGTCACTATATACTTTTTAGTTTTACTTAACTGTTACTTTGTTACAAGATACATCTCATGAAATGTGAATTATCTATAAATATGTGTAATAGATGGATTATTCTGTGCAAAATAATATTAATTGTGATAAAAGTGTGGTTTCATATAAAAATCCTGTGGTCTCAATGACAATGTAAAACATATGACAGTAGCAAAAGAAGTACATGTTGCATATTAAAAGTTTTTAAATATGTAAAAAAATTGTTAGGTTTATTAAGTTAATAGATTTAATTCTTGTACCTTGTCCCAAGTAATTAACATAGCATGACATATTTACATATATGTGTGTATACACACATACATGCAGATATACACATGGGCACACATACACATATATGTGTATATATGTATCTTCATATGCTCAGAGGTATCCGTGATCTTACTGCTTTGAGACTTCCCCAAAATGACATAGATCTCAATCCATCCAAGTCTGACCATTCTGTGTGACTCTTGTCCATGTTCCTCTGTTAGTTTGTCACGGTGGGTGCATTTTGTGTGTTGGAGGCATTCCTTGCTTTTTCCTGATGAGAAATCCAGTGCAGTTCCTTATCCTCCCTGCATTAGCAATCCATCTTCTCTTACTATCATGCAATTCAATCTTACCAATGTCTTTTACTCTTGTTTTGGGGAGTTCTTCGTTGGTTATATGTAGCAGCCTGCTCCTGTTTACCATGTGCCTCCTTATTGTCCTGTGGTAGTGGAGGACAATAATGACAATAAAAGGTGCTCATTGCTATTTCTTTGGAGGCAGTCATATTCCACCTCCTGCTGCCATATGGCAACACCTGTAGAATGTTAGTATAGAAAAGCTGGGCCTTTTTCTTGAAATGAATAAAGAAGTCTTGTAATTTCCTAAAGGCAATTTAGTCCTCTCTTCTCCTACTGTTCATATGTGAGTCCAACTCAACGTCACTCTATGATATCTTTCATAGATATACATTAATAGACAAGTTCTATACAGTGTTAATCAAAATGCATGTTGAAATATGGGCAATAGACAGTTTTCATCCACTTGGTCTTCCCTTTGTGAATAGACAAAAATTCCTTCGAGTGATTATGGAGTTCTTCTAAGGGGCTTTAAAATGTTCTGGAGCTCAATGTAGTCAGCATAATGGCATCTGGGAATAGGAACATTGGGAGGATCTTATCATTCTCAGTGAATCCTTCTTTGCCATCTTCTTCATCATGGTGCTAAGTATCTTTGATTAACATACTTCTCCATGTTTTGTGCCTCACTTCATATTTCTTATGAGAGGGTCATTGAATAGGGTAATTTCTGTTGTTATATGTTCCAAAGAATCTTGCATGATTTTGATGTTAAGATTGGAAATACTTTTTTTAAAGAGTCTACAAGAAGGCCTTTGGTTCTACCAAATCAAGTACTTTTCTTTCTTCTTCTTTTCTTTCTTTCTTTCTTTCTTTCTTTCTTCTCTCTCTCTCTCTCTCTCTCTTCTTTCTTTCTTTCAGTAATTAACAATCAGTAAGCACAACTGGATCTTTATTCTTTACATCTCTTGGTTAATAGTGAGGCAGTAAAGATGTAGCCCGTGTTGAATAAAACATTTGCCATCAATTTGTGAAGATATGGATGAATAGGTTCATAGTTATTAATGTTATTTCAGTCATCTTTTTTTCCAGTATTAATGAAGTTCAACATTTTTTTCTCCTCCTTCAGATACATTGTATGCTGGTTCCCTTCATACCCTCACAATTTTGTTACCTCCTGCACAGATTCCTTACATAAACGCTTGGACCAGTTTAGTCCAGCTGCTTTCTCTATCATCATTCATTCATTCATTCATTCACTTCTAGTGCCATTTTTACTTCCTTTTATAAGAACATGTGACTTTGATGTTAGGGTTTGTGTGATGGTTTCAGTGTCATTGATGGAGGAATAACATAATAATCTTTGCAGATCTTTCCCATTTTTCTTCAGTTTATAGTTGTACCATTTTCATATTCCTATTGCTCTTGGGTATATTGCCAGCTTTCTTTAAACTGGGTTTATGTTCCTCCGCTTACTGCTTTATAAGATGATACTGCCTATAACTGTCCATCATTCTTTTTGGTAAGATTTTACTAATAAATTTGTAACCTAACCTAGTGTTGACTTTGGCAGTCATCTGTCTCCATTTGGCAAATAAGTCAGATGTTTATTCACTAATCCTCTTTTGGTCTCCTTGTTGAGCTGATTAATTAGTGGTTAAACCTATGGATAAAATTATTATAGTTTTTGTTAGTATTAATTCTGTCACCCTTTCCCTATTTTTGATTTTCAATTACTTTTTTAAATAGTCCAGGATTAAAATTTTTCAATTTTTATTGCATGTATTTTCCTTCCCTTCCCTCCCCTTCCCTTCCTTTCCCTCCCCTTCCCTCCCTTCCCTTCCCTTCCCTCCCTTCCCTTCCCTCCCCTCCCCTGCCCTCCCTCCCCTCCCCTCCCTCCCCTCCCCTCCCCTCCCCTCCCCTCCCCTCCCCTCCCCTCCCCTCCCTGTCCCTGATTCATTCTGATCTTAAGGCTGAAGAGGTTTCACTTTATAAAGACACTGCTTACTCAGGAAGAACTCCTATAATAACACGTCTTTCCCTGTCAAAATATAATCTATTTCATACTTTAGGGTGTGATTTGGGGCTCCTTTATGTCCAACATCTAACCACTTCTTTTTTTGAAAAAGGTATGATCTAGAGTAGAGGTCACCAAACTGGCCTGAGGTCCAAATCTGGCCCGTTGTCTGTTTTTGTAAAGCCCTTGATCTAAGAATACTTTGATATTTTTAAATAAGATAAAACTTTATTTAAAAATATCAAAACCATGCTGGCCAGGATTAGCATACCCTTGATCTAGAACAAGAGGTGTGGGTCTTCTTCAAATCTTTGCCTTTCCCTTGCCTTTTTCCTGAACAGTGTTTTTTCATATATTTCTATCCATTTTCGTTTTCCCCCTGCTTTTCCATCAAAATCATCATGCATTAGAGTATATGTAGATTTGATTTAGAGAGTCTTATGAAGTTCAAATGCTTTTTGCAAAAAAAAATAGTTTGTTGATGTCTTTCATTTATAAATTGAGTTCATTTCCTCTTGTATCTCTTCTCTAACCCCCCCAAAGTGCCACTTCATAACAAGTATTTTTTTTTAATGAAGGATTAAGCATGAACCCCATAGGGCTTAAAATCAGCAAAAGTATTCTCAAACTAGACCACATATACTAGGTGCAGCCTGAGCCTTTTATGTTCAGGAATAAGTCAGAACAAAATCTTGGAAAAAGGAGCCATATTTAGTTCTCTCTGGTATGTAGAATCTAGGGGGAGTGGACCAATAGAAAATGTCAGTGGGATAGTGATTATTTTGCATGCTTCATTATTTATAGATGTACTGGTCAAGGATGGTCATTCTTTGTTTTTTTTGAAGCTTATTTTTATTGTTAGGATCCAGGTTACTTGCGAGGGATGAAACGAGAGGAGTGGGTGGCTCCAATACCCGGCCGGCCATATTTCACAGGTTTGTAGGTGATAGAGAATTTGCCCACGTAGTGTCCAGTCATCTAGGGCTTAATTTCTACCTGATTGAAGGTCTTACCATTATAGACGCCCACCATACTTCCCACTATCTCTGGCAGAATGATCATGTCCTGAAGGTGTGTCTTTACAACCTTGGGTTTTTCCATGGTGGGGGGGTGCCTTCCTCAGGCGCTTCAGGAGGGAATGCTGTTTGTGCCGCAGACCCCTGTTGAGTCCTCACCGCTGTCGAGCACTGTACAATTGCATGAGCTGTTCATAGGACATGTTCAGCAGCTGATCCAGGTCCACATTGCAGTAAGTGAACTTCTGGAAGGTTCGCTTCTTCTTCTGCTCCCCTTCCACCACCTTGTCTGCTGTCAGGAAAAGCAGGGATGGTCATTCTAAGGCTCACCTATTATTATTCTAGGTGGTACTTGCAACATCGAGTTAACCATGGTATTACATTCCGTATTTCTTGTTGCAGTTATCCTAGTTTTCCTTTTAGGGTTAGCGTGTCCCCTAACTCATATATCATCATCTGCCTTGGCAGAAGATTTGAGAGGTGTTAGTATGAGTGAGTAAGAAGTGGGGCAGAGAAAGAAGTGAACACCAACAGTCTGTCTGGTCCTGTTTGTGGCCAAATTCCTAGAACCTCTTCCTCCTCCAGTGAATTCAGTAATTCTCATTTATATTGACTTTGGACTTACAAAGCACTTTTGCATACATTAATTCTAATGTCCATTTGGTTGGCTTCTTTGAACCCTAATTTTTTAAACTGTAGAAATGTGCGTGACAACATTTGTGCAACTTACCTTAAAGGGTTGCTGTGAAGAAAATTATTTATAAGCTTTAAAGTGTTATATAGTTATTATCATTGTTTACCTAGCTTGTCATCTCTCAGATTGTATGCTCCTTGAGGGCAAAGTCAAAATTTTATTAGTTAATTGAACTTATTATTTATTAAACATAATGTAAAATATTCAATATTATTTATTTATACACTTTACACCACTTAATTAATTTTAATTATCTTCAAAACAATGTGAATCACCTAGAGTATGCCTATAGTCCCTACTATTAAGGTGGCTGAGGCTGGGTGGATCTCATAAGTTCAGGAGTTTTGAGTTACAATAGAGTTAAAGCCAATCTGGTACTTGCACTAAGTCTGGTGGGGCAGGGGAGCCCCTGGCAGTGAGGGCCATCAGGCTGCCTAAGAAGAGATGAACTGGCCCATGTCAGAAAAATGGAGCAGGCTAAAGCTTTTATCCCATTCAGCACTGGGATCAAACCCCTGGCTGGCCTCTGTTCTTTCAGCCTGAGTGAGATAAGTAGAACCAATTGAAAGAAAGAAAAGAAGAAACAAAGCAAGCAAGAAAAAATAAAGGAAGAAAGAAAGAAGGAAGGAATAAAAGGAAAGAAGGGAAAAAGAAAAGAATAGAAGAACAATGTGAGTTAAGGAGGGCAAGTATTATTAACTTCACTTTTTTTAATCCAAATTTAGTCAAACATCTAAAAAATGATATTCACAGAAATAAATTCAAAGTGGCTTGGGAGTGTCAGGTAGGCTAAGGAATTGGAGTGAGGAATAACCTCACTTTTCAAAGGAGGAAATTGAAGTTTAGAGTGGTAAAACAATTTGTCCAAGGCCAAAGAATTTAGAGCTGGAGGGGACCATCTGATCTTCCAGCTGCCATTTTTTATATATGAGGGAGTTGAGTCCTCAAGAGAGAAAGGTACGTATTGGAGGTCACTCAAAGGAGTAAGCAACATAGCTGGTATTCAAGTCTATGTCAACTAGAGAATGCTGCCCCTTTGTAAATACTGCCCACATTTAGTGGCAGCTAGGTCTCAGAGTGGACGAAGTCTGGAAGATCTGAGTTCAAATCTTGCCACATTCACTTACTACCCTGGGGAACTCATTTGCCCAACCCCTCTCAGCTTCATGTTCCTCATCTACAAAGTAGGGATTATCATAGCAAGTGCACCATAGGGTTATTAAGAGGAACAAGTGTGATAACATAGGTAGAATACTTTTCACAGTTTAAAGCATATATAATAATAATAGGCTAGCTGTTATTATCATCACTGTTACAGGTAGGGACAGCATGATATGGTGAAGAAATATTATGTTACAGTGTAAAGAGCAACAGATTTAGAGTCAGAGGACCTGGGTTTAAATCCTGCCTCCTCCGTCATTTATTACCTGTGTGATCCTATATAACTTCTCTGGGTCCCAGTTTCCTCATCTGTAAAATGAAAGGGCTACAGTAGATGGTCCCTCCAGTCCATTTTACCTCCAAATTTCTGATACTGTGACCCTAAGTAAGAGGTCTGGAGAACTGATGCTATTCTGCTGTCTAGAAAGAGATCTAGTAAACCTGCAGAGGAGCCTTACTACCCTTATAATTCCATCCTTAAAGTTTGTCTTATCCTCTGTTTTTTGTACATACTCCCTACCCTACTCCCTCTCTCCATATATATATATATATATATATATATATATATATATATATATATATATATATATATATATATATATATATACACTTTGTGTACATATATATATATATATATATTTAGTGTACATATATATATATATATATATATATATATACACTTTGTGTACCTATAAACAGGTAAGTTACTTAATACACATAACATATCTTAAAATTTTTATAACACTTCATACTTTTCTTTTTTTAGATTATTTTTATTTCCTTAAATATTTTCCAATTACATGTACATTTTTAGCAATCATTTAGAAGTTTTTTTAAAATTCAAAATTCTCTCCCTTCTTCATGCTCCTACCCCCCTCCTTGAGAAGGCAAGCAATTCGATATCAATTATACATGTGAAATCATGCAAAACATATTTTTATGTTAGCCATGTTGCAAAAGAAAACACAAAGAAAACAAAACAATAAAAGTAAAGGAAGTAAAAAAAATATCTTTCAATGTGTATCCAGAATTCATCAATTTTCTCTCTGGAGGTAGATAACATTGCTCATCATGGGTCCTTTGGAATTGTCTTGGATCATTGTCTTGATCAGAGTAGCTAAGTTTTTCACAGATGAACATCTTTACAATATTGCTGTTACTGTGTACAGTGTTCTCCTGGTTCTGATAACTTTACTTTGCATCAGTTCATATAAGTTTTTCCAGGTGTTTCTGAAACCATCCTGCTCATCATTTCTTATAACACATTAGTACTCCATTATTTATATACCACAACTTGTTCAGCCATTCTCTACTTGATGGGCATTTGCTTGATTTCCAATCCTTTGTCATCACAAACATAGCTGCTACAAATATTTTTGTACAAATAGGTCCTTTTCCCTTTTCTTTAATTTCCTTAGGATACAGATCTAAAAGTGATATTTCTGGGTCAAAATACCACATATTTTTTCTTTTCTTCCTTCCTCTCTTTCTCTCTCTCTCTCTGTCTGTCTCCCTCTCCCTCTAGCAATTGGGGATAAGCAACTTGCCCAGGGTCACATACCTGGTAAGTGTCTGATACTGGATTTAAACTCAGTTCTTCCTGACTCCAGGGCCAGTTGCTCTATCCACTGCATTACCTAGCTGTCACCATATACTTTTCAAAGTTTATTTGTATAGGTAAACTGTATGCACTTTGAAGTCCATGCAAACTAGTTTTCTTGTTTTTCTTTCAACCTGATGTTCTGTCTCCCATCTTCACGCCTTTACAAATATGGCCCATATGTCTGGAATGCATCTTTTTCTTATGGCAGCTCAGCTTCAGTACCAACGCCTACATGAAGTCTTTCCTGATATGCTCGGCAAGCAGTGCCTCCCTCCTTGTATTTATCTTGTTTATATTGTATATATTTCATAAATACTTGTATCTGTACATGCTGTCTCTCCCAATAGGATGTGAGCACCTCGAGGGCAGAGACCATTGGATGTTTGTGCTTATATCCCTAAGTACCAGCATACAATAGGCACTTAATAAAATTTTACTGATTGATTTACATGTAATCTCATTTTATATTCACAAAAGTTATGTGCAAGAAGTAGGAGAGTTATCATTCCTTTTTTACTGCTGAGAAAACCCAGAAAACCCAGAAAGGACCAGTACCTTGCCAAAGCCCTACTACTGATTAATGATGGACTTGAGATTAGAACCATGGTTTTCTCCCTTCTAGTTTGATTTTCTTTTATCCCAAACTGTACTGTGGTATCTATAGGAAAATGGGAAGGTCTCCTTTAGCTAAACTAAACTCTTTTTATACTGGAAATTGAGTTTGCAGTTGCTGAATAGCAGTATCTTTGCAGTTCCTGTGCTGCTAGTGTTGCAATAATGTATTGTCTTGTGAAGTGCTTTACTGTATTCTAGAAATAAAAGAGATACTTTGCTGAGCTACATTCTATTCTTTGAATATCACAACTAACCATCCCACCCATAAAATACAATATGTTATGAGAGAGAGAAAACCCCCCCACAAACAATGGTTTAAAGAGAGCAAATAGCACACACGAAAGTGGGAGAATGCTGAGTGCATTAAAGTTAGTACAAATGGTCACAGGCAAGGGTATTTTTCACTATGACAGAGTCTAATGATTTGTAATCATGAGACTATTGACAGGCAGAGGGGTGTAGTGGTTAGGGAGCTAACCTCAAACTAGTGAGACCTGGGTTCAAGTGCTGCCTTTGACACATTCTGGCTAAATTACAATTTTCCAGGGCTCTGAAAAACTCTCTTAAAATTCTAAGCTACAGAGAAGGTTTAGACCTGTTGGTAGAGGGAGTTTCCTTATTTGGAACTTCCCTATATAAATGGAATCACAGCTCCGTTTCCTAACCCTAATCAGCACAGAAATCCCACTAGAATGAAGCTAGCTACATCACACTGTGTTTTGGCTCACTGTGAGAGCCTGTTTTCTGAAGAGAAATCCATTGTAAAGCTTATAACTGATAGTAATTTTTTGTTCACAGTCCTTAGAAGCTCCAAGTTCATGCCTTCTTCTGTGAATACTTATTGACTATAGCTGTCTGTTTTATGTTTTTTTTCCCCCTTTAGATGTGTTTAAACTTTTAGAGGAGAAATTTAAGCTCTGATTCTTCTTTTTGCCAGGCCGTGGTACCGACTTTTGGGATAGTTTTTACTGAAGTCTTATAGTTTTCTGATTTCATCTAGGTAGTCAGTCAGCAAACATTTCTTGAGCACCCATTTTTTGCCAAGCACTGATCCAGAGGATGAGGCCAAAAACCAAAGTCAAACAAAACCAAGCCCCAAAACAAACAACCCCCCCCCCCACAACTGGACAGGCATATAACTTCTTTTCATAAGCTACTTGTCTCATTCTTAAGAGAAAGGCAAGATCATCTGTGCAGCTTTACCATTTGGAATGACTGAAAGCTAGCTACACTGGTTATATTCCAGAATGCTTTTGATCCAGAACTTGATTAAACTTTTTGCAACTTCAGAATGTCTCCAGATATTTGTCTCCTCACTCTCCATCTCTTTACTCCCACATTATTAATGACCTTGGCTGTTTTCAGGGAGGAATATCTTTCCAGTACTGACTCATTCATTATCCCTTGTTGGTTAGGATTTTTGCCAAACTTGCAACTGTCTTTAGGTGCTCCAATACTGAGCACGTTCTGGATGAGCAGTAAATATTAAGTAGCGCTTCAACTTGGATCATTTTCCCTTTCACTTCAAAGGTGAGAATCTTCTGGGTTTTGGACACCAAATCATGAAATTGTCCCACTGTTGAATAAATACAATTAAAAAATATCCAGAAACAACTTTATTAACAAATATATATAAATATAATATTGACATCTGTTTTTTAAAATGCAGTATTCCATATTCATAGTGTATCTCTGCTTTGGGGTCAGTCTTGGTCATTATAATTTCATAGGAGTGTTTTGATTATTTTGTTGCCCTTTTTGTTTACCTTATTGTAATCATTGTGGTTGTAGTTTGCCTAGCTTTGCTTATTTTACTTTGTGTCAATACACATAATCTCATATTTCTTTGTATTCGTATATTGTTCCATGTTTCTTTCTGTTCGTTGTGCACTCTATTTCTTTTAGCACAATAATATTATTCCATTAAGTTTATGTGCCACACAGTTTGCTTAGCTATTCCACAATTGATGAGTCTCTGCTATGTTTCCTGTCCTTTCTACTACAAAAATTGCTACTATAAATATTAGAGTGTTTATGGAGCCTTTTTTTTTGTCACTGACCTTTTTGGAGTATATATGCCTTGCACTATTCTCTCTGGGTCAAAGAGTTTGGTCATTTTTTGTTACTTAGCATCATTACAGATTGCTTTCCAGAATGTTTGGACCTATTAACAAGTCCCCTAAAAGTAAATGAGGGTGCTTATATTTCTATAGCCACTCCAACGCTATTCCCATTTTTTGTCATCCTTGCCATTCTGCTAAGTATTACTGTATGAGGTAAAAGTATGAGTAAAACCTTAGAGTTGCTTCATTTTGAATTTATCTTCTTATTAGGGATTAGGAGTTATGTTTCATATGACTAATAATATTTTGCAATTCATTTTTAAAAGAATTGGCTGCCTATATCCTTTACATATTTATCTATTGAAGAGTGACTTTTGGCCTTGTACATTTGTGTTGGCACCCTATGAATCTTCAATATCAGATGCTTTTTAGAGATATTAAATGCAAATATTTTCCCCCAATTGACCACTTCCTTTCTTATCTTAGTTGTATTGATTTTGCACAATCTTTTTTTTCAATTTTATTTAAACAAAATTATATTTTATCATTGATGATCATCTCTATTCCTTTTTTTTTGGAAATTCATAACTATGAAAATACTTGATTTGATTATCTTTTAAAAAATAAATGTTTATACATATCTTTCTTGTTTTACATCATCTACATTTTTCCTCTGGAAACCCTTTATTCTCCCTTTCAGAGGGCAATCTTATTTAATAAAGAATAAATAGACTTAAGAACAGAAGAAAAAAACCCAATTCAGCAAAGTAACCAATTTATCAAAAATATCTAATGTCTTATGTGGGATTCCATGCCAATGGCCCCCAAACTTTGAAAAGAAGCCCTGGGGATGGGAAGAAGAGTCTTCTCGTATCTTTTATTTGAGCTAATGTTGATTATCACAATTTAACAAAATTCAGCATTATTTTGTTTTGTCTTCCTGTCTTTCCATTGACGTTGCTATTGTTATCACAATGAAAACATTATATTATTTATCTCGTTCTGCTTATTTCACTTTTCATGAGTTCACATACATTTTTCTGTGATTCTCCATATCGACCATTTCTTACAGCACAGTAATACAGCACAGAATAGTCTATTATGTTAATGTATCTCAACTTTAATAATTTCCTTATTAGTGGGCATCTGCTTTCTTTCTAGTTCTTCATACCCACAAAAGTGCTATTATAAATCTTTTGGTATATTTGATTCCTTTCTTTATGTTTTTGACCTCTTTGGTCAATAAGCCTAGTAATAGGTTTCCTGGGTCAAAGGGCATAGACATTTTAGTCACTTTATTTGCATAATTCCAAATTGCTTTCCAAAATGGTTGAACCAATTCACAGTCCCATTGACAATGCATTACAGTGCTTCCCTCCTTCCCTCTAATCTCTCCAATATTAACAATTTCTGTATTTAGTCTTCTTTCTTAACTTGCCGGGTGTGAGGTGAAGCCTCATGATTATTTTGGTTTACATTTCTTTTATTTTGAGCCTTTTTTTCATGAGGTTGTTAATAGTTTGCAGTTCTTTGGGGAACTGTTTGTTCATAACTTTTGACCAATTTATCTATTGGGGAATGACTTTTGGTTTTATATGTCTCTATTATCTATCTAACTTAGATATCAGACCCTTATTGATTTATCTTCTAATTTTTTTTTAATGCTTTACACTGTAACAGTTAGGTCACATAGTCATATTGAACTTATGGCATTTAAGTAGTTTGTCTAAATCTAATTTCTGCCAAAACTTCTTTCCAGTTTCCCCAGAAATTCATGTCAAATATGGAATTTTTTTCTAAGTGATTTGTATTTTACAATTTATTAATTGCTAGTCAGTTGAGTTTAGTTGCTTATGTTTCTTCCTTATCTAGTTTGCTTTATACATCTACTTTTCTATTTTTTAACCATCATTGAATTATTTTGATCATTACTGATTTATAATATAATTCAGGGTCTAGAAGTAGATATTCTCCCTCTATTCCTACTTTTGTGTTATTTAGCTTGAAATTTTTTATTTGTCCAAATGAATTATGTTATTATTTGTTTAACACATTCCTTTTGAAGTTTAATTGCTATGGTATTGAATAGAGATAGATTTGGACCTATGATTTCATTGATATAGAGATCTACTCTGCCAGTCTCACTC
This sequence comes from Phascolarctos cinereus, assembly GCF_003287225.1. Classification (NCBI taxonomy): domain Eukaryota; kingdom Metazoa; phylum Chordata; class Mammalia; order Diprotodontia; family Phascolarctidae; genus Phascolarctos; species Phascolarctos cinereus. Next base: position 187,666,453 of record NW_027555514.1, read on the forward strand.
CAAAAATAAAAAGGGCCTGCGTAAGATTAAGGCACATTTTTTTTATTCTTCCTTGTTCAATTGGTTAAATTGAACAAAAAAATCTCGTCAATGAATGTCCAGTCTTTTGGTGATTTGTCTCTCCTCTAGGTTGTTTCTTTGATAATAGACCCAGTCTATTAAGACATGGACCCCACAGTATGTTTAAAGAAATTACAGGCAATTCAACAATATCAATACTAAACACGTAGGCACCAAATGACATGACATCCAAAAACATAGAGTTAATGAAACTGTACAAACATATAGATAGCATAACAGTAATGATAGGAGACAAATGTTTCTCTTTATGAGATGAACAAGTCTTAGAGAAAGGAAAAAGAAAATATACAACTAAAGAAACTGTTGGAAAACTTAGGGAATAAAGATTTGTAATGACTTGTGAATGGCGGCATTGAAGAATATGATATATTTCAGTACAACATAACACTTTTATAAAAAGTAGACCATATGGAGTGCACAAAGAAATTATAAATTATTATTAGAAAGACAAATTATTTTATATATCCCAACTCAATAAAAATAGTTATTAATACAAGGGGAGTAAGCAAAAGATATACCTATAATTTGAAACAATGACTATAAAAACAATAATTATGTGAAAAATGATAATAATGAGGCAATATATAAAATTTTTTTGGGACTCAGGTAAAGTAGGTTTTTGATGAAAAATTAGATCTTTGAAAACATATATTGATGAAATAGGAAGAGGGTTAATGAATTGAATATGCAACTTTTTAAAAAATGCGAAAATGAACAAATAACCCTAAAATAAGCACAAAAGAAAAACATTTTGAAAATTAAAGGATAAATAAATTGGAACACAAAAAAAAGAACTGATAAACTAAACTAAAAGCTGTTATATTTGAAAACAGTAGGAAAATTGATAACTTTTTTAGCTAGCCCTGCTTAAAAAGAAGGAAAATAAAATAAAAATGAGCAAGATAAAACCAAAAAAACCAGAAGAAATAAATAAAAGAATGATCAGAATCTATTATTTATTGTTATTAGTGAATGTAGTAACTTCTGGACCCATATTCCCAGAACAAGGCTGGTTAATCTTTTTTTTTAATAGTTCTGGGGGTACACCTGAATGGTTGGGTGTCTTTCTCTAATGTCATCAGACTGATCCTCCATTTTGGGTGCTTCATCCCAATTGTTAGTCACTCAGTTCCATTTAAACAATTAGCATTATTTATAATTTACAAGGGAATATTTACTTTGAAATATAACAATAGCAAAAATACAAATATTTTTCCTCAACACCTAGGGGCACTTATACCCTTATACCACCCCAGTCCCTGGGGAGAGTGGGTTTATGCTTAACATAGTTTCTATATAGCATTTACAGAACCTAGTTCATGTTCAAATTCAGCGTTGCTGCCAGATGAGTCTTCATTTCAGTTACTGTTGGGCTGGGTCCTGAAGCTCTTCTGGACATTGATGCTGGCTGGCTGCAAAACTTGATATGGCTCATGATCCTGACCTTTGGAAACTCACAAAGTTGTAGCCTTCAGTCCCTCCACTTAAAATGAAAGAACAAACTCCAAGGCAGTCAAAGAATCGAGGTCCATATACCCAGGGCCACTTGTAAGCCTTGAAAAGGAGAAGTCCTGAGACTCTCACCATTCTAGTCCATCTTATGTATTGGGGCTGAAGTTCAAATCTTATGACCTAAATCCATTTTAGTGGCTTCCTATTGCCTCTAGGATAAAACATAAACTTCTCTGTTTAGCTTTTAAAGACTGATGCAACCTAGCCCTACTTAGCTTTCTAAACTCATTGGATATTCCTCCCCCACCCAAACTGGTCTTCTTGCCTTTACACTAGCTCTTCTACCCATGCCTGGAATTCCTTACTTCCATGTCTCTATCTCAATGATTCCCTCTATTCCCATAAGTCTCAGGCACCATCTTCTGTAAGACTTTCTTCATTTCCTCACTCCTAGGGCTCTTCCTCCCAAATTACCATGTATTTAACTACTTGGCATATGATAGTATTTATTAACTTTATATTAATGCTGCCTATATTTCTGTACTTGTCTCATTCATTAGAATATAAACTGCTTTCAAGTAGAGATTATTTCATTCTTCTTATATCCCTAGCCCCTAGCAACATGCCTGGTCATTAGTGTTAATAAATAATAAAAAAAGTAATAAAATAAATAAAAAATAATAAAAAGTGCTTAATATATGTGTGTTGATTAATTGACTATGCAAGTTATTCTCAAAAATTGAGAAAGAAAAAATTCTTCCAAACTGCTTTCATAAAGAAAGAAAAAAAGGTTGATAACTTAAACCAGGGAAAAATAAAGCAAAGAAATAGAACTAAAGACTAATATCATTTGTGAATTTGGCTCAGCAATTTTAAATAAAGTACCAGCCAAAAAAAACCCCCTGTAGCAATCTATCAAAAAATTATTCACTATGATCAAGTTGGATTTATACCAGATATGGAAGAATGGTTCAGCTTTAGAAAAGCCATTAATCATGTGAAAAACAAACAAACAAAAAACCCCAGATAACATGACTATATCAGTCTTTAGAGAAAATGGCTTTGACAAAATACAATCCTCATTTATGCTTAACAAATAAAACCTACAAAGCACAAACATAGACATAGTCAACAAGCATTTATTAAGCACCTACTATATTGAAGGCACTGTGCTAAGCACTGGAAATGGCAAGAAAAACAAAGAATAGTACCTGCTTTGAAGGAGATCACAAACTAATGAGGGAGACAGTATGGGAAGAATTATGTACATACAAGCTATTCAAAGGATAAATGGAAGATAATCACTAGAAGCGGCTAGCACTAAGAGGGATTAGCAAAGGCTTCTCATAGAAGATGGGATTTTTTTTTAACTGGGATATGAAGGAATCCAGGGAAGTCAGGAAGTAGAAATGAGGAGGGAGAGAATTCCAGGCCTGGGGCTAGCCAGTGAAAATGACTGGAGTTGGGAGATTGTAGTGTCTTGTGGAAAGAATAACAAGGAAGCCAATTATCCCTGGATTCACAGAGGTCATGAGGAGGAGTAAGGTGCAAGAAGGCCTCTGAATGCCCAAACCAAGGATTTTTATCTTTGCTTCTGATGGTGACAGAGAGCCATTAAAGTTTATTGAATAGGGATTGGTGGTGGTGGTACAGAGAGATAACATAGTCAGATCTGTGCTTTAGGAAGTTTAATTTGACAGCTGAATAGAGGATGAACTGGATTAGGGATAGTCTTGAGGCCGGGAGACCAATTACCAAGCTATAGAAGTAGTCCAGGCTTGGGGTAATGAGAGCCTTCAATAAGCTGTGGCTGTAGTTGTGTCAGAGGGGACAAATGGGTGTATACAGGAGATATTATGAAGGTGAAATTGATAGGCCTTGCCAACAGATTGGATTTGAGGGGTAAGAGAATGAGTGGTTGGTAATTACATCTAAGTTGAGAGCCTGAGACTATGGTAGTTCTGAACAGCAATAGGGAAATCAAAAAGTAGGGAGGCTTTGGGGAGAAAGAAAATGGGTTTTGTTTTGGAAATGTCAAGTTTAAGGTATCCATGGGGCATTCAGTTCTAGATGTTCATTAGACTGTTGGAGACATAAGTCTGGAGATTAGGAAAGAGGTCAGGGTTGGATAAGTAAATATAAAAGTAGTCATTATAGATGGAACCCATGGAAACTGAGATCACCAAGTAAAATAGTATAGAGGGAGAAGAGGGCCCAGCACAGAGCAACAGGGGACACTTCCTTTGGTGAACATAACCTGGATAAAAATCCAGTAGAGACTGAGAAAGAATGGTCAGAAAAGTAGGAGCACAACTAGAGCAGAGTAGTATCTAGTGTCAAGGAAACCCAGAGGGAAGATGATGATCTATAGCGTCAAAGACTGCAAAGAGATCAAGAAGGAGAAGGATTGGAAAAAACTCATTAGATTTGGTAAATAAGAATTGCCAGTAACTTTGCAGTGGACAGTTTTGGTTTAATGATGAAGTCAAAAGACAGATTGTAAAGAATTAAGAGAGCAGTGGAGGCTTTGATTATAAATAACCTGCAGGTACAATGGATAGAGCTCTGGGCTTGAAATCCAGAAGACTCATCTTCCCAAGTTCAAATCCTGACTCAGACACTTGCTATGTGACCCTGGGCAAGTCACTTCATCCTGTTTGTCTCAGTTCCTTATCTATAAATGGGCTGGAGAAGGAAATAGTAAAATGCTTCAGTATCTTTATCAAGAAAACCCCAAATGGGGGTCACAAAGAGCCAGACGTGACAGAAATGACTAAACAATAACCCACTTGAAGCATTTGACCAAAAAAAAAAAAGGAGGAGAAATATGGGAAGATAACAAGAGGGGATGATGAGGATGAGCTTTTTGAGAAAGGGAAGCCGTGGGCATGTACAGGTATTTCTTTCACATTGTAGGAGTTAGGGGCCTGGCACCCTCATGATCTGGAAAATCTGTGTAAAATTTTCTGGCCCTCCCTTTGTACCAGAGAAGTCTGAATTATTAGAGTATTAAAAGATAAAATATGTTGATATTATGCAATATTATATATTTTCCTTATTTCTGAGTTTCTAAACTTTTTCTGTGTCATCTGCTGGCCTTTGCATGTCATTTTCAGCCTCTGCAATTCCTCCCTGCCCTGCCCTGCAAATTCCCATTTAATTTCTTACGCTGACTCAAAATATATCGAAACCATGATGTGGAAAGTCACAATATGGAAGGGATAACTGTACATAACCAGTAGGAAGCAATCAATAGACATGAAGAAAGAGAAATGACAGTGGGGATCATACAGGGTTTATCTGTTAAAGAATATGGTATAGAAAGGAGCCATTTATTCATGTAGAGGAGTTAGTCTTGGAAAGGAGAACATTCATCTTTTTGTGTGAGACAGAGTTGAAGGAAGAGATAGTTGCAGAGGTAATATGGGTAATATGAAATGAAGAGGAGGTGAGAAGAAGGAGCTCCTGGTAGAGGGCTTTAATAAGAAGATATTTAAAATGATTTGATAAAAATATTTCTCTACAACTAAAAATTAGTATTATCAAAAGATGTATTTTCTGATAAATTCAGTACATTCTGATAAAATAAGCATCATGGTAGAGCCACTACTAGCTAGTAAAAATCTGGGCACAGGGAGGCCTTCTTTATTTGTGACTTTTTGTGGCTAGATGGTTTTCCTCCTATATTTCTTCCTGGGCGGGTGAGGTCAGTGAGTGAGTACACTTCATATTTATTCTTGTAGTTCTCTACTCCCTCACTTCTCCCAATGGCTGGTCAGAGATGAGCTACAAGAATAGTGTTAGAGGTCAAGCAGAAATGTTAGGAGCCCTTGGAGATATGATATCTGCTGATATCATTTTGCAACTGTGAATACACTTCACCTAACATCATTAATTGACTCCTTGAAAACACTCTATCAACAAAGTGATGTTATAGGGGACAGTTCTATAGACAGTGCAGTGACTATTGTGACTGGGCTATCATCCAAATGACGTCACATTTCAGATTGAAAACTTTATGATAGAGTTTGATTGTAATGTATTAATGATGTTACTGCAAAATGATGTTGGTCTGAGCAATTTTAAGTAGAGTATACCTGTATTACTTTTCTCCAAATGTCTCTTTTTGCTAATTATTGGTATGCTTTGGCTATAGCTCTAATGTTGATAACTTACATATTTTTTAACAATCCTGAATATTTTGAATGTTCTGTTTCTCCCCCTTAATTAAGCCAAGGCGAGAAATATGACTAAGAGAGTAAATTTGGGTAGATGATTAGTGAAATGAGATAAAGTACTTGACTGGTGAGGGCCAGTGATCTTCATAATTAAGATGATGCAGCAAGGAGACTCTTTTAACTTCTTTTTTGTTTGTTTGTTTGTTTGTCTTTATCTTTTCAGGGAGTCTAAGAGTCGAAGATGAAGCCCAGGACAGAGTGCTACTCTCCAAAGTTCTGGTTAGTGCTGGCTGTCTTAGCAGTGTCAGGCAGCAAGGCCCGTGCTCAGAAGAGTCACCCCAGCATTGGTATTGCTGTCATCCTAGTGGGCACTTCAGACGAGGTGGCTATCAAGGATGCCCACGAGAAAGATGATTTCCACCACCTCTCTGTGGTACCTCGTGTGGAGCTGGTAGCCATGAATGAGACTGACCCCAAGAGCATTATCACTCGTATCTGTGATCTCATGTCAGACCGCAAGATCCAGGGTGTGGTATTTGCTGATGACACAGACCAGGAAGCCATCGCTCAGATCCTAGATTTCATTTCAGCCCAGACTCTCACTCCCATCCTGGGCATCCATGGAGGCTCATCTATGATAATGGCAGACAAGGTAAAACTGGGTTTCTGATGCCAAGAGATACCACATTAATTCTTACTGAAAGCAAATTTATTAAGTGCTAAAGGTTATAATTGCGCCTTGAGGAGGAGTAGGCCAAGGAGTAGGCCAAACTAATGGTTTGGATAATGAGTCTAACTAATTCAACTACATCTTGAATTGATGAGAAATGCTGTATATTAGATCATGAGAGATTATTTTTGAATATGAGTTATGCCAAGGCACAAAGATGGGAAAAGTACCTGGAAATGATTTGGGTGTTCTAAGGCATAAAACTTTAAAAATGTAGCTTTATTAATGGCTTTTGTTCTTATATCATGTCCATATATCCTTTTCCTATCCCTGCCTCCATTATTGACCCCCTCACCTTATAACAATGACAATAGCAACACAGCAACGAAAAGGTTTAGAAACAGCTTAAGGATATTTGTTTTGTGGAAATGAACTCTAGCCACACTTATAAGAACCCAGACTTTCAAGTGCCTTAGGAAGCTGAGAAATTCTACATTATGCTTGGATGGTTGGTCAGAGATTTCACCCAGGGATGTGTCTTGTGCAGGACACCTAATATTCTGGAACAGTTGTATGTTATTTGAAGCATCACAAAAGATGAGGAGTTCTCATTATTTCCCTGTTGCTCCTAGAACCTAATGTCATCATGTAGGCAGAATATATTGAGTGAGGAGCAATGAAGAAAGAAATCACAAGGTAATTTATCACAGTGCTTAGTTGCCAGGTAGGTATACCAAGTGGCCCTAAGAGCCTCTGCTTGACTCATTTCAAGGAAATTAGGATACCAAATAATGAGTGCTTTTTTTTTGGTATTTTCTTTTCTTTGTTTTTTCAGCCAAAAACAAGATTCATTAAAGATCTGCCATATTAACCAGACTCTTAAGAAATCTGAGCATCTGTGGGCTATTGGCTAGATTGTAAAAATCTGAGCAGTGGCTAGATTATAAGAATCAGAGCCTTTTTTTTTTGCTGTTTTCAAGACGGACAACATTGTGCATACTTAATATTCTTAGGTTGCTATTTGTGTTCAGGGTCTTCCAGAAACAAACTCTAATTGCCACGAAAGATAGACTATGTTTTCTTTTTGTTCTCTTGTTATGGCAGACAAGCAACATCCAGTGGGTGGTGCCTCCAAATATTGGTGTTCTCTAGTCAGGGGAGTTTGGGGTTATTTGATCTGATCAGAGAGCTTCTTTGTTACCTGCATTTATGTGAGATCCACCAAATTCTGTTGTCTTCTTTAATTTTCTACCTGTGGTTTCTTTGTCCTTGTAACTTAATCTGAGTGGATGAATTTGGATCATTCACTGTAGTAATTGGAATGTGGCTGCTGGGATTTGTGGACTTTAAAAATAAAGAAGAGACATAGTCAGTCTCCCTCTTATCCATTTCAGTTTCTCTATTTGGTGGCAAATACTTCTGCAAATGAATGATTGTGTGGTAAACTAAGTGTTCACACTAGGGATGAGAAAAGGAAATTTACCCATAAGACTTACTGTCCAAATGAGACACCATCCTCTCCCCATCTTATTTTTATAACAAAAATCAAACCAACACTACCATTCTTAGAAAGAACTTGTCAGTCAATTACCCTTTGACTCCACTAACCTTTTGTAGTGATGGATAATACCTGATTGCTAGTCAAGTTTCCATTGTTCTAAGAAATGCCGGAGTCCCTTTTGCTCTGATTCTGACTAACGACAGAATCATTGGAATTAGTTCAGAGGCATACATACCTCATCCTCACACCTTTGATTTATAGAAAGACATTTAGCTGAAGCCTTTATAAATATACAGCCTGGGATCAGGTCCAGCAAACCAGATTCTTCTGGTACTAAAGCTAGTGGTTGATGGCTCTTAATGCTCCTGTGAATTCCTAACTCCAACCAGTTTTACCCTTGAGCAGAATATCCTATAAAAACCTTTTTTAAAAACTTTCAGTCTTCAAAAAAGTAACTTTTATATATATATATATATATATATATATATATATATATATATATATATATATATATATACATGTCTATATATGTATATATATATACACACACACACATATATGTATATGTATATATGTATGTGTATATATATGCATGTGTGTGTGTGTGTGTGTGTGTGTGTGTATAAAACGATGTCCATGGTATTGATAGGGTTATGCAAAAAGTTGTGGCTTCCCTGTGTAGGAGAGAGCTTCTAAAAACAAAATACATTATTATGCTGAAATATGTCCAAAGTAAGGTATGGGTAGGGATTTGAAACCATACCCTTGGAAGACATAAGTATTTAGCCTGGATAGAATAGAAAACTTGGTAATGGTGGAAAAACTCTTTACATAACAGGGTTTAAACTTGTTTTCTTTAGAGTAGGTGGAGAGATCAGAAGAAGTAAGGACAAAGGGTGGAAATTACAGATTTCAGCTCTTTAAGGGAATATTTCCTAACAATAGAGCTATTCAGACATAAAAAGGATTGCCTTTGGAGGCAGTGAATCCACCGTCTCACTAGATATTTTCAGAGGGGATCAAGAAGATTCTGTTAGGGATGCTATAGGAAGCATTCCCTATCAGGCACAGGGTGGATGAGATTAGTGGTGTCAAACTCAAATAGAAAAGATCCCTGAAGGCACATATTGACATATAAAGTCACAAGTTAACATTATGTTATGTTGTATTTTTATTTCTTTTTTAAAGACATTACCCTATTACACTTCAAACCGATTTCAGGCAGCACTCAGGAATTTTCTTGGCAGTTTAAGGCCAGAGGGTAGTGCCTTCAACACCTCTGGATTAGATGTCTTTTGAGATTCTTTTCAATTCTGAGATTCTCTTACTTAACAGCTCACTTTTGTTGTGTATGATTTATTCATGGTCATACATCCAGTAAGTAGTGCAAGTCAGTATTTAAACCTGTTTCCTGACTCCATGAATTCCTCTTTTCCATTCCACTGCCTGATTTAACTACAGACTGAATAATCAATCCCTCAACAATAGGAAGCAGTTCATACAGCAGTGTTCAAATGGAAAAGAAACCCACGAGAGAGAGCCACCTCTCTAGCAAAATCTTCTGAGAGTTACTGCAACCAACATTTTGAAGTCAGCCTCAGGCTTAAATAACTTTTCACAGTGTCAAATAGCAATCTTCCCCTTATTCTCTGAGAAATAAGCCCCTGGGCAAGTTTAAAAACCAACAAACAATCATACAAAACCCTCAAAAACAGAACTCAAGTTTTTCTTTAAAAAAGAAAAGAAATGCACCACAGCTTGTGGAAGCCATTTTAAGAATAAGGTGGGAAAATTAAAAACTTTAAAAAACCCACAAATGTTAAAAAAAATTGTGCTGACATGTAATTGGGGAAAAATATATTAGAGAGTGTCAACCTAAAAGTTTGGTTAAAGAAGGCAAGCAAGTTAGGTGATACATGATTATATAGTTTATTCCCTTTTAGCTAGTGAATCATGTATACATGGGAGCCAGAATGTGATTCTGACTCAGAGGTTAAATAAAATGAGAAAGGTTTTATACAGTTTAGAGTGATCAGACTCAGGATGTCTGTTTTACAAAAAAAAAAAAAGGTATAGCCTCTGTATGTTTCTTAACATACAGCATAAAAAAAGGAAGTTTCTTAATTGAACAGATTGTAAATACAATAGAAGAACGTCAAAGTATCAATCAAAATTATAGATCCAGGATATGTGTTTCCTCTACATAACATATGTTCATAGGATACAAAGATAAGGAAAAGTCTCATTAATCAAGAGAGTGTCTGGTCCCAGACATCCTGGGCTTAGTGATAACGAACAGGAAGAATACCGGTCAGTTCCATCTGGTCCTGGAATTTGCTGACACAGGAAGGGGTGTTTTTAGTTCACTCAGAGAGAAAAGATTAATTTAGGGTTTTGGCTCTTATTGGAGCTCAATTGATCTTAAATGATTATCAAGAGAAAAAAGAGTAAGGGATAAAGGGTGTGGACATTTTGGCTTCCTCCAGGAATTAGGTAGGAGAGTATGTTTCTTATTCTAATTCTAGTTTTTAATATGAACAGTAGCAGAGTATTTGTTAAAGGCCAGTATGCATAATGGCATGGAAGTCCACATGCCCTTTGATCCAAACAGACATTATTCCTGCCTTCAAGGGACTTACAATCTAAGACAATATGACTTAGGGGACTTGTGAGGAAAGTCCTTTAATTGGAATGAGTCACCCAAGTGGCAAATAAATATATGGCCACTTTGTGTCACCTGAAGGTTCTCCTGTACCCAAAATAAGCAGCTATTGGATGTATTGAACAGACAGATTTACTCAATGTTTTGGACAAATAAATAGGTTAATCAGACACATAAATGTATTAACATCACATCTGTGTAAAGGGGTGAGTGTGTAGTGTGGGGTGCAGGTAGAAAGTTGTAAGAGTGCATGTATAAAAGAGAGACTTTGCTGGTTCATCATTGAAAACTCTGTAAAATGGAATTTCGCAGTTGTAAGGGACCCCAGCAGCCATCCAATTCAACCTATACTTGAAAAAGAATCTTTGCTACAAGAAATCCAATAAATGGTCATCTGGCCTTTCTCTGAAAACCTTCAGTGACAGAGCGAACCCACTATCTCCTGAGGCACCTGTTTGATTTTTCCATAGCTTTAATTGTAAGCGAGCTTTCTTACAAAAAGGTTTAAAGTTGCCCCCTTTTGATTTCTACCCTTTGCTCATTGTTCCATTCTCTGGGGCCAAACAAAACAAGTCTTATGATTTTAGGTGATGCTTGATTAAAAAAAAATTGAAAGCTTTCTTTTTTGAGCACAGTGCATAGAGTGCTGGGCCTAGAGTCTGGAAGAGTTAAGTTCAAATCTGACCTCAGACACTAGCTTTGTGATCCTGGGCAACTCTGCCTCAGTTTCTTCATCTGTAAAATGGGGATAGCACCTACCTCCCAGGGTTGTTGTGAGGACCTAATGAGTCAATAATTGTAAAGTGCTTAGCACAGTACCTGGTACTAGGGAGTACTGATGTATCATATCTATGCTTAGGTAGATTAGTATGGCAGTGAGATAAAAGATGTTTTGATAGGAGTGGTGGCAAGGACTAGTAGAAGCAGGGTTATTTTAGGAGGTTATTTCCATAGCAGTGGGAATAGATGAGAGATTAGATTTGGGAGGTATTTTGGTGATAGATATACCCTCTGGATATCCTGTTAAGTCAATTGTATACACTGAGGAAATACAGCAATCCCTGACATCCTGGCTCTGTGGTCAAGTCACTTAATATCCATAGATTTTCTTCCTTACCAGCAAAATAAAACAGCTGTAAAAGGTGAATTCTAAGTTCCCTTCTAGCCTTAAATCTCGGATACCATGATGGGCCAGTCCATACTCCCCAATACCTCATGGCTGCTTTCCCACATCATGAAGGAGCACAGTCTCTGTCTCTTTCATTTTCACCTTGAACATGCATTTTATTGCTGCAGAATGACTAGGGAGAAATTTCTCTGTCAACAGCAGCCCTCTACAGTTGGGGATCCTATTAGATAACAATGGCTGACATTTATATAGTGGCTTAAGGCTTTATTGCTCTGCACCAATTTCTTCATTTCATCCTCAGGACAATCTTGTGTAGTGGGTGATGTTCTTCCATGCTAGGAGTCCTGAAGGTGAAATTGCCATGTTGTAGATGTAGCTGATAATCTCTATGTACTAGCATTGCTCCATACCCAGTGCTGGATAGCTACCCTGTGTCTCCATCTGCTAGAGAGGACATAAAGACTCTAGGTCCAGTCTCTTCTCCTTTAAATAAACATTTCTTTGACTGCTTTCTCAAGGTATCGTTTCACCTTTATCCCTGTTCATTGCCAAACTTATTGAAAGAGTGGTCTCTTTTAGGAGCTTGATGACTCCTAACCACTTGTAACTTGACTTCTTTTCTCTGGAGTCTGATGAAACTGTTATTTCAAAAGGTACCAACAACCTCATATGCATTTTTTACAACCTCTTATAAATGATCTGTACCTTGGCTTCAATGAAGAAGTTTTCCCTGATATCTCACCTATCTCTTTGAGTGTTTCTTCTCTTTCTTCTTCCTTGACCCCTTTGACTCCTGTCTTTCCCTAAATGCAAGCATTCTCCAAAGTTGTCTTTGACCTTCTTCTCTTCTACTTCTACATTCTCTCCTTTGGTGATCTGATTTTCTTCCTCTGTTTTGACTGTGATGTCTATTTGGATGACTCCCAAACCTATATCTTTATTCATGACCTCTGTCCTGGGCTTCTGACCTGAATTGGAAGCTACCTCTTGGAAATATCTGTCTCCCTGGCACCTCAAACATACTCAAGTACAAAACTGAGCTCATCATCTCTTTCTCATGTTCTCTCTCTCTTTCCCTGCCCCCTTCCCAAAGCTCTCTCTGACATCTTAATTTCTATTTCTGGCACTACCATTCATCCTTCCAGTTTTCCATGCTCTAAACCTCAGTGTTATCTTCAACTCTTCCCTTTTCCTCACCTCCCACATCTAATCACTAAAGGCTGTCAATTTGTGCTCCCACTACCATCACCCTAATTTAGGCTCTAATTACTTCTCACATAAAATGTTATTTAATTGCCTCCTGATTGGTCTCTCTGTCTGTAGTTTCACTTTTTCTAGTCCAACCTATCTGTACATCTATTCAAAAGAAATGCATAGTAGTGGCTACATCAGTCCATTGCTCAAAGACCTTTATCGGCTCCCCATTGTCCATGAAATAAAATCCGAACTTCTGAGGCAGGTGCGTGAGACCTTCCCTAATCTGACTACAAACTGCCTTTCTCACCTAATCTAAGGTGACTCAATATCCAATAATTTATGTTTCAGCCAAACTGAACTATTAATTGGCCTCCAAACTCCATACTTCCCCACTTCTGCCCACATTATTTCCTGTATTTGAATGACCATTTTAAATTTCCCTTTCATCCCTTTTTATTAAAATCAAATGAGCTAATTTTAAAGTATCACATAGTTATTTATTATTATTATCATTAAAATCTTACTCAAGGGGTGTCTAGGTGGCACAGTGAATAGAGCTCCAGCCTTGGAGTCAGAAGCACCTGAGTTCAAATCTGGTCTTGGACACTTGACACTCACTAGCTGTGTGACCCTTGGCAAGTCACTTAACCTCGATTGCCTCACCAAAAAAAAAAAAGCAAAAAAAAATATTACTCACCTCTTCCATGAAGCTTCAGAGCATCCTCACAGCTAAAAGTGGCCTTTGCTTCCCCTGAGCTCTTCTGGTACCTTACATTTTTGTTTTATGCTCTGTATTATAGTTATTTGTCAATCTTTTTTTTTCCTGTATGAGATTGTAAGCTTGGTAAGGGCAGGAAGTTTGCTTTATTTATCTTTGTATTCCCCTGACCACTTGCAATAGTTCTCAGTATTAGTTCCCTAATAAATGTGAGTAGAATGAAGGTGAGCACCAGTAGAAAACATCCCTGCAATTGCTTAAGAAAAAACAATCTGCAGCAAAAGGAAAGAAAAAACAAGGAAATACCCTCTTAGGAATTTGCAATGGAAGTCTGTTTAAAGTCTGTGATCAAAAAAGTTTAAAAATGTGTAAGTTGCTTTTTGTTACTGCCCCACCATTTTGTTTTCAGACTGGTTATTTGTATGTAATTGGTTTAGGTTACCTGAGACTAGTGATTTACAAAGCCTGAGTATATCTGGATAATGAACTCATGTTGAAAGCTTTTCATTGTTTTCTTCCCAGAAGGGCTTTCTGTTGTCTCACTGAAGCCTGTCCTGGGCTTTCAACATTTGAAAAACCCTAAAAGGAAGGGGAAAAAAAAACTTTTTTGGTTCCTTTCTGATTCCCCTGTATTCATAAGATCATAGGGTTTATAGCTGAAAAGAACATGTGAGTCTATCTAGTCAAATTCCTTATTTATAGATGAGGAAACTGAGACTCAGAGCATGAAGTCACTTGCTCATGGCCACATGCTTAATAATTAGCAAAGCTGGGGCAGCTAGGTGGTGCAGTAGATAGAGCACCAGCCTTGAAATCAGGGGGACCTGAGTTCAAATCTGGCCTCAGACCAAATACTTGACACTTACTAGCTGTGTGACCCTGGGCAAGTCACTTAACCCCAATTGCCTAAAAACAAAACCAAACCAAACAAAACAAAACAAAACAAAAAATTAATTAGCAAAGCTAAGGTTAAAAACCAGTTCCTTTGACTCTCAGTCATTGATCTTCATAGTACGTCATGTTATCCAGTCCCATTTCAGAGTTTTCCTTTTCAGGTTTCTGGACACAGAAGGACACCTCACTTTAAAGACATCAATTTAGACCTTTAAAGGGAAGTAATCTCTTTACAAGCTGATTATACCCTCAATCACATGCCTAGACACAGAATTTCCTCATATATAAGATCCTGACTCAGTTTAAAGGCTCTTTATGAGCTAGCCTTACCTTTAATCTATTTCCAAACAGAGCAACACCGACTACCCCAAGGCCTTCCTATGCTCTGTACTCCATGCAATCTTGGGGAAATCACTTCATCTCTCTCTGCTTTCCTGTAAAATAGTAAGGTGAACATAATCATGGTGCCACCTTCACATCCTCTTGATGTGTTTTGGCTATACTACACCCCATAGAGCATCTGTGGAATTAAACTACTCTTCCTGGTTACTTCTGAAGGGCCACTTGGGCTCTGGTCAGCACTGAAGGACTGTTGGAAATAAGGCAGTAATTCTTTGCTTCCTGTGACAGAAGGGTGCAAGGGATGTGTCAAGAGAGGATTGCTCGATGAGCCAAGAAGCACCTTCCTTTTAGTTAGAGAGAGAGACAACTTTCTTTCTCTGTCTCTGTCTCTGTCTCTCCTTTTCCCTCTCTGCTGTCTTTCTCCCCCCCACTCTAAGCATGTGGGGACTTTATGAAGCTCCCTCTTCAATTTCTCATGGGGGGGGAAATAGGTTATCTCCCCCTCACCCTCCAGCACCTATGGTGACACCTTGTACATGGCAGCTAGAGTCTATGCTAGTTTAGTATGACCTTGGGAACTCAAAGTCCCAAATTATTCTGCTTTGTATTTCTTTCCTTGAGCTTAGGTGACTCAATAGCAATCCTGAGATGGATGGATGTTTCCAGCTTAGGTCCCTCTATCTGAGTTTACTGGCAGGTGGAAGAGTTTTTTGCAGCTACACTATTTTTGGAGAAAATGACCACCACCAGAAAGGTAGTCTAAACCCTTGCTTGACTGGCTAGAACACATGGCCTTTGAGGGAGTTGCTCAGAAAGTGAGGAGCTTAAAGGTGAAAGTGAAATGTCTATTTAGTAGTACCACTAAGTTTCTGTGCTTTAGTGTTTAAACTATCAGTTTTCCAAGAGAGTATAATAGGAATTATAAGTTACTATTTCATGTTTCAAGTCCTTGCTGCTATAAATCTTTTGTACTTTAATAATTTATTTTGTGTGGAGGAAATAACTTTGCTATATATGATTTATATTGCACATCATATATCTTTTGTCACCTTTTTGGGAAGTCTCTAGACATGAGTCAAGCCTAAACTAGCTGTAAGTGGTTTTCCTGGGGGTTTCTGAGGTGGGGGTATAAAAAGTCAGAGAGTAAAAAGCCTGACCCACCCTTCTGAGGTCAGGCTGTCTCAGGGTTAAAATCAATCTGGGTGTGAACCTAGAGCTAAGGCATCTTAGTGGGAGAGACCATCCCCAGCCCTCTGGCTCTGTACTGGTATGTTGTTTCATAGGAATAATATCTCATTAATTTTTTCAGCAAATATTTTTAATCAACTGATTAATCATTTCTTATTTGCTGTAAGGACAGATAAAGTGATATATCCCAAAGCACTTTGAACTCAATATAAAGTACAATTATTTTAGGTTATGATGTTACTTATTTTATTGCTTTAACTTTTCTTCCTACATTTTCTCTGATCTCTATGGATATCATTTACTAATATGGTGAGAAATCCATTAGTTACATACACATTGAGCCTAATGTTCCTGAGAAAGTTTTAGAACAGAATCATATAAACTTACAGTGCTCTTTGGTATACCAACCACTAGGTTGGGAATTGCAGGGATTCATTTATAGTCCCCCTCCTGCCATTATAACTAGATATGAGCTACCTCAATTTCAGAAGCATTTATCAAACATCTATATTTGTATGATACTGGGCCAAGTGCTAATACTGTCAGATACTCTTTTATGAGGATAAAATGAGGTAATGGATGTGGAAGTACTTTGGAAAGTATAATGTTACACATAAAAGGTGTGGCTGTTGTCCTTTATTTTGAGGAAGGGACAACAAGAGGAGAAATGTGACTGGAGGAGATAATATTAGCATTAGCATTAATGACTTACTAGGAGTGGGTGATGTTGCAAAAGGATTAGGCAAGAGGCATTTAGAGTTTGCATTTGGATTATCATCTATGGCAGTAAAGGGAAAAGGATAGATATGTGGTATGTAGCTGAGATAATGGCAAGACCTGAATGCAGATTGAATATATAGGAAAAAAGGACAGTTGATCAAGGTGTAATGCTCTACCCCATGTCTTTCTTTTACATATGAAGACATTACATTTAGGACTACTGCTTTATTTATCTCATTTTTGCATTTTCACTTGGATGGTTGGGAAACAAAAGATATTTCATTAGCACCTGGGTGTCATTATGCAAAATTTCTGTGTATGGAAGTTTGGCATTCATGCTTTTCCTGGCTCTCTCTCCCCCAAGCATTCTATGTCCTCATGTTCCCCTTTGGCCATAGCCTTCCACTTTAGTAGCTTACCCAGGCCTCTCTTCCCATAAGCTATTCATGAACCTATGTTATTCCTCTTTTTCATCTCCCAAATAAAATCTCATCCTTGTGATCAGTGGAATTCTGCTATTAAGAAAAAAAAAGTGGGTTGATTATATAATTAAAGTAAGTAATTTACACTAAGGTTTGAATCACACACAGGCTTAACCATTCCTTGGGGGGTATTTGCATTTCAAAACTTCACCTTGCTAACCTCAATGAATTTCTTGCTTTCCACTCAGTTTTATTACATTTTTAAGCTCCTTAAGAGAAGAGACTTAAAAAAAAAGATACTGGTGTCTAGCATAGTGCATTGTACTTAGGTAAAATAATTTTTGTTGATTTGAGCTGATTTGAATTCCTCCAAATATAATCAATCAATTAGTCAAATATATTAATGAAACATTATATGTCAGGTTCTGTGCTAGGTGCTAGTACAAAATCCCAAAATGAGATGGTCCTTCCCTTTAAGAAGCTTATATTCTACTGGAAGGATATAGCATGTTCACAGATAAGTAAATCCAGGCTAAAAGCAAAAGAAATATACCATGATGGGGTAGAGTGGAGGGAAGCTTGTATGGAAAAACAGCTGGGGAAATCGGGAAAAGTCTCTTTTTTTAATATAGATTTATTTATTTTTAGTTTTCAATATTCACTGCCACAAGTTTTTGAGTTCCAAATTTCTCACCCCTCCCCCCCACCCAAGATATCATGCATTCTGAATACCCCTTCCCCTGGTCTGCCTTCTCTTCTATCTCTCCCCCCTCCCTTCTCTTATCCCCTTCCCCTTCTATTTTCCTGTAGAGCAGGATAGACTTCTGTACCCCATTTCCTGTATTTCTTATTTCCCAGTTGCATGTGAAAACATTTTTTTTAAAACATGTGTTTTTAAAACTTTGAGTTCCAAATTTTCTCCGTTCCTCCCTCCCCACCCACCCTCATTGAAAAGGCAAGCAACTCAGTATAGGTTGTACATGTGCAGTTATGCAAAACACTTCCTTAGTAGACATATTGTGAAAAACTAACTCTATTTCCCTTAATCCTATCCTGCCCTCCCATTTATTCTATTCTTTCTTTTGACCCTGTCCCTCCTCAGAAGTATTTGCTTCTGATTACCCTCTTTCCCAATCTGCCCTCCTCTCTATCACTGCCCTGCTCTCTTGTCCCCATTCTCCCCCTATTTTCCTGTAGGGTAACACAGATTTCCATACCCAAATGAATGTGTGTGGTATTCTCTCCTTAAGCCAAATCCTATGAGAATAAGATTCCCTCATTCCCTCTCACCTTCCCCTGTTTCCCCTCCACTGTGAGAGACTTTTCTTTTCTGTTTTTTTTTGTGAGATAATTTACCCCATTCTACCTCTCCCTTTCTTCTCCGAGTATCATCCTCTCTCATCCCTTAATTTTGTTCTCCACATATGACCCCTTAATCTTCAACTCACCCTGTGCCCTCTATCTATCTATCTATCTATCTATCTATCTATCTATCTATCTATCTACCTATCTATCTATCTATACATACATAAAATCTTTTTCCTTCAACTACCCTAATACTGAGAAAGTTCTCATGAGTTACAAATATCATCTTTCCATGCAGGAATGTAAACAGTTCAATCTCAATGAGTCTCTTATGATTTCTCTTTCCTGTTTACCTCTTCATGTTCTGCTGCAGTCCTGTATTTGAAAGTCAAATTTTCTATTCAGCTCTGGTCTTTTCATCAGGAATGCTTGAAAGTCCTCTATTTCACTGAATGACCATTTTTTCCCCGAAGGATTATACTCAGTTTTGCTGGGTAGGTGATTCTTGGTTGTAATCCTATCTCCTTTGCCCTCCGGAATATTATATTCCATGCCCTGCGGTCCTTTAATGTAGAAGCTGCTAAATCTTGTGTTATCCTGATTGTGTTTCCACAGTACTTGAATGTTTCCTTCTGGCAGCTTGTAATATTTTCTCCTTGACTGGGAACTCTGGAATTTGGCTATAATATTCCTAGGAGTTTTCCTTTGGGGATCTCTTTCAGGAGGAGATCGGTGGATTCTTTCAATTTCTATTTTGCCCTCTGGTTCTACTATATCAGGGCAGTTTTCCTTGATAATTTCTTGAAAGATGATGTCTAGGCTCTTTTTTTGATCATGGCTTTCAGATAGTCCAATAATTTTTAAATTCTCTCTCCTGGATCTATTTTCCAGGTCAGTTGTTTTTCCAATGAGATATTTCACATTGTTTTCTAATTTTTCTTTTTCTTTGGATTTGTTTTACAGTGTCTTGATTTCTCATAAAGTCACTGTCTTCCAATTGCTCTATTATTATTTTTAAGGAAGTATTTTCTTCAGTAATCTTTTGGACTTCCTTTTCCATTTGGCCAATTTTTCTTTTTAGGGCATTTTTCTCTCATTGGCTTTTTGGACCTCTTTTGCCATTTGGGTTAGGCTGTTTTTAAGTGTTATTTTCTTCAGTATTTTTTTGGGTCTCCTTTAGCAAGCTGTTGACTTGTTTTTCATGATTTTCTTGCATCACTCTCATTTCTCTTCCCAGTTTTTCCTCTACTTCCCTTACTTGCTTCTCAAAATCCCTTTTGAGCTCTTCCAAGGCCTGGGACTGATTCATATTTTTCTTGGAGGCTTTGGATGTAGGAGCTTTGATTTTGTTGTCTTCTTCTGGTTGTATATTTTGATCTTCTTTTTCACCAAAGTAAGATAATATAGTCTGACTCTTTTTGCGCTGCTTGCTCATGATCCCAGCTAATTACTTGAGTTTTAAACTCTTTGTTAAGGTAAGAGTCTGCTTCCCCATGTGGAGAGTGTACTGTCCCAAGCTTCAGGAGTTTGTGTAGCTGTTTTCAGAGATACTTGTAGGGACTTGTAAATTTTCAGTTCTTCCAAGGTGGTGTGATAAGGGGCGAGGTGTTTACTCCTTTCCTGGCCTGTGACCACAAGTATTCCTTTCTGTCTCATAACTGTGAGGAGGGGTTCCTCTTCACAGCCACTACAAGCTCCACCACAGCAGCGCTCCTTCTCACCCCAGCACTGCCGTCCAGAACTGTGACCCAGATCCACACATGGGCAAAGCAAGAGATTCCTGCCTCAGCACTGGCAAAGAGATCCCTGCAATCCCTCTCTGATCAGCCACTGGATTCCCCCTCAGTCTGTGGGACAGAAGCTCAGGAAGCAGCTGCCCCCCCCCAGGTCCACGCTCTTGGGGAATGGAGCTGAAACCCCACCTTCCTCTCTGACTACCGACAGAAACAGACTTTTCCCACTGACCTTCTAAGTTGTCTTTGGCATTGGTGGATTGAGGAGTCTGGAAACCTCCACAGATGCCTGGGATTCAGTCCTCTGAGGCCTGCTCCAGGTTTGCTGCGGCCTGCGCGCCCATGCTGTGCTGCGCTGTACTCCCAGCCCGGCGTGATACACCTTTCTGATCAATCATCCAGGTTGTCTTGGGCTGGAAATTTGTTTCGCTCTGTCTTTTTGTGGGTTCTGCTGCTTCAGAATTTGTTTAGAGCCATGTTTTATGAGTATTTGGAGGGGTTTGAGGGAGAGCTCAAGCAAGTCACTGCTTTCACTCAGCCATCTTGGCTCCGCCCAGGAAAAGTCTCTTGAAGGAGGTAGCATTTAAGCTAAGCCTTGAAGGGAACAAGGATTTCCAAAATGTGGAAGTGAGGAGTGAGTGCATTCCAGACAAGAAAGACAGCCTATGGAAATGGAAGGTCATGTGTGGGTAATATCAAGAAAGAAAAGTTTAACTGGAATATAGAGTGCATGAAGGGAAGTCACATATAGTCAGATTGAAAGATAGATTGGAGTCATATTGCCAGTGGCTTTAGATGCCAAACAGAGCATTTTTCTTTTATCCAAAAGGCAGTATTGAACCTCTGAAGCTTTTTTAAAAGGAGAGTGGCATGGTCAGATCTATACTTCAGCCTAAGCACAAGGTTCAACAGCAGAAAGAGAGAGAACAGAGCTCGTAAGGCAGTCAGAGAAACATCAGTATCCCATAAACATACAAAGAAACTGAGTCTGGATCCTATATTTTAGGGAATCATACAGGAAAATTGCTCAAAAATATTACACGGTGCAAATCTACAGAATCCACAGGACAAAGGATCATGCTGCTTCAGGAATATAGTTACTAAGTTTCATTTTTAGAAATAAATTTCCAAACAGGAAAGAACAAACAGTTTTTGTAACCAAAATTGCCTATTCAATTTCTACAACACTACTGGAGATTAGAAATAAGAGTAACAGATTGAATTAGGTATAAGAAAAAAAAAACAAAGGAATTGGTCAGTACTGCAGGATTGCTTAAAACTTAGCATAAAAAGGCATTTCTTTAGTGAAGTTAGAAAATGAAATTTTTTCCTTCCTAGAAAACCAGAACTTGGTTCAAACTTACTGTTTGACTAGCAATTTGACCAAATAGCTAAAATTTAAGAAGATAATCTAGACTTGAACAAGTAAGGAGTAAAGGTTCAATATAGTGCAGTAAAAAAAGCTCTGAATTTGAAGCCAGAGGGCTGAAATTCGAATTCTACCTCTGTGATTTGGGTAGTCATTTCATCTCTGGGCAAGTTACTTAATCTCTCTGGGCTTCAGTTTCTTCATTTATAAAATGAGAGAGACCACACAGTTAAAGCTGGAAGGGATCTTAAGAGGCCATATAATCCAATTTCCTCTTTTTATAGGTGAGGATTCTAAGGCTTAAAGATTTGTCACGTTGCTGGTAAGTGTGAGAGGCAGTATTTGAACCCAGGTCTTCATGACTCTGCACCTGGAGCTCTATCCAGTATGCCAGATGCCTCTAAAGTCCCTTTCAGCTCTAAATGTATGATGCTACCATCTAGTGTTTTTGTGCTATAAATTCATTTATATAAAGTTATATACTTATAGAAATGCATGGCTTTCAGCCATATTTAATATAAGGGTTATTGAAAACACAAAGACTAATTTTTAAGGAAGAATCGCCCAAAAAGGAGCAGAGGGAACTAGATCATCTTGAGGACTAAAGGGATACATAGAGAGAAGTGCCTCAACCTATATGATATCTCTAGCAGGGCAGAGGAGAAGGGCTAAACTGAGAAGTCCTTTTGTCTCTTACTTCATCAGTCCATTAACCAGGGGACAAAGGCAGTCCATGTTACCTATACTCTAGGAGAAGGAGACAATTTTAGTCACTCTCAGTCATCTATTGACCTAGAAACTTAACAATTATAACCTTGATTGTTAATAGCATAAATTTACTAATTAAAATAACATTATAAGATGACTTAAAAAACAAAACACTTTTCTGTTTATATGAAGCACATCTAATTCATAACGACTTATTTAGGTTCCAAGTGAAGGACTACAATAAAATATATTAGGCTTCAGCTAAATCCAGAGACAGGAGGAATTATAATCATAATTTTGGTCAAGGCAAGATCAAACTAATACCATTATGGACATTATATTATGAATAAAGACATTAAGGACAAACACTAATAATATTAAAAATGCATGCACCAAACTGTGTAGTGACCAAGTCATTAAAGGAAAAGAATAACTGAAATGAAGAAAGAATTGTATGAGATTGTTGTAGGTGACTTTAATGTTCCTCTGTCAGATGTGAACAAATCAAATTGAAAGTGACACAATTGGAACATTATAGACTGGAGAAAAGGTGTTGCCCAAAACAAAACAAAGCAATAATGTGTGATAGATCTATGGAGAAATATGAATGAACCTTAGACAATTACATGCATTATTCAGTTTTCCTTGGGATTTATACAAAACTTGATCATCTTATTACGTGATGAATTTATAAAGAAAAAGAAATGCTATACTTTTATATATTGTAACATAAAAAGCATGTAATTAGCAAAAAAAATCACTCAAAAGATACAGACTTAAATGTTGACTAAAAATAGTATCCACAAAAAATGAGTGAGTCAAAGAAGAAATCATAGAAACAACAAAAATATACTTAAGGTAATGATAATAATGGGATAACATAACAACATTTACGGCATACTGATAAGTAATACTAACAATGAACACTTATATCCCTCAACACTTATATTAGCAAAAAAGAAAAAAACTACTAATAAAATAAGCATTCAATTAAAAAAAAAACTATGACAATCTTTAAATTAATAAGCCACCCAAAACACAAAAAGAAAAATTTTGAAAATTAATGATGTGCTTAAAAAGAATTAAATGATTGACTAAAAGATAAAGATGGAAAAAACCCCACCAAAACTTACAAGCCATTAGTTAATTTGATTTCACAACAGATATGTAAATCTAACAAAATTAAAAAATTGAAATTCCATAACAAATGGAAATTTCTTGAAGTATTCTAAAACATTATTAAAAGGTTTGCTAATTAATATTAGAAAAAAGAAATAATGACCACAGAGAACCAACATGGCTTCATCACTAATAGGTAATTCACATTAATTTCATTTTTTACAGGGTTATTAGACTGGTAAATAAGGCTTTTCTGATGCTTTTCTTATGGAAAATATGGAGAAATATGGGTTGGATAATTGCATAGTTAGGTTAATTCATAAATACCTGTTTATGTGGAAGGTGACTAGTCATTGTCCTCATTGTCATCCACTGATGAGAGTTCTGCTGTGACAGTGAAGGTGTCTTTTTATATAAAAGGGAGAGGAAGAAGGTCAGTGGGGGGAAAGGAAACAGAAACATCTCTATTAAAATCACATTTGAGGATGACATAGGATCATAGCTCATAAGATAATATAATTTAATGCTGAAACAGATCTTAGAGATAATTTATTCTAACCACCTCATTTTAGTTTCATTTTAATGCATTTTGTTTATATTGTTTGTCTTGAATCACAGTTACTTTCCTCCCAATCCTCCAGATTGAACCCTTCCTTGTCACAAAGAAAAATGATTAAGCAAAAATATTCCTGGGAGAAACTTAATTTCATGGTATACATCATATTCTGACCTAGTAGTCTCCCACTTTATTCAACAAATTCTACATGGATAAATGAATTAGATGTAAAAGTGCCACTATCAAAAAGCAGAAAATTAAAGATTATACATTTCAGCACTGAAACGATAAACTAGATGTGACATAGAAAATATAAAAGTAAATAAGTTCAATTATAGAAAAATTAGAAAAAACCCTTTGCATAAATAAAATAAATGCTCCTAGAATAAAAAGTAAAGAAAGCACTAGAAAAATATTGCAAAACCTCTAAAATCTATAGGGAATTGACAAAATATTTAAATTTTAGAGACATTTCCCAGTAATTAAATGGTCAAAGTTGAAAAGGCCAAAAAGTTTTCAAAAGAAGAAACACAAAACATCAATATCCATTTAAAATGCTTTACAATTACTAAATCATCAGAGAAATGCAAATTGAAATTGCTCTGATCTAAATACCACACAGCTATTAAATTTTCAAATCAAACATTTAATTAAATAACAAGTATTTATTAAGCACCTACTATGTTCCAGCCATTGTGCTATGCACTGGGGACAAAGGTAGCAGAAGACAGAAAACTTCAAAGTTGGAGAGTTTGATGACAAACATCTACTCTAACTTGTTACTTATGAGCTGACCCAATCAATTTCAGGGGGAAAATGAATTATGCAAGAAAAGTTACAAAATTATTCCTATCTTTTGACCAAACACTCCTACTATTGGATTTGTGCATCAAGGAAATTACTTAAAAGAAGACTTATCTGTATGAGAATATTCATAGCTGCAACATTTGTAATAGCAGAGTCTCTGTGCCCAGTTATTGATGGCAATGATTGAATTAATTGTCATGAAGACTTTAATGGATTATGCCATCAGCAACAATGTTTAAAAATAATTCAAAGAAAAACAGGAAGATTTGTATGAAGTGATATAAATAAAACTGAGGCACAAGAACATACACAGTCACTACTACTCAAGACCTCTTTCAATAGCAACAAGTCAGATAAACACACAGAACAGTTTTGTTACTAATTCATAACATGCACGTTTCCTTTCTTTAACAAATGGAAAGTGTTAAATTCTAAGTTTGAAGGTGTTATCTGTCCCAGTTTCTCTTTTTGTTGTTTTGGTTAACTGCTTTCAGGTATTATGCATTATTGGGGATTCTCTTGTGAGTTTTGCTGGGGTATTGTATGATGTGTTGAAACAAAATTTTTCAAGGAAAAAAAAACGTGAAACAAATTTAGTCAAGGAAAAAACCCTCAAGGCTATGAGGTAGGTGTGGGAGCAAAGTGGCATGCATCATGTGTGGATGGTGAGGGTGGTAGGACACATATGGATGGTCATTAATACAGTGCAGTAGCCAGCAAATAAGGCTTACATTGACACTAGGGTTCCTGTCATACTTAATCTGTTGGGCAGTAGGCTCTTTAGAAATCTCTCTGTTGGGGGAGAGGGGGTATCAAACACTCCCCATGTATTCTGCTGCCTAGGCAACAGAATTCATGGAGGTGTGGGGAAGTATCAACCCTTTAGCCTTTCCAGCATCATGTTGCCAAGACAACAAGCTTCTGTGGGGAACTGGAGCCTTAATGCAGCTCCTGCTTGCTGCCACCACCCACTCGCGCCTCCTACTCTGGCTGCCTACTCTATTTCCGAAGCTTGCCATCTGCACCTCATTATTCCCATTGCCTTTATGGTTCCAACACCTGGACTGCTACATAGCTTCAGTTCATCTCCTTGCCATGAAATGCTTTTCCCTCAGCATTCCACATTACATATTTGTATCCATTTCTGGTGAAAAGCACCTATGGTAACATTTTAGAAAAGCAAAGACTTATGATTTGGGGAGGTAAGGGGATGGGGGAAAGAGGAAGTTAATGAGAAAAGAGAGAAAAGAAGGAATTAGATTAACGGAGGTAGGAAAGGGGAGTAAGCTGGTTTTCATTGTACAATATATTGTTTATGTCTCTTCGTTAGTTTTTGACATCTCAGAAGTGGTATTCCCCTGGTGGAGGGCTAGTTTTTCCCCATTAGCTTCTCCTTTTTGCTTTCCCATGGTGCAAACCTCTGAAGAGAAACAGAAAATCTATAGCAACCTTTCCTTGTGTATATGCTCTTGGTGTTTCCTTGAAAAGCTGCTTTCCCATCCAGTAATCACCATTTAGGGAGTGAGATACAGATAAGATAGCCTATGACCCTGAATCCAGTGAAAAGCTCTGCCCCCTCCCCAAACCGTCAGACCTGCTTACATCCCAGCAATTAATAAAAGGAGAGATCTTGCAGAGAAGGGGGTTTGCCTTCCTTTTCACCAGCAGAAACTACAATTGCCACCAAAAAGCAGGTAAGTAGAGCAGTTCAGGGAATGGCAGCCTCTCCCAGAATACTTTTACTGCTTCTAGGCCAGCCCTCACAGAGTGAAGTCATCTCTATGGAGATGCAGCCTGACAACTACTCTTGTAAGTTCTATAGCCACAGTTACTGAAGATTGAGAAAAGAAAGTTCTTACCATCAGAAGTCATTGGCACTATCAAATGGTTCAACATCAGAAACAGATACGATTTTATCACTGGAAAAAGAGGCATTACATTCTGCTTTGATGCTGTACCCCAAGGAACATTGGACCTTTCAATCTGACTTAAACCTGGAATCTTCTCCATGTGTTTTCTTCCCTATTAGAATGTAAGCTCAGTAAGTCATCAAGCATCTACTATGTGACAGTCACTGTGCTAAATGCTGGGGATTTAAAGAAAGGTAAAAGGTAGTCTCTTCCCTCAAGGAGCTCATAATCTAGTGTGGAGGAGCTCATAATCAATATGGGGAGCTCCTTGAAAGCAGGGACTTTCTTATTTTTCTATTTGTATCCTTAACTTTCAGTGCAATGCTTTGCACATAGGAAGTGCTTAAAATGCTTTTTGTTCATTTGACAATCTGTAAAATGTTAGTTTTAGACTATGAGGATTGAGTCATCCCCCAGCTTAGCACAGGACACTCAAAAATACTCAATGAAGATTGTTTGAGGAAAAGATAATAGAGGAATAGAAAAACCAGAAGTAATAGAGGAGGACAAAATTGCAAATTGGTAGTGGGTTGTTACAGAACAGACATTGGCAAATCAGGTTGATTTGAAGTGTTCCTTCTGGCATCAGAACCACTAGTTCCAGGGTGATTAGGTCAATGGTAGAAAACAAAAAGGAAGCCATGTTGTTCTTGTGATGGGAAGTATATAATAGTTTATGAGGTCTATAACCCAGAAGGACACACAACATTTGGTTGATTCCATGGTTATCCCAAGGTTTATGGCTCATTCTTCATGGGGGTAAGACAATGCAGGGTTGCTGTGAAGATCAAATGAAATCATATTTGTAAACAGAATCTAGCACAGTTCCTAGCACATATATAAATGGTTATTCCTGTCTCCTTCAAAGTCAGGCTCTCAACATTCTGGCAGGTGGAGAAAAGAGAGGTTAAGGGAAGTCCTAGTTCACTTCTTTGCTTCCCTTCCTGTTTCCTCACCATATGTATCAAACCAGACTATATCAAGCAGCAATTAAAATGAGAAGACATTTTAGGTAGGATAAATTTGGTGGCTAAGCTTTCTTTCTTCTGGTAAATAGAACCAATTCAACAATTTTTTTTTACATGTCTACTCTGCAGGATACTGCCATTCCAGTTTGGGGAAAGCAGATAAGTAAGCTTGATTTAGCTAACTGGTCTTTGGAGTCTCCATAACTTCTTTGTCTTGTCCTGGTACTTTCCTCAGCCTTTTCCATGATCAGAGAGAATTTTCATTAATCAATGCGAAAAATAAATAATACTATGGGTATAGTTTGGAAGAGCTATCAAGGCTAGTATCAGAGAACAGAAT
This sequence comes from Phascolarctos cinereus, assembly GCF_003287225.1. Classification (NCBI taxonomy): domain Eukaryota; kingdom Metazoa; phylum Chordata; class Mammalia; order Diprotodontia; family Phascolarctidae; genus Phascolarctos; species Phascolarctos cinereus. The sequence goes on from NW_027555514.1 coordinate 187,694,422, forward strand.
TTGGAAACAATGAGTGAGAAACTTCAGAGATGCAGATTTCTTTTCTAATAAAGAAAAGCTCCCAAATAATTAGAACTTTTTAAAAAAAAACCCTAGTCACTGAAGTTCTTCAGTGTTAGACTGGATGAGTCTGAGATGCTATAAATGGTATTCCTGTTTAGGAATGTGTTAAACTAGATGACTTATGATGACTCCTTTCAACTTTGTTCAAGTTATAAGGAGACTGATTTTGTTTGAACATAAGGAGAGCTGTTCTAATAATGACAACATTCACCAAATGGAATGGGTTTGCTATATGAGTTGGTTAGTTCCTTGGCAATGGAAGTATTCAGATAGTGGCTAATGGCCATTTACCAAGGATATGAAAAAAGGATTTCTGTATCAAGCAAGAAAGAGGCTTGATGACTAATTAGATTACTTTTGAGGTTCCTTCAAGTTTTGATTCCATGATTCTAGGTTCATTTATTACTTTGGAAGGGAAAATCATATGATATAATCTTACATTTAGAGCTTCAAGGAATTTAGACCTTAGGTAGATCCAACTACCACATTTTATGAATGAGGAAACTGAGATTCAGAGGTTGTGACTTGCCCAAGATCACACTGATAGTAATTAGCAGAGCTGGAGTGCACACCTAAGGGCACTGCCTCCAAATGAATTGATTTCTCTCCTTCCCCATCCCCCACTGCACAAATATCTGCTCCAGTGATCCAAGGGAATTGAGTTAATTGGTCTTTAAGTTAGATGATGAACTTAAAGATTAAGGACTTTAAAGGAAGGTATGGTTAGTATGGAGGCCAAATTGGTTTACTCACCTTCATCTTCTCCTCACTCCTATCTTCTCTCTGATTATATCAATAGTGGGAAAAAAGGCCATAATTTTTTAGCCAAGGCAAAAGTAAGAGAATGGAGAATGCTTTAGTAGAACCTTTTTTTTTTCTGCCATTAGATATTACCAAAACAGTGTTGGAAAGCCTTTTCCACATCCTTAAGAGATTCATAGTGAGGGCAACATGGCATCTCTGGAAGCCTTGACCTAGTGTTGATCCTTGAAATGTTATCAGGTGTCCAAAGTCTTTGTTTAGTGCCCTTACACTTCTTTTCATGCCTAACCAAACATAATCGTGCCTTTTAATGTTTTCAGGTGCTTGGTGCCCTCATACTGCTCCCAGAATGGCAGGAATACTCCAATGTCTCACCTAAGTCATCCTTCCTCTGGTAGCACCTGATACCTAAGACTTCTATCACTTAATCAATAAACATTTATTTATTGAGGGCTTATTCTATGTTCCATGATATGCTGGTGATATAAGGACAAAATCTATACAGTTTCCATCCTCAAGTAGCTTATAACCTAATCGGGGAGATAACACATATACATACAAATCAATTACTAGGTAACGTTGGTGAGGAAAGCACTGTTAAGTGGGGGTGGGGATGGGGACCAAGGAACCCCTCCTGCAGAAGGAGCAGTCAGGTTTAGAAGGAAATAATGAAGGAAGGAATGAAAAAGAATTTTTAGACACTTAACTGTGTTCTAGGTACTGGGCTAAGCACGCCTTATGGCAGTTGATGAGGTCACTAAGTGAGAGACAGAATGTATGGGCTCAGGTTAGAGCCTTGATGTATATTCACAGTCAGTGGTTGTGATATAGATGATGATCCAGGAAAGGAGACGAGGAAAAGTCAGATGGGTAAGAGGAAACAGTGTTATGGAAACCTAGAGAAGAGAGAACATCCAAAAGGAAAAGGGCAGTCACCATTGTTAGATGGCTAGAGGGGTCAAGGGGTCAAGGAAGAGGAGAACTTAGGAAAATCCATTAGATTTAGTAATTAAGAGATTACTGATGACTTTGAAGAGATCAGTTTCACTGTAGTGTTGAAGTGGGAAGCCAGATTGCAAAATGTTAAGAAGACAGACTACAGGAAGTAGAGGTACCAAGCGTTCATGTTTTTAACCAAGCTTTTTGGATGAGCAAGGGAGCAAGATATAGGGAACTAAATATTGTAGATGAGATATTTTTTTTAAAGGATGTGGGAGACTTAGATACTAAGATACCAGGGAAGAATCCCCTATCAAAACTAGGATATCCTATATCCCATTCCTATAGATTTTTGCTTTTAATTGCTAAGTTAGGAAGAAATTTAATAAACTAAGAACCTATTAAAGTATTGATAAGTAATGAATTAAACTGAAGTCACAATTGGTAAGGCAATTAGGTGGCACAGTGGATAGTGTTGGATTTAGAATTAGGAAGACCTGTACAGATGAGGAAACTGAGGTGAACAGGGTTGAATGACTTGCCCAGGATCACACCACTAGTAAATATCTGAGACTGGATTTGAGCCCCAAGCCCAACACTGTGCCACCTAACTGCCCTAAAAATGGGTTAAAGTTAAATTACATTAAATTAAATTTAAATTAAGTTACTTAATTAGGACTTAAGTAGTTTCATATCTTACCCTCTTCTCCTAGGGGGCATTTTCAGTTTATTATACTAGCCTGGCAGACTGAAAAAATATTAAAAGAATGAATCATAATGGTGAAAGTTTATGCGTCAAGACAAACCATTGGATAAGATGTTTTCGAAAAGATTCTTGATATTTCTAAAATTATTACTATAGGCAATCTCTTATTCTTCCCAATAATACATACAAGAGAATTTGTAGAGTGAAGAATCATTAAAAAGCATAGGATACAGAGGGAATAGATTGCCACATCCTGGACAGAGGACTTCTTTAGGCAATTCCTATGTGCATTAGGTATATTAGTATAGACAGAGTATTGTGAGGAAGTGCAAAATGAACTATTAAAATTCTCCACCCAATCAAAATTATTGAAGCTGTGGCATAATGACATCATTATGCCCTCCCTCCTTTAGTTTCCCTAAACTCTATAATTTCTTATTTTCTCATCTTCTTAAGTCCTATAACCTACTCCTTCCCACGCTACTTGCCACATACTAGTTCTGGCAATTACTGACTCTGGCAATTACTAACAAGTGTTATACTACTCCAATTAGAAATGGCAACAATCTTCTTTCTAACCATATAGTCAGATCATTTCATCTCTCTTTATATTTTATTATCTCTTCTACCTGTCCTTGCCCTCACTGATATTTACATTCTCTCACCCCCTCAATACTTTGTCAAGCTATGACCTCTGCTCTACCATTTCCTTTCTTCTCCAACCTCACTACAACATTTGGTATTTATGTAGACTCTTCACTGTCTTCTGCTCTTTAATCCTTTGCCCTGCCCCCATTCTGTTACCACTCTTCTTCACATATGACCCCTCTTCTGCACTGACACATTTACTACCTTAATTTAGTGTCTCATCACTTCATGCCCCAAATAGTCTTCTATAGTTTTTATATAGTTTACTATATTGGTCTCCCTGCCCCAAGTCTCCCCACATTCTAATACATCCTACACATTGCTGCTAAAGTGATTTTTCTTAAGCAGATCTGACCATGTGCTACTCTACAAACTGCAGTGCTTCCAATTGCCTCTAGGATAAAACATAAACTCTCTTTAACTTCTAAAACTCTACACAACCTGACCCAAACCTATCTTTTCCTCTTAATTGGACATCCTTTGCTTTCCATGCGCTTTTGATTCAATCAAACTGGCTTTATCTCTATTCCTCACAAAAGATATTCTATATCCAATCTCCTTACCTATGCACTAGGTGTTTCCCATATCTGGAGTATGCTTTGTTTTTATCTAGAATCTCTCTCTTCCTTTAAAATGCATATATTTGTTGTCTACTCTATTAGAACATAAGCTCTTTGAATCAGGGACTGTTTCATTCATTATTTCTTTATATCTTTAGCATCTAACACATGCCTGGCTCATAGTGGGCACTTAATAAATATTTGTTGATTAATATAAACGATGAGAATTTTTAATTCTGTGTAAAGTAAAAGGAAATCAATGATCAGCTTGATCAGCTTACAAGGTAGTGAGCCTATCAATGGGACTTTAGAGCTAGCTAAGCAGTGCCCCTGGGAACCTCTTGGAGGATGAATTTTACTGATAGAGTAGTCCCTAAAATGAATTGAGGACCAGACTCTTTCAGCATAAGCCACCCCTTTGTGCTGGTCTATGAAAGGGAGCCTACAGACCCTTTTGGCTTTCCCCCCTTTTCTTTTCCTCTAAAGATGTTTTGAAGCTCAGCAGAGCTAAAAGTGGAGCCCTCTATGGAGTAAGAGAGGGGTTCCCTTTTCCCCTATGAAAAGCTGAGGAGAGTTTCTGGCCCCCAAAAATTGATTTAGTCATTCTCCTCAGCCCTTTTCTGCTCATCAGCTCCAGAAATGGCAGTCTAGGTTGAAGAGAACACACTAACTAGCTCAATAGTGGGGTATTAAGTGTTCCTGGAGAGGTATATAGCAGAGAGAGACATGTGCTCACTCATGTGACCCAAGTGGAGAATTCTTAAACAATATCTTTCCTAAATCTCAGACTTGTAGTTAGATGAAGAGAATTATCCTAGGTGGTGTGATCCCAGAATCTAACATTCTAAAGAGAACATGGAGTTTCCTGGGCAGTGATAACATTGGAAATAAATACTTATGGGTAACCCCAATTTCAAGATTTTGAGGATCTGGCCTGTTGAGAGGATGCCGTTTTTTTTTTTGAGCCACATATCTCATTGACATTTCTCTGGGTATTGGAATGAGCATGAGTGAGGAACTAAAGCCACCAAATGGGGAAGCAGAGGACCTATACTTTGTTCTCTAGCATTATCAACAATTATTTAGACAATATGTGTTTGATGAGAAAGAGTTTCCTGACTAGCAGCTCAAAACAAATACTTCCCTCTTTGTGGAATCAGAGGCATGCTCAGCAGACCCAAATCTTTTTCCCTTCCAAGGGTAGCCCCAACATCAGTATCCCATAATAAGTTTAGAGGATTTAGGAACTTATAGAGAGTCTGACCTATTGGAGAAAGAGAATTTATGTTGATTTTTGGGGGACTAGTATGAGTGTTCTATGCCCATAGAAGACTAGTATTTATTTGTTTGTGTCCCCTGTTCTATGAATTTTTTTTTGTGTTGTGTAATCAAGACTTACGCATGTGCTGTTATCCTGCTTGTGTAAGATCTGTGTTGTCCCTTTATCTACAACTGTAAGATTGCAAGGGCGATATTGAGAAGATTTTCTAGATTAAACTGGATGAGAGCACAACAATACAGAGAATTATAGTAATTTTTTGGCAAAATCATCAAGATTGGACTCAGTGCCTGTAAACCCAGAGCTTGAGCAAAGTTTGCCTGACTTCAATGAAGCCCTCCAGCACTTCAATCTCATAGTGATGAGAGAAGAGTATTGTTGTTCACTGGAGAAAGATTCCCAAGGGACTTTGTGTTTAGATTGGTTGGTGTGAGCTTGAAAAAAGAGGAGAAAGAAAATGAATGCATAAGCTGCAACCTTAGAGTAGAAAAGTGATCTGAGTAGGGGAAGCAATTACAGATATGACCAACAAGATGGAGGACTAGGAATTTTTTTTCATTCTCAACTAACTTTCAACACCCTCCCTCCATGCTGCACCTTAGAAATAGAGCAATTACAATGTGTGTACAGACCAAGAAACCAAGAAGCTTAGCGAGGTAACAGTGGAGAAAACATCTTTATAGTTCTAATTCGGCCTTTACCCCATCCTCAGCCTTCAACCTCCAGTATCATGCACTAGCTGACTCCCATGGTTTGTGTTCTGGGGCCCACTCAACAGTTTCTCTGCTGAGGCTTCTTTCTTTTCCAGCACATTTTGCCCCTGCTCTTAACCTGGCCTCTTGTTACGATAAGCAGCAGAACTCAGCTTTGCCTATTGCAGAAGAGGGAGAAGGCTGGACTTTTTTTTTTTTTAAGGGAAGCTGTGTTTAACCAGAACAGCAAAGAACTGAGGGAATCAGAGCTGGGCACCCATAAATGGGGGTGACTTAGGCCTGAAAGAAATGGGATTGGCATCCAACTAGGGTTAGTCCTGTCCCCAAGAAGTTACTTAGGGCAAGGACTGAGGCTAATGAAAAGTAAATTTCTCAGTGTTAGAGGAGGCTTTGACAGCTTTGAGATTCAGTTCTAGTAGTAAACTCACCATCAAAGGAGGAGTCAGAAAATGAGTGAATATAAAATACAAGGGAAAAAGACCAAAATCAATCAACACTTCACAGGAGGAAGGAAACTTGATTAAAAAATTAGAGAACAAACAGATAAAGCAACAGGGAACCTCCTAATTGTAAGGGAAGATGAGTAACAAAACATCTAAAAGAATGCAAAAATAATCTGTAAATAAATATTATAAAACAAAAGAAATTGAACCAATATATGATGAAACACAAAACCCTATGGATTCCTAACAGGTCATGAAATGTCATTTGGATTTTCTACTCTAGTTTAAAAAAGAGATCAGAATCTTAAAAGAAGTTACAAGGGAACAAATAAAAACATTTATGACTTGCATAAAAGAAACAATTAGCAAAATAGAAAAACTTGAATATAGAGTGGTGAGTCTCTTCAAAGAGCAGAAAGAGATGACAACACATTGGTAATACGATATGCTGAATTGAAAGACAGTCTGGAAGAATAGAAGCAAAAAGTCATAACATTAAAAAAAATGACCTCTATATTATCAAGATCATAGGCCTCCTGGAAAAGCATGATAAGTCAAAAAACCTGAATGCCATAGCACTTGTAGGGAATTAAAAAAATGCTCAAATTTCTGAATAGAGGGAAACCAAAGCACTAGTAAAAAGAATCCGCAGATTACCTCCTGAAAAAAAAATCTACATTTCAAATACCCAGACACATAATGGTTAAATTTAACAATTACAATGACATACATTTAGCAAACAAATGAGAGAAAGGCCTACAAATATAAGAAAAGGAAATTTGAACATAAGACTATTCTGTACTGATTTCTAAGAGCAGAAGGGAATGGAATAATATATTCTGGAGGCAGCTAGGTAGCTCAGTGATTAGAATGCTGGACCTGGAGTCAGGACCTAAGTTCATATTCTGACTCAGACACTTACTAGCTGGGTGACTCTAATCAAATTACCTTACCCCTATTTGCCTTAATCTCCTCAAAAGTAAAATGGGGATAAATTATGATACAGGCCTCATAGGGTTGTTGTGAGGATCAGATAAGATAATATTTGTAAAGGACTTAGCATAGTACCTGGCAGGTTTTTGATTAATTCATTAATCTATAATATGAGGAGATTGGACTAGGTGACCCGTAAGGTTCCTACTACCTCTAAAACTATGGTTTTAAGTATTATGCCTTATGTTATGGCTTCTTATATACATACCATATCCTCCCTAATTGAATGCCATAAATTGGGCCATTTTTCACCTTTGTGTCTCCAATGCCAAATAGAATGTCTTTTGTTCATAATGAGCATGGAAATATTTTTAATTTATTAAAAGTAACAGAAGCTAGGCAAAAGACTACAGTTAAGGGAGTGTCTTGGAGATCCTATTTTTGTAGTGCATAAATTTGAGCTCATAAGGCTGTCATTTTGATGTTGGATGGTTCCTCGTACAGACAATTGCCAGACTGACTACCCTCCTGGGCACATGTGAGGGTCAAAGGGAGAAAGAAATTAGTAGACTGAACCTCCAGGTTCTTCATTAGATATGTTAAATGCAATCTGTGGTGATTCCTTGAGATTGTCATATCTGATAATCCCAAAGTAGCTACATGAATGTGGCAGAGGAGTATAAAAATAAATAGCTCAGAATTAATTATGGGACTATATATGGATAGAAGACTTAGGGATTATTTCACTTGTAATAAGAATTCAGATATAAAGCAGATTTAATTAAAGACTTTTTCTGACTAAAATTGCTATAGTGATCAAAGGATCAATTGCTAGTGGGTCTTTAATCTCTCACTTGTCTCTAAGCCCCATTTGAAGTCACAGGAAAGGTTTCACATATAAGACATTTGTAAAGAAAGAGAGCAACAAAGATTAATTTTCAACATTTATCTATGATTAGTGGTATGCCGACCTTCAAGAAAGTTATATACATAGTGATGCCGGTCATATACAAATTTCTAATCTTCCAGGTTCTCCACCAATGGGGAAAAAAAGCCCAATTTAAAAGAATAATTTACTTCTCCAGATCTGAGCTCATTCTAAACATAAGCCCCAAATAGAATGGGGAGTTTTCCCTTCATTAGCACTTCATTAAGCTTTGTTGGATACTAAGCCTCCTAGTCAGATCCTGGCTGGGGTCTCTTACTGAGGTGATAATAAAGAGAAACTGTTCTAGGTCCTTTACCTATTAGGAGTTTTTGAAGTGTGCTAAAATATGCTTTAATAATATTGGCTCTGAGAGGTTTTGGATAGCATCATACTATGTCCACCATATAAATATTTAATATGCAGGCAAATACAGGTGACCATGTCGTATGTTAGTATAGTTTTCTCCATTTCATACAGACTTAGGGATTTATGCTACCCATTTTTATAATGCTGCACTGGCCAGGTAATCAGCCTGGAAGAATTTGTAACTTGTGCCTGTCCTGAAAAGTCCTCTTTTGCAAAGAGGCATGGCAAATACAGAATTCTATGAACTCTCTCTCTCTCTCTCTCTCTCCCATCTATATTACATACATGTAACATGTATGTGTATATTTATGTATTTGGCTGTTAGAGAAGCATTTGCCAAACCTGCAAATTTTCATTTAAATGTGAATCATCATCATCATCATCATCATTACTGTCATTTTATTGTCACAAAAACATAACGTCTATGGGTTAGAAGACCTCTGAATATTTCTAATCTAACCCCTGCCTGAAGCCTGAATCCCTTCTCAGCTTCCTGAAAATGTTTTATCTATCCTTTTTCGAAAGCCTCCAGTAGCAGAGAACTCACTATCTCCTAAAGTAGTCCATTTCATCCATGGTCTATTATGATTATTAGGAAGTTCTGCATTCTCCATAGCTGCCTTTTTATGACTTCCAGCTATTATTTCTAGCTCTTTAGTCTGGGGTCAAGCAGAATAACCACTTAAACTTGGCAACCTTTCTAATACCTGATAGAGGAGCAAAACTCAAATGTCCCACCAAAGTTATTTTTGGTTTTTTTATTTTCTTCAGGCTGCACATGACCATTTCCTTCAAACTGTTGTATGACATTGTTTGGAGTTCTGTCATGCCTATCTTTATTTCATAATTCTATAAATTAATTAAAATTAAAATCCATTAGTCATTCTGGTTACCTCCCTTCAGAAAATCTTGACTGTGTTTTACAATTTTAATGTACATGTCATATAATACAGAGCATTAACCTTATCTGTGTTTGCATCTTATCATCTTTAAGCTCCATGAAGACAAAAAATATGACATTTACCAGTGTTACAAAATGCCCAGTAACTTAATACATGAATGAATGTTTGGTAGCTAGGTAACATACTTGTGTATTTTTTACTTCCTAGCACTAACATTTCTCATGAATATTCAATATTGATCAAATACTTAATATTCATAGGGTGAGATCCTTTCTAATAGGCTTCTTAAATTCTTAAAACAATGCATTTTTTCTGAATAATTTAATCCTATGTAAAAGATTGAATACAATGATATTTTGAGGGAAAGCACATTTCATTTTAATTTTTGCAAGATTTTTGCTTTGGTCCTTTAGAATCCTGAAACCCTGAGAAAATGTGGTTTAGATCAGAAGTTATTAACCTGGGTTCCATCACTTGTTTCATTTTTAAAGATATTTTGATAACTATATTCTAATAGAATTGGTTTTCTTTGGGATCCTATGTATTTTATTTTGTGAAATTAAAACATTATTCTTTTTTTTAATTAATTAATTTATTTTTAGTTTTCAACATTCATTTCCACAAGATTTTGAGTTCCAAATATTCTCCCCATCTCATCCCTCCCCCCACCCCAAGATGGCATGCATTCTGAATACCCCTTCCCCTAATCTGCCCTCCCTTCTATCTCTCCCCCCTTCTCTTATCCCCTTCCCCTTCAATTTTCCTGTAGGGCAGGAGAGAGTTCTATAACCCATTGCCTGTATATCTTATTTCCCAGTTGCATGTGAAAACAATTTTTTTTAAAACAATTGTTTTTAAACCTTTAGATTCCAAATTCTCTCCCTTCCTTCCTCCCCACCCACCCTCATTGAGAAGGCAAGCAACTTGATGCAGGTTATACATGTATAGTCATGCAAGCCACTTCCATAGTAGTCATGTTGTGAAAAACTAAGTCTATTTCCCTTAATCCTATCCCACCCCCCGTTTATTCTATTTTGTCTTTTGACCCTGTTCCTCCTTAGAAGTGTAAAACATTATTCTTAAAAGGGGTCTATAAGCTTCTCCAGTCTGCCAAAGGGATACGTGACACGAGGAAGGTTGAGTCCCTCCTCTATACCCTAGAATTATCGTTGGATAAAGGTTGTACACAGAATTGTTATCAGTGATTCCTCTCTATCTAGGAGTTTTGAGAGGAGGTGATTTCTCAGGGGTTTGTGCCAGGTCCAGACATATTTAAACTTTTTTCATTAATGATCTGCAAGACAGAACATAGAATTGCTCATTAAGTTTGCAGATGACATTAAGCTGGGAAGGGTGACTAACACTTCAGAAGGCAGAATTAGAATTCAAAGTGGGTGGATATAAACAGGTTTAAGTTCAGTAGGAACATGTACAAGATAATTTGTTACAGGAGGAATAACTACATGGAAGCAAAGTGATGAACAGGACTGACTATACAAGCATGATCTGGGCTGTCATAGTAAGAGAGTACCAGCTAAAATAAGTCACAATGCTGTAGAGAAAAACCAAGCATTAACCTGTAATATATGTATCATGTATGGTATTGCTAATAGAGGACATATGAAGTTACTGTGTTATTTTGTGTGTATTATATTGGTAACAATTGCAGAGGAGGAAGCTTTCATGGAGCCCTAGCACAAATAAATTACCTGGTCTGAGGGGTATGTAAGAATATAGTAGTATGGAAACTGGATTTGGATTCCAAGGGCTTGTTTTGGATTCCAGCTCTGCTATTCACCACACATGTAACTTTGGGCAAACCATTTAACCTTTCAGTCTCCTCACCCATAAAATTAGTTCATTTAGACTCAATGACATCTAAGGTTCCTTCCTATGATCAAGGACACAACTGCTGGCTGTGGTATTGTCGTGAGCATCCCATCAAAAATTCTGACATCTAGAATCAACAGGAAGAGGACCGTATAGATTAGGGCTAATTAGGCAAGGGGGCATCATCTATCTTTAAGGCATATTCTGGCTTATAAATAGGCAAGTAAGTCCTACCCATTATAGAGCCAAACACATAAACAAAAGCAATTTCAGGTTTTGTGAAGCGCTTTACCTGCCTAATCTCATTTGGGTCTCACAGTTGGGTAGCAAAATTGCTTATCTCCCTTTTGCAGGTGAGTATGTTGTACTCTGAAGACATTTATTACGTGCTCATTCTTTGCCAGGCACTGTGCTAAGCACTGAGAATATAGCTGCAAGCAGAAAGAAAGACAGCATCTCCCCACAAGGAGCTTACATTCTTACGGGGAATAAAAGGAAACTCTAAAGTAGAGATGAGATATGAGTAGAGGGTGAGTGGAAGGTACCCATAGGAGGTATGGTGGAAAAACAAGTTCAAAGAGTCTGGAGCAAATCCCAGAGAGGAATGAAGAAGTAAACATGGCTGGCCTGGGAATTTTCATTAAAATGGAAATTGTGGGAAAACAGATCAATTGGGGTTGGGAGCTGCAGAGGCAGAGTGACATTCTAGGGTAAAAAGACTGGTAGGTCATATGTGAAGTCAGGAATAGAGCCTAGAGAGGAATGAAACAGAGGGCTAAGCATTTTGCCTGTAATCACACAGCTAGTCAACACATGGGATAGGCTTCCTGATTCCAAATCTAATTCTCTATTCACCATATCATGTTGCTGTGTGTGAAGCCCCCTTAGTTTGCTAAGGGCTTCTTCAGAGCCATGTAGTTATTACTATTTTCTGAGAACAAGTCATTAAAGTATTTTATCTTCCAAGAAGACCTACCCTACAGTGTCTAGTGGATTTGTTCCTCATTCCCACTGTTGTACAGTCTATGTATTCTGGCTTCTGCCAGGGGTGGATGCCAGTGACCCAGTGTAGTGTGCGGGTATGTCCTGGAGTTCTGAGGGAACCCATTGATCTTTTGCTTGGAAGGGGTGGAGGGATGGCTATAGTGCATTAGATCTGGTTGTGATTTAATTGAACTGCTGGTGGGTAATTGGTTTAGAATGAGAACTTTTTCTCTCAGGCCATTCCATTTGTAGTTTTCTATCTGCGATAGAGCATTTGATGCTGTATTTGAGGGAAGAAAGAGCTGGCATCAGAGGGTTTTTGACAAATCATCCTCCTTCATTGCTAATGGTGCTACTTCTTAGGTACAAACCTGTGGCATCCTCCTGTACTGAAAAACCCATGTTTTATTCTTATTATTATTGTTATCACTGCCAACCCTGACCAGATTCTTGACAAGATTGTTGGTACCAATTATTTCAAAGAAAGCATCACCCCTAAGATCCACAGAACCAAGGCAGCTAATTCAACTAATGGTTAAGAGGTTGCTGTGTTGGGAAGGGAAGGAAATAAACATTTATATGGCATTTATTATGTGCCAGGCACCATGTTAAGCATTTTAACAATTATGATCTATCTCATTTGATCCTCACAAAAACCCAGAAAATAAGGGGCTGTTATCATTCCCACTTTACAGTTAAGGAAATTGAGACAAACAGAGGTCACACAGCTAGTGAGTGTCTGAAGTCAAATTTGAATTCAGATTCTTCCGACTCCTTACCCAGCACTCTGTCCATTGCTCCACCAGCTGTTTGTTGTGGGCCATTGTCATACTCTTATTTTTGTCTGAAGCTGGAGTGTACTGATTATAATGTGGTTTTGCTGTAGTCAAGTTAAGAAACATTTCTTAAGCACTTAACATCTGTCAGGCACTGTACTAAGTGCTGGGGATATGAAGAAAAGAAATAAAAACCAGTCACTACCTCACTGCCCTCTAGGAGCTCACAATCTAATGGGGGAGACACTATATTAACAACTACGTACAAACAAGATACACACAGGATAACTTGGCAGTAATCTCAGAGCACTAGTGTTAAGGGGGTCTGAGAAAGGCTGTATATTGTAGTCTCTTTCAATAAAAGATTTTATGGGCCTGACAGAGGAGAAATGATCAATGTAGAAGGCTTCAATTCCTGTCCTTCCTTGTTACACTAAAAGATAATCAGGGGGGAAAACCCTAGATCTAACTTTTAGAGGTGTGATACATAAATAAATGACTAGAGGTTTGTATCAAAGGATTTTTCTTTGTGCCTGGGAAGGCTCTGACCATCTGTAGGTGGGGAGACTGGTCTATGCATGAGGGGTTTGGGAGGAGGTGTACAAAGAGACGCAGCAGAAAGCTTCCTTTACTTTCCTTCTGGTTAGGCTAGAAAATATTCCCCAAATCCTATGCATCCATGTTCTGGCTGTTGGAAGAAATGTAGGTTTCAGTCAGGAAGGACACTGAGCACACTGTGTATGTCAAGTGGATGTATCCATCGAAATGGCAAGATGTTTTATACAAGAAAATAAAAACTTGAAAAAACATGGTCCCTAGTCTTTGGGAGCTTTAATTCTAATTAGGAATAATCAACATGAAAGATTTTTAAATGCTTACCAAGCAACATGCAAATTAGTATAATTCAAAAAGAGTATGTAAATTGCTAAGAGGCATGTTAAATATGTGTGTAGCATTCTCAGCTTCAGTCGAATCCAACAAGCATTTATTAAGTACCTACTCTATGCAAGGCAAAGAAATGTAGAAGCCAATTGCCCCTGGACATAGGGCAGGCAGGATTTTCTAAGGAGGTTTCTTACAGAAAAATTTTATGTTTATGCTTTTTCCTCATGTATTAAATATGAAATTGTATGTGTATCAAAATTGTGTGCCAATTTTTTTTCAGTAATAACAGTCATAACCCACATGGTTTCAAAAAGCACTTTCCCCACAATAGCCATGTGAAACAGGTAGTATGGGTTATCCCAAATTTACTCATAGAACCAAGAATACTCTTTTTATTTTTAGAAATGACAGCAAACAGGATCAAAATATTGATTAATGGGAGAAAATATTAGAGGCCAGTAAAATGAAATTCATTTAAGGAAAATGAAGTAGCCCAGGGAAGATGAAACCAGCATGAATAAAAGTTAGGGGCTACCCAATGATAGTTAATTATGGCTGAAAATGACTTGGGGTCAGAGTGGATAACAGATTTAACAAGTCAGTGAAATATTGTCATTGTTAACAACAACATCAACAACAGTGGCAGCAGCAAAACTCTTAATACAAAACAAAACACCCAGCATGATTCTGTTCACATAAACAGGACACCACCTTCTTAGATAGCCTATTCCACTTTTAGAAAGCAGTATGCTTTACATTGAACTGAAATCAACTTCACTGCAGTTGAAGATCCTAGACTCATAGGTGACCCAGTTATAGGCTCCTGTAACAAGCCTTGTGTGATAAAACTTAGGACCTTTTCTCCTATTCCAGAAACTTCTCCTTTTTCCTTTCCATCTTCTTCATTCCTTCTACCTAAAGAATTTCAGTGTCATTTTCAGTCTTATGTTGTTGTTGTTCAGTCCTATCTATCATGATTGACTCTTTGTGACCCCGTTTGAGGTTTTCTTGCAAAGATACCAGAGTGATTTGCTGTTTCTTTCTCCAGTTCATTTTACAGATGAGGAAACTGAGAAAAATGGTTAAGTGACTTGCCGAGGGTCACAAAGCTAACAAGTGTTTGAGGCTGGATTTGACCTCACAAAGATGAGTCTTCCTGACTCCAGGCCTGGCACTCTATCCACTGTGCCATCTAGGTGCCTTTTTCAGTCTTATAAATTTGCTTCTTTCTTAATAAATCAGACAGAACAAAGCTGTTTCCTAGTGATGATTATTGGAGTATTACTCTTCCATTGGCTAGTTTGTGGAGAAAAAAAATATTCCATGTATTCTAAAAGATACAAAGAATTTAAGTGTTAAAAATACATGTAAGTACTCTTTCAAAATCCACTCCTGTAGAGTATATGTTTGCTGTTTGTGTAGCTTTAAGAACTAAATGACATGTTTTGAATTTGGCAATGGAGTGTAGCAGTTTTTGATGTAACTGAGTAGAAAGAGCTAATGGAGATATATTGAGAGAAACTATGAAAAGAGAAAGGATGAGGCAACTTTATTGTGTAATTGGGGTTTGATGCATGCACAGAGTGGTTCAGAGGAAATGTCTACGTGTAGAGAAGCTGGGGAGCTCATTTCTGGGGGAGTTACAATGACTTGTAAGGCAAGTGCCTTGGAGAGACTGGGACATTTATAGACATTATGAAACCGGTTCCATTTTGCCAACAACTCAGTGAATGCAAAGCTTTTTGATGGGAGACTATGGAGGCATTAAAAAAGCCTTTGTTCACTGCCTTCATGTTTCTCTGGCCTTAGTTCTTCAGGCTGCTCTGTTCTTGATGGTTTGATTCTTTTGAGTCCGGCAAGAGACTATACTGTAAAGAGAGAGACATTGGGGCATTCTACCATCTGAGGTCATGTGGACCTGAGAAATAGGCCCTGATTCTTGGTCTTTGCATTTGTTCTTTTCCTTTCTAGGTAAAGGGAAAGGATTCTCCAACCTTGTGAGTTTCTAAAGGTCAGGAGAATGAATCATAGAAATCTAGGAATCCAGGCCATATTGCATATTGCCATATTGCAGAAAGTCCAGAATCAATATTCTGGGGAGCAAAGAGAGTCTAGTCCAGCAGCAGCTGAGACAAATACTCATCCATTAGAGATGCTGCTTTTGGACCCAAACTTGGAGGGACTGGTGCTACGAAAGAGCTGAGCTAAATTGAGCCTACTTTTCCTGGAGCAAGAGTATATCCCCAAGGTATTAGAGAGAAATGTTTGGAATTTGTTCTTGATGTATCTTCAATGTAAATATCCCTTTGCAAAAGCTAATTGATGTTAAGTAGTTAAATATAATTGAGACCTACTCACAGGTACCTCACAGCCAGTCAGGGCTTCAGCTGATGACAGTAGAGAAGAGAGAAATTACCCCAACCAATTAGGGTACCCTACAACCTGGACAGGGAAAGGTAGATAGTCTGATTCTGGGAGAGAACACCAGAGCCTCCCTGCTAAATTAGCTAAGATTTCTTTTAACTGGTATCTTTTTCCCCCTTCATTTAGTATTTTATTTCTCCCAGTTATATGTGAAAACAATTTTTAACATTTGTTTTTAAAATTTTGAATTACAAATTCTTTCCTTTCCTCTCTCCTTTCCTCCCACCCCTGCATTGAGAAGGCAAGAATTCAATATAGGTTATACATGTGTGGTCATGCAAAACATTTCCATATTATTCATGAATCAGTATTCTTTTTTTAGTTACAGTTTCTTTTTTATTAATTTATTTTATCAGCAATCACTTCCATAGGCTTTTGAGTTTAAAGTTTTTCTCCTTCTCCTTCCCTCTCCTCCTTCCTTCCCAAGATGGCTCACAATCTGATATAGGCTATACATATACATTCCTGTTAAACATATTTTCACATTAGTGATGTTGTAAGGAAGAATTAGAACCAATAGGAGGACCATCAGAAAGAGGAAACGAAACAAAAAAGAAGAAAAAATAGCAAATAGTATGCTTTGATCTGCATTCAAACTCCATAGTTCTTTCTTTAGATGTGGATAGAAAGGCGAAGTCTATCAACATTAGTCACTGCACAACATAGCTGTTACTGTGTACAACGTTCTCTTGGTTCTGCTCACTTCACTCAGCATCAGTCCATACAAGTCTTTCCAGGTTTTTCTGAAGTCTGCCTGCTTATCATTTCTTATAGCACAATATTATTCCATTACATTCATATACCACAAGTTGTTCAGCTATTCCCCAATTGGTGGGCATTCCCTCAATTTCCAATTCTTTGCTGCCACTAAAAGAGCTGCTATAAATATTTTTGTACATGTGGGTCCTTTTCCTATTTGTATGCTCTTTTTGGGATACAGCCCTAGAAGTGCTATTGCTGGGTCAAAGGGTTTATACATTTTTATAACCCTTTGGGCATAGATGAACCAGTAGTCTTAAAAGAAATATTATAAAGATATTTTATAAAGAAGTAGTCTAGAGAGAGACTTTAGAGTGATGGCCTGAGAGAAGCTGTAGAGATTATTTTCCTGTTGAAAAGGAGGAGACAGAGAGAAAAAAAGATGGAGAGGTCTTCTTTCTTGATGGAGCTATTTTAACCTTTATTTTGAGAAGAGGATGAAATGAATTATTGAGAAGAAACTTTATTTGGTGTCATCAGTGAACAGAATGGTGTAACTGTGTGTTCAGAAGTCATCTGTAGTTGTGGTAATGGCTAGAAGTGATTCTTATCTGTGATCTTTCTTGGGCTAAAATGTTGTAAATTGTTATTGATATAGTTGTGTTATTATTGATCACACTGTGAATAAATTACACAGCCAGTAACTTTGATATTATGCTATTCCTAGGAAATTGAAAGTTTTGATAGGTAGAGATGTGAATAATTGCATATGGGGAAAGAAGTTTCTACAGTATATTAAATAAGTAATATTCAATAAATTGGTAATTAGGGATGATGTAATCAAATACAGTAATGAGTCAAGTAGCAGGTTGAAAGATGACTTACAAGTGAGTGTGGTCACCTCCTGAAGAGCTTCCTACAAATGGAGGGTCTTTTCCTAATCTGCTGCATATACACATATGTACATTCATACATATATATATATATACACACACACATATACATATATATATATATATATATATATATGCATACACAGATTTTATGTTGTAGAGATGACATATTCGTTGAGGGCTCACTTAGGAAATTCAAAGCTTTGATCTGGCTATTATTAATTAAAATCAGGGAATTTTTATTAGATATTTGATACTTATAATTGCATTCTAACATCTTGGGAATTTTCTCTGTAGCTTCAGTATAAAACTATTTTCTAAGAATTATAAAACTGCTCTTGTCAGAGAAGAATTGATAAACAAAGGGTTTTTACTGAGGGACCATGTGTTTTAGGGGAAAGAATCTTGGATTTAGACTAAGAGAACTTGTTTTGCTTCCTGGTTGGTTCTGCTACTTATTGCCTATGACTGTGTAAACAATTGCATCTCTCAGAGACTTCATGTCCATTTCTTCATCTGCAAAATGAAAGTAGTTAAATGAACCCTACTGTAGGTGCTTGTGTTTTAAATCTTAGGGCCTATGATCTGTTATTCAATTCAACAAACAATTTTTAAGCACCTACATGTAACCTAGGGTTGCAAAGACTGACAAAAAAGACATCCTTCTCATTCCTAAACACTGTAATAGACATTTGTGTGGCTGAGTTACTGGGCATTTGAGAAAGATGTCAGCACTGTACTTCACATACCCTGTACTTCAAGGATCTGTAGTTTTGTCAGCATGGGCACTTTCCTTCACTCATGCAGATTGCAGCTCCTCTACAAGAATTTCTGCAGCTGAAAAATTCATTATTCTTTAGCTATTTGGGTGATGAGTTTCTTCACATTTAGCTAGACTCATCCTTAGACTCTTCCATCAATGGGCACATACACAATATTTTTCTAGCTTGAAGTAGGATCAGTCAGAGTCTGCATTCCACTGGAATAGCCTTTGAGAACTGAATTATCTCCACATTTCAATGAGGCTTTGGTATACAATATTGAGTCATCTTATATAAATAAATTAGATATAGCACTTCACTTTCCTTATATCCTTACCAATTGCCCACTTGCCAACATCAAATATATTTCTGTTACTTTTAAAAAAATTAAACATTTAAATGTGTGTGCAAGAATCCAATTACTTGTAAATGAAAAAATTAAACTCACCATGCTAGTATACAAAGATTCAGTTTTTCTTCCACATATACTCTGACATCTTTCTGTACAGAATTCTTTGCCATCTAGTGTAGAGTCAACTTCAATGTTAACAGCAAGTGATATAGATGGAAGAAACTCAGGCTGTAACATTTGCTATGGGGTGGTGTGAATAGGTGAAAGTACTGAGAGTGAGCAATTAAGGCACTGGGAGTTGTACTAAAAGATTGGAGAAGATGACTGGTTCCCTGGGACCTTGCTTGTGAACAAGCCAGGCAATCAGTACAAATGTGCATAAGGGTGTTTGGAATAACATTTAGGGGTGAAAAGAGACTATTCTAATGCTGTCTTACATGATCAGGATGCCAGGAGCAAGTTGGCAGCTACCTCTACATAGCAACCACTGAATCTTGACTAGAGTATCTGAATTTCCCTTCTTTTCTTTTCAACCTTTTATTCTTTTGTATTAAGTAGCAGTGAAGTGAACCTCATTTAGGAATTATTTCCTGCTCCTCTGAATTCTTGTAGCATTGGTAATGAATTGGTTAAAATAACTTTAAAAACATATTAAACAACAAAGATGACGGGAGCTCTAGGTGTAGCACAAGAATTCTTCAGTTATAGAACCTCTAACTATTTCCAGGGCCGTTGTGAAAGAAAATTTTGGATAATTATGATTTTACAAATATAGCTCAAGTTCCCATTCAAGAAAACACCCTATTATAGACCAGTCAGAATTCTCAAATTAATATCTGCAGTATTTAATTGGGACCAAATAGCAAGATAAATTACAATGGAAAATCAATCAATGAGATTGTTTTTATCAGCCATGCACAAATAGTACCATCTCTCCAGAGAACCCATGAAGGAATGATGAGACTAGCTTTTTTCTGTGGGCCAGTGGGAAAGAGAAAAGAGTAGGTATGGTGTTCTGGAGTGAATGTTGGAATTGAAGTCAGGAAGATTTGACTTCAAATTCTGCCTCAGACACTTACTAGCTATGTGCCTCTGGACAAGTCCCTTAACCTCTCTGGGCACCAAGTTGTTTATCTGTAAAATAAGGAGGCTGGACTATCTGATTCCTATGGTACTTTACAACTCTAAATTTATATTCTCATAATCCACTAAGCCTGGGAATTTGATGTAGTCTATTAGGTACGACATTCATCTTGTTGGCTTTAAGGCCTTTAGAATTCAGCCAGGCTACCTGGGGGTAGGGAAACCATTACAGACTTATCACCCATATGGCTTTTCTTCCTTCTTCTCCACTGATTGATGTCTGATTAGGTCCTTTCTACCTCTACTGGTAGAGGTAGATCCACTCAGAAGATATTCTACTTTTTAGGGCCTTTGCTTCCCAGATAATTTCCCACCAAACAGAGTTCTCATCTAGTAGTGACATTGAATTTGTATGCCCATATTTGTTGGGAAAGGGAATCAAAGGATTTCCCACCCCAATGACTGATGCTTTCTGGACTCTAAGCATGGTGTGAAATGAAGTCCTGGGGCCTTTTTTCCCCTTGACCATTCCCATGATATCAATATGAGAAAATAGGATAGAAATAGTAAAACCTTTGAAAGTTGAGAATTTTGAGTGCAGCATGGCCCCCTCCTTGCAACCTGCTCTGGCTTTCATTAGTAAAAGAGATTTCTTAGTAACCAAGTGAGTAAGTATGGTGCAAGTTCATTATTCTACCCAGGGCATCTTCCCTGAGAAACAAAAGGGAAAAGAGAAAGTTATATGAGGGAAGAAGCATATATCCTGTGTGGAGCAGGTGTCACAGGATTAGGAGTATAGACAACATAGGTATCCTGGGGAGGTGGTGTTTGTGTAGCTGAGAATGATCTTGGGTTGGGATTATGCCAGGGTTGCTTTATTCTGACACATAAACATTGCCAAAATAGAACTACTAGGTTAAGTGGAATGGAATGGTCCTTGGGAAAGAATATGCACACAGCAAATCAGGAAGCACAGTGGGAGTAGAGGAGGAGTAGGAATGGCCGTATATACATCTCAGTTCCCAAGTAGAGCATTGGAGCAATGCCATATTGAACACTTGCATTTCTCTTCCTCCTCCTCCACTACCCTTCATCCCTCTTCCATCATCCACTGCCAATCTTCCATCCTGCTATTCTTAATTATTCATTACTTAGAAACAATATATTTCCCCCCTTTGTCTCTTTTTAGTTCTTTGAATCCCTTCGAGATTCATTTGATGATTCTCTAACGAAGAAATAGGGAGAATGAAAGAAGGAAATCATAGTGGTGTGTCCTGGTGGGTATCAGATGTCTGGGTACATGTGATGAAGAGTAGTTACCTGAAAGAAGAAGCCTGATATCAGGCAAAGAGATCTGAATTTGGAGTTATAAGACCTGAGTTCAAATTGCAGTTCTGCTATGGGTGACTTTGGGCAAATTACTTTAACCAATTTAAGTGTTGGTTCCCTCATTTCAAATGAAGATGAAGGAACAGACTATATGATTTCCCAAGTAATTTCAGCTCTAGATCCTATGTTCTAGAGTGGGGAGAAAGGAAGGAGGAAGAGAATGCTCATGGTCTAAGTTAACTTCCAAAGTTAAAGATTTTTTTCCTAGATAAAAGCTAGCAGAGAATTATATTTTGGGAATAGTAGTCCTAGGCAGGGGATTATATATATTGAGTAGATTCATTTTACTTTAGAGCATTGTAATAGGTTTAAAAATATTATTTTGTGCTCAAAATAAATGAGAATGAAAATGCTCAAAATAAATCTAAACAGATTACTTTATATGACATGATAAAAGTAGTGGGAAAGAAGGTGGCCTTCCAGTTGACAATTACTTTCTCTAGCTATGCAAAAAGAAAGGAAGGAAGAATGAAAGAAAAGAAGTAAATGAATTCTCCCCTCTCTGATGATTCCTTGGTTCTCATCTGGTTGCCTAGAAGCCTATGACACCCTATATTTCAGACATCTTCAATTTGTACTTGTAGGCTATTCAAACATTTGTTTCTGGTTAATTCTTTTGTTGCTCAGTACATATCTGCCTTATTTAGTAATCTTTGCCAGTAGGGCCCCATGGTGCTAACAGAGAAAGGAGGGGAAGGGAGATAAATAAGAGAGTTCAGATAGAAGTATGAAGAGGTACATATTAAAGAATAAAGAATGATGAGAAATATGGAAGTTGAATGTAGTTGAGAATAATTCACAAGATAATAAATGTTGAGATTTAAATGTGCAGCTTGAATAATTAATTTCCAGGGAAGGAGAATATTTCAAAAACTCATTCAAATTAAAAATGTTCAAGGAGTTCAGTAAACAGCTCCTTCAATTCCTTTCTCCATTTGCTTCATCTCTCTAAACATATGTCATAGCTTAGTGTCCTGATTTTATAGATCAGGCAGTGATTTTATAAATAAAGGAACTCCTGCCACCTCTTTGGGTTTATGCACATATACCTTAGAAGAGGCTTTCTTAGATCTAGATTAATTAAATCAAAATACAGTCTGCTTATCAAAGAGGAGAAATCTAGCTTAAAAACTCAGAGAACTCATTTCATTTTTTAATATTGTCCCTTAAGGAAGGCTGGTTTTTTCCTTGCTGTCTCCCTTTGGCCCATAGCTTCTGGCCTCTTCCCCTTCCTCCTGTGATAAGCCCCCTGTACCTTTTCTTTCTTCTTTTTCATAATTGAACTACTTAACACTATGTAGAAGACTGGCCTGGATGTTTTTAGGGAGATTCAGAGTTTCCATGGCAATATGGCCTGTTTCTCCAAATTAGGACATATTCCTGCTGTTTTTTTTCATGTGATATATTCTCTCTCCGTCTCTCTCTCTCTCTCTCTCTCTCTCTCTCTCTCTCTCTCTCTCTCTCTCTCTCTCTCCCTCTCTCCCTCTTCTGTCTCTGTCTCCATCTATCTCTGTGTATTTCTCTCTCCCTCCCTTCTTCCACTCCATTCCTTCTTTTCCCCCAAATGCCAGTGTAAGTACTTGTGCCTAGGCTTGCCTTGGTGCAGAGGAAGAAAAGATGTTCTTCCTTCCTTCCTTCCTTCCTTCCTTCCTTCCTTCCTTCCTTCCTTCCTTCCTTCCTTCCTTCCTTCCTTCCTTCCTTCCTTCCTTCCTTCCTTTCTTTCTTTCTTTCTTTCTTTCTTTCTTTCTTTCTTTCTTTCTTTCTTTCCTACTGCCCCACAATCAATTTCTACCAACTCCAGTTATACTTTTATGGCTCTCTGCCCATGAAGGTGTTATCTTAAATAGACTACAGGGGCAATCTTCTACCTGAATTTCTTCTTAGGTCTTTTTTTATCTAATTAGTTTTTGATGCCAACCATGTATAAATTTCTATTTGTACACAAGATTCTTTCATTAGAGAGAATGGGAAAAAGTTTTTTTTCTTGGCTTTATCAATTCTTTCTCCTTACTCCTCCCTACTTCTTGAGGAAGTATAGCTCTGATAGCAGATCATGTCTGCTGTCTGAGGACCAGCCTAAGTATGGAGAGGCTCATATTGCAATATGTTGTCTACTATGTGATACATTTTTTTGGCTTTCATAGTGTATGACGTAGAGTAAATTACAAAAGTCCAAGTACCCTGTGCAGTACTTCCTTTGCTACAGTGATGGTGCTAGATTTGTAGAAAGGGTGGCAAAGTAGGCTAAAAATCACACAGCTTTTAGACCACCTATAAATATTTATTTAACTCTTTATGCTGTCAGTGACTAGTGAATAAACATACTACAAAAGCAAGGGAATCATATCAGTGTTGATACTCTAACTATAAATGAAAGCAAAAGATACCAGGAAGTTGCAAGTGAGTGGAAGGGTGACTCATGGGTTGACCTTGGAGAGGCAAATAAAAAAGTTGACGATGCAGGTTTTACCATGTATCCCAATGCAATAAGAAACATCATTTCGTAGGACATTTGGTCATTTTTCATTGCATTATTTATGAGCAGAAGCCAAGCCCAGAAGATGAGGAAGTAGTTTAATTCTACAAAGGATCTTCTCAGCCACCTAAGATCAGTCATCACATTCCTTAATACTTAATGACTGTATTACAAAGGTGAGTATAGAGCAGCATAGCTAAAGATCAAGAAATGAAAGAAGCCAATACTTTGAGCACTATTCAGAAACTTTACAACATTATTCAGTGAATTATTTCTTCAAGAAGAGAATTTGGAAACATTGGGAGTGACAAGCACAAAATACTATTTTTTAAAATGAAATTGTCTATTTTGCAACAGATAAGAAATAACTGGATATTGACATTGGAGTAATTTCTGAATTAGCTGCTATGTACTTGCAGATGACCATTTTTATAGTCATATGAATAGGTCATATTTTTGGAGCAAGAAGAGACCTTCAAGGCCATCAAGTCCAGACCCCACATTTTACAAATAAAGAAACTGATGCACAGCGATGTTAAGTCACTTTCTCAGAGTCACACACATAGGGAGTATCGGAGGAGGAATTTTATACTAAGGTCTTCCTGATTCCCAGTCTCGTTAGCCATTTTTCTAGGCTGCTTCCCAAAGAGCAAAGATAAAAGCATACTATTTTTCTTTACAAAAAAATGACAATCTGACCTATTTAAATGAGCTATTAATGCTATAAAATAAGTAATGGATAAAGAAAAACACAATGATATGTAATAACACTATATCCTATGGAAGCTTAGTTGATATTAAGCAATCATTATAATCAGAAAACCAAAAGAACCTGAGACCACCTTTGACAGAAAGAGAGAGAGAGAGAAAGAGAGAGAGTGCCAACAACAGACACAAAATGAGAAAATAATGAACTTCTGCAACAAAATTATTTTCTCCATCCATTGACAGTGGAGTCACCACATTTGGACTCTCACACCATAGTGTGCCCTGTGTGATGCATGAGGAAGTAGAAATGCATTAAAGAAGACAAAGATAGAGAAAGTGATTGGACCAAACCAATTATACCCACAGCAGATCTCTTTTAGAGTTAACACACTTTTGAGGACATTTAAGGTTTGTTTCTCAAAGCATCTGAAAGAAGAGAGGATACCAAATGGCCTAGAGTTTGTGCTCTGAGTTTACACAGATTAGCCACAATCAAATCAATTTATCTGATTCACATCCTCACATACTACTACCCTACTCTTCTTTCTCTGGCCATTACTAGATGACTTATCATGTTGATTGATTCATTAGTCAATCAACAAGAATTTATGAAATGCCCACTATTTACCTGGCACAGTTCTGTGATTTGGGCACACAAACCAAAAATGAAATGATCCTTGTTTTCAAGGAGCTTATGTCTTATGGGGGCTGGGGGACAACATATACACATATAGCTAAATTCAAAATATATCTGTTATAAATACATAGTAATTTGGGGGGTAGGGGATGCAACAACAGTTTGATGAATCAGGAGTGAACTAATGCGTGAGATAGCCCTTAAAGTATATTTTGAAGAAAGCTAGGGATTCCAAGAGGTAAAGGAAAGATGCAGGTCATTTATCATATTCTTAGCATCGGGTCAGCCTATGCAAGGCATGGTGATGACAAACACAATGTTATGCAAGAAGAACACTTGCTAGGCCAGTTCATAATACAGTGTGTCAAGTGTGATCAAACTAGAAAGGTAGACTGGAACCAGACTGTGAAGAGTTTTAAATGGCAGAGTTTTTATGTTATTCTAAAAGTAATAGTGAATCATTGGAACTCTTTTCACTTTTGTAGCTAGGTAGAGATTGTATTTGAGAGGGAAGAGCCTGGAAGTATTGAGGTCATTGCAGTAGGACAGGTGAGATGTGATGATGTTCAGAACTAATATGATGGTCATCTGAGAGGAGAGGAGATAGATATGAGATATATTGCGCTAGCATAATTGACAAGACTTAACAACTGCTTGGATATGGGAGTAAGGGATAGTGAGGAATTGAGGATGCCTCTAAAGTTGTAAACAAGGGAGACTAGAAAGAAGATGGTGTCCTCGACAGATTTTGAGAAGTTCAGAAGAGGGAGATAGATGGGTAATGGAAACGATCATGATTCTATTTTGGACGTATTGAGTTTGAGATGCCTATGGGACATCCCATTGTTGGGAATCTGCAATAGGCATTTGGTGATATTGCATTAGGACTCTGGATAGAGACTGGGGCTAGATTATGTAGATTTGGGAGTCATCTGCAAAAAGACAGTAATTGAACTATAGGAAGCTGATGAGGTCACAGAGAGAGCTATAGACAGAGAGACAGAGAAAACTAGTAAGACAGAGAGAGTGAGAAAGTATAAAGGAGGTTAGAGGGAAGCATCTAGGAGAGAGCTTTCAGTATACCATCAGTAAGGAGGTATGGCATAGGTAATAATGCAGCAAAAGAGACTGAGAAAGAGTCTTCAGAATGGTAGAACCAAGAAAGAAGCATTGTGAACACCCGGAAGAGAAAGAGTCTATGGGAAGAAAGATTGGTCATTAATATCAATGATCTTTTAATTGCCAAATCCAATGGCTTTTTCTCAGTTCTTATTCTTCTTGGTCTCTCTGCACCTTTGACATTGTTGATCACCCCCTTCTCCCTGATACTCTCTTCTCTTTGGGTTTTTGGGACTCTATTCTCTCCTCCTACCTCTTGGACTACTCATCTGTCTCCTTTGCTGCATTCTCATCCAGATTGAGTCTTTAACCAGGAGTGTCACATAGGGTTCTGTCCTGGCCCTGTTCTCTTCTCCCTCTAGCCTACTTCTCTTGGTGATTTCAGTAGATCCTGTGGATTTAATTAACCTTCTCTATGTTGATAATCCTCAGATCTACCTATGCTGTCTTGATCTTTCCACTGACCTCCAATATTGCATGTCCACTGCCTTTTAGATCTTGAATCGTATTCCAGCAGATATCCTAAACTCCATTTGCCCAAAATTCAACTCATTACATCTTCCCCTAATCTTTCTCTTGCTCACCTTTCTTATTATTCAAGAGGGCAATACCACCATCTCAGTTCTTCAGGCTTGCAACACAGGCATCACCCTCAGCTCCTCCCTTTCTCTCTCACCTCCCTATCAAAGGCCTATGAATTTCACCCTTGCAATATCTCTTGAATATGCTGCCTTCTCTCCTCTGACACTACCACCATCTTGGTGTAGACCCTTATCACCTCATGCCTAGGCTATTGCAATAGCTTCCTGGTGATATCCGCCTCAAGTTTCTCAGCACTCCAATACATTCTCCATTTAGATACTAACATGACTTTCCTAAATCACAGGTCCAATCATGTCACACACAGTGCATCCCACTTCCCCTCAACAAACTCCATTGGCTCCCTCTTAATTCTAGGATCAAATACATAATCCTATATTTTGTGTTCAAGAAGCTTTATAACCTAACCTCCTTTTACTTTGCCAGTCTTTTTACCCCTTTCTTCCCTCCATGTACTATTTGATCCCGTGACACTGGCCTCCTGGCTGTCTCATGAATATGACACTCCATCTCTCAGCTCCATGCATTTCCACTGGCTGTTCCCCATGCCTGGAATGGTCTCCCTTCTTATCTCCACCCACTGGCTTCCCTGGCTTCTTTTAAGTCCCAACTAAAATCTCATCTTCTACAGGAAGCTTTTCCCAACTCCTCAGTTTTAGTACCTTCCTTTTTTAAATTATTTCCTATATATCCTATATAGAGCTTGTTTGTACATGGTTGTTGTCTATTAGATTGTGAGCTCCTTGAAGGCAGGGGCTGTTTTAGTATCTTTTTGTATTCTTGGCACTTAGCACAATGTTTGGCACATATTTGATGCTTAATAAATATGTTTATTGACTGACTGAATAATTCTAACCTCCAAAAAGAGCTGACTATTACTGTATGCTTCTTTACATCTACTTGTTTATTTCTTTCTAGAAATGCTCCTTCCATTATTTCAAGGAACACTTCACTGTTCCTGATAAATTAGACAGTAAAGAAATTCCTTTCTATAGGCCTTTCACTTTCTTCTACACATAGTTGTTACATGATACAAACATGATACTCTCTCTGTGGTCTTGTGCTTTCCCTCCATACTTGAAGCAGTTTTCACAGTCTGCTGCCTTATTTTTGGTAGCTTTCTTGGCTAACTACTGTGGCAAAATGCTTATTTGCAATTTAGGAATCTCAAGACATTGAAGTAACGTGATTCACCCACCCCATATCACTTTGTTGCTGTTCTCCACATACTTCCTAAATTTTTCCATCTTCCCTCTTATAGGATCATAGGCCTAGCGCTAGAAGGAAACCGACCCTTTCTGGTTTATTCCTGGAGATATAGAGCATTCAGGTTTATGTCAATTCCCTAGCAACATTTAAAAATAGATCATTAGATAGATGACTTATAAACTCTTTGAAAGAGAAATGGGGTAATCATTAGGTATCAACCTGTATTCATGGAAAACAAGCATGCTTGGCTGTTTTCAGAATACTGGAGTAATGGAGACAAAGAGCTTTGGTTTGCTAATACTTAGGTTTATTTAGGCAAGGATATAAAAATAATCCAGGATACTTATATGAAAGAGGAATTCATGACAGCCTGTCAAGCAGATGGCTGATGAATAGCTGTTTAGGTCTTTCTTTTAGACCTATAGAAATCCATAGTGGCCCGGACCCTGATGGGAATGGATTTCAGAAAGTGAATTTCATCTTGTCTGAGAAGCCACTGGAGGTTTCCCAATAAGGATCTTATATGGGTTTACATTACTATTCTACAAACCAAGTGGCCACTCTGAAGTAGCTGTATTTATTATTAAGGTTACTCACATATTTATCATCCAGGCCACTCTGGAAAGCTTCCTGGGGTGCTTAATTAGAGCAAATTTAATGCCAAGAGGAGAGGGTAATATCAAACATGGTTACCCAGCAGACATGTCCAGAGTAATCCTGAGCCTGATCTCTCTACATAAGTGATGATTAATCTTTTTTGTGTCATTGGACTCCTTTGACAGTCTGGTAATACCTATGGACCCCTTCTCAGAACAATGTTTGTTCACTACATCTATAATAGAAGGAAAATGCTAAATTCATTTAGAGGTTAGTGAAAATAAAGGTAGCTTACCTTTACCCTCCATGTCCATGGACCCTTTGCAGTCTATCAATAGACCCCAGGTTAAGAATACCTACTCTGTAACAAGTCATGTCAAATAATACACATTTCCTCTTTTTATAGAGTTATAAGGGCACAGAGGATAGAGTGCCAGGTCTAGATTCAAGAAGACTCATATTCCTGAGTTCAAATTTGACCTCAGACATTCACTTAGCCCTGTGTAACTCAGTTCCTCGTCTGTAAAATGTGCTAGAGAAGGAAATGGCAAACCACTCCAGTATCTTTGCTAAGAAAACCCCAATTGGGGCCACAAAGAGTCAGACATGATTGAAATAGCAACATAAAAACAACAGGTTTATAGATTAGTATATTTGGGGGGCAACATTCTGCTATTTGACAGTGTTTAATGATGTTATCATTGACAAGATGGGAAAAAATAGCTATAGGAACAGAGATAGGGACTAGACCTGTGATTTCATTAGTGAAGGGACTTCTTGGTGAGGAACTTCCTTTACCAATTTCTCCTCAATTTATAATCTTAGAGATTTTCCTACAGCACCAAGAGATTAAGTGGCTTGCCAAGCTTTTTGAATGTCGAAACAAAGAGTTTTGATGGTGGTTCAACATGGATAGAGGTCTCTAGTGGGATGCCATGGGGCTCTGCCCTCAATTTTATTTCATTCAACCTTTTCTCAATGATTTGGGTGAAGAAATTGATGATGTGTGTAATAGATTTGGGAAAATATAAAACTGGTATGGGTAATAAACAGTCTGAGGATCTAAAAATACCTTGATGGTCTGGGACACTGAGTTGAGTCTAGAAAAACAAAATATAATCATGATAAATATAAAATCATGTGCTTAGCTTTTTGAAAAAGTAATTACACAAATACAGAGGAAGTACGCAAAAAAGACTTAGGACTCTTAGTTAACTATAAGCTTGTATCATGAATCAGGAGCATGACATAACATCCAAATAAGCTGATGTGATCTTGGACTACATGAATATAAACTCAGGTTCCAGAACAAGTGAACACTGTGTTCTGAGCTTGTTAGGTCACATCCAATGAATTGTGTTCAATTCTGTGTGTCATGCTTTAAGATACACATAAGCAAATTGAACCAGAAGAGGGTAGGTAGAATGGTGAAAGGTCTTGAGAGTAACAATGGGTATGAGACTGTTTACTTTTGAGTTGTAAAGAATTCATTAGGGAGGATCAAAAGCATGCCTTCCAATATCTAAAAAGGCTTTTATTTATACAGAGATTGGGCTTTTATTGGCTAATCTCCCATTCCACACTCATTTTGTTGAGCTCCACACATCAGAACTAAGATCGTATAAGAAAGAAATCTGTAATAATTAGAGCTACGAAAAGTAATATGGATTGCCTTGTAAGATGATGAGCTCCCATCAGTGAAAATGTTCTAGAGACTGGAAGTCTGTCTGTTAGAGATGTTGTAGAGAAGAGTCCTATAGGAGTTTGGTCCTCCTACAGGAAAAGTTCCTCACTAGCTTTGAGATTCTATTCTAGTTTTATTCAAGTTTGAGTATATTTTTATGGGGTGGCCTGGAGGAACATAACCAACTTTTATGACCTTGGAACAAACAACCTTTTGCAAATGAACTTTGTTTTAGTACAACTTAAGAGTGAGAAATGAATGAAAAAAAAACCACATTTATTAAGCACTTACTATATGCCATGCATAATAAGTACTTTCTAGAGGAAGATGTTTCCAATCTCCCTTAATTCAGGTAACTTTCTCCTGTTGATTGTTTGGACTTTATCCTGTAATCTAGCTTTTATTCATGGTTGTTTGCATGTTTTCTTTTCCATTAGACTATGCGTTCCTGGAGGGCAGGGACTGTCTTTGCCTTTTTTTGGATCTCCAGTGCTTAGCACAGTGCCTGGAGTGTAGTAGCCAGCTAATAAATGCTTATTGACTGCCTTAATAACATTGTAGACACTCAATAAAAGTTGGCATAGTAGATACTCAATAAATTCACTTGTGTGTTAAGTTTTGAGAATACAATACATAATACATTATACAATAGTGCATGCACTAGTGTTTACATAGCTGTTTAAGGTTTTCAAAGGACTTTACATGTTATCTCATTTGATTGTCATAACAACTCTGTGAGGTAGGTTTTATCATCAACCTCATTTTATAGATTAGCAAACTGAGGCTGAAAGTGGTTGTATGACTTGACCCAAGGGTTCTATATCTAGTGTCATGGGCAAAATTTGAACTCAGATCCTTTGGATTCTAAATTGAGCACTTACTTCACTATGTCACTTATAACTGCCATAGCAAAGACAGAAGAATGATAAATGAATGCACCTTCCTTCCCCATTCTTATAACTCCTCCTACAGAAAACTTAATCTCAAACAGATATAGACAAAATATTAGTGTAGGTAGTGGAAACTGAACTATCTTGTTTGTTTTTAAAGATCATCAAAGGAAGTATCAAAATAGCTTTTTATCTCTAAGAGATAACTCCTTGGACCCCTTGTGCCCAACAATGGGTTGGCATCAGGAAAGCTTTAAAAGCATTGAATTAAATTGTTTCTAAGGTCCTTTCCCTCTCTTCAAGTTCATATTGTATGATTTTATGAAATAAATTGTAGTTCTGAGTCTGACACTAATTTGATCTTGGAGAAGACATTTAACTCTATGGGTCTAGAGTTCTTCTGTAAAATAAGTATTAAAAGAGATGATCCCCTAAGCCCCCCTTGGTACTAAAAGTTTGTGATTGTGGTTTTTATCACGAATTACTCCAACACCATCATGAACCCTGTGCTGTAAGATACTATTTAATAGCAACGTTGGAGACCCTTCCATATATTGCAGAATAACACAACAGGGAGTCTCTCAGTAGACTAAGGTGTAGTAAAGACAAGGCTCAGTCAGCATCACTCTTCTAATAGGGCAGGTTTGGGGAAGTGCAGGATACTTATTCTGAAACAGTGTGAAAACAGGCTGAATTGATAAGAACATATATATTTGCCACTTCAAAGCCAGACCTAGTAGTAATAATGGAAAAAACTCAGGGAAGAATTAGAACAGAGACCTGGCTAGGATTCTGAGTGGGTACAGGGGGAAAGATTCTGATCCTTGGAGTGGCTAGGTTAAGACTCGAGGAGTCAAGTCGTTAGCAAGGACTGGAACCTTCAGACAAAACAGTTTATGACCTTCACCAATGCTTGAAGTTCTAGGCTGACTTAGCAGACAGCTTTGCTTTGCTTCATTTTCTGTAAGTGAAGCTTTTCATACACTACAAGGTTAGCTCCTTCAAATTCTGCATGCTTCATTGAATTTACATATTTTGGTAATAGTATGCAAGA
The DNA here is from genome assembly GCF_003287225.1 of Phascolarctos cinereus. NCBI lineage: Eukaryota > Metazoa > Chordata > Mammalia > Diprotodontia > Phascolarctidae > Phascolarctos > Phascolarctos cinereus. Next base: position 187,726,714 of record NW_027555514.1, read on the forward strand.
TATTAAAAAACACATGAGTTAGCAGAAAAGATTTTATTGGCTTACTAAATTCATACTGGACCCATTCACACTTAACTAGTATTCATCTCTTCTATGACTTACCTTTCTTTTGTTCCCAGAGATACAAACCAACATCTACTTAGAGGTAGCTACACCAAAAGTCTCTCATGCAAAAACAAATTTGTATGAAACCTAATAAAATGCTAATGAAAATGATTATTGAATTAATTTTTTGTACTTCTGCCTTATTTCTCTTGAGCTTAGCTTGATGACTTTGAACTCTTGAGCATGTCAGGAGTCATTAATTCTTGTGAGGTTGATTAAGAATGGAAATTTTAAATTACTTAACTAAGGGACCATTATGATCTAATGCAAGGACAAGCAACCTACTGAGTGTCACCTGAGGCAATTGTGGATAGCAAATTACAGATTTCCTCTGTACCTCTTTCTTTTCTCTTTTTCTCCTCTTTCTCTCCTTTTCTTACTTTCTGGCTTTCCTTCTCTATCTCCCATTTGTTATTTCTATCTTTTTTCTGCATCATCCTCTTTCTTTTCTCTTTTTTCACCCGTGCCATAAGACTTGTTAGTGGCACTTGTAGATACTGCTTTGTTCAAGTTGGTGGACCCAAAGGATAATAAGTTTGCTTCTCCTGACCTAGGATATAGAAGGGAACAAGTCAAAACACTTTTTACCTTTTCTTTTAAAGAGTTGATTCATTGAGTTAGCTTATCAGAAAACCCTGGTGGTTTTCTGGGTGGATTTTATTTCTTATGAGGCTACAGTAGGGCTGGGTTACACACTGTGGGACCTTCTTCTTTTTTCTTTTTCTTTAAAGAAAAATGCCTTTTTTTCTTTTTTTTTTTGGGGGGTGGGGTTAGGCAATAGGGTTAAGTGACTTGCCCAGGGTCACACAGCTAGTAAGTGTTACACGTCTGATTTGAACTCAGGTACTCCTGACTCCAGGGCCGGTGCTCTATCCACTGCGCCACCTAGCTGCCCCATAAAACTTTTTAATTTTTTATTTTTAGGCAATTGGGGTTAAGTGACTTGCCTAGAGTCACACAGCTAGAAAGTGTTAAGTGTTTGATCTGAGGCCAGATTTGAGCTCAGGTGCTCCTGACTTCAGGCCCAGTGCTCTATCCACTGCACCACCTAGCTGCCCCGAAAAATGGCCTCTTGAAGAAGGAAGCTGCCTAGCACCATTTAAGGCCACTTTACTAGTGAAATGAGTCTTACTAGGGGCAGGGATCTCTTCATTGCTCTGTGATTTTTCTTCCAGATATAAGAAACAGATAATTTTCTCCTAAATCTTTCTTTTTTACATGTGTTTTGAAGATAAAATAACGCCTATGTATACTCAGAAGATCAGATCATTAGTTTTCTCCTTTTATGTTTCTTGTAGTACCTTTACACCTCAATTTTGATTGGAACATGAAAAAGACATCATGCAAGGCCATACTTAGTGGGTATCTTTAACTAAAAAGCACTAGAAGTGCTATGCAAGAAAATACCTATTTCTTAAGCCAGAGATTTAACAGAACTGTCATTTAAAAATTATGAATGTTCAAAATGCCATCTATCTCCTCTTCTTTATCCCTTGGGATTCTTCTTTTCCTTCAGTGATCATTCTAAGACACTTCCTTTGATTGCCCTAGGTGTTAACAATTTCTGTCTCCTCAAATGACCTCATATTTGCATATCTGTGGATGCCTACATGTTATATCCTTCCAGTAGACTCTAAGCTCTGTGAGGGCAGAGACTATTTCAGCTTTGCCTTTTTATTCCCAGTTACTACATAGTTTGTTGCACACAGTAGGTGCTCAATAAATGTTGAAATGAATTGAATAAGTTTGTCATATATTTAACAAACAGAAAAAAGAATTTAGTAGATAATGCATGTATACTGCATTTGAACAAGGTATTGGGAGAGATCCAAAGATGACTTCAAAGATGGCTTCCTTCAACAAAGAGCTAAGAGGGCTGACACAAGTAGGAGACTATATGGGAGGGAAATTGTTTTTGCTCATTATTGTAGGAATGTGATACTCAGTTTACTGAGAAAGAAGTTAAAAAGGTGTAATTCATATACCCACAGAGGATCTCTATAATATTATATGTAATATAATAATCTCTATAGAGCTTTGATACTGAACTTATTCAGATATTTAAAATGTACAGAGGGAAGATTAAGTAAATTCACTACTCTTAAGTTAGTCATATCTATGTTATCCAGTTTAATTCAGCAAACATTTATAAAAAAATTGGTCTTCATAGACTTAATCACAGGAAAGGGACGAGATAATGAGGCATTAAATTGTTGTTGCTGAGTTGTTTCAGTCATATCTGACTCTTTGTGACACCATTTAGGGTCTTCTTGACAAAGATATGGGAGTGGTTTGCCATTTCCTTTCCAGTTCATTTTACAGATGTGAGGCAAATAGGCTTAAGTGACTTGCCCAGGTACACACAGCTAATAAGTATATGAAGTCATATATGAACTCAGGAAGGTGAGTATTCCTCCCAGCCCAATGCTCTATTCATTATGCCACCTAGCTGCCCCAGGTATTAAATTAATTGTAAAAAATGGGGCCATTCAGGAGATAGAACCTTTTATGAGGTGCAAACAATTCTCTTGAGTAAACGAGAAAATAAGTAATGCCATAGAATGGAGAATAACAGGCCACATTTCTGGGTGACCATTAAAATTCGGTACAGTGGGTATGGGAGAGGCCTCAAAGAGTAACTTAATTCCTGCAAGACACATAGAAAACATAGGGAATTAGAGATAAAAAGCTATGAAATCTCATGAGATGGAATGAAATGGAAGCAAGGGGCAGAAGCAGCCATCCCAGAAAAAGAACTTAGGATTCTGGGGTTGAGGCCTTTGGGCTGATCGTCCTGAGGAGTATGGGGCAAACTTTGCTCTTCTCTCACTACCTTCCCAACCTCATTACAAACCTCAAGGCAGTGATCCTGTATTATTCTTTTTCCCCTTGGACTCTTTCATGGAAGACTATGAAACTCTTTTTTTTTCCCTGAGAATGGGGAAAATCTATCTACATTTTATTTTCTGCATTTACTTTGTCTTTATAAACATTATTAACTGAATGCCTTTGCCAATCTGGATTAATTTATTGAAAATGAAGGAAAATTAAGGAGGAAACATGCTTAGAGGAGAGAAAGGGAAAGAGGTACCACTGAGGCAACATCCGCTGAAAAAGAAAGAGTTAGTAGTGAGGTGTTTCACCAAAAGAGTTTCTCTGGCTCAGAGTATAGAGCTAAAAAAGATAAGAGAATTACAGATCCATTTAACCATATCACTCAACACTACTATAAATTTATTAAGCATCTAACTCTATGAAAAAACACTGTTATTACTGAAATGCACTGTGTGTTGAATTATGTGTGTGTATATTGAATTATAAACCATTAGCATAAATACCATATCATTGAAATGTGAAAGCATTCCATAAGTAAAAAATCATGACAATTCAGTCAAGCCTCCAGTTTAAGAGATAGGTATTCTTATGCATGGGATTTCTAATATCACGGGAGTGAAATAGCCAGATCTATACTTTAAGATTATTAATTTAACATTTGTGTGGAAAATGGATTAGTGAAAGGAGAAACTGAAGATAAGGAAACCAAGTAGGAGATCATTGGAATAATTCAGGTAAGATTCAATAAGGGGCCTGAACTGGTGTGGGAACTATATGAGTAGAGCACTGGCTGCCAGTATTGGTCCAAAAGCCCTTTTCAAAAAAAAGTAAAAATGTATTGTGATCTTACAGGGTAATTTAATATACTTCTCATAATTTTCTTTTAGATTTATTCATTAGGTGCTTACAATAACTACAATAATAACTCTCCCTCCAAAAAGCTCCAAATTAAAATTTATATTCTACAATTACAAAATGTTATTCTACATGTAATTATAGAAACTCTAAATATAAAATTATAAAATGAATTACATAATAATAATGAATATATTATGTGGGACATTTAGTAAAAATTAAAAGAAGCAATCCAGTAAGATCTCATATGCTTACTGTTATCTGTATTACTTCATATTAAATTTCATTATTTTACAAATATTGTTGAAAATAAATAATGTTTAACAGAATAAGTTACAATTTGGAAGACAATTTAACAAAATAATAATCACATATAAACTTAAATTGAATGTTAGACTTTTTTATTTGAACAAAGGTTTGAAATATTTGTGTCAGCACCAGACAAACACAATCTCAAGTCTGGTTTCATACATATCAAGTTTATTTCTGCATTTTGATTTTAAAATAAGAATAAAGTGAAAATGTTCAGTTATAGAAATATATGGTAGGAAATGACGGGAGAATTTTTCAAACTCTGTTGCTGAGAGGTGGTAATTAATTTATTTTTAGTCATCTAACCAATTGACGAAAGTGAAGAAATAATTGTGATTAAAAATTTTACTTTTCTGCTGGATAATAACAAGCATTGCATTAAGTGATAAATGTACTCAAAGTTCAACTGCATTTATTGCTTTATTTTTAGCAGTATTTGCATATAAACTAATCTTTTTTTAAAAAAAGATTCCCTTCAGAAATGACTTTTTTTCTCTTCTACTACTGGTACCCCAGCTAAACTCTTACAGACAGTCTATTGAATGATTGACCACTGTTGCCAACCAGTTCATTTGAAAATTCACCAGACGGAAGAATAACAACAAAAGCAGAAGATAAATTTAAATTGGAAAACAGCCTTACTAATGCAGTGAGAGGCAATATAAGGTCTGTTCCTGCTGAATGTTTGTGATTGTATGTGATGGGTTTAAGACGGCCTGTAATGCACACGTCCAATGACAATGGTTTTTGAACAGCCTGACATTTGTGTTCCGAGAATACTGATGAGGTACAACTATAGAGGAACAGAGGGGAACAAGGAAGCTGCTCTGGCTCAGAGTAATCATTGCCAATTAGGGTATATGCATGTGTCTAATCGTCAGCTGGGAACCAGTTTTGGCTAGAATGTAAAATCCTTGAGCAGATTTGGAAACAATTTGATGACAGGTTGAGAAACTGCAAGAATATGTTACACTTAGAAACAGAGTTTGATGTAATTACCGGACTAACAATAAAATCATGCACATAACAATGCATGATCATGATCATGATGATTTTGAATTGCTTCAGAATTAAACCTGTAATGTATCAAGCAGGCACATGCTTGTTTTTACAAAGAAAAAATATAACAATTGGGCAATTATGTACTGGTTAAGGCACCGTTAAAGAATTTTTAGCGCCAGATCCATGGATCATCATGTGAACTTCAAAAAGTTCATGGTACACTAAATGGGGACCACTGGCATAGAAAAAAAAAAAGGTTGGATGTGTGAGTGATTTTGTGCAGAATTAACACTACTGGCAACAGAGTGGAGTGAAGAATTGATAATTATTCTGAAGTGATAACCAAGGTAACTAGGAAGGAAGGAAATAAGCATTTATTGAGTACCTAGTGTGTGCCAAGCACTGTGCTAAATCCTTTACAAATGATTTCTGATTTTATCCTTACAAGAACCCTGAGAGGTAGATGTCCATTACCCTCATTCTCAGGTGAGGAAAGTGAAGTAGACATAAGTTTAAGTGACTTTTCCAGGGTCACACAGCTAGTAAGCATCTGAGGCTGGATTTGAACTCAGATCTTTCAGACAATTCCAAGTCTAGCCATCTATTCACTGTATCACCTAGATGCCTCTAGAAGAAGGCTTTGACTAGAAGAAAGGAATAAGGAAATTAGGAAGAGGGGAGTATTTGGCAAAGATAGGGTGAAGTAGGGTAGAAATAATGAAATCTTTTTACAATATAATTGAGTTGTGAGATGTCTATGGACTATCCACAAGAGATGTCCAAAAGGCAAGTAGTCATATGGCACTAGATCTTAGAGGAAAGACTGAGGCTGGATAGGTAGAGCTATGAGTCATTTGCTTAGAGATATAATATTATATTAGACTCACTTTCCCAGATCAAGGCAGGCTACTAGGTATGCCATTGAGAGTTTGAGGAATTCTCTCCTTAAGGCCATCAGCTCAAGCTCCAATTCTGATGTGTTCCTCCTGCTGTTAGCTACCACTGATTAGTACCCTAGTTCCTTTTAATTAATTATGATTAATGAGCTTTTGCAAAGAAATTTTTACTGCCTAGATAGAGAAAACTTGAGCACAAACATTTCTCTGTTCCCATGACAGAGGGGCTCCTTCTTATTTCTAGCTCAGTCCATGAGGAGAGTGGGCTTATACTTAACATAATTATAGCAAGCATTTGTTTGGTGTATAACATGTGACATGCACTGTGCTAAGCACTTTACAAATATTATCTCATTTGACCCTCGTAACAACCCTGAAAGGTAGGTACTATTATTATTCCCATTTTAAAATTGAGGAAACTGAGGCAAATAAAGGTTAAATGCTTTGCCCAAGGTCATAGAATTAGAGTTAAAGTCTGAGGCAGGATTTGAACTCAACTCTTCTTGACTTTAGGGCCAGCACTCTATTCATAGCCACCTAGCTGCTACTCTTTCTATGTAGCATTGTTTTTTTTTTTTTTACCAAGTTCACTTCCAAATGTGCCATTGCCTGTAGAAGGATGAGTTTGCATATTTGCTAACTGCTGGACTGGGCCTGACAATTTGCTTGGGGCATTGCTCCTCACCATCTTCCTTCTAGTATATTCTGGCATGGATTCAAGTTCTCTGCCTCTGGTGGCTTGTTCTTTAACTTTCAAAGTTCATACAGTCATAGAAATATTATTTATATCATGAAAAAGACACAAAGGGGAAATATTAAAAGGCCATATTCATAGACTACATTCTGACCTCAGACAAGGAGGGTCCGAGGACTCTCTCCTTGTATCTTTGTTTCTCTCACTCAAATTGCCTCCTAACCAAGGAACTGGCTATGGCTATGTAGTAACTTTTGGACATACTCTAGCTCTGGCTTTGCAGCCAATCAAAAAGTCTTTTCACTAACAATTTAGTGGACTGGAACCTGTTACAAAATATTTGTGCATGTTCAAGTTCACTTGTGGATTACATTGTCAGAGAACAATGTACATTCTCATAATGACTGTGCTTGTGGCTCTACCCTTCCTTATAGATATAATGGTTAAAACTATGTAAAATGATGAGATAATCAAAAGTAAGTAGATAGAGGGGAAAAAAAAGAAGAGCTTAGGCAGAGCCAGAGTACATGGACACATAGAGGAGAAGAAATGGGTGATGATTCACCAAAGAAGACAAAGAGGGATTGACCAGAACCCAGTTCTCCTGCAGTTAGAGCCAGGAAAGAATAGTGTCACAAAAATCCCAGGAAAGAAAGAGTGTATAGAAGTAAGGGGTAGTCACAACTGTCAATTGCTGTAGAGTGTTCAGGAAGGATGAGGCCATTGGCTTGGGCCACTAAGCTGCCACTGGTAACTTTTTAGAGAGAAATTTCATTTGAGAGATGGAAGGGACTGAGATATGAGTGAGAGGAGAGAAAGTAAAGAAGATATGCATAAGTAGGTTTTTCTAAGATTTTGGTTGAGCAAGATGAGAGATATATGATGATAATTTAAGGGAGGGTATGGTAGAGCCAAATGAAGATTTTTGAAGCATGAATTAGTCTTGGACATATTGGTAGGAGGAAAGGGAGTAAGAAGGATAGCTAGGGAAACACTGAATGTTAAAGACAAATAGGGGATGATTTGTGGGGGCAATCTACCTGAGGAACCTGGAGAAGATAGGACCTAGGGCACAAATAGAGGATTTGACCTTGGTCAGGATAAGGACCACCTCTTTATCAGTGACTAGAACAAAGCAGACAGTAGGCAATGGTGATGATGATAAGGCATTAGGGAATGTAGGACTGAGGAAGAGAGGAAGTTCTTGACAAATATCCTCTATAGTTTCAATAAAGTATGAGGTAAGGTTCTTGCTGAGAATGAGAGGGGAAAGGGTAGTGTTGGGGTTTTGAGGATAGAAGAAAATGTTTGGAACAGAAACTCTGGGGACTGAGAGAGTCAATTAGGTCAAAGTAAATAAATTGATTTGCTGTAGCGATGGCCAAATTCAGCTTAGATAACTTAAATTTTAGTGCATTTAATCAGTGCAGTTGAGTGGTTTCATCCAATGGCATTAATTAAGAATAGAGAGTTAGCTCCTACCAAAAATGATGTGTGAGAGAGAACAATATGGAGGGTTTTTAGGAAAGAAAAGTAGTTCAAGGAAGCATTTTTTTTCCTGCTCAGTACAGTGACAATGTACATTAATTATTTTCCTTCAGGTCATCAGTGTGTTGGTCACACATCTCAGTGATGGAGATATTTGTTATATGGATATGAAGGATATTGACAGTGTCAAAACTTCAAGTTACATGAAAGTAAGATATGTACTAACTGAAGTATAGATATCCGATATTCCTGTAAGCTGTTTATAGTTACACTTTATATTAGTAGGTCCTCCAAAGTCGTTAGGATTCACAGTCTATATGGAAGGAAAAGGGAAGGCCTGAACATTATATCTCAAGAAATCATAAACTTAGGGGCAACTAGGTGGCACAGTGGATAGAGCACTGGCCCTGGAGTCAGGAGGACCTGAGTTCAAATCCGGCCTCAGACACCTGACACTTACTAGCTGTGTGATCCTGGGCAAGTCACTTAACCCCATTGCCTAGCCAAAAAACAAAAAACAAAAAAAAAACCCCAAAGAAGTCATAAACTAAAATCACTTACAACCAGAACATAAAGAAAAGATAGGAAAAATCCACTGACCATTACCTTAAAAGACCTCCAAAAGGAAAAGCACCAGGAATATGGTAGCCCAAATTCAGATCTTGTACAACAAGGAAAAATACTATAAGCATCCAGAAACAAGTATTTCAAAAACCAAAGAACTTAGTCAAGACCACATAAAATGTAGTAGCTTCTACTTTGAATGACAAGAAATATTGGAATACTAAAAGACAAAACAATTTGCTCTACAACCAAAATAACCTACTCTACAAAAATGAATATAATATTTGAAGGGCAAAAAAGAGAAGACTTTTATGCATTACTAATGAAAAGACTAGTTGTAGTCAGAATTTTAAAATACAAAACTATGAGTTCAGAGAAACCTGGAAAGGAAAACTTATTTAAGCAGTTGGAAGGAGCTATATGATCATGTTGTGTTAACATTCTACTAGGGAGAGAAGAAGCAAATGTTCCTTAAGAACCTTAATGCCATCCAAGCATATTGAGGGAGTTAAATGTAAAAATAGAGGACCTAGGGATGGGTTGGTTTAGCTTTTAGAATGTGAAGAGGGGGAAGAGAAGGTAGGGGAAGGAATATATTAGTATACAAAGAAGGAAGGTGGGGTTGGAACTTGTTCTTTCTCATAATTGGGATACATAAGAAAAAGATAAAAAAATATTGAAGAAAGGGCAAATATGCATTAGATGAATCTCATTCTTAAATGGACAAAGAAAGGTTGGATAAACTTACAGATATGTACAGAGAAACAGTTTTATGTAGAAATATGTCAAACCCAATAGGGAAATGATTGGAGATGGAGAGGTGCAGTTCAAGAGGGAGGAAGTAATCTTTACAAGCAAAACAAACTTCTTGATCTAGAAGTGGAGTTTAAAAGGAGGGGAAGAAGAAAAGAGCTAGAATCTAATTTGGTGCTTTAGATTGCCTTTTAGACATTTGCAGAATATCTGAACAAATTGTGGTAGATGAATATATTGGAATAATAGTGTGCCATAACAGATTATTTCAGAGACTCCTGGGTAATATGAACTGATAAGAGAGTAAAGTGAGCTGTATGAGAAGAGTAATTTATATGAGGATGACAGCTCTGTAAGGAAAAATAACTTTGAAGGGCTTAACAACTCTAATCAATGAAACAAACAATGTGTTTCCAGAGGACTTAGGATGAATCATGTTACCCATCTCCTGACAGAGAGGTGATGGACATAAGGTACAGAGACATATACTTTAGGGTATGACTACTAGTGGATTTGTTTTGCTTCATTATGTTTTTTTGTTACAAGGTTTTTTTTCTTCTTTTTCCTTCCTTTTCTCTCAGTTTTTAAGTTGGGGAAGAAAGGATAGAAATCAGGGAAAAGAAGTTAGCAAAATTGATGAAAACTCCTCCTTGTAACCTGAAAAAATACAAAGAAGGGCATTGTAACACTTAAAAATGCAAAGAGAAGAAAAGGTAGTTCAGAGGGAAGCGCAGAAAAGTAGGACAGTTTTGAAAGTAACATATAAAATCTAATATCTCTATCTTTAAAAAAGCTCTCTTATGAAATAGAGATTCATGGGTTCATAAAGAATCCATTACTGTTGTCTGCTGTGTGTATGGAAATATCATTTTTTGTGTGTTTAATTTTGAGAGAGAGACAGAGACAGAGACAGACAGAGAGACAGAGATAAAGAGAGACAGACAGACAGAGAGGCAGACAGGCAAAGACAGACAGACATGGAGAGGGAAAGGGAGAGAGAGAGAGAGAGAGAGAGAGAGAGAGAGAGAGAGAGAGAGAGAGAATCCCAGAGTTAGGGAGATAATATTCCTATTACACTCTGGCCTGGCAGGCCACAACTGGTATTTTATATTCAATTTTGTGTGCCACATTTTATATAGGACTTTAATAAGCTACAGAAGAGGATGAATAGAAGTTGAAAGGTCTTGAGAGCAGGTCATGTTTTTAAATTAATTTTTAAAATAAACAAACATAAATTTTCTTTCTCTCTCACCTTCCATGCTAGCAAATTAAAAAAAAAAAACTTATAAGCAATATGCATTGTCAGTAAAACATTTTCACATTAGACATGTCATATATATTATATATGTACATATACATACTTACACATAATACATATATATGTACATGCATATACATATGTACACATATATATTTCATTCTGCACCCTGAGTCCAGAGGTTGGTAGCATGCTTCATCATTGGTTCTCTGGAATCATGGTTTATCATTGTTTAGAGTACTCAAGGCATTCAGAATTTGTTTTTAGAGTGTTGTTGTTATTACATAAATTGTCCTACTTGTTCTTCCTTCACTCTTCATTAGTCATACAATTCTTCTTAGGTTTCAACAAAATTGTATCTTTTATCATTTTGTATGTCAAGATAGCATTGCATTATATTCATATATTATAGTTTGCTAAGCTGTTCCCCAATTGGTGGATATCCCTTGGTTTTCAATCTTAGCTACTAATAAAAAGACTGCTATAAACATTTTTGTACATATGGATCCTTTCCTCTTTCTTTGATGTCTTTGGATTATAGGCCCAATAGCAGTATTGCTGCATCGAAAGATATGCACCATTTTGGGGTCTAGTTTCACATCACTTTCCAGAATGCCTGGACCACTTTACAGCTCAACCAACATCACATTAATGTGCCACAACCTATACATAACACATAGTAGGCCATTAATCATTATATAATTATTACCACACACATTTCCAAAACTACTTTTAACCCTACCCACTAGATTCTATTTGGTAAAGAAGATAAGAAATGGCATTGCCAGCATGTTCTGATGTCACATAACCCCTTCTCTTCTTATTCATCCCACTTACTCTATAAGACCCTCATCACTAAATTAAGAAAACAACAAATATGTGCCTGGAAAAAGCACATGAATAGCAAAGGGAATAAAGTGGTTAGGCAGAAAAATTAAATTTCTGTTTGTTCCTGCTGCTTGCTTTTCATTAGACCAATTTTTGATTTATTTTATACCCAAGAATTTATTTTTATTACTGTGATTGAGGATTTTTATTGCTTCACTGCATTCCATATTCTTTCTGTAGAGTGGAAAAAGTAAACAAAGCTTGGGGAGAAGTTAAATTCCCAAGAATATTTTTTTTCCTCTAGAGTGTGTTAAAGGTCTTTCCCCCTTACCCTGCTTGGAATGGTAGAATTGAAATGCATTTAAAACTTCTCAGCTGAGTGCATTTCAGCATAATGTGGGAGATTTGAAGTCAAAGGACCTTGATCCTAATGCAAGGTCTGTGTGACTTTGGATAAGTCACTGTTTACCTCTGGATCTCAGTTTCTGTATCTGAAGGATGAGGGTGGTGGACTAAATGTTCTCTAAGGTAATTTCCCATTTTAAAATCTCTGCCAATCCTTGTATAACCAGATAAATTCTAAAGTTTCTTCAAATTCACAGAATCTCAGAGTTGGAAGGGAATCAGAGGTTAATCCACTTCAATCTTTATGTGAACAGGAATTTCCTCTACAGCATCACCAACAAGTGATCACAGTGTCTCCTTGATGACCTCCATTGATGTAGAATATATTACCTTGTGGTAATGCAATTGATAAAGTGCTAGACCTGGAGTCAGGAAGACCTGAGTTCAAATCCAGCCTTAGACACTTACTAGCTGTGTGACTTTGGGCAAGTCATTTAATATCTAACCACTTCAACTTCTTCAGCTATAAAATGGGGAATAATAATAACACCTACTTCTCAGAGTTGTTATGTTCTATAAATTAAACCATATTTATAAAACACTTTGCATACTTTTAAAGTGATATGTAAAATGCTGGCTACTTTTTGAGGTCAGCTCTTTCTACTTCAGGGTAACACTTATTATCATCTGTAAGGAAGGTTTTCCATATAGAGAAACTAAATTTTCCTCTACAATTTCCATGCATTGCTCCTAGTTTTACTCTCCTGAGTCATTAAACAAGTTTAATCATACCTGAAGACAACTATCATGTCTCCCCGTTAGAAGCTATTCATTTCTAGACTTAAAATTCCCAATTCTTTCAGCTGATCCTTATATGACATGACCTCCAGTCCTCTCACTGTCTTGCTCCCCTTCTCCTAATGCTTTAAGTTTGTCAGTGCCCTTCCTAAATAATGGCGCCCAGAACTGAGCAGAATACTCTAGATATGGTCTGACACAAGTAAGGGTATAGCGTGTCACCATTACTTCTCTTGTTCAGGACACTATGACTCTCTTATTGCAGTGGAAGATGACGCTCACTTTTTCCCCTTGCTATCTCAGTTGAACAGTTGTGGTAAGAGGTGGTGTGTGTAAAGAACTGGCCTCCAGAGTCAAGGTTAAAATCCCATTTCTAAGGCATACTGACTGGGTGAATATTCTAGGAAGTCACTTGACTCTGTGCCTGAGGGTATTATCTATAGCTAAAAGTTGCAGAGCTATTATTGATTTTCATTGGCAGAGGGAGTTATATATAAAGGTAGAGAAGTCTTAGCAAGGTTCAGTAAGGTTAAGTGACTCATCAGAGTCATAGCTCATAATAGTCAAATGTGAAATTTGAACCCAAGATCTTCCTAAATCCAGTACTTTATCCACTGTATGCACCACATTGCCTCTCTAAAGCAATCATTATTTGCTCTAAATTTTTCAATATTTGACTTCTCTCAGTATCACAGATTTAAAGCAAGAAGCTACTATTGCTTCAGTGTCAAAAGTCTCAAAATTTGGTTCAAATTGAAGGCCTATAATGATGAGCTTTATTCTGAATTTACAAAGTCAAAACTCAATCTATTATAGCTACTGCTCTACATTTTATTTTTAGTGGATTGTATCCATCATTACTTCTAAATCCTATGATCTGGATCTGCTTCGTTGATTTGGTAAAGCCTTGTCAGTACCTCCCCACAGCCTTATCAGCATCTTCTTTTTTTCCTTCTGTCATGTCCCCCCAATCCTAATTCCTCCATGTCATGTCTAGTTTCTGCAGGCTGTTGAAAAAATTCCTGTAAAGTTTTAAAATAATAATAAAGGTGACAAGGATTAACTCCTCCCTGGGGTAGCCACATTTAAAAAGTAAGGGTGATAGGTGGGGGGCATCGCCAGTCGCCCTGACCCTCTGTCTTGCCACTGGACTCTGATGACTCTGGAGAAGAGAGTGAGGCTGTTGACTTTTCACAGCTCTGCCTCTCTCAAATCCAATTCCTTTGCAAGTCAAGACATCACCCTCCTGACATCATTGGTTCTCTTTGAGAATGAAGGATGAACAAAAACAACAAATAATAAGAACAACAAGAGTGATAGGTCCAAAGTTAGTATTTACTCTATCTCTATTTGGTGTTGGGGAAGAGAAAAAATAAGTAGGTAGAGATCTTTCTTTGTGGACACCTGTTGATTATCCTGTCTTTCTTCTTTTTCTTTAAAAATGAGATAGCGAGGGAAAAAAAAGGGAAAAAAGTCACATGATAACTTTATTACATACTTAAAAAGAATAGCAAGTTGTACATAATAGATTTGCACTTTCAGGTACAATCATCTGCTGCTCTAGCCCACTATCTCCTTGATGTCATTTAATATCGTTTTCCTTACATTCTCGTTATCACTTGGATAACTTGTTTTCCTTGTGCTTACTGCACTCTGCAGCATATAAGTTCATAGTTGTTTATACAAATTTTCCCAAGTATCTATTAATTTAAAAAAATAATCATAATTATGATGTAATAATATTCCATTATGTTCATAGATGACAATTTGTTCAGCCATTCTCCAACTGATGGACTTCTATTTTCTTTCCATTTTTGCTTTTTGCTATTACAAAAAGTATTGCTATAAATATTTTTGTCTCTATGGGATCTTTCTGTCTTTGACCACCTTATGTGTACATGCACTGTAATAAAAGCTCTGGGTCAAAGGAGTGTCTAGTTTGGTGACTTTTCTAGTCTAATTCCAATTTTGTTTTCATTGTTGGCATACTTCATCATACCATTAGCTTAACTGTCTTCTTGCAGTTCCTCTGACATTTAACATTTTCATCTTGTGTTTCTTTTGCCATTCTTTTCCCCTCATGCTTTATTTCATTTGTGGTTACTTGGGTTCCTGGGAGTGGAAGAAGACCTCAGGGTTGCCATCTTTCTCCTTCTCTTAGTTTCTCAGAGAAAGCAAATTTAGAGTAGCCTGGATATTCGCATCACATTCTCCCAGGAAGGCCTCTCCTTTTTAAGCGAATATTTGGGGTTGATGATTTTTATACTAATTGATTTACCTTCAGTTAAGTTAACTTCCATTCTACCTGCTACATTTTTTTTTACTTTTTTTGCTTCACACTTGGTTTTAATGGAGGAAATTTTCCCTAAAAGAGGCTTGGATTTGAATTTTGGTTCCTCAGATTTTAAGAATAATATTATATTGCACTTTCTGTGTTTCCCCTACTTATCCCAGATTCTCACATTGAGATAATAACTCCATCCAGTATAAGCCCTGCCTTGCCTCTAGGCTTAAAGGGGGAATGAAGTAAGATCACAAAAAGATTTTAGCACCAAGGATACAAAATAAGCATAACACCAATAAAAAGGCAGAAAAAAAAAAACATTGTGTGTTTGCCCAGTTGCTTTCTTGGGGCCTGTCTTTCCATTCTAGGATCTCCTATCTGTCCCTTCCAGTCCCTCCCCATGCCAAGCCCCTTTGTGACTGAGCAGAAGACTCTCCAATGCTTCTCTTTATAAATATCAGCACATTAATCGTAACCTTCATAGATTTTTTAATTAAAATATAAACTGGCCCATCAGAATGATAAAAGGAATCAATATTATTATATATTCACCATACAGACAGTACTCTTCTTATATTGTCTTGATTCATACTGAATAATTCAGCTTTCCCTTTAAAATTTCAACATCTAGAAGGAACAAAAAAATAGAATAATTGCTACTACAATACATAAATAAAAATGAACCATTCAACATTCTAATCTTCCTTTCCTCCCCTTGTCTAGCTCAAATTGATATCTGGTTCACTTTTCATTTCACAGAATCTCAATAACATGCATAGGAGAAGAGAACTTCAGGACCATCCCCAGTAGAGTTTTGACCTGGGCATGAATCCTGTTCCTGTTCATCATACCTTCTTATCTTGCAAGACAGACATAGTGTGGCATAGTAAACACAGTATTAGATTTGAAGTCAGGAAGACCTGGATTCATATTATTTGTGGCATCATGTCACCCCTCTGAACCTCAGTTTCCTTATCTATCAGATGGGAATAATACCTAATACCTATTTCAAAGGAGAATCAAATGAAAATGTATGTAAAGCATTACATAAATATCAGTGATTATTATTGTTGATGGTAAATCACTTCACTTTCCTGGGCCTATGTTTCATCATCTGTAAAATGGAGTTAACACTTAGTACCTATCTCATAAGATAGGTATTGTTTGTAAAAGCACTGTGTAAGTATCAATAGATTATTATTGGATTTTCCAATTGGATTCTCTAATTATTATTGGAGAAAAGTCATTTTGTCTCTCTGGACTTCAGTTTTCTCATCTGTAAAATGAGGGAGTTGGACTATTTTATTACTAGGGTTCATCAAAGTGCTAAAATATCAAAGAACTTGATTTTTGTCCTATTTCCCAACTTTAACTTCTCTTTTTATTTTCTCTTAACATTAAAAAGTTACCTTGAAAAACTAAAATATTGCCCATTGTTGAGACTTCTCCCCTCTCCCTTTGTACTCGCCACTTGCTCTGGACTCTTTTCCTTCTCTTTAATTACTTTAAATTATAGCAGTTGATCTCTAAACATTTTTGATTATTCACCTGAATCACTGAAAACATTTCGAACTTGTATCTTCTGCAGATTTATATTTTATTATGTTATATAGATAAAATAATTTTAATGTGCATATAACAATTTTATCTTATGTATACAACATGATGATTTTTATTGTGCTATGTACATATTATTTGCATATATGAGCCTAACATTATGCATACTATGAAACACAAAAATAGGCATTTAAAATAGAGATAACATAAACAATATTTGAAAATGATTTTACATTTCATTTGTTAATGGTAAATAGAGACAATATACCATAGTGGATAGAAATGTGGTCTTGGAGCCAAGAAGACCTAGGTATGTGACCTGGGGAAAATCACTAGTGCCTAGTGCCCTGTTGTTGTCATTGTTGTTATTCAGCTGTTTCAGTCATGTCTGACTCTTTGTGACACTATTTGGGCTTTTCTTGACAAAGACACTGGAGTGGTTGCCATTTCCTTCTCTAGCTCATTTTATAGATGAGGAAACTGAGGCAAACAGAATTAAGTGACTTGCCCAAGATCACATAGTTAGTAAGTATCTGAGGCCAGATTTGAACTCAAGAAGATGAGTCTTCTTGACTCCAGGCCTAGTATTCTATCGACTGTGCCACTTAGCTGCCCCATAAATCTGCATTATTTATAGATTATATAATAATGGGTAAGGTGCTGACCTGCATTAGTAGAGGATCTTTCCTCACTTGTCAGTTCCCTATACCAATGAAATCATATATCCAGTCTCTATCTCTTTCCTTATTAATGATTCATAACAGTAGAACTACTATTGGCCTAGGGGAGTACAGGTTCCCTCTCCTGATAAGAGGAAGGGACATCTAAGGAGAAGGCCTAGGCTCTTTCTCATACTTTTTATTTTGTTCCCACCTTGGATCCCAGGCAATAATAACTTAAACAATAGGTTTGGGTCACATCTGGTTTGTTCCCATTGGAAATAATAAAGATCAGGTATAAGGCAATTACTTATTTCCTCCACATTAAAGAATTATTTAAAACATCAACATTTATAAATGCCCCCTGACAAAGATTTGAAATAGGAAACAGTAACCTATAACTCCTATCATCTTCTGTGTTACTACAGAGGTTGATATTTAAAACATAAGACACTCAGTAGGACTATTGAATAGGTTTTCCACCTCCTCCTTAGCTCTGAGTAGGTGACCTTTCTTGTCTCGTTAGCCAGTCTTCTTTTTATGCATCTCTCTCCCTTTTCTGCCCTCTCGGGGGTCCACGTGTGGTGTCATGTTACATATTCTAGTATTTCAACTTTGACCTTGAGCACCTGAAATTGACCCAGTTTGGTTCCACCCATGTTCCGTGGAGTGTGCTCTAGTGAGAGAATATGTGGGTATGTGTGGGGGCTGACATTTATGATTACCTCCTTTACCTTTTTTGCTCTTCCTAAAAATATTTCTAAATTCTTTTTATCCCCAGCATGTTTTCTCACTATCTACCTAGGGAAAGGATATAAGACTGGGTCCTCTGATCTTGTTGCCTAGGTAAGAAGAATTTGGCCTAGTCAGGAATCAGAATTAAGGGGTAAGGGGATTAGAGAAGCAGGAATCATGGTGCCTCTGTGTGAGAAGTAAAGGGAAAGTTGGGGTTGGGATCTGCTTCCCTGAATAAGGGGAATAGGTCTAGGTTCTGGGACAAACTACCTGGGTAAGGGAGGGAGAAGGCTATGAGGTACTTAGAGTGGGAGTTGGGACCTTGAGGTAAGCTAAGCAGTCCTGGGACCAGTATGGTGCTGCAGGTCACTGTCTATCTTAATGTCCCATCATTGTCCTGCAAAGCTGCACCCAGAACACCTCCACCTGCCTCTAATCCCTAATCTCCTCCCCCAAGGTTGAAAGATTTACACAACTTCTTGATCTCCCTGCATGGATGTCAGAACTTCTGCTGCTATTCCTCCCAGTAGCACCAAGCTTTTCAAATTCAGTCCCTCCTCTTTGGGGTGGAAGTCTTTGTCTTCCCCCAAACCACTGCATGCTCAAAGTGGCAACATAACAAAGGTGCCACGTCCTTCCTGTTCTAGATGGTAGCTGGTCACTCAGACTGGGCGAGGATCACCCACAGAAGGTGCCTAAATGCTGTTGGCTAAATTGCTTCTCCCTGTTATTTGTAAATTCGTAATCCACCCCCCAGATCATTTCAGCTCATGACCCTGGCCATGAGGGTGGTGGGTTTGTGTTTGAGTCCAGCCCCATACCAATCATGAGGATGGAATGCATTCTGTCTTCCAGCTAGGTGATCTTTCAAATCACACCCTTTGGGGTCATCTCATTTACCACTAGAGTACATATATCTCACTTGGAGCCACTGCATTTAGATCACCTTTACAATGGTTCTCTGCTCCAAGTTCACTCACTTATGCTTTTGAGGTTAAGAAGAGAATTTACCTTTTAGGTCTTAACTCCTAAGAGATTAGGATATGTTGGGTGTGCTGCTTCGGTTCATGATCTGTCCTGTTAAAATCATGAGTGTCTGCTGATTAACAGGATTCTGATCTTTTGTGACTGACTTGCTCACAGATTGTTAGAATATGTGTTTATATAGACAGATTTTAGCTAGTGCATTACTCTGTCCATCATCTTTTTAAGGGGATTACAGAAATGAAGAAGTGGGACACAAAGTTTTAATCAAAAGAGCACATATCTCCTATTAAGTATTTCCATCCATTTCTAGAAGGTCTTTTTCAAGATTTTCTTTGAAATCATGAGCCTTGAGAAAGAAGTCAGAAAAAAAGTCATACCTATCTCTGCTTGCTTCCTCTCTGCCTGTTGCAGTGGTACCATATTCTATATTCTAATTGTTAACTAAATCCTTCATGTTTGAATGGTAGGTATTCCAGACAAAGGAAGATTAAAAAAAATTGTGTGGGATTATTAGGTTCACTTTTAAAATATATTACTTGGCATGAATTTTATTTTACTATTTTAACCATAGGTATTGGGCCTTAGGTTTTACTTTTATATATGAGAGTGAGGAACAAACAAGTTAATTCTTTTCTCATCCCTCAAAGACATTAATGTGTATTAATATCCAAGCAAGAATCTGGTTATGCCCCCACTTTCCTAACATACTCTTTAATCATTTGTGAGGGGGGCTAGGGCGTGTGATGTGGAAGTGGGTGTTGGAGAGAGAAAGGGAGAAAGATGCTTCAGTTTCAGAGGGGCCTGGAGGCACAGATTCACAGAGAGCTGTTTCCATGGTAGTGCTATGGAAACTAGGTTCTGTTGCTCCCTCCTTCTTAGGTTTGGATTTCAATACTTCATATAGCCTGGGTTCCAAAAAGCCAACCAAGTGCCCTATCTGAACAGAGACTGTCACTGTAACCTCTTAACCCTATTTATCTGGGTACCTATGAGTAAGAAATTAAGGGGGTAAATAAAAAATAAGTAGCTAGTCCCTGAACTCTGAAAAGAATTCTGCACCTTCCCCTT
The DNA here is from genome assembly GCF_003287225.1 of Phascolarctos cinereus. Classification (NCBI taxonomy): domain Eukaryota; kingdom Metazoa; phylum Chordata; class Mammalia; order Diprotodontia; family Phascolarctidae; genus Phascolarctos; species Phascolarctos cinereus. The sequence continues at coordinate 187,746,737 of NW_027555514.1, forward strand.
TGACTGAAGAAAAAAATTGGTTTAAAACTTATTTGTCATTTCCACATGGCTTCTGTTCTTCATTATCTGCCAGAGGCTCTCTCTTGTCTGCATAAAGGTCAAATTTCTTACAAGGCCAACCATAAAGGTGCTGGTTGATCTTTCTAATAAAGGTTATATTATAACACCCTTGCCTCCCCTTAATTGAATGCTTTAGCCAAACCAGAGTATTCTATGTCCTTTGAACATTCTCCCTTCTGTTCCATCTCCATTTTTTTCTATTTCTTCACCTGTTGAATTGAGGGCAATGCTATTGATATATCTTGATTTATCTTATCTAGATTTATCTCATACTACTCTTGAGGAGAAGATGGAAAGATACAGGTAGATAATACTACTGTATGATGGACAGAGAACTCTTTAGGTGGCTAGACTCAATGCATAGTGGTGAATATTTCATTCACATGTTAGGAAGTTTCCAACCTGATATCTCAGAGATCTCTGCCTGTTTAACATTTTTATCAGTGAGTCAGATAAAGGATGGATAACATCTGTTTATCAAATACACTGATGACACAAAGCTAGGAGTGATAGCTAACATACTGTATGACAGAGCTGGGATCTGAAAGAATTATTAGGTTGAATTTCATTAGATCAAATTCATTAGTGATAAATGTTAAGTACTACACTTGAATATAAAAAGACTCACCTTCAGAAATATACCATAGGGAGATATTGTTAGCCAACAGTTGTTCTGGGAAAGATCTGGGAGTTTTAGTGAACTGCAAGCTGGATATCAGTCATCGGTGTGATGTGGAAGCTAAAAATATCAATGAGATCTTGGACAGCATTAGGAAGGGCATAACCTTTAGAAATGGTGAAGTGATAGTTTTACTGTGCTCATCTGGAATACTGTATTCAGTTTTGGGCACCAAAGTTAAAAAAGTACATGGATCAGCTAGATAGTGACCAGATGAGGGCAGCCAAGATGGTAAAGAGCTCAAGGTCCATGTCATATAAGGATTGGTTGAAGGAATTGGGGATGTTTAGCCTGGAGAAGAGAAGAGTCAGGGTAACACAGAGTAATGTGATAGCTGCTTTTTTATATTTGAAGAGCCATTGTGTGGAGGAGAGATTAAGTTTATTTAGTTTATTCCCAGAGGGTTGAATCAGTAGCAATATATGGAAGTTGCAATGAAGCAAGATTAGGTTCAATATCTAAGAAAAACTTCCAGACAATTACAGCGGTCCAACAGTAGAATTAGCTGCCTTGAAAGTTTGTGGGTTCTCCTTCTTTAGAGATCTTCATGCAGAGGCTGGGCAACCTCTTATTGTGTATGTCATAGTGGGAAATCATATTATATAAAAATTGGACTAAATCAGGAGTTAGGAACTATAACCCAAGGGCCAAGTCCAGCCCTCAGCCTGTTTTTTTGTTTTGCAAACAGATATTTGTAAAAAAAAGGATTTTATAATAAAAGGGGAGATATTTGTAAAATAAACATTATTAGTTCTTTGTCAGTACAAAAATAAACTGTAGGCTGGATATGGTCATAATTTGTGGACCCCTGAACTAAAAAGCCACTGAGATCCTTCCAAACTCACAGATTCTATAATTCTATGAATTCCTATCCAAATGCAACTGAAATTTCACTTTTGTTTTTGAAAGAAGCCTTCCCTAATCTCCTAAATTGTTAATGATCTTTTCCCCTTCAGAACTCACCTAGCATTTTGTTGGGGGGTGCTCTTCTAATGTACTTATCATGGATTACTTTGTATGAATTAGTAAATGTATATAACAATTTTCTTCTCCCACAGTGAGTCTGAAATATGTTCCTTTTTTCCCCACCCCTAGGGTCTTAGGGGTACCCCTGTAAAGTTCAAGAAGTCTTACTCCAGTGATATTATTTTAAGATACCATTTCCAAGTGTGGTCCCCCTACTGTCAATCACCAATAATTAAGTCCCAGTTCCACTCAACCAACTAACATTAATTAGCATTTACAAGTGGATATTTACTGTGAAGATAAGAACAGAAATACAAACATTCTCCATTGTTCCAACACCTGGGGGGGCCCATTCTTTCCCATACTTCCTTGTTCCCTTGGTAACTCTAACTGTTAGGAAATTTTCCTCTCTATTGAACCTAAATCCTCATCTCAGCAGCTTTGACCCATGACTTCCGTTTGTGGCCTCTAGAGTTAAGCCAAATAAGTCTAATATTTCTTCCAAATGATAGCTCTTTAAGGACTGGAAGACATCTATCATGAGCCTCCTAAATCTTCTTTTTAGGCTAATTGTTCCTTATTCAGACCTTATATGTTATGATCTAGAGATATTTTATCACATTAATTGTCCTTTTCATCATTCTCTCCAATTTGTCAATATTATTCCTAAGCATAAATGCTTTAATTTTTAAGGCATCTAGTACCTTGAATATGAGCTAGAGGTATATTATATAGAGCTGGAGGTAGAACTACCTACTAGGTGTGACCCTGGCCAAGTCTCTTTACTGCTTTCTGTCTCATTTTCCTCATATGTAAAATGGGACAATAATAGCACTAACCCCTCAGGTAATTATGAGGACTAAATGACATTATATTTGTAAAGCTCCTTGCAAACCTCAAAATGCCATAGAAATACCATCATTATATTATTATTATTAATTATTGTTATTAATATTATTATTATTATTATTAGCAGTAGCAGCAGCAGCAAAATGTAACATCAAAAAATGAACACAGTGTTCCAGATACAGGCTGAGCAGGAAAGAGTGCATCAAGGTTCTCACCGTCTTATTTCTGGACACTATAACTCAATGTAACTTGTCATATAAGTTAGTTTTTTTTCCTTTTGATTGCCATATTGTGACTACATTGTACTTGCAGTCTACTAAAACTTCCTAACCTTTTTCATATTAACCTCTATCTAGCCACACCTGTTCCTTTTATACTTATGTTGATTTTTTTTGAACCCAATTATAAAACTTTACATTTATCCTTACTAACATGCAGCTCATCAAATTTGGTCAGCCCAGTGTTCCAATCTTTTGAATCTTTGTGAATGCTCACTCTGTCATCCAATATGTTAGCTTTTTTGCCAACCTTTGTTTCATTTGTAAATTTGAGAAGCATACCATATATACCTCAATACAAAGCTGGGCTAAAAATGTGAACTAGCACTGGGTCAATCACCGATCCCTGTGGGAATTACACTATTTCTCTTTTCAAATGGACATAAAATCTTTAAAGTTTACTCTGTGTGTTTGGCTATCTAAATAGTACCTGGAACACAACAGGTGCCCGAACCAATCCCTGGAACATAACTTAATAAATGTTTATTGAATTGAATTGTGTACACCAAACTGTGCTTTCTTTTATCTGATATCTCTCTGTTTTATCTCTAAAAGAATGTTTTGTTAAAATCTATGTAAGCTATAACATTTCTCTGATCAAATCGTTTAATAACCATAAAAGATTGAAGTGGTTAGTCTATTGTGACCTTGTCCTTGATCAACATTTCTTTTCTAGCTGTTCACTGCAATGCCTTAAATAAGATGTTCTCTAATCTTGCTAGCAATCAGGCTAATTGGTCTCAGTTTTTAGATTGTATTTTGACATTTTATGAAAATCAGGACATTTGCTCTTCCCTGATCTTGTAGTTTTCCGTTTTCCACTGTATTTCCAAGATCATTGTCATACAGTAGCTATCATATTTGCCCCAGCTAGCATCTAGTTCTATCAGCGCCCTGGCACCTAGTTTATCTAGGTTCACTTAAGGGATAGCGAGGGACCCTCTTCCAATCTTCTTCTACTTCTTGGGTTTCAACTGCATATTAGCCATTTTTGTTCAATATTTTCAAGTCAAATTTTTATTTCCCTGGGGGGACAAAAACCCTCCCCACCCCCCCACGAGAAAATTACTAACAGGTTACTTCTTTTTTTCCATTTCTTTTTTTTATTAATTTATTTTGATTTATCAACAATCACTTCCATAGGCTTTTGAGTTTTAAATTTTTTCCCCCTCCCTCTCCAAGATGGCATGTAATCTAATATAGGCTATACATATACATTCCTATTAAAAATGTTTTCATATTAGCGATGTTGTAAGGAAGAATTAGAACCAATAGGAGGAACCACCAGAAAGAGGAAACAAAACAAAACAGAAGAAAAAAATAGCAAATAGTGTATGTTTCAATCTGTATTCAAACTCCATAGTTTTTTCTTTGGATGTGAATAGCATTTTCCATCATGAGACCTTTGGAGATGTCTTAGATCCTTGCATTGCTGAGAAGGGCTAAGTCTATCAACATTAGTCATTTCACAACATGGCTGTTACTGTGTACACTGTTCTGGTTCTGCTCACTTCACTCAGCATCAATCTATGCAAGTATTTCCTGGTTTTTCTGAAGTCTGCCTGCTCGTCATTTCTTATAGTACAATAGCATTCCATTACATTCATGTACTACAACCTTGTTCAGTCATTCCCCAATTCATGGGCATCCCCTCAGTTTCCAATTCTTTGCCACCACTAAAAGAGCTGCTATAGATATTTTTGTACATGTGGGTCCTTTTCCTATTTGTATGATCTCTTTGGGATACAGTCTTAGAAGTGCTATTGCTGGATCAAAGGGTATGCACATTTTTATAGCCCTCTGGGCATAGTTCCAAATTGCTCTTCAAAATGATTGGATCATTTCACAACAATGCATTAGTGTCCCAATTTTCCCACATCTTCTCCAACATTTACCATTTCCTGTTTTGTCATGTTGGCCAATCTTATAGGTGTGATGTGGTACCTCAGAGTTGTTTTGATTTGCATTTCTCTAATCAATAGTGATTTAGAGTATTTTTAACAGATTACTTCTTCCTTCTCACTGTCATTTGTAATTGTTCCATCTACCCTTAATAGAGATCCTGTCTCTACTTTAACTCTCCTCTTCTCCTTAATATAACTAAAAAACCGTATCACCAACAAGCCGGTTTTGTTGCCCTCACCTTTCTTTGTCTACTTCATTTTATTCTAAACTGGAGCTCTCCTGATACTATTTCTAAAAAGCACGTTACTCTCTTGCTCAAAAAGCCATGGTGGCTCCCTATTCCCTCTAGGACAAAAATGCAGCTCTTTGGGTTGGCTTTTAAAGCCCTTCACAGTTTGACTCCAGCCTACCTTATCAGGCTTATACTGTAAACATTACTCCCCTTCAAACTCTCACAATGTGACTTATTTGATGTTACTTGAATTACCTAGCATGTTGCCTTGAATCTTATAGGTGTTTACAAATGCTTGTTGGATTGGGAGTGATATAAACATGAGGTTGTAAAGGTAGAGCATACCAGATTGTTAAAAACCTTGAATTCCAGGTCAAAGTTTTGGGATTTTGTTCAGTAGGCAGTGGGAAGTAACTGAAGGGTGTGTGTATATGTGTGTGTGTATGTACGTGTAGAGGAGTTACATGATCAAGTGTATCCATAAAGAATATTAATTCAAATGTGTTGTGAGAAGATGAAAGGTGAGTCAAGCATAAAGCTGGGGGGAGCGGTTAAGAGGCTATTCTAATGCTCCAGATAATAGGTAATGACAAACTGGACTAGGTTTGGTGTTAGCAGCAGTGGAAAGAAGGAGACAGATATTAGGCTTTTTCTGCAGGAGAACTGACAGTATTTGGCAGCTTACGGATTATGGGAAGACAGAGAGGTATTGTAGAAGCCAAAGGAGGAGAGAGGAGTATCAGTAAATAAGGAGCATGATCCGAAATGCCAAATGAATCAGAAAAGTCAAGGAGAATAAGGGCAGAAAAGGCCTTTTGTGTTTGGCAGCTGAGGTCGTAAGTGACCTTTGAAAAAGTGAATACAGAAGCTATGGATTTCAAGGGGTTGAAGAAGTTTTATGCCATTCTGTTTTACACCATACCTGTAAACTTGGACAAGTCACTTAACTCATCTAGACCTCTGTTTCCTCATCTGTTAAATGAATTTGAACTAAATGAACTCTAAGCTCTCTTTAGCTCTAAATTTAATTAATGGATATCATGTGAAAGTAGGCTTATCAAATGTAAACTACTCTTTCAGTTCATTTCCCTGTGAAAGGGATGACAATAAAGTTGTTATCTTAGCTTGGGGAAATAGAGATCAAAGGAAAGTTGTTTATTATATTGGCAAAACAGACCCTTTTGTAGACAGATAAGGAGGGAGAGACATAGAAACATGAGAGAAAAGAGATGACTGGAGGACCAGGTTTCTGGAGGATGTAGGAGAGGTTGGAAGTCAAAGGAAGATAGAGCCAAGGGATAATAAGGTGAAAGGAATATAGGGAAGGATTAATGTTAGGGATTTATCCTCTTCCTAGAAAATGAAATACCGAATACTGAGGAGTGAAACACTGAAAGTTTCGAAGTATAAAGGAGGTGAAGGAGCTCTGTTGGATGGCCACCATATGCTCAGTGAAATAAAAGATGAGGACACCTGCTGTATTTGTAGGGGTTGGGATGATATCTGTGGGGGATATAATATGCAGTCAATAAATGTTTATTAGAAGGATTCCTTCAGGACCCAGGACCCAGCTAAGGTTAGGGGAAAACATTTATTAAGCACCTACTATGTGCCAGGCACTGTGATAAGCACCTTACAAAAATTATCTCCTTTGATTTCACAACAACCCTACCAGGTAGGTGCTATTATCACACCCATTTTACAGTTGAGAAAATGGAGGCATACAGAGGTTAAATAACTTGCCTAAGGTCACATGGATAGTAAGTATGTAAGGCTGAATTTGAACCCAAATCTTCTTGACTCTTGGCCCGGTACTCTGCCTACTGCATTACTTAAGCTGCTCAGATTATATTGAAGTAGGTTATATTATATATGAAGTAGGAAGTATATATGGAAGCTGTTGATGTTGAAGAAGTTACATGAATTATGAGGTTAGATATTCATCAAAATGGTATTGAATATATGCTAAAAGGGTCTTTTTTCAATTTTGGGTGGTAAAATTGGAGTTGGGGTATGGTGGGTGGGCAGAATCTAGTGACAGGGTTACCAAAAAGAAAATAAAAGAAAGGAAAGTCATCTATGTTTTTTTAAAATATATACGGAAGAACCAGAAGATCATACAGCAGCACAAACAAGACAGCTTTGAAGGTTTCATGCTGAATTTGTTATATAAAAGGAAGATCAAGAACTTTATGGTTTCATGTACAACTTTCTTGTTCTATACTTATATCTGGAAATATGAATTTGATTTGGTATTTATTAAATTTAGAATAAAAAACCAAAATGAATACTGAATTCGGTGCGGTTGATCTGTTTGTGGTGATGAAGTGGAAAGGAGGTTAGTGAGATCTGTGCCACTTTCAGAAGCTGAGAACCTGAACGGAAGAAAAAGACACTTAAGGGAGACATTATAACTGTCTTCATGTATTTTAATATCTGTCATGTAGAATAAGGATTAAACTTATTTTGCTTTGCCCCAGAGGGCAGAACTCAAAGCAATGAGTGAAAATTAGTTGTTGTTCAGTCCTTTTCAAAAATCTGTGACCTGAATTTGGGTTTTCTTGGCAAAGATATTGGAATAGTTTGCCATTTTGTTCTCCAGCACATTTTACAGATGAAGAACCTGAAGCAAATAGGGTTAAGTGATTTGCCCAGTGTCACACAGCCAGTAAATGTCTTGGGCCAGATTAGGACTCAGGAAGAAGAGTCTTCCTGACTCCAAGACTGGTGCTTTATTGACTGTGCCACCTAGCGGCCCCATCTAGATGTAGAATGGACTAGTCATCTTAGAAACAATAAGTTCTCCCTTCCTAGAGTAAACTCTGGATAACAAGTTTTTGGGATAATGGGGACAGGATTCTTGATCAATGAAATGCTGGATCAGATGGAATCTAAACACCCTTCCCACTCCAAAATTCCATAATCCATTTACCTGAACTTTGAAGAATAAAAAAAAAATTCAGGGATGGTGACCAAAGAATGCTCTAGAAATAGGAGCTATTGAATCTTAGAATTCAGGGCAAGTGTGAGGAGGTTTTGAGTATGTCCTTAAGGAAAAGTCAGGTTTCAGTTATTTTGAAGACGTCAAAAACACACTGGAGTATAACTTGGCAGAGGAAGGGTAGTTTGTTTACAATAAAGTGATGGTTTCAAAAGACACAGAGGAATGGGTTAGGAGAGTGGCAAAGAGACCTGAAATGAGACTGGGAATGATCTGAATAAAGATAGTTAATTCCTCCCAGTACTTCGCATATGGACTATTATAGTAATTTTTAAAATGAGCCTTTCTGACTCTTCAGTCTTTTTTTTTTTTTCTAGGTAGCTAGGTGGTACAGTGGGTTAAGCATTATACCTGGAATCAGGAAGACCTAAGTCTTCCTCAGCTATGTGACTCTGGATGAGTCATTTAATTCTCAGTTCCCTCAGCTGTAAAACAGAAATAATATCAATGCCCACCTCACAATTTTTTTTTTCCTTAGAGTATTAGATGAGATATTTGTAAAGCATTTAACATAGTGCCTGGCACATAGTAGGAACTTAATAAGTACTTGTTTCCCTTCCTTTCCTCCAGAGATACAAAAAAATTGTAATCTTGAAGCGCAGGTCTAATTATGTCACCACCTGACTGAAGAATCTGCACTGACTCTATATTACCTATAGGATACACTAGAAGTTCCTGTTTTACATTTTAAACCCTTCCCAATCTGGCTCCATGCTGGCTTTCCATATGCATCTCACATTAATTCCCCTGCACATTCTCTATGTTGCTGCAAAACTGGCCTGCTTTCTACCCTCTGTACACTACATTCCATCTCCCTGTCCACACCTTTGCACAGGCTGTCCCTCATGTTAGGAGTGGTCTCCTTGTGCCTGCTTACTATCATCTGGAAGAATTAATAATCAACTAGAATTTACCAAATGCCTGCTATGTGCCAAATGCAGTGCTTGGCATTCAAATGCAAAAGTGAGATTCTGACTTCAGAATCCTTGGCTTCCTTCAAAGCACATCCCAGGTGCCACATCCCACAGGAAGCTTTTCCTAGTCCCCCAATTGTTAGTGTTCTCCACCTCACTCCTGAAATTACTTAATTTAAATTTACTTTGAATATATTTTGCTTATGCTTATCTGTTTGCTTGTCTCATTTTCCTATTAGAATGTAAGCTCCCTGAGGTAAGTAACATTTTGGTTTTTTGCTTTTTTTTTTTAAATCTCCAGAACTTATCACAGTAGTTGGAACTTGGAAAGCACTTAATAAATGCTAATTAATGGATTAGATTTGAATTGATGTGAATGAGAGCACTGCTTCCTACTGTACCATGTGGCCTAAGGGGCCACAAATCCATATATGTACTAAGTACTGACATCACGTCTTCCCAATCAACACAAACAGTAGAAAAATTGTCATGTGGGGTTCTGCTAAATGTTTTTACTTTAAAAAAATGTTCTGTTCAGAAAGGTTGGAAACCACCACTACGGAGTTTTTCTTACTTTCTACATTCTCACAAAAATACTCCTAGAGATTCTTCTCTAAGACATGAAATCTTTGATGGAGTCACCCTAGATTTATTTCAATTCAACAGACATTTCTTGTGCTGGGCCCTATTCTAGGTTCTATGAGGGATATGAAGATGAACATTTTATCACAACCCTAGAGATAGAAAGACCTTCAAAATAATTTTGTCTAATTCCCTTATTTTACAGATGAGGAAATTGAGACTGAGAAAAGGTTAACTGACACTTTAGTTTAAAAAATTCTGAGTCACCCCAGAGTATTTGGCCACTCCTACATCCCTCCCACAGTCTTTCTGTGTATAAGATCCATCTTGGCCACCATTAAAGTGCTCAGATTCTTAAAATCTGGCCCATTTGCATTAGCGATACAAATGCTTAGATTCCTTAAGAATCTGGGCAATATGGCTGATTCCTAAAATCTCGCCCACCCTTGACTGATGTTCTAATAAACCTTATCTTTGGCTGTAAGAAAAAAATTCTGAACAATTGCCAAATAAAATGAGTGTTTCCATTTACATTATGAAGAAGATTGTACTTGTGTCTGCAGATATCTATTCTGTAGAACTTGCTTTTCAACACGTAACCTTTAAAGTTTCTCCTGTTTGTGATTTCTTCTGGCTTTCTTTCAGATCTCTTCTCATCTTTTTTGGGGGTGGTGGTGGTGGTGGTGGTGCTAGCCCCATTTCTCCTTTTCCTCCCTTTTAGCCTTTCACTTCAATTGAAAAAAAAAAGAAAAAGGACAAATACGCTCAGTTTGTGCTCCACCCCCATTTATCCTGGCAGGCTGGGTCCCCAGAGCCTGATCTATCACTCGTTATCGTTCTCAGGAATCTTGAGGGGCTGAGATGGGGTATATTTCTAATGCTACAGCTGATGATCTTCCTTTCCCCCTCCTCTTGCCCTCTGTATGACTCGTGCATTGATTATCTTTTGATATCAATTACCCACTCAGGCTTAATTAGTGTTTAGAAGTGAGTATTTATGAAGGCGATATACAGTGGCTTGTTAAACCTCTCCTCCCCACAAGTCTGTGCTGCATTCTTCTACCAGGATGAATAGAGTCAAGGGGAAAGTGAGCTCAAGCTTAGAGAGCACATGTGGCAAAGGGTCACAGTTTCTAGAGGGGTTCTTATGAATTTCTCTTTAGGCATGATAAAACTTTTCTGGACTCCCTTTTGTGTTTTTAAGATGGTTTTGTGTATCTAATTGTCTTTATTTTTCTAATCGCAGTGCATCTAGTTTGTCCTAGGCTTCCAACACAGACATGGCTGCTCTGTGCACACTGTTAGGATGCCATTGAAAAAGCCTAAATCCCCTGCCTCTGAAGTTCACAAGGTCTTCTGCTTTAGAGGTGTAGGGGGAGAACAATTAATCCAAGAATTCTGGTGGCAAGGGAGGAGAGGAACAGTTCCAGCTAAGTCTATAAGAAGAATTGCTTGAGGAGCAGAGGGGAGGGGAGTGGATTTTCATTTGCCACCTGAATCCTTAGGGTCTGATCTGGTCTTTTATTTTTGGCAAAACCTTCAAGGTGTGACTGAATTTCTTTAGCCAATACCAACACATTTCCTATGCGATATCATTTCACTTTATCTAATGTCATGAGGATCATGTATCAGAAACTTGTTTGCACCTAGTTAAATTAGCCTCACTGATTGGTTAATTGCGTCAGTAGAGATGTCTCTATCTCTCATTAATTGTGAAAACAGTTAGGGGTGTGAGGGGAACATCTGTAATTATTGAGGTCAGAGTATAAGACATTTTTCTCACAATTGAGCAAAATAAAGTCCCATCTTGATCATGTCCAAAAATTTGTCTCATTTTGCATCTCAGGTATACTACTTATCAAGTGATGAGTAGCAGGCTTCAACTTTAGTACTCTGCAATTTGGTTGGTCATATCATTGATCAGAGACATTAAAGCTTTCAAAATTGTTTGTCTTTACAATATTTTTATCATTGTATAAATTGTTCTGGTTCCACTCATTTCACTTTGCATTATTTCATGAAAGTGTTTCTAGGTTTCCCTGAAAACATCTCTTTCATCACTCCTTAGAGGACAATAATATTCCATTATATTTATGTACTATAATTTGTTTAGCTATTTCCCAATTGATGTTCACTGTCTTAGTTCCTAGTCCTTTGCCACTACAAAAAGAGCTGTAATATGTAGTTTTCTTCATATGAATCCATTTCCTCTTTCTTTTCTTCTTTCTTTTCTTTCTTTCTTTTTTTTAGAATATAGGTCCAACTGTGGTATTGTTGAATCAATGACTTTCAAACTTGTTTTCTGAAAGGCTGAAACAATTCATAACTTCACTAATAGGCATTCACTCTCCTGTTTCCTTTCAGTCCTTGCAATTTGTCATTTTCCTTTTTTGCCATCCTTATAAAATTGATGGAGTTTCAGAGGTGTTTTAATTTGAGTTTCTCTAATGATCACTGATTTGTAGCATTTTGTCATAGAGTTGTTGACAAATTGGATTTCTTCCTTTGAAAGCTGCCAGTTCATAATCTTTGAGCATTTTTTTAAAATTAGGGAATGGATCTTATTCTTATAAATTTGAATTAATTCCTTGGAAATGAATCTTCAGTTAGAGAAAGTCACTGCAAAGATCCTCTCCCCCTGTTAATCATTTCCCTCCTAGTATTAACTGCCTTGGTTTTGTTTTTGGAAAACCTTTAAAACTTTATGAAATTGATCAATGTATTTTCACTGATCACATGACCTTATTTGTTCATGAACTCTTTCCCTAGTCTTAAAATGATTTTTCCCGACATTATACAGATAGCAAGTAGCAGAGCCATGGTTATAACCTAAGTCCTCCAGTTCCAAATTCAGTGCTTTTCTCACTATGCTATGTTTTCTCCTTCCTTGATTGGTTGCCCTCATTTCCTTTAAGAAAATCAGAATAATGCATACAAAAATCTTTTCTCTTGACATTTCAGTTCACTGTCCCTATCCTCAAGGAACTTCGAATCTAGTACAGGATATGACAAATAGGCAATTTCCTCCCAATTATACATCCCTCCATATTTCTCCTCCAATGAACCCATTTTCATTCCTCCATAAACAATCCACCCTTAATTACTTTTCACCATTTTCTCCTGGAAGATGTTGTATATCCTTGGATATTTAGAAATTGCTTTAGTCTTATGGTGTCAAAAGTAATAGCTTTCATGGTTATGATTAATGGCTTATTCTGCATTCAGGGCTGGAATACGTTGCTAAATTCATTCATGTCTTTTATTCTGAAGGGCTCTTCTTTGAGAGAGAGAGAGAGAGAGAGAGAGAGAGAGAGAGAGAGAGAGTGTGTGTGTGTGTGTGTGTGTGTGTATACTTATATGCATATATGCAAGGCAGGTAGGTGGCACAGTGGATAGAGTGCTGGGCCTGAAGTTAGGAAGACTCATCTTCCTGAGTTCAAATCTGGCCTCAGACGTTTAATAACTGTGTAACTTGAGCAAATCGCTTAACTTTGTTTGCCTCAGTTCCTCATTTGTAAAATGAGCTGGAAAAGGAAATGGCAAATCACTCCAGAATCTTTGCCAAGAAAATCCTAAATGGGGTCACAAAGAATTGGATATGACTGAAAAGCAATTGAGCAACAACATAATATATGTATATAACTACATGTCTATATATCTATGCAATATATAACAAAGTTATATGTGTCTATATGTAAGACACATATACAGAATATATATGCATATTTACATATTTTTGTATATATGTGTATGTATGTGTGTGTATGTATATATATATGTATATATATGCATATACACATATATATTCTGACACTGTTGTAATTCTGGCTCAATTTATTAAATCTAACAACCTAAATATAAGAATATGTTTAATCATGTAAGTTCTCCTCCTCTCCCTCTCCCATCTCCTGTCCTCTCAATCCTTAGTTTCTTGAATTCACTTTTTCTCTATCCTCTCATCTCCTCTCTTCTCCTCTCCTTTCCTCTCCTCTCTTCTCCTCCTTGTCCTATTCTCTCTTTGCTTCTTCTTCTCTCCTGTAGTTTTTTAAAATATGTGTTAAATGGGAGACACACACAAATATAAAGATAAATACCTGTGGAGGACTGCAAGAGATAAAAAAAAACAAAACTCTGAGAACTCAGGTTACAAAATTAGGAACCCAGAGAAATTTCTACTTGGACATTTAAAAAATGAAAATGCTCATAGTTGAGAGAATAAAAATTATGATTCAAAGCTACTCCTCTAAAGTCTTACAGGGATCTTGATAAAGAAAAACCCCCAGCATATTAAGAAACTGGATATCCATGTGAATTTTTTTCTTTGAAGCTTTTTAAAGGAAAAAAAAGCCTAGATAGCTTAAGGGTTTGAACGAATGATAAAAAGTTATCCATCTAAAAGTTAAAGTGTTAGAGAACGTTAGTTTTAAAAGAGACCTCAGTGGTCATCTATTCCAACCCATACTTGAATAAGATTCCCTTCTACAGCATATAGAATAAATAAATGACCATTGGGTCTTTTCTTGAAGACTTTCATTGATGGGGAACCCATTACCTCTCATGTCATCTAATTCAGCTTTTAGATACCTTTAACTTTTAATTCGTTTTGCTTTACATAACATTGAAAAATTTCTCTGTGACTCTCTACCCATTTTTTCCAATTCTGACCTCTAAGCCAAGCAAAATCATTCTAGTTCTTCCACATGATAGCCCTTCAAAGACAGCTGTCGTGTCATCCTAAGTCTTCTGTCCTCTGGGTTAACATCCTCTGGATGTTTACATTCTTAGTCCTTCAAATAATTTTCATATGGCATGGTGTTGAGACCCTTCACCATCTTCGTTGTGCTTTTTTTGGTGCTGTTTAATTGATCAACACCCTTTCTAAAATTTAGTATCTAATGCTTTTGATGTGATTGGATGAAAGCACAGTGGGATGTTTCTTTCCCCAGGCCTGGACATGATGCCTCTCTTCATGAAGCCTAGGGTTACATTTGTGTTACTTGTTGACATATTACATTATTATTTTATATTGAGCTTGTCGTCTATTTAAATTTCAAGGTCTCTTTTATACAAACTTATCTACCTGAATCTTTCCCATTTTCTACTTGCGTAGTTGATTTTTAAAAATCTACACTTCACATTTATCCTTACCAAAATTAATCTTAATTGATTTGGCCCAGCGTTTTAGTCTACTAAACTTTTGGCTCCTGATTCTACTATCCAAAATATTAACTATACATCTTAGCTTTGTGTCATCTGAAAATTTGATGAGTGTGCGGTCCATATCTTTATCCATGTTGTTGGTGAAAATGCTGAATAACACAGAATCATGCACAGATGCTTGGGGCACTCCACTAGAAAATTCCTTTCAAGTTGATATCAAACCATTAAAGATAACTCTTTGAGTTAAATCTTTCAGTAGTTCCAAATTCACCTAATTATAGTATCATCCAGCCTACATTTCTTCACCTTTACTTTCAAAGAACATCAGAAATATTGTCAAGCTTGTTCCCCTTTTGGAAAATTGGGACATTTGCTGTTCTCCAGTCATGTTTTAAACTTCCCTTTTGCCTTCCTTGCAACATTTCTTCTTCCTCTTTTCCCCTTCTTCCTCTTGTCTCTTCTCATGTCCCTCTCCTTCTCCTCTTCTCCCTTTTAGTCATTTCCTTTTCTTCTCTTCCTTTCCTTTTCTTTTCTTTCCTCTCTTCTTCTTGTGATTCAATCAACAAGACATATAGTCTGAGAGTGGAAAAGAATATGGTATATTCATTTTCATGCCTTTCTACCAAAGTGATGCAATGACTAGTCTTTTTCTCCACTCACCTCAAAAAAGCCTGCAACATTTCCCCCCCAACTCTCTTCTCTGAGTTAGCGTCCATAATGATCTGAAAATACAGTACATAAAAATACATGGGCACATGAATACATGCATTATCAGCCTTGTGATTTGTAATTGTTTCCAATGATAATTAGTGTTATTGGGAAGTGACCTTAATTAATTAGGACAGAGAAGTAAATAAATTCTAGAGAGGGAGAACAAGTAGGTTTGTTGTTTGTACATTTTGACAACCTGCTTCTCTTGTGCAAATGTACAGACTCTGCTGAAAACGAATATATGCTGTGTCCTTTGCTGCCCTTGAACTACATATTTTATTGATTGACCTACTGCTTTAGATAGATTTTAAAACAGAAAGAGTAGATATTACTATGCTTTGATTTCGGAAATTAGATGACTAGTGCCTTATGTTAGTCTATAGTTTTATAGATTTTGAAGTGCTTTGTCTTTTTTTCAGCCTCACGCTATAAGGTGATACTATATAATAATAATAATAATAATAATAATAATAATAGTAATATTAGCAATAATAATAGTGATTTCAGGGACAGTTTAAGATCATTATGGTTCTACTTAGCATTAAATCTGTTACTGTCTTAGATTAATGAAACTAAGATTAACTTCCAAATTAAATAAATACTAAATCCCAAATACTTTACCAATCATTTGAAGTATATGGATAGCATTAAGCTATATAGCACCACTAAAAAACAAACATATTAAACTGTTCATTCACCGTGTAGCATCTTTCTCCAGTGATATCAACATGTTTTTGGATTAAAGAAATGTAAATTCTTAATGCATGCCAAGGAAAGATAGAGACTGAAGTCTTTAAGCTTTTATCTAGAGGTCACATTGAACTAATGAATACAGGAAATACCTACCTATATAAACAACTAGATCTAAGCATAAGAAATATTCATCTGGTGCTGGTGTGAGGACGGAGTAAGAGGGGCATCAGTCTAGGAATATCTAAATGTAAAGAGGGAGACCACAAAAAATTAGGCAGGTCTCTTTTAAGAAAGACTCATCAAGCATAAACACATCAAGAAGGTTGTGGCTGAATTCCTTAAGAGACTTTCTGGCAACCTGAAATCAAAGATGAATGAGAAGAACAAGTATAAGTAACAAACACCTATGAATTGTCTGTCTTAATGTATACTTTTGGAACACTGAAATGTACCATAAATGATTTGGAAAGTATCTTAACAAAAATTCAAACAATATTAACAAAAACCATTGCGTCTAATATCCTTAGGCAGCTATAAAAAGATGAATACTTCCATGTCCAAAAGGAGGAAGATGATTGATAGACATTCTGAGAGGATATGATAAGCAAATCAAAAACTTATAGAAATACTTTGTAATAAGCAGACATCACTTTACAGAGAAAAAAAGTAAAAGATGTTGAAAGTTATAGGCTATTGGATTTGTCAATGTAACAAAATTAGCTTACTCCAGATGTAGCTTATAAAGTAGCTAGATTCAAATAGAACCAAAAGGCCTTCAAAGGATGACCCTCACATAAACATGCACAATGATATAGCCACAAAGAATTTTTGAATAAATGGCTGAATTTATGCTGAATTGTTTGTGAAAATGAAAGGGTTTATGACAGCAATTGAGGACTACATCATTTCTACCAGAAACTACAGAAAGATTATTCTTAAGGAGCATAGGGTAGTGATCCATGTAGATTATACAAGGAAATGGTGGAGACTGTTCAAGACATCAATGAATGATGTAAAAGTTTAACACCTAGCAAGACATGATCTGATGGCTAGAATTATATACAAGAAGTTTTCTTGAACTGACAATCAACAAATTTCCATATTACAAATAAATATCCTGTAGAACTGTCTTCAAATATCCTGGAAAATCCAACAATAAACTATTTGAACCAGATCACTATAAAACTATTACCTATAATCACTCATACATGATATTGATTCATAAAAAACAAAACAAAACTTAAAACAACATATTTGGCATCTATATCTTAAGTCTATTTCAGGCAAACTCATGGTTAGCTCACTTTATTTGTCAGTTAGTACTTCTGAACTGAAGCATTTCCAGTAGTGGGGGTCTTATAATATCTATTTTTTTTTCCTGAACAGCTTGCCTTTTTGTGGTGTCAGAACAGAAAGGAACACCACTTGCATGTACCACTTCCATGTGAAATAAAATTGATTGCCATTATAGTTCTGAGTAGGGTCATCCTGAAATTCTATGCTATTCTTATTGTCACAGCATTAGTTATATCACATTGGCTGGGTTGCTAAATTGACTGGGTTTCAGGATGTCTGGCAAGCCTTCATAGCTTCTTTGCAAGACAACCCTCCATCCCACTGCTGGGATGCCATTCTATCACCTTGCTCCTGTCCCACTCCAACCTTTCCCCAACATGAGCAATGTGTTTGGCTTGTAGAGATTCAAGGATAAATAAAATAAATCTCCTATCCTAAAGGAGCTCATCTTTTATCTAGCAGTTTTATTTCCACTATTTCTCTGCCTGTAGGCTGCTGCATAGACTCTTTTACTCCAGGTTAACTCATTCATTTCTCTCTTTTCCAAACCCTTCAGACACCTTTCATACATTTAGTTTGAGTCACATTTGGATAAGGTATCTCCTTAGGAACATTCAGCTTATTCAGGCTGTGTGGTGTCTCTGACTAGAATTTTATATTATTAGTTAGGAATTGGGAGTAGTTAGTTCCAAAGCTATTTTTAAGGGCAACTAGGTGGCACAGTGGATAGGTGCCAGGCCTGGAGCCAGGAAGACTCACCTTGCTGAGTTCAAATCTGTCCTGAGATACTTACTAGCTTTATGACCCTGGGCAAGTCACTTAACCCAATTTGCTTCATTTTCCTCTTCTGGCCTATAAAAAAAAATGAGCTCTTTTGTTGGGGGGCAGGGGACATTGCCCCAAGCTTCTTGTGCTGGGAGCCCAGGGCATTGTCACTGGCTTTGTGTGCTGGGGCCTCCGATGCTGGCAGTTAGAGGCTATAGGGTTCTGGCAGGTTACCTGGTGTTGGGCTGGAATCAGCAACACTGGGTAGTCTGGCCCCTGGAGGTTGCCTGCTCACCTGGGCCTTTTCTGTCTCTCCTTTTGCTTTCTTTGGCTCCTGCTGTGGGATGTTTCTCCGCCTGGGGCTTTCCCCCTTGCAGCGCTTCGCAGAGTTTTGCTGAGTCACTGGGAGACTTGACTGCTGTAGAACACTGAGGCACGTGGTGATTTTCCAAGCCTGTTTCCACTGTTCCCCTGCCCATACTGAGGCATTCAGAGGTCCTGGTGTTGGTGTTTGCCTGCTCCACTACATGGGGATCTCCCCCTGGCATGCTGAGGTGGGGCTTTCTGCTAGCTTGCTGGTATGCCTTCCATTCTGTACTGCTCCCCTTCCTCTAGGGCAAGAGGGGCCTTTCCCATTAATCCTTAAGCTACCTGGGCTACAGGACTGCTGCATCCCCTCTTTCTTCTGGTTCAACTAGGGTTTTTCCTAGGGTGATATTTTTTGGGCTTTCAGAGGTTAATAAGGGATAGTAAGAGCAACTTACTTCATATTCCACCATCTTGGCTCCTGGAAGCAGAACTCCAGTTTCCTCTTCTGTAAAATTACTGGGGAAGGAACTGGTAAACCACTCCAGTATCTTTAGAGTCAGAAATGTCTGAACAACAAAACTATTCTTTAGATAATTTTGCATTCCTAACACTTATTAATTATTATATTAATTAAAAATTATTATGTATCCTCAACATTCTATGACTATAAACCTTGGATTGGTTTCCTTGCTCCTTTCTCCAGAAGAGTAAGTTAGCATTCAACCAAACTAATTGGGATCTGTATTATTAGAATTGTGTTGTTGATTAGTGTGATGAAAGTTCCCTGATAACTAACCAGATTAAAAATAACAACATTTTCCCATTGGATTATCTATTGGATGCCTCTAGCATGCATCCTGAATTCCAAGGTTTGGGAGCCCTCTAGGCCCTTTCTTAGAAAATTATGGAAGAGCTGGATTGAACTAGGAAATCCGAGGTTTTTGTGGAGTAGGTCTCAAACCTTCCTTAGAGCTTCTTAGATCTTCCTTGGCATTAGAATTGGCACAACCTTGCTTCTGAAGCCTTCAGAATTGGGATTTGACTCCAGCCAAGAGAAGACTTCTAAGGTTCTTCAGGGATCATAAACTTCCTGTGTTTGGAAGAACAGAGTTTAATGACAAGAGCTCTAGCTCCTGGTTTTGAATTATGCAATCTATGGGTCCCAAAGCAAGGCACTACAATACTGTATGCATCTCACTTTTCTTGATGAGAGGGATGAATTAGATGATCTCTAATGTCTCTTCTAGACCTAAATCCTGTGATCTTATGATAGCATGCAAACTTTGTGGATGCTAAGTTTCCCTTTTGCTGTATAAAAATAGATGCATTCTGGGACAGCTAAGTGGCTCGGTAGATAGAGCTGCAGCCTTTGAATCAGGAGGACCTAAGTTCAAATCTGGCCTTGGACACTTGAAGCTTGCTAGCTGTGTGACCCTGGGCAAGTCACTTAACCTTGATTGTCTCACAAAAAAAAGAAAAAAGGTAAAAAAATGCATTCTGGTGGATGTAGTCAACTTTCTTTGTGCAGTCAACCTTCTATCCTAGAGAAGCTCATCTTCTGTCTAGCAGATGATGACCTGTTTTATCTACTACAAAATAGTACTAGAAAGAAACAGGATTCATCACTGTTACAGGAATATAGAAGGATACACACACACACACACACACACACATACACACACACATCTCAACATCTTAGTCATTATCATTTACCTTTATAGTAGACTTCTCATTTCCCTCATAAAAGGAGTTAAAAAACCCTCAAACAACCAATTGCTTCTGCTTTCTTTGTTCTTTATATAAATAGCCAGTGACTGTGTTCGGTGATATTCATCCTGTGGGAGAAACTATAAAGGCCAACTGGGAGGAATCCAAATCATGTTCCCAGGATTGCCTTGTCATCTAGGGAACATGTAGCTAGAGGTAGGGTCAGAGTCTAGTTTACTGAGTGCGTTAGCTTTCATATATTGGCTGTCCTTCTTCCTTCCCTATCCTCCCAGTTGCCTGTCTGGAGAAAAATGTATTCAACTTAATAAACGCCTGCTTGTAATATTCTCAAACAAGAAGGCTAATCAAAGGCCCTGTTCAGTAGAACACGGATTCTAAAAGACAAGATTAATTTCAGTAATCAGGAAGCTTAATTTGGACATTTTTTTTTCTTTCTTGCTGATTAAAATTTAGGCAAATTTTTATTCTAGCAAGACTCTTTCCTTGCCTAGTAAAGTTTAGTTGCTGGTACTAGATGAAGGAAATAAGGTGATTATGGATGAAGAGAATGTGGGATGAGGTGAAGGAGAGGATAAGGGTAGCCTATGGACTGATGTGAGAAAAGGAAGTGGGGCTAACAGGATTGACTGATATTTCTCTACTGGTATGAAGTAATGTCAATAGATGTGTGGTAGCCTCCATATGGGATCCTTCACCTTTTCTGATATGGAATAGCACACAGATGTCATTGGAGAGCCACATAGTAAAAGCAAGATTTTAGGGCAGAAAATTAGGAACACTATAGACTTTGATGGAAATGAAAGGAGGAATTTAAGTAAGCAAGATATATTGTTCAAATTAGAATTTGAACTGATTCATTGTGGGTTTCTAAAATTAAAAGTACTCTTAACCTTATTATTTGAACTTTCAGAGAAATGAGGACACCACCCAATGCGTATCTTAACCCTTGCCTTTCTATAATAGCACAATAAAGTGTTTGTGATGTTTGTTTGAAAATTTGACTTACAAATACTTTCTAGATATCAGGGATTTTTAACCTGGGGTCTAAGAATTTGTTTTCTTTTAATATTTTAATAACTGTATTTCAGATATAATTGGTTTCCTTTTTCATCCTATGTGCTTTTACTAATTTAAAAACATTCCAAAAAAGGGTCTAAAAAAGACTTCCACCATGCCTATAACACACAAAAAGGCAAGAACCCTTGGACTAGATTAACTCTGCTTAGATTTTGAGGTTATGATGCCTTAGCTATAGCACCTAATCAGTAGGCCAGAAGCTAAGGATTGATGAATCAGCTCTGCCCCTGATCCTGAATGAGTTTTTATTGTAAAATAGGGATAACTATGATGAGCTGTCTCATGGGGAAAATAACTGGTAAATGATTGTGAAGTTCTTGCTAAAGAGATAAATGCAAAATAATTATGTCAATGGATTATTTTATTGAATGTATACAGGGCAAATAAAATCTGAATCAAACCAAGTTGGAGTTAACAGGAAACAAAAAGCTTTGGTTTTTTGATAAAATAGACTAAATGCATTTTAGTCCCATAATTCTTTAGTTCTTTTCTCCATTTAAAACTAGTGTTCAGTCACATGTCCAGTGGTGTTATGGTCATCACTTCTTCTTGACTGGATTGTTATAATAGACCCCAATTTGGTGTCTAATATGACTCCCTGTTTTCTCTCTATTTTTTCTCCAATTCATCCTTCGCAGCTACTAGAATAATATTCTAAAACATAGATCTGATAATGTTACTCTCCTCAAAAATCTTCACTAGCTCCCTATTACCTTTAACATCAAAGACAAATTACATTTATCTTTGACATTTCAAGGATTTTAGAATAAAGCTCTAATCTATACATCTTTCACTTCCCTTTTTACTTTCCTTCACATACTTTACATTTTTGTCAAATTGGCTTACTAGCTGTTTCTTAACTTGCCAGTCCAGTGCCAGTCTCCTTGCCACCCCATTCATTGTCTTCTGTATCAAGAATGACCTCCATCCTTACATCTACCTATTAGGCTAGTTTTTTTTTTTGAGAGGGCTTTTTTTTGGTCCAGACCTGTGATTTCATACATGTGGAGAGCTTTTGGTGGTGGGCTGCCTACACTAAAGTAGAGACACTCCTTTTCTGTTCATAGAGTTTTAGAGACTTGGGCAATGAAAGGTTAATTAACTTGCTCATGGTCATATAACCATTATATGCCAAAGGAAGCATTCAAACCTAGGCCTTCCTTCCTCCAAGGCTAGTTCTCTATCCTCCCCACCATGCTGGCTCTCCATTGGATCAAGTGCACCTTCTAAAGGAAGTCTTTTTCACACCCTCAATGTTTAGTGCTCTCTCTCTCTCTCTCTCTCTCTCTCTCTCTCTCTCTCTCTCTCTCTTTCTCTCTCTCTCTCTCTGTCTTCCTCCTCCCTCTCCCTCCCTCCCTCTCTCCTTCTCTCTCTCTCTCTTTCTGTCTCTCTCTCCCTCTCTTCCCCCATCCCTCTTTGTCCATCTTTCTTTCTTTCTCCTCCCTTTATGTCTGTTTTTCTCTGTCTCTTCCTGTCTGTTGATTGTGTCTATGTCTATCTCTCTATATCTCCTTCTCTCCATTCCTCTTCTCTCTTGCTTTTTCTCCCTCCCTGCCTCCCCCTCTTTTACTCTCTCTCCTTCTCTCTGTCTTTTCCCCCTCCCCTACACCTTAAATTACCTTCTATTTACTTTATATTGTGGCTCCACAGTAATATGCAAGTTTCTTAAGGGCAGGATCTCTTTTATCTGTCTCTCAATAAATATTTATTGTGTACCTTCATGTGCCAGGCACTGTGCTAAGTACTAGGGATACAGATATGAAAAATAAAGATCCATCCTCCCCCTGCAAGAAGCTTACAATCTAGTAGGAGAAGGCAACACACAAAGTGAAGCCAAAAAGGAGGAAGAAGAAAGTACCCATATGGGGCCATGATAGAAAAGCTGGGTGGGAAATAAAGAAATGACTGGCCCAGGTGCCCTCCTAAAATGGAGCTCTGAAATGAGCTATTTGATCCTTCCTCCAATAAGAAAGGCAGAGGATGTTGATGGTGTGAGTACCAAGGCTAATACCATCTTGCAGGATGATAAGGTTCCTGGAGGTAGAAAAGGAAATGAAAGCCTGGTGGGAAAATATTGACAAATATATCCTATAATGACAGTACATGATAAATAGAACAAATAGCTGTAATGTTACTAATAAAAACTAGGTAGCATTGGAATTGCAGTCAGGAAGACATGAGTTCAAATCCACTCTAAGACTTTTACTAGCTGTATAACTCTAGGGAACTCACATAACAGGTGTTTGCTTCAGTTTCCTATAATTACTTACCTCCAAATGTGGTTGTGAGGATTAAATGAGATATTTGTAAAGTACATTGCAAATCTTATCATATGATATAAATGCTATCTCTTGTTATTATTATTATTACATCCATAATCTTTAAGAAAAGATTTTAAGTGGAAAATCCATTTATTCATTCACTCACTATATATTTATTAAGCAATTACTGTGTGCACTGTTTGGGATGTAAAATTATACAAGACATGGTCTCTGCCCTCACCTTGATTACAATATGATATGGGAGAAAAGTCAATCAAATAAACAATTAAACAAGCATCTATTAAGTACCTGCTAGGTTCCAGGTACTGAGAATACAAAAACAGAAATAAAATAGTTCCCATCCTCACATTCTAATGAGGGAAGCAAAAATGTACAGCATAGAAAGATAATAGAGAAAAAGAATACAAGGCCATTAGGGGACTCAGGACACGCTTCTTGTAGAAGGCAGTCTTTCATCTCAGTTTTTGTGCTTTAGGATACTTTCTTTAGCTGGTGATTAGAGGATGGATTTAAGCTTGTAGAGATGGGAGACAGGAAGAAGATCAATAAGGAGGCATTTGCAGTAGTCCAGGCAAGAGGTGATAAGGGCCTGGACTAGTATGGTGGCAGTTTGAGTAGGTAGAAGGGGAAGGCTACAAGAGCTATTTTGAAGGTAGAAATGATGCAATTTGACAATAGAGTAAATCTATGTGGTGACAAAGAGTGAAGAGTTGAGAATAATGTTAAGATTGTGAACCTGGGGGACTAGAAGGATGTTGTTTTGGGCAATTTGAGCCAAATAAATTGATATTTATAAGCAAAGGCAGTTTGTACCAAGTGCCATATGGATGAGTAATGTAGGTTGTATTGTGTGGTTTGTCTTCGGTTCTTGAAGAGGACCATTACATCAAGAAGATGATGCCATGATTTGCAAATGAATTGGATTTAAGTGAGGGAGCATAAAAAGAGAATAGCATTTGATAGGGGTAGAGGTGGCATATGAACAAGGAATCAAAGGGGGCAGGATTTCAGTAAATGGTAGTGAGGTTTGAAGGAAGTATTCTAGAAGAGGGGATAGTTTGACTGGAGATCTGGAAAAAGTAAAATGAATGTTTAGGGAACAACAAATCATTTCAAATTAGAGTATATCATTTCTGTTCAGGAACAGCAGGAGATAAGGATAAAAAAAAGCAAGATTTGATCTGACTATAGAAGGCTTTGAATGTCGGACTGAAAGAAATAATAACATAGGAAAGCAAACATATCAGTGGAAAATGAAAGCAAAATACAAAGCATTAATATTTGTGGGATATGTGGAGAGAACCAGCCTGAGAATTCATGCTGCAGGGCATAGTCAGGACAATTAATAGAGGATTAATGTTTGAAATCTCAGGATCACAGAATGTCCGAGCTGGAAGGAACTTTGAAGGTCACTCATTTCAACAGACTTTTTTTTTTTTTGCCACTAGGTATCCCTATTTCACCCAAGCTAGAAATACAGTGGTTATTCATGGGTCTAATCCCAATAGGGATGGACACAGAAGCTTTAACTTGCTCTGTTTTCTGACCTTCTTTGACAGCCCAGTCCCTCCCTGCCACTCACCCTGCTAATAACAGGAGCTCGTGATATTTGTTCTAGGTCTAGGTGAGTCTCTTATTTTTTTTTCTTTTTAGGCAATTGGGGTTAAGTGACTTGCCCAGGGTCACACAGCTAGTAAGTTGTCAAGTGTTTGGTCTGAGGTCGTATTTGAACTCAGATCCTCCTGACTTCAGGGCCAGTGCTCTATCCACTGTACCACCTAGCTGCCCCCCAGGCCAATCTCTAATATGGCCCAGAAACCCTGAAATCAAGGGACCTGCCAACCTTAGCCTCCCCCAGTAGGGATTACAGGTGGGCATCACATGCTCTGTGCTCAGCAAGACTTTGTTCAATGCTTAGTTTGTGCAAAGCACTGTGCCAGGTGCTGGGCCACTAAGATAAAAACAGAAAATCATTCCTGCTCTCAAAGAGCTTATTTTTATACAAAGATACAGTATGAAAATATTTCAATTTACATTTGATTCCATTCAGATAAGGAACTTTTGGGGTGGTGCAATGATTAGAACACTACCCTGGAGTCAGGAAGACCTGAGTTTAAAACTAGCTTCATACATTTACTAGCTGCGTGACCCTGAGCAAGTCACTTAACCATTTCTTCAGCTGTAAAATGGGGATAATAATAGCACTTATCTTGCAAGGGATGTTGGGAGGAAGAAATAAGATAATATTTGTAAACCATTTAGGACAATGGCTGGCACATACTAAGTGCTTAATAAATACCATTTTCCTTCCTGCCTCTATCTCTCATGAAGCACCTACTCTTTGATTCACAGTATTCCACTATAAATTTCCCTGGGGCTACTAAGAGGTGAAATGACTTGCCCAGAGTCAAGAACCTGATAGGAATCCCATTATAGGCATAAACAGAGTCTGGATTCAAATCCAATCCAAGATTTCCATACTGGTTCCCTTTCTGTTATGCTGGGCTGCTTCTCAAGCATAATTTGAAGGGGGAAGAGAGCACTACCACCAGGAGCAGGTTTCTGGAGAAGATGGCACTTGATGTAAACCTTGAAGAAAATGGGAAATAACCTAAGAGGTGGAGGCAAGAAGGTGTGGAGGACACGTTATGCAAAAGCCACAATGAACAGGGCAATTTGGATGGATCGGAAAGAGCCTGAAAACGAGTAACGTGAAATGAAGCTGGGAAGATAGGATGTAGACAAACTGGGAAAGGCTTTAACTGCCAGTATGAAGATCTGTATTTTTATCACGGAAGCAACAAGGATTCATTGTGGTCAACTAATTTAACCCGTATGCATCTGCCTCACTGTACCTCATTGGCCCCTGGGTACAATTTTGAACTTGGAGTCAGGAAGGTCTGAATTCAAATTTTCCCTGAGACACTTACTAGTTATGTGACTCTGGGCAAGTCACTTAATTTCTCTCAGCTGCAGTGGCCTCATCTATATAATGCATCTATATAATACTTATACCTACTTCACAGGAATGATATGAGTAAAGTGCTTTGTAAACCTTAAGGCACTATATAATTCTAGCCATTACTAATATTAGTGGTTTCTGACTTGTAGCTTAGAAATATTATTGCTAAGGAGCTACAATCCATATGTATGCTGGGAATGTCATTTTAAATCTTTATTTGGATCCATCAAAATTTGTAGCATGACCCAAAAATAAGTAAGCAAACATACTTTCTGTTTATTGAATATATGTCTTACAGACACACAGAAAGACACACACACACACACACATAAAACTATGTTTTGTGGCTGATAAAAACACAAATTCAGTTCAAAGTGTTCCTTATTGATAACTTTTTGTAATCATGAAATTTCTCATTTGATGTATCCTAATAGCCGCAACTACTAGCATGCAGAGGCTGATGAATTTTTTAAGCTTACAAAAGGATCGTCATTCTCTGATTTAGACTATATTTCTTCACTTTACCCCTAGGAATAGAATGAGAAACTTTGTCATATGCTTCACTGAAATCTAGCAGTACTATGGCATTCACTTAATTTGCCAGTCCAGTATATGGCAATATCAAAAATGTCACTTAATAAAAAACATCTTGTCTAGAAATAACATCCCATTAAAGATAAGAAGAAACAGCACAGACTGGGCAAATCTGAAACAAGAAAATGAAAAACATTTGACCACACAGGAGTGCAAATATACAATGCAAAAGCTGTAGTTTGGGAGAGATAGAGAAATATGACAACAATAGATTGATGTCACTAGGCATTTAGTGTATTATTTTCAAGCAGAATTCCAGAGTGAGCAGGAGTCTCAGTCATCTAGTCCAACCTGTTCTGTGTTTAATATAGTTCCTGACAAATCACAGGTGCTTAATATGTGCTCCTTAACTTGTTGACTTGTTTAGAGAGGAATCTCTTCTAGAGAGTCTGTGAATAAACTTATCTGGTCTGGCTTGATGACATCAAGGAATGGCAAAATTGCCTTCTCCAGAGTCAATCCATTTCATTCTAGATAGCCTGCTACCTGATAACTGTAGGACTTTTTTTCTTTATAAGACAAAATATTGTGAATAAAAATATTCAGAAAAAATTCTGAAACTTCCACCCATTATTCCCAGTTCTAGGAATAATTAGAGCCATTTGAATCTCTCTTCCCTATGGTCAGTTTTCCAACAGGAAGGAATCATTACATATTAGAAAGAGCATCTGATTTGGGGTTAGAACACCTGGGATCAAGTCATGGTTTTGTCATTTATTACCTGTGTAATGTTGGGATGCCATGGTCTCTCTGGGCCTTGCTGTACTCATTTATAAAATAAAGGATTTGCGTTAGATGACCTATAAGGTCCCTTCTAGTATCAAATCTAGGATGCTATGTAAAACTTAAAGGGAGCTATCATGTTTCACCTAAGTGTTAGGGCTAAATATCTGTAAGTCCAAATGACCCTTGCATAGCATTGTTTCTATCCCTTCACCATCTTACTCTGCTCCCTCTGAACATGCTGCAGTTTGTCAATGCCTTCCTAAAATATGGTGCCGAGAATAAAACACAGTGTTATGAGCGTGGCTTGAAAAAGGCAGAGTACAGTGGAACTTTTACCACCATGTTTCTGGACAATTTTTTTCTTAATGCATTATTCTAAGGTCATGTTTGCTTTGTACTTGCAGTCCACTAAAACCCTCAGACTTTTTTTATTTTTAAAATTCATATAGCTCCAAATTCTTTTTCTTATAGTCAATTTTTTATAACTCAATTATAATAATCTAGGATCATAGGCTTTAGATTTGGACAAAAGGGAAAGGAAGAAGCATTTATTAAGTGATTACTATTTGCCAGACATTGTGCTAATAAACTCTTTACAAATATTGTCTCATGCGATCCTTGCCATGAGGTAGGTGCTATTATTATTCCCATTTTTCAGATAAGGAAACTGAGGCAGGCAGAGGTTAAGCGACTTGCTCAGGGGTACACAGCTGATAAGCATCTGAGGCTGGATGTGAATTCAGGTATTCCTGACTTCATACCTAGCACCCTGTCCATTGTGTCGCCTTGTTGCGTCTTAGAGATCAGGAAATTTAAATTGTTTATGTTATAGATGAGGATTCTGGGGCCCAGAGGGGTTTAAGTTTCTTTTCCAAGGTTACACATATAGTCAGTAGCAGAGCCTGGATGGGAACCCAGGTTCTCTGAGTGCAAATTCAGTGCTCCTGTCATTATATTGTCAGCTTTCTCCCCATTGAACTTCCTCATATTAGATTCAGTCTCCTACTCAGATCTCAAAGTTGTAAATGACCTCAGATGCTATCTAGTCCAATTAGTAACTAAATGAGACTCTTTTCCCTCCAACATGTCAGTTGAATGGTCTTCCATTTCATGCTTGAAAACTTCTAGAGAGGGGGACCTCACTCCTTCTCAAAGCAGTCCATTCAAATTTTGGACAGCTCTAATTGTTAGGAAGATATTAAGATGAAATCTGCCTCTTTTTAACTGCTCCTAGCTCTCCCCCCATGGAGTTAAGCAGAAAAAAGTCTAATCCTCCTATTTAACAGGAAAGGAGAAGGAAAGAAAATATGCATTTATATAAGCACTCTACTTAGAACTTTAAATTTATCTCATTTGCTCCTCACAAAACTGTGACGCACGTGCTGTTATCATCTCTAATTTATAGTTGATGAAACTGAGGCAAGCTGAGGTTAAGTGGTTTGTCTAGGGTCACACAGCTATTGTGTGAGGCTAGATTTGAACTCAGGTCTTCCTGACTCCAGAACCAGCATTCCATCAGCTTAGCTACCTAGCTATTTCAGCACTGCCTTTATGATACCTAAAAGCAGTTATCATATCCCTCTCTAAGTCTTCTCTTCTCCAGTCTAAACATCCTTAGTTCCTCCAGTTTTTATATAGCATGACCATAGATGCTTATCCATTTTCTAATCCTCATCTAGAACCTCTCCATCTTGGTAATGTCATTCCCAAAATAAGTGTCTAAAATTGAATACAGCACTCCAGAGGTGGTATACACTAGGCAGAACACAGGAAGATGATCACATCCCAATCATGGACATAGTCATCTCTTAATGCAGCTTAAAATAACATTACATTTTCTAGTTGCCCTATCACCTTTTGAAAATTCACATAGAGGGGCAGCTAGGTGGTGCAATGGATAGAGCATTAACTTGGAGTCAGGAGGACCCGAGTTCAAATCTGGCCTCAGATACTTGATACTTATTAGCTGTGTGATCTTAGTCAAGTCACTTAACCCTGATTGCCTTGCCAAAAAGCA
Organism: Phascolarctos cinereus; assembly: GCF_003287225.1. NCBI lineage: Eukaryota > Metazoa > Chordata > Mammalia > Diprotodontia > Phascolarctidae > Phascolarctos > Phascolarctos cinereus. The sequence continues at coordinate 187,776,523 of NW_027555514.1, forward strand.
ATAAAAATTCACTTGGAATGACAGTTCGTTAAAGTTTCCAGATCTCTTTTTCAGATGAACTACTATTTAGTCCTACCCTCCTCAACTTTTCTTGCGAAGTCAATTGTTTTTAACTGATGTGGAACTTCACATTGATCCCTATTACTTTTCACCTTGTTAGATCTGGACCAGTGTTCTAGCTTATGGAGATCTTTTTGATTCCTGACTGTTGTGCACCATGGTAGCTGTCTTTTCTACCTTTATGTCATTGTCAAATTTAACATGTTTCAAATCATTGATAAACATATTAAATAACTCAGGGCCAAGCACAGAGCTGTAGGACTCTCCACTAGAGACCTGACTAGTTTTGACATTGAATCACTTTTTGGGTCTAGTTTTCCAATTGACTAATCAAGCTAAAGACATTATCACGTAGTCTACATCCAGGGCTTTGCTGGAGCCAGCTCGACCTGGCTTGTGACAGCCAATTGTTAAATTTTCAGTGTGAGCATTTATTCCTCAGAAACTGGCAAACATTACAAATCAGGGATTGATTTATTGTTTTGGTGATTGTTTAGACTTAAGAAAGTGTGGAGAAGATGTTAGTAATGCAGATTAAGCTTAAACGCATGCTGTGTGTACATTTTTTCCCCCTGGAAAGTGGGTTGTTAAATTTTTACTACTGCACTACTTCCCACATCTCTCCACTTTGCTTGCAAGCATAGGGAAAGAAGGGAGAGAAGATTTATTAAGCATCTACCTTGTGCCAGGCACTGTGCTAAACACTACAAATATTATCTCATGAATAGCTTGTCAGATTGTCAAATACTTTTCTGAAATCCAAGTCCATTTAATGCGTGGCTTTTCCCTGGTGTTCTAATCTAGCATCCTGCCAAAAAGAGGAAATTTGATTTGTCTGCTGTGACCTGTTCTTGACAAAGCCATGCTGGTTTATGGTGATCTCTACCTTCCTTGCTAAACTCTCACAAACCATCCCTTCAGTAATATGATTGAGAATTGTGCCAGAAATCAAAGCCAAGCTTCCCAGTCTGTCATTTATATTCTACTCTCTCCTCTCCAAAAATCAGGACATTTTGCCCATCTGTAGTCCTGACACATCTCTTCCATTCTCTAACGATTTTTTTTCAGAGCTCACTGACAGCAGCTTAGTAGTTATATCCGCGGTTGTTTCTAGAGCCCAGAAGATTTTATATGTCAGTGTACACATACATACATGTATGCATATATACACATACATATACATGACAAATATAACTAAAAGATATAACTGGTTACTTATATATGTTAAATATGACTAAAAGATAAAGATGAACATTATGTAGATTATTCAGAATTATGTAAATTGCAGGTTTTAAATATATACAACATATATAGAAGCATAGCGATTCAATGTCAAAATTAGGTAAGTCTCTAGTAGAGCGGACTATAGATCCATGCTTGGTTTTGAGTTGTTTTACATATGTGTTTAGATACATACACATATAACTAAAGACAGGCATCATGTAGATTTTTCAGTATTATATAAACTGCAGGTTTTAGATCCATGTACTTAAATATACGTGTGTATATCACATACAGTATATGTACGCATACATATACGTACACACACACAACAAGCATATTCACATATGCACAGCATGTAAAAATATATACAATACATGCATATGGATAATATATAATTATATGATATGTTACATACCTGTGTATACATTATTATTATATTGATTAAAATATAATTTGGATAGTCCTAAATGCAGGAATGCTCAGAGAAGTGCCTCCCTAATAGCAGATGAATGGGAAAAGGACAAGTAGAGAAAGACATCAGAAGACTCTATGACATTGGCTTTCCCACATGTACTATATATACTTGGCCAGTGTCAGCTAGGGTTCAAAAAGGTCTGCCCAGGCTTCACAAGGTGAGCCCTTAGTCCTATGTATTGAGGTAGGAAAGAGTATTGTCAGAGGAGGTGGGAGAGGGTAGTGACTGTCAGAGGAACACTTAGAGGTACATGCTGGATGGAGAAACTTGGTCAGGCCAGTTTTCAATGAGGGCTGGGATAACCTGGACTGATAGCAAAGGCTGTGCAGGGAAAGGGGACTATGGATGGGGCCTGAGTCTGGGTGCTAAGACAAACAAACAGAGGTGTGGTTAGTGAGCCGATTCAGAATTGCAGAAGCTGAGGGGGTGGCCAGGCAAGTATCTGCATGAGATAGGAAGCAATAGTCAGCTTCCATCTCCCTTCCAGAAGGTAGATCTGTGCCTTTGATGAGGCGGGAGTGTTTGGAGGGGGTGGGGTGGGAGTGTTTGGAGGGGGTGGGGTGTGTGAGAGGAGGTGGGACAGAAAAGCATCTCTTTCGTAGTGACTGAATATGACAAAGAAAACAACAGCAAGCCATTATGTAGATTGTTCAGAATTATGTAGACTGCAGGTTTACATACTGACAGATTTAAATACTGTAATTTTTCAATTAAAAAAGGATTTCTTTTGTAAAAGAAGACAATTTTTTTTATTCCTACATGAATCAGTACCTTGGAGGGGACTATATGACCTAGCCTGAAAATGACATGGCTACCCAAGGGATACTGGGCTCTATTAGAATTGTACCCCATGATTTGCCAGGAGGATTTATCCCAGGAGGTCTCTGAGTTACCTGAGTGCCTAGAATCTGGAAGATAAATTAATCCTCAATACAGATGGAGACAGAAAGGGCACAACCATCTTAAATACTTAGGGCTCCTCTTTATGACTTGTCCTTCTGAAGTGAATCCACAGGGGCTTATGATAGGATTTTGTTTAGGCCCTCCTCACTGTTAATAATCTGTTATGGTTAATTATATATGGATAGCTATTCATATGCAATTCTGTCTTTACCCTGTCCTTTCCATCCCCCCAATCAGATTTAGGGATTTGCTATGTAATAGAAGTTTTCTGAATATGTTATCATCACCTCTTCAATAAAATCCATCCCTATCACCTCTAGTATCCTGCCAAAAAGTCGTTCAAAACCCTCATAACCTGCTCTCTCCCTACCTCTCCAGTCTTCTTATACCTCACTCCCCTAAACATACTCTGAGATACAGTGACAATGGCCTCCTTGGTGTTCCTTGCACTTCATCTTCTAACTTTACATTTTTGCTGATTATTCCCTGTGCCTGGAATTCTCTCCATCCTCCTCCTCACCTCCTGGCATCCCTGGCTTCCTCCAAGTCTCAGCTAAACTCCCACCTTCTACAAGAAGCATTTCCTAATCCCCTTCAATGCTAGTGCCTTACCCTTGAGATTATTTTCAATTTGTCCTTTATATGCCTTTATGGTATAAAGTTGTTTGCATGTTGTCTGACTCATTAGATTGTGAACTCCTCGAGATCAGGGACTATTTTTTGCTTTTCTTTGTATTCCTAGAGTTTAGTATAGTACCTGGCACATAGTAGATGATTAATAAATACTCATTGACTAAGTGACATAAGACTTGGAATTCTTTTTCCTTGGGCTCTGAAGAGAAACTGAGGGACTGATGCTAAAGAATATACTTATTTCTGTGGATTTCAGATACATGGGTTATAACTTATGGTCTAACATATGATTTATGTTTTACATACTGGTTCTTTAAAAGCAATGTAATTAATACTAATTAGCTCTGCTCCTTACTAATTTTCTGTCAAAAGTCAAAACTTAAATGAAACTAAACACATTTTACCTTTAAGGCTGGTGGAGCACCTTAAGAGAGTAATTTGCGTATTTGTGCAAGCTAAATGATACCCATTTAACATTTATAATATTTCAGTATTGTAATTACATCTGTGTAGATGTTGCCTCTACCAATAGTTACTTCCACACCTTACTGGATAATCTTTATGGGTCGTTGTGGAGGAGAATAATGCATCTCCCAGTGGCCAGCCCTTTTGGAGAAAAGCCTTTCACAAGTTAAATGTGATGGAGTATTGGCCATAGTACTTCATGAAGGTTATTATTTTCAAGGATTCATGATTTCATCAGTATTCATATTCCTCCTATGGACACAATCCTATTCTTCTCCATGTTTTTGTGGACAGGCTTTCCTCTCCTCACCACCCCCACCTTGGTGAACTGCTCTGGCTACAAAATTCAGCATGCTTTGGCCAAGATGGCAATATACTTCTCCAGGTATAGTAGATTGATGCTCAGGTGACATACATACAGTTATCATTGGGTCTATATGCAAATTATTTTCAGATTTGTAGGACTTGTTAGAGCCTGGGCTTTCTGGGCATAGCTTTCTATGGTTATGCCAATAGCATGATGGAATATTTGAGGAAAGCTTTAGTTAAATTGAGGATTATTATTATTATCTTTAAATACTGTTTATTATATGAATCACATTTTTTCTAATTCACATTGCATTATTAGTAATTATAAAATAATTGGATTAAATTATTAAATAATAAAATATAACCAGTTATCCAAGAAATTATCACACATTATATACATGATAAAGTATTTTCTCTAAAACATTTATTTGCATCTTACATGAATATCTTAATGGAGCATTCTCTTTTCTCTGCCAGCTTTTATCTTTCTATTCCACAGCAGTTATCAAACTGCTTAGCATATTAATTGCCCACAATTACCCTTGTCCCAATCTGCTCTGATGCCTTTTCATGGTGTAGAGGTGATCTTAGGTTATCCAAATGGAGCTCTAGCTCTTATCAAGCTGGGGAGTTTTTGAATACAGGCCTAGCAACAGACTGTCTCTGCAGCTGAAGGACCAACAGGGCTAAACTTGGAGAGGCTTATCACCATATGGATTGGCTATCAGACAACGAATATTTTCAATCACATTAATCCATGAAAACTATTCACTAAAGACATATTACTAGGCATTTAATTAATGCTTATTGATTGGTTATTTGACTGGAAGGTTTTTAATATGAGTTGGTAGAGGAAGTATTAGCTAGGTCCCGATTAATGGATTATTGAATTCCCTAAAGTGATCACATATATTCAAATCTGCACTGTTGAAAGTTCCTATTACAAAAAATATAGTCATTATTTCCAGACTAATGGAAATATGCAGTGTGAATGAGAATAATATTACCTCATTGGGGGATTCATCATTTGTACTACTTGAGACCTACCTGTATGCATGCAATAGCACTGAACCTTGAAGTTTTGAAGCTAATGTATATTTTATTACAGAATCATGGTATTTCTGAGCTGAAAGGGATTTCAGAAGCTATCTAGGCTGTTTTCAAGGGGGAATTTCTCCAATAGTCATTCAGTTTAAAGACCAACAGGAAGACATAACCACTGCTTCCTGAGACAAACCCTTCCTCTTTTAGATAGCTCTGTCTGTTGGGAAATTTTCCCTTGTATGAGAGCAAAAAATACAAACCCTTTTCTCAAGTACCATCTTCTTAAAACAAATCGTTGATACCTTACATCTCACAATCATTTCTGAAAAAAAAAACACGAACCAAAAAATGAAAAACCTTTTCCTATTCCTTCCAGATTGAAGATCCTCTTGTAAAAAAAAAAAAAAGAAAAACTATCGAGCAAAGACTTTCTCTCTCTCTCTCTCTCTCTCTCTCTCTCTCTCTATATATATATATATATACACACACACATACACATATATACATATGTATACACATATACATATGTATACACACATATACTTACGTATATATACACACACATATAATGTGTGTATGTGTTTTATATAGTATATATATATATATATATATGTCTATATTTATATCCATATATATCACCCTGATCTAGCAGTCACCTAACTCTGTGTCACGAAGAGCAAAGTATATTTTATTATCTGCTTTCTATGACCGTCAATGGTTTTCAAATTACTTAGAGTTTGTCTTCATTTTAGTGGTCTTTTCATTTACATTGTTCTCTTCATTGTGTAAGTTTGTTTTGGTAATTTTACTCTACTCCAGCTATTGCTCCTTTACATTCATCTGCCATTTGATGAGAACCCACTTCTCCACCCCCACCCCCAATTCTTTGCTGCCAGAGAGGGCTGTTTTGAACATTTTGGTATATTTTGGGCCTTTTTCTGATCTTTCCCTTCTTTAGTAGTGGGATTGCTACATCAAAGCGTAATAGACAATTTAGCCACTTTTCTCACCTAAGTCTAAATTGATATCCAGAAAGGATGGATCAGTTTGTCGCCTTCCAAACAGCCTCTCCAACTTCGGCTGTTCCCATATCTTGACATTTTCCCCAGTTTGCAGACTATGAGGTGAAACCTTAGAGTTCTTTTAATTTGCATTTGCTTTAACTATTAGTAATATGTAACATTTTTCTAAAGGTCATCTATAGTATACAGTGCTACTGACAGCTGTTCATCAGTAAGCTTTTATTAAGCAGTCTAATATGTGCCATGCACTAGGCTGAATGCTAGGGTTACAAAAACAAACCACACAAAAAAAGGAAAGGTCAGTCCATGCCTTCAGAGAGCTTACAATCAAATGGAAGAAAATGACACATAAAATGGAGATGAAAGGAGAAAGAGGGAGAGGAAGGCACCTGCATGGAGGCCTGGTGCTAGAGTCCTGAAAGTGAAATATGGATGGCCTGGCTCTTCTTTCAATGTGGAATTTCCAAGATGTACTCACCAGTGGGAGAGCACTAGAAGGAGAAGGCTACTGAAGCAAGATGGCAAAATCCAGAGAGAGTTAACTATTGGGGAATGATTCTTGGTATTAAATATTTATTTCCATTTCCTATGTAACTTGTATATCAGGTTTTTTATGGGTGACATGATGCAAATATTTTCTCAAGCTGCCATTTGTCTTCTAATTCTACCTTCCTGATTTATTTGTGCAAAAGCTTTTGAATTATGTAGTCAAAATTGTCACTTCTATCTGTTATGATCTCCACTATACCTTGTCTGCTTACGAATTCTCCCCCCTGCATCTCAGTTTGCATTTCTTCCCAGTACATGGATGAATCTTCCCAAAACAAACATCTTTTTGAGGACTTTTTTTGACAAAAGGGTTATTTTGTTCTTTATATATTGAAATGTTTGTGGACGATTAAGTTCAAAATAAAAAGGGAAATTTCAAAAAAAGAGAATTATTCTGCTAGCTGTAGTTGTAAAATTATCTTTGTTCTTTTCTAATTCATTTTTTGGTTATGTTCAGTCAATCAACAAGTATTTATGGGGTGCTTATTATATGATTGGCATATAAAGACAACCATGCAACAGTACATCCTTCAAGTAGCTTATGTTCTAAAAGTTCTATAAGGGGAAATGACATGTACAAAACACATACAAAGAAAATAAAAGATAGTTTGGCACAAGGAGTAAGAGAGAGTTACTATAAACTAGGATTTGGGGGAGGAATCAGGAAAGGCTTCATGAAGAAAGACTTTGAAGGAAACTGGGGATTCTAAGAGGAGGAGTGAGAAGGGAGTACACTCCACTCATGGAGAACAGCCTACGTAAGGGCATGGAGGTAGGGGATTGAGTGCCAAGTTTTAAAAATTACAAGTAGACCAGTTTGGTTGAACTATATAGAATGACTAAAGAGCAGTACTATGTAATAAGTCTGGGAACACGGGCTGAAGCCAGATTGTGAAGGGCTTTAAATGACAAACAGCAGAGTCTTGTATTTCTTCCTGGAGACTATTGGAGCCAGTTTGCCCTTTTAGAAGGAAAATAACATAGGCAGACCTGTGTTTTAGGAATACTACATAAGCAACTATCTGAAGGGTGGATGGGAGAAGGAAGACAGTGGAAGCAGGAAGCTGAAATAGGAGGACATTTCAAAAGTTCAAGTGAGTACGATGAAGTTTTAAATTAGGGTGGTAGCTACATGAAGGGAGAGAAGGGAATGGATGATATGTCCTTGTATATTCAGGTCTTATAACCATTTAGAACTTAATGTTATGTGCAATATAAGATATTGAATTAAAACTAATTCATGTAAAATGCTTTATATCTTTTCCAGTAATTCCTGTATAAAAGGAATTTGGTTCCACTGATTTGTGTTCATGAGTTTATAAAACTGTGTTCTCCTGTTTTTATTGCTCCTGCTTATAGATTATCTTGTCTGTTCCACTGACGCACTCTTTTTGCTTTTCAATTTGTACCAAATCATTTTGATGATCAATACTTTAAAATATAGTGCTAAGTTTAAAAATGAATGCTATGTTTCCTTAATTTGTATTTTTTAAAATATCTTTTGAGAATGTGGACCTTTTGTTTCTCCAATTGAATTTTGTTATATTGTTATTTCTTTAAATATTGCTTCGGTAATTTGGATTTGTATGGTACTAGATATGTTCTTTAATTTAGGTAGCACTATTATTTTTATTTCACTGGTATGGCCCAATCATTAACAGTGAAAAAATCTCTGCATCTATGTATGCAAAAAGTATTTTGTATTTGTATTTGTAAATTCTAGCTTCTAAAATACATTTTGTAGTTATTTTGAATGGATTTTCCTTTATTTTTAATTCTTCCTCAATTCTATTACTGATCTCTAGAAATGCAGATGATTTTTGTACTTTGAATTCAGCTACTTCACTGAAGCTATTCATTACCCCAGTTTCCTCTCTTATTCTCTAATATTTTCTAAGTATCCTATCATTTCATATGAAAATAGGAATGTTTTTCTCTCCTCTTTGACAATATTTATATTTTTAATTTTGTTCTCTTTTCTTATAGCTATAGAAATTTTTAGAGATGTCATGTAATAGCAGGGGTAACAGACATACTTGGCTTTACCCTAGTTTTTACTGGGAAAGCTTCTACTTTTCCTCCATGACAAATAATGCAAGGTTGTGATTTTAGAAATATGCTTATAATGATATTAGTGAAGGGCCATTTGAAGCTTATACTGTTTGATGCTTTTAACATAAATTAGTGGTGTACTTTGTCAATAACATGTTTTTTCATAGCTTTGTTATTTATAAAAGCAAATATCTTAATTGTTTTCTTGGGTTTGAATCATGCTTTCTTCCTTAGTATGAGTTCTAGTGAATTATTTCCTGATCATAGTGAATTATTTCCTGGATCTATTGTAGTCTCCTTGTAAGGATTTTATTTAGACTTTAGCATCAATATTCACTAGTAATATTAGTCTATTTTTCTTTCCCCACTTAGTTTCTTCTCATTTTGGTAGCAAGAAGGGAATAAACATTTATTAAATGCCAGTATGCTCTGGGCACTGTGTTAAGCACTGGGGATGTAAGTACAAACAATGGAACAAGTCTTTTTTGAAAGGAAGTGATCCCATTTTTGAATGTTTAATCTCCTGAAGTGTCTGATCTCTCCCTCATCCAACCCAAGGAAAGTTCATTACAAGATCACTTGTAATTCTTTCCATTTCTATGGGATTGATTCAAGATGCTACTAGAATTTTTCTTTTTTGCTGGTCCAACCCAAGTCCCACTTCTCCCTTTGTGAATAGTTCCCCAATATCCTTTCTATACTTACACTCCCACCTCTTCAAAGGCAGAAAGAGAAAATTAAAGCTTTTTACTCACCTCTCCTCTTGAGTATAGATCAGTTTTTCCTTAGGTTCCCTGGTTATACCTTCTTCTTGCCCCAACCAAAAGCAGTTTTTCTGTGTTGTACAATTACCTATAATACTGTGTCCTAATGAAGAAATGAGTCTTTTCTTGATGAAACATTAATTCACTTCTTTATTCTACTATTCTTCTGCTTTTTCTTATATCTTTTGCTCCTTAAATTCCTTATTCCATTGATGTTCTTTTTGCTTTTTCAAGGTTGTTTAGAGTGACAATGCACTAGCATTTTAAAAAAGAAAATCAAACAATAAACAAAATGATTACCCCACCCTGAATTTGTAGCCTCTTCTAGGCATATAAGAACACAGTGTATTTCTTAGGTTTTTATTTCTATCTGATGGTGTTTTATTCATTTTTTTCTGTTTAGGCAGTTTTCTTATTGAATTCTCTATTTACCTCTTTGTTCTTTTCAAAACATGACTCAAATTCTTCCCTTTCGTTTAGTATTGAATCATTTTCATTAATAATTAGGCTCAGCTTTGCAGAATGCATTTTTCTGGAGGAGGCCAATTCTTCTTTGCCTTGTGGGGATACATACATACATATACACATATATATACACATATACATACATACACACATATGTGTGTGTGTATATATGTGTTTATGTGTGTGTGTGTGTTATACATACATAAAACATTTTACTTTGATTTCTCCTAAACAAAGAGTAATCTTATGTTATTTCAACAGATTTTCCTTGGAATATAGTCATTTTTTCCTTGTTGTTTACAAAATTTGTTGTTTGATGTATTAAAAATCACGGGATTTGAGAGTTGAAAGGGACCTCAGCAGCGTGTCTAGTCCAATCCACACACAAAAGGACTCTCATTGTAACTTACTATGCAAGTGATTTTCCACTCTATCCTTGACGGGAAAAGGAGCCCATCACCTCTGGGGGCAGGTTTTCCACTTTGGGGTAGCTCTAATTATTAAGATGTTTTTCCTGCCTTCAAGCCTACATTTGCAATTTCGAACTCATTGTTCCTTATTTGGCTGTGAGGTGCCAGATCCAAGTGTAATCCTTCTTCCACGTGACAGCCTTTCAAATAACTGATAATGTCCTCCAGACTAACTATGCCCATTTCTTTCAATTGAACCTTGTATGTCATAGACTCAAGACCTTTTATCATCCTGGTTGCTTTGAAGTTTTAGCATGATGTCTCTTGATGAATTGAATTGGGGTAGGGGAAGATGGAGGTGATCAGAATAGAGATTGGAGATGACTGAGGGTATATTCTGAGAAACCTCTGCAGTTGGATATACCTTTTGTTCCTTCTTCTGCCTGCTTATTTCTTATTTCACCCTGGGAGAAAGATCTGCCCCTGCCCTGCTCCAATATCAAACTACAAATGCCCTCACTTAAAATGACAGCCTCTGTGAGTGAGTGATGCTTGGCTGCCTCAGACCAGCACTGAAGTATATGGCTATGTATTAGGCATGGGTATGCCTTGAGCAATGGAATGATGAGCTGGTTATCAGGTATTTTGTCTTTAAGAATTACCTTTTGATGAGTTCTTCACTTTTGCTCCTCTTAACATTGCTATGCAGGCCCCATTTTGAGATGTTATGATGGTGTATTTGAGATTCTGGGAGAATCACCTCTGTTTCCACCATCTCCTTAAGATTCCCTACTATCTTCTCAAGCATCTGTTTGCTTTCCAAATATTCCTTTCTCTTCTTAATCTCTTTTTCTTTATTGACAGTAGTGAGGAAGATACCACCTATGCCTTTATGGTCTTCAGTTTCTTGCCCAAGACTTGTTAATCTCTAACAATGTTTTCTAGGTTACTTCTTAACTTAACATGTCCCCATGAATCACCAGAAATAGGTAAATAATCACTCATTTTGATAAGCCTTAGAGAGTTTTTGATCACATCTTGGACACATTCCCTGAAAAGAAAGTAAAGTCTCTTTATTCATGTTATCAAGTAAGTAAATTACTGACTCAGTACCTCTTAGCAGGGAGTCATCAACCACTCCTGGGTCTCTTCTTGCTCTTCCCTTTTTTCTCTCAGCTAACAGCAACTGTGGATCCACCTCCTTGTTCCTTGCAGAACAAGCAGGCATTTGCTTTTTCAGAGGATCCATTTTTTTTTCTTTAAAGGGTCCAGCTCCTGCTTATTTGGGAAGAATCTTAAATTTGGTTTCCTTCTCTAAGAATTCAGTGATGCTTTTTCCATTTCTCTTTGATATGACACTTTCCCACATTCCTGACTTCTTGGATACATAGTAGAGTTGCCATCTGCTTCCTCTAGTTCTTTTTAATTCTTTTCACATTCAGAACTCTTCTGATTTAAAATAAATATGGCACTTAATTCCTAAATCCATTATTGTCATCTTTCACAAAAAAAACTTTACATAGACTTTGTATTGTTTATAGATTGTTAATGCACCAATTTAAAAAAGTACTATTCCTTCAGTTAGAGCAACTCTTTTTATTATTTCCCATTTACCTTTTATTCAGCCAGAAGCAGCTGTTGAGCATGCTTTGTATGTAGAATGCTGTAATATGGGAAATTAAAAAGGAATACAAGACATAACCATAGTCCTTGAGGAATCTGCTTCAAGTTATTATTATTATATTGTTAATATTTACTCTAGAAGCTACATGGAACATAGAGAAAGCTTGATAATAACACATTCTGAGTTGTTAATATTTTAATTTTCAAAACCCTTTTTACATACTGTGTTCCTTAATCATCATAGTAGCACTTGCACTTTAGGCATGATGTTATTATCTTTTGCACATATTAGGTGCTTAACAAATGTTTGTTAAATGAACCACCCTACCCTGTCATGTTATAAATGAAGACAGTGAGACTCAGAGAATCTCTAATTTGCCCAGGGTCATGCAGTTGTTAACTGGCAAACCTGGTTTTAGAACTGAAGCACCCTTATTCCCAGTCCAGTTACTGCTCTTTCCAGTATTCTGTACTGTTTTTCAGTCTTGCCCTCCAGGAATTTATATCTTAAGGCAGCCTGTCATTTAGACTGTGTTCATACAGTAGAAAGTGAATGGGAAGTTTAAAGATTGTGTGAAGAACAGCCAGTTCTGATGATTCAGAGTATTTTTTGGTTTGTTTGCTTTTGACAGAGTTAGGGTCATCCAGAATGCTATCTGTATAGCTTAAATTAACCGGGTGATTGTTAACTGTCTCCATTAACTTTGTGCTGAATATACCCAGCTTGTGGTTCTTGGGAATCCTGCATCAGTTTCAGTTGGCAAATTCAGTTTATGTTGATTTCAGGGATATTGCTACCACCTGGCTCTTCTAGAAGATGACCTTTTTAGGATTATATTTAGTACAATTTAGCAGGGCTTTGGTTACTGGTTACTATGTTTATATAAGCATTCAGTTTATGGGGAGGAATTAGGGAGATGTCAACAACTTGGGAGCAACTCAATAAAGTCACTAAAATGATCAGTAGTTTGAATGGTGTGAAGAAATAACTATATGAGGTCAGTCAAGGTTAATAGGTGCTACTGATGCAAATTATGTTGGGTAGAGGGCAAGGAAGGATATGATTTTCTTCCCATAGATCTATTAAATTATAAAAGTGCAGTGATAAATCTTGGAATTTGAAAGCAAATAGAAGGAAACTTTTGCTAAAAAAAAAGTTGAATTTTGTTTTCAGAGATATGGTGTACCCAAACCTATCCAAAGTAGCAAACCTGAATGCAGGACTTGAAGATCAAAATTAAAGGGAGTAATGGGAAATATCATTGAATTCTGAGCTCTGCTTGAAGGTGACATAGTCTACAAGGGAAATGATAAGAATTTCCATTTGGTAAAGTATATAGGTAGCACAGTAGACAGAGCATTGAATCCTGAGTCAGGAAGACCTGAATCCAAATTCTACCTTAAATACTTACTAGATGTGTGACTCTGGAAAAAAAATCACTTAACTTCTGTCTGCCTCAGTTTCCTCAACTGTAAGATAGGGATAATAATGGCGCCTAACAGTTGTTGTATCAAATGGGATAATATTTGTAAATTGCACAGCCAATATTCCAGTCACATAGGAAGTGCTTAATAAGTACTTATTCCCTTCCTCCCTCCCTTCCTTCCTTCCTTCCTTCTCCCTCCCTCCCTTCCTTCCTTCCTTCCTTCCTTCCTTCCTTCCTTCCTTCCTTCCTTCCTTCCTTCCTTCCTTCCTTCCTTCCTTCCTTCCTTCCTTCCTTCCTTCTTGTCTATGAGACTGGGGAAAATATTTCATGTGTTGGTTAAGTGGGAGGGCTGTCCTGTGTTACACATTTGGTGTTCTTTACAGTTGAATGGGTAGCCTGTGCCATTTCATAGAGTTTGTAGGGAGAAACTGTGTATTTTGAAAAAGGACATAGTCTATGCAAGTAGAAAAGTTGTGTTTTTTCATCTTGGGGTCTTAAATAATTTCCTTGCCTTTTCTTTGCACACTCTCCTAATACGTCTCTCTATCTCTGTCTCTCTGTCTCTGACTCTGCTGGTGGCATCTTTAACTACTGCACCCCCTGCCATCTTTTGACAGTCAGTTTTTCACAGAAACAATCTGTGATGCTCCTGACCTGCTCACGTCCCCCCTTCCTCTTTCCCCTCTCCTCCATCTCCTCTCCTGCCTTTCCTCCCTCCCTCCTGCTGATTTGTTATTATGTACTGCAGCTGCCCAGAGGATTTTAAATAGAGCCATAATGGCACAGCAGCGCCTCTTGGAAGTTTAAATATAACCTTCTTGTTAATCTTGTTGGTGGCGGCAGCAGCAACAAGCACCTGGAGAAGAATGCAATGGACAAGACATGCCCTGGGGTCTTACACTGAGATTTGAGCTTCATTTTCTTTCAGGTGTCCTATGATCTGAAAGCAATCAGACATGGCCTCACGTGTTGCTTTGTGTAAGTATAGGTGGATACAGTATTGGTTTGACGTGCACAGAAATGTAAGCACTCTGTGTTCTTGGAACAAGAAATACGAGCAGCAACCAATACGGAAAGCTGAAAGCTGGCATTTCCTTTTCACTTTCTGCCAGTGTCCCTCACTTATGGGCAATAAGGATATTTAATTTCATTTAAATGTTAGAACTTTGTGGGGGTATAGAGGGTTAACTAATGTCAATTACATTGGTGTTCAGTTCTTAAAGGACAGGTATATAAATCATAAGAATTACCTAGCCACAAAACAATGGCTTCTGAAAAGCCGTTGGAGAAGAGCAACATGTGTTGCCTCTGACCCAGGGCAAGGGTAAAATCTTTAGCCAAGAGAAGGAAGGTTAATAATATTGGACCCAGTTTCTAGAGGCCTTTCTTAGATGGGAATGAAACACACACACACACACACACACACACACACACACACACACACACACACACTCCCCTCACCTCACCATATAATAATAATGAAATCTTTCATTACATATTTTTTGTATCTACTATGTGTGAGGGCCCTAGATCTCACAAGCCTTTCTCCTTGGAAGGACAACAGTAAATTACTGTTGGGATTTAGACTCCTGTATGAGGACACCTAATATGACATCTTGGGCCTTTTAGTGGCCAAGCTTTGGGATTTCCAAGGAAGTGATGCCCACAGAACTATAATAGACATTCTTTGCAGGGACTTTGTGAGATAAATGAATTATGTATGAAATGTTCTGAAGACCCTGGAGGAAAGCTGTCATATGGAATTAAAATATTACGTTAAATTGAAGAGGATTGGGTTGGTAGACTGCAACCTGAATTGGAGAATGGAAGTGTTTTGAGACTCTGTCCCTGTCCCTTTTTTCCAGAGTTGTTCTAAGATATATCATTTATCCCAGAATAGGAATTAAAGGGAAAGTTGAATAATCATTATGTGAAAAGCATTTTAGTGCCCAAAACTTTATAACACTGTGATTTGTGAATGTTGGTAATTGGATGGAAATAGAGTGAGTAGAAATGACTCTTACCTTCAAGGAACATATAATCTAAGAGGAAAACCCAAAAATGTAAATAGACAATGGGTACAAAAGATATATTTACTGGTAATAATGGGTTGAATTTGAGGTGAGTCACATAATATATACTAATGCACAGGAAAGTGAGTGGAGTTAAAAAGATAAAGTCTTCCTAGAGGAAATGGTCTTGAACTGTAATATAAAGGCAGATATAGGTATGGAAGGATACATAGCTAGACCCTGGGCAAGGCACTTAACCCTGTTTGCCTCAGTTCTTCATCTGTAAAAGGAGCTGGAGAAGGCAATGGCAAATTACTCCAGCATCTTTGTTAAGAAAGCCCCAAATGGGTTCATGGAGAGTCAGCCATGACTTGAAACAATTGAACAATAACAAAGGCTGGGAGAATAATATGAGAAGATAGCAAGAGGACAAACAGAGCTTGAATATAGTTACTATAATATAAAAGAAGATGAAAATAAACTGATGGAAACAAGATATTTTAACAGCTATGTCAAGATTTGAAATGGAAGGTGCCTTTGGAGAGGAAAAACAGTAGCGGAGTTACAAGGCTGAAGCAACAGACATGGAAAATTATTACGGATGAAACTCCTAGAATTGGAAGGGCTCTTAAGAGGTCATTTGTCTAGTTTCTGCCTCTAGGCAGGTGAGCACATAAATCATACAAGATAGATGATCGTTCAACCTATTTTTAAAGATCTCTAGACATAGAGATTGCCCTATATCTGGTTACAGCATTTTATTCTCCTTTTAAGTAACAAAATTTTTCCTTATACCTTGCTAAGCTCTCTTTCTGCAGTTTTACCTGTGTCATGATCTTCTTTTATAAAAATGAAGAACAACTTTTTTGTTGTTGTTGTGTTGTTTCAGTCATGTTTGACTCTTCGTGATCCAATTTGGGGTTTCCTTAGCAAAGATACTAGAGTGGTTTGCCATTTCCTTCTCCAGCTCATTTTAAAGATGAGGAAATGGAGGCAAGCAAGGTTAAGTGACTTGCCCAGGGTAACACAGATAGGAAGTGGGTGAGGCTGGATTTGTCCTCATGAAGAAGAGTCTTCCTCACACCAGATCCGGTACTCTATCCACTGTGTCACCTTGAAGCCTCAAGAGTAACCTTATAATAATCTTTAATAATGTGGAAAATTTCCCCTTTATTCATGGGGAACTCATCTGAAAATGGCCAGAGATGGGTCCATATATTAGAGAACCATGAGGCCATTTGCAATCATTAGGTCTATTAGCTCTTATTTCAGCTATGCGGAAGAAACAGTCTCAATACAGAACTAATTCTTCTGACCTTTAAAATCATTTTAGTAAAGCCATATCTCATGAGGTTGTTGTAAAATTCAAATGGGAAAACTTGTATAAAGCACTTCGAAAACCTTAAAGCAGTATAAAAGTCAATTTATTATTGTTTTTATTGTTATCCTCATTCTATCATATTTTATCCCTCTTCCATTTAGTGGGAAAATGAAAAGAAATCAAATGCATGAATCTCTCCCTCTGTGAGCTGATAGCCTATGTTTGATGGGTGACGGATGTTTGAATTGCCTGATATTTGTCATGAGATTAGAGCCAGGGGATGTAGGTTGGGGTAGGCTGGGGTAGGGATTTGATGCGGTCAGAACAGCTGGTATAAGGACACAGAAGAGGAAATGGACGTGCTGTGTGGAGCACAGTAAAATTATCTGTGCTCCAGTTCTGACTGTGCCACCGACTCTCAGAGTGCCCCTGACTAAGTCTTCATCTCTCCCTGCTTCAGTTTCCTTATTTGTAAAATGAGAGGGCTGCATTGGATGACCTCAAAAGTGCCTACGAGCTCCATGCCTGCCTGAGTCAGAGAGTTCATGTCGGAGAGGAGTGGGAGAAATGACTGCATAAGTATGGTGGGAATCTGTTTATGAATGTCTTAATATTATGCTGAGAAAGACTGGATGGCCTACATATCTCATGAGTATCTTCTCTTAGGTTCATTGTTTTATATCTTCTTTGAGAGTTAACCTGACCTTTTCACTAATAATTGCCTACTTTCAAAGTTAGCTGATAATTTAGTTGGTTTTAATTAATGGTTCCCCAAAATGATTCATTACACTTGGGAAGGGCCTATTTGCAAATCACTCATAACTATAGGTATATACAGTCACTAGCCTAACTTCTAGTTTTCTCTTTTATAACCTTTTATGCTTAGCTATCTAACCCTATAGGAGAGATTCAGACCTTTAATTCCTGTGCCCTACAGAAGAGAAGTCAAACTCCCATGCCACTTTCTGGTGGTAGAATATTTTCTGGAATAAATAATAAGTAGAAGATGTGAAGGAAATATACATTTATTAAGAGCCTACTACGTGCAAGGCACTGTGTTAAACCCTTTACAAATATTGTCTCATTTGATCATCACAAGCACCCTGTGAGGCAGGGGCTATTATTAATCCCCATTTTATAGTTGAAGAAACTGTGGCAGATGAACTCAAGTGACTTGCCCAAGGTCACACAGATATTAAGTATCTGAGGCCAGATTCAAACTCAGGTCTTCCTGAAGCCAGGTCTGGAGTTTTATCCACTGAGTCACTTAGATGCCTAGCTAAAGGCAATTAGGGTTTTAAGCACAATATTAATAGGCCTTGGACATGGATTTTAATGAGGATAGGCATCTTCCTTCGGCAGAATTGTCATGCTATTGACTAGACCTTTCAAAGTTATTTTTCTTTATGTTATTCTTGTAATTGAATATTTTTAGAGGGATCTTGTACTGAATGTGAGCAGTGGAAGGAGAAGTTTGGGTGTTACCCATGTACACATGACAGACAACATTTAGGAAACTGATGAGGTCCCTAAATAAAAGAAGAAAGGGGAAAAAGAATAGAGAAAGATACCATATTAGGGAGTGTTCCTGTTTACACATACATCCAGCAAACACTCTTTAAGTACCTACTGTGTTCAAAACACTATTCTAGGTTCTGAGGAAGACTTAAAATTTAGAGGACTTTCATGAATCTGGCAAGGCATTCTAACTACAGAGGCATTAAAGTGGTCAAATCTCTGATAAAGGATGGGTGGGGAGGTAAGTGGACTTGGAGAACAGGGATAAGTTGAAGAACATGAAAATATGGGGTGAAAGAGTGAAACTTCAAAGTTTAGGATTTTGGAAGTGGTACAATAATTCAAAGGAATGATGAGGTCTAAGGTGTATCCCTTCCTGTGTGTGGATGAAGTAAGGTAGACAAACAGGTTGTTAGAGTTGAGGAACTGAAACATTTGAAGAATTGTCTTACTAAAATGAGGTACTTGAGGATGATGGCAGGAGATGGCAGGGTGGAATAAATAAGAAACAAGTAAAAAGTCATTGAGAAGACCTGGAGTCCAGGAGATAAGAGCAACAAGAATGGTATAGGTATATTGTACAGACCTCAGAAGCAGGATTGATAAGAGAAAATAGATTGATGATGCTTTGAAAGTGGCAGGATGGAGTAAGGCATATGCCAACCCTACTTCCTGGCATTATGACAGGAGATTCAGGTTGCTATTCAAGAGAAAGGTTTAGAAGCAATGTTGGTTAAATAGTTGGAAAGTGGAGGGGAGTTTGTTGGCAAAAGAGCAGAAATTCTAGAAGGCACAGTATATGGGACAGGAAATGGCTAAACCAAATAAGAAAGATGGTGGATGAAGAATAGAAAAGTATGGGGCTCTGAAGAAGGAAAACATTACAGACAAGCCATTTGTCTATATAAACTGGTAAAACTGCTTGTGCAGTATTAGAATTAGGGATCCAGTACAATGGGAGATAGATTGGTGTAGCATTCTCCACCGGCAGAATATAATCAATAGGTCTGCTTCAAAGCATAAAATTGAAGTTCACAAGATTTTATATGTAGGTGCTGTCACTCTGTGGTAGCTGTAGGACTTCTGGATTCTTGATGGGAAAACTATGCCTAGTGGATAGTGTGAAGAGTCATTTCCCAGAAGCATCATTTCTAGGTGTGATGTTGCTGTTGTCCCTCCATGCTGGCTGTGAGGTTCCAATCAAGCAGAAGAGCTGAACCTTTTTTTTAAGTCATTCTGAATTCTTATACTTAGGCAGAGTCAAACTCTTTATTCAACTCCTTGCAGCACCAAAATCACCAAGAAATCTCAGCAACATAATGTTAGCTCCAGAACTTCATTGCCCTCAATGGGCATTCAGAGAACTATTTTCTAACATGCAGGTAAGGCATCTGTAGATAACTACATAGTTTTTCTGTCTGACAGCTAACAAGTGAGACTGATCCCCTTAAATTCCTGTATTATATTTTAGAAGTAAGAAAGAGGACAAGCTTGATGTCCATGGTGGAGGTCACCATCGGAATTATTTCTTTACAACAGGTTAACTTGACTAGAGGGTGTAGGCTAGATGCTGAGGTTCCGTGTTTAGAGAAACATTTGATGATTATGTTCTACATTATATCTGCCCTTTCTACTTCCAGCTTTGATTTATTTTTATTACTCAAGACATTAACAATGTTGTGAGAAAAAATAGATGTCCTCGTTAGGTCTCTAGAAAAGATTTTCCTGTGCATTAAAGTGAAGATTTTTTGAAATTTTCTTTGATGTTGCAAGATCTTCATGACCTCTCTCTCTCCACACACACACACACACACACACACACACACACACACACACACACACATCTTAGGAAGTCATATAGGTGAAATTAACTGAAAGACCCTAGTGTATTTTTTATGACATTGTGGTGAAGGCTTAATGCCAAAGAGAGTAAAGCTTCACAATTGCACTAAAATGAATCTGTTTACCGCTGAGGCACCCCTTTTTGTTGCTGTGGCTGCTGCTGTCTGGTTGTCATGGTAACAGAGGTACTTAGTCAGGAATACCTCAACATATATCCTGGCATCCTGGAGTCACCCTTTAAAAACTAAATGTCCTATCGTAAATGACAAGTAGAAATAGTTTCCAAAGGACCTGGGAGTAGTGGAGGAAAAAAACACTCTGATTTTGAAGAGAAGAGGAAAAAATGGACAGAGATTGGAAAATTATGTAGGGGAAAGAGCCTATTGTGATTAGCTGTTATGATTGGGATATGAATAGTCCCAGTAGAGTAAACCAGATTGACAATGAACCAAAGGTTGGGAAAGTCAACTTGTACAATATAAGATAAAAATGTTCAGCTATAGAAAAGATTACATGGGCGTGTGGGAGTCAGTGAGGAGAGGTAATAAAACCAGGATGATTAGATCAACCAAGACCCGAGAGGTTTTCTGGGAAGGAATCTTAGAAGAAATCATGCTCAGCAACGTGAGTATTATTGCTGTTATTACATTTGGTAGTAGAAAAAGCACTGAAAGTGCTCCAGTCATGATGCCTGGAGCCGAGTTCCATATCTGACTGCCACTTTCTTTCTTTCCTCCTGAGCAAAAGTTGGGGGGGAGGGGAACAGGGGAAGGAGAAGGAAGTAAGCATTTACATAATGCTTACTATGTGCCAGGCACTCTAAGTGCTTTAATATATGGTCTCATTTGATTCTGACAACAACACTGTGAGTTAGGTACTATTATTATCTCCATTTTACTGAGGTAAATAGAGATGAGTGAATTGGCCAGGGTCACACAGGTAGTGAGTGTCTGAGTTTGTATTTGAATTCAAGTCTTTCTGATTCCAGGCCCAGCAGTGTCTATGTAGCCACCACTTCAGTATTTATGGGGTCTAGTTTCCTCCTCTGTAAAAACTGAATGATGTACTAACACTACCCACCTTGCAGTGTCGTTGTAAGGAAAGTGTTTCATAAGCTTTAAAGCACTATAAAACTCAAGTGTAATTATTACATCTGAGAGCTACAGTGACGAAAGCTATTATGAATGAATTAAAAACATTTATGAAGTGCTTATCATATTCCAAACACTGTGCTAAGTGCCAGGATACAAATACAAAAAATGAGACAGCCCGCGCTCTCAAAAAACTCACATTCCAATTGAGGAAGACAGTACATCAAAAATTCAGTTGCAGAAAACATGGAAAGATCAGGAAACACTAAGATGCAGGGTGGGTAATGAGGCCCAGGGGTTATATTGTTGTTATAGGTTAGATTGTTGGGTCAGTTTACAGTGCCAGGAGTCTTCAGGGTATAGAAGGAGAGCAGCTGATAAGGCTGGGTGGTCCTCCATCTTCCTGGAAAGAATAGAGTTGGTGACTCCCATCTTACCTAAGTCTGTGAGCAGTTAAGTAGCCTGGATAGGTTCTGGGTGGCTTAGGGCTGCAGGAGGCCATGGTGGCTGTGCAACAAGGAGAATATATCCCTGGTGGTGTCAGGTCTTTTCATAACCTGGCTACGCTGGATGGGTTTTGGGTAGCCTGTTGATTACGCAATGAGCGGCATAAACCTCTAGTGCTTTGAGTTCTTGGGAGGGAGAGACCACTATAGACTGGAGTCCTCTGTAAATATGGTTTCAAGTTATACTCTAATGGGAAGTAAAGTCCAGTGTAGAGCTCAAGGTGAAATCTTTGGCTTTATTATTTAAAAAAATCTTATGAACCTTTCTATTGAAGTTAGAATCTCATCCTTGCTTTTGTAGCTAGATTCAGTCGGGTGTATGCTGTACTTTCTGAACCCCTTCATTCCTTCTACACTGCTCTTTTTTTCCTCTGGTTGTCTGATAGTCTTTGATGGAACAACTTGATGTTGATACCCGAGTATTTCCTTATCATCCTCCCTTTTCTGTGTTCCCTATAGCCAGATTCAGGTTTTAGACACAGTCATCCTTCCGTATTTGGATAATGCTCTCAGCTTTTCTTGATTTTGGGTTCAGTCCTGGTCCTGCTCTCCATCCTCATTTCTGGTCTGTCCTTGGCCCTGATTACATACTCAAACCGATTCAACTAAACAGAAATTCTTCTTTTTGGTCCTGGCTGCACATTCCCTCTGTATCCTAGCTAGTCATATTCTCCTTTAAACCAAGCTTCTATGGCAGCTTATGATAAAAACTTCTTCCATCAAAAGTGATTGTAGAGGCTCTCCAGAAGTGGATGTGATGAGATGTTAAGTATGTGATCTTAATTATTCTAACACTTTAAAAGGAGCACACCAAGGATTTTTCCAAGGACAGATCATGGTCACCTTTCATATAGTATGCTCAAATACATGTTCAAATAACAGATTCTTGAAAGAGATATTTAGTAATAATAATTTTTACTTTTAGGCTTACCAAGCCTTTTCCCCAATGAATCCTGGAGGGGAGGTAGATAGTGCAAGAATCTTTTTTTTTTTCTATTACAAATACTATGTTTCAGCCAGAAGGTAAAACTTTTAGGAGTTTCATAGTTTAAAAAGCTATAACAGCATCATACTGTAATTGCATAAAAATGTTGTGGATGGAACTGCTTGTTTCTATAATAGCAAAGATTTTAATCTTCTGTTTTATCCATATAAAGGAAACAGCTAGGTGTCTCAGAAGATAAAGTACTGGGCCTGGAGTCAAGAAGACCTGAATTCAAATCTGGCCCCAGACACTAGCTGTATGACCTTGGGCAAGACGCTTAACCTCTGTTTACCTTAATTGGCTAGAGAAGGAAGTGGCAATGTATTTGTCAAGAAAGCCCCACGGACGATATGGTCCACAGGGTCTTAAAGAATTGACTGAACAACAACAAATTACTCATATAAATTCTTTCTGAGTCCTTATGGAATCTGCATAAAAGAATGCCTTCTCCTTTGTTGCAGTTTAGATTGCTACCTCTATTAATAAACTCAGAGAAATGAAATGAGAGTGTCCACAATGCCCAAAGTTAGCTCATGAGGTAGAACAGAGGGGCTCTACCTGCGACGGCCTCTCCCAAGCCAATGGAATGGGAACTGTTACCATGCTGGGCTGTGTATTTTTGTTGTTCAGATGTTTCAGTTGTGTCCAACTTTTTGTGACAACTCATTTGGGGTTTTCTTGTCAAAGACACTGGAGTGGTTTGCCATTTCCTTCTCCAGCTCATTTTACAGATGGGGAAATGGAGCCAAACTGGGTTAAGAGACTTGCCCAGGATCACACAGCCTTAATGACTGTGTCTGAGGCTGGATTTGAACTCAGGAAGATTAGCCTTCCTGATTCCAAACCCAGTGCTCTATACACTGTGCCACCTGCTGCTCTGCTGTACTGTGTAGTGATCTGAAAACTGCTATCCCAAATAGATGTAGCTCCATTTCTAGCTTTAATCAATATTTAGCCCTAACAAACACAGAGAAGGTAAAGTGGTAAACATAGACAAAATAACCACAAGTGATAATATTCCCAGCATCAACTCCAACAGCAGAACAGTCATTGTTTCAAAGAGTTTTCAGCATATAAAAAAACAGACACAGGATTTTGGAAAACTGGTTATCTTATGCAAAACTGAGCACCTTTTGGGATGGACTTAGTTTCACTAGAAAATATAATGTTATGTTGACAGTAGTTACCCTAATTGAAGAGATGCACAACTATCTGAAGCATGTTTTGAAGTCTGAGAAGTCCTTCTCAGAACAATGAAGGTTGTCAGAACAAAGGAAAATATGCAGAACAGATGGGCATGTAACAGTTTCTTGATATCAGTATCTTTCACAGAATTTCCTTGGAAACTCACTGAGGTTTGAGCCCAAAGGACAAGAGAAATGAAGCCAACCCTGAATTTCATGTTCTCAGGGGAAGGAAATATTATTATTATGATTATCTTTTGCTGACAGGGATACTGAGAGTCTTACCCCAGAATCTCAGAGGTGGGACAGATCTGAAGAGCCAACTAACATAGACCATACTTGAAGAAAAATTCAATCTATAATGTAGCAGAAGAGGGCTTACCCCTTTTTTTAAAAATACTTCCAGTGAGGAAAAAAACATCCAGAGGCAGCTCATTATTCCGCTTTTGGATAGCTTTAACTATTAGGAAGTTTTATGCTTACATGAAGCCCAGTTCTACCTTCTTTGCAGCTCTGACCTCTGGCACCTCATCTATTCCTCTTCCCTATACTAGGCGGTCAAATTAACTATCTTGTTCACCCTCAGTCTTCTCTCCTTTAGGCTGGGCATACCATTCCATCAACCATTTCCCTCCTAGACCTGTTTCCAGCTTCTGAACTTCAAAACTGACCATGTTCCCACCATGGCCTCATCCTGAAACTTTCCTCAGTGCCAGTGGCCTCCTCACTCTAGAACATCCAATCATTGCTATGGTATTCTTAACCTGGGAGTAATTCTTTGGAAGGTTCCTCGCCCTTGACCCAAAGCTCTCTCTGTCTCTCTGTTCTCTCTCTTTCTTTTTGAAGAATACTACACCTCATTTTCTCTCACTACACCATGCTTGCTGCCTCACATAACCTCTGAGATCCTACCTATCTCTGACATTCTATGATTCTGTTAGCTTTGGGAAAGAAACCTTTATTTAAAGGGCAAAAAATTCAACCTTTATTTGTAAAAATCTGAGATAACTGGGTACTCCGACCTCCATTTCCAGAGTGAATAAATAAAGACAAAGGAAGGCCACCTCTAAAAGGCTGATAACACTAATCTGAACTATATTTCCAACTTATTGATGAGGCTATCATTTGTGCCAAAATCAAAAGGCTTACTGAATTATAAGGACTAAAATTCATAATTTTCAACCTCCTCCTCTACCAGATCTTTTTCTAGAGCTGTTATAACAGGTAACCAAATTGATTTGGCTTTTATTTCACATACTTAGTTCTGCCTTCTACGAGTAGAAGTGCTAACGTCTCATAAAATAAGCAAAAGGAGGATGCCAGTAGGGAGGAAGAAGACAATTAAATGACCTTTGAGGTATGGAGAATAGAATTATTTTGAAAGTTGATGTCTATTGAATGGATATTTTTAAGGGTTGAAGTTCCCTTCTGGACAAAACAGTTCCAGCATCATCAGAAGCTTTCTTTTCCTACCCTTAGCTTTTCATTATTAGATGCTTTATGACCCAAATGACCATTAAACTGAATCAGCACCTCAGTATCAAATGTGAGATGATCACTAAGGCCTTTGGAATTCAGCTGGGGCCCAAGCCAATTTATTCAACAGAACCTATTGATGACATTTCAGAAATGAATCCTTTTTGGTGGTTATTTTCCTTGGCCTGATTTAGAGCTGACTGCATGCACCAGCCATTCCTTGGATCCATATTCATAGCTATTCAGCACAGGTTCTTACAGGAAACAGTTGCTGCAGCTAGAGGCAGTTAACTGGGGAAGAATGAGGGATAAAGCAGCAGGTAAGAACCAGCCTATCAAAGGTTCCTTGGAGGAGGTGGATTGTTGTACACATTTCTTTTTCTCCTTTCAAGTCCACATTTGCTGTCATTCTTTTGTGGAGAGTTCTCCAACTGGGAGGACTGAACTCTCTTGAATAGGCCCTTTCTCTTGTGCTATCTCTAGCTCCTGCTGCTCCTTGTAGCTGCCTTCTCTCACTGTGCAGCCTAAGAAAGAAAATGGACAAAAGGCCTAGCAGCAAAACAAGATGGGTCAGTTTGCTTTTCCTTCCCTCCCTTTGAGTCAGTAAAAGAGCTATTTCCAAGCCTTACATGGCTCACCTGGGTTTTTGTTCACTTAGGCCTTTTTTAGCCTCATGACTAGTCCTTTAAGCAGTAGCCAAAACCTTGCCCCATTTCTGGTGTGCCAGACCTTTTTCTCTGTTGCCTCTATCTCCTGGCTTCAGAATAGAAATCACCAAATGCTTGTGCTTTCTGGGGAAATAGAGGTTTAGGTACTTAATGTGGTCCATCAGGTTGAGGGTTGTTGTAGGTCCAAGTTGAAATTACGTATGATTAAAAGAAGAGCTTGGTTCTGTTTTCTGAAAGGCAAGTATATTCAGTTCTATGAGGTTCTGTGAAATGATACAAGGTAGAGTAAAGTGGTGATTTACATATGTTAAGGACACCTTTGCCCCATGTATAAACCCAATAGAACTGAATTCAACCTTCAAGACAGGAAAAATGAAGTTCAGTTATTAATTGGACTTAGTGTATTATGCATATGTGTTAACGGGACTTTCTGGACCTAATAAAAATGAGGTGCCTTTTCTGACTTAGTTCAGGATTTCCATGATTCTGTGATCTCATAGATGCAGGCATATGCTCCAAAAGGGCAGATCATATCCCATCCATGCAATCTCTTCCTCTGTGGCTCTGGTCTGGATCCTCTTGTAAATACTCACACTTAACGTGGGGATTTTTTTCTAGGTCTCTTGACATAGCATAAGAGCCATGTAGACTGACCAAATTTTATTCCTCCCTCTTCCTACATGATGAATTCACCTCCCTTTCTGGTTCTATATTTCTTTGATGATGTCATCATCAAGGCACAGGACTCCAGGGAATGAAAGCGGCAGGCGGTTCCTATGGAGAAGGGGCCAGCCGCCCCCACCAACTGCCAACCAAGTACCACCCACAGGGTAAGCAAGCCAGCCTTGCTCAAGCAGCAGAATAACCCTGGGGGAGAGCCATGAGGCAGCACGTGTGAGGCAGATCAACCCACCCCGCCCCCAGACAGCACCTTGACCACCTCAGACCCTGATGGAGATAGCCCACGATCTTGAACACAAGAACTTTGGGAATCACAATGCTTCCAGCCTAGTGTCTACAGCCATCATCTTGGGAAGCAAACTCAGGGGACGTTTGTTACCAAAGGCCTTGGCACTGTCAAATATTTCAACATCAGAAACCAGCAAGATTTTATCAGTGAAAATGACCTTAAAAAGAGGTATTATCATCTACCTTGCTGCTATACCTTAAGTATAAGTATACCCTAAGTGTCCATCTGACTTGCAGTTGAAACCGTCCATGTGGAAAGGTCTTCTATTAGAATGTGAGCTCCTTGAGACCAAGAGCTGTCTTACTTCTCCGTTTGTATCCTCAGTACTTAGCACAGTGCTTCATATATAGTAAACAATAAAGGTTTTATTCATTCATGTCTTCTATGCTCTTTTGGGATGGGGGTATATAACATGTTGTTGTCAATGTGTCACAGGCTATTTCTACCCATAATTTTTGTCTCTCTATTGCCCTTCAGATAACATACTATACTGGTCCATCATTAGAGAGAGCTTAGGCAGACATGGCAGACACAGTGAGCTAGTCTTGGAACTGAAGAAAATGAAAGGAGTAGCAGGATTTCATTTTGGAAAGTATGCAGCATTTTCAATGACCACCAAGTTTCTCCTATCTTTTTTTACCTTGTTTTTATGTTTTCTTAATATTTGTGGTTGTTTATATCACTGTTGCTTCTTTGCAGGAAGGGAGATGTTTCGTCACTGATCCCTGCGTATCTAGGAAAGTCACAGCTTTTAAATACTAATTATGAAAGCTGGTTTGACTGGTATGGTCCCAGACCCCAGGACGTATGTATGCTCATATTTAGTTGACCCAGAGACTTGGCGTTGAGCTCCTCCAAACCACGTGCTTCCTCAGAGTTGAGTTTCCTATGTCTCTTCCCCTCATTCTTCATTCCATAATAAGCAACTCAGAAAATGCCTTGATTTCAGGAATGCAGGCTACCCAACTGCCATGGTCCCTTGGAAGATAGATGGTGGGGCAATCTCCTATTAGTGTCATATCAGATCTTTGTCTAAAATGCTATATAATTTTAAGTCCTGAGTGGTTTTGTGCCTGGAAATGAAGTGTATAGCTTAGTGAATATCTGATCTAGCGGCCTCCCTGTGAAACTAGGAATAGTAAGAGGATGTCCTCCCATGCTATTCCCTCTAGTCATCTGTCCCTCTTCCATGGCTGTCATCCATATACAGTGGTGCTACTTTTTGGGAACAATTCTCTCCCCTTTTGCCCTGCACTAATGTTCCTCTGGTAAATTAATATAAGGGGAAAAATAACCCCACTAATTAAGTACTTACTATATGTTAAGCAATGACCTAAGCACTGGAGATAAGAATACAAAAGAAAAGATAGTTGTTACCTTCATGAGGTTTATATTCTAATAGGGACAGACAGCACCTCATGGAGTGGTGGCCAGGAAGGAGTGCTTTCCTCTGGAAAGTTATAGGTATAATGAATAGGGCCATAGGAGAATAGATTGACACACCCCTTACAGGTACAATAGCAAAGTTAATTTGTTCAAGGGTCTAGGGCTAGAGGGATGGTAGTGGTAGTGGTAGTGATAGAAAGAATATGTACAGGATAAGGAGGTTGGTAAGGCTGTCAAGAAGATGGCCAGGGAGTAGGGAATTATGCTACTTGGCTGTGAATCATAGAATACCATTGTTTCCCTTCCTGACATTTAAACCAAATTTAGCCAAAAATGTACCAAAAATGTATAGCTTAGTTTGGCTGTAGGCTAAATCTTGCCCTACAGCACTGGATCCTGGCCAATAGCAACCTAGACAGTCTAACAAAGGAGAAAATGAAATTTTACCATTTTGGTTTTACTGTCCTTACTGAGAAATGTGCCAAAGTCTAATATCCATGAAGTGTTAGAAAAAAAGATTTTTCTCTCTTCAGAAGGATGAGAAGTTGGTATAGGATTGCTTGTAATTCCAGATAATTAGATTTTTGTTTTAACTCTATTGATGATTACATGAATTTGAACATGCATTTAGCTTCACTGCCTTAGTTTCTTTATCTTTTATATGAAAATAATAACAGTCCTATCACCTGACATTGTTATTGTGTGTGAAAGGACTTTGTTAAGTGGGAAAAAACTATACAAATGTAACATATTAAGGTAGAAGTGACAGGTAAGTGTAAGGATTCTATTTACTTTCAATTTTATTTGAAATTAGCCATTATTAAGCCATTTGTTTGGCACACTGATAATGAAAGAAAGTATGTTAAGTTGGCACTTACGCGGTCAAAAGTAATAGCAATAACTGTGTATATATGTATACGTGTGCATATATATGTATATTATACATTGGTGGAGATAAAATCTTAGCACAACAAAAATATCATGTAATAGCATTTCCTAAATTACATTTTAATCCAAATCTCTCCTTTATACTTTAGATTTCCTTTCCAGTAGTTAGGTCTGTCCACACCCTCTTAACACAATTTAATTTCTTGGATACCAGGTAAGAAAAGGGAGCTTTTATTTTTCCCCCATTTCCTCTCTCTAAGCATCCATATCAGCTTTAAGCCCCAAGGATGTGGTTTTATTACAAATGGACACTCATCCCTTTTCAAATTAACCCTATCATCTCTACCTTTTCTGTTCCTATTCACAATCTACTGAACAAGTACAGAAAAAAGTTACACAATGTTACTGACGGGGCCCATTACAGGTTTTTCTGTCATTAGTTTTCGACTGGGCCCTCACCACAGCATGGTAACCCTCATACTCTTCCCTTATGGTCCCTCTCCCCACAATGTGAGTTCTAAACCTTCTTTTCTCTCATTGAGTCACTTGCCCTACCTCTCCGCATCTCAAGAGGACCTTTCCTCATACTTGACTGAGAAAGTTGAGCTTATCACACTTTTATAGCTCAAATTTCTGAAAAGTATTCCCCTGTGCCCCCATGCATGCATGCAAGCACTACTCCTTCTTTTATTCCAGTCCCAGAAGAAGCTATATGATAGCTTTGATGATCCCTTTCCTTACTTATCAAGGTCAACCCATCTCTAGCTAGGCTCTGAATCCTATTTCCTTCCAACCTCCATTGTGAGATTGTCCTTTGGTTATTCCTTTACTCTTGCTAATCTTCAGTCTGTCTTCATCTGCTACTTCCTTTCCAACTGCTTGCAAACATGCCTAGACAGCTCTAAACCTGAAGAAAAAAATGACAAAATCCTTTACTTTTGTCCTGCTGTCCCCTCAACCTATCATTAATCAATCAATCAATGAGCATTTATTAAGTGCTTTTTACTTATTTATTTTTATTATTATTTTATTTATTAAGCATATCTATGCACTGGGGATACAAATAAAGAAAATGAAACAATCCCTACCTGCAAAGAATTTACATTCAAATACAGGAGACAATAGTGACACATACATGAGCATATAAAGAATAAATATAAAGAGAATAAATACAAATAAATACAAAGCAGTTAAATATAAGGTAGTTTGTCATGAAAGGCACCAGCAGTTGAAGGGATCAAGAAATATCTACCTAGTAAATTGCTTGAGTTGCATCTTGAAAGAAGATTGCTATTATAATACTAATGATAACAATAATAATAACTAGTATTTACCTAGTACTTAAGGTTTTCAAAATGCCCTTGGAATTTTATCCTCACACCAATGCTGTGGAGGTAGGTGCTATCATTATCCCCATCTTATAGATGAGGAAACTGAGTACAGAGGTTGAGTCACTTGCCCAGGGTCACATAGCTACTAAATATCTGAGGTTGTATATGAAGTCAAGTCTCCCTGACTCCAGGTCCAGTACTCCATCCACTGTACCACCTAACTGCTTTTAATTTTATAAGATGGAGGAGAGGAGATATTACATTCCAGGTATGATGGATAATGCAAAGGCATATAGATGGGAGATGGAGATGGTCAGTCTGGCTAGATCACAGAGTGAAAGATGGTGATGTCCAATGAGACTGGAAAGAGGTTGAGGCAAGGCTGTGAAGGGTTTTAAAAACTGAACTAAAGAATTGATATTTTTATTCTGGAGGCAGTAGGAAACACGAGTTTAAGATATCTTCATGATGTACAATTTGAAATGCCTAATAGGCAATTGGTGATGTGGGATTGAAGCTTAGGGGAGAGACTGAGGCTGGATACATGGATTTGTGAGTCATCTGCCTAGCAATTTTAATTGAACCGTTGGGAGCTCATAAGGTCAATGAAAAGGAGAATATAATCCTCATTCTCCTTTTATGGGTAATTATTCAGATTCTAACCTCTATGCATAAGGGTTCCCAAGGGCTTTGTTCCAAGTCTTTTCTCTCTAAACTCTATCTTTGTCACTTAAATCAGTTTCCATGGATTCAGTTGTCATCTCTGTACAAATGGCTTCCAAATCTATATATCCAGGCTTCATATGTCTTGTGAATTTGAGTCCCACATCTCCAGCTACCCCCTGGACATCTCCACTGGGATATCCCAAACATGTCCCTAACAGAACTTATCTTTTTCCCCTGCAAATCCAGCCCTCTTCTGTCAAGGGTGCCATCTGTCAGGTGAGTCTGTCACAAAGGTTAACAGACTTGGAGCTCTAGGCAAGACTTCTGTCTCATTTCACATCAGTTATGTGAAATAAATCATCATCAATTATCCTGATAATTCTACCTCTACATTCAGCCACCACACTAGTCTAGGCCCTTATCATCTTCCCTGAACTATTGCGGTAACAATAATTCTAATTTGTCTCCTTGCCTCATCTCCCCTTTCCAATCTGTCCCATCATAGCTGCCAAATTGATATTCCCATAACAGATCTGATCATGTCACTTTCCTGCTCATGAAGCTGAATTCTTGGACCAGAAAATAGGCTCTGAAGCATGTAACCCTTTCAGCTAAGGAACTTTTGCCCTGGTTTCCCCTCCACCCCAAGCTGATTGGTGATTGTCTATTATATCTAGGCACCTCAGCCATGCTTCACTCACTGCCTGACATCTTCTCACCAGTCACCCACTCTCTGTACTCCTTCTGCCCACTCCCCTTTCTAGTTCTGTAATCATAATTAAACCAATACTTCATGGTTACTGAAAAGATATCAATATCAATATCAAAAGATATCAATAGGAGCAGCTAGGTGGTGCAGTGGATAAACCACCAGTCCTGGATTCAGGAGGACCCAAGTTCAAATCCGGCCTCAGACATGTAACACTTACTAGCTGTGTGACCCTGGGCAAGTCACTTAACCCCATTGCCTAACCAAAAAGCAAAAAAAAAAAAAGATATCAATACTGAAAAGATATCAGTTTACTTCCCTATGGTTCCACTCATCATACTGATATCTTTCCAGACCAAGCTACCTCTCCCCTGTATGCGTTGTCTTCCCAATAGAATGCAAGCTTCTT
Source organism: Phascolarctos cinereus (assembly GCF_003287225.1). NCBI lineage: Eukaryota > Metazoa > Chordata > Mammalia > Diprotodontia > Phascolarctidae > Phascolarctos > Phascolarctos cinereus. Next base: position 187,808,910 of record NW_027555514.1, read on the forward strand.
GAGCGAAGAGGCTGTTTCTGTTTCTGTATTTGTATTCTCAACTTTCAGTGCATAGTGAGCATAATCTCCCCTTCCTCCATTCATTCAAGAAGTTTCAATGGTTCCCTATTACCATTAGGATAAAATGCAAACTCTTCTGTTTGGTATTTAAACTCATTCAACCTGTCTTTCCAGATTGATTCACATGTTATTTCACCTTATGCACTATGTCCCAGGGAAATCATCCTTTCTTACTGTTCTCTGTACACAACATTCTATTTTCCATTTCTATGACTTTCACAGGCTGTCCCTTGTGCCTGGAATGATCTCTTTCTCCACTTTGTAGAATCCCTAACTTGACTGTGAAAGCCAAGCTCAGGTGACACCTCATACAGGTGAACTTTTCCTTATTAGAATTCTCTGCCCAAGCCACTCTGGAATTATTCTGTATATTTTGTGTGTGTGAGTGTGCATGTATATGTACACACACACACATATGCATACATTACACATGCACACACACACACACACACACATACACATGCCCACATATACATATATAGGTAAATGGGTATACATGATGTTTTTCCACAGTAGAGTCTACCATTGGCTTTTTGACACCAGGGACTATTTCATTTGTGTCTTTGTATTGCCCAGGGCTTATCACAGTGCCTGGCTAATAATTAATAATAATATAAAAAATAAAAATAATAACCACCACAAGGATAATAACATAATAAATAACATGTAAAACAGTTTAAGTTTGCAAACCACTTTGCATATATTAGATGCTAATTATGTGCTTATCGAATTGAGTGAAATCTATCTTCTGCCCTATCATTTCATTGTTTCTTCCTGAGGATCTATGCTTGGAACCTTGATCAGATGAAGCCCTTTTTTTCTTAGGTGAAATAAGGGTAGGGTAGGGAGGGAGAAGAGTCCTGATGTAGGGTAGACTAGAAGTAACTAATGAATTAAATACCATTTACATAGGAATGCATTGTAATACATAGTATTACAAGGGAAAAAATTTATATTAAAATGAAGATTATATATATCTATATATAATCTTCATTTTAGTATAATATATATATATATATATATATATATATATATATTATATATATTTACAGATAGCTGCATTTGCCCCTCATTTAAGTTCATAGCCCCCCTGAAATCTATCTAAAGACCCATTTTCTAGACCATGGTTATGCCAACTCTGACATTGCTGGCAGTTCTGCAATGTTCAGAAATCTTCTGATAAGGTCTTCTGGCATTTTTGCATTTGGTAGAAGAATGAAGTAATGGGGAGAAAAGAAGGGTATGAGATAAAAATATTTGGAGATCTTTTATTGTTGTTTGGTCATTTTCAGCTATGTCCAACTCTTCCTGATCCCATTTGGGGTTTCCTTGGCAGATACTGGAGTGGTTTGCCATTTCCTTCTCTGGCTCATTTTACAGATGAAGAAACTGAGGTAAACAAAGTTAAGTGACTTACCTAGAGTCACATAGCTAGTTAAGTGGCTGAGGTCAGACTTGAACTCAGGAAGATGAGTCTTCCTGACTGTAGGAGCAACACTCTATCATACACTGCACCACCTAGCTGCCCTTTTATTTAGCACAAGTATCTTTCTAAATCTTAATTAGTCAAAAGGAATGCTTCAAGTATGAAATGGAAGAGTAAAATAAGGAGCCATCCTCACATAAGAAAATGATCTCATTACTATATAATTATTTAATGTAAATGGCAGACGTAAGTAGTGCCAGAGCTGATAGAGGACCTTCAGAAAAAGAGATTATTAATAGGGGGCTATTTCCTTTCTTTTGTTCCAGGGTCACATACTATGCCACAAATCACTGAGGACCCTGATGATATCCTTTTAAATCCATATGGGGTGTTTGTTGTTAGGTAATCACCAATTCATTATAAACCTTATTAGAGGCCCAACATCGAGACAAAAATGACTTTTTACATGCTGACACATTTATCCCTTGAGAAGAGCAGGAATTCAAATGAATTCTTATTCTCAAATGCAGAAATCATCTAAACCAGGACAACTAGGTAGTACAAATGGATAGAGTCCCGGGCTCAGAGTCAGGAAGGCCTGAGTTCAAATTTGGCTTCATATGCTTAGTAGCTATGTGACTCTGGGCAAATCACTTAATCCCTGCTTGCTCCAGATTCCTCATTTGCAAAATGAGGATAATAATGGCACCTACCTTCCATGGTTATTGTGAGGATTAAATGAGGCTGTCATCGTAAAGCACTTAGCACAGTGCCCAGCACATAGTAAGTGCTATATAAATGTTAGCTATTATTATCTTATCCTTTGCAGTATTATGGATCCTTTTGATAGTCTGGTAAAACTTATTGACCCCCTTTTCAAAATAATGTTTTTAATGAATAAAAATTCATATGATTACAAAGCAAACCAATTATGTTGATACACAATTATCAAAATTATTTTTAAAGTCCATAGATGCCAGGTTAAGAACCCCTTTTACAAATGTGGAAGAAGAAGCCTTTTCTGCCAATCAGTGCAAATCTATTGTTTGACATTGCAGAGATGGAGCAGAGCACCAATATAAAGCCCATTCCTCACCCTCTGAACAGTGGAGGTTGGCAAAAAGAGGCCAAGTAGAATCTACTTCTTTTCTTCCCCTGGAAGGACTATCTCACTTTGTGTTCAAATTCTGAGAAAAATGAACCTTATTTGGTTAATTCTGATGAATTCGTGCTTCAGCAATACTTATTTTTCTCCTTCCTGTTCCCAACCCATTGGGGAAAAAAAATTCTCAAAAACTATAAATCAAAAATGAATTACCAATCAGTATTAGGGGAGGGAGCTTCCATAAAAGCAATTCTTTATATTGATGAAAACACGGGCTGGAACTAAAACATGTGTGATTTTTTACCCTGGGAGTGTATAAAACATAAGAGAAAATCACAGAACCTTAGACCTGGAAGGGACTTCAACTTTGAAGCTGAAAAAGCTGAAAAAGATCAAAGCTTAAATTTGAAAGGGACCTTAAAGGGGATCTAGTCTAACCTTCCATAACATCACTAAAACGTGTTCAAGCAGAGGCCAGACCCTTGCTTCATGTAATTATGACCATTGATTCCATTGTCTGATATTTTACTGCAGCAATCACTCCCAACTCTGTATCATCTGTACATTTGATATGCATACCCTCCAAATACCTTCAAGAGACAGGACAAAATCCAGAGCCCTGTGACCACTAAAGAAGTTCCTCCCGATTGATATTGATCCATTAATCATTACTCTTTGGATAAAATTGTTCAGCTTGCTGTGAATCCACTTAACTGTACTATCATCCCGATACCATATATAAACTTCATCTACAAAAACATTATTAGATGATTTGTCAAATACTTTACTGAAATATTTCATCACTTCTGAAAACAGAATATTTCTTCCTCAAAAAATTTGAAATTCAGACCATAGAGCCATTCATGCAAAGTGTTTTGCAAGGTCCGATAAATCCCTCCTGATTCACTTGGTAAAACCTTATTTTGAAACTTATTTTCTCAGTTCAGCAAATACCATTTTCTCTATAAATAAGTTTTTCCTAGTTCTGTAAACTTTTTGGTACTTAGGATATTCTTAACACTTGGCTTATCTTGCTCTAAAAATTCTTCAGGGACCTACCAATACTTTAGTTTTCATATCAGCCTTGCTTTATGACTGAACTGCTTACTCTCTTATCTCCCATTGAATGAATGAAAGGGGAAAAAACATTATTTTTTTTCTCAGTTATATGCAAAGCATTGTGCTAAGTGCTAGAAATACAAACAGAAAAATCCCTGTTGTCAAAGAGCTTACATTCTAATGAAGGGGACAATACATAGAAGAAGTTTTAGCTGCAAGTCAGATGGTAAGGCACTATGGTGCCTTAGATAGTAATACATCTTCTTTCCATTAACAAAAGTATATTAGTTCTGATGTTGAACCATTTGATAGCACCATGAACTCTGGAATCAATAACTTTCCTTTCTGTGGCTGTTCGGGAGATAGGAGATACATTACCTAAAGAGGTACTTACTGAGCCACATATGTACAAGCATGGTTTTCTGGGATGATGGCTGTGAGTACAGCCTAGAAGCAGGGCCAATGGTATGATGGGTGTGGGAGGATAGACACTGTTATTCCTGAGATTTTTAGCTGACCAGCCCTTAAGTGGCAGGGATCTTAGAGTTGGTATAGGTGGTAGTGGCAAAGGTGGGCCTCCTCTCTGATCACCAAAGGATTACTTCTATAGGCCATCACCTCTTCCATTTTTTATTTGATATACTTAATTCATCCAAAATAATTCATCACATATTTCCTGAATTTGTCTAACCTACAAGGTCCTGTGTTCAGCACAGGGAGAGTTTTGCTATTTTTGTTTTTTTGCCTTTCTTTGTATTCCCTTCACTCAGCAGTGTTCCTGGTATATATTAGGCGCTTACGAATAAGTACATGTTGAATTGATGACTTGCCTGGAGGATACTAGGATTAGTAAGGAACATCCCCTACCCTGAAGAACTCCTTCTTTTTTAATCTCCCTCTCATCTTAGTCTTTAATATCTTTAACCATATCCTGTTTTTATAGAAGTCTTGAAAAATATGGTTCATCTGCACTGTAGTAGTAGCATTGCTTCTAGTTTAAATGTAACCCTAACTGTGACACAGGCCACACAAGTATCATTATATGACACTTCAGCTGCTAAAGTTTAGCACTTTACCACAATAAGCCATGATGAATATTTTTTTTCTCTGAGTAAACTTTTTGCGAAATTCTGGCAGGCATTCAATTAACAATCTGTTACAAGCATGTAGAAGTTACTAGTAGAAATAAAGAATGTTTTAGCAATATCTGTAGGGTGAATAAGAAATTAATTAAGCACCAGGCAAATGTAGAATAAGCTTGCCACTGCCTCTTCTCCTGTATATGTCATTTTAGCAAAATTCAAGGCAGGTGTGAATTATGGGCTCCCCCAATCTGGACAGGGCCCAAATAAGCAATATACAACTGGATTGTTGACACAATAGTTCTTCAGGCAAGTGTTTCTGGGAAGAGTCAGTGATTGGGAGATGAATACTTTAGGTGGAAGATTGGAAGGGAAGATGGTGAAGAACCTTGCTCATCTCTCCTCTCTCATGGAACTCCAGTAGCTTCCTCTCCATTGATTCAGTTCCAGATGCTTACAAATGTTCTTTGGTCTTCACAGTCCTTAAAAAAAGGCCTTCTATTGGCCAAATCAGCCTGGTCTCTATTCTTTCCTTTACCTTGAAAGTTGGAAAAAATTGACTAGATTCAACAATGTCTTCAATTGCCTACCATATCCTCTCTCCTCACATCCTTGATATCTGCTTTCTGTTCCCACTTTACAGAAACTGATTTTTAAAGGTCACTAATAATGACTTAGTTGTCAAATTCAAAGGCCTTTATTTAATTCTTGGCTCTGCAACAGTTGATACTACTGAGTACCCTTTTGTGGGGCAGTGGAAAGATCACTGGTCTTAGAATTAGAGGTTATAGCATGTTTAAGTCTATTATTTTCAACTTGTGTGACCTAGAGTAGGTTAGATAAACCCTCTGGGCATCTGTTTCCTCATCTGTAAAATAAAAGGTTGTATTAGATAGTTTTTAACATCCTTTTAAATTTGAAGTCTATGATCCTGTAATCCTTCTGAACGTGTTTTCATTTATCCATACAATTTTAACTGTTGTCTCTAAAGGAATGATTCACCAATATCCAGCGGCCTAAAGTACATTGGTACCTGGGCATCTCAGCAGCAGCTCAAACTCAGAAAACTCAAATCCAAACTTACATTCCTCCTGCCTAAAGCAACTTTCACTTCTTTGTTTAAGTGCATAGATATTAACTGATCCATGTTTGAAACTCTTGTTTTAACTTTGCTTCTTCTTTCTCTCTTGCTCTAAATCTTTTTTGGTTGCCAGTCCTGTTTTCTGCAAGATCTCTAATCTGCCTGCTTCTTTTCTATGCTTGCTGCTTATATCCAAGTACAGGCTTTCACCATCTGCTGGGAAAATTGCAGTAGCATTCTAATAGTTAGCTGACATCTTCCTTATGCATACATCTAATCGTGTTAGATCTCTGCTTATAATTCCTCAAAAGTATCCTGTTGCCTCCTAGCTGAAGTAAAGTGGATAATTTCAATTACATTAAATTAAAAAGGGTTTGTACAAATAAAACAAATGTAGCCAAGATCAGAAGGAATGAAGTTAAAACTCTTTACCTTGGCAGTTTACAATTTAGTGCCATGCTACTTTACCAGCCTTAGTTCATACTGTTCTTCCATATGTTTCATATGTCCCAACACTTCTCCTTCCTCCATATCGTTATTACTCCCCATACTAGAATACTCTCCCATCTTCTACTGAAAAAGTTCAGTTCAAGTGCGTCTTTCCATCAGCTGTTTTCTTTGATCATCATAATCAGTAATGAATTCTTCCTCAGGAGTCATTTAGTTCTTTGTTTTGATCTCTTTTGTGTAGCATCATAAGTCATTGTTATTGTACTTATTTGCATATTTTGCATAATTTCCTATTAGATTGTAAACTCTAAGAGGGTAGGGACTGTGTCATAGCTAAACTTTTAAATCTCTGCACAGAGTAGGTACTTACTAAATGTTTAATAAATTTAATTGAAATGCTAGTACAATGAGAGGGCCATTATTTGGTCTCCTGCATGGAAGAGGTTGGGGAATCCTTCTTACACAAAGTCATGATGGTGTATAACAGAAATATCCCATTTATTTTGGAGCATGCACAAATGTACTGTAGCGAATTCTGGTTTGCTAGCCACATGATGAAGAGTTGGTCTGGTGATTGGATGCTACCAGAGTCTGGGACATAGTGTCCATGTTTGGATTTTGTGAAATCAAACCAATGAGGAGCAGAGTACTGAGAAAATTGATTTACCTAATCTAATATCAGGAGAGATGTGGACTCAACCATATCTTGTTTGGAAGTGAACTTGGTGGGGCAAATGCTTAGTATTGACTGGGTTTAGGTTGAACCTACTCTCTCCTAAGACTAGGGTGATATAGGGGAGAGTAGGTTGGAGAGAAATGTTTGTAACTTCTTGCTATTTTTTCAGTGAATTATCATGTTTTAAAAGTTAGGTGATATTAATAGTTTAAATGGAATTGGGGTACAAATCATAGGCAGTGAACAATGGTGAAAACAAAGGAATTAGGACTTGAGCAGTAACATTAGAAGAGAATCACCCTTGACTCCTCAGAGCTACACTTGGAATCTTGAGGGCCTATGCAGCCCATCTCTCTTTGAGAGAATGAATTGAGTGTTGTTACATTAGAAGTGTTTAACAGAGAACATATGAAATAACATGTTGTTAATCTCTGGGGAGCAACTCTGGAGAGCTTAGCTAGATGCTGGGAAGAGGTGAGGTGTGAGTAGAGAGTGTTAAGGTACCAATAGCTTTAAGGAGAACAACTCTGACTTGAAACTGTTGTGATCAAAATGGAAACAATATCAATTTGTTTTTCTCAAAACCAAGGACAAATCTGGGACGACAGAGGAGAGACTAGTTAAAAAAAAGAGTTCTGACCTAAGGACCAAAGGAGAGAAATATTGAGGAAGGATAGATTGACCAGGCACTGATTTGAACTTGAAATAGGGAAAGCCAAGAAGAGATTGAGGAAAGCTAAACAGATCAAGTGGAATTCAATAATTTGAAACTAGGTAGTATTAGGTAGTGGAAATAACATTAGGCCAGTAACAGAGAGATGTGGGGTGTAAATCCCAGTTCTCTACTTACTAGTCATGTGACTTTGAGCAAATTGCTTAATCTCTTCTCTGAAACTCAAAATGATCATGGTAAAACCTACTTACCTCACACAGTTATTATAAGGAGTCAATGAGATAGTTTATACAAGTGTACTTGAAACAAAAAAGTCCATTCATATAAACACAAGGTCTCATTATCTGAGAGGAAAGAAGGAAGGCAACAAGCATTTATTAAGCTCCTACTATGTGCCAGACACCATACAAATATTCTACCATTTGATCCTCCTGAAAACCCTGTGAGGTAGTGGCATTATTATCCTCTATGTACAATTGGAGGAAGTGAAGCAAAGGTTAAGTAACTTGCCCAAGGTCACGCAGCTAGGAAGTACCTGAGGCTGGATTCAAATTCAGATCTTCCTGACTCCATACTCAGCACTTGATCTACTTGACACCTAGGATAGTCTTGTGATTTCATTGGAATTTATTGTTGTTGTTGAGTCATTTCAGTCCAACTCTTCATGACCCCATTTGGGGTTTTCTTGGCAAAGATACTGGAGGGGTTTGTCATTTCCTTCTCCAGCTCATTTTACAGATAAGGAAACTGAGGCAAACAAGGTTAAGTGACTTGCCTAGAGTCACACAACTAAAAGTGTCTGAGGCCAGGTTTGAACTTAAGAAGATGAATCTTCTTGACTCCATGCCCAATGGTTTATCTATGATCCCACTTACAGGGAGCTCCCAAACGTGGAAACTGTCTCCATTAGGGGAAGTCAATACCTTCCCTGAAATAATCTTAAAGAGTTGCCTAGGAAACTGAGTGGTTAAATGACTCGCTCAAAGTCATACAGTCAATATATGTCCGAGGCATAACTTGAAACCATGTCTTCCTATCTTTGAGACCAGTTCTCTACTCACTGTTCCCTGCTCTGTTTCATTATTGCCTTATGAATGTTGAATTTGTGCTCTGGTTCTTCAAAGAATGCAGCTTTTCACCTTTAACTACATATACCATTATGCACATGAACCACTGAGGAGAGGGATAAACAACTATTAGAGAGAAAATCTCCCCGGTGCCCTCAGGTAGTGGTGACCAAAATTGAACAGGCAGGTATCAAGAACCACTGGAAGGCTTTTGTCTGACTTCTGTCCTGGGCCAGCTTTGGTCTTTGCCATTGCTATCCATTGTTGTTACCCTATATGAAAGGTAAAGAGAAGGGACAGCGACTAAAAGCCATGAAGAAGAATATGCTTCAGTCTATATCAGAGATCTATCTAACACATTAAGATGAGCAACTATGGCACAACATAGTGTAGCTGGTAGAATGCCAGAGCTGTTGTCAAAAAGACCCGGGTCCCAATCTTGGGGTTCCCACTTACTTTATTATCTGTATGACTTTGGGTAAATCTCTTAACTTCCCTGAGCCTCAAATTCCTTGCCTGGAAATGAAAGGATTAAACCAAATGATCTCTAAGTTTCTATTTAGTTTTAAATCTATGACTGTGAATTGTTTTTTGTCCTTCATTCTTGAAGAGGACCAGTGACATCCAGAGGGTGATGTCTTGACTTGCAAGTGAGTTGGACTTAAGTGAAGCAGAGCTGTGCAAAGCCACCAGCCTCACTCTGTCCTCCAGGGTCATCTGAGTCCAGCGGCAAAACATAGGTCAGGACAACTGGTCATGGCCCCAGATACAGTGGAAGACTTTTGCCTTCATAAGATAAGGTCTTTCCCAGGACTCAGTTTGTCTGAGGCTACACCCATTCAGTGATTAAAGGCTAGGTAAGAATTGAGGCAAAATATGGTCTAGTTTGCCTTTTCAAAAGAATCAATCTGGGAGTGGAACTGTGAATACAGATAATAAGGAAGATTTCTATTGACTTTTATTTTTAAGTGAAATGAGAAGAGGTTTTAGCAGTATCCAAATTGAAAAGGTGGGATTTTGAGCTTGAGTATGAGAAGATTTGTAATCAATTAATCAACGAACATTTATATAACACCAACTATGTGTTAGGGCCTAGGGATACAAGCATGCAAGTATTCTTAGTTTCAAGAAGTTTAAAGGAAACAATATATGTGCATGTATGTGCACATTATATACATATATACACATTTCAATATGTGTGGCTATATGTGTGTATGTATGTGTGCATGTTACACATATAAGTTAGGGAGGGAGGATGTTAGCAGGTGAGGGGATCAGGAAGCACTTTATGTAGAAGGTGTTCTTGAATTGAGTCTTGAAGTAAAGCAAGAGGTTCTCTGAGGCAGAGGTGAGGAAGTAGTGCATTCTAGGTATGGCAGACAGCCAATGCAAAGGCACAGAAATGAAGATGGATTGCCCTGTGTGAAGTCCAGTTTGTGTGAAGTGTTTGAAGTATGAAGAGAGTGTGCAAAGTGTGAAGTATGAGAAGTGTGAAGAAAGAAGTCTAGTTCAACCAGATCAGAGTGAAAGCTGGAGAGTAACATAAAATGAAGTGAGAAAGATAGATTGAGGCCAAGTTCTAAAAGATACACACACACACACACACACACACACACACACACACACACACACACATTCAAGCAAAGTAGTTGCTATTTTATACTATGGGCAATACAGTGAGACACTGGGATTTATGGAGGAGAAGAGTGTTATGGTAGTTGTGTGAAGGATGGATTGGAGAGGGAAAAAACTTGAGTCTGAAAGACCAATTCAGAGGTCACTGTAAGAGACTACAGCACTTAAATGAGTCATTTGCATTTAAAAACATAGACTTCTTCCCCCCTACCCTCCACCCCCAGGAAAGTTGAGTTGAAGACCTCTAGTGCTCATTTTTGAAAGCTGTTTCAGGATTAGTCTAATAACTGTGAAGTAAGAAAGGGAAAGAAATGACCCAATAAATAATACCTTCAAGCTTTTTTTGAAAGAATACTTGGGAAAAAAAATAGCAAAATCAGTTTGAAGAAAAGACTACGGTTGCTAACTAGAAAATATAGTTTCATAAAGAACAAATCCTGTCAAACTAATTTAATCTTCTATGACAAAAGTTACAGGCCTAGGAGATCAAGTGGAATGAATAAGTGTAATCTATCTTGATAATAGTACAGCTTTGTATTTGGTCCTACGTAACATACCCATCAGTAAAGGCGAAGATATGCTTTTAGACCATTCATTCCTGAAGGGTCTTATTAAGAGAGTTGTTAGCAGTAGATTATTGTTGACCTAAATATGTGATGTAAAGGATCTTTTTTGGGTTCAGTTTTACTTATCGTTTTCATCTATCATTGAATAAGAGGAAAAAGTCATCTTCCTGAAACTTGTATAAAATAGCTAATGAAGAAGGGAGATTAGGACAAGGATGGTCAATTCTATCATTAATTCGGTTAACAACAATAGAATTATTGAAAGACAATTTTGTGTTACATAATGTGTTACCCGCTGGAAGAGACACATGTAGAACCTGTCTACAAGCTTACAGATTATTAATGGTGATAAAGTATGCTCATAAATAAACAGAATACAAAATTCAGAGTTACTAGGAAATGAAAGCTCCGTCTTAATGCTAATGCCTTCCCTCAGTTATTTATCTCCAATCTATCCTGTATATGTCTTATTTGTACCAGTTGTTTGCATATTGTCTTCCCCATTCAAATGTGAGCTTCTTGAGAGAAGAGAATGTCTTTTGCCTTGCCTTATATCCCCAGGGCTTACCCCAGTGCCTGGCACATAGTAGGTACTTAATAAATGATTGTTGACTGACTGAAAGAGCAAAATACAGTGTTCATAAATTACACAGTGTCAGAACCAGAAAGGGATCCTATATCCAACACCTCATTTTAGAAATCAGGAAACTGAAGCTCAGAGAAACACAATCACTTGCCTGTGATCACAAGGCTAGAAAACAACAGAGCCCATACCAGAACTCAGAACTTCTAACCACAGATTCAGTGCTTATTCCTCTGTGCCACAGCTTGTCTCTCATAGAAGATAGATCACTTTATTTTTCCTTTGCTTTATTATAAACTTAATGAACCCAAATGTTTAAACAAAAATGTAGTAAGTTTTTTTTGGGGGGGTCCTTATTCCAACTTCCATTCTTACTAACAGGTTGGCCCCCCAGAGCTTGGCTATTCCTATGTCCCCATCAACATAGTGATACCCCAGAAGGATAGTAAGGTCCTTTTATTGCTATAATTCTAGTATGAATTCCCCCTATATCAGTAATGATAATACTAGCAGCAGCTGCAACTAGCATTTACACAGTACTATGGGGTTTGCAAAGCAGTTTACAGATATTATTTCATTCTATCCTTATAATGATTCAGGATATAGGTGATATTATTATACCCATTTTGCAGATGATGAAACTGAGGCAGACAATGGTTAAGTGTTTTACCCAGGGTCATCCAGCTAGTAGTGTCTGAGGACAGATTTAAAGTCAGGTCTTCCTGATTTCCAAGAGTAGTGCTCTACATTACAGTGAACCACTATACCAGCTACTTGTCTTATGCCAGTTAGTACCTCCTTATTATCATTTCAATCAGTGATTAGTGTTCCGCTATCAATTTAACAAATTTATTTTTCTTCAAAATCCATTAATGAAATAACATCATTTTGCTTTTACAAGGGGATAGTTACTGAGAAGACATAGTTAAGAACAGAATTGAAAATATTCTCCTCTCCCACTGAAGTCAGGAGTATACTCTCTTCTCTATGACCTCTGTCCCTGGGGTAAGTGGGTTTCAACTCAGAGTAGCTGCTACGAATATCCATCCCATCACATTCTGTTCTGGATGTGGTGCAGTTTTTGACAGGTCACTTCCCTTGCTTGCAAGATCCTGTTCAACCGCCATTTAAATGTCCTGCTGGAATGGGCCAAATGAATCTCTTCTTAGGCTACATTTCTTCCTATGCTGGGCCACTGGATCCCTGGGGGCTCATCTGAACTTTGGCCCTGCCTCCCAACACCAGCTTTCTAGGAGGCCATGTAATTAGAGAAGATCTGGATGGGAGCCAGGGCATCCCTTTTTCCCCACAATGGTTTTCTAGAATTCAGAGATTAGCCTTTCAATCTCATGCCCTACAGGAGAGAAAAGATGACATGGAGGTTTCAGGCTTTAGAGACTGGAGAATGGTGGTGTCATTAATAGAAATTATGAAGTTCAGAGAAGGATTAGGTTACTGGAGGGAAAATGATGAATTCAATTTTAAATCAGAGGCAGCGAGTTGGTACAGTGAATGGATAGAAGGCTAAATCTGGAGTTAGGAACACCTGAGTTAAAATTCAGCCTCAGATACTAGTCATGTGACCCTGGCCAACATCACTTACCTTCTATTTCCTCACCTGTTAAATGGAGTAACTAACAACACCTGCCTCTCCGGGTTGTTGTGAGGATCAAATGAAATGATATTTGTAAAGTGTTTTGCAAGCTTTGAAGTACCATTTAAATATGAATTAAGAATAAAAACATACCCTGTTGATTTTGAGGTATGGCTGGAGATCTCCATCCAGGTTGGAGATGTCTAGCATGCATTTGTAATTTAGAATTTAGAATTTAGAATTAGAATTTGAATTTAGAAAAGCAGTTAGGACTGGAAATATAGATAAAGGAATCATTCACATGACAGCAATAGTTGGAGACATGAGATCTTGTTGTTAGTTTCTATTTGAAAGCATGAGAGTAGATGAGGTTGCCAAGTAAGGTGCTCAGGTGGCAAGATGGCACAACATTGACACTCAAAAAAGGGGCAAGACTAGTCACCCATTATTTTGCTTCTGTAACCTCTGTTAAGGAATTATCCTCAGCCTGGAAAGGCATAGAAAACATGATCATAAGATTTAGTGTTAGGAAGTATTTTAAAGATTATTAATCTAACTGCCTCATTTCTTAAATGAGCAACCTGAGGCTTAGGCAATTTAAGCAACTTATTCTAGGTCACTGTAGGTAGTTAGTAACAAATGCCGGGATTCAGATCCAGATCATCTGAGAACAAATCTCCTCTCAACATTGTGATATGATGGCTGGTGAGGGGAATATTCCTTCAATAGATTTATTATGTAATTTAACTCATCCTTTTGTATTTTTCCATCTTGTTCATTGCTGCTTCAGTTTGTATTACTGAAGGAATTTTAACCCGCAGATCATCTATGTTACAGAATTTATTGTTATTTTTTAAAAATTCAATACTCTTTTTGTGTTCAGGGAAGAGAGTAATAGAAAGATTCTGCTTTCTGCCAGGTGGGAGGTTTTAGTTGGGCTCCAGGGAGTAAAGATGGATGAATGTTCCTTCTGGCCCCACTGGTGTGAAGGGAGAAAAGCAGGGAACCCACTCACTTTTGATGGGGAAGTAGGACATTTCCTTAGCTTTATGGAAGGAAAGGGAATACAGGGTGGGGTTCATGATCAAGGAATCCTACAGCTTTTAGCCAGTGATATTGGTGGAAGCAGAGGGTTGGCAAATAGAAATACTAGACACAACCACACACACACACACACACACACACACACACACACATTATATATAAGATAAGCCTATAGAAGTCAAAAATTGGAAAAAAGATTCATTATTTAACAAATGCTCTTGGGGAAATTAGGTAGCAGACTATTGGGAAACAGATGTAGAACCAGACCTCACCGTAAGTCAATGAATATTAGCCAGTGAGATACTTAAACATAAACAATAAAAAGGTGTGAGAAAATTACAATATTTATTTATTTCTATTGTCATGGGAAGATTTATTTTTCTAACAAAAAGAATCATGAGGGATAAGAGAGATGTGCTCAATTACGTAAAAAATAAAAAAGCCTATAAAACACAAATATGGTATAATCAAAGGAAAAAAGAAAAAAATAACACATTGGGAGAAATTTAATAGCAAATATGACAGGATAAAACTTGACATCTACACTAAATGAGGGACTCTTAAAAATGTACAAAAGCAAATTGTAATCCATAAAGAATAAACAAAGGATATGAACATGCTTCAGGAGAGGAAACCTAAATTTCAAAAAACAAAATTTTCTACCTACTAATGACCAAAGTGATGCAAATAAAAATAACTGAGATACCCACTTAACAATCATTACATTAACTAAAATGATTTGAAACTCAATGCTGGTGGGGTTGTAGAGACAAAGATACACTTATTCAATGTAGGTGGAATTACAGCTCCTTAGAATCTTTTTGACATCTCTCAAAAGGCAGTAACGCTTACAAAAATAATCATATCCTTTGTTACAATAATTTCATTGTAAGAAAGTACCCTGAAAGTCTTATAAGAAACAAAATGAGTGATCTCTGTTTGAAAATTTTTATGGCAACATTATTTGCAATTACAAAAACCTAGATGTCCAACAGTAGTAGAATGGTTGAATAAATTGTTGTATACTAATGTAGTAAGATGTTATAATGCAAATTAAATGAATGCACTTGAGGAATATAAAAAATATGAAAAGAGAATCATGAAAAGTGAGAAAAGCAGAATGAGACAAACAGACCATGCACTAACTATAAGCTTATGAGATGTGAACAAGAAGAAATGGACAAATCAAGAATACTCACACAGAGAGAGTAGGAGTCATTATGACATTTGTGTTATAAAAGTTGTTATGACATTTATAGATTGCAACTCATTTACTTAAAAATAAACAGCAAATCAAGTTTAATAGTTGCATTAATGTTTCATATTAAGTTGATAATAAATTATTTAAAAATAAAACAATAAGTCCATGGGTTTTACAAGCAAAGCACTCTAGGAGGCTTAGGAAGAAAAAATCATTTCCAAATGAGGAGGTCTCAGAAAGGTTTCCAGAGGAGATAGTTTTTGAACTGGAACTTGGAGAATGGGTAGGATTTCAAACAGGAAAAGGCTGGTCAAGAGTATTCTAAGGGCATAAGCACCAGCATGAAAAGTGGCACCAAATCAGGACAACCTGCAATATATGTTGGGGATTGGGTTAGTAGTCCATGTTACCAAGGTGTGTGGAAGGGAAAATTGTGATATGAAATTGAAAGAATAGGGTGATTCCATTTTGGGGGGCCTCAAATGCCAATAAAAGGAGTTGAACATTCTAGTATACAGTACCAAATGTCTGACAGTGGATGTTACCTAGAGTTGATTTTAAAATTGTAATGAGATAAATAAATTGAACTCATTCCTCCTGTATATTTACTTTTCCTACATTGCCTTGCTTAAAATGTGAAGCACCTCGGGCACCTCCTTCTTATACATGTGCCCTATAATAGCTCCCCTGGTTAAAGGTACTTTTTGCATACAAATTGGATCCAAACTATAGCTCAAGAGCCCCTACTGTTTTGTTTACTTTTTCTCTAGTCAGTGAGAAGGTAGGAGTAGTTATTTGCTAAGAGATTTAATAAAATAGCAATAAGATTTGTAGTAGAACATTCCTTCTATGACTCCAGGGCTCACTCTTCTCCATACACACACACACACACACACATACACACACACACACACACACAGAGTTAGGAGAGTGGTTATATGCCTAAAGATCATACACAAAGGACTCACATATGGGAAACAGCTCTCATCTCAACACTGAAGAAGTTATGTGCAGGGGAAACTCACACAAGTCTTCAAATCTTCAGTTTTCCTGAAGTCTCCTTGGGATTTTATCATGATGCTCTTACAGGGCCTGTGCTTTAACTAATGGTCATAGTTCCTCTTCTGGGTGTGTCCCTCTTTTGTTCTCTGCTGAGTGGTGCTCCCACAGTTGCTGGGTATGTAATTTTTGCTGGGGTTTGCTTCCTACTATTGTCTTTTAGGTTCTCTTTAGAATCAGGCATACCACCTTAGCTTCACAGGGTTAGGGTATTGTGGCTAGAATCTCTTCCTGATGAAGGCTGGTTGAGAGGTATTTTTTAAGCCAGGTAGAGCATCCTCAGGTTAAGATTAGGTTTTTCCTTTTTGCTACCTATGTCCTGGGCAAAGTCCTGGGCCTTCTGTCACACACAACTATTTAAATTTTGAGTTGAAACTCTTTGTTCTTCCCAGGACCCTCTCTAGGTTAGTTGCAAATGAATTTGAGTCAGAACAAAAGAATATTCTCCACCCACTTATCTGCATTGTTTTATGTATATCTGTCAGCAATAAAGTCCATTGCTTTGGTGTTATATTTTGACCAATGAAAAATCTCAGTCTCCTGACATGTATACAAAAACCTTTCTTAATTAAAACTCAAAAGACTTGAGAATTCTGATCAATGGATGAACTATCCATGATTCCAGAGGACTGATCTTGATGAATGCTACCCACATCCTGATAGAGAAATGAGGAGTTCAAGATACAAAATAAGACATACTTTTTTTCTTTTTGGATATGACTGGCCACTGTGGGAATTTATTTAGCTTGAATATGCATATTTTTGTTACAAGGGTTTTGTTTTTCTTTTTCTTTTTGCAATGGAGTGAGGAGAGAGGAAGAGAAAATAAATGCTTGTTAATTGAAAAAAAAATTAAAAACTCACCACAGGTCTGAATTAGTGATATGTTAAAAATAGAGTGTTTTTTAAACAAGTAATTCAGATTTTATATTTTCAAATTTATGTAGTTTCTTTGAAAATTAAAAGAAAAAGTGTTGCTAAATAGAGGTTATTTCTGGTATCTACTTTATTGAATATTAATTTACAATTAGCAGATAAATTATATCTAAATCTCCAAAGCATATTTTGTCAAACAGTTAAATATTCTTACTACAAATTTACTTGTATTTTGCATATTTTTTTTCTAAATTCTCTTCTTTATGGTTCTTGCAAAGGGTAGCTTCAGCTTAGATACTGACCAAATTATTAGTTTCTAATGAAACAGACAAAATTAATGAGGTTTCTTTTTAGGGCAAAATTCCTTAACAACAAGCAGGAGAGTCTGGAAGGTTTTCAGTTAGAAAACTTGCTAGTGATAATTATTTCCTTCCCCATTTTGAAATGTATAGAAAACTTGGGTTGCCTTCCTTTGTCTGATTCAAAACCTATTTGTAAAAGAAACTGTCACTCATTGACACTTTGCAAGAGGAATTCAAATAAGTAGTAAAAGACGAATGCTGATATTCTGCATCCAAATAATTTCTAGCCTTTCTGAATATGCCCTTGCTTTATGTGGTATAATCAGGGGGCGAAACAACATACTTAGTAAATTTTACATTTCACATCTGAGGGCTTGGTGTTATGATTCAAGCTATGTAAAATAAAGTAATACATCCCTTGTACAATAGTAACAAATAAGATTAATGGAGTGGGTTTTGCAATCTGTAATTTAAACTGTGGGAATTCTCTTTGTCAGAATGTACCAGCTTTTTTTGCTTTTATAAGAAAGCAATAGAATAAACCCTCAACCCTTTCTTTTCCAATAGATTCTTAAGAATTTCATGGAGGTTGCAATTTCTGAAGTAATAGAGGAATTACCGGGCAGTTGATTTTTTCCTGTTATTTCCTATAAGTTTTGAACATAGGAATTCATTATTTTAGTTTGTTTAAATTAAAAACCCAGAGCAATATTTGGAATAGCAACTTAAATAAAAACAATTGATGATTTTTCTATTTCTCTTTCAATATGAAACTCTAGGAATAAAACCTTTAATTGAATGGGACTTTGTTGGGGATCCAGCAATTACTGATCTTTTTTTGAAATCTTAAATTTTTTTTTCATTCCCATGGCAGAAATTGGATTGCATCAACTGCCATTTAACATCCCTCCTTGAGAGGTAGTGTAATGTAGTTGGAGGAGGAGAGACATTGAACATGGAGTCGGGCAGGAAGGAAGGGTGTGTAGTGCTGATTTGAAGCCCAGCTTTGCTGATTGCTGCTTGTATGACCTTGGACAGCTCCTTTGTCCTCTTTGAATGTTGGTTTCCCAGTCTCTGGAGGCGGGAGAATGGTGATGAACTGTCTCACAAGGTTGTTGTGAGAAATTGCTTCTTTGGGATTTGATTTACTGTAGAAATGTGAGAATATTGTGCCAAACGACACTGGTGAGCTTTCATTACAGCAAACTTCTCCCCCTTTGCTTGGGAAGATAGAGTGCATGCAAATGAATTAAAGATGGATATCTTCATGTCTTAAAGGTTTTTAAGGGTTGTCATGGGGGAAAGAACTATTAAAATAATAAAAAAAGATTTCTATTTTACTTTAAAGTTTTCAAAATATTTTGCATGCATAATCTTATTTGAACTCCACAACAACCCTGGCAGGTTGTTATAATCATCACCATTTTACAGATGAGGAAACTGAGACCCAGAAAATTAAGTGACTTGTCTATGTTTACACAGCAAGTGTAAGAAGTGAGATTAGAACCAATAAGTCTCCTTACTCTTGTGTTCAACTTGTTCTACTGTATTTGGCTTCTGAGGACAGAAGTAGGAACAATGAGTGGAAATTGCCAAGATACAAATTTAGACTAGATGTAAGGGAAAAATTCCTGATGATTACAGCTGTCCCAAAGTGGAGTCAGCTGCCTCAGGATGTAGTGAGTTCTCTTTCACTGGAGGTCTTTAAGCAGAAGCTGAATACTTGTAGATTATGGTACAGAGAAGGTTCTTATTATTTTCTGTGCTGGATCCTGAAGTTCCATGAATTAACAAACTTACTTTTAAGTCTCAGGCTGGGGCAATGAGCATTATCTTCACCTGAGCATCTCTGTGCTTTGGTGTATTTAAAAGTGGTGTTTCACTTTGCTCACAGTGGCCATGTGGAGTGAGTGGGGCAAGTATTTTCGCTATCATTTTGTAAGGGTAGTGAGGTTGGGTCTCAGGAGAATTCTTGACTTGTTCAGGGACATATAAGTCATAGATTTAAGAGTTGGAAGAGACCTCAGTGGTAATCTAGTCTAACCTCCCTGATTGTATAGATGAGGAAAGTAAGGATCAAGAAGGTACCTTATTTAATGTCCTTTAGAACATAAGATCCTGGATTTAGAGAAGACAGACACATGAATACACTATTCATTGAGCCACAAATTGGTCTAATCATTGTGGAAAACAATGTATAATTATCCTAAAAAAGTGAATGAAATATTTGTAATCTTTGATTCAGAGAATCCATAAATGAGCACATACCTCCAAGAGGGCAGAGGTAGAAAGAAAGGTCCTGTATACAACAAAATATTCACAGCAGCACTTTCATGGTAGGAATGACCTGGAAACAAAGTGAGTGTGTATCAAATGGGGAATGGCTAATCAAAAATGATACATAACTATAATGGCATATTATTACATTGTCGATCATTCCATCAATAAGCATCAGTTAAGTGCTGAGGACCAAAAAACGGCAAAGACAGTACCTGCCCTCGAGGAGCTCACAGTTTAATGGGGAGACAACATAAAAACAGTTGTATACAAGCAAGCTCTATATGGGATAAATAGGAAATAATCAACAGAGGAAAGACAGTAGAATTAAGAAGAATTAAGAAATCTTCCTGTAGAAGCAGGAAAACCAGGAAGTGGGAGAGCATTCCACGCTTGCGGGAGAGTCAGTGAAAATGCCCAGTCAGGAGATGGAGTATTGCATATGTGTGTGTCTGTGTGTGTCTGTGTGTGTGTCTGTGTGTCTTTGTGTCTGTGTCTCTCTCTCTCTGGGTCTGTGTAACAAAGAGGCCAGTGTTAGGGGGTGGGGTGTAAGAAGACTGGAAATGTTGGGGAATGGCAAATTATGAAATGCCTTGAATTCCAAACAAAATATTTTATATTTGATCAGGAAAGTGCTAGGGATTCAGTGGAATTTGTTGAAAATGGGATTGACATTGTCAGATCACTTTGACAACTAAGTAGAGGATATACTAGAAAGGAGAGTGTGGCCAGGAGACCAACCGGCTGTTGCAACGGTCCAGGCTTGAAGTGATAAGGACCTGCACCAGAATGGTGGCAAGGTGGAAGAAAAGAAGGGGGTATAAGGGAGTGATACTATGAAGGTGAACTCATTAGGCCATGACTGCAGACTGGATATGAAGGGTGAGAGAGATTGAGGAGTAAGGATGACATCTAGGTATTGAGCAGAGGTGGCTGGGAGGATGGTGGTATTCTTAACAGAAATGAGGAAATCAAGAAGAGAAAAAAATGAGTTCAGTTTTGCAAGTATTGACTTTAAGTGGTCTTTTGGACATTTAGGTTGAGATGTTTAGTATGCAGCTGGAGATGTGCGATCACATTTTCACATTGTTGTAGGTCAGCAATGCCATATATGAGGAATCGGAGACACATGAGCACATGGGCAGCAGAAAAAAAGGGGAAAAAAGGACTTTAAAAATACTTCAGAAACATCTTCCCTCTCTACAATGGTGAATGTAAAGAATCACAAAACAGAGAAAACACAGTATGATGGAAATGAACACTGGTTTTAGAATTAGAGGAACTGGGTTCAGCTTGCACTTTGATCTGTGTGATCTTTGGCATTACTTCTCTGGGACTCAGTTTGATAATTTGTAAAATGAGAGGTTCAGTCTAAATGACCTCCAAGTTCTCCCTTCTCTTACCTTCCTTTGTCTAGTCTTACAAAATTGAATGCTATGTGATTATAATGACCATGCTTGGCCCAAGAGAAGAAATGAGAAAATCAACCTCTCTTTTTTATTTTTAGGGAGGAAAGAGGGTATGGGTCTAGAATATTGTATATGTTGCTAGATTGACTTGCTGAGTTGTGGTTTGGCAAAATTGTTTTTTTTTTTAATATTTTAAACTTTGTTACAAGGGAAGGCTTGATGGTGAGGGAAAGGAACAAGCAATTATCAAGAGCCTATTCTATGACAAGCACTGTGCTAGACACTTACGAATATTACCTTATTTGATCATCACGATTCATTTGTGCTATTAGTATTCCCATTTTACAGTTGATGAAATTGAGGTAGATAGTTAAGTGACTTACCCAAGGTCACAGAGCTAGTAAGTCTCTGAGGTTATATTTGAATTCAGGTCTTCTTGACTGCAGGCCCCATGCTCTAGCCACTTTGCTGCCTAGATGCCCAAAACATGACAAGAAGCAAGAGTGGAAAAGGGGCTATATTCAGAAAGTAATATGATATAAAAACAAAAAGCATCAATATCTTTTTGAGGAGGTATTATTTCATTATTTGTATTTGTATTCCAAGTGCCTAGCATGGTGCTTGACACACAGTAGGTGCTAAATAAAAATTTGTTGATTAATTAATTGTGAATGGAGTGATAAAGGTTTAAGTGTTGGTCTTCTGACTTTGGGTTCAGTGCTCTTTGCACTCAATCATGGTGAATCTCTTTAGGTTATTTCATGTGGGAGCAGTAGGGATAGGGAAAAGCAGGTAATACAAAGGTATCTTGGTCTGAGCCTTTACAGGAAAGTCTATCTAGATTAAAAAATCATTTATACTCTTGACAACAGGCCAGAGAAAATTTGTGCAGAGGAGGAAATGATGAGCAAAAGCATGGATGCCAGCCAAAACATATAAATAGACCAAGCAATCCAGCATGGTAGGGAGGTAGGGAGGTGAGTGGGTAAACCACATGGGACTGTGACTGGCTAGTTAGCTCAGCTACTTATAGCACTTTGCTAATGAGGATAAAGGCATGTTTCATTTCTATGCAGATCAGTAAGTTTATCTTCTTCCCTGGCTAACCATCTTATAAATGGGTACTTTTGCTCATGAAAGGAAATGGGTGAAGGAATAGGACCTTGTCTACACCTTCAAACACATTATTTTCCATTACTTTAAAAATCTGTGATTTTCACTAATGTAGCTATTTTCTTTAGTGACTTAATCAAGATTCTACTTTTATGGATTTCTGTGAACAAAATAATTTTCCTCTAGTTATCAGACTTTTGATGGTAATACTATCAGAACTTGCTAAAGGCTGCTCTGTGGATAATGTTCACATGGTGTCTGTGTCCTTCCTTGAAGCTTGGAGGTATCTGCCAAACTTTGCACTGGTGGAATTTCAATCTAGCTTCAGTCTGCTTTGTAGCCTTGGCTTCCACTACCTTCCAAGTTCTCCCCTCCATCCTACAGCACAAAATCTTCCCCTTGGGCTTCACTAGTTTACTATTTGTCCCAAGTATACCTTTCATGTTTCTTCCTACTTGATTTAACATAAGCTTTTTTCAACCTCCCTGCCCTAAAATTCTTTCTTGTCTCATTTCCTGTTTTGGGCTTGATCATCTTCCAAGCCCCAGAAAAATTCCTCTTTTCACCATAAGGCTTCTCCTGATCACCCCAGTCTATACCAATCTCTTCCTAATCTAAAATCTATGGCATTTATTATTCATCTAGCATTTAATTATATATTACATTCTATGTTAGGGTTTTTAAACCTTTTTATGTCTTATAATCTCCTCCTTCCTACCAACTAAATAGCATGACTCTTAAGCACAGGGATTGTCCATTAGAAGCCATGTGGCCTACTCCTCTCATTTGACTTCATTATATTATCCATTTGGCTTTACATGAAGTAGGCACTTATTAAAAATACTGATGACCTGATTTTTTTTAAAGCTAGGTGAAGAAAGAGAATAGTGAAAGATGCTAAATGAGTTCAAGCAGTCTAACTCACATAAATCATCCCATTGGACATTAAGGACGAAAAAAACACTTTTAGATATGATAACTTAACTGTTATCTTTGAGGAATAATGTAGATTTGGAGAAGACCTGGGGGACTGGAGATGGGCAAATACGTAAGGGGGTACATTAGACAAACTACATATCACGCCAAGTTAAAAAATCTAGGGCAAGTTACTAAATGGATATTTTATAAGCATTTATAGATTGAAGCAGTGCTAACCAGGAGTCATGTCTTCACTAAGAATTAACATTCTGAAGTAGAAATAAGTAGACTTATTTCTTTGTGTGAGGTGGAGAAATCAGTGAAATGCTGTATATTTAGTATATCTAGATCCTAGCAAGATATTTGACAAATGTTTTGACCATATGTCATATGTCATAGAATCACACAGGATCATAGATTTAGAATTTGAAGTATTCTTAGAGGTTAGTGAGTTCAACTATTTTAGATAAGAGGGAACTGCAGCCTAAAGAGATTAAATGGCTTGTCAAGGGTCAAGTAGCTAGTAAGTATCTGAGGCAAGACTCAAACCCAGGTTTCCTGACACAAACTCCATGGCCTTTCCAACCATATTATTTAAAGACCTAAGGACTCTTTAGGATAAGATAGAGAAGAGTTTAGGGAGAACATCATTAGTATTCTTCAAATATTTAAAATTTTGGTTTTCTGTGGTTCTAGTGTTGCTCTCTGAAATGTTCACATGGAACCAATGGATAAAAATCACAAAAGTTGTTAGTAAGCTATGAATTATTATAGCCACTCTGATAAAAAAATTTAGAGTGATGTCCAAAAAGTTACTAAACTTTGCATATCTTTTTACTTGGCAATATCATTACTAGGCCTATACTCCAAAGAGTTTAAGGAAAGAGGAAAAGGTCCTGTGTGTACAAAATATTCATAGTGAGGTGTGTGTGTGTGTGTGTGTATGTGTATGTGTGTGTGGTGGCAAAGAACTGAAACTAAGGGAGTTTTCATCAGTTGGGGAATGACTGAACAAATTATGGTATATGCATGCAATGGAACACCATTGTAGCATAAATGGCAAAGGGGACTGTTTCAGGGAACCCTGGGAAAACTTGTATGAAATGATGCAGAGCGAAGTGAGTAGAATCAGCAATAATGGTTTACACTATAAAATATTGTGAAAATGAACATTTTTTAAAGACTTAAGAAGTCCTATCAGCCATGATTCCAGAAAACTGTTGATGAAGAATGCTGCCTATGTCCTGAGAGGGAGGTGATAAACTAAATATGAAGAATGAGACATGGTTTTTTTTGGACATAGCCAATGTCTATTTTTTAGGAGCAGTGTAGAAGGATTTCCACTATTAGATAGGGGGTTGGGTAGTATGTCTTCCAAAATCCCTGCCAACTCCAGTATTCAGGAAAGTGAAGACAGATAGGAATTGATGGACAGGGAGACTATGGAGATATCAAGAGACTAGAAGTCAAAATGAATATTTAGTAGGATCAGGGGAATTGGCTGCACAGCTAATTTCAAACTCAAACAGCATATTTGTTTAAAGTTTAAATCACTAATTTATTTGCACTAATACTAGATAAATCTTTGTCTTCACAAAGTTGTTAATCTGATTATATGATCATCTGAACAAAAAAAAATAAAGAATGCCTTTAAGGGGAAGAGATAATGTTTGCATCAGCCTGAAACTAGGGGTTTAAGATGTTTGATTTACGTGGAAGGGTGAGAGATGGGGGAATGGCAGAGTTTAAGGTCTTATAAGTAGAATAGTCTGGAGCGCATCCAAGATTTGGCTGAATGACAGGCTGAAGTAGAATAGGTGTGAACATTACTGAAGTAGAGGAGGTTGTAGAATTATGAGATCAAAGATATTGGATTAGATTATCAATGAGGATGGTAAAATCACTGATGATGGTAATAGAAAGTGGGATGAGAAGGAGAGCTGAGCCAAATGTTGAAATCACTGAGGGGTTAGGAAATAATAATAATGAGAGATAGAGTATAAGTAGAGGAGGTCAACTGCAAAGCTACTTAGTAATAGAGGTGTAATAATGGTTTTGGAAGCTGCATTAAATGGCAAAAAGCACACCTATCTCTTCCCCCCATCCCCATTCTTGTGAGCCAGGGTGAGTGGAGGAAAGAATGGACTCTACCAAAATGGATTTTGAAATGGATTATTCCGCAATAGAAAAACCAAGTCTGTGTTAGATCCAGGAGATGAAAGGAACACTTGGGGATTCTCATTACTTCATTTAATTATTTATGAAGTGTGTAAGAGAGGGGCAACATGATCATCCCATTCCCCTAGCTCAGGCAATTTGATCATAGAATGCACTTTTATAAGAAGAGTTTTAAATGTGTAGACAAGATGTATCTATATACCCTGTGAACCTCTTTGATTGGGTCTAGGAGGGAACTTAAATTGAATGATCAAGTAAGTTAGCCACACCTATGGAGGCTTTAAATAGCTAGATGAAGTTCAAGTTTGAGAATTGAGGAGTCCAGGTTCAATAATGTTTTGGAGATGGGAAGATCTCTTTGGGGGTGGTTGGGTACTTTCTGTTTTACTTCCACCCCTCATTGGCTATGTCAATTGAGCTACTGGCATAGTAGAAGAGAGTGTATCCAGCTTATACTAGAGATATGAATATGCTAACGAGGCAGCTTCAGGGACCATGACCCATCCTAGTAGAGAGGAATGTGAGCTACAGACTCAAGAAAAGACCAGACCTTGACAGCCTATTTGAATTACCTGCCCAGCTGACACCAACCCTCAGGGGAGATGTATAAGGACTCTACAAAAAGAGGAAGGCATGGCCTGAAGGCTATTCATTACCATGAAATCTAAATGATCTTTTGCTACATGCATATTCTATATGTGTATCTCACATCTTTGAACTCCTAGTTTGAAGCTTTTCCCCGAGGAAACTGAGTGCATTTGTGGGAGAGTATCTGGAAAATGTTTTCTGCCAACTCTCCTTACTATGCCAAGATAGTATGTTCCTTTGCTAAAAGGGAAATAAAATCACCTGACTAGTTATTAATCAGAAGCAACTTGATGGGGGCTTGTGAATTATGGCAGGAGGAGTAACCTCTCATACAGTTGTCCTAATAACCAAGATAGCATTTGCCTCTTTGAACCACTCCTCCAACTTGTACTTAATGGTAGGGTCCTGTTCAAGGTGATTATGAACCTGATCTAGTTATTTAAAGCTCCCACTGATGTGGCCAGATTGTTTCCCCAGACAACCATGCTGTTCCTTTCTTGACCCATCAAAGAGGTTTGAACCTCATATGGAGATTACTGGTCAGATGCCTCTTGTGTATACATTAAAATCTCATCATTTAGTGATTGCATTAACTGAGCTTGGAGGGGTCAAGGTAGGAGTGATTCAATCCATTCTCTTTTACATATGCAAGGCATTATAATGAAAAACAGTCCTCTACTAACTTTGGAATTCAGAAGTCGGACCTTGAAGGAAGCTAAGAATTTTAAGGGGTAGAGGAGAAGGGATGAGTTTTAAGAAGGGAGGATGGCTTATGCAAAGGAATAGAGGCAGAGGAGATGAAACATTGAGTTTAGAGAACTACAAGTATGCCATGTTGACTTCAGTAGAAATGTGTAAAATGAAGTAATATGAAATAAATGTGGAGCTAGATAGGGAAAGGCTTTAAGTGTTAGGCTAAGAAGTTTATCCTAGAGTGAATAGTGAGCCACTGGATTCTTGAGCTGGGGAGCAACATGGTCAGGCTTGTGCTTTAGGAATTTCTATTCAATTTGACAGCTATGTGGAGGATGGATTGGAAATTAATAATGATAATAATAATAGCTAGCACTTAGAGCTTTAAGGTTTGCAAAGCACTTCATAAATATCTCCTTTTGAAAAGGGAAACAATAGAAGCAGAGATTGAATTCAGAAGAATGAGAAGTAAACAGGATGGATTTTATTAAATACGTTTTTTCCTTTGATACTTTAGACCACATGCATCTCTCCTTTCTCAGAGCTCCTATGCTATGGCACCTGTGGTTTGCATCACACATTTTGGCACTTAATTATACAGTGTCCTATCCATTACTTGTTCTGTTTGCATTAATAACTCATTTTGAGAACAAGAGCCATGTCACATAGTTCTTTTGTATCCCTCATTGCACCTTGGAAAATGCCAGGCACATGAAGAATCCAATAAGAACTTGATTGATTGACGGGCGAAAAAGGGCACAGACATGAATATGTTTGCATGCATGTACAACAACAATAAAAAAGACCTAGAGGCTTAAGGTGTTTTTTTAAAATGTCGCAAGTCCAGCCTCCACAGCCATCATGAAGAAACTCCTGTGGAGATTTCCAGTCATCCCTACCAACTGCTACCCATGTCACAGTCAAGCCAGGCTAGGTAAAGCAGCAAGATGGATAGGAGGTAGAATGTGCCAGGAAAGTCAAGCCATCATCCCTTTCTCTACCACCACTTTTCCTCTGACTCCAGTGGAAATAGCTCAGAACCCTGAACTCAAGGGTTTGGAATAGCAATACCCCTGCCCTGCAGATGACTGTTGTCAGCTTGGGCCCTACAGCCATCACTGTGGAGTAGGAGCCCACATTTCATGTCACCACTGCCATTGAAAAGCAGCTAAGCCTAAGGGCCCCCACTATCCAGTTCTGTTTACAGCACAGCCACTATAGTCATTGTTCTGGGGAGCAACTCCTGTGGAGATGCAACCCAGGAATGGATTCTGTGTTTTGGTTGAATTCCGGGCAATAGACATTTTTTTTTCAAATTGGTCTTTCTTGCATGAGTGGACAGGCCAAAAAGTATTTTGTGATTATAGATAACTTCCCAGTGGTTCTTCAATGAAGGGTGGAGTGGGAAGGGCTTGATGCAGCCAGCACAAGTCATTTGCAAACAGGAGCCACTAGAGAATTTCACCATCCATAGAGTTCATCTTTGATCATAGAGCATCTTTGATCTGGACTCTACCTTGGATCTCCCCCACCACAGTAGTGAGTACCTTTGGCAAACCTGAATCTCTCTTGTTTCCATGGAAGCATAATCCCTTCTTTTAACTCTAACGTTCTACTGGTGTTACCGTAAGGCAGTAACATAATGTTAATGAAACATTAAAGATGAGTTATCACCCAAAGGACAGTGGAGAGGCACATCGTGGGTGTGTGCAGACTGCAGCTTATAACCAATGAGGGACTATGAAGAAAAGGAGTCTAGGATATCAGAGAATCATATGATAGTAAAGTCTTATCTTATTCCCTCCTCAGTCCTTACCAGGTGTGCAGTCTCTGATCATTGACTGATATTACCTAGCTCACACTTGCCAATTTCAAAGCCTTAGAACAGGTTCTCATCACTTTTCCCCTGAACTACTGCAGTAGCCTCCTAATTGATATCCCTGCCTCTCTGCCCTCTCCAAACAATCCTCTATGCAACTGTCAAACTGATGTTGTTAAAGCAGAGATCTAACTATTGGCAGTCCCCTGTTCAAAACAATTTCTATGGTTGCCTATTGCCCATGGACTAAAATACAAATTTCTCTGATTGATGTTTAACACCTTTCACAATTTGGTAAAAGCTTTTGTCACTGGTCTGATATTTCTCAAACCTGGACTCAGCTCAGTGGCATTGGGACAATTCAGGACTTTGAGGATCCACGATTTTGTTAGTGTGGTGTTCCTTCCATCAATTTGAATTGCTGCTCTTCAATTCCTTAATAGTCTACTTTTGTGCGAGTTACTGTAGCCAAAATAATCACCAAAAAAAAAAGCATCTCTTGGTAACCAGCTTCCTGTGAAATAAGCCTCTTAAACTTTTGATAGCTTGCTCCTTAAAAAATAGACTTCCTCTTCAAACCCCAAAGATCCAGCTATTTAGAGCAGGATGTTTGTATGTTCAAACACATCATTTTACAGATGAGGAGATAGAGACTGCAGTGCAGTGACATAGGTCATTAAATGACAGAATTGATATTCAAACACAGGTCGAATGATTCCATATCCAACACTCCATTGCACCCTACTTTTTAAATTTTTTTAGAAGCTTGGTAGATCTGCAAAAGTTTGTTTTTTTACTAGCATAGACTTTGAAAAACCTGCCAATTTCACACAACAATGAAAAAGAACTTTGGAAGACAACTTCAGTGGAGGAAGGGGTGGAACACAAGGATGGTACCAATGGTTTGGATTGTCATATTGACGAGGACAGTAGTTGAAAAAAAATAGGTTTAGGTACCAGACATGTGGTTTCTTTGATCTTGAGGGTGAGGAAGCTCATCTTACCTATTCAGGTTAGCATGTTCTCTGCAACTAATATTCTTAGGGAGCTGCTTAGGACACCAAGAAATTAAGTGACTTGCCCAGGATCACACAGCCAATATGGATCAGAGGAAGAACTTTGACATAGATCTTCCTAGATCCAAGGCCAGCACTCTATCTGTTACACCATGCTGCATATATAACATTAAATAATACTTTGATTTTTACAATGTGCTTTCTCATTTGAGCCTCGAAACAACTCTGTGAAGTAAGGGTGGTGTTCTTATTATCTCAGTTTTACAGATGAGACTCAGAAGGGTTAGATGACTTGCCCAGAATAACCAGCTAGTTATACTCTAAGGCAGAATTTGAGCCCAGGTCCTCTAGACTCCAGTTCTAGCACTCTAACTGCTATCCAGAGGAGAAATCTTGAGCTTGGGCTGCTACAGTATGAAAGCAGTGGAGGAGAGGGACTTTAGGAGAGAATTATAAGAGGATTCTGGCTAAGCAGGATAATATGATCAGAGAGTCAGAATGATGTTTATTCTCAGTCTAATCAAATGATCATTTACTGCATATATGTGAATCAATCAACAATCAATGAACATTTATAAAGCACCTAATATGTGTGAGCACTACACTGAATCTTTGGGATAAAAGTACGAAGAATGAAACAATTTCTATTTCCAGGGAGATTATATTCTAATGGGAAAGATAGGAAATACATACATAAATATATAGCTTAAGTATGACATGAAAAATATGCATTATAGTTAATTACAAGGTATTGTGGATAAAGAACATTTGAGAGTATTTCTAAAGGCTTGAGGCATAATATGGGGCTTAAACTGTGCGTTAAAGGACCAGAAAGATATATGAGTTTGAAGTAAGAAGGGAACGGTTCTAGGCATATGGGAACAATTATCACAAAGGCACGGACACAAGAGATGGAGTATCATGTGTGAGGAACTAATGGAAGGACAGTTTTCCTGGACTGCAGAGTGCTAGATAGGGAGCAATGCCTAGTGAAGATGAAAAGAGGTTGGGGCAGAGTTGTAGAGGACTTTAAAAATGAAATAACAGAGTTTATGCTTTGTCCTAGAGGCAACAGGAAGCCTCTGGAGTTGATTGAGAAGGTGGAGTCAATGGTCAGATCAGGACCTAAAAAAATGACTTTGGTAGCTGTGTGAGGGAAGTACTAGAGTAATGTTAAACTTAAGAGAGAGAGAGACATCAATTAAAATAATTAAAATATTTAAATGATTAGTATTAATGATTAAATTATTATAATTTATTATTAAATATTTGTTAACACTTAAATTATTATAATTAATGATTAAATTATTAAAATAATACAGGCAAGAGGTGATGAGGACCTGAACTAAGATGGTAACTGAGTAAAGAAAAAAGTTCTGTGGGGGAAAGAAACAGCAAAACATGGCAACTGATTGGCTATAATCAGATGGAGAGATGGACTTGGATCCAGTGAGAGAAATAGAACATTGATTCTTCTCATATGAGTCTGGTTTTTGATTGTTTCCATTCTAGTTTTAGCATCATATGAAGAGTATAGTACTATTGTTGACCTTTTGTAATCATTCCCACGGTAGTTGAAATGAGTGCTATTGAGGGGAAAGGAAAAGAGAATAAGCAAAAGGAATGATGGATTTTGAAAGATCCATTTTATTGCTAATAAGTAGTGGTCATAAAATGGATCTAACAAAAATAAAACATGAGTAATGCCAAAAATAGAGAGTAATTTCCCCCACAATAAAGGGAACAAAGAAGTCTCTCTCCCCACTAAAATAAAAGCAATGATGATTTCTCCTTCAACTACAGCTATTGCTTAAAGCTAACCTAGTTGGGAATTTTGTTGTTATTATTGCTGCATTGTTTTGTGTTGTTTGTTTTGTTTTATGACACTTTGTCATTTTGTTTTCATTTCCGGGCTCTTTCAAGATTCTTTGCTGTTTTTCAGCTGAAAGCTAAATTAATCTGGGAAGAAGAGAGGAAAATCAAAAAGATTTTAATTGTGAGCAGTTAAGCACACCTCTTAAGTGAAGTTGCAGCAATCTGTTTGCCAGCCTGAGGTTCTAGGAAAACCTATCATAGAGAGCTTGAGAAAAGTGTTCCCAGTAGATCCTCATGCCATATTGCAGCCAAGGTTTCTTAATCTGCCTCAATCAATCCTGACTAATCCCGTTTCGAAATCAAGAGCTGCTCTCTGCTTTCTCTATATGGAGAAGAACAGATGGGCCAGAGGCGGCTGGGTGAACTTTCTGCTTCCTTTTCTTCTTCAAGTCAATAAGAACTTTAGAAAATATACTTGATAACGTATGTAGTAAACTTTGCAAACATTAATGGACTATGTAAATGTGACTCATCATTATCATTTTATCTGAACCTCACAACTCTGTGTGATAAGTCCTAGAGGTATTATCTTTTGTTATCTATATCTTTAACTATTTAATTACCGTTGACCTGAAAGTTTAGTTAAAGAGACAACAAACTATATAATAAGTAAATCCATATTATTTATTCCCTTAAGTTAGCACATGTACATGGAGCCAGAGCTTTAACTCTGACTGAATCAAGCAATTTTAGCAGGACATTTAAACCCTGACTCAGGATTTCTAATTGATAGGTAAATGTCAGATCCAGGATATCTGTGTTTCCTTCACCACCATCAAGGTAGTGTCTGGGTAAAGGCACCTTAGTGGTCATAAACAGAAGAATGCTTTTGATCAGCTTTAGCTGTTGACATAAGAAGGGGTACTTAGTTCACTCAGGAAGAAATGAGTAATTCAGGTTTTTGGCCCTTATTGGGGCTCAATTGATTTTAAATGATTATCATTATCAATTATCTTCATTGTACTGATGAAGAAACTGAGGCTTATATGAGTTTAAGTAACTTTCTTAGAATCACATGGCTAGTAAATATCAGAAGTAAGATTTGAAACCAGTTCTTCCTAAATCCATTTCGTGCAGTCTAGCTACTATGCCATATAACACTCAACTTGAGTCTCTAGTCATAATTATAGCATTCATCTAGAATCATATGCCTAACTTCTGAACTGAATCTATACCAAAATGTGAAATCACACAAAATTTCTTTAAAATTAATATCCCCCCCTCCTTGGGGGCAGCTAGGTGGTGCAGTGGATAGAGCACTGGCCCTGAAATCAGGAGGACCTGAGTTCAAATCCAGCCTCAGACCAAACATTTGACACTTACTAGCAAGTCACTTAACCCCAATTGCCTAAAAAAATGAAATAAAATTAAATTAAATTAACATCCCCCATAAGGCATTTCTGTTTTTGTTTGATATAATTGTATGAAACCAGTATTGTTAAAAATGTACAGATGCTTCTGAGTATTGAGTACAAAAGATCTGATTAACTAGATTTGTTTCATATATTGACAACTCTATTATTTAACCAATACCAAAATCTTAAAAATTATCTTTAATTTTTTCTTCTTTACATCTAAAAAAACCCACTTCACTTAGCCTAACCAATACGAAAAGCTTAACAATTATCTTTGAATTGTTTTCATGTTTTGATCATAAAAATAAAATTTTATTTTCTTTCTTTAAAAAGAATATTCATTTTGTCAAAAAAATTGATCATTGCTGAACTTGTCATGCTGCTTTCCTTGAACTAGATGGCCTCTGAGGTTCCTTCTAACTAGGTGATTCTGTGAACAGAAAGGTCCTGTTAATAAACATACAATTCAACCAGCTTTAGAATTGTTTTGATGTGCATAATAGAGAAGCTCATAGAAAGGAATTGTTAATTTAAGCAGTAAAATACCTTTGTTAAATTTGCTTTGGCAGTTGTGTTCTTTTCCACAAAAAGACTAAACACATGCAGAAGGATTTCTGAGCTTTCTATAGGTTCTTTGTTCCCTTAGGCTAATTGTATAATTTTTTTTTTAGGGATCCTATTTGGAAGGACCACCTTCTTACTATTTTTTCTGCCTTTACTTTCTATTTTATAAAATCTATTCTGAGACCTTGGTAGCCTGTTAGCAATGTGAATAGCTTACCGTTATTAATGTGGTTAATTCTGGGGATTCAGTGTCACTGTCCAGGGTGGGTAATAAGATAGAATGAAGGAAGTAATTCTAGGAAATACTCTACCACCTTCTTGAGAGGTAAACCTGAAAAGGTGGCTTCTATAAGAATGAGTTAAGTTCTCAAGAAATCTAGGGTAAACTTCGTAGTATGGTTCTAGACTTTGCTCACCTGAGACAACGTGACAATGAAACTGATTTCTTAATTCTGCCAAAAATGTATTTAGACAGAAGTCAGGGTAAATATTTTCTCTGAATTTTAAATGCGAAATATAATTGAATTATATGATTGAGTAAGGCAGCTAGGTGGCCCAGTGGGTAGAGCACCTGGCCTGGAGTCAGGAAGATTCATCTTCCTAAGTTCAAATATGCCATCAGACACTTGCTAGCTGTGTGACCCTGGGCAAGTCACTTAACCCTGTTTGTCTCAGTTCCTCACCTGTAAAATGAGCTGGAGAAGAAAATTGGAAACACTCTAGTATCTTTGCCAAGAAAACCCCAAATGGGGTTATGAAGAGTTGGACACAACTAAAATGACTCAAAGACAATGATAAGTGAGTAAGCTAGTGGTCTTTCAGAATTATAATCCATACTATAATATAAAGTAAGATATGAATCACATAAAGGAGCCATAAAGACACTGGAAAATCAATCTATCAGCCACATTTATTACGTGCTTACTATGGGCCAGGCGGTATGTGAAGTTCTGGAATTACAAAAGGGGGTAGAGAGAGACAGAAACAGAGACAAAGACAGAGACAGAGAGAAGCAGGGAAAGAAGGATAGCTAGCCCTTCCTTCAAAGATCTTATATTCTAATGGGAAAGACAAGTATATGAGTTAGAACATACAAAATAAATACAGAATAGTTGGTAACCCTAGAAAGGATAGAAGGAACAACTTCGGATGGGTAGAGATCAAGAAAGGCCACCTGTAGGTGGCTCTTGAGATGAGTCTTAATAATTAGCATTTATATGGTGCTTAAAAGTTTGCAAAGTACTTTGTAATCAGCTCATTTGATCCTTACAACAAGCATGGGAGTATTATTCCCATTTTAAAGATGGAGAAATTGAGGCAGAGGTTAAGTGACTTGCCCAGGACCACACATTTGAATTCAGGCCTTCCTGACTCCAGATCCAGCCCTGTGATTTTTTTTTTTTTGCCCTGGTACTTTCTCCCTTATCTTGGCACTCTATCTTGGTTCCTTTTCTGTACCTGACACTGGAATGCTTCTCATTCAATTATTGCTGCCACTATGCTACTCTCCAGCCAGATCCTGTCCCAGTGTCTACTGACCTCTCTCTGTCTTCCTAAGCTGCCCTGGACTGGAAAAATGACTCATTGACTTTTTTTTTCTTTCCAGACCAGAATTAATTCTAGTGTGTTCTCTAGGTTGTTATGGAAGAAGTGTGTTGGGAGAGCTAAATAAAAATGTTTTCTCTTACTCCACTATCTTGAGTATGACTTTTCCGCAAAATGCCTTTCCAAAAGTATACATCTGACTATGCTAATCTTCTACTTGATAAATTCTAGTAGTTCCCTATGACATAAAGGATCAAATATAAACTCCTTTGACTGCCATGTAAAGACCTTCAGAATCCAGCACCTTCTTACTTTGCCAGTCTTCTTATATTCTTCTGCCCTTCACATAATCTATCATCCAGCCACACTAATTTACTTGCTATTCCTCACATGTAGCACTCTATTTCCTGTCTCTGTGCTTTTGCCTAGAATATCCTTCCTCCTAACCTCTGTCTCTTAAAATTCCTGACTACCAGGCAGTTACATAGTAGAAGTAGATAGAAGGCTGGATCTAGAGTCAGAAAAGCCTGAATTCAAATACATTCAAACATGGTAGTCAAGAGAATATTGAAAGGTAAATATGAGTGAGAAATAATAAGAAACTAAAAAAGATTAAACTGTTTATGATAGCATATAGGCAGATGATACAGTTCCCTCTGAACTTTATCATCACTAGGGGTCTTTGAGAAAATCTAATTAGACAGAGAACCTGGGTGTGATGCTGTTGTTTGGTTTTTTTTTTTATAATCTCAAAAGAAAATGGAAATGGGTAGGAAAGAAGAGTTCACTTGAAGAGAGAGAAAAAACAGGGATAACTATCCCACAAAATAGGGCTTGCAATAAAGAGCTTATACATTAGAAAGGGCAGTGGGAAAAGGGGTAGTGAACAATATTTGAACCTCATTCTCATCTGAAATGGTTCAAGATGGGGATAGGGAGAGAATTCATATACATATAGTTGGGGTACAGAAATTTGTCTTATCCAAAAGTGAAGAGAGAAAGGAGTGTGTATTTAGGAAGAATAGGAGAAAAGGTAGATGAAGGGAGGCAGTGGTCAGAAGCAAAAGAGAATCTTAAAGGTCATGGCTTCTAAGTAAGTGAGAAATTAGGGAATTTGAAGGACTACCAATATATATATTGAAATTCCCTGGAATGAGAAAAGGAATTAAGGTTGAAAAGGAATACTGTGAGCAGAGCACTGGATTCATTGACAAAAGAGGGAAGAATGGTGGTCAGGAGATAAGCTCTTGGAAAAGGAAATGGCAAACCACTCCAGTATCTTGGTCAAGAAAACCATAAATAGAGTCACAAAGAGTTGGACAAGATTGAAATGACTCAACAACAACAGATAACAGCTGTCACAATTTGGCTTAGATTGGTTTGAATGAAGCTCGAAGTAGGAAGAGTTACTAAATGCATTTTTCAGAGGTAGAGTCTGGAAGGGGCAATAAGGAGCAATTAGTACTCCAATTCTACTTCCATAAACCAGAAATTTGGGGGTATAAGTGAAAGTGTAACTGGTACTAAATAGAGTGGTTAGGGACGTTAACATTCTTCTTGTCCCTCAAGCTCACGAGCTAGGGGTCATCCTCAACTCCTCACTGTCTTTTATCCTGTTGTTAAGGTCTATCAATTTTACCTTCATAATATCTCTCCTATATGTCCTATATTCTCCCTCCCCTTCACTGGTGTGTAGGTTCTCATAATTTCATTCCTAAACTATTGCAATAGCCTGCTTTTGGAATCCTTGACTTAATTCTGTCCCCATTCCCAGCCATTAAAGTGGCTCAGCCATTAAAGTGATCTTCCTAAAGTCAAGATTTGAACAAATTATGCCACTCTTCAACAAACTCTAGGTTTCCTGCCATCTCCAGGATCAAATTAAAAATGTTCTGTTTGGCATTCCATGCTCTTCACTATTGGTGCCCTCTAATTTTCCAGTTTTCTTATACTTTAATCCCTGCCATTTACTCTGTAGGCCAATGCCATTGGTCTTCCTGCTGTTCCTTGCAAAAAACACTCCATCTCCAGACTCTGGGCATTTTCACTGGATACTTATTATCCATACCTCCTCAGCTTCACTTCTTGGCTTCTCTGGCTTCCTTCAAGTCCCACCTAAATCCCATATTATGCACGAAGCCTTTTCTGATCTCCCTTAATTCTAGTGTCTATCTTCTCTTGATTATCTGTTGATTTATCCTGTTGTGTGTCTTATTTGTATGTACTGGTTTTCATGTTGTCTCCCCCATTTGATTGTGAACTTCTTGAAAGCATGGACTATCTTTTGTCTTTTTTTTTTTTGTATCCTCAGGGCTTAGCACAGTGTCTGGTACATAGCAGGTGCTTTATAAATTTTTATTGACTGACTGACAATTTCAACAGGAGGGACCTGAGTCTCAGGCAGTGATAGAAGATGTCAGGAGTAAGAGGAAAGAGGTTTAAGATGAAAGGAAGTTTGCTAGTTTTAAAGCATGTGTTCCCAGAGAGCACAGTGGAAGGGGAAAGGACAAATATCTTTAGTTGCTTCTGTGTGTGTATGGGAGGTGGGAGAAGGGGAAGGATAAGTCTAAGAAGAATGGGAATGAGGGAGTGGATGGCTGAGGCTGGAGAGGGGGAAGGGTTGTTCTTTGGTAGCCCAGAGTTCAGTGTCAGAGGAATGGGGGCAATTGGAGGCTGGGGGAGTAGAGTGGTATGCTAACAATTGGGGAATGAGTCAAAGAAAAGTAACAATATAGTCCACTGATGAAGTCAAGCAATTAAAAGGTACAGGCTTTATATTTTACATTTGCACAAACCCTCAACTACCTGACTTGACATGTTTCTATGAATTCAGGATAAGCCTGGCATTTGTTGTGAGAATTAGGGGTAAGGGAAGTAGTTTGTTAAAATTCTACCTAGTTGTCTTTGATCCACATTGTATCCTTGGACCATCCATAAGCCTAAGGAAGAAGAGGAGATGGTTTCTCTAGTTATGGAGGTCCTGGGAACCTACCAAGGAGGCAAGAGAAGGCTTGTCCTTACCATGACTTGCCTTGTTTTACACCAAAGCTAAATTAAATGATCATTTTTCCTGGTCACTAATTGTATGACTTATCTATAAAATAGGTATCCTGATTCAACCATTCTAGAGAGCAATTTGGAACTATGCCCAAAGGGCTATAAAATTGGCATACCCCTTGATCCAGCAATACCATTGCTAGGTCTATATCCCAAAGACATAAAGAAGAAGAAAGGACCTATTTGTACAAAAATATTTGTAGCAGCACTTTTTATGGTGGCTAAGAATTGGAAATCAATTGGGGAATGGCTAAACAAGCTGTGGTATATGTTTATTATGGAATATTATTGTGCTATAAGAAATGACAAGCAGAATGATTTCAGAAAGGCCTGGAAAGACTTACATGAACTGATACAAAGTGAAGTAAATGGAACTAGAAGAATGTTATACACAGTAACAGCAATATTGTTTGATGAAGAATTGTGAATGACTTATCTATTCTCAGCAATACAAAGGACTAATGATGAAGCATACTGTCTGCAGATAAAGAACTGTTTGAATACAGACTGAAGCATGCTATTTTTCATTTTCCTTCTTCTATTCTTTTTTCTTGTATTTTAGTATTCCTATACAAAATGACTAATATAGAAATGTTTTACATGATTGCACATGCACTATATCTGATTGCTTACTGTCTCAGGGAATGGGGGAGGGGAGGGAAAGATAGAATTTAAAACTCAAAACTTTAAGTTAAAAAATGTTTTAACATATAATTGGGGGAAAATAAAATATATTTTAAAAAATAGGTATCATATTTGCACTATCCACAAGGTTGTTTGTGGGTCAAATAAGAAAACGTATGCAAAGGACTTTGCAAACCTTAAAACACTTTATAGTTATCAATTATTATTGTGAAGTTATTCATTTTTTCACCTAATTTTAGAATTTTAAAGTCATAAGGGACTTCAATGGCTATCTGGTCAACGCATAACTGAATGAGAATTTCTCCACAATATACTGGGCAAGTGGTCATCATTCATTGAACAAAAGTCTGCTATTTACCTACCAGGATGCAATGTAAATACCATGATTTGGAGGAAGATACAAATAGAAATAAAATATGCTTCCTGCTGTCAATAAAGTTATAATCTCTATAGGATGGTAAAGAATATACATAGCTGAAATACCTTTTAGTTCACAATAAATCCATGAGAGAAAGACAAAGTCTTGCAAATGCTGACAAGATTGCTAACAAACTAGGGGAGATCTGGTAAAACATAGAGGAGGAGGCATCCATGAAGAAATGGAAGCAACTTCCTGGAGCAGAAATAATATAAGCTTGGAAAAGGTAGGTTGAATTCAGATTGTGGAGAGCCTTAAAAGCTTATTGAGAACAAGAAAGGGCCTTCAAGATTGGGAACAAGAAGGGGCCAGCTAGGTGGCACCATGGATAGAGCACTGGCCCTGGAGTCAGGAGGACCTGAGTTCAAATCTGGCTCAGACATATAACACTTACTAGCTGTGTGACCCTATTGACTAGCCAAAAAAAAAAAAAAGAGCCCTTAAAGGTCTAGTACAACCTCATTTTACAGATAAGGAAATTGAGGTACTGGTGGGTTAAACAACTTGTATAGTGCATTTAAAATGTTATCATTTTATAAAATTCAGTTTATAGTTTTCAAAAAGTTGTGGTTCAGTCATTTCATTTGCATATGACTTTTTGTGATCTCGTTTAGGGTTTTCTTGGCAAAGATACTGGAGTAGTTTGCCTTTTTTTCTCTAGCCCATTTTACAGATAAGGAAACTGAAGAAAGCAGGATTAAGTGACTTGCTTAGGTATACAGCTAGTAAGTGTCTGAGGCTAAATTTTAATTTGGGTCTTCCTGACTCTAGGCCTGACTCCCTATCTACTGTGCCACCTAGCATTCCTTTTCAAGGAGAGCTGTTTGCATAAAGTGAGATTGAGCAGTACTCTCAATATACAGTCACTCTTAGAAGTAGAGACAGGCAAGATTGCTTAGCTTCCATTAACTTGACTTCTTACCCAGTGTTGTAATATCCTCTACAACTTTCCCTGACAGGTGGTCATCAAGCCTCTATTTAAATATTTATAATGAGAGGAAGGCAACCCAAATCAACTTTGAAAGGTTAGAAAGTTCTTTCTTCTATTCAACCAAAATCTGCCTTTCCACACTTTCTACCCATTGATCTCAATTTTGTCCTCTAAAACTACTACAAGATAATGATAATCTTACTTTCATAGAAAAAAAAATCATTAAATTGAGTCACTTCTTCCTGTCAATCCATTTATTTGCCACTAAATGAGTAATTCTACTTTGCTCTTATCTTTATTCCTTGTTACTACATAATTCAGGTAATAAGTAAAGTAAATATGACCTTTCAATAAGCACTGTGCTTGCCCTAACCTGTCATGCTGATTGGACTCTTTAAGACTCTTCAAATATGCCCATTAGCTTATAGACAATCACACCAAGGGGCCATGGCTTGTCACTAACAGTAATGGCCATTTTGGCTCAGACAGATTTTTTTTGGTCTCCCTTTCTTGGCAAATTAGATCTTTATAAGATTCTCAAAATTCATGGACAACTTGCTATTCCACCATCTTGGACTTAAATTGTGCATTATCACTCAGAATCAATATAGATTTGGCTTGATGAGTTTATAGGAAGAAATATTCTCAGGAGGATCAATAGGAGAACTCAGAAGAACTCATAATTTTCATCAATAAGCATTTATGTAAGCCCTATTTTTTAAAATCGTGTCTATTATAAATTAATAATGCCATCTGTGATTCAGTAATGAAACTTCAGCTTGGGGTCCTATAAAAGTTAGCACTAGGACCCTTTCCCTGTTTTGAATCAAGGGATACTCTGACTATATACTCATTAAGTAACAGATATAAGAAATTCAGCACGTATTGTCTCCCTTCCCAGTCAAGGGGAATATGTCTGGCCAAAGCAATAACAAACAAATAAACAAACAAACAAACAAACAAAACCCTACAACTACCCTAGGTTCTATTTTCTCCTAATCAGCAGCTGGGAGAGAAACAAAGTTTTGCTTAGAGTTGAGCATGGAATCAACTACAGCCAATAACGGTAGCTATTTTCCTAAGGTTCAGGTCTGACAATGTCACTCTCCTGCTCAAGAAACTTCAGTGGCTCCCCATTGCCTCTGGGATAAAACCCAAACTCTTTTGACATTTAAAGCCTTTCACATCTGCCTCTAGCCTCTCTTCAGGCTGATTATAGACTGCTTCTGTTAATGCACATTATACATTGTTCAAGTAGATCTACTTGCCTCTGTTTGTACATAGCATTCCTTTTCACCACACCTATCTATTTGCAC
This sequence comes from Phascolarctos cinereus, assembly GCF_003287225.1. Classification (NCBI taxonomy): domain Eukaryota; kingdom Metazoa; phylum Chordata; class Mammalia; order Diprotodontia; family Phascolarctidae; genus Phascolarctos; species Phascolarctos cinereus. Next base: position 187,850,166 of record NW_027555514.1, read on the forward strand.
AACCTGCCCCTTCCCTCTTACTGTTAATGGTCTTCCTTTTTATCACTGTCTCTTAGAATCCCTAATTCCTTTTAAAGCTCACCTTCAAAATGCTTTCCAAATTCCCCCAGTTATTAGTGCTTTCCATAAATCTCTTTATGTTAGATGTGGCCATCACAAACAAAATTCAAACCTATGTGAGGAAATCCCATTGGATTTTGAGTCCAATGCCTTAACCATTCAGCTACCATGGATGGGGTGTATGGCGTAATCAGGGAAGATTAGCACCTCTGGTATGAGGGCTTGCTGAGCCCTTTTCAGGGCTGCTCATCTACCTGTGGTGTCCACTTGTCACCCAGCTCTCATCTGTGGCTCCAAGAAGCTGTAGCATGCAGCAGTGGCCACACCCTAGTAAAACCATTTCAGCAGATGGGCTAAACCAGGTTGAGAGTAGCCGACAAGCCTCAAACCCATTCATGCATTAGAGAGATGCCTAGCATGGGGTGTTAAGCATGTGAAGACTTTTCCTAGCCAAATGGGTAGATGGGAACCATTTATTCCAATGGCCATGAAAGCAGCTGAAGCAGGTGCTGTGGAGTGCTTAGAGCTTGGTTAGACATTGGAGAAGCCAAGGTCATTCACTGCATCCCAGACCATAGCTAGTCATCCTGACTTTTGTCTTGTCACAGGACTCTGGAAGAGAAAAAGAGGGTGACAACTTTGTGCACTACTGCCTCCTTAAATACAAATTCCCAGGGAAGTCAAAACATCACTTCCTGATGCCATTGGTCCTCTTTGCAAATGAAAGATGAACAGTTACATTTATTTTGGATATATCCTATAATTACTTATCTGTAGACGTGCTATATCCTCTAGCAGGATGCAATAAATTCTTTGAAGACAGGGAATTTCTCACTTTTGTATGTGCAAAGCAATTTGAGTGGCTGCTAGTTCTTTTTTATTAAGCACATTTTAAAGTTTACAAATAACTTCAATGCATTTTTCCCCCATTTGATCCTTACAACAAACTCTACTAGGTAGATGCTACAGGTATTATTATCTTTGTTATATAGGTGAGAAGTTAGATGACTATCCTATTCAATTTAATTCAAAAAGCATTTATTAAGCACCTACTATGTGTCAGCACTGTGCTAAGCACTGGGAATACAAATAAGAAAGTGAAAGACAGTCCCTGCCCTCAAGGAGTTCACTATATTTTAAAAAAATATTTATTTTTGAATATTCACTAAAAATTGGAGTCTGAATTATTTCCCCCCTCACATATTGTGAAGGCATGCAATATGATATCAATTTTATGTGTGCAGTCATGCAAAACATATTTCCTTATTAGCCATATTGGAAAAAAACAATAAATGCAAGAAAGATAAAGAAAGTAAAAAAAAAGAGTATGCTTCAATCTGAACACAGAGTTCTTCAATTCTCCCTCTGGATATGGATAGCATTTTTCATCATGGATTTTTTGGAATGGTCTTGGATCACTGTGTTGATCACAGTAGCTAATTCTCTTAGTTGATCATTGTTAAAATATTGCTGTTACTGTGTTCATCTGGTTCTGCTCACTTTATTTTGCATCAGTTCATATAAGTCTTTCCAAGTTTTTTTCTGAAACCAGTCTGCTTATTGTTTCTTATACAACAGTAGTATTCTATCACAACTATATATCACAACTTGTTCAGCCATTTTACCATTGATGAGCATCCTCTCAATTTGCAATTCTTTGCCACCTCAAAAAGAACTACTGTAAATCTTTTTGTACATATAGGTCCTTTTCCCTTTTCTTTGATCTCTTTGGGATATAGACCTAGTAGTGGTATTGTTGGGTCAAGGGGTGTGTGTAGTTCCAAAGTGTTCTCCAGACTGGTTGGACCAGCTTACAACTCCACCAACAGTTCATTAGTGTCTCTGTTTTTCCATATCTTCTCCAGCATTTATCATTTTCCTTTTCTGCTATGTTAACCAATCTGATAGGTTTGTGGTGGTACCTTAACGTTGTTTTAATTTACATTTTTTTAATCAGTAGTGATTTAGATAATTTTATGTGACTATTGATAACTTCGATTTCTTCTGAAAACTGCTTGTTCATAACCTTTGTCCATTTATCAATTGATAAATGGCTCTTATTTTTACAAATTTGGCTCAGTTCACTATATATTTGAGAAATGAGGCCTTTATTAGAGAAACTGCTGTAAAAATTTTATTCCTGTTTCCTGCTTTCCTTTTTATTCAGGCTTCATTGGCTTTGTTTTTGCAACACATTTAATTTCATGTAATCAAAATTATCAGCTTTACTTCCTGTGATCCTATCTTGTATGATCATAAACTCTTCCCTTATTCATAGATCTGACAGGAAAATTTTCCATCCTCCCCTAATTTACTTATGACATCATTCTTTATGTTTAAATTATTTGCCCATTTTGACCTTATTTTGGTATATGGTGTGAGATGTTGGTCTATGCCTTATTTCTGCCAAACTGCTCACCAATTTTCCCAGCACTTCTCATCAAATGATGAGTTCTGACTCCAAAAGTTTGGATCTTTGGGTTTATCAAATGCTTGATGTATCATGTGTCTAATATATTCCATTGGTCTACCACTGTATTTCTTAGTCAGCATCAGACTGCTTTCATTATTACTGCTTTGTAATATAGTTTGAAATCTAGTACTGCTAGGCTGCCTTCCTTCACATTTTTTTTTCCATTGATTTACTTGATAATCTTGATTGTTTGTTCTTCTAAATCAGTTTTATTATTTTTTTCCTAGATCCTGATATTTTGATTGGTATGACACTGAATAAGTAAATTGATTTACATAAACTACCATTTTTATTTTTATTTATTTAGCTAGGCAATGGGGTTAAGTGACTTGCTCAGGGTCACACAGCTAGTAAGTGTTATGTGTCTGAGACCAGATTTGAACTCGGGTCTTCCAGACTCCAGGGCCAGTGCTCTATCCACTGTGCCATCTAGCTGCCCCTGTCATTTTTTATTATATTGGCTCATCCTACCTATGAACAATTGATATTTTCCCATTTGTTTAGATTTATCTTTATTTGTGTGAAAAGTGTTTTGTAATTGTGTTCATATAGTCCCTGGGTTTGTCTTCGCAAGTAGACTCACAAGTATTTTATACTGACTGCAATTATGTTAAATGGAGTTTCTCTTTCTACCTCTTCCTGCTAGATTTTGTTGGCAGGAGCTTACTATCTAATTGGGGAAGACAACACACAGAAGGAAGCAAAAAGTGGAGAGAAAGGGAAGGAAAGGCAGGAGAGAAGGTACCTGGGAAGGTTATGAGGATGGTGGAGTAGAATCCAAGGAGTGCAGCTGGTACAAAATGTTTGGGCTGTGAGCCCTCTGAACCCTCTTTAAATGGAAGCTTTGGGAAGAATTTTTTGCTCTGTCCTCTAACAGAGGACAGAGGCCACTGATGTTATGTGTGAGTACCAAAGTTGATGCAATCTCCAGGGTGATAAGTTTTCTGGTGATGGTATTTTCCTGGGAGAAAGATGATAGTGAAGGTAAATCTAAGGAGTGCAGCTGTTGGGAAATGATATGGTCATCATTTTAAGTGAAAAGATTGAATTCAGGTGTTCTAAACTCTGAGTCTATAGCACAACGCTGCAGTGGAGCAAAACAAGAATTTAAACTCAGATCTGACTCCATTCCCTGTGTATTAGCCACTATACCACACCTCCTTGTAGTTCTATAGAGAAAAACTTAATATTGGGAATGCATGGCAAAATTATTGTATTTGTCCCTGTGCCAGTTGGCTTTTTCTCATTTTTTGCTACATTTCAGTATTTTGTGGCCCAAGAAATCTTTAAATAAGGTCCCATCACAGCTCTGACTTATCAGGTGTGGGTAATCTTATTTAAGTCACTTAACCACTTTGTGTTTCGATTTCCCCACCTGTAAAATAGGAGTAATAATACTCATATTATCTAATAGGATGGTTGTGAAATCCAATGAGATAAATATATCATGAACTTTGTAAATAGTACAATATAGATTTCAGTTACAATCTTAATAGTGATAGGTCCTTGTAAGAAAATAACAACATCATTTTATTGTCCTAGTTGTCCTTGTCCTAGTTGTTTAAATGGAATTTTTAAAAATTTAGAAAGAAGAAGGAAAATCATAAATATATATGGACCCACAGCGCAATTCATAAACTTTCTTTTAAGGAAAGTTTATGCACTTTAGACATTTTCCCTCCATCAACAAAAATAATTATCTCAGCAAAACAATTCTCAGAAATCAATCAAAAAATACCAAAGCAGACTCCCACTTTAAAACATTATGGTGTCAAACAAGATTGAAAACTACGTTTTCAAATATGAGAAGAAAACAGAGATTGTAGATTATTGGACAATGAGCTTGACTTTGAGTCCTGGGAAAAATCTAGAAAGGATCATCAAAGAGACAGTTGGCGAACATCTAAAAAGGAAGCAATGATTACAAAAATTAGCATGGCTTTATCTAGAGCAGATCATATGAGATTAACCTCATTCCTTTTTTTAAAAAGAATAATTACTAAACTAGAAAAGAGTAGAATGTTGTGGATAGAGATGACTTGGGTTTTAGCAAGATTTTTTAATTAAGTTTGTCATACTGTTCTTGTGGAGAAGTTAGATAAATATGGATTAAATGATACAAGCAGTTAAATTCATAATTGGTTGAATGGGCAGACTCAACAAGTGAATGGCTCAGCATAAGCCTATTCTGTAGTGGAATATTCTAGGGAATCTGTTCTTGGTCCTGGGGGGTTTAACATTTTATCAATGACTTGAATAAAGGTATAGAGGACATGATCATCACATTTCCAGAGGACACAAAGCTGGGACACAATGCTGATGGTAGATGACAAAATTGGAATCCAAAAGGAGCTTGACAGGCTAGAATACGGGACTGATTCTAATAAGATGGAATCTGATATGTGCCATGTAGGTGCTGTCCTCATTGATGGAGAGAATAATGACTCAGTACTGCAAGACTGGGACAGCTAGGTGGTGCAGTGGATAACATGCTGAGCCTGGAGTCAAGAAGACTCATCTCCATGAGTTCAAATCTGGCCTCGGACACTTCATAGCTCTGCCACCCTGGGCAAGTTGCTTAACCATGTTTGCCTCAGTTTCCACACCTGTAAAATGAGCTGGAGAAAAATGGCAAACCACTCCAGTATCTTTGCCAAGAAAACCCCAAATGGGGTCACAAAGAGTCATACATGACTGAAAAACGACGAGGACTCATGATGAAACGTGTTGCCCAATTCTAAATAGAGAAGTAATTGACTTAGAGTCTGAAGAGTAAGGCTTTTTTTTGACATGGCTAATGTAGAAATTTGTTTTGCTTGACTATGTATGTTTGTTATAGGTTTAATTGAGGCAGCTAGGTGATACAGTGGACAGAATGCTGGGCCAGGAGTCAGGGAGACCTGAGTTCAAATATGGCCTCAGAAACTTATTAACTATATGACCTTGGGCAAGTCATTTAACCTCTGTTTGTCTCAGTTTCCTCATCTGTAGAATGGGGATAATAATAGCACCTACCTCTCAGGGTTGCTGAGAGATCAAATAGAACTTAACACACTGCCTGACACATGCTTTCTCAATAGGGATAGGGGGAAGTAGGAGGGATAGAACTCAGAGCAGAAAATAAAATAAAATTGAATTAAAAAAGAACAAAAATGATCCATGGATCTTAGTGAACCATAAGTTCAGTATAAGTCAGTAATGTAATATGCCAGCCACTGTGTATTTCAACTGCATAAATAGATTCCCTCCAGGAATAATAAGATGATAGTACAACTATATTCTGCTGAAAAATATCCCAAGAAAGGCAACCGTTATGGTAAAGGGTCTTGAGTACACAGTAGAAGAGGATCAGTTGAATCACCTGCACATTTTTGGCCTGGAAATGAGAAAATTCAGGGTAGGATATGATAGCCATCTTTAAATACTTGAAGGAATGTCCTCAGGGGGAGGAGGAATTTGGCTTGTTTTCTTTGGCTATGGAGGGCAGAACCAGGAGAAATGGGTGTAATTGGTAGAGGCAAATGTAGGCCTGAAGTCGGGAAAAACTCCTTAACCTCAAGCACTGTTCAGAATGGACTGGGCTGTCTCAAGAAGCCTGTTCCTTGGAAAAATCCTCAAGCAGAGGCTTAGTTGTCCACTCGATGGACTTGTCAAAGTGAAGATTCCTTTTAGTTCGGTTTGGACTAAATGGCTGTGAAGGTCTGTCCCAACTCTTAACTTCTGGGGTTCTGCAATCTATTTCTCAGCTTTGAAGAATTTTTTAATGTGAATCAAGATGCATCTGTATTAGGAAAAGAGCTGATTAAATCACACCTCCAGGAAATAGGAACAAAAGCTGTTAGCTAATGCTTTGAAAGAACATGATTTTAAATATGTCTTTAAAAAGGGGAAAAACTGGAAAGCAAAGAGTCAGAAAGATAAGAGTGATTTCAAATGAGAAACTTGGTCTCTAGGATAACCTTCTTTGAAGATGTTTAATAAGGCTTCACCTTGTTTTACTACAAAAATTTACATAATGTACTTTGAAGGCATAATGCAAACTAAGTATAGTAAAACATATAGTTTAGTTTATTTTTTGCATATTAATGTTTTAATTTTTCCAAAACAATATTCTAATGGTCTGATTTATTTCATTCAAGCTAATAATGTTAAATATTTACAAACTAAAATAGGAACTGACAATATACAGGGATTTAAACAAACAAATCTTTCAAAAAATTAACATTTATGCCACTTTACCAACTAGAAATTTCTTAGACACCTGCTTATGGACTCTCCATCTTTCCAACTCATTATCTTCCTTGAACTTTGGAATTAGGGGAAATTAGTCAGTTATTCAGTTACCCAATGGAAGGAATTGATATTCAGTTTCATCAGGAACCCACGATGCACCTTTCTTCATAAGAAAGAATAAAAAGAAAGAGAAAAAAGACAGTTCAGAAAAACCAACCAACAAATTGGCTGAGTCTGACAGTGCACGCTATATTCCATAGCCAGTCCCCACTTTTGCAAATAAGGGAGGAGAGGTTGAGACTTTATTTATAATAAAGAAAAATATTTAAGCTGAACCAATCAACAAATTGATCACATCTGACAGCATATGAAACATTTTTTTACCTTTATAAAATTTTCCATTTCCATACTGAGAGGAAAGAAATACATTTCATTATTGCTTTTCAAGACTGGTCGTGACATTATAAGCTCATTTATTTTTTAATTGTGATGATTTACATTATCGAAGTCATTGTAAATATTGGTCTCCTTTCTTTTTTGCATCGATTCATATGCCTTTCTATGTTTTGCTAATAATTCATATTCAGTGCTTCTTACTGTGCATCCCATGTGCTTGCGTAGGGGCCTATTGTTGGTCAATCCATGAGAACTAGAGTGAATTTGGTTTAAGGCACAGTCTTTAAGAAAGAAATCTAGCTAGTAAACCCCAAGACATGTAGGTAGGTTTCAGCCTTCAAAATTTACCTTCATTTGGGCAGATCACCCTCAGGTGAGGTCATGATACCCCATGTGGAAAGAGGAGAGAGGAGAGGAACTGAGTTGCCCAAATGAAACTGGCCAGTTGGGTCCCCACTGGCCAGCTCAGATTACTCACAGGTTGTGGTTTGTCCTTTCTTGAAGAGAACCATGACATCAGGAAGATGATGCCATGACTTGCAAATGAATTGGATTTAAGTGAAGGAGGGCTGTGCAAAGTCACCAGTCTTACTTTCTCCTCCACAGCCATCTAGGTCCAGTGCCAGATATAGGTCAGGAGAACTGGAGATGGCCCACAATGCAGTGGGAGACCTCTGCCTTTATAACCTAAGGTCTTTTAAGCTAAATTCTCACTTTGACTGAGGCAATGCCCATTGGCCCCTGACGGCTCAGAGTGAATGTAAATAGTAATTGTTTCTCTTTTGGCCAGAAATCCTGAAGGTCTTCCTCTCCCAGGGTTTTTTTTTTTGGGGGGGGGGAATTAAAAGGGACATCCCTTGGTTCACTTCTTAAACAGCCCTAATCACCGAATGGGCATTGCCTCTGTCAAAGTGAGAATGTAGCTTAAAAGACCTTAGCTTAAAAAGTCTGAGGTCTCCCACTGCATTGTGGGCCATCTCCAGCTGTCCTGACCTATATGTGGTTATTAGACCCAGATGGCTCTGGAGGAGAAAGTAAGGCTGGTGACTTTGCACAGCCCTCCCTCACATAAATCCAATTCATTTGCAAGTCATGGCATCATCTTCCTGATGTCATGGTTCTCTTTGAAAACGAAGGACAAATCACATGCAATCCCATTACATTCAAACTCAGAAATTCCTCCTAATTCTAACATAATAGATAATAGAAAAAGACCATGTACAACAAATCTACTTAAAATAGAGCCTCATATTTTATTTTTAACAGTGAAAAAAGTCTGATTGGGACTCTAACTTGAAAGTTAAAATGAAAACTTATGAAAATGAGTTTAATTTTTATCTATAACAAAACTGAAATTTTAGCTGCAAAGACACACAAATTCTTAGATTAAAGGGGAAAAAAATCAAATGCTGATTTTTTTAAGTATAGTTTTTCCAACAAAATTATAGGATAACATAATAAAATGTACTTCCATTACAGTGAGTTCCTTAGGACAAAGGCTACTTTTTTTTCTTGTATGCTTAGCACAGTCCCTGGGACATCATATAAACACTTAATAAGTGATTGTTGACTAACTGATATGCCTCTCTTCATATTTGAGTCTTTGTAGCATGATCATAAAGATGGTCATTGATACCAAAATGTTAGAGGTCTTCATTAGTTTTCCTAATCCTTGAATTTTCAAATAATTTTCCTTTGAAGTTCTTACCAACAGTTATAGGCTGACACTGAGAGGATGAGAGGTGACTAGTGGCATAGACAATAGTTAGTCAGAGATGCATATTTGAGTGGCGACTAAGTTTATCAGTAATTAGTTTATTCACTTAATATTGCTGTTATGGCAACTTTTACTTCCCTTTGCAACTTAATAGGGAGATAGTGTGTGAATAAAGAGCCAATCTCACAGTCAGGAAGACTTGGGTTAAACATCTGTCTTAAACACATACTGGTTGTGTGTCTCTGGCCAAGTCACTCAATCTCCCAGTAATTCAGGAATCTCTCTAATATTACAAGTTGCAGAACAATTGCTGATATGCATTGGTAGAAGGTTTTAAGGGAAGGGAAGGGAAGGATTTTAACACCCAGAGATGAGGAAGGCATGCATTCCAGGCCTTGGGGATAGCTAGATTAAATCACAGAGAGACAGAGAGAGAGAGACAGAGAGAGAGAGAGAGAGACAGACAGACAGACAGACAGACAGACAGACAGGCAGGCAGGCAGACAGGCAGACAGACAAAGCAACAGAGCAATGTAAAAAAATACTGGAAGGTTAAGGTTACAGCCAAATGATGGAGGCCTTTGTATACAAGGGTAAGGAAATTCTCTTTGGTCCTATAGGTAGTAGGGAGTCGATGAAAGTTTTTGAGCAACAGAGTGAAATGGGAGAAAGGAGGACAGACCTGAACTGAGAGAGAATATAAATAAAACATTAAGCAAGAAAGATGAGCTTGGTCTGACAGAGAAGTCATATTGAGACCATTGTTTTGTGGATTTAGATTTATTTTACAGCAATGAATCCTAGTCCTAGCTTTTTCATGAAAAGGACTCAAAGGTTATGACGGTAGAGCACAAGCTTTGGAAGTCTCACCAAGTATACAAGACTGCAAGTATGTACCTCCTAACTGAGGTGGTGAGGTTGTATAGATAAATGGATAGAGCATGGCACCTAAAGTCAGGAAGACCTGAGTTTGCAGCCAGCCTCAGATACTTCTTAGTTGTGTGACCCCTGGGCAAGTCACTTTTAACCTTTTAGCTTCTATCTGTTTCCGTTTCCTCAACCATAAAGTAGTGATAATAATAGTAAACACTTCTTACGGTCCTTGTGTGCAGGGTTGTTGGGAGGAGGAAATGCTATAATATTTGTAAAATGCTTAGCACAGTTCCTGGCACATAATAGGTGCTTAATAGATTCTTTCTGTCTTCCTTCCTCCCTTCCTCCCATCTGGATTATGGACCATATGTCTTATACCCAAGGGTCATCCGAACTAGTCTTAGAGAAGCTGATCACTGTAGGATGTCCGTTGTTACGCATTTTATCAACAACTCACGAAGATGGTTGACCAGGGCACATAGAGTACTGGGATCTGTAGTTGAAGTGGTACCCACACCAATGAAACCTCATAATCTTTGAGTATCACAGAAAGAGGCAGAGGTAACAGTCATAGCCCAAGATTTTAGAACAGTGTGCCTAGGTCAGCCTGTGATGGTAAAATTAAAAGGAGTCTCTCTTCCTCACTGAAAGAGACTGAATGATGAATGCTCAAAGTTGACAGGAAAAAAAGGTAGGCTAGGTAACTGTGGGTGATACAAAGTAAATGCCAATAAGCAGCTAGATAATTATTGGGTATATTGAAAAGGATATTTAATTGGTGGTATCTAGGTATTTACTAGAAGCAGCTAGATGGCTCAGTGGATAGAGCACTGTGCCTGGAGTCAAGAAGACCTGAATTCAAATCTGACCTCATACACTTACAAGCTGTGTGACCCTGGGCAAGTCACTCAACACTGTTTGCCTTAATTCACTGGAGAAGGAAATGAGAAGCCGCTTGAGTATCTTTGCTGACAAAACCCCATGGATTGAATTGGTGTGCAATGGTCCCTGGGGTCATAAAGAGTTGGACACAACTGAATGGACAAGTGTTTACTATTTTTAGTCTTGCTATAAGTAAAAAGTATAGAGTAGATAAAACTGTGTTGTCATGTTATATGCAGGTAGTCTTTGTAGAGGATGTGCTTGTAAGTAGATCACAAGTTATACTTTTGCTTCTCTGAGAAATCTACACCTAAATAATGTGAATTTGGTCGTGTTGAGACATTTTTCAGCTGTGTCTCACTCTTCATAAACTCTTTTGGAGTTTTCTTGGCAAAGATGCTGGAATGGTTTGCCATTTCCTTCTCCAGATCATTTTACCGATGGGAAACTGAGGCAAACAGTGTTAAGTGACTTGCCCAGGGTCACACAATTAGTAAGTGTTTGAAGCTGGATTTGAATTCAGGAAGATGAGTTTTCCTGACTCCAGGACTGTCATGCTATCCACTGTGCCATCCAGCTTCCCTATCACTAATGTGAATTAGTGGCTCACTAATCACTGGGCCTATGCACCATTAGCTTGGTGGCAGCTACTTAAACTTATCTGTTCCGGTAAATGTTTAACAACTGACTGAAAAAAAATGTTCTTATGACATACTTTTAAGTTGAAACTGCATCATTAACATCTTTCTCCATAACTTTTTAAAGTCTAGAAAGCAACAACACAATAAATCAAGCTTCAATTTCAAGCATTTATGTATTTCCAAGGTATAAATGCTTACACTAAAAATTTAACAATTGGCTCCCATAAACCAGTGAAAGCTGGATCCAGCCTTCCCTCTGATAGAAGAACCTTTCAAGTGACCAGGATATCACATTATATCCATGGTAAAGGTCATGATGTCTTCCCTTTTCCTCTTTCCTTGCAATTCATAAGGGATGAATCCAGGCTAGGGTTCAGGAAAGTTTATCAGATCAGCTCTATGACAGTGACCATCTGTTTTCAAAAGTATTTTAGATCTGTGATGGTAGTAGGTTTCTGCCAAATGGTTAAAAGGCATTTTGGATTATTTCAAATTTACATGAAATATCATAGCTGGTTTTTAAGGAGTATTATATTGTCTGAGGAGGGTAAAGTCTTATCATGTATAGGTATCATTAATATAGTTGTGATTCTAGATATACGCAGTCTAAAAGACATAGTATAAAAGGGTTTTGGACAAAAGTATCTTATTTGTCCACCTTCTGCCACCCCAACTTCTCTCTATCTCTCTTGCTTATGCCTGGCTCAGAACCTGATGTTGATTTCTCTTATTTGATTTCTGTCTTTCTTTTTTTTGCCCCATTTAGGATGATTCCTCCATGTTCTTCCAATTTGGCCCATCAATTGAACAGCAAGCTTCTGTAATGCTCAACATCATGGAGGAGTATGACTGGTACATCTTTTCTATTGTCACCACCTACTTCCCTGGATACCAAGACTTTGTCAACAAAGTCCGCAGCACCATTGAAAACAGCTTCGTGGGTTGGGAGCTAGAGGAGGTCCTCCTGCTTGACATGTCCTTAGATGATGGGGATTCCAAGATACAGAACCAGCTGAAGAAGCTTCAAAGCCCTATCATTCTTCTTTACTGCACTAAGGAAGAAGCTACCTATATCTTTGAAGTGGCTAACTCTGTAGGGCTAACTGGATATGGCTATACGTGGATTGTGCCTAGCCTGGTGGCAGGGGATACAGATACCGTGCCCTCAGAGTTCCCCACTGGGCTCATCTCTGTGTCATATGATGAGTGGGATTATGGCCTTCCTGCCAGGGTGAGGGATGGGATCGCCATAATCACCACAGCCGCTTCTGACATGCTATCTGAACATAGCTTCATCCCTGAGCCTAAGAGCAGCTGTTACAACACCCATGAGAAAAGGATCTACCAATCCAATATGCTAAATAGGTAAGAGTGTGAAGCAAGATGAAATCAGAGGGTGGAGGAAGGGCTGGGTTTCAAATATGTGAATTGAATGGTGTAGAATTTCAGCAACAGTGTGAAATGCAGGACAAGGTAGCAGTGGGTTGGAGGCTGGTGACTGGGCTGAGGGCCTAGAACAATGAATGGTGGGGGTGATTCTGATCCAAATTGTGCTTCTTTGTGTTTCTGTTCCAAGTGTCCTTGGTTGTTGGTGTAGCAGTATACCCCAAGTAGGAGGAGACGAGAGAAGGCCAATCCACTGTTTCCTCTGGAATGCCACCTATGATGGGTGAATGGTGAGCAGGTGATACCTAGGTCTGTGGGCATGCCAACAGTATTCTCCCCTCACAAACTGGGCTGGATTATATTGGGATTCCAGTATTTCCCCAACTGAAGCAGGCCACAGTCGGAGCAGCCTGTTTGGTTGCTTCTGGCAGCTGGGTCCCCTGCTTTCATTATAGCAAGGCAAGTCCTGAATATGGTCACTTTCACCTGGTATCAGCTCCTACAATGGAGAAAACAAACAAACTGCAGTGACCCTGTATTGGGAGTACTGTGTGGTATGATAGAGGGTATACTCTTCAAAGGTAAGACATCATGCAGGTTGTGTTGTTTTGGGTCCTTGCTGTCCTGCTGGGCTCCATCATTTCTGCTCATTCACCCCATGCAAATGGGCTATAATTTTGGCCCACAATTCAGTGCTTATCCTAGAATATTGGCATAGTCAGTGATAAGTTTCCATAACACATGCTATCTGTACCTCATGTCAGACTCTTCCCCCATCATTGGATGTCTAGGTTGGGATAATTCATCGTGGTACCCTTTGTGACTGTGAGCTATCCTATCTGATACCTCCTTGCAATCTAGAGCTATCATATTTAGCTATGATTTCCATTATGACATAATTCTGTTTCTTAAAAATTCCTATAAATTTTGTTCTGGGTTCCCTTTTCTTCTCTCAATCTGGGTTCAGGATATTTCACACACACACATATGAAAAAATGGTTTCTTATTAAATATAAGTGAATAATCCTGTAGGAAACTGCGAAGTAGAAGTTACCAAATAACATAAAGCAATCATATGAATATTATCTTAAAGCCTACAGATATGGTGAGACTGTTTCTATCCTAAAACTTCTGAGTATAGAAATCAAAGTCTTCAGACACCTTGCTTTTCTCTTATGTTTCACAAGCCCCCTATTATGGGCTTGTTCTCCCCAACTCTCACTTCCATTGGTGGGACAGCTCCACAGAGGGCTCTCCTCTCAAGGTATGAAGGGTAACCTTTGAGAGGGTGGTGTTTCTAATACTATCTAATAGTATTTCTAATACTATCTAATATTATTCTAATACTATCTAATACTATCATTCACAAGTACCCAATCCCAAGTAGGTGCTCCTAATTATTAATCAACCAGCTGGCATCAGTTGGCTTCCACAACGGGATATTTAATCAGAAGGAATATATCAAGGGTAGAAGTACAAAAGTTTCCTCCCATCCCCAACTGGAAGCACACTCTCCCTTGGGAAATTGGGTGGTATAAAAAACATTTTCCCCTGCCTCAACCCTGTGCACACTCTCCATCCTATTTGTACAGGGTGTCCCGTTCTTACTGAAGTTTTAAACTTGAATTTAACTATTAAAATGTGAAGTTTCACTAAGAACTTTGGGACACCCTGTGTATCCAAAAGGATCATGGAGAGAAAAGTCTCAAATTTGAAGCACAGAGGTACCAAGAGATATATGTAGGGAATGTACATATGTGATTAGGGTGACCCTTAACCTCAGAGTTCTTTAGTTATTTTCTCTCTTCTGTAAGAGTCCTCACTAAGTTCACTTCTGGGTGTTCCATAGCTGATGGAAAAGTCATTCCCTTGCTTGCAGGACATGGTGCTTTGACTTCTGGGTTGGTTCCATCCTAGCCTGGGTCAAGCAGTTAGCTCTTCAGGCCTGGCTCCTCAGTGGATTCAGCTACTGTGCCTACTGGCACAGATTCTGCTACTAATTCTGATTGCTGGATCTCTGATGGCTCCTCTGACCTTTCAAAGATCATGAGGTTATAACCTGGTCTCTGGACCATTCATCCAAGATCAAGAAAGAACAAACCCAGGAGACAAAAGAAGCAGAGACATCATGCCTTTGCAGACACCTGGCAGCTGAGCAGGGAGATTAGGCAGCTGTACCTGCTGCCACTCACACTGTCTGCCCCCCTACCAGAGGCCAACAGCCTACCTAGCCACATTGGTACTCTAATCTTTCTGGGGTCAGGGTATTGTGACTAATACTCTTTTAAATGACAGACCAAAAAGCCAAGAAAGATAGCTATAGTGAAAACATGCTGAAGATAAAACTGCTGCAAACAACTGGACTATAAGCATGCCTTTCTTCACTAATGGCCTATAGTAGTAGCAGGGTCAGGAAGGTCCTTCACTCTTCAGACTGTGGTATCTGGGGGCTACTTAGAATGAACCTCTCATGGATCAGGTGACATCAGGGTCAATGTTGGGAAAGAGACCTCTCCTTCATGCTAAAAATATTAGGAGCTTTGTTGGCACATCTTTACAAGCTTTATCTAATGGCACATTGTTACATCTTTATCAGGTCCACTGATAGTTGATCAAACCATGTTTATTTCCTACATTGTTTTTGGGGAAATCTTCATAGCAAGTGGAATTAAATGAAATGTCATTGGTTTTATATCTATTCCAAATCCAAGACAGTGGTGAGTACTCAAAGGGATTGGCTTCTTTTGTTATTCAAGGAAGATTAAAGATTAAAAAATGAGGGATACTTCATAATCTAAGAGTACCTTTAAAGTTGTATTGTTTCCATCTTTTGTGACCAAGGAACAACATGTTATGTCAACCTAGAATCCTTATGAGTTGAATTTGTTCCTTAAGCCTCTACAGCAGTACCAGCTAGACTTAGTGAACATTTTACCAGATGTACTCTGTCTGTACTGGTTATAGAAAAGCCTGAATGCCTCTCTTGGTGTTGGTAAAAGTGGCATATTTGTTCATGTCCTTTTAGTAAATATGGTACAAAAATGCACCATTGCCCCAGTCGTGCTGAGTCTTTGACTCCCCATTGAGAATATAATTTGATTGAACATAAGAAGGGATTTTTTATTCCCTCTATCTCCATGTGAAAGTTTTTATTAGAACCTGAGGGTGGTCTGAAAGAACCTTTAAATCAGATAATATAAAACCGTTTTGGAAATGATTAGGTCAAATGTCCAGAATCATCTTTATCCCCTTAAGCTAGGGGAGAATTATTAGCTGTTAGTAGGTATGTTGTCTATATTTTCACTTTATCACTTTCTCAGGGACCAGTTAATGATTATTTTCTCCTCTAGTGTGTTCTCTAATGCTGTGTATAAGTCTATTTATGTCACTCAGATGATGGAGCATCTTGTAGTTACTTCAGGACTCTATTTTTGGTTCAGGGGTCCAATCTTTCTACTTTTTCTATATCTCACCCTTTGAAATTAGCAGAAAGGGAAGATGCTATTTAAGATATGTGATTCTTTATTTGACATGTTTCATGTGTTTTTGTGTTGATTATTTTCTGACTCCCTAGTATCCTAGATTAATAACAGCATTATACTTGTTAGCTGGGCAGCTAAGTGGCACTTTGAATCAGGAAGTCTTAAGTTTGAATCTTGTCTCAGCCAGGATGGTGTGATACTGGGCAAGTCACTTAACCTTCCTGTGCCTCGATTTTCTCATCTGTAGGATGGAGATAATAATAGCATATGCCTTTTAGGGTTTTTGTGAGAATCAAATGAGATAACGTGTAAAGAACTTTACAAACCTTAAAGCACTATATTGATGCTAGTTATTATTATTATTATTATTATTATTATTATTATTATTATTATTATTATTACTACTACTACTACTGTATTTAAAACTATCTGCCACTCTTATCTTGTGAGGCTTTACTCAGCCCCCCACCCAATTCTTCACTTTTCACTTACTTTTCAAGATCATATTATCTGACTTTGAATCTCATCATTCAACTCAATCTCCTTTGCTGGAGAATTAGCCACTCTGTCCCCTCACCATGGCTATCCCCAGGCTATGTCCTAGCACTAGACCTTCTTTTCCTCTCTTTCTCCATGAAACTCCATTTTTGTTGATGAACCTGTCAGCTCCTAGGATTCAGTTACCTTCACTATGCAGGTGATTAAACAATTGTCTCTTTCCTGAGCTCTAGTCTCACATTACAAGTGGTCTATTGGACATCTCCAGCTAAGTATATTAGAATCATAGCAAATTCATTGTACCCAAAATGTAAATCACTATCCCCTGAAACCTATCCTGCTTTCATACTTCCTTATCTATTTATTTTTGGGTGAGGCAACTGGGGTTAAGTGACTTACCCAGGGTTACACAGCTAAGTGTCTGAGGCTGGATTTGAACTCAGGTACTCCTGACTCCAAGGCTGGTGCTCTATCCACTATACCACCTAGCTTCCCCTTTCCTTATTTATTTTGAGGACATCTCATTATTCTAATCATCCAGGGTTGCAACCCCAAAGTATTCCTATATTCCTCCTTCTCCATCTCTCTCAACAGAAAATTAAAAAAAAAATTTTTTAAGAGCTACAAGAAAAAGCTATATTTGTCCTCAGTTCTAAAAAATATCAGGACCTACACCAAGGAGCAAGAAGTGACTTCATTCTGTATAAAAGATGATACTCAATTTAATCAGTATTAAACAAAAAAGGTTCAAAATGTGTCACTTTCTTGCTAAACAAGACTCACCCTGCAGCTGCTTACAATGATAGCTCAGGTTTCTACCCCGCTTTTGCTCCAATTTGATCCTCACAACAACCATGTGACATAGGTGAATCTAGTGAAGTAACTTGCATAGCATCACTCATCTGCCAAGTGTCAGAGATGACATTAATCATTCAGGGTTTATGCTAGGAGCTGGATTCAAACCCCAGTCTTCCAACTTCCAAGTCCAGTGTTTGATACACTATGCCCCAGTGCCTGCACAATAGTAAGAATGGCCAGCAGAAGACCAAGTGTATCCACAAGTCATGGTGTAGGTTGGTAAAAAGGGGGATTTGTAGCTCAGCTACTCCCACAAGAAAAAAAAAAGTCTTGGTCGTAAGTCCATAAGATGAATTAAATCAGTGTGTCTTTGTGGTATACATATTTCTCAATGTCAGCTTGTGAAACACAACAATTGCCAAAAGGGTCCACCTTCCTGCAGCCCTGCGTGGACTTGGCTGCCATGCCTAAACCCAAAGGTACATCTGCCAAGGAGTACACCACCAATCCCTGATACTGATTAGTATTTTCTGTGCTTCAGCCCAGGCCAGACTTTAACACATGGTTCCCATGCAAGAATGACTGCTCTGCTCCAGGTTTCACCCATACATTATGCTTTGCATATGGTGCCGGGTAATCCAGGGCAGTGATGTGCAATCTGAACTTCTGGGTCTTAGTGAGCTTCCCAAAGCAGGTCCCCAGAGACACTAAGTTTTTCCCAGGTGATATTTACTTCCAGCTTAAGAATCTTCTCACTTACACAGTAGACTCTGTCTTTATGGAGGCAGAAACAGTAGGTGCTATCAGGTCGGTCCACAAGCAATTGAATGTTTTCTCTAATATATTTTGATATCTTCTGGAACAAGGTGCTGGTCTCCTGTTTGGTCAGGGGCCACATTTCACAGTGAAGCAAATGCAGATCTCTAGACTGCTCTAGACAGAAGTATTTTTTTTTTAATTTTCAAGTAATAAGTATTTTTTTTAATACTCTGTCCCTCCTACTACTACTTATACCACTGAGGAAATTTTGTTAAAAAAATAAAATAAATCCCTCAATACATTTCTACATACTCTGTGAAAACAAATTCCCACATTAATCATGTATGAAAATGCATATCTCTCTGCATTCTAAGTTCATCACTTTTCTGCAAGGAGGTAATTGGCATGTTTCATCTTCATTCTTTTGGACTTGTGATTAATGGTTATGTTGATCAGAGAGATCTGTAACTTTCAGTTGTTTTCTCTCAACAATGTGGTAATCACTATATTAAATTTTCTCTTACTTTTGCTCATTTTACTCTCCATCAGTTCAATGCGGATGGCTCCAAAGAGGAGAATGAGGCAGGTGACTTTGCACAGCCATCTAACTCACTTCCAAGTCAAGACATCACCTTCATGATATCATTGTTCTTCTTTGAGAATGAAGTACAAACAATAACAACAACAAATATCTTTCCAGTTTCTTTTGGGAAAGTGGAAATCAGTTTCATTTTATAATTTTTATGGCAGAATAATAGACCGTTGTACTCATATAGATAACTAAAAATGCTTTGCAAGCCTTAAATCACTATATAAATGCTATTATTAATAGCATTTTATTTATTTAGCACTTCTAGCATTATTATTTGTTTAGCCATTCCATAATATGAAAATATTCCCTTAGTTTCAAGTTTTGGGCTGCTAACATGAGAGCTACTATAAATATTTTGTACATATGGGTTGTTTTATCTTTCTTTGATTTCTATGGGCATAGGTCTAGTAGTGATATAGCTGGGTCAAAAGGTATGCAAAGTTTAACTTTATGGGCATAGTTCCAAATTGTTTTCTAGGTTTATATTCATTGTTGCCAAGTCTTGTTAAAACTGTCTCCACAATAGCTCTCACAGTCTCTACCTCTTTACTCGTATGGCTATCACCCTAATTCAAGCCCTCATTGCCTCTCCCCTGAATTATTGTACAATAGACTCCTAATCTCTCTGCTTCCATTCTCTTTCCTCTCCAATCTTTTCTCCACACCAACTGTTCTCAAAGCACAAGTCTGACCATGTCACTCCCTCTTCAGTGGCTCCCAATTGGCTCTAGGGTTAAAACAAAATAAAACAAAACAAACAAACAAGCAAATAAAATTAGCTTGGCATTTAAAGTTCCCTTGCAATCTGACTCCAGCTTACCCTTCCAGGTTTATTGCACATTACTCCCTTCATCACAATCTACATTTTAGCTAAACTGGATTGCTTATTTTAGCCAAAATCAGAACTCCTCTGCATCCCTCTCCCCTATACCTGCAATGTACTGTTCGTCTGCCTTTGTCTCTTAGCATTCCTCAAGCTTTAACTTATGTGCTGTCTCCTAGAAGAGACTTTTCTAGATTTTCTTGATTCTCCCAGTGGTTAGTACTCTCACCTTTTTCCTTAAACTTATTTCACATATACTTGGCTGTTTGTGTGTTATTTCTACCACCAAGTACTACCCACTCACCCTCTCCCAGTAAAATGTAACCATGTAACCTTGTTGAGAGCAGGTAATGTTTTGGGTTTCCTCTCTGTATCTTGAATACACACACACACACACACACATACACACACACACACACACACACACACACACGAAGGCCTGTTGGATTGTGTTGTATTGGATTGGCCAGAATCTTCCCATTACTTTGGCCTTTGGGCAATAGGGAGTATACCTTTTGTCTAATTGATGGGACAAAAGGAGTTTTGTTAAGGTCTTATTTAAACAGCTACCATGAAAATAAGGCCTCTAAAATCTTGAGGCAGCTCTCCTCTTCTTAGAACTCCTCAAACTGGGATTGCTCCCATGGGAGGCCTGTTTGACTTTGCTTGGCCTGGAAAATGCTGAAAGGTGTAAAATAAATAAGGGATTGAGTCAATTAGTTCTCAGACAGTGTAGGCAAGAGCTACTTGGCCATTACCCATTTCACAGTTATTATTAAATGTTTATTGAGTACTAGGTATATGCAAGACTGTGTGCTACAGGTAAACCTCATTTTACATAATAGATGTGTTACATATGAGTGAATAGGAACATTGCATGTCTTTTTTATGAATTGATCATATTTCAAGTGCACCAAGGTAGCTCGCTATTTAAGGAACCCGATGCTGAATCCTTTGTCTATCCTGATAATCACCATACTCTAACCTCTTCAATTTATCTGTTGTGAAAATCTAACTTTTCACATATTGTGCTTAATGTTTGCTAAATGGAATGGAAGAGCATACAAAAATCAAGAGAAATAAAAGAATGTAGTAAACCACCAGAAAGAGAGGGAGGCAACAAGGTAATAATTGAAAGAAAAGAAGAAAAAAAGCCTCTTTGAAAACTCAGTACTTGGTTATTTACAATTATTTTAAGACCTTCTTAGTCTTTATTTCTCTCCCATTTCCCATATTATGATGGTGTTGACATATTAAATGGTAGTTATTTCAGTAAAGTTCAGTTACTTTTCTTTTAAACTATATAGGTATTCTCAAATATACAATGTTTCCAAAAGTAACTGGTTTTTCCTTTACAATAATATATAATTCTTTAGCCCATTTCTAGATTTCTAAATTTGCCTGCAGGGTATGGAGAAGGGAGCCTTACATCCCTTGAAGAAATTTGGTGTTGGGTGGAATATTAAGTGTGTCTGTGTGTATGTGCATGTATGTGCACTGGTAGAAAAATGATGTGGAACACTTTTTAAAAAAAGAAAAACATAGTTATGACAATAAAGAGATAAAAGAAAATGAATGGTCAGAGTAGGCTGGCTGCCATGCTGTATGTATGGATCAGGAGGTCTAGGAATGGCTTCAGTAGAGAAGGGATATGAGTTGACAGAAGAAAAAGAGAAGGGAGATTGAAGCAAAGGCAGGAGAAGCAGCTCCAGCATCAATCTAGAAAGAAAATGACCTAGAGATAGATACATAGAGAAATCTCACTTTGCTTAATATACAAGTTAGATCTTAAAGAAGCTCTGATGAACCTTAGCACTTGTTGGAAGCCCTACCTTATAACAGTTATCTTTGTGAGTCCAAATCTGGCCTCAGACACTTACTAGCTGTGTGACTCTGGTCAAGTCACTTAACCCTATTTGTCTCAATTCCTCATCTTAAAATGAGCTGGAGAAGGAAATGGCAAACCATTCCAGTATCTTTGCCAAGAAAACCCCAAATGGGGTCACAAAGTGTCAAATACAATTAAAAACAACTGAACAAAAAATAAGTTTGAGGTGTATGGGACGAATAGGTAAAGGTGACAAATAAATGATAAATAAATCACAAAGGTGATAAATAGCAGACAGTGACAAAGGTAGGATTAGGAAAGAGATGACATCTGTAAATATAGATTTGAGAGCCACGTCCATAGAAATAATATCACTACTTTTAGGAAGTTTTGAGATCATGAAGAGGGGAAGGGACAGGAGAGATGAAAATCCAGGGAAGAGCCCTGAGACACACTCATGCTTAGGAAGCAGGACATGAAAGAAGGAAAGAAGATGGAAATGGATCCAAAGACAGGTAGGAAGAAAATCATGAAAACTCAAGAAAGAAAGAGTAACCAGGAGTCCAATAGGCTAAGGAGGCCAGGAAGGATAAGGCAAGTGTTCACCCAAATAATAATTAAGTACCTACTGTGTGCTGCTGATTATGCAAGGTACTGAGGATACAAAGAGAAAAAAGAAATACCTTCATCCTCAAGGAACTTACTTTCTAATGGGGGTGACAACTTGTATATATCTATTGAAACTGGTATTACATAAGTATATGCAAAATAAATGTTTAAAGCAACATAATTTTGGAGGGAAGCACTAACATTTGGGGAGATCAGGAAAGACCCACTATAGCTGGGTGTGATGGTATATACCTCAAACCCCAGCTACAGGGGAAGCTGAGGCTGATGGATCTTCAGCTAGAGATCTCTAAATTGCAGTGGACTATGCCAATTGGGTGTTTCCACTAAGTTCAGCATCAGTTAGATTAGCTTCTGGGAACAAGAGGCCACCAGTTTGCCTTAAAAAGGGGCAAATCAGTCCAGGTCAGAAAAGGAGAAAGTAAAATGAGTAGGGGGATCTGATGCATGAGTGGCATCTGCCCATGCAATCTAGGTGAGATGACACACTGTCTTTGAAAAGAAAAGATGGTGGTGTGGGCCCTGTAGAAGGTGGCATTTGTCTGGAGCTTTGATGGAAAATAGGGACTTTAAAAGGCGTAGTTGAGAAGGTAGTGCTCTCAAGTCATGGAGAACAACAGCCTATATAAAAGTATAAAATGAGACATGGAGCGTCACGTGTAAGAAACAGAAAGCCAATTTGTCTAGATCAAAGAGTTCATGAAGAAGAGTAGGAAATTGGGATATAAAGTGCCTTAAATGCCAAAAAGGGGAGTTTGTCTTGGACCCTAAAGGTTATAGGGAGCCACTGGAGTTAACTAAGTGGTAGGATGGTGTGGTCAGATCTGTGCTTTAGGGAAAAAAAAACAAAGGCGTTGGATTTGGCAAGTAAAAGATTGTTGGTAAATGTATAGAGAATGGTTTCAGATGAGTAATGAGATTGAAAATCAAATTGCAATGGAAGTGAGGAAGCAGATGCATAGAGACAGAGTAGTAAGTGTGAAAGAGAGCTGGCCCTGAACCTAGGTTCAAATCTTGTTTCTTTCATTTACTAGTAACCTGTGTGGTCCAGGGAGAAAGAAAAAGAAAGAAAGAAAGAAAGAAAGAAAGAAAGAAAGAAAGAAAGAAAGAAAGAAAGAAAGAAAGAAAGAAAAAGAAAAGAAAGAAAGAGAAAGAAAGAGAAGAAAGAAGAAAGGAAGGAAGAAAGGAAGAAAGAAAGAAAGAAAGAAAGAAAGAAAGAAAGAAAGAAAGAAAGAAAGAAAGAAAGAAAGAAAGAAAGGAAGAAAGAAAGAAAGAAAGAAAGAAAGAAAGAGAAAGAGAGAAAGAAAGAGAAAAGAGAGAAAGGAAGGAAGGAAGGAAGAAAGAGCGAAAGGAAGGAAGGAAGGAAGAGAGAAAGGAAGGAAGGAAGGAAGGAAGGAAAGAAGAAAGGCTGAAGGAGAGAGGGAAGAAGGAAGGGAGGGAGAGAAGGAAGCAAAAAGAGGATAAAATGCCATTTATTAAGCTCTTACTATTTGCCAAAGTGCTAAATGCTAGAATGCAAATGAAAAGAAAACACAGCCCTTGCCTTCAAGGAGCCTACATTCTAATGAAAGAGGAAAAAAAAATACAGTAGAATGGTGACCAAGGAAGAGCATTTTGTTCTCAAAATTTACCCAGATGATGAGTGGGGCCAAAGTGGAGTAGATTGACACATCCTAGCCAAGAACAATGACAGAATTGATCTGACCATGATTCATGAACTGGGGGTGATGGGTAGTTGGGGGGAGGGGGAAAGAAAAGGGTATAATTTAAACTGGTCAGTTAGATAGGAGGGGATGAAGTGAAGCATAGTGTCTGAGACTGTCCTGAGGTAGTGGTCCAGGAAAGGCAGTCATCAATCAGGAGAGTTGAACTCCATGGAGAAAATTCCTTTAATCTAGGACATGGTCTCTGATTTCTCTGAACCTCAATTTCCTCATCAATAAAATAAGGAAGATGTACTAGGTGGGCTCTAAGGACCCTTCTCTACATCAAAATCTGTGATCTTGTAAATGTAAGGGCATCTTTTTTTTTTGGCTAGGTAATGGAATTAAGTGACTTGCCCAGGGTCACACAGCTAGTAAGTTTCAAGTGTCTGAGGCCATATTTGAACTCAGGTCCTCCTGATTCCAGGGCCTGCACCACCTAGGTACCAGCTAGGAGACATTTTCTAGAGTTCAACTATGAAAAGGTGGAGAGATATGGGATGATAGCTTGAGGGGGCATAGTAGGGTTAAGTGAAGAACTTTCTTTTTAAGATAGGGAGATTTGGGTATATTTGTAGGCAGTAGGTAAGGAGCTAGTGGATACAGAGAGATTGAATGAGAGAAGGATTATTGGAAGGACCTCATCCTGGGAAAAAAGGGAAGGGATGGGAATAAGGGTTTTGGCAAGGAGAAGGGCTACCTCTTCTTCAAGGATTGAGAAAAAAATATAAGTAGTAAGTGGTGTGGAGGCAATCTGAAGTGTAGAATTGGGGAAAAGAGGTAGCTTTAGTAGATGTCCTTAATTGGGTGGGAGTCTTATAGAATCTGTTTTTTTTCCCCCATTCCAAGATAAAGGCTAGGCAGCTAGGTGGCACAGTGGATAGAGTGCTGGGACTGAAGTCAGGAAGACTCATCTTCCTGAGTTCAAATCTGACCTGAGACATTTACTAGCTGTGTGACCGTCAAAAAGACACAACCTTGTTTGCCTCAATTTCTCATCTGTAAGGTGAGTTGGAGAAGGAAATGGCAAATTATTCCAGTATCTTTGCAAGAAAACCCCAAATGGGATCACAAAGAGTTCGACATGATTGAATAACAAAAAAGATAAAGGCTAGATTGAGTGGGAGGAGGGAAGTCAAAGAATGAATTTGTCATTAATCTTTTTTTAAAATTCTGATTATATTGGGCCTATGTAGTCTGCTTAAGTAGATAATAACTTCCTTTCTGGCAGGGATTATGTCTTACAGTGCTATAACATAGTAACCTGAACACCACTGGTGGTGAATAGGGACTGGACCTATGATTTTATTGGTATGGGAAACCCTAAGTGAGAAAAATTCTAATGCAGATCAGTACCTTTTCTGAAACCTATATTAAAAGAGTTTGCTGTTTTAATATAATATTTTATTGTTATATATAATATATAATATAATAATTTGATAATATTAAATATATGTTTTAATAATAATTGACATTTATATAGCACTTTAAGGTTTACAAAGCACTTTATATAAATTATTTAATTTGATTTTCACAAGAACCCTTAATTAAGTGGTATTCCTTATTATCCTATTTTTAATATGAGAAAATAGTCTTAGTGATTTACTTAGAGTCCTCCACTGGTAAGTATCTGAGGTGGATTCAAAGGCAGATCTTCCTCACTGCATATCCAGAATATGACCTACTTACTATATAATACTCCCTCTCACAATTTCTAAGTCAATAATATGATAGTAACCTCCACCTGAGAAGAATTCTCCAGTGTAATGTCAGGGCTTGACATGGCTGGTAGAATTTTTTTTTAAAACTTAGAAGAACTGGCATTCAAACAATTTGACTCTAAGAATCAGTTTTTAGGTGGTAATGAATCATTGTCACAAAGAAAGCAACTTGACTATGTTTTGGAAAAAGGAAAGGGCGAGGAATTGGTAGTTGGTAATGAACAACTTCCATTTAGCTTTTCAGAACTTTGGAGCTGAAATTTTGTTTATGGCTCATTCTTTTCCTGGAGAGACTGGTGGGGTTGGCTTGCCTTAGTTAGTGCCAGGTCCTCTAGCTGTGCAGGCTGGTCACACACAGAGTAACTGCTGCTGACAGATTAGAGATCCCTGCTGCTGAAATCTGTTCACTTTTGTCCAGCTTCCAGCAGCAGCAGGCTGGGAGCTGTTCACCCACCTCCCTTATTGCTCATACTTTCTCTTTCCTTTATTTCCTCCCTCCAACCCTTCCTTCCTTCCTTCCTTCCTTCTCCTTCCTTCCTTCCTTCCTTCCTTCCTTCCTTCCTTCCTTCCTTCCTTCCTCCCTCCCTCCCTCCTCTCCTCCCTCCCTCCCTCTCTCCCTTCCTTCCTTCCTTCCTTCCTTCCTTCCTTCCTTCCTTCCTTCCTTCCTTCCTTCCTTCCTTCCTTCCTTCCTTCCTTTCCTCCCCTTAATTTTTAGCTCTGTGCCTCTCCTCTCTTTAGGCATTTCTTATTCAATCTGAATCACACAATTTCAGTTCTTAAGAAACACTTTTCTTTCCTTTATTACTATCTGTTACCATTAGAGGTATATTGTAGCTACAGTGCTTACAAGTAATGTATGTATAAGAGGAGACCGTGCTTTTGAAAGGTCTCAAATAAACAATCTGAAAAAAAATTAAATTCTCTGTCCTTCTAATTGAGTCAATTACTTGAAAGAGTGTTATGCTTTTCATAGAATTAGGAGAATGAACAAATTGGAGCTAGGTCTGATAAACTTTAACTTGATCAAAAAAGCATCTATCTCCTGTTTGTTATTTCTTGGTTTTGCTGGCTGTCTCATTTAATAATAGCATGTCTATCTATGTAACAAAGGACATAGAATTAGTTTCCAAATACCTTTAAATTCTTTTAAATCTTTTAAATTCCTAAGTAAGTTCCTTTTCAAAGTAGGACACTTCCCTGGCCATTTTTTGTCTCCAGAAGCCATGACACAAAACTCACAGTGATTCTTTTCAAACTCCTGATAGGGTCCAGGGATGCTTGACTTGGAGTCACAAGACATGTGTTCCATTCTGGATCTGCTCCTAATGAGCTGCCATTTAATGAATGTCATTTAACCTCTCTGTGCCTGAGCTTATGTACCTCAAGGGCTACAGTGAGGAGGTGACTTTGTAAACTCTAAAGCACTGTAGAAAATGAGCCATCGTTATTGCTCTTCTAATTATTTGGTGTCTGATAATAGCCTAGTGACCAAAGACTTTAGGTTATTCCTTGAATCATATAGAAGACAATACAAATCCTGGTTACAAACCAAGTATCCTTATCCCCCCAGTACCCAATATAAAATCCTCCTTGCTTCTTATAACACCCTCCAGAACCTGACCCCCATCACTCCACCTTTCCCCCCTTTTTACACCCTACGCCCATGTAATCTTTGATCCAGTGATACTAGGCTCTGTGCTTTTCTTCTGCCATGAGAAACTCCACCTCTGAACTCTGAGCATTCATTGGCAGTCTCCTACATTCCACAACTCTCTCTTCCCTTATTGTTACTTCTTAGCTTCCTTGGCTTTCTTTAAGTCTGAGCTGAAGTCTGACCTTCTACAAGTGGCCTTTCCTAATCCCTTTTAATTCTAATGCCTTCTCTCTTTGATTATTTCTCATTTACTTTGTAGGTATATTTTTTTGTAGATAATTGTTTGCACATTGTCTTCCCAATTAGGCTGTAAGTGTCTTCAAAGCAGGAACGGTCTTTTATCTTTCTTTGTATTCCTAGTTTAGCAGGTGCCTGGCACATAGTAGGTACTTGATACATACTTGTTGACTGACTGAAAGAGCAAAATACAGTTAGTATTCGTTACAGGGCACGTAAGTGGAGCAGTGGATAGAGCACTGGGCTTGGAATGAGGAAGACTCATTTTCCTGAGTTCAAACCTGGCCTCAGATACTCACTTAGATGTGTGACCCTAAACTTCTCTCTTAACCCTGTTTGCCTCAGTTTCCTCATCTGTAAAGTCAGCTGGAGAAGGAAATGACAAACCACTACAAAATCTTTGCCAAGAAAACCCCAAATGGGATCATGGAAAGTTGAACACAATTGAAATGACTGAACAACATTCATAGTTACATACCATCAAAACCAGCAAGGGATCCCATATCTTAAACCCTCATTTTGGAAATGAGGAAATTGAGGGCCAGAGAAGTGAAATGAATTGTGTACATTCATAAGTCTAGGAAGCTCAATAAGTGCTGACTGAATCCCTCAGCCGTACCCACACATTTTTTCCTTTTTTTTCCATCTCTTTCCTTAATCCAAAATCCACAGGGGACCTGCTAGTATACAGAATAATAAGATGGCTCATTATTGCACAGATTTGAATATCACAGAAATCTCAGAGTTGGAAAGAACCTCTGAAGCCAGTTTAGCTAATCCATCTCTGAACAAGGGATATAACAGTCAAGGAGGGAGGTAATGAGAGGCAATGTGGTCCAGTAAAAGCAGCTCTGGAGTCACGTGATTTGAGTTCAAATGCTGATTCTACTCTTTACCTACCAATATAGCTTTGAAATCAAGTCACTTTGCATCCCTGGCATTCAGTTTTCTTAATTGTAAAATGATTGTGTTGATCCAAATGAGCTCTAAGGTCCCTTCCAGTGATAGGTTCCATGACCGTATGGCTCTTCAGCCTTTGCTTAAAGACCTTCCATTGTGGGAAGGGGTGTGTGTGGAGAGCTTTACTGTTCAAGGCAAGCCAATCTACTTTTAGATGACTAATTTTTAGGAAATCTGACTTTCTGAGAACTTCTACCCCACAGGAGGGAATTAATGTTCTCTGAAGCAGAATGAGTCTAATCCCTTTTTCACATGAAAGCCTTTCAAATACTATGTGCACCCCCACCCCAACCCCTTCTTTTCTCCAGGCTTTATACATGTTGGTGGTTCCTTCAGCTGCTTTTTATACAACATGACCTGTGGACTTTCACCATCCTGATTGCACTCCTCTGGAAGCTCACCAGCTTATCAGAGCCCTTCCTGAACTGTGGTGTCTGAAACTGGACACAATACTTGAAGTTTAGATTGACCAAGGCAGAGTAGTAACACTTCCCTACTCCTCTGATACTATGTCTCTCTTATACAACTTAAATTTTCAGTAACATTCCTAGGAGCTATCTCACATTGCTGACTGACAGTCACTTTTTAGTCTACTTCTCCTATCTTGGACTGTGACGTTGTTTTTTTTCTTTTTTTTTTTTTAACATTAATGTGAGGCAATATGAACTGGTAGGTGGCACAGTAGATAAAGTTGTGGGCCTAAAGTCAGGAAGACTCATCTTCCCGAGTTCAAATCTGGCCTCAGACACTTACTAGCTAGGTGACCCTAGGGAAGTTACTTAACTCTATTTGCCTTAGTTTTATCATCTGTAATATGAGGTGGAGAAGGAAATGGCAAACCCCTCCAATATCTTTGTGAAGAAAACCCCAATTGGGGTCACAAAGAGTCAGACACCAATTGAAACAACTGAACAACAACAAGTAAGGTAATATATACAGTCCTATTAAATTCCATTTTATTTGACTTTGCCCAGTGTTCTAACCTAAGATTTTTTTTGGAATCCTAAATTTGTCATTCATTTTAGTTATTTCTCCTGGTCTTGTTTCTGCAAATCGCAGGACTTTTCACTAGAGAATCCCTTCCAAGTTAACACTGAACTACATTTTGGGTCTGGCCATATACTAAGTCTTCTTATGTATATTATTATCTATCCCACCTCTGTCCTTCTTTTCATAGGGATAGCTTTGGAGATGTTATCAAATATCTAAGTAAAATATATCTATGAAATTTCACTGTTCTACCCCCTCCCCTCAAAAGGAAATAAGATTGGTTTCATATGACCTGTTCCTGATAAAACCAAAATGGCTTTTGGTGATCATCACTTCTTATTCTAGATGTTCACTAAACATCTCTTTTATAACACACTATGGAATTTTACCAGAATTAAAAATCAAGTTCATTGGCCTTCACCTTTGTGATTCTTCCTTTCCTTTTTCAAAAATTGGGACATTTGAGTCAAATTCCCTTTGTAAAACTTCATGGAGAAATATATATTTATTGTTGAGTCATTCAGTCCTATCCCACTCTTCTTTACCTCATGGACCATAGTATGCTAGGCCATTTTATCCTCTACTACCTCTCAAAATCTATCCAAGCTCATGTCTGATATCTATTGCTTCCATGACACTGTCTATCCATCTCATCCTCCTCCATCCCCTTTTCCTTTTGCCTTTAATCTTTCCCAACATCAGTGTCTTTTCCAATGAGTCCTGTCATCTCATTATATGACCAAAGTATTTAAGCTTCAAATTCAAGCATTTGACCTTCAAGTGAATAGTCTGAACTAATTTAAGTATTGACCATTTTGATCTTGCTGTTCAAAGGACTTTCAATAGTTCCCAGCACCACAATTTAAAAGTGTCAATTCTGCGGTGTTCAGCTTTTCTTATAATCCAACCAACAAAGCCATACATTGCTGCTGGAAAAAAGCAACAACATACCTTTGACTATATGGACCCTTGCTGGCAAGGTGATATCTCTGCTTTTTAGTACGCTGTCCAAATTTACCCTAGCTTTCCTTCCAAGGAGCAAGCATCTTTTAATTTCATGGCTGCAGTCACCATTTGCAGTGATCTTTTAGTCCAAGAATAAAAAAGTCTGACACTATTTCTATTTCTTCTTCCTTTATTTACCAGGAAGTGATGGGACCAGTTACCAAGATCTTCGTTTTTTTTTTATATTAAGCTTCAAGACAGCTTTCACATTCTCCTTACACACACACACACACACACACAAACACATATCCATTGTATACATATATATACACATTATATATGTGTATGTCTCTCTGTCTCTGTCTCTCTCTCTCTCTCTCTCTCTCTCTCTATATATATATATATATATATAATATACATACATACACATAATATATCTTTGGTAGACCTATGGTTTCATTGTTATTGATACTTCACATACCAATGTAAATAATGATTCATCTGTACTATAAATGTTGCAATCAATATGTTGAAGGCATTCCTCTAGTTCAGACATGGAGAACCTGCAACCTCGAGGCCACATGTGGCCCCCTAAGTCCTCAGGTGCAGCCCTTTGACTGAATCCAGACTTCACAGAACAAATTCCCTTAATAAAAGGATTTGTTCTGTAAAACTTGGACTCAGTCAAAAGGCTGCACTTGAGGACCTAGAAGACCACATGTGGCCCCCAGGCCGCAGACTCCCCACCCTTGCTCTAGTTATTTTTATTAGGGAAACCTACTTAGGTTACCTTTTGTCTCTCATTCTCACTATGGACCTGGACCATATACTCTTCCAGTCATAATATTCTCCATGATGCCATTTTGCATCATTTCTTGGCAAGCAAGGCACTAGCATGCTCTAGCTTATTTATATCTGGGGTTCATCTTTCTATAGCTCCTTAGTTATCTGTAATTTCAACACTTCTAGATTGTGGTGCTTCGTGATTTGTAGCTATAATAGCATTACCAAGAGAACACTGAGGTAAAAAAGATGGGCAAAAAATAGCACATCATTAGGCATTTTCAGGTCTTTGAATGCCTTGTGCAGTTTCCCAGATGGGTTCCCCTCTTTCTATTCACTTTGCATACAGTCCATTGTTTGTCTGGTTTTCTGCCTTGCTGCTTATCATAATCTAGATGATGTGTACTGTTTATTCACTTTCCCTTCCCACAGTAAGCAGTTAACTCAGTCTCTTTTTGCATCAATATGTATATTGTTCAGGAGGCTTTGTGATGTTCTAGGGCTCAATGCAATTAATGCTGTGGCATCTGCAAAGTGGAGCATCTGGAGAACTTTGCCACTAACAGAGGATCTTTCTTTTTTCCTGGAAGTTGTGCAGAACAACCTCCACAATACTGGATATCATCATAAGTGAACTATTTCTCCCTATTGATATCTTTATTTAGCAGATTGTTGAATTATAGTCACAATGCATAATTTTAATATATGCATGGAAGACACCTTGTTTAAAGAGAGACTTCAAAAATACATTTTCTTCTATATCCTCAGTTTTTAAAAATTAGAGAACAATGGTCATGTGTCTCCATGCTAATTAAACAGTTGTATATGAACTTGAAGATGTGGCCTACAGTAGAAATACGCACACAAGAGCCTGATTCTTCCCTTCCTGAAAAAGATATTTTCAGTCTGCACAGACCATTCTTATAAAAAATTTAAAGAGATTAGAAAGCAGGCTTATAAGTTAGTATTTGGTAATAAAATTAAAAGAAATAATATGTAGATATAGCATTACACCTCTTTATAACTATTATGTAAGTATATATATGTGTGTGTGTGTGTGTGTGTGTGTGTGTGTGTGTGTGTGTGTGTGTGTGTGCACGGCACCATTATAAAACAGTGAGAAAGTCAGCAAGTTGTATACAACAATAATTATCATTCTACAGTCAAAATATATGTGTGTGTATATGGGTTAACCATATCATTTATCTGAAGGTCACTTAGTCAGTAAGTTTACCTATATTTAACATAGTCAGGATCCAGAAAGGAAGTAAAAATGTCTCTTGAGCAGTCCAAGAAGATGTCATAAAATCTATGCAGCAGAGCTCAGGTTCCTCATTCACTGTAGTTTTCCTCAGACCCTCCCAGGGATTCTAACTTATTCTTCTTGGCATACAATTCTAAGAAACTCAACTAGCTGTTTTTCTAGCCCAGGTAGATTAAAGGCAACAGATTGAAGAAAAAGGTTATTATTACAGGGGAAGGGAGAAAGCCACCAAACAGCACCTAGAAATATTAGTTGACAACTTGACAATGAAGTGAGAGAAAAAACATAAAAAGTAGACATAAAAATTAAAAAAAATAAGAATATTTAGTTTAGGTACAATTAGTCCTTTTTTTTAAAAAAAACAGAACTGTAATTTTCTTAGTTTAGAGAGATTCTGGTGAAGGACTTCTACTAATGCAAATCATCACCTTCTATTCAATTTATAATTTTAGAGAATTGCCAAGAGGTACTTGAAAGGT
Source organism: Phascolarctos cinereus (assembly GCF_003287225.1). NCBI lineage: Eukaryota > Metazoa > Chordata > Mammalia > Diprotodontia > Phascolarctidae > Phascolarctos > Phascolarctos cinereus. The sequence continues at coordinate 187,882,970 of NW_027555514.1, forward strand.
TAAGTGACTTGCCTAGGATTATAGAGGTGGACTCAAGCCTATGGTGTTCAGACTTCAAGGTCTGCTCTCTAGCCATTACTCCACTTTTCATTATTAGCCCTACAGAGATCACTATCCTCTGAAGACACTGTTTTACCATAGCATATTAACAATATTTAATGTGTTTAACAATAATTCTGAGTCATTAAAAAAGTTAAATTTAGTTCAATATATTCTGTTTAAGAAGGCAGGGAAATTTACAGTACATTTTATTAAGAACTCTACTAAATTATTTAAATGATTTTCTATTTTCTAAGAAACAAATACTGTCTCTCCTTGATGGTGGCAGATAAATTAGTCATCATTCTATATTCATATTGTGTACTCATGTATTAATTTATTGTGCCCTTGTGTGTTTTTATGTATACGTGCATATACCATTCGCCTTTATGGAAGGAAGTATTCCTTTATTTAAACCACCATTACAAAGGAATTCCATGTCATTAAGGTTTTTTTTTCAGGCCTTTCTGCTGAACCTAACATAAAAAGGCTAAATTATGTTAGCTGTGGAGTAGCATGATGATTCAGGAAGCATTTTAAAGAACGTTGATTTGGGGTCAGCAGACATGGGTTTGAATTTCAGCTTTGCTCTTACTTGTGTGACCTTGGGCAAATCATTATACCTCTCTGGCACAATTGCCCTTGTCTATAAAATGAGTTGGTTGAACTCATTTCCATATATATATAATATGGAAATGTAACATCTTTTAGTGTCTGCTAAAATGATCATCTTTGGGCTAAATTAAAACCAGACTATCTGTATGGTTCTTCTAAACCTGTGTAACAAACCACGGGTAATCAGTATTTATTGTGTTTATAGTTTGAAGAGATCAGTTCTGGAAGCATACTTTGCCTACGCTATACTTTAGATAAAAATATTCTCTGTTGTCACTGGTCCTTTGGAAAGATTGAATTTTGACTATTTTGTTTTTATCTGGGGTCCATGTTAACTTGCGAACAAGAAAGAAATATAATGGGCATATGGCACAACACCCCAATTTCTCTTTTTATTTGGCCCCAGAAAGGGTATAGGGTCTCTCTGGGTGAAGAGTTTTAGCTTGTTACTTTGAGTTCATTTTTAATGCAATCCAGAATAAAGGAAGTGCCTGAAAAAAAAAAGCAGAAGGGGATGAGGAAATACATATAAGAATCACTGAAAATTCTGTTGAAAAGTTATCACTCACTGTTCTGTAACCCAAACAGATTCCATGTTGCAATGGAATCATTTCTTGGAAAAGTCAACCTGATGATGTTAAGGAGGAAAAAATAATCCACCCAGGTTTGTTATTTTACCAAATCCAGAACCAACTTAATTCATTGATCTAATTGTCTTAAAATTTCTGGCTTCTAAAAATTTCAAAATCCATGAAAGAGCATACATTTTAAAAATCTAATAAAATGTCTCCATTTCTGTCACCACACATACATAGTTTCTATAATTATTGTTGTAAAAGTTTAAAAATAGGAAAAACCCATGTGGCTATGACTCCTATTGCTTATGTAGAGAGCCTTCAGTTCTCTCTGATGTTATTCCAGTTCAAAACGTGGCTTTCACAGGACTTTGACTCACAGAGGCCTCTAGTGGCCATTCCTCTGGGAAAAGCCTCAAGATATTCCTAAAGATTAAAATTCTCACACTTTCTATAACAGCAGGAGCTTTCTTGCCAGTGCCTGTGCAGAGGTCCACATTTAACTCCTTTTGGGCCCAAAGTAATGACTTCCTAGATCTCTAAATGTGTCATCTTCATGTACTGTTTCTCTTATCTTCCTTTCTGTTAGCCCTGGATAATGTCAGTCAATGACGTGATTTTTTTCCCCTTAATGAATCAAGGAAGTAAATATTTATCCAAGAGCTGAGTGCCTGAAAGTAAAGAAAGGAAGGAAGCTTAAAAGTGCTTGCTCTTATGCCAGACAGTCTGCTAAGCCCTTTACAAACTTTATCTCATTTGATCCTCACAATCCTAGGATGTAGGTAATATTAACACCCCATTTTAGAGCTGAGGAAACTGAGGCAGACAGAAGTTGAGTGACTTGTCACCCTGTTGGTGTCTTGGGTTGGATTTGAATTTAGCTCTTCCTAACTCCAGCCCCTTACCTAGGAGCTCTTGCATTGTGCCACTGAACTGCCTCATTCCTTAAAGAGGAAGGGGATAAGTATAAAACAGGAAGAACAGAACAGTAGACACAGCAATGACTTTGAGTCAGAGGACCCATGTTCAAATCTCCCCTCTTCTGTTTATTGTATGTGCAATCTTGAGCAAGTCATTTAGGGTTTTTGGGTCTCCATTTTCTTATCTGTTAATATGAGAGGGGTAAATTGCTTCTGAGGGGCAACTCGGTGGCCCAGTGGATAGAGAATGATGCCTGGAGTCAGGAAGACCTGAGTTCAAATCTGGCCTTGGACACTTACTAGTTGTGTCACCCTGGGCAAGTCATTTAACCCTATTTGCCTCAGTTTCCTCATCTAGTGTCTTTGCCAAGAAAACCCTGAATGGGGTCATGTAGAGTTGGACATGACTGAAATGACTGAATGACAAGAAATTGCTTCTAAGATCCATCCTGCCCAGCTCTAGCTCTCTGATCCTAACTAAAAGACAGATTTTCTTCCCTGCAGCAGTTTGTAATTTCGCAGGGAAGTGAGATTTATATGCATGAAAAAACAGAACAATTCAAGAGGAGTATAAAATCAAATGGTTAATTGTATATTCACAGGTATCAGTGGTAAATGAAATAATTTGGTAATTATAACTTGATTATTATGGTTGGATTGAAATTTTCTTCAGCAAAGGAGCTGCCCACTTTCAAACTTTGCCCACAACATTTCTTATTTATTTAATGCTTTAAAGTTTACAGGGAGCAGCCCCAGAACAGAGTGATGTATCAAAAGTCTCAGCTTTGGAGTAAAGAAGATCTGGGTTCAAGTCATGCTGCCAACACATTGTTGGCAAGTCATCTATCCACTGGGAAGCTTACAGTATATTTTATTAAGAACTCCATCTCTAGGCTAAATTAGGATCAATGTGGTTCTTCTAAACCTGTGTAACGAACAAGGATAATCAATATTTACCATGCTCGTAGTTTGTAGATTCCCCAGACAATGCCCCAAAATGTAAAAATTGCAGAATAATTACAAATGTATATTGGTGGAGGAAATCTTCTTACATGAATTCCCTACATGAAATCACAGGTCCAATTGTTCAGTCATTTCAGTCATATCCAACTTTCTGTGACCCCATTTGGGGTTTTCATAGCAAATATACTGGAATGGTTTGCCATTTCCTTCTGTAGCTCATTTTATGAATGAGGAAAGTGAGGCAAACAGGGTTAAGTGACTTGCCCAGGATCACATAGCTAGTAAGTGTCTGAGGCCAGATTTGAACTCAGGAAGATGAGTCTTCCTGACTCCCTGCCCAGCATCATATCCCCTGTGCCACCAACCCTCCAACAAAAAGTGGGGATGGTTGTAAAATACTTTTTTTTCCCCAACAACTCTATGACGTAGATAGTATCAACTTTATTAACCCTATTTTATAGATTTGGAAATGGGATTGAGATTATTTTATTTCCATAGAGTCACACAGCTAGCATCAGAGTCAGTATTCAAACCCAAGCTTTCTGAGTAAAGACCCAAGTCTGTTTGTACTGTAACCCTCTATCACCAGTTGCAGATACTTCATTCAGCAGCTTGAGAGAGGTTGTAGTGCTCTGATTCCTCATACTTCTGCCTTTAGCCTATTTTTGTCACTATGTTGTTGAGTGCCATTTTTTTTCTCTCCATTATCACATGTCCCAAAAGCCTGGCATGAGCAACCAGGACAAGCAGAGTAGAAACAGCAGTGGCTCTTGAGCCACATGTACAAATCTCACCTCTGGTATTTATTATATGTGTGATCTTGAGCAAGTCACTTAACTTTATTGGGCCTCTATTTTTTTAATTATACCATGAGAGGGGTAGGTTGCTTCTGAGGTCCCTTCCAGCTCTAGCTCTCTGATCCTAAGTAAAAGACACATTTCTTCCCTATAATATTGCAGGGAGGTGAGATTTATGGTCATGAAACAACTGCAGAACAATTTAAAAAGAGTATAAAATCAAGTGATAAATTCCATATTTATGGGTACCAGTGGTATATATAAATGGCATGGATAGCCTTGGCAGCAAACCTAAGAGGCAGGATGCTAGCTTAATGGTTATCTAGCCTAACTTCTTCCTTTTATAGGCAAAGAAGCTGAGGCCCAGAAGGGTGACTTGTTCAACACCTTATAAGAAGTAAATAGCACAACTGGTATTTGTTTCTGCTCTCATTTTTTTTTTCTTGATAGCCAGTCTGAAATTTTATTTGCTCTACAACAATTTGAAGGTTCTGGAAAGTTTAGAATTTTTAAATTCTGATAGTGAAGAATCTCTAGATGTTGCATTTAGAGTCTCCCTGTGACAGTTAATCGCAATTTCTTTGATTATCCCTGCTATCTTTCATTCTGATAGTCTTTATATCTATATGGAATGATGAGTTCCTCTTCTCAAAAACTAAAAAAAAATCACCTGGCAACATAAACATCAAAACAAATTTGAATTTCAAGGGTTAGTTCTTTGTACATGCATTACAAGCACACATGAGTGATCTTGAGAAGCTTTACATTTTGTGTCTGCTGCCCTTGTTGAGAAATTGAAATGCCTTACTAAATTTTGGAAAAATCTGAGTGTCGATGAAATGTTCATTTCTAACACTGGAAAATGATGTTTTTTTGTATTACTACAGTGTTATTACATTTAATGGAATTGCCTTTAAAGTGTTTCAGAGTGAAAAGAATGATGATGGGAAAAAAAAAACATTATGTTTTAAAAGAGGATGACACACAACTAGAGCCAGAGAAAGAATTACCTTGAACATCTGGTGTAGGTTGTCCTCCCAGATGTTCAGAGACTCCTTTCTACAGAGAGCAAATTTAGAGACTTGTTTGTGAAAAGTGCTAATTCCCTGGGCTTTAGCGAGTGGTTTATGCTGGCTGGGCCATGTAGTTTGGTTTCATAATTGTTGTTGTCTTGCCATTCATCGCTTGAGGAGAGTCTGCTGTCACAGGGCATGGCAGTTGGCACTGCTTCAGAGCTGTGTCATGGAGATTCCATTGGTGAGGCAATTCTATCTATTTGATTAAGGAATTTGCATGACACTGAAAATGTTCTGTTCAACAATGCAGTACTGTTTCTATTTATGGTTAGTTCTGCTTTATAAGAAAGAACTGTGGTGAAGCCTTCAGGCACACACATGAAGTAGGTGATTTTTATCCTTCAATTTCAATCCTCATCTTACACCCACCCAGCCAGTTCTCCCACATCTATCACGAAAGTGCCTGCCTGAACAGATGGCACTTTGCATCATGCCCAAGGGGCCTGTTAAGATTTGGTCTTTATTGAATGATCAGGGGAAATGAATCCAGAGCACATTCCCTTCCCCAAACTCCAGGATTCACACTCAGGGCCACCTGAAACACCTTGACTCTTTAGTGCAATTTTGCATTGAGACTTTCAGGACACCTTGCATGAAGAAAGTCCTAGTCACCATGTCAAGCTTTTATTAGGTGGCTACTGCAATTAGGACTCTGACTGTGGAGAGTCTTAGAATTGATACCTCAGAGCAATTTTAAAAATGGCTAAAATAAATAATAGAACCTTTGTTTTAGGTATTATCAATGTCAAGTATGGGAATGTTATATTTGTCTGGTATATAGGACAGTTATAGAGTTATATATATATATATATAGATATATATATCTATATATATATATATATATCTATAACTCTTTACTGGGTTAAACATAGAAAGAAGCACAGATGATGCTTTGGGATTTTTAGGTAACTAAGGACTCCTCTTCCTATTGATTGTCACTGTTGAGTCATATCAGTTATATTCAACTCTTTATGACCCCATTTAGAGTTTTTCTTGGCAAAGATACTAGAATGGTTTACCATTTTCTTTTCCTGCTCATTTTACAGATGAGGAAACTAAGGAAAACAGGGTTAAGTGACTTGTTAAGCTAGCAAGTGTCTAAGGTCGAATTTGAACTCTGGAAGATGAGTCTTGCTGACTGTCACTCTATCCACTTAGCCACTTAACTAAAGTCTTCCTACATTAAATCTTAATGACAAAAGCACCACTGTTATTCTTAATGGGAAAAAAAAGGCAAAACTGTTTCCCTTTGTTCTTCAGGAGAATTTCCTACTTACTGCTTTATGTTGCCAGGAGGTATTTTTTAACCCATCTCATCCTGGCCTTAGACACTGAGTGCTGATTGGAAGTGTTTAGAGATTTGGCTAAAAGGAAAAAGATGTTGTTAACCTGACTGTTGATTACTCTATAGTACAGAGAAGCCTACTATCCTTTTGAGTGGCTCTCTACTGCTGAAGAAATGGGATTGTATCCTATACCAAAGAGCTTCCTCAAGAGATTAACCTTATTTCAATATTTCTTCTTCCCCCGAACCCATGGACTCCTCTTTTCTTAGAGGAAAAGGCCCTGTGCCTCATTATCAAGAGCTATATAAAGTATTTTCTTTGGTCATGATAAGGTTAGAGAGGAGGAGAGATCAGAGAGGGTAAGATTTCATTCAAACTTTGAAATATTTTAATCCTTTAAAAGAGACAGCCACATATTGAGGTAGTCAGCCTAGCTATTAGTCAGCAGCTTGGAATTGTGTCTGAAAAAAGTAATTGTCATAAGGGCATAAATAAAAGAAATAAGGAAAGGAAGCTAAGAAAGAAGAGTAGAAGAATGAAATCAAATCACCAGTAGGACCTGCAGTGCCTATTTGTTAACTTTATGATTGTTGACACCTAGGAGTCCATTTTTAGCAGATCCTGTATGCCTTATGACAGGCAGGTGTTCAAAATTTCTGTGAAAATGTTACTCTCATCTGCAAAGGAATAATGTTAAAAAGAGGTAAATTTCAGAGACCAAGGACAACATTTTCTAAGCAAGGAATACCTACATGGCTTGTGTTAGCTCTCAAACTATAGGCAACTGTGAATTCTTAAATAGAGAGGTCATTGAGGACCACTGGAATCTGGAAGGCTGGGGAAGGTTCTTTGCTCTGAGCAGATTGAAGGTGGGAAAAACTAGAACCTTTTTTGAATCAAGTAGGACTGGTGAGAAAATTTGAGCCAAAGTTCTGGTTGTGGAATGAATCACATGTATATGAAAGAAAGAAGTTTCTTCAGCTTTAAAAAGTTACATGAGTTTTCTTTTATGCATGAACACAATGTCTCTTATACACTAGCAATAAGATTATGAAATCACAGAATCTGAGAATTTAAAAGGTTCTCAGCAGCCAATAGTCCAACCTTCAACTGAAAGGAATCTCTCCTCTCACTGACAAGTAGTCATCCAGTCTCTGCTTGAAGACCCTGTAATGGAGAGGAAACCCATAACTTCTGGAGAAAGCCCATTCCATTTCTCAAGAGCTGTGATGATGGTCAGGGAGTTTGTCCTGACATAAAGTCTAAATCTGCCTCTTTCTTATTTCTACACGTTGCTCTTAGTAGAAGAAATCTTTTGATATCTACTGGCTCTTTAGCTACTTAAAGTAACCATATCCTCTCTCATTATCCAATTCTCCAAGCTGAACATCTAGAGTTCTCTCAACTAATTCTTATATGGTATAGACTCATTGCCCTTCTTCATCCTGGTTACCCTCTGTATACTGTCTGGGTCAGTGGTGTCAAACTCACATAATAAAGGGGGGCCACTAACATGTCCATAGGGAAGCTAGGTCTCACAGTGGATAGAGTGCCAAGCCTGGAGTCAGGAAGATGTGTTTAAATATAGCTTCAGATACTTGCTAGTTGTGTGACTCTGGGAAAGTCACTTAATCCTGTTTGCCTCAGTTACCTCATCTGTAAAATGAGCTGGCAAAGGAAATGGCAAACCACTCTAGTAACTTTGTCAAGAAAACCCCAAATGGAGTCAGAAGAGTGGGCCTTAGTGACTGAGCAACAAAATTTACCTAAGGATGCCTTCAGGCTTCATATTGACTTAGAAAACCATATAATAATATAATCTATGTTCTCTAGTATTTTCATTTATCTTGTCAAATTACAATTACATTTTAATGAAACTCAGCATGGTGTATTGCTACATGTTTGACACATCTGCTCTAATTTATCAATACCTTTAGAGTGTGGTGCCTAGAACTGAATATAATACTCCATATGTAGTCTGACTAGGGCTGTGATCAGGAAAGGATATGGATAATGTTGCCATCTGACAGTGCTTGAGATTGGTGGAATTAACAGAGTGTGAAAATGACAAGGAACAACTGGTACCAACTGGGACCAGCAGGGAAACAGATTTGGGAGCAGCGAGATCTTATTTAGAGAAAGTTCTTTGGTTAAGAAAATAGGGAGCAGAGACAGGGGAGCTAGACAAGAGAGAAAAGTGATAAGCATGGCAGGAGTAAGTCCTGGGTGGAAGAATGGGAGGATATGCAGTGTGACAACACATAAGGAGAAGATGTCCAAGTAAGGCACTTTGATGGGAGCTCTGGGCTTTGAGCAGTCAGGAGGAAAGGAAAGGGAGGTATGGCTAGTTATTCTGAAGAAGATCTGGGGGTTTAGTGGACTGCAAACTCAAGCCAAAAAGCTACTGTGATCTTGGACTGCATTAAGGGGGACAAAACTTCCAGGAATCTAAGGAGGTGGCCATTTCAATGATTAGTGAAAGACGGGTGGACAAAGTAAATAAACAGATGGGAAGCTCAAATCAATCATCCTTGCTACTTAGAAAATATGTAAATACTTCAGGGATCTATGGAGAGACTCACCAACAGACCACAAATCTTCTGTGACATAGAAAAATCTTTAAGAATTGGAGTGGTCAAAATCTCCATCACCTTCCAGTTAACTTGGTGATAATTCGCTGCTACCTTATCTAGGCTACTGGCTCCCTCGGACAACACATTCAGATTCATAACTGGACCCATAGTTTGTACTTAATGTTTGTAAAGGATTAGAGGGAGAAGAAGATGATGTCATTGTCAAAAATAAGAGTTTTAGATTGTACGTTTGGCCTTTGTGCCACAGCATCATGGATAACTGAGAGCAGATTTAGAAATATTTCATGTGGGAATTTTTTGATGTGATCTAATGTTGCAAGCATTAAGGTTTTTGTGACCCTTCGCCCTTAACATTTTATAGTGCTTAATTTTTTTTCATCACGGTTTTCCAAGACAAAAAAAAAAAGACTATATGAAACATAGGATGAATTGCTTGCCCATTTCCCTTACTTTTGTGGTTGTAGTATGGGTTTATGTAGAACCTAAGCGCTTAGGAACATTTCAAGTTCTGCAATAATTGAGGACTTTTCTAGACCATGTAATCTATCTTTGTTCTTTTTTTCTTTATTCTCCCTCCTTTTTTTTTCCGGTAAGTGAATAATTTAAGCTTACGTTTTTGGTTTAGGTTAGGAGAAATATGTGTTGTATGATTTAGAGAAAAAAATCATGACAATTCTGAAGTCTGTCATTTTTAGTATTTCACTGATATTAAAGTTGGTTTTATTGGGAAAAAAAGGGGTAAGAGAAACATTCTGAAGGAAAACGTGCCTAAGTTTTATCTTTCCCCAATCAGTGGTACATGTGCTAAAGATTTAAAATTTGACGTGAAGATGCTGGCATTTTGTCTCTGGAGGACGGTTCTTATGCTTCCAACAGTGTTCTCACTGCACACCATGCACTCTGCCTTCCTTTCTTTTTCTCTCTACCTCCCTCCCCAGCCCCCACCCCATATGTCTTCTTCTCTGCTCACCCACCCCACTCCTCATTTCTTTCTGTCTCTGTGTTGTAGTTTATTTCCTTTCATTAGCAAGATGAATCATGTCAAGAAAGTGAAGAATCACCATCCCCCAGTCCAATCTCTCTCTCTCTCTCTCTCTCTCTCTCTCTCTCTCTCTCTCTCTCTCTCTCTTTCTTCTCTCTCTCTTCTCTCTCTTTCCTATATACATATATGTGCATGGGTGTATATATACATTGGATTATATATGTTTATGTAATCTTTTTCTGGGAGTGGTTGCAGTAATTTATGATCTACAAATGGTGCCACTATGATTTACTTCTTTGATCCTTGTTCTTTTGCTAGCTCTTTTAACCACATATTCTCCTCTTTCCTCTATCCTTCTTTCTCTTTGCTTAAAGACTGTCTCTTCATGAATATGCTAATTCCTAGACCAGGAGTTCTTGCAGTAAGAGCTGTTTATCATAGAAAATCAAAGAGAGACTGGCAGAGGAAAGGGGAGAATTGCCTTGAGAGGGAAAGCTAGAGAGAGGAAAAGAAGAGCAACATGGAAGGCTTAGTGTAGCTTTAGGAATAGTTCTTTAATTTGAAACAAAAGGTAAGGATATATTATACAACATGCTAGGAAATTCTCTTATTTTGGGATTTGGGAGCTTTGGATATTTTGGAGACAGCTGTTGCATAATTGAAAGAAAACTGTAAGAAGATCTGGCTTCAAATCCCTGTTCTACTTATTAAAAAGCAAAGCATTTAACTTCTCTGCCTTTTTGTCTTACTTTCATCATCTGCGTAATAGGGATAATCATTTATAATCTTTATACTACTTATTGTTTTTTTAGTCATTTCTGACTCTTCACGACTCCATTTGGGATTCTCTTGGCAGAGACACTGGAGTGGTTTGCCATTTCCTTCTCCAGGTCATTTTACAGTTGAAGAACTAAGGCAAACAGGGTTAAGTGACTTGCCCAGGGTCACACAGCTAGTAAGTGTCTGAGGCCAGATTTGAACTCTAGAAGATGAGTCTTCTTGACTCCAGGCCTGTATTCTATGTACTGTGCCACCTAGCTGCCAAGTTATTTTGAGGCTGGCTCAAATGGTAAGGAAAACCCTTTGTAAACCATAAGATACTATGCAAACATTATCACCATCATAACTATTATTGCAAACATTGTAGTGGTTTTATTTTGTTCCTTTTAAAAAATACACACAATGTACTCATATTAAAGACAGAGAAGGAAAAGCGCAAAATGTCTATTCTAAGTACTTTTAAAAATTGTATTTATTGTTGTTTCTTGGCCTGGACTTTTGATTTCATTCCCACAAGGAACTCCTCTTGAGGAAATTCTCTTTACAAATGCAGATCTGTAACTGTTCTGCAACTCAGAGAGTTGTCTCAGAGAGAGTCTTAGAGAGTAATTTCAGTTGTGTCCTATTTTTCATGTCAAGGTGCACTGAAAAGTTCAGTGGCTGCTCAATATCATTGTGTCAAAGGCAGGACTTGAACCCAGGGTTCCCTGGTTAATTGTTGTTCCTTGCAAGAGTCTATGGTTTTGCTTATACCATTTTGCCACAGCTAGAATGTTCCCATTTCATAGCTCTACTAGGTAAGGTCCTACTCATCTTTCATGACTTAGGTCAAATACAGCCTCTGAGAAGCCTTTCCCAATTCCTTACCTTTAAGAGCCTTCTCCTTCTTTTGAGCTCTCATAGTGCATTAACTCCTCACAAACTTTGTATTCTGTTGTGCATTTTGAATATCTGTTGTCTCCCCAACAAGAGTTTCTGGGGAAAGGGATCATGTTTTTGCAATCTTTTTATATCTCTTAGGGCCTAATAGTCACCTGTGCATAGTAGGTATTCAATGAATATTTGTTACATTACAGACTCCGTGACTCCTTCTATTGATTGATTTGGCTTGATCAAGTGACCAGTAAATGTGATATCCTTTTGCTTCCCCAGAAGAAACTCTGGCAAATTGCTAGAGGATTCTGATAGAATCACAAGGCCAGAATGACATAGAAAGAGAAGAACACACTTTGGGAGCCATACATATGCTATATCTCTGCCATTTAACTTCCTCTTGGTAGTATAGGAGAAGAATACACTGAAAATGATTTTTTTTCATTAGGTAATGAAATGACCACTTCAGCTGCCTCAAGATATTCCCCCCTCCAGTGAAAAAATTGGGGCAAAAAGAAGGAGTTTCGATATCTAAGAGAGGGGGATGAATTATATAAGATGTCATCACTACAGGATACAGGGCCTTCTTATATATTAAAAGGATATACCCTTTGCAGAGACTTAGTGATGGAAATAAAGTGGTTAGGATTTGGGATTTCTTTTTCTTTTTCAAATTGATCTTCAGCAATACAATTAACCCCACCACCAGCATGTTTATGCTGATTTATAAGTAAAAAGAAGCCTTGGCTCAAAGTAATAAATTCATTTGTGCTTTGCTTAAAGATTTCCAGTCCAACTTCTTACCCTAAGAAATCTTATTTCTCAGATAAGTTTGCACTCTTATCCATCTACCATAGATAGAATGGATCATCTTGGGTTTAGTTCTCTTCACTGGTATAGATAGCCTGATACCATACAGGCTGTTTTTGTATTGGTGATGTGAAAAAGGAAAGCTGCCTGGTTAAGTATGCCAGAACAAAAGAGCAAGATGCCCTGTGACAGATGCCAGGCCACAGGTGACTGAGAAGTGGAAGAAGCCAGGGGATTATCCATGGGAGAAGGTTATTTTTCAATTAGACAAAAACAGGCAGACTCGGCATTTACCTATGTCTGCATTAGTCATTGTGCTCAAAATTCAGGATTGTCTTTGCCAATGTTTTATTCGTGCTGTGAAAGAGCCACACTGTCTATGAGGCAGATTCATTCCCTGTCCCATGTGCAAGGTCAGCCAGTTTTGGTGACTTGCTTCTAATTAATAATAGTAATTTCACCTGATTTTTTATAAGGTGTTTTGAGGTTTACATGATTTCATTGGATGGTGGGACTAGAAAGACTGGTAGGTCTCTCCAAGATTACTAATGGTTTCTTAAATCCAATGACATTTTCTTAGTTCTCATTCTGCTTGGGAGAAGCTGAAACTTTTGACACTGTCAAACATTTGTCACTCCTTTATCTATCCCTTTATTTAGATTCCATGACACATTCTTTCCTTGTTCTACTCTTACCTCTCTGATGATTCCTAAATCTTCTCTGTTACATCATCACCCATCTACTTCCCTCTAAGAACATTAGTCCTCCAAGGCTCTCTCCTGGACTTAGTTCATTAACTACTCTCTCTCCTTTGTTCATCTAACTGGAGCTCATGGATTTAATTATTATCCCTAAATGGATGGCTCCTAAATCTCTATATCCAGCCTTGATCTCTTTCCTTCATAGCAATATCGACACTGGCAATAACTCGTTGGACATTCCTACGTGAATGTCCCTTAAGTCTCTCAAAGTTAGCATGTTCAAAATTGAACTGATTATTTTGTTTCTAAAACCTTAGTTGAGGAAGATAAGTCTTTGACCCAAAGCTGGACAGAAGGATAGTCAGAAGACAGGATACAAAATAGAATCTTGGAGTTTGAAGGAAACTTAGCAGTCATTCGGGCAAACCTACAGGTTAAAGACATGTCTGCTAGACCTTAGTTGATACAGGTGCCCAACATTTGCCTAGGGAACTCTAAGGAAGGGGAATCTACTTCCTCTTGTGGTAGCTGTCCACGTTTGTTTTTTCCTGGCATTGAACTTAAATTAGCTTCTTTGCTACTTCCATCCATTGCTTCTGGGTCTGTTCTTTGGAGCTAAAGAGAACAAGTCCAATCCTCTCCCATATGACATTCCTTCAAATACTTGAGAACCACTATCATACTTCCCTCTGATTCTTTTCTCTAGGATCAACATGTTTATTTCTCCCAACCAATCCTCATATTCTGTGGACTTAATACCCTTCGATATTGTTTGCTCAATCTTTAACAGTCTCTAGTAAATCAATGTCCTTTTTAAACTATAGTGTCTAGAACTGAACATAATACTTTAGGTGAGGTCTGATGAAGAGAGAATGAATGCAAGCACGCCACCATCCTTTTATTCCTGGAGGCTCTGTCCCTCTTATGCAGCCCAAGATTGCATTAACTTTTTTTTTGGTGGCCACATAATAAAGACTGATTCATACTGAACTTGTGGTCCAGTAAGACCTCTAGTTTTTTTTTCCAGAACAGTTTTCTACTAATGCCTTCTCTATTTTATTCCTGTGAGATTGACTTTTTGTATCCAAGTGACAATTTTACATCAATTCCTATTGAATTTCACCCTAGACTTACAATGCTCTGGTCTGTCAAGATCCTTTGGTGTCCTGACTATCATCCACTGTGTTGTCTATTCCTCCCAGATTTGTGTTGTTGGCAAATTTGCTGAGCATACCATCAATGTATTTATCTAAAATATTGATAAAATTGCTAAATAGGGACCTTCTTCCATGTTGGCATTGAACCATTAACAACTACTCTTTGAGTGCTTAGTATATCTATACATCTTGTCACCAAGAATAATATTGAGATTTTCCATCAAAAGTTTTGCTAAAATCTAGATAAACTATATCCACAACATTTTCTTCATCTTCTAGTTTAATAACCCTGTCAAAAAAGGAAATGAGGTTAGTCTGGCATTATTTGTTCTTCATGAAACTGTATTGGCTCTTTGTAATCATCACTTCCTGATGTTTGCCAACTATCTCTCTAATTATCATTTCTAAAATCTTTCCAATAATTGAAGCCAAGTTCATTGGCCTATAGTTTACAAATTGGGTTTTTTCCCCTTCTTTTTAAAATAAGTACATTTGCCATTCTCAAATCTTATGGTACCTCTCCTATTTCCATGATTTTTCAATTATCACTGACAGTGACTCAGGAATCATATCTGCCTCTTTTTCTAGCACCCAAGGATATAGTTCATTTGGGCCAGGTGACTTGAACTCCTGGTCTCTTCCAAATTTCTGTTTCCAGTTAGGGCATTACCATCTTCTTGTCATCTACTTTGTAGCTTCAGAATCATCTGCAGAGTCATCCTTCACTACTTTCCCTTTCTCATCTCACCCCCATATCCAAACAATATTGATAATGCATTTACAGCATTTTTATTACTGTCATATTCTCTGTATTCATGTGGCTGTTTACTCTAGTTTTGAACCCAATCATTTCTTGTCTAGGCAACCACAATAGTCTAATTGGCTTCCAAACTCTGCAATCCATCCTCCATGTAACTACCAAAAATAACTTTCTGGATTAACAAGTCTGGACATGTTACTCCCCTGCTCAAAAACCTTCCATAAGCCCCTGTTGCCTAACGAGGATAAAATGTAAACTCCTCAGCCTGGCATTTGAATCTCTCCCTCCACAATCTGGTTCCTGCTGGCCTATGATTCTAACATTATTCCATACCATTCCACTTCATGAACTTTACATTCCACCCAAGCTGGATGCCTAGCCATTCCCCAGACTTGACTCTCTACTCATGCTTCTTTGCATTGGAATGCACTCTTTCCTTGTCTCTGCCCATAAGAATCCCAGTTTTTCTTTAAGAGTCAGCCCAGGGGTCCCTTTCCCTGTGAAACCTTTCCTGATTTCCCCATTTATTAGCACTGTCTCTCCCTCTTTATTTTTCTTTCTTTTATCTTTATTTGTGTGTATGTGTGTCTCACCACCATCAGCGGCACTGCCTTCTTTAGCAAGATGCATTTTCTCTAAGAGTAGGGACTGTTTGGCAAGGCCAGCTGAACTGTGACTGCCACAATACATCCCATTATGTCTAGTTCCTAGTTGTTATACCAGTTTTTATAAGGCATATAAGTATATGTTTGTTATGCAGAAATTTTATAAATACCAGTTTTAGCCTTTCTTTTGTGAATGAATTGACAATCTTTTCTGGAAAATGTAGTAAGGGAAAGCTATAAACTCCTTAAATGCTCTTGTCTTTAGTAATAATTTTGATATCTTCTCTGTTGTGGTTTTCCCTTGTTAATTTTTTTTATTGGTAATATGATTTTTCTCCCTCTTACTGCCTTTTCCTCAAGACTATTTCCCTTGGCAGTGGTGAAATTATTTAATGATAACGAAAGCTCCATTAGCATCCTGATTGTTTATATAACTGCTTACCTATGCAATTTGTTGCTTATCATTATTTGGCTTCATGTTTCTAAACCAGTGGTCTCCAAGTGGGTCTGTGGAAAAACTCTAGACTTGATTCCCAAATGAGGGTGTTATCAGCCAGTGGAAGGGTAGAAAGATGGGTTATGTTCCATCCTTCTCCTCCCATAGTCAAGTGTGGGGCTTTTTCAACACAACTATGCCACTATTTAAATATTCCCCATTCCAACCATTTTACTCTCTGGCCTAGCTTGGCAGTGCAATCTATATGCTCCTCAGGGTAGTTATAACTTATCTTAACTCAAATTCATAAAGCAACAGTGTGGTTAAAATTTCCCAGAGCCACTCAACCCCACCACCAGTGTACATACTTTCTCTGCCCCCTCCATTACCTCATGGCTATAGCGGATACCTTGCAGGGATAAGCTGTGTGACCCAGTGAAATCAATCGAGTAACCTCCTCTCCCACTTTTCATTTTTTTTTTTAAATGGGGAAGAGTTAGTAACATAGTAGAAGCAGACATGACTGGTGTGTGTTTATATTATTTTCCCCTAAACACACCTCTTCTCTAAACTTTCCTATTTCTGTGGAGGACATATTATCCATCTTTTCTTCCAGATTTCTCAAGCTGGTGTTATCTTTTACCTTTCACTTTCCTCTACCCCACATATCCATTGAGTTACCAAATCTTGTTTCTACCTTTGCAGTATATCTCATATCCATCCCCTTGATATAGCTGACAAAGTCATTTTCTTTTCTTTTTTGTTTTGAGGCAATCAGGGTTAAATGACTTACCCAGGGTCACACAGCTAATAAATGTCTGAGGATGGATTTGAACTCCAGTCCTCCTGAAAGCAATTTTCTTAAAATGAAGATCTGACCATTCACTCCCTTATTCAGTCAATTTTAGTGATTACTCCCTATTGACTCAAGGGAAAAAATTATTTCTTCTGTATCTCATAATTTTTTTTATTTCTATTTTTACATAGGTTTTAAAAATGTCCCAAATCGTTAGTATATTAGTATATCTGTACACATGTGTGTGTATTTATAAATAAGTTAATATATATTTATGGAGGTGTGTTCTCAATTTTTTTTCCACTGATGTTTGTGTGATTAAAAACTCTAGAGATATTGTCCTTAGTTATTAAAAAGATCTTTTACTGATTCTGGACATTATTGTTTCATAGATGGGCTTATTACATCTCCTAATCCATGCCCTTAGGAACTGAAAATCTGAAATGTCATTTACATGTGTTAAAGATTAGGAACTTTTTCTATATGAAAAGTCAAAGCTGGCAAGTCTTCCATTCTTCTATCCATAGTGTTGTAGCCCCAGTGAGCTCCTCTGATACTACAAGCCTCTGCCTTGCCCGATGGAGACCCAAAATGAGAGGCTAATATGAGGAACGATAGTGCCACCTCCCTCTCCAAACCACTTGGTATCTCTGGTGATTGGAAAGAATATCATCAGTAAAGATACCTAGGGCATTAAATTTTTAAGTCTTCTACCCTAAACCTAAGCTTTAGCAAGTGCCAAAAACTGCCCTAAATTTTAAATACTGGAATACTTTCTTCACAAACCTAGGCTATTGCTCTCAGGCCAACAAGTGCCCTCTTCCTTATTCTTTTGATTGGCAGTAGCTTTCAGGTTCTCCCCCGAGTCTTCAAGGACACTGTGTTCCTAATGTGTTAAGAGAAACTGTCAGAACAAAGAGAAGATTTTAACCCCTAGAGGTACTCTTAGTTCAAAGGGTCTCTGAACTCATGAGGTCTAACTGGACCTATTTTAAGGTGAACACAGTTTCTGTCACTTTGGTTCCCATGCCATTAAGGGTCACTAACTCAGCTTTTAGTGGTATACCAATTTATGACTTAGTTATATCATGGATAAACCATTCCTGCTAAGAAAAGATGACATCTTCTACCAGAAATAATTTCTAAAATAAAAACCTACTTGTAAGTGCAGCAGGGGGCTTTCTGGATCTTGAGATCACCTTGAGATCACTAGCCATCATCTTTCCACAGTCTAGGTGTGACTGCTAGGCTTCCACGTGTTTTCTTTTTCATTTTTACCATTTACTGAGAATTGTGTCCAAGAATTCTACTCTTATTTATAACCCGTCTTTGAAGAGAGTATATTGTAGCAACTATGGATTGGAACCACAAAAGTAAAAACCCCAACCAAAAGTCAAGTGCAAGCATTCCTGTTATTGTGTTTAGAATAGTATCTAGAACATAGTAGGTATTTAATAAATGTCTGTCAATTGTTTGATTGAAAGTGGCTTATCTTTTCACTCACAGAATTGATGTTACTCCTGGTGGCAATCAACTTAATGTTCTCCTGGTACTAATTGAATTCATCTTACTTTGGATTCCGTCCCTGATCAAATTCATCTGTCCATATTATTTCCAACCTTTAGCAGTAATTATTCTATGAAGGAGTGATTTTGTACTAAACTACCCTTGTTGCTGTTCAGTCATTTTTCAGTCACGTCCAACTCTTTGTGAACCTATTTGGGGTTTTCTTGGAAAAGATACTAGAATCATTTGTCATTTCCTTCTCCAGCTCATTTTACAAATGAGGAACTAAGGTAAACAGGATTAAGTGACTTACCCAGGGTCACACAGCTAGTCAGTATCTGAGGCCAGATTTAAACTCAAAAAGATGAGTCTTCCTAACTGCAGTTTTGGTAGTCTATCCACTACTCCTCCTACCTGTCCCCAAAAGCTGATTTTAGAGAAAAGAGTACTGAATGCACAGAACTTACACATACTTAATGAATTTTGTTGAACAGTATTTTTTATAGCCATCAGTCATGAAATCAATGAGCTTTTATTTAGTATCTACTATGTCCAAGGCACTGTGTTATGCTCAGGGGGATAAAAATACAAAGAATGAAATTTTTCCTTTATCTAAGGAGCTTTTATTCTATCGGGGGAGGTAATACATATATTCAGAATACATATAAAAAGAATAAATACAAAACAGGTAGATGCAAGGTATTTTGGGAGGGAGGGGACTAACAGTTGGGGAGGATTAAGCATGTCTTGCTGCTGGAGAAGCTGTTTGAGGTACATCTTGAAAGAAGAGAGGTATTCAATGAAGCAGAGCAAAGGAAAGAGTATAGTCCAGATTTGGGAAATGGCCATTGCAAAAGCAATGAGATAGGAGATGATATGTTGTGTTTGTGGAAAAAAAGAAAAACCGTTTTAAGCTAGCATCTCAGAGGGAATGAAAAGGAAAAAAAATATTAGTGCCTACTACATGTCAAGCACTGTGATAAGCACTTTTACAAGTGTTTTACAATGTTATCTCTTTTAATCCTCACAACAGCCCTGTGAAGTAGATGCTGTTATTATCCCCATTTTATAATTGAGGTAACTGAGACAAACAGGTTAAATGACTTGCCAAGAGTCACACAGCTAGTTAGCATCTGTGGCTGAATTTGAACTTAAGTCTTCCTGATTCCATACCCAGTACTCTATACATTGTGCTACTTAGCTGCCTCAAGAGAGAGATGAGAGAGTAATGGGTAGGAAGGCTGGAAATAGAAGTTGGGTTCAGATTATGAAGGGTTTCAAAATAAATTTATATTTCATCCTAAAGGCAGTGGGGAGCTACTAGAGGTGAGTAGGAGAGTGGCAAGATCAGATCTGTGCTTAAGAAAAATTCCTTTATCAGTAGTGTACAGGATAAACTGGAGTGATAAAGACTTGAGGCAGGGAAAAAAAAACAATTGGGAGGTTGTTACAGTAGGTGAGAGCTGATCATGGTCTTGAACTAAGGTGGTAGCTGACAGGATAGGGAGAAAAGAGTCAATGTGAGAAATAATGTGAATGTATAGCTTAAGATTAACCAACTGATTGAATCTGTGAAGTGAGGGAATGAGGAGTCCAAGTATAAGGCTGAGGTTACAAACCTGGAAGACAGAAGGATGGTGGTGCTTTAGAAGAAATAGAGAAGTTTGGAAGAAGGGAAGGTTGGGGGGAAAGATGAGTTCAATTTTGTTGGGCATTTTGAGTTTCAGGTATCTCTGGGATACCCACTATAAAATTTCTAGCAGGAAATTGGTGATATGAGACTGATGCTTAGGGGAGAGACTGGAGCTCTCTTTGAGTTATCTTCATAAAGATAATGAATTACTCAATCTATGATGAGGTTACCAAGAGAGTGTATACAGAGTGAAGAGGCTCTACAATAGAACCTTGGGGAACCCTTAGAGGTAGGTAATGTCAGAAGGGGGTGGAGAGGGATAATGTTGTTGTCCATGTATCATTTTGGATTTCTTCCAGCTCTCCAGGCAGTCAGAGGCCTGTGGTTTCAGATCAGCTCAAGGCAGGTGGCAACTAGCTCCCCAGATGGCTCATGTAGCATACCGAATAAGATGAGCCAGATTTCCCTTTTTAAATACAAATGGCCCCATTTCTGATACATGTCAGTGATGTTTCAGGTTCTGGTTCCCAGGGACTCTGGGGTAGTGATAAGCTAGATGGAATGGCAGATTTAAGACCCTATATGAAATCATAAATTTTTAGATACAGGGAAATATCTATGCAGTGATTTAGAGCTATAAAGCAAAATAGTGACAAGCAATAATTTGCATAGGTAAGCAGGAAGTACATACACAGTCAGTATTGCAATGGATTCTTTATCTTTAAACTAACTTGACCACTGCTAAGGGAAATGAGGTCAATTAGGTGGCTCAATGCATAGAGTACTGGGCCTAGAGTCAGGAAGACTCTTGTTCCTGAATTCAAATCTGGCATTAGATACTTGATAGCTGTGTGACCCTAGGCAAGTCACTTAACCCAGTTTGCCTTAGTTTTACGGATGAGTTGCTTCATCTGTAAAATGAGCTGGAGAAAGAAATGGCAAACCATTCCAGTATCTTTACCAAGAAAACCCCAAATGGGGTCAGGATGAGTTGGATATGACTGAAATAAAACAACAAGGGAAGTTACCATGAGGCAAGTTTTTTTATGAAAAGACAAGGAGGGCTTTTGTTTAAGGAGTTTATAGCTTTCCCTTGATACATTTCCTAATAAGCAATGTCAATTAATTCACAAAATAAAGGATAGCCTTTGCAGTTATAAAAATCATAAATATCAGATATTTTATTTATATTATAAAAGAGTTATAGCAATTATAAGCCAGACTTTATGGCATGTTTTGTAGCAAAGCTCATAGATTGAGAAGGGACTTTAGAGGTGGTTAAAGTCTTATCCCATTTCTTTGTAAAGGAGGAAAGTGAGACCTTTGCAAGGTAAAGGGACTTGCCAAAACTCACATGGAAATGTCAGAACCAGAATTTGAACTTGGGTCCACAAACTCCAATACCATCATTTCTTCCACTGTATCACACCAACTTTCTCATAACTTAGGAAACCCCATCACAGACTGTTTTGGTTTTTCTTAGTACCTGAACCCCAGGTTGATTGCCTTGAATGCAATATTTTTTTGAAAATAATTATTGTTGTTTTTAATCCCCAAAACAACCCTATTAAAAAAGGTCCTACTGTCATCCCTAATTTATAGAGGAAGAAACTGGGGCTCAAAAAGGGTAGTTTGTCAGTGGTTGCACAACTGGAAAGTGTCAGAAACAGTATTTGAACCTAGGTCTTTACTCTAAGTGTAGTCTTCCACTATTTATACTCTATTATGCAGCCTCTCATTTAACATGTTTGAGATTTTCGGTTGAAGTCTTACACAAGTCAAATGATGTTACTAATTAGGAGCTCAGACTCCAGAAGTTATGATAGAAATCTATGGAAATCAGTGAGAATAATTGTCCCCCACTGAATAATTTTTCATTTCTGTGGAAAAACAAAAGATCTTCCTCCACTAAACTGGGTTCTTAAGGCAGCTACACTTCACAAGGGACAAGTCAACAAGAGAATGGATTTCTGAAACAGGTGGGAAAAGTGGGTATTTGCATTTGAGCTAAATTAGGATCAGTTAAGTCAAGTCGATGGGCATTTGTGAAACACCTTCCACATCACAGGCACTCTGCTAAGTGCTGGAAAATTAGTAACAATTTACCCTTAATGACAATTTTTCTCCTTCACGGAGAGTCAGGCATGATACAGAGGATAAAACTGTTGGCCTTGGAATCAAGGAGACATGAGTTTGGATTCTGTCTCAGATAATTACTATCTGTGTGACCCTGGGCAAGTTATTTAAGTTTTCCCAGACCCAGTTTCCTCATTCTAAGACAGAAGTAATAATAGCACCTTCTTCATAGGATTGTTGTGAGATTCAAATGAGATAGCATATGTAAAGTGATTTGTGTACCTTAAAGTGATTTACAAGCTATTATAGCTCTATATTATTATGTAATTATGTTACATATAATATAATATAGCTATTAAGGGAGAAACAACTTTAGGCACTTTGCTAAATATTTAGAAATATTTGCCAAGTTTGCTGCAATGCCTGGTTATGATAGCATATTTACTTGAATACCATACTGTATTCTCTACTTTTCTCACTATACTAGCTTTTTAAAAAAAAATATTAGTTTATCATTTTTGAGAGGTCATTTTGGGACTCAGAATTCTCTTAAAGAAGGTATTTATTGAAATTTATTGGTCAATTATATCAATTTAAATGTCCTTAGAATAGGCTTATATACAGTAATGGAGCAAAATACAACCCACTCATTTGACCATTTGACCGTAGAATTGAGGTCATTTGAATAAATGGTTGGCACCTTTCTGAATAATGTAAAGTAGTGAACTTATTAGTAAGTGAATGTGTCCATCAAGTATTGATTGGAGTGGTGAAGGTCAAATATGAATGGATTACTATGTACTAGTTCATTTAATAATAATGTATCTGATTGTGTACGAAATTGATTTTTCAAATGAGTGGTGTGTGTGTGTGTGTGTGTGTAGGGGTACTTTTCAGTGTATCTGAGAGGAGGATTCTAAGTGATTGACTGGGAAAGTGAATTTGACCATAGGTAGAACACTGTGTACAGGACCATAGGTGTTAACAAATGCATGAGTTTTCTTAGGTAGAAGAGTACCTCCTGTGCAGGTAAATGTATGTGAATGAATTTGGTATACAAGGCTATCTGAGTGGATCTAAGTGACAGCATACATGTGACTAGATATGTGGTTGACAATCTCTGATTAACTTTGTGATTAGATGAGACACTGTATGATTGAATAGTCTGACAAGTTTTGTGAATAATATTTAGGTGAGAGGGTTAGTTTATGGTTGAGTCTCTAGTCATTAGGCATACACTAATGTTCCCTCTAATACTTTAACTTTCCAACTACTCAGTTTATTCAGCTTCTGTGACCTAGTTACTCTTCTACTCCATCTCAGTCAAACACAGGGATGGGTGGTCATATCCCTAGTCATACCGTAATCCTAATGTGTTGTACTTCCTTATTCAAGAACTCTGAAATTACTTTTTTCCTACCCTAATATTCTGTCATTCTATCTCTCACTATGCCATACTACCAAATGTATTTTTCATTCTCACCATGACTTTCCATTCCTATAGTACTCTACATTTTCTTTAAAAATTTTTTTAAATTAATTTACTTTTAGTTTTCAACATTCACTTCCACAAGATTTTGAGTTCCAAATTTTCTCCCTGTCTTGCCCCTTGTCCACCCCAAGACGGTGTGCATTCTGAATACCCTTTCCCCTAAACTCCCTACTATCTCCCCCCACTTCTTTTATCCTTTTCCCCTTCTATTTTCCCATAGGGCAGGATAGATTTCTATACCCCATTTCTTGTATACCTTATTTCCCAGTTGCATGTGAAAACAATTTTTAACATTTGTTTTAAAACTTTGGGTTCCAAATTTTCTCCTTTCCTCCCTCCCCACCTACCCTCATTGAGAAAGCAAACAACTTAATACAGATTATACATATGTACTCATGCAAAACACTTCCATAGTAGTCATGTTATGAAAACCTAACTATATTTCCCTTCATCCTATCCTGCTCCCCATTTATTCTATTCTCTCTTTTGATTCTGTCCCTCCTCAGAAGCGTTTGCTTCTGATTACCCCTTCTCCCAATCTGCCCTTCCCTGTATCTCCTTTCTCCCTATTTTCCTATAGAGTAAGATAGATTTCCATACCCAACTGAGTGTGTATGTTATTCCCTCCTTAAGCCAAATCCGATGAGAATAAGATTTACTCATTCCCTCTCACTTTCCCCCACTTCTCCTCCACTGTAAAAGCTTTTTTTGATCTGTTTTATGTGAGATAATTTACCCCATTCTACCTCTCCCTTTCTCCTCCCAATTTAATCCTCTCTCACCCCTTAATTTTATTCTCCAGATATCACCCCTTCATGTTCAACTCATCCTGTGCCATCTATCTATCTATCTATCTATCTATCTATCTATCTACTATCTATCTATCAATACAATTTTTTCCCTCCAACTACCCTAATACTGACAAAGGTCTCATGAGTTACAAATATCATCTTTCCATGTAGGAATGTAAACAGTTCAACTTTAATAAGTCCCTTATGATATCTCTTTCCCGTTTACCTCTTCATGCTTCTCTTTAGTTTTCTATTTGAAAGTCTATTTTTCTATTCAGCCCTAGTCTTTTCATCAAGAATGCTTGAAAGTCCTCTATTTCACTGAATGTCCAGTTTTTTCCCCTGAAGGATTATACTCATTTTCACTGGGTAGGTGATTCTTGGCTGTAATCTTATCTCCTTTGCCCTCTGGAATATCATATTCCAAGCCCTCCAGTTCCTTAATGTAGAATCTGCTAAATCTTGTGTTATCCTGATTGTGTTTTACACAGCACTTGAATTATTTCTTTCTGGCTGCTTGTAACATTTTCTCCTTGACCTGGGAACTCTGGAATTTGACTACAATATTCCTAGGAGTTTTCTTTTGGGGAATCTCTTTGAGGAGGTGATCAGTGGCTTCTTTTCATTTTTATTTTACTCTCTTGTTCTAGAATACCAGGGCAGTTTTCCTTGATTATTTCTTGAAAGATGATGTCTAGGCTCTTTTTTTGATCATGGCTTTCAGATAGTCCAATAATTTTTAAATTATTTCTCCTGAATCTATTTTCCAGGTCAGTTGTTTTTCCAGTGAGGTATTTCACATTGTCTTCTATTTTTTAATTTTTTTGGTTTTGTTTTACAATGTCTTGATTTCTCATAAAGTCACTAGCTTCCTTTTGCTCCATTCTAATTTTTAAGGAAGCATTTTCTTCAGTGAGCTTTTGGACTTCCTCTTCCATCTGGCCAATAATGCTTTTTCAGGCATTCTTTTGCTCATTGGCTTTTTGGACCTCTTTTGCCATTTGGGTTAAGCCATTTTTTTAAGGTCCTTGTCCCAGGATTGCCACCCAGAACTGTGACCCAGATCTAAACATAAGCAAAGCAAGAGATCCTTGCCTTAGCACCAGCAAAGAGATCCCTGCAATGCCCCTCTGATCAGACACTTGATTCTCCCTCAGTCTGTGGATCAGAAGCTCTGGAAGTGGCCGCTAACCCAGGGCTGTGCCTGGATTGGGGCTGGGACCAAGCTTGTCTCTCACTGTGGTCATAGACCTTTCCTACTGACCTTCTAAGTTGTCTTTGGTGTTTGTGGGTTGAGAAGTCTGGAAACTGCCACAGCCTTCCATGATTCAGTCCTCTGAGGCCTGCTCCAGGTTCGCTTAGGCCTGGTCTTTGCCTACATGCCCATGCTGAGCTGCACTTCACTCCCAGCCCAGTGCAATAGACCTTTCCAATCAACCATCCAGGTTGTCTTAGGCTGGAAATTTGTTTCACTCTGTCTTTTTATGGGTTCTGATGCTCTAGAATTTGTTTAGAGGCATTTTTACAGGTATTTGTAGGAGTTTGTGGGAGAGCCGAAACAAGTCACTGCTTTTACTCCACCATTTTGGCTCTGACAGTCCTCCATACTTTCCAAAACCATCATCCCTGCTTTTGCTACACTTTATTTCCTTCCCAATCTTGACCCCTTATTGAGTCAGTGTATAGTTGTATACTATCCTCTACTTTTGAATTTCTTTCTTTTCTGTCCTGTTGCCAATCATATCTTGAGAAATTTTAATCTGGGATTATGCCCACCTCTACCTCCTTCATTCCTACTCATATGTTGCTAAGTAGAGACAAGGAAAGTCA
Source organism: Phascolarctos cinereus (assembly GCF_003287225.1). Lineage (NCBI taxonomy): Eukaryota > Metazoa > Chordata > Mammalia > Diprotodontia > Phascolarctidae > Phascolarctos > Phascolarctos cinereus. The sequence goes on from NW_027555514.1 coordinate 187,909,063, forward strand.
TTCAACCATGTTAACAAGGTCCATTACAAATTGTGTTTTATATATATATATATATATATATATATATATCAACTGGACCTATTGCATCAACAAAATCTTTTTACTCCTCCGTAATTGTTTCTTTACCTCACTCACCACATCTGCAATAATCTCTTACCTGCCAAATCCAATAGCCTTTTTTCAATCCTAATCTTTTTTGACCTCTCTGCAGTATTGAATGAATGAATGAATAAAACATTTACTAAGCATTACTATGTACAAAGCACTGTGCTAAGTGCTGGGATTACAAATAGAAAAGTAAGAAAGTCCCTGTTCTCAAGGATCTCACATTCTAATGTGATATAGCACCTACCTCATAGGGTTATGTGAGGATCAAATGAGATAATATTTACAAAAATTTAGCACAGTGCCTGGCACATTAAGTAGTAGATGATCAATAAATATTCATTCACCACCTTCCCCATTTTAATGGGAAAGATAACATATAGTGAAGGTTTCAACTATAAGTCATAGAAAGGTACCCTTAGTGTACAGTGGCAAAGCAGTCGATATAATCCCTTTTGTTTAATGTTACTTCCATTGATAAAATTATTTCTGTTTTTGATGTTGGACCATTTGTTACTGGGCTGAATGTGTTGTTACTCCAAAGGTTCAGAGTCCTTGTCTGTCTCCATCAAGGTCTGAGTTAATATGATCAAGATGGTGGGTAGTTTGAGCTGCTTGGTGTACACTGCCTCCTGTCTTTTCCTCAGGGACTTCGCTGTTTCAGCTAGTTTTGCTTTCCCATACTTTGAATGGCAGCTGTTTGGCAGTTGGGGGAGATGACTGGCCCCTAGTCCACAGGAATGACTGAGAGAGCTGGGTTGAAAGCAAGAGCAGTGGTCAGGGGTTGGTGTACTTCCAGCCCCAGGATTTCTGCACTTATCTGCTGGCCAGTGGGCAGCTGTTGGCTGATAGCTGTTGCTAATGATGAGGACGGTTGCCCCCTTTTTCACAGCATTTCTCCCTGCAGTGATGGAACTGGACTGGTGATCTGGGAAACACTTTTATTTCCAGGATCTTGGATTCACATTACTGGGCTGTATTCATCAGGGTATAATAGGAGATGGTAGTGAAGGTGATGGTGGTGATTTGAGTCATGTAGCACATGCTACTTCATGTCTCTTCCCCAGGATATCCTGCTGCTTCAAAGACGTTGCTTAGCTTCCCCAATGGGTGGCATTTGATTGACAGTGGGGATGGCTAAGCACTGGAGATATAAAGACAAAAACAATACATTCCCTCTCTTCCCAAAATTTACTGAGAGAGAAAAGATATTTTATATCCACACACATATATATGTGTACACATATACATATATGTACATATGCATATATGTGTACTATGTACATATATAAATATACACACATTATCTACACATATAATATTTTATGATAATTTGCGTGTATATTTATATGCATGTATGTATACACCTTGATACATACAAAATAGATATGTACTATATGTTTATATAATTTCCCTCATTAGTGAGCTATATATGCATATGTGTATATATGATACATACATAAGGTACATACAAATTATGCTTAACAGTAATCTGGCACATAGTGGCATTTAATAAATATTCATTGATAGATTGTCTGATGAAGAAAGGTGCTAATTGAAACATCATATTTTCTACTGTGATTCTCTGCTTATGGTATAAAAGACAGGAATTCTTGTAAAGATCTGGTAATTTCATTCATGTTCATTAAGTATACTGAGGCCATATAACCAATAATAGCCCCATAGTGCATTGCCTTCTTCACCACAGCAGAACATTAACTTCATGTGATAGAGTTTATCTTTCAGGGATGCCTTGGGACTTTCCAAAGATGCTTTCAGAGCCTCTTTATAAACTCTTGTACTTTGCATCTTTGTGACTAACCCTTTTTTCATTGTAATTTGTTCTGTGGAGTTTCTGGCAGAAGTTTTTAATGCCATTTAATGCTACAAGGTAAAGCAAACATTTTGGTACTGAATGATGATAGCTCCCTGATTGTCCCTTTCATCTCATCCATTGATGTATGCTCTTGCCTCATCCCCACTCCCCTGTTTTCTTTTCATTCTTCCCCTTTTAAACTCAGCTTATGTAATTTTCATGCCTTGATTTGCTTAAATTAAGGCAGATTGCCCGGATGACCAGTGTCAGGATGTTTTGTCTCACCTTAACAAAGAGGGAAGAGGAAGAGTGTGTGACATGCAGTCATCAGTAGTGCTTATTCGAATGCCTAAGATTTTTCCAGAGCAGAGCCAAGATGGCGGAGTGAAAGCAGTGACTTGCTTGAGCTCTCCCCCAAACCCCTCCAAATACGCATAAAAAATGGCTCTAAACAAATTCTGAAGCAGCAGAACCCACAAAAAGACAGAGTGAAACAAATTTCCAGCCCAAGACAACCTGGATGGTTGATCAGAAAGGTATATTGCGCCGGGCTGGGAGTGTAGCACAGTGTAGCACGGGCGCACAGGCCACTGCAAACCTGGAGCAGGCCTCAGAGGACTGAATCTTGGGCAGCTGTGGAGGTTTCCAGACTCCCCAATTCATAAATGCTAAAGACAACTTAGAAGGTCAGTGGGAACAGTCTGTTTCTGTGGTGCTGAGAGAGGAAGGTGCGGTCTCAGCTCCATTGCCCAAGAGGATGGCCCTGGTGGGGGGGCAGCTGCTTCCCAAGCTTCTGGCCCATAGACTGAGGGGGAATCCAGTGGCTGATCAGAGAGGGATTGCAGGGATCTCTTTGCCAGTGCTGATGTAGGAATCTCTTGTTTTGCCCATGTTTGGATCTGGGTGGCGGTGCTGGGATGAGGAGGAGCACTGGCATGGTGGAGCTTGTAGTGGCTGTGGAGAGGAACCCGTCCTCACAGTTACAGGACAGTTAGAGGAGTACTTGTGGTCACAGGCCAGGAAAGGAGTAATTTCATACCCCTTATCATACCACCTTGGAAGAACTGAAAATTTACAGGTCCCTACAAGTATCTCTGAAAACAGCTTACAAACCCCAAGCTTGGGACAGTACATTCTCCACATTGGAAGCAGATTTGTACCTTAACAAAGACTTTAAAACTCAAGTAATTGGCTGGGATCATGAGCAAGCATCACAAAAAGAGTCAGACTACATTATTTTACTTTGGTGAAAAAGAATATCAAAATATATAACTAGAAGAAGACAACAAAGTCAAAGCTGCTACATCCAAAGCCTCCAAGAAAATATGAAACAGTGCCAGGCCTTGGAAGAGCTCAAAAGGGATTGTGAGAAGCAAGTAAGGGAAGTAGAGGAAAAACTGGGAAGAGAATGAGAGTGATGCAAGAAAATCATGAAAAACAAGTCAACAGCTTGCTAAAGGAGACCCAAAAATACTGAAGAAAATAACACCTTAAAAAATAGCCTAACCCAAATGGCAAAAGAGGTCCAAAAAGCCAATGAGGAGAAAAATGCCCTAAAAAAAAAATTGGCCAAATGGAAAAGGAAGTCCAAAATTACTGAAGAAAATACTTCCTTAAAAATTAGAATAGAGCAATTGGAAGCTAGTGACTTTATGAGAAATCAAGACACTGTAAAACAAATCCAAAAGAATGAAAAATTAGAAAACAATGTGAAATATCTCATTGGAAAAACAACTGACCTGGAAAATAGATCCAGGAGAGAGAATTTAAAAATTATTGGACTATCTGAAAGCCATGATCAAAAAAAGAGCCTAGACATCATCTTTCAAGAAATTATCAAGGAAAACTGCCCTGATATATTAGAACCAGAGGGCAAAATAGAAATTGAAAGAATCCACAGATCTCCTCCTGAAAGAGATCCCCAAAGGAAAACTCCTAGGAATATTATAGCCAAATTCCAGAGTTCCCAGGTCAAGGAGAAAATATTACAAGCTGCCAGAAGGAAACAATTCAAGTACTGTGGAAACACAATCAGGATAACACAAGATTTAGCAGCTTCTACATTAAAGGACACAGGGCATGGAATATATATTTCCGGAGGGCAAAGGAGATAGGATTACAACCAAGAATCACCTACCCAGCAAAACTGAGTATAATCCTTCAGGGGAAAAAATGGTCATTCAGTGAAATAGAGGACTTTCAAGCATTCTTGATGAAAAGACCAGAGCTGAATAGAAAATTTGACTTTCAAATACAGGACTCAAGTGGAACATGAAGAGGTAAACAGGAAAGAGAAATCATAAGAGACTTATTAAGATTGAACTGTTTACATTCCTGCATGGAAAGATGATATTTTAACTCATGAGACCTTTGTCAGTATTAGGGTAGTTGGAGGAAAAAAATATGTATGTATATATAGATAGATAGAGGGCACAGGGTGAGTTGAAGATTAAGGGTCATATCTGGAGAATAAAATTAAGGGATGAGAGAGGATTATACTCAGGAGAAGAAGAAAGGGAGAGGTAGAATGGGGTAAATTATCTCACAAAAAAAACAGAAAAGAAAGTCTCTTACAGTGGAGGGGAAAGGGGAAGGTGAGAGGGAATGAGGGAATCTTATTCTCATAGGATTTGGCTTAAGGAGGGAATAACATACACATTCAATTGGGTATGGAAATCTGTCTTACCCTACAGGAAAATAGGGGGAGAAGGGGACAAGAGAGCAGGGGGATGATAGAGAGGAGGGCAGATTGGGAAAGGGTAATCAGAAGTAAATACTTCTGAGGAGGGACAGGGTCAAAAGAAAGAATAGAATAAATGGGAGGGCAGGATAGGATTAAGGGAAATAGAGTTAGTTTTTCACAACATGTCTACTATGGAAGTGTTTTTAACTGCACATGTACAACCTATATTGAGTTGCTTGCCTTTTCAATGAGGTGGGTGGGGAGGGAGAAGAGAGAAAATCTGAAACCTAAAGTTTTAAAAACATATGTTTAAAAAAATATTTTCACCTGCTACTGGGAAATAAGAAATACAGGAAATGGGGTACAGAAGTCTATCCTGCCCTACAGGAAAATAGAAGGGGAAGGGGATAAGAGAAGGGGGGGAGAGACAGAAGAGAGGACAGACTAGGGGAAGGGATATTCAGAATGCATGGCATCTTGGGGTGGGGGGACGGATGAGATGGGGTGAAAATTTGGAACTCAAAAACTTGTGGAAGTGAATGTTGAAAACTAAAAATACATAAATTTATTTTAAAAATTTAAAAATTAAAAAAAATAAGATTCTTCCACATGATTCTGGAGAAGTACACAATATATGTGGCTGTTTTCAGTTCCACTTCTGGGTTGGGGAAAAATAGGAATCCCTATAGGAGGGGGCCAGAGGTCAGTATAACTAGCATGAGAAGCTTCACAATGGAAGAGAGAAATCTGGCTTAGGGAGAGCCAGAGAATTTCACTTTTAAAGCTAGAGAGGAAATAGGAAACAGAAAGGAGAAGAAAATATGGAAGGAAGAGAATTTAAGAATTATCTTTCTCTTTCAGTGGTATATCCCATGTCAGCTTTTTTGTACTGAATGGACAGACCTGGTTATCTCTCACTTTTATTAATGAAAATTAACAATAATACAAAATTGGATCTAAAATCATTAATTCTCAGTAATTACTACTGTCATGTAGAAATTTACCTCATAGACCATAAAAAGAGAACCTAATTTCTACCAAAGGATCACCACAGCCATATTGTCGCCCCTGATTTGACTTAATTTTTGATTTATATTTAACTTTAAGGTAATGACATTTCAAGGAATATGTAGAAGTAGTAAATGAAGGATCTCAGAATTTGGAGGTAGAAGGGATCTTGCAGGTCATCAAGTCCAACTCGTATTTTACAGATGAGCAAATTGAGGCATAGGAAAGTTTAAGTGACTTGTCTAGAATCATGTAGCCAGTAAGTGTCAGAGGCAAGGTTTGAATTTTGTTCTCCCTGACTCTAAATCTATTACTTTATCAACTTCACCACTTTGCTTCAAACAGAGAACATGATATATTAAATTGTATTATCCTAAATATCTCCAGAAGCTACAGACTAATGATTTAGCTTGGTAAAGTGGAGGGCAGTTAGTTTATCCTCTCTCTCTCTCTCTCTCTCTCTCTCTCTCTCTCTCTCTCTCTCTCTCTCTCTCTCTCTCTCTCTCTCTCTCTCTCTCTCTCTCTCTCTCTCTCTCTGTCTCTCTTTCCCTCTCTCTCTCTCTCCCCCCTTCCTCCCTCCCTCCCTTTCTCATTTTTTTTAACACCATGATCACTTCCAGTATTTTCTTGTATCTAGTTTGTTTGTTTTTGAGACTGGATCTCCCTATTTTACCCAAGCCAAAAGCACAGTGGCCACTCACTGGGCCCAATCCTACTACTTATTTGTACTGGAGCTTTGACCTGTTCCATTTCAGACCTGGGACAATTAGCCTTGCTTTTCACAGTTTGGTGGGTCCTCCCCACTGGCTCACTATTTTGTTGCCAGACCTAGTATGGACGCCCAAATGACTTACCCCACTGAAGCTCAGAAGTCCTAATCTCAAGCGATCCATGAGCCTTAGTGTCTTTGGTAGCAGAGATTAGACATGTGCCACCATCCCTGGCCTTTTAAGGTAAGCAAAAATGCCTCATAGAAAAACTATAACTGACAGAGTATATATCACTTGGCACTTTTCTACTTTTCTATCACTATGAACAAGTCTATTCCAATATCAGTTCTCTCTGGAACCGGCATTGGCACTGCATTTGATCTGAGTTAAATTCTCTTTGAAGAAACTGTAAAAAGACATCCTTGAACTTCTTGCCTCTCATAAGTCTTATCTTCCTTCAGAGTCCAAGTTGGGGGGGAATGGTGTACATCTTTTCCATGAAGCATTCCTTGATTACAATTTTTAATGATCTATCACCTCAAATTACCTGTATTTATTGATCTGCACATATAGTATATCTGACAGTAAAATAGAAACTTCTCAAAGACTTTTGGTTTCTTTTCTTTATATGCCTAAAACCTAACTCAATGTCTTTGAATAAGTGAATGAAAAAGTGTTTGTTAACTGCTTATTCTGTGCCAAGCACTTTGGATACAAATAGCTAGAATGAGACAGTCTTTCCTCTCTTTGGCCTGGTATTGGGGGATACAACACAGAGAAAACAAATCAGCTGTAGGGAAGGCAAGAAGGAAGAATATGCCCAGGTTCTTCCCAAGGGTTCTAGGTAGCTTGGAGGTTGTCAGGGAAGGCGTAAAGGATACCAAGCCTGTGGTTATTCCATAACACTCCCTGGGATCTGTGTTGCCAATCCTTATCTTTTTCCTACTTAATAATCTCACTAAGAAACCTCTTTCCTTGTTGAATCTTCTCATATGATAAATAAAAACTACAAAAATTCTGGACTGTATCTGACGAAATATACAACACTTTGGTTATTATCTTTTCTCTGTGACCTCAACTGGTTTTTCAATTACTCAAATTTTGATTTCCTTTCAATGATTTACATTGTGGTAGCCTGGTTTTTGTTCTTTTTAATTGAATTGAATTCAATAGAGCTATGCAATAATGGGATGGATTACTTAGAAATATTTACTAGAATATTCAATCAGAGGCTAGATGATCATTTGACAAAGATAATGTTAAAGGTATTCCTGCATTGAGAAAGAAGCTGGGCTATTTAGCTTTTAATATTGTTCTTTAAGCTTATGATTTTAATGCTATCTATAGTGTGGGAGCCATTCCCTGTCACAGAAAGCAGAGACTCTGTCTGCTTTCTTCCACATAAAGACTAAACACCCTTTTAATGTCAGTAGCTTCACTGTCTAGGGTTCCATCTCTGGTGAGAAAGCACTCTTTCTTCTACAACAAATTCCCTTTGAGTAGAGGGAATTGCCACTCATGCTTGTCACACTAATGAGGGGACATTCTATAACAAGAAGAGTGAGAAAGATGAAGAACAAGGAGATAGAAAATAAATGACTTAGAGTCACCTGACTGTATTGAGTGGGGCCATATATGGGAAGGTCAGTACTAGAGCAGCAGGGCATTTGGCAAGTGCAGTATAATTCTCTTCCATTCTGTGTTCACATTCAAAAACAACTGTACTTTAATCACAGATTAGTTTTTGAACTTCTTGTTGTTCAGTCATGTCCAACTCTTCATGACTCACTTGGGGTTTTTTTGGCAAAGATACTAGAATAGTTTGCCATTTCCTTCTCCAGCTCATTTTATAGTTCAAGAAACTGAGGCAAACAGGGTTAAATGATTTGCTCAGGGTCACACAGCCAATGAGGACCTGAGGCCAATTTGAACTCGGGAATTTGAGTCTTCCTGACTCCAGGCCTGCAGCTCTATCCACTATGCCGTCTAGCTGAACTAGGAATCTAGAAAATGGACATTTCTTCTAATGAGAGAAATTCTTTCGGCCATTAATTTTCCTCTTCCCCTTGCCTTATGAATTATTAATCCCCTTTCATTATGAATTATGAATTCATCCCTTTCCTTTATCCCAAAGCATCTTTTACCTCACTTGTATGGCAGCATTCAGTAAGGTTTGTCATTCTTAACTACCTAAATGACTTCCTTCATCTCTAAAATGAAGATGTTGGATTAGATGACCTCTGAAGTCTCTTGTTGTGTTAAATTTATGATTCTCTCAGTCCTTATGTATGCCCTGTTTATTAGTTAGCCTCTTTGTGGTGACATCTAGAAAACAAAAACTTTGTTCTGGGTACAGAAGTGGCCTGAAATCTCTGAGTACCCAAACAGTCAGGCTTGGTGCTCTGCTAATTCAAATTTGTTACTGTTTTTATTCCAAAAAAAAAAAGGCAGATGTTTTAGGAAGCTGAATTCAAGATGCTGGTTACTTGTAAAGTTGTATTTTTCAACATGCTTACTTAAATTCACATTTTCCCTTTGTGGCCTTCCTTAGTTACTCCAACTCATTCTATCCTCTCTTTTCACTGAGAATCTTTTTTATCTATGTCATATCATGAGTTACTTTGTGTTATTATCTTACTATATTTTAAAATATCTTATGTAAATGGATCAAAAATAAAGGTCAAATTTCATGCTTTTCTTGTATCCCCCATAATGCCCATTTTGTACAGTTCTAGGCTCATGCTAAGTACTTAAGAAGTACTTGTTAACAAGTACTAACAAAAATGGTCAAAATCATCATCAGGAAAATGTGCTCTTGTGTCACTGAAGACTTTAAGGAAAAGTGAAAAAGGGAGAAATATCATTGATGTAGCTGTTTTTTAAATATATAATTTGGATTTAGGCTATTGTGAACAGATTATGGTTTGGAGGTAGATATCATGGAGCAGACAACATTGGAAGGAACTCATTCCTTGTGATATGTAGCCAACTTTCTTGCTTCCATAACCCTTCTGGTTAAAATTTTTTGAAAACTGACAAGGCAAATAATAGCACTCAAACAAAATTTGACCATTGGGAAAACATTACATCCACAATATATAACTTACTAATTATACTTATTTTGTCAACAAAATGATATTATGCCTTGCATTTTGTTCTTGGAGCTCATAGAGGCAGAACTGAGAATTCCTTTCAAGTGTCAGATTGTTTCACAAGACCATTCATTTTTTAAAATTTATTTATTTATTTTTCATTTTCAACATTCACTTCCATAAGATTTTGAGTTTTTAATTTTCTCTCCCTCCCCAAGATGGCATGCAATCTGATATAGGCTCTCCATATACATAGCATAGTAAACATATTTTCACATTAGTCATGTTGTAAACAAGAATTAAAACCAATGGGAGGATCTACAAGAAAGAAGAAACAAAATAAAATAAAGAAACAAAAGAAGAGAGAGCAAAAAGTATGCTTCGATCTGCATACAGACTCCATAGTTCTTTCTCTGGATGTGGATAGCATTTTCCCTCATGAATCTTTTGGAATTGTCTTAGATCTTTGTATTGCTGAGAAGAGCTAACTATATCAAAGTTGGTCATTGCGCAATGTTGCTGTTACCGTGCACAGTGTTCTCTTGGTTATGCTCACTTCATTCAGCATCAGTTCTTGTAAGCTTTTCCAGATTTTTCTGAAATCCATCTTCTCATCATTTCTTATAGAATACTAGTATTCTACTACATTTATAAACCACAACTTGTTCAGCTGTTCCACAATTGATGGGCATCCTCTCAATTTCCAACTCTTTGCCACCACAGAAAGAGCTGCTATAACTATTTTTGTACATGTGGGGCCTTTTCCCATTTTTATGATCTCTTTGGGAAACAGACCAAGAAGTGGTATGCACAGTTTTATAGACCTTTGGGCATAGTTCAAGAGCATTCATTTGTAACATACATACAAACTCACTTATGGTGGTTCTCTTTCTTCAAAAATCTAGAAACTCACAAACTATTATAAGAACCATAGAAATCTGGTTTTATGAGCTTCTTGATAAGCATATATCAACTTCCTGTGTGTGCTACTTGACTTTGGGTGTGAGGAACAAAGACTATGCTTCGTAGCTCTTCTGTCCAAGTATATCCCCAACAAGATTGGTACTATTAATAACATATTAAAAAAAAACTAAATAAAGTCTAATAGGAAATTTACATTGAAGTTTCATTAGGCAGCCTGCTTGCCTTCCCATTTTCATACTAACTCAGTGAAATGCATTTAAGATTGACAGATGTTATCTGTAAAATTATAGTATTGCAAATAAATGAATGGCATGTATTACCAGTGTTTCATCTACTTAGTCCTTATCCTTTTCCTACATGATAATCTTGATTATTGTTATTATTATATATTTTCTATACTGTGTGTGCTATTATATTTGATAAGTGTTTTCCCTGGTAGGTAGCATTCTCATTATCCATCAATATTGAACAATAATCAGGCAGCCAGTACTCCACAATATTGTGTATATTTTAAAGGGTAAAGTCATCCTACCTCAAAGCAGCTTAGAGTCTAAATTAGCCTTGATAATACAACCATGCTGTACAGAAACAGGTTTCCTAGAATTCTAAAGTTCCCTGGGAAGTTCTTGTTCTTTGATCTTGCTTGAAGAATAGGTTGTTTTAAAAATGTTTTCCATCACCAGGATATTCCATGGACCGCTTTTTTCTTCTTCTGAAAGTATCAGAAGAAGCATCTTGCAGAGTAGATCAGCTTTCTTTCCATTTGCTGATACTTACTGAAAGAGCTGATGGCAAACAGATCCTTACTGCCTCAATATGTACTTCTCCAAAGTCATACCCAATAAGACTTGACAAACTGACATCCTCAATCCATCAGTAGCAATGGGGGAAGGAAATGAAAAGGGAGAGCATCTTAAAACTGACTACTTTGTGTATGGAAGAGAGACGCCATCAATATGTTAGGGGAGTTTGGTTAAGTCATAACCATCTGTTTTTAGAAGGAATGTCATTTTTGTTTGTTATGAATTCATTTCGTTGATGAAATTTGTCTTTAGGTCACAGTAATTTCTGAGGAAAGAGAATAACAGATCACCCTCTCTCTATATCGAACTCTCTCTTTTGACAAGGAGTAATAGGTAAGCAAAAACACTGGCTACAATGACTTCAACTGACAGTGTATGCAACATTCTTCCTAATAGTCACCTGCCTGTCTGCTTTGAGAGAAGGGAGAAAGATTGCATTATCTATAGTCTCATACCTTCAAAAGTATTTCAGTCTTTTGGATTTTTATTCTTTTAGCTAGATGCATTGATCTTTTGCCTTGAGCTGATCTTAACTATAGAAATTAAAATAGAGTTCATACTTAAAGATGAGTTGTACTTATTTCATTCTATATCTGTTCCTACAAACCTTCACACATGTAATGTGCCTCTTTGCTCTGTCAACACAGTCTCACTATCCTCTAAATTCATAACACAATTTATCTTTTGTCACCCTACAACCAGAGGTCCTATTTGTTCCACACTTAAGGTTCTACTTACCTAGCTCCAAAAACTCCAAGCCTAGATGACTTAGGGCCACAGGTTCAGCTCACCATACATCAAGACTTCAAGAATCTATAATTTGTTCATTGTGCATCCTCCTTCCAATGGCATAGTTCATAACCCTCTATGACTTAATAGACAATCTTTGAGTGTTTCTGCAGATGAAAAAGTCATTACCCTGATGTAAAAATAGTGAACAATCTCTCTAAACATAACTAGCCTGGTCTATGGGTATCAGTGTACTCATAAAGTAAATCGACTTCTTGGCTGTTTATTTAAAAACACTCAATATACCTTACACCTGGGACCCAAATTCCCTTTTGGTGCCCCCTATCTGTCATATTTTCAGTCCTTCTGGAAATTCCTCCAGGAGACTACCTAGTTAAGGTTCAACCATGCTTCTAATGCCTCCAACTTTATCCATTTAGGATGTCTGTCTTTTGAAAAAAGATGGATGAATAGAGAATTCTGTTTGGTTACTGAGGAATCATGGCAAAAAATCAAGTCCTCACTTTCCCTTAACCCAGAACTTTTTAACGTAGACACAGGAGGCCTGATAGTTTATAACCTTGGACCACCTGAGACTTTAAAATACTGTTATTCCTTGGGGGAGGAGAGGAAATTTACCACTCCCTCTCCACTATGTCTGCCTGTCTCTCTTCCCACACTTTACTTCACTCTCTAAGAAAGAGGTATCAAACATGGAGTGAGGGTAACAACGAGCTGTAACACCCCTTAGTGCAACCTGAACAAGATTAAAATGTAATTGGGAGCTATTTAACAAAATAAATAAAATTATAATAGAACATAGAAAATGTTAACATGTGGTCTTTCTAAGTCAATACATGTCCCATATACTCTAAGAAAGAACAGAAGGCAAGGAGTGAACTGTGCCCTCCAAATTGATTTTTACTTTAAAAAAAAAAAACAAAAACTACTATGGTGTGGCTCATTATCTGGCCAGCTACAAGTTCCCTATGGCCTGTCAGTTGCCTTCATTCAATGCTAGGCATACTATAATTTCCTCCAGTTGATTGAGGAACTTCTTTGATTTGATCAATGGCTAACAATGGACCACTCTATCATGTTATTAGGTTGTTTAGAAAACTCCTTCACACTCTGTTTTCAGGTTTTAAAAGAAAGCCTCTAAACATATATTTTACACCATATTTCTAATCCTGGATAGGTCTATAATAACTTGTAGATGCATTACCCTTTTGAGTGCCTCCTTCATTATTTCATACTAGTCTTAGCAAAGTCTGTGTGAAAAGGTTTTGGAAAATCTAATAATTAACAATCTTTTGTGAGGTCCACACCTGCCACAGCCAGTGAGCCTAGAGATAACTTTCATCCCCACTTATATGGATATATGAATTCATTCAAGCAAATATCATTTAACAAATTTTCATAGATTACCACCTATTTTTGATACATATAGAGAAGGCCTGCCCCAATCCAGAGACAATAAAGAATATAAAAGGAGGTTGGGAGGATAGCCTCCTCTCTTAGAGCAAAGTCTGAATCCAAATGATTTTCAAATGGAGCATGTAGGGCTCTCCTAACAGGTAAGAGCAATGAGGTTTCCTGGAAGTTACCTTTTCCCCTCCTCCTTCAAATGAGAAATCAAACTACTCTGAGTGAAAATTCCTTTTATGGGTCACTTGGGCATATAGGCAACTATAAATTTCTCCATTGGGTCCCTAAAAACTTTAAGTGTGAATAAAAATTTCTCCAGTGAATCCCACCAACACAAAGGGCACCTGAAATTTCTTCAAAGAATCCCTGCAACATATAGGACACTCCAAATGGAGCTCCAATCTCACCCCACAGTAGGATAGGTAGGTTTGCTTAAAAGAAAAGCTCAAAGATGCATAGGGCATTCCTCAAATGGATTAAACACATGGAGATGATTACTGACTGTTTCTGGGCCATCAGGCAAACCTTATGCTATTGAGATGCAGGTCATAAGGATCTTGGCAAGCTGTCTGAACTAATGTTACAATAGGGTAAGCAATCTACATCTGCTCACAAGTAAAATAAAAATTAATTTGAATGATTCCTCAATTAGGCCCTCAATATCCTTATCTATAAAGTCATGAGGCACTCCCGTAATCCGCTGCTCACTTGACTAGGAATCCTCTCTGCTGTCCCTAGTTGCACCAATATTCTAGGCCAATACCACATCCTTATTTCCTCCATATTTATAATAGATAATTTTTAAAAAGATATAAATAATTATGTATTCATATATATTCACATTACATATGAAAAACTTATCTAAAGAGAGTTGGCCTAACTTATAAAAGAAACACATTGAAAAACTAATGACAAAAACAAAAAAAAATACTAACTTTTTTTACAGTGGATCCCTGTAATACTAGGGATGGTGATCCAGCATAAGAATCTCTCCAGGAGGTCCTTGCAAGTACATAGGCCACCTAAAATATATTCCATATGAATCCACATGGTGTAGCATATCACTGGGCTACTGCCTCTCCTTAGCACCCCCTACACTGTCAGCATGTAGTCACAAGGTAGGTCCTTCACGGGATTATTAGCTCAATTAAGAGTACCCTATGGTCTGTGCTTCTAAAGTTATAGCTCACAAGTCCCTATTCATGTTTATACCTTTCATTAGTCAGCCAGAGGACATAATTAATCTAAAGCTCAGGCATTTACTAAAATGCTATAAGAAAAGTAGCAATAAAACATTTTTCGCTATAAAAGTGGTGTACTTGGGCATACTTTTCCACAAATGGATGCAGCAGCAACAGAAAGAATGGCTACCTATACTGTTCATCATTGATGAGGCACCTTTGGAAAGAACTCACGGTGAAGACAACCCATACCAGTGTGGCAAGGGACACTGAGATAGTTGCAAGATGTCCTCATTCTACTTTTCAATGGATAGAACATTTCTGCTGAATCTGATCCTGAGAGAAACTTACAACTGATGATTGGTTGTGGTCTTTGCCATCTCTAGCTTTAGTCTCAGCTGAAATCCTGACCAAATGAAGGAAGTAAAGAAGCATTTATTAAGCTCTCACTATGTGCCAGATGCTATGCTAAGTGCTTTACAGATACCTCATTTGATCCTCACAACAACCCTGGGAGGTAGGTGTTATCCCCATTTTGTAGTTGAGGAAGGTGAGGAAGACAAAGCTGTGATTTGCCTAGAGTCACATATCCAGTCAGTGTCTGAGGTTGTATTTGAACTCAAGTCTTCTCAACTCAAGGCCCAGCACTCTATCTGGTGTACCACCTAGCTGCCTAGGGTACTGCTGCACACATTTGGAAAGAACTGAGACCCATACTCTCAAACCACCAAGAATCTTATTTCTGGGGCCTGCCACTTCCTGAATAATATCCTAGCTCTACGCATTAAGTTCTCAACACCTTTCACTAATTCAGTTTAACTGAACTTGACTTCCTAGATAGACCCTACTCTACTGCACATTGCCATCTTCTGTTAAAAGATGTCAATAACAATGGGGAAAAAGAGATACATTCCTTATACTTTGCTGCATTCTTTTTTTAATATAAATTTGTTTATTTTTAATTTTCAACATTCACTTCCACAAGTTTTTGAGTTCCAAATTTTCACCCATCTCCCCTCCCACCCAAGATGCATGCATTCTGAATATCCCTTCCCTAGTCTGTCTCTCTTCTATCTCTCTCCCTTCTCTTATCCCCTTCCCTTCTATTTTCCTGTAGGGCAGGATAGACTTCTGTACCCCATTTCCTGTATTTTTATTTCCCAGTAGCATGTGAAAACATTTTTTTAACATATGTTTTTAAAACTTTAGGTTTCAAATTTTCTCTCTTCCTCCTCCCCACCCACCCTCATTGAAAAGGCAAACTCAATATAGGTTGTATATGTGCAGTTATGCAAAACACTTCCATAGTAGACATGTTGTGAAAACTAACTCTATTTCCCTTAATCCTATCCTGCCCTCCCATTTATTCTATTCTTTCTTTTGACCCTGTCCTCCTCAGAAGTATTTACTTCTGATTATCCTTTCCCAATCTGCCCTCTCTATCATCCCCTGCTCTCTTGTCCCTTCTCCCCTATTTTCCTGTAGGGTAAGACAGATTTCCATACCCAATTGAATGTGTATGTTATTCCCTCCTTAAGCCAAATCCTATGAGAATAAGATTCACTCATTCCCTCTCACCTTCCCTGTTCCCTCCACTGTAAGAGACTTTTCTTTTCTGTTTTTTTTTGTGAGATAATTTACCCCATTCTACCTCTCCCTTTCTTCTTCTCAGTATATCCTCTCTCATCCCTTAATTTTATTCTCCAGATATGACCCTTAATCTTCAACTCACCCTGTGCCCTCTATCTATCTATATATACATACATATAATTTTTTTCCTCCAACTACCCTAATACTGACAAAGGTCTCATGAGTTATAAATATCATCTTTCCATGCAGGAATGTAAACAGTTCAATCTTAATAAGTCTCTTATGATTTCTCTTTCCTGTTTACCTCTTCATGTTCCACTTGAGTCCTGTATTTGAAAGTCAAATTTTCTATTCAGCTCTGGTCTTTTCATCAAGAATGCTTGAAAGTCCTCTATTTCACTGAATGACCATTTTTTCCCTGAAGGATTATACTCAGTTTTGCTGGGTAGGTGATTCTTGGTTGTAATCCTATCTCCTTTGCCCTCTGGAATATTATATTCCATGCCCTGCGGTCCTTTAATGTAGAAGCTGCTAAATCTTGTGTTATCTGATTGTGTTTCCACAGTACTTGAATTGTTTCCTTCTGGCAGCTTGTAATATTTTCTCCTTGACCTGGGAACTCTGGAATTTGGCTAAATATTCCTAGGAGTTTTCCTTTGGGGATCTCTTTCAGGAGGAGATCTGTGGATTCTTTCAATTTCTATTTTGCCCTCTGGTTCTAATATAGGGCAGTTTTCCTTGATAATTTCTTGAAAGATGATGTCTAGGCTCTTTTTTTGATCATGGCTTTCAGATAGTCCAATAATTTTTAAATTCTCTCTCCTGGATCTATTTTCCAGGTCAGTTGTTTTTCCAATGAGATATTTCACATTGTTTTCTAATTTTTCATTCTTTTGGATTTGTTTACAGTGTCTTGATTTCTCATAAAGTCACTATCTTCCAATTGCTCTATTCTAATTTTTAAGGAAGTATTTTCTTCAGTAATCTTTGGACTTCCTTTTCCATTTGGCCAATTTTGCTTTTTAGGGCATTTTTCTCATTGGCTTTTTGGACCTCTTTTGCCATTTGGGTTAGGCTATTTTTTAAGGTGTTATTTTCTTCAGTATGTGTTTGGGTCTCCTTTAGCAAGCTGTTGACTTGTTTTTCATTATTTTCTTGCATCACTGTCAGTTTTTCCTCTACTTCTCTTACTTGCTTCTCAAAGTCCTTTTTGAGCTTTTCCATGGCCTGGGACTGATTCATATTTTTCTTGGAGGCTTTGGATGTAGGAGCTTTGACTTTGTTGTCTTCTTCTGGTTGTATATTTGATCTTCTTTTTCACCAAGATAATATAGTCTGACTCTTTTTGCTGCTTGCTCATGATCCCGGCCAATTACTTGAGGTTTAAACTCTTTGTTAAGGTACAAATCTGCTTCCAATGTGGAGAGTGTACTGTCCCAAGCTTCAGGGGTTTGTATAGCTGTTTTCAGAGTTACTTGTAGGGACCTATAAATTTTCAGTTCTTCCAAGGTGGTATGATAAGGGGTGAGGTGTTTACTCCTTTCCTGGCTTGTGACCACAAGTACCCTTTCTGTCCTGTAACTGTGAGGAGGGGCTTCTCTTCACAGCCACTACAAGCTCCACCTCACCAGCACTCCTCCTCACCCAGGCACCACCGCGCAGAACTGTGACCCAGATCCAAACACAGCCAAAGCAAGAGATTCCTGCGTCAGCACTGGCAAAGAGACCCCTGCAGTCCCTCTCTGATCAGCCACTGGAAGCTTGGGAAACAGCTGCCCCGCAATAGGGCCACACTCTTGGTAAATGGAGCTGAAACCCCGCCTTCCTCTCTGAGCACTGCAGAAACAGACTTTTCCCACTGACGCTCTAAGTTGTCTTTGGCATTTGTGGTTTGAGGAGTCTGGAAACTGCCACAGCTGCCTGACATTCAGTCCTCTGAGGCCTGCTCCAGGTTCACTGTGGCTGCCCACGCCGCGCTGTGCTGCTCTCCCAGCCCGGCACGATACACTTTTCTAATCAATCTTCCAAGTTGTCTTGGGCTGGAAAATTGTTTCACTCTGTCTTTTTGTGGGTTCTGCTGCTTCAGAATTTGTTTAGAGCCATTTTTTATGAGTATTTGGAGGGGTTTGGGGGAGAGCTCAAGCAAGTCACTGCTTTCACTCAGCCATCTTGGCTCCTCCCCTCTGCTGCATTCTTTAAACAACACAAAGAATAAAGTGAAGAGTGACCTCTCCATAGAGGTAGCAAGTTTCTAGAAGTTGTCTTCATCCTATAACTAATGCCTTGTAATTCCATTAGGCTGATTGACGAACTTCTTTGAATTCATCTGGTCTGACTAACAGTAGCCCAATTCTATTACATTATCAAGTTATTAAGAAATCTCTTGATATCCTCTTGTTAGGTTACTTTAAAAATTCCTGAACACTTCTTTTGTACATATTTCTATGAAATCATTGCATTTTTCATTTCTTATGGCACAATGATATGTCATTACAGTTATATAAGGATAGGGACTAGAACTGTGATTTCACTGGTGTGGGGAACTCATAGGAGAGCAAACTTTTACTTTTAATGCAAGTCAGCACCTTCTTTACAACTTTTGGTCTTAGAGTATTATGTAGAGTACTGAGTGAGAGACTAAGTGCCCTGCACACAGTCAGTATGCTTCAGAGGTGGGACTAAGGTCCGGGTTTTATTTCCTGGTTCCAAGGTCAGATCTCTATCCAGTATAGCACACTGTCCATCATACCATAGTGTTTTTTTCCCAGTCATTCTATGCTTCATTGGTATTCGCTTCTTTTTTTCTAATCATTTGCTACCCAAAAGAGTGTTGCTGTGACTATTTTAGCATATATTGAACCTTTTTTCCCTTGTATTTAAATCCTTTGGGGTTATAATCCACTACTTATATCACTGAGTGAAAAGGGTTATGACAATTTAACCATTTTTCGTGCATAATTCCAAATCATTATCCTACTTTCTTTAATTGTGAAATCACAGCCCAGACAGTCTTTCTTCTTCTGTGACTCATTGATTTCTTTCATAGATGACAGGAATGGTAGAACATGGACACAACTTTCTGAGGACTGTCTTTTGGGTATCCGTTATGCTAGTTAGTTTCTGAGGTTCTGTGACTCTCTGTTTTTAATATTTTGTGGGAACCAATGTAGTAAGCTTACTATATGTCTGTTATTCTTCACTGGTCACACAGATAACCTCTCTCTCTCTCTCTCTCTCAATATATATATATATATTAATATATATATACACACACACACACACACACACACACATATATATATATACACACACACACACACATATATATATATATATATATATATATATATATATATATATATACATATATATATACATATATATATACATGTTGAATGCTATCTTTTACACTGCCTTTTGTATACAATTCATTTCACCATTGCCCTTTAGGCAACGTGCCATTTTGATTCCTTGGGGATTGTGGTATTCCATGAATAAATGGCATATGACATTACTGAAAAAATATTGATACAAAGATGAGTGGTATTTGTTTCAGAGAGAAGTTGGGAGTTATTAAAAGTCCTATAAGTTTCTCAAATGCAATTATTGGCTCATATGATAATAATTTTAGAGCTAGAAGAGAACTTTGAGGTCATTCAATCATAAAATATTAGATCCAGAGCTGCAAAGGACTTCATAGTCCTTCTAATCTAACGTCTTCATTTTAAAGATGAGGAAATAGACTCAGATATTAAATGATTTGTCCAAGATCATACAAAGGTAGTAACAGGATTCAAACCTCGCTCCTCTGACTCTAAAGCCAGAAATCCTAGTCAGTTTGCTTTTTTTTGTCAGTCTGGGACCTTATTCATTCATTGTCCACATATAATATTTATCCAAAATACAGATGCTAGTGAACCAGCTCTACAGGCTATTCATCCAACTACATATCATGATCGAGATAATAGATATTTTTCACCAACTTTGTTTTTCCTGTATGTATAGTCTAAGCTCTGTTAAAAGACTATGGATGTAGAAGACTATAATTTTCTTAACCTTGTTGAAACAATTGTAATGTCTTTCACTAACAGGAGTATTTTGAGGGCCTTACCACCTACAGGGAATCTTGTATTCATTTGGACTTTTTTGTTGGATATTTTCCATTACAGCAGTAAACATATTTGACTAGTACAAGTATCCTTATTTTAGGCTGTATTTGATTATCATGGTTATTGAACAAAGTTTTCATCATTGGTGTGCCTATCAAGGAATCATCTAGATATTAACATGCATAGGTAACACCCTGTTGGAGGGCAGCATTTGAAAGCTGTACTTTGCTCTGCTGATGAATGAAATGCTTTTTAATAGTCAACAAATAATAAACATTGAGGTCTTGTATTCTCTGAACTTTTTAGTCATTTTTGTGACTTAAAGCATACTGTAGAAAATTGCATGGGAAAATTCTGCAATTACCTTTAATATTTCCATTAGAGATGCTGATAATACATGTCCAAATATTCTCAAAGTTTTTTTTTTTAGCTGAGACATTAGGTATATGGCTTGGTAGTTATTCATATCTTTTAATCACCTCTTTTTAGTAGTTTCTTCCCCCCTTTGGATAGATTGAGAATTTATTCTTTGATGCCCTCAAAATGGTGTCACCTTTAGCAGGCTATGAATACTTAGTCTTGTCCAGATGAACTTCCCATCTTTTCTACTTTAGTTCTACTTCCCTTTTATCATATAGTACATTGAGAACCAGGATGTTAGAATTCGAATATGATAGCTCCATTGTCATTGAAGGAGAAAGTAATTTGCCTTTAAAAAATGGACAAATATTTTCTGTATGTTTTTGATACTCTCAGCTTCATGCTTACTTGTTGTCATGATGATGTGTCTTCATTGGGCCTCATTCATACTTTTTTTATAAATTTATTTTTCCTTCATGATTTCTTAAGTTTTTTTTTTACAAAGTCTAAAAGAGGCACATTCAGGTCCCGAGCTTTTATAATTTTGCTATTTCTCCTTATAGTTCAATTAGCTTTTCTTTTAAGTATTTAGATACTATAACATTTGATGCATGCATGTAAAGTATGGATATTATTTCACTTACTATCAGTTCTTTAGGTATAATGCAATTTTCCTGCTCATTTCTTTTAACCATGTGTATTTTTACTGTTGCCTTGTCTTAAATTATGATTGCCACTCAATTTTGAATTTTCCAGAAGCATAATAAATTCTATTTCAGCTCTTTATTTTAACTCTTTATAAATCTTTCTGTTTCAAGTACATTTCTTATAAACAACATATTGTTAGAGTCAATTTTCCTATCCTCTTCCACTTTATGGATGTCTTCTTCCCATTCATATTCACATTTATGATTGCTAATTGTGTTTTTCCTCTCATAGATCACATCTTTTTTTAAAAAGTTTTCCTTTCTTTGTCCACCACCTTTTTCTTTATAAAGGAGGAAAAAAAAAGGAGGGAAAAAGAATAGAATTATTCATAATAGTAAGCAGCTACATAATTGAAGTTGTTCCACTTCTTTACCCCTTCTTTCTTTAAAAACTCAAATCCTGATCAGTAGTGCTTATGCTTTATTTCTTTCCTTTTATATAATCTGTCCTTCAAAGTTGAAATTTCAACTATTGTTATCACAAGTTGAAGTTTGACTATTGCTTTACTCTATTCTCTGTTTAACTTCCTGTTTAACTTCCCTGTTTAATTAAACACTCCTCATGTGTTTCCTTGCTGAATTAATTGTATTGCTACACAAAATTGTGTGTTTAATCCTTCTTTGCCTGATTCATATAAGAATGAAGTCCATGGGATGCTTACCCTCCACCGTTTCCTCTATATTCATATAGTCTTCTTCTGGCACACCTCAATTATGAGAAATAATAAGGTCCTCACGTTTTCTCCTCATTAATTCCCTAATGTGTTCCTTTACATATTTTCTTCTCTTTCTTGAAACCAACAAAACAGAACAAAAGCTTACCTGTGTTCTGAATTTGTCTTTCTTTGCTCCCTCTGTGATCCTTGAAAATAGTGGGATTCTAAAAGGATATTAGTTTCTTTTCACCCTATTAGAATATAAGCATCTGATCTTTACATCCCTTTCTAATTGTTCAAATGTATTTACTTTTCTAGTTTTCTCTTATATTCTTGGTTTGCACTTTGAAGATTCAATCCAGCTCTACATTTTCATAAGGAATGTTTAAAGCCTTCTCTTCTTTTACAAATCCATTTCTCCCTTTAGGATTATGCTCAGCTTTTCCCGAATCAGTTATTCTTCATTGTGGGCCATTTTTTCTTTTGTTTTTGGTATTCCATGATTTTCTCTCCTTTTAAGTAATTGAAAAATAATCTTGTATGATCCCGGCAGTGAATGATTGGTACTTTAATTCTTTCTTAGCAATTATTTTTAGTATTTTTTTTTTCCATTTTCCTGGAAGCTCTGAATTTTTGCTATTATATTTTGGGTGTTTTCAACTTGGACTTCCCCCCCAGGCAATCACTGGTAGAGTCTTTCAATTTTTTACTTTGCCTTCTGGTTCAATAAATCTAGGCAGTTTCATGCTTCCTTTACATATAGTATCCAGTTGTTGTTGTTGTTGATGTTGTTGTTGCTTTTGCTTAGTCATAATTTCTAGGAAGTCTAGTGACTCAATTTATTTCTCCTTAACCCATATACTAGGTTTTTAAATGTAGTATTTGTCATTAATTTTAATAGATATTGTATCTAATCATGATTGTTCATATATTTATTATTCTAACCTATGCCCATGCACTTATAGTTTAAAAATAAATTTTGTTGATATCTTTTTTTGCTTTAAGCCTTAATCACTTAGTGGGTATTGCCTCAGTCAAACTGAGACCTGTTAAAAGCCTGAGCTTTAAAAGGCCAAGGTCCCCCACTGCATCCTGGGCCATCTCCAGTTGTCCTGATCTATATCTGGCCATTGAACCCAGATGGCTGTGGAAGAGAAAGTGAGGCTGGTGACTTTGTGTAGTCCTCTCTTGCGTACATCCAATTTACTTGCATGTCATGGCATCACCTCCCTGCTGCCATGGTCCTCTTTGAGAATGAAGGACAAACAACAACAACAAATATCATCTACCTTGGTATCTTTTCCCCCTTCCAGAGAACCATTCCTTGTAATCAAGAATAAAAAAGATACAAAAATAGTTCATCAAAGCACTTCTACACATTGAAAAATTGGATCAGTTGTAGTGTTCTGTATCCATACTCCTCTACTCAGATGAAACAGTATGTTATTTTTTTCCATTTATATTGTTGAAGTCACTATTCATATTGTTTTACTTACTCTACTTATTTCACTTTGAATCTATCATGTAAGTTTTCCTATGCATGTTTATATTCATAATATTCACAATTTTTTTATAGCACAAGAAGTGAATCTTCTTCATATAATCCAATTTATTTAGCCATTCTGCAATTGGAAACATTTTGTTTCCAAGTCTTCGTTACTACAAAAAGTGCTGCTATAAATACTTTGGTGTATATGGAGCCTTTCTTTTTCTCATTGACCTCTTTGGGGTATGTCCATAGTAGGGAAATCTCTGAGTCAAAGGGTATAAACATTTTCATCACTTTCCTAAGATAATTGCGAATTACTTTTCTGAATGGTTAGACCTTCACTAACACCTTCACTAACACTGCTCTCCAACAGAATTGATTTCTTAGCCTTAGTTGTAAAAAGTTTGATTCTCTTCAAAACATTTTTATGATATGACCTTTAATATTTATGTCACATATCCTTTTTTAATTTTTTTTTGGTGAGGCAATCGGGGTTAAGTGACCTGCCCAGGGTCACACAACTAGGAAGTGTCAAGTATCTGAGGCCAGACTTGAACTCAGGTCCTCCTGACTACAGGGCTAGTGCTCTATCCACTGCACCACTTAGCTGCTTGGTCACATATCCTATTCAGTTTATTATGGTATATAATGTGTTTTCAACTTGTCACTATCAATCTAACATTAGCTATTCCCTTCTTTTGTTATTTATGCCAATTTGCTGAATATAAGATAAAACCTAAGAGGTGTTTTGATTTTCACTTCTAATATTTTTAATGATTTGAGACATTCTTTTATATTGTTAGTACTTAGCAATTCTTTGGAAAATTGTTAATATTCTCTTTCTATTTATCTATTGGGGGTGCTTTTGTTTTTCTTACATGTTTCTATTACTTGTCTATGTACTTTGGATATGAGGCATTATCAATGATATTTGATTTGAACATTTTCCCCAAGTTGATTGCCTGTTTTCTTATACTAAGTGCATCGATTTTGTCTATGCACTATACTTCTTGTTGTCTTCTTTAGCAATCTTGGCTTAAAGAAACTCACTGGTGTTTCCAACTGATTTTATTGTTTATTACTTCATCTGGTACCATTTAAACCCTTTGTAAGAGTGTTTCTTAGGAGAACCAAGCTGAAGGGAGCTATGCTCAACTATAACCTTCCATATTACCTCATTTCTTGAAGTCTCCCCTCTATCACTTCTCAGTATTTTAAAATCATACATAGTCTTCCCTGATCCTTGATAGGGTTTTAGGAACAAGTTCATGTTCTTAACTAGTATTGCCCTTGGCTGTCATATTTCTCTGCTACAAATGGTTATTGATTGAGTATTCTCTAGATGAGCCAGATTCTAGGTCTTTTGACCTCTTTATTTGTTGCTTTACAATAATTACATTAATGAAGGAAGTGATGTTAGTGGATGACAGTATCTGTTCCTTTATCCATTAATCATTTTTTTTTTCAGTTTTCTTGGCAAAGATACTGGAGTGGTTTCCTTTTCTAGCTCATTTTAGAGATGAAGAACTGAGGCAAGCAGAGTCAAGTGACTTGCCCAAAGTCACACAATTAGTTAATATCTGAGTCTGGATTTAAACTCATGAAGATGACTCTTTCTGATTTCAAGCCCAGTGTTTGATTCTACTGCGCCACCTAGCGGCCTCATATTTATATATGCATGAAATTTTTATATAATTGCTTTCATGTTGCCTCCTCCATTAGACTATGAGCTCTTTGAGAATAGGAATTGTCTTTAGCCTTTTTTTTTGTATCCCCAGTACTTAGGCACATTGCCCAGCACATAGTAGGTTCTTAATAAATATTTGTTAACTGACTGAATCAAGAAGGAATACATGATCTTCTGTGTCCAAGGCTGAAAAAAAGTTGAGAAAACAAGGATTTAGAAAAGGCCCTTGATTTGGGGATTGGGAATTGAGTAATTCTATCTTCTCCAATATCTCCTCTCTAAATAGCAATGCTATGTCCTCTTTGACCTCTTTTCCTCAAAATAGTTAAAAAGAAAATGTCCGTTTTGTTTTACCATTCTTCTTAAACCTCAATTCATCCTGAAATTTAATGCTTCTGAAACTATTCTTGAAGGTTTATAACACTGAATCAATCATTAAGGAAATACAAAAAATTAGCTGCTTTGCTCAAAAACTTTAATAGCTACCTATTTATTATATACACAATAAAATTAAGATGTATTTGCCTAGAATTTTGGAAGCACACAATCCTATCATTATATTACTCTATGTTCTAGCCAAATTGGACTACTTTCCCCTTCTCTAAAACATTCTGTTAATTTGTAACTTTGTATATTTTCTTACAATATTTCCTATACCTGTAATATACTTATTCCTTTTTTGCATATTCAATTCCTATCTCTCCTTCAAAATGTACCTCATATGATGGCTCTTCCACAAAGCATCCACCTCCTTTTTATAACCCCTCTTTCCACTTTCATATAATGATAGATTTAGAGTTGGAAGGGATCTTAGACATTTTCTAGTTCAAATACTATTTTGAAGAAAAGGAAACTGAGTCTCAAAGACATTAAATAATTTGTTCAATGTGGTGCAGGTTACTAAATAGCAAAGCTGATATTTGAACAGAAACTCTCTGATGATATGCAACGTTCTTTGGTAATAACCTTCCCACTTGGGTTTCATCTAGTATTTTATTTTGCACTTCTCTAATACACCTATTATACTGTAATGATTATAATAATTTGCCTTTGTATCTTACCTCTCTTTTAGATTATAAGTTCCATGTAGAAATGAATTGACTCTTATTCAAATTTGTATCTCCCCCAGTGCCTAGTAATGGGTTCTGCACAAAGTAATTGCATCTTAAGTGTTTATTGATTTGAATTTATAGGGGATACCAGTGGGACAGATCAATTGGCACCTGTATGGAAGCATCCAGAATGGTGGGGACTCAGTAAAGAGTCAGTAAGGAATGAGAAACTATTTGTGATAGAATTTAAATTTTCAGCAGAAAATAGTTATTGTTTGAAGAGATGTTGGAGTTGTGAATGAATCTAACCATTTTGAATGAAAGTTTGCAACTGTGTGATTAAAAAAAAATCACTAAAATGTTCATATTCTTTGATTTAATGATTCCAGTCATGGGTTTGTGTCTCAAGTAGGTCAGTGACAAAAATTAAGGTTCCCATACATATACCAAAATAGTTGTAGTAGTACTATTTACAGGAATAAAAAGTTAGAAACATATTATATTTATGTCAGTTGATGAATAGTTGAACAAATTAGAGTATATTGATTTAATGGAATATATGTATTATAAACAATGATAAGAAAGGCAACATGGTACACAAGCTAGAAAGCTAGTCCTAACTCAGGACAACCCAAGTTCGAGTCTCATCTCTGAGTTGTATTGGCAGTGACCCTAGGCACATGCATCACCAACCTCTCAGTAGAGCTCTCTAAGACCATCTTCCTTCCTTCCTTCCTTCCTTCCTTTCCTTCCTTCCTTCCTTCCTTCCTTCCTTCCTTCCTTCCTCCTTCCTTCCTTCCTTCTTCCTTCCTTCCTTCCTTCCTTCCTTCCTCTTCCTTCCTTCCTTCCTTCCTTCCTTCTCCTTCCTTCCTTCCTTCCTTCCTCCTTCCTCCTTCCTTCCTTCCTTCCTCCTCCTTCCTTCCTTCCTTCCTTCCTTCTTCTTCCTTCTTCCTTCCTTCCTTCCTTCCTTCCTTCCTTCCTTCCTTCCTTCTTCCTTCCTTCCTTCCTTCCTTCCTTCCTTCCTTCCTTCCTTCCTTCCTTCCTTCCTTCCTTCTTTCCTTCCTTCCTTCCTTCCTTCCCTCCTTCTGTCCTTCTCTCCCTCCCTCCTCTCCTTGGTCCTTTGCCCAAAGGAATATAAATTTTGATGGCTGAAACCTCATAATATATCTTGGGATTAGTGGGCTATATTTCTTTTTTAAGGATGATGCCTTAAATATAAACCTCTCTGACTCACTGATTCACCAACAATAGGTCCCAGCCCAAGACTACCTGGGTCATTGTTGATGTTGATGGCTCAGAGTGAGTACAAATAGAAACTGTTCCTGTTTTGGCCAAATTTATGTTTTTTTTTTCCTTTGACTAGGTAAAAGAGGCCATTTTTGCCTCTTACCTAGCCTTAGTTACTGAATGGGTGTTGTCTTAGACAAACTGAGACCTGGAAAAGACCTCAACTTAAAAAGGCCAAGGTCACACTGCATCTGGGGCCATCTCCAGTCATCCTGATTTATATCTTGCCACTAGGCCCAGATGGCTAGGGAGAAGAGAGTGAGGTTGGTGACTTTGCATAGCACTGTCTAACTTAAATCTAATTTACTTGCAAATCATGACGTCATTTCCCAATGTTTGTTCTCTTCAAAAATGAAGGACAGACAAAAAGAAGAAGACCATATAAGTTGCAGATCAGGTGCCTCTCTGTATTGAGCCCCTAGACTGAATAAATAACAAATCCAGACCAAAAAGAAAAAAAAATAGTAACAAACTTGCAGGACTTAGAGAAACTCCAGAAGACTGATGCAGAGTGAAATAAGTAGAACCAAAACAATAATACCAGGATAAATTACTACAATAATGTAAATGTAGACAACATGGCAGGATAACAGAATTCAGTATAAGTACAGTGGTCAACACTTGTTCCATGTAATTGATGTTAAAAACACTTTCTTACTTTCTGATAAGAGCAGAAAATTGCTTGTGTTATCAGTTACAATTGCTATGTTAAATAAGTTTGCTAATACATTTTTTCTTAAAAGTATTTTATTTTTTCCAGTTACATGTAAAGATAGTTTCCAACATTCATTTTTGTAAGATTTTGAGTTACAATCTTTTCTTCCTTCCTCCCTTCCCTCCCCTCTCCTCCAAACATCAGGCAATCTGATATAGTTTATACCTGTACAATCATGTTAAACATATTTCCACATTAGTCATGTTATGAAAGAAGAATCAGAACAAAAGAGAAAAAGCATGAGAAAGAAAAAGAAAAACAAAGTGAGAATAGCATGCTTCAATCTCCATAGTTTTTACTCTGGATGTGGATAGCATTTTCCATCACAAGTCTTTTGTAATTGTCTTGGGTCATTGCATTGTGAGAAGAGCTAATTCTATCATAGCTGATCATCACACAATGTTCCTGTTACTATGTACAATGTTCTCCTGGTTCTGATCACTTCACTCAGTATCAATTCATGTAAGTCTTTCCAAGTTCTTTTGAAATCCACCTGCTTGTCATTTTTTATAGCATAATAGTATTCCATTACATTCACATACCACAACTTGTTCAGCCATTCCCCAATTGATGTGTATCCCCTCAATTTCCAATTCTCTGACACCACTAACAGAGCTGCTATAAACATTTTTATATATGTAGGTCTTTTTCCCCTTTTTATGATCTCTTTGGGATATAGACCTAATAGTGGTATTTCTGGATCCAAAGGTATGCAGTTTTATAGCCCTTTTGGCATAGTTCCAAATTGCTCTCCAGAATGGTTAGATCAGTTCACAACTCCACCAACATGCATTAGTGTTCCAATTTTCCCACATCCTCTTCAACATTTATCATTTTCCTTTTCTGTACAATCTGATAGATGTGAGGTACCTCAGAGTTGTTTTAATTTACATTTCTCTAATCAATAGTGATTTAGAGCATTTTACATATAACTATAGATACTTTAATTTCTTCATCTGAAAACTGCCTGTTCATATCCTTTGACCATTTATCAATTAGATTTTTTTTTAAGAAAAGGTAGTAAGGGAGTGGTATATATTGGGAAGGTAATTGTTGTGTTAAAACAAAATGTATTAATACAAACAGCTGCATTTGTAGGGAAAATACTGAGTAGTAAAGGAAGTGGATAAGCAGATTTGAAAGGATTTAAGAGGAGTACGCCAGTTGGGAGTTCATTTACAAAGGAGCTGAAGTTAGTGGAATATCTAGTGACTATAATCCACTATTATGTGCTACAACTTTGCTAAATTTACAAATTGTTTCAATTCCTTTTTAGCTCTCTCTTTAGGCTTTCATAAGTAAATATGATATAATCTGCAAAAACAAAAATGTTCCATTAATTTCCCCCTCTTTTTCTATGCTTATTTCCTCAATTTCTCTTTCTTGCATTATTGGTATAGTTAACAATTCCACCACTGTGTTAAAAAGTAGTGGTGATATTGAGCATCCTTATTTTACCTCTAATCTTATTAGAATGGCCTCTAATGTTTTTCCCATAACCAACAAAGATTATATCATAATCCATGCTTGCCACAGTGTTAAGTATTTCCAAGGGGCATCAAACTCATCAGAATTTCAAAAACATTTCTGTGATAGGGTATCATGGAATGAAAAGGACCAACACAGATGGGTACGTGAATTATTACCAGCCTCAGATAATCAGTGTGAAGCTTGGATGGTGCTCCTGAGGTAGATAAAAGGAAATGGGTCAGCCTAACCAAGGTAGGAAGCAGAGCTAGAGATTTTCTGTGGAGAATAGTGAGGACTTACTCTTATAGCAATCAACTGAATAACCTGCCTGGATGCTACCTGGGTGAAGCTGTCAGGTAGGTGAAAAAGAGAGATTAAAGAATGTGATATATAACCCCCAGGCTTATGGTCTGAGTTGGATCTGAAAGAGCTCATCCTAAAATGGCATTAAAAAATAGCCCTTAGGTATACAGCCTAAGCAATCTGTAGGTAAAAAGAGCCCTTACCTAAAGCAGAATCAGCAAACCCTTCAAAGGAAAAGAAGATGCCTGAACTGGGAAGCAGTGTCAGAAAAAAAAAATGACAGATAACTTTGGACTAGAGAGACAGGTTAACAGGTGAAGTGTTGGTAATTGGCAGCTAAGTGACAGCATCAGGACACAGTGATGGTTCTGGAGGTGGAACTAGCTGTACTTCAAATCCTTAGTAAAATCCCACCTTCTACAAGAAGCCCTTTCAGATCTCCCTCAATGTTAGTGCCTCCCCTCTGTTGATTATTTCCAGTGTATCCTGTATGCAACTTGTTTGTGCATGGTTGTCTTGTCTCCCCCTTTAGACTATGACCTCCTTGATAACAGGGACTCTTGCCTTTCTCTGTATCTCCAACACATTTGGCACATAGTAGAGTTAATAAATGTTTATTGACTGCACTGACTTGACAGGGGTGAAATGGAAGCAGAAATGACTTACCACTAAAGGGCATAGCTGTGATTGAAAGAAGCATAGGCACAGGAACCATTCCTAGTGAAAGATAAGGAGGCAAAGGGCCACCCAGAGAAGCAGCTCAAGAAAATCATCCTTTGGAGTATTTTAAGCATGAGTGCCTCTCTTCCCTCCTCCCCTACTTTTATATGTTTCATAGGTCAAGATGGTGGTGACATACCTCTCTATACGTACTGAGGCTGGTTGTTGCACGATGGACACAGTCTGTTATCCAGACTGTTCCTAAATTTCCCCCAGGGCCTGATGTACACTGATTTATATGAATGAAGGAAAAATTCCCCCTTTCTAGAAATATTTCTCACACCATTGCAAGAAATTCCAACAAATAGAAATGAACAAGATTAGCAAATAAACACCTTGTGAGGATTAAGAGCTAAACCATTAGTGAGTTACACTTAAATACGGATTAATTTAGTCTGCTTACTTTCCTTTGAATATCTTTCTGAGATCCTGGGAATTTTGATGAGGCCACTTCCACTTCTAATCCATCCTACACACATCATACTCATTACCAGATTAACCTTCATAATACACATATCAATCCAGTGCTGAAAGCCTTCAATGTCTACTATGGGCTCAGTAGACTACAATCTCTCCAACCTGATTCTGAAGGACTTTTAGAAAATGACTTCAACCTAGCTTTACAGAGTTAGCTAATACTACTTCCCAACCACAATGGATGACTCTCTACTCCTTCTGAATATATTTCATGCTTTTTTAAAGTATATGGAATCATAGGATTTAGAGCTAGAAGAGGTTTTATAAATCATCTTTAGTGTTATCTGTTTGTCACCATTGCCGCAATTGCCAGAAAACAATTAGTTGTCTGGCAGCTAAACTTCTGGTAATGATTTCAACTTTTTCATTTTACAGATGTAGTAATTGTGGCCTGGAGAGGTTAAATTGCTTTCCCAAAGTTGGTAAGCAATGAAGTCAAACTTTGAATCCATGTCCTCTGCTTACAAAGCCAATGTTATTTCCACCATATAACACTTCCTCTTTAAGTCTTTGATAACATAATCCCCTATACCTAGAAATGCCCTGTCCCTATAACCTTTCAGACATTATGTATTTGATACTCCTAACTAGGAGTGATCCAAAGAGATTATATATGTAAATTGTTTCATAAACTTTAAAAAACCCAATATAAATGTCCTTTCTTCTTATTATTACTATGTTCTTTTAATCAGTCAGTAAGCACTTATTGAGTGTCTTCAAATGATCTCATAATACTTTGTATTCCCTTTTGGTTCTTATCATAATTCTATTTGTGTTACTATGTCTGTGAATATGTCCTATCACTCTTCAGCCAGTCATAAGCACCCATATCTTCTTATCTTTGTTTCTCCTCCAGTACATTTTACTTAGTGGATGCTTTATAAATACTTGTTGAAAGAATAAGTGAATGCGGGAAGGATGAAACAAAAGGTTATTTTTGACGGCAGTCCTAGGTGAGATATTCAAGTCAAAAATTCGTCCAACAATAGGGGAAGATGAGGATGCTCCAGGATTCTTGGTAAGGAAGTGGAATGGGGAAAACAGGAAACAAAATGAGGCCAGGTGAGGAGAGAGAAATGGGGCGAGGGAAGGGTCAGGGAAATGAAGGTGAGGAGAGCTCAGCAAGATCACTCTTTTGACATACTGCCTCATTCTTTCTTCTCTTTCCTTACAGAGACCAAACTAAATTGCCATTTACTGCTTGTCAGAACCCTGCTGGCCATCTGCTCTCTTGCCAGTTAAATGAGCTGCAGCTGTGGTCATGCTGGGGAGTGCTTCACAGGGATGAACCGAGGATTAGCTGTGTGCAATTCGTAGAAGGGCTATGCAGTTGCCTGTACACACAGCTTATTGAGAACTATTCCACAACTTAAATACTGTGCACACTTGACAACAGAACTACATTTTTGCTTGTGATCTGCTTGTGGATAGTTCTTATCTCTAGATTCTTTTCTGCCAAGATGTATAAGAGCCATCCCATACACCACCAATGTAGCCCAGCATGGCTGTTGTCCTGGATAGGGTAGAAGAGCATTAAACCTAAGAGTGATAGACACTGAGGCAGTTGGAGTCAAGAAGAGGTCAGTTCAAGCCTGCCCTCAAATATGTCCTAGCTGGGTGGCCCTGGCCAAATCACTTATTTTGTTGGGCCTCAGTTTCTTTAATATTTATTTTTATATGCATTTATTAGCTCTCCTTCCCACTGCTTGCCCCCCGCAATTGAACAACAACAACAACAAAAAGAAATGAAACAAGAAAATGCTCATAATAAATATTCATAGTTCAGAAAAATAAATCCTCCTCCTTTGCCATGTCCAAAAATATATCTTATTCTAAATTTTAGTTCCATTGCTTCTCTGGGTGGAAATGGTGAGATATTTGATCGTCTTCTATCTTCTGAATTTGTTATTTCTCATTACATTGATTGAAGTTTTAAAGATTTTAAAAGGTTTTTTTCTTTATAATATTGTCATTGTAGGAATTATTCTAATTCTGCTCACTTCATAGCATGAGTTCATAGAGCTCTTCCCAGTTTCTTCTGAAACTCAATTTTTTGGTCATTTCTTATGGTACAATAATATTTTATTAAATGGCAGAGTGGATAGAGCTGGACTTTGAGTCAGGAAGAATTGAATTCAAATCTTGTCTCAGACACTTACTAGCTGTGTGACTCTGGGGAAATCACTTAACCTCTGTTTACCTCAATTTCTTCTTCTTTAAAATGGGGATAATAATAGGAACCAGCTCAAGTACCCATTAGAAATAATAGGTGTGTAGGGTATTAGATGAATTTAGTTTCAGATTTTGAGTTCAATTTTTTGAAGTTATTGAACATTCAGACAAAAGAATCCTTCCAGGGTAATAGTTCCTATGTGATAAACAGTATTAATAATAGCTTTTAGTATATATACATATACACACAGAGGTACATACATACATACATACATATAAATATTACTTTGTAATTTGTTTATTAAAAAAACCTCAGAAACACAGAGGTCACTGAGTCCAACAAAGAGCTGACCAATAATGTCTCTATGGAATCACTGGCATATGGCTCTTTGGCTCTCACTTGAAAAATTCCAGTGAGTGAGGAGCATCACTTCTGAAGCAGCTCATTATTCTGTTGTATACTTCTGGTTGTTAGGGATTGAGAGGCATTATAGCATAGTATCCAGAATGAATGCTGGACCTTGAGTCAAGAAAACCTGTTTTCAAATGTTGTCTCCAATATTTACTAGCTGTGAGACCTTGTGTAAATCACTTGTCCTTTTTGCATCTCAGTTTACTCATCCTCAAAGTGGGGATATATTTATTTCTGCAGCACTCATTTCTCAAGATTGTAAAGTATTCTACAAATCTTAAATACTATGGTAAATTTCTGATGCTTTAGGACATTTTTCCTTACATCAGACCACAATCTTTCTCCTGTTAAACCAAGCAGAGTAAGCCTATTTCTTCTACTGTCCCTTCAAATACTAGAACATAGCTATTTTCAATTTTCTAGGCTCAACACCCTCAGTTCATACTTCAATGGCAATAGTATTTTAAGGTTTGCAGAATACTTTACATTCCTTTCTCATTTGAGCTCTGCAACATCCCCATAAGGTAGATAGTACAAATATTTCATCTCATAGATAAAGAAATTGAGGTTCATTGTGTCAGTGATGTTCCTGTAGCAATGCAGCTGGGCTATGTTAGAACTGGCTCTCGAACCCAGGTGTTCTGATTCCTAATCCAGATTTCCTCCTCCTTTTTTATCTCATTATTAATTTAATAAACAAGGCACTTTATTCTTACTTAATGGGAGAGCACAACATGTCAGTTTTGTTTTTCAAAAGATCGTCAAAGGTCCTTCTTAATGAACTTTGTCTCCACTACATAGTCTTTTAACTAAATATGATAATCAATTCAGTTTCTGTATATAAAGATGACTGTTGTTGAACAACAGGATGAAACTGCTGGACCTGGAGTTAGTAAAATCTGGTTCAGATACTGCCTCTGATGCTTCTTAACTATGTGACAATGGGAAAGTAATTTAACTTCTGTGAGACTGAGTTATCTCAGCTATAAAGTGGGGATAATGATATCTGTTGTTCCTGTCATAGTGTTATGAAGTTCAAGTAAGACAAGATACTATTTGCAAATCTGAAAGCTGTTTATAAACACTAGCTACTGTTGATTTAAATAAATTTACACACACACATATTTATTATTTTTACATCATTTAAATTTTTCTCTGCATCTCTTCCTCCATCCTTCTAGAGAGGATCCTGTATGACAAAGAATATTTTTTAAAAGAAGAAGAGATAAAAACACTCACAACATATCCATATCTGTGATCTTTCCACCGCTATAAATGAGGAGAGAGAGAGAGAGAGAGAGAGAGAGAGAGAGAGAGAGAGAGAGAGAGAGAGAGAGAGAGAGAGAATGCATTTGAGTGGGGGTATTTTCTTATATTTATTCTTTGTGATTTTACAAAATTCACTTTCAGTTGATTGGTGGTTGTTCTTTCCATTACATTGTTACAGTCATTATGTATATTATTTTCTTGGCTTTGCTTATTTCACTCCACATCAGTGCATATGTCTCTCTATGCTTCTCTATATTCATCATATACATTTTTCTTACAGCTCAGTAATATTCTATTATATTTATGTGCACAATGTTTTTAGTCATTCCACAATAGATGGCAACTACTTTATTTATGATTTGTTTCTACCAAAAAAAAAGTGTTGCAATATTTTCATGCAAATGGAAACTTTTTTTTTTATTAATGATCTCCTTCGGATATAGTCATAGTGCTAGAATCTCTGGATCAAAAAAGCATAGGCATTTCACTCACTTTATTTGCTTGATTCCAAAATGCTTTGCACAGCTACACTAATTCACAGCTCTACCAATAATGACTAGTGTGCTAATCTCTTCACAACCCCTCTAACAGTGATTCTTTCCATCTTTTGTCATCTTTGCCAATTTACTGGGTGTGAGGTGAAACCTCGGGGTTGTTTTGATTTGCATTTCTCTTATTATTAGTGATTTGGAACATTCTTTAATGTGGTTGTTAATAATTTTGCAGTTCTTTGGAGAACTGTTGGTCATATACTCTGACCCACTTGTCTAGTGGGGATTGGCTTTTGGTCTTAAATATGTGTGTTAACTGTCTATATTATGGATACCAAACCTTGAGAGATATATTTAATACCAAAATTTCTTTTCCCCATTTGGTCACTTCTTTTATTATCTTAGATGCATTCATTTTTACTGGAGAAAGACTTTTGGTTTTACACACACACACACACACACACACACACACACACACACAGAGCTGTTGTCTGTATATCTTAGATACTAAACTGTTATCAGAGGAATTTGATGCAAAGCTTCCTTTTCTCCCTTTCTGCATTATCAGCTATAGTTGTTCTGTATTTTGAAATCAGTTTAAGTGACTTGTGAGACAAAAATGCAATGTCCTTCAGCTTCCATCTTTTTAGGCCTCTCTGTTTGAAACCAAGTGCTAGAATTGCAACCTCAGCCACACCAGGTTCCACCACAATATGGAATTCTGAGTAATGTTTCTATCATTACACAGAAGAAAAATTGTAACTGGAATTTATGGTGTTCTACTTTTCTAAAGGGAATAATTGTAGGAGCTTCATGATTTTAGCCAAAGGTGAAGCTGATAGGATTTTGAGGCATTTTTTTAAAAATAGAAAATAACTTGGCCACATGTAACATAGCCAAAGGACACATGCTGTGTGCATTTATATCTTTGAACAACTTGTGTTGTGGTTTTTCCATCTTATAATATATATATTAAGGTCCCATAATTATGTTGAGAGGCAACCTACAGCGTAGCTGCTGTGGCTATAGGAAATGGTACAAGTCAGAGTTAGTTCTGAATAACATCTCAGCTTGTCATTGAGGCCTGAAGTGTCAAAAAATGGGGGAGTTGGGGCCTCATGCTTTAAATTCATTGCAAAAAAAAGTCTTGACTTCTGAGGTGCATATTCTCAAGTCAAGTATCTAAGTACAGTATTATAGCTTCCTTCTGATGGCAAGTTTTTCTGCACAGTCTACCAAATACATTACATGCATTCCTTTCTTTGGATCAGTAAAAGACACGGCAACCCCTTTCCATCTTAATGGTAACTAGATAATACGCAGCCCTAAGGTGCATACTAGGATACTGTAGTAGAAGTAAGATAAGCACTCTACTCTGTTCCAGAAGGTGGCTGATGCATTTCTGCACACCTATTTTAAAAACATATCCTAGGTTGAAAGCTTAGGAATCAGAAGACCCAGCTTTTAGTTTTACTTTTGTCACTGGCTTTGTGACCATTGGTAAATCAGTTATCCTTTGTGGTTCTCCATCGCTGTAAAATAAAAGAGGTTGGATTCCATCTTTTCTTTGCTTCCTTGTAAGTTTTTTTTGTTGTTGTTCTCTGCAATACACTTATTATTTTGTTCGTTTTTTCCCCCTTCCTTTCCCTACCCACCCAAGGCTACAGTAAAGTGTGGATGCTTTTTTTCTCATTTCCTATCCCTCCTGACTCCTCTACTTTACTTCTACCCACTACCTTGCCTTCCTTGCACTCAAGTGCTGTCCTTTGACTAAATCCAAACTTCACAGAACAAATTCTTTTAATAAAAGGATTTGATCTGTGAAATTTGGACTCAGTCAGAAGGCCACACCCAAGGACCCAGAAGGCCACATATGGCCTCCAGGCCCCAGATTCCCCACCCCTGGAGATAATCACTTAAGTTTCTTACAGATTTAGAATCCTATAGAAGTGAAAGATACAGGTGCAGCAGGGGTGCAAATATAATTTTAGTTAGTATGTGCACCACCATGTCTTCCAGTTCAGAGTGTTGGAATCTCTGTCAACCGAACTTGAACCAATCTCTTAGTGGCTATTGATGATAAAAGAGGAAAAAGTAAATGAAATGGGAGTTGAAGAGGGGAATGATTGAATGGACAAATGAATGAATTAATGAATAGATCATTGTTAAACACTTACTATGTACAAAGCACTGGGACCACAAATGAAATAGTATGACCAAGACTGCTCTCAAGAAGCTCACATTTACATGGAAGAGACAACAAATATAGGAGTATTCATCCTTAAGGTAGGTGGAAAGGCCCAGTGCATAGAAGTAAGGCTGATGATGATGTATCTTCTTTAATAGCCTTTCCACTGATAAAATTATTTATAAAAATATATGTAATATATATGTATATATAATATATATTAAAATGTTTGTAGTGTTGAACCATTTGGCCTTGCCAAGGAATTTGTTGGAGAAGATTTTTCTTTTCATCAATTATTGTGGCAATTGAAAAGACAAGGGCCGCAGAAACTATAGAGGTGGTTACCAGGTTAGATCTCTATAGGGTTTAGGGCCAGGATGGAAGCAGGACTGGTGGTCTGGATAGTTGTACTATTTACCGAGGTCTTTGATTTACCTTTCCATCACTGGCAGTTGGTCAGTGGTTGGTATTAGTAGTGGTTTGGGATGGTGTTGTCCTGTGTTTTCACATTATCTCTGCCATTAGACTGTGAGCTCCTTGAGAACAGGAAGTATCTTTTTTTTTTTAATCAAACACCAAAACTCAAATATACAATAGAGAAAAGAAGAAGCAACATATCATAAACTTAAATATTGAAGCAAATACAAGTAAGAAAAAAAAAAAAAAAGCATGTCATGTGCCCAGCAGATGAGAGGATTCAAAATATATAGCAATAAATTTCCATATCAAGAAAGCCTGTACTACATGTTATGTTGAGAGCTGTCCATCTTTTCTTTATTTCCTTGTAAGTTTTATTTTTAATTCTCTACTACGCACTTTTTACTTCGTTCTTTTGAACTCCTTCATCCCCCCCCCCGGCTACAATTAAGTGTGGATATTTTTTTCTACTTTCCTATTCCTCCTGACTCCTCTACTTTACTTCTACCTGCTATCTTGTCCTCCTATTACTTAGCCTACTCCCCCAAAATCCCTCCCCTATCCTCCCATTCCCATAAATCTAAACACCCTTCTATAGTCCCCTATAACCTATTCCTTCCCCCTCTCCTCTAGAGATCCATCCCTTATCCTCCCATTCCCTTTGATCTAAACACCCTTCTATACCCCTCTTTGGCCTATTCCATCCTCACCCTCCCCTCTAGAAATCCCTCCCTTGTCATCTCCCCCTCCCTATACCCACACCATTTTATTTCTTCTGAATTTAGAAGACTTTTATACTCTTCTAGACATATATATATATATATATATATGTATATATATATGTATATATATATATATATATATATATATATACACATATATATTTTCCCCCCACTTAAACCCATTCCCAGTGAAAGTAGGTTACAGAATCACTACCCCTCCTCCCCCATCTAATTTCTCTGTATTGATTCTTCCTCTTGCCCCTCATTTGTGTAAAATGATTACTCTTTTTAGCTGTTCCTAAATGGTTTTATGTTTTAAAGTCATATCATACTCAGGTCTACCCCAATCTTTCTTACAAACTACCCAATTACTGATGACAATCTTAGACATATGTTTTACATTTTACATATATATAAAGTAAATGGTCTGTCCTTATTGAATCCCTTGTAATCAGTCTTTGTCATGTACTGTATGTTTCTCTTGGCTCTTGTATGTCAAATCTATTAAGTTCAGGGTTTTTTTTTTTAACAAAGTTTTGAAAGTCTGACGGTTGGTCAAATGTCTATTTTTTCCATTCAGGATTATGCTTAACTTTACTGGGTATGATATTTTGCCACAACCCCAGTTCTTTTGCTCTTCAATATATAATGTTCCAAGACCTGTGGTCCTTTGATGTCTCTGCTGCTAGGTCTTGTGTGATTCCAATTGTGGCACCATTATATTTAAATTGCTTTTAATATTTTATCCTTGCACTGGGGTTTCAGAATTGTCTTTTGCCTGACTTTACATACTCAGCACTCAGCAAAGTTCCTGACAGATAAATGCTTATTTGCTGAATGATGACTGCTAGAAGTAAGAATGGTGTTCTTTAGATCACTGTTATTTTCAGGAGTGTAAACCATATACTACTGACAGGCAAGCAAGAAAGATCATCCTAAGTAGCAATGTTCCCTGAGACAAAGAAAAGAGACTTCATATGTCAGCCAGGATGTCATACGTCAAATCATACCACTTCCCCTCAGATTCAGGTGGAAGCAGCCCAAGAACCCATGAGTTATATGGGCTATCAAAGAAATTTTAGCTTAACAAAATATCGATCTCTCAATAATGATTTCAAACATAAAAAATAAAATCTACATCTTTTAGTTAATAGTGAAATGTTAAAGATGTGATTCACTGTTGAAAGTTGCTTGTGAAAGCCTGCTTGTTTTTTCCTCATACTCTCCTTGTCTGGATTCATAAAGATGTTGTATATGTAGGAGAGTAGGCATATAGGTTAATAGTTGCTAACATTTTCTTCATCCTGTTTTTTAGTATACATAAGGTCCAAGATTTTTTCCATGTCTTATGTATACTCTGCTCTTTTAGATATCTCTCCATCCCCTCACACTTGTGTCACATCCATCATAGATTCTCTTTGGTTACTATTTACCATTTTTGTTCTCTTTTGCCATTTCTACCTGCTTTATAAACACATTTGGAAGTGAGTTTGATGTTACGGACCAAGCGCAATGATTCCATTATCCCTGACAAAAAAGAATTGTCGGTAACTTTTTTTCTTTTCTTCTGTTTGTTGTTTTTCTTGCTTATCCTTACCTTTTCCCATCTTTGCATTGGCGTCATCAAACATCAGTTAATTTGAAAGGTCTTGTCTATTTCTTGATGGAATTTCTCAACCATTTCATTCTCAGCAACAGATGTTGATAAATAACTTGCAATTATTTTTGTTTTGGGGCAGCTAGATTGTGCCATAGATAGAGAGCAGAGATTAGAGTCAGGAATATTCATCTTCATGAGTGCAAATCCAGCCTTCAACACTTATTGTGTCACATATGTGACCATGGGCAAGTCACTTAATGCCATTTGCCTCAGTTTCCTCAGCTACAAAATGAGCTGGAGAAGGAATGGCAAACCACTCCAGTATCTTTGCTGAGAAAACCCAGAACAGGGTCATGAAGAAAAAGCAATTTAAATATAAAGGTGCCACAACCAAACAACAACAACAACTTTTCATGGCTGACTATTTGCCAATATTTATCATTAGAACTTAATAACCACGGAATCTCATGAAATAGTGTTTCCTGCTGCCTCTAGGACTACAATAAAATACACCTTACCAACTCCCTTCTTTGCCTCCCCAAGGAGTATCCTGTAGGTCATCCTTCCATTTCACCTCAGTTTCTTTCTTTGTTCTGATTTTGTTTATAAAAAGAATGTCAACATTGACATGACTTGCTTCCTTAGCAATACATTCATTTGTTGGTCATTGGACAAGGATCCCACATTTAGTTGCATAAATAGATTGAGGTTTATGGACACCAACCCTCCTTAGACACATTTTCTGATATTCTGCCATAGTCATGTCAAAAGCAGAAACCCAAAGATCCCATTGTATTTATTGTTTATTGATTACCAAAAAATGCATTCAATTAATAGCCTTTTTAATGATCTTCTGATGATAAACATCAGGAAAAGGAAGAGTTGGAACAAGAGCTGGAGGCCTTTAGGCAAAAGCCTGATCACCTGTTAGATATTTTGAAAGGATTATTTTTCAGGTAGGGGCTGAACCGGATAAAGCCCTTCTAACTCTAGGAGAATTCCAACTTAGTCACCTCCCCACCTCCTCATATCTCACGTATTGCCAAGTCCTATCAATTTTACCTTATAACAGCTCTTGTATGCACCCCCTTCCTCTTCTCTGATGTGGTATAGGTCTTCATTGTCTCATGTCTGGATCACTGCAATTACTTTCTGGTTGGTCTCTCTGATTCAAATCCATTCTTTTTCTAGACCATCCTCAGTTCAGCTGTCAAACTGATCTTCCTAAAATACAGGTCTGATAATTCCCCCCCTCCCAATAAACACCAATGTTTCCCTATTACATCCAGGATCAATACATAAAATCATTTGTTGTATATTTAAAGTCTTTTTAACCTGGCCCTCCCCTGTCTTTTCAGACTGTTTATATTTTACTCTCCCCCATGTATTTTATGATATAGCAATACTGGCCTCCTCAATTTTCTTTGCACAAAATTCACTGTCTTCCAACTCTAGACATTTACACTGGTTGATCTCCTGACCTGGAATTCTCTCCCATTGTATCTTCTTCTCTTGTCCTCCATGGCTTCATTCAGATGAAATCCCAACTTCTACAAAATACCTTTTCTAAACTTTAATAATATTAGTGCCTCCCTCTGAGATTGTTCCTAATTTATCCTGTGTCCTGTTTGTACACAGTTGTTTATATCTTGTTTCCCCATTATACTGTGAGCTCTTTTAGAGCAGGTGTTAATTTCTGCCTCTCTCCCAGATACCAAGTGCCTGGCACATAGAAGATGCTAAATATATACTTATTGACTGAGTGAGTCTGAGGTTTCATGATTCCAAGAAGTGGAAGAGGCCTCATTGGCCATCTAGTTCAACCAATGCACAAACAAAAACTCTGTGCTTGAAGACCTATAATTATGGTCAATTCATCAACTCCTGAGGCACCTTATCCCCTTTTTAAAAATGCATTTTACTAACGTCTTTTATCTTTGCAACAGTGTCATTTCATTTACCTTCTAGAGTAAATCTATTCTTATGAAAAAGAAAAATAACTAAGCAAAAATAACTTATACAGTGCCTAAGATGCATTGTAGTATGGTGAAAAAATCCCTGGCTTTAAATTCAGAGGATCTGGGTTCAGATCTCACCTGTGCCTCTTGCTACCTGTGTGACTTCAGACAAATCACTTAATTTCTCTGGGCCCTAGTTTCTTTATCCATAAAATGAAGGAATTGGATAGAAGACCTCTTAGGTCACTTCCACCTGCAACCAGTGATCCTATCATTAGACAGTGATTATGATATCCCAGGCTAGTAGTCCTCTACATCTCTCTGTGAGTGGAAAAGCATGTTTCATTATTTTTTGAATTATTTTTTGTTTTTTTTAAATTTACACAAATATCAGTTTTCTTTTAGTGACCTCTACATCTACATTATTATAATTAGAATATCTATATCTATCTATATTCATATAGATATATTGTTCTCTTGGTTATGCTTATTTCTATCATAAATTTGTCTTGTTTCTTGGATGTTTACAATTTCATGATTTCATACTTTACAATCATATAATAATGTCATAATTTAGTCATATAATATTTCATTATTTTCATGTTATCACTTTTTTAACCATTCCCAAGTCACTACATGCCTACTTAGTTTACAGTTATTTGCTATCAAAGATTGCTACTATGAATATTTTAGCACTTATTAAACCTTTGATTCTGTCTTACAAAATAACTATGGTATGTGTGTGTGTGCTGTGACCTCATATTTAAGTCAGGTATGCATATGTGCTATGTAATATAAAGTTTCTGGACCAAACCTAATTTCTGTCAAACTTCTTTTCAGTTTTGCTTGAAATTCTTATCCTTACCCTCTTGATTTTTTTTTCTTGGGTTTATCACAGATTTGCTAATTTTTTTTTCTCATTATATCTATTTTTTGCTCATTTCATCACTCTCACTGATCGATTTCTGTAAATTGCTTTAGGTAATATAATAATTTTTATTATTTTGACAGAGCCCAAACATGAGCAGCAAATATCCTTCCAATTACAGAAATACTGAATTTTAGATTTGAGAAAGACTTTAGAAGCCAACAAACCAAATTATACATGAAGGGAATTCTTACCATAAACTACCCAGCAAGTATTCATCCATCCTATACTTAAGCACCTCCTCTGAGGTCTTCTCACCATCTCCCTTCTGAGGCAGTTCATTGTGTTCTTGAACAGCTCTAATTATTGGCAAGTTTTTTCTGACATCAAACCTAAATTTTCCTTTTTGCAATTTCTACCCATTGCTGTTGGATGTTTTCTTTGAGGCCAAACAGGGCAAGTCTAATCTCTCTCCTAGATGACTGTCTCTCCTCCCCTTCAGATAGATATTTTTGTCCATGGGAAACTTCTCATCCTCCTAAGCCTTCCAAAATCTATTCCACCAAAATCTGTGGTGTATATCAGAGTGAACTCAGTTTTACTCTTCTTCTCTATCATAAATTCTAGCAGGGAGTACACTCCAATAACCAGTTATTCCTTGTTTCTGAAAATCAGATGCAGTATAAAATTTCCCCTTGTTTCCTCTACCAGTTGAAGGATGAAACTATCATTAAGGCAAGACAAGAAGTTATTAGTTACTCTACTTTTGGCAGAAAGAGGCAGCTCCAGCAGATGTCTGGAATTGGCTTCTGCACTTCTTTATTATGCCTTTTTCTCAGGTTTGT
Organism: Phascolarctos cinereus; assembly: GCF_003287225.1. Taxonomy (NCBI): domain Eukaryota; kingdom Metazoa; phylum Chordata; class Mammalia; order Diprotodontia; family Phascolarctidae; genus Phascolarctos; species Phascolarctos cinereus. The sequence goes on from NW_027555514.1 coordinate 187,953,106, forward strand.
AATGTGATTCCTGAGCTCCTTGTCTGTTTTACTCTTATTGTTTGGGTGGTCTATGGAATATGATGATTAAAAAAATAATAAATTGTTTTTCTCTCAATTGTTTATTTAAATTATTTTTAAAGAGTATTTTGTAATTATATACATATGTACATATGTGGCTATAATATGAATACATGCTCACATATATATATATATATATATATACATATATATATATGTAGCTGTGGCTATATGTCTCTGTATATATACACACACATATATATCTATAGATACATGCACACACACATATACACACACATATAATCTTTAAGTTGGCTGCCAGGTTGTTTTTGGTTTTTTGCATTGTAGTTATTATTTAGTTATTATATAGTTTTGTATTTATTTCCTCCTACTTTTTAATTGCTACATGGAAAGGCCAGTAATCCTTGGATTTATTGCTTTACTAGAGATATAATGTCAATTAGTTTCTTTACTGATTCTCTGTAGCATCACCTGTTCTCAATTTAAAAAAAAATGCCAGTTTTCAATTTTCATTGTTTCCATAAGTGTGCAAGTTCCATCCCTTTAACAACCTGTTCCAAAATTTTACAAGGAAACAAATTTAGGCTTACTGGTCTATAGTTTACAGATTCCATACTTGTTCTTTTTTTTTTTTTAAACATGGGACATTTGCATTTCTTTAGGGTTTTGACACCTCACCTGCTCCAAGTTCTTTCAAAGATGTCTGATAGTGTTTCAGCATTCATATCTGCTACTTCTTTCACTATCCAAGGATGTTATTTGTTAGGACATGGTGATTTGAACTTATTGAGGGAAACTAGATGTTATCAGACTGTCTTTTTACTTATCTTGGGTTTCTAATTCCTGCTAAGCATATTCTCTCCTTTCCACTTCAAAGGTTAATATCACTGGAAAAGAATACATGAAATAATAATTGAGTAGTTCAATCATCTCATTGTGTTCCATGATTCTCCCATTTACCATGAGTGGCACTCCTCTGTTACTTTTTGGTCTTTGTCTTGCTCTCAACAATTTTTTTCTTGTCCTTTTTTCACTACCTATCTGAGCCTCAAGTCAGATATCTCTAATTTTTTTCTCATCACAACCATTTGTTCTTATATCTTTGGGATTTTTTTCTTGCATCCATCTTCAGCTAGCACCCTCTGAAAATTATTATTGCATTGGACCTTGTCTCTCAATCTGTGGTGTATTTAAGACTATTACCAACTTTCTTTTTTTCTGTGGGTGAAGTGTCTTGCTTCTTGAATTTTTTTTCTGGTGAATTACATGCTCTCTCTCTTTAGCTAGTCTTCCTGTGTTGAAATTGGCATTGTCTCTAGTTTCAGGCTTCTCAGATTTTTGTGGGCAGTTTTCTCCCCCAGCCTGTCATTTTAATTTTAAAACCCTCTTGATGAAATATCATACAAATATGTTTATACCCATCTTTTTTAGGTGTATATGGTGCCTATCCAAGAGCCTATCATGCCTGTAACAAAGGAAATGCTTTACGGGCAGCTAGGTGGCACAGTGAATAGAGCACCAACCCTGGATTCAGGAGGAACCGAGTTCAAATCCAGCGTCACACACACAACACTTACTAGCTGTGTGACCCTGGGCAAGTCACTTAACCCCCTTTACCCCTCCCCCCAAAAAAAGCAACAAAAAAAGGAAATACTTTGACTATAGTGTTCATGGAAATTTTCATTTTTCAGTTTCTCAGAATGTGACCAGTGAGTTCTTTATTTTTACACTTTTCCTTCTGGTTCTAGTGGCTCTAGGCAGCTATTGATTATGATTTTGTTTTGAAATATGATATCCAGTTTCCTTTTTTGGGGGCAGGGGGTCATGGCTTTCAGGTAGTTTCATGATTCTCAAATTTTCTCTTCTCAACTGTTTTCTAGTTTCATTGTTTTTGTTATTCTTCTAGTTTTTATCCTTTTGATTTTACTTATTTTTCTTGTTTTCTGTTTCTTGTTTCATATTATCTTGTGTTTGGTCCATTCAAATTTTCAGAGAGTTATTTTCTTGGGGCTGGAGTCAGGAAGTTCATTTATTCAGTCATTTTTCAGTTTTATCTGAGTTTTCATGACCTTGTTTGAGATTTTCTTGGCAAAGATACTGGAGTGGGTAGCCATTTCCTTCTCCAACTCATTTTACAGATGAGCAAACTGTAGCAAACAGTTAAGTAACTTGTACAGGGTCACACAGCCAGTATGTTTCTGAGGCCGGAGGTGCTCTATCCACTATGTCACCTAGTGACCCCACCTACCTCCTCAGGAAGACCTGAGTTCAAATCTGGACTCAGATACCTACTAGCTGTGTGATTCTGGGCAAGTCACTTAACACTGTTTGCCTCAGTTTCCTCATTTATAAAATAAGTTGGAGAAAGAAATGGCTAGCCACTCTAGTATCTCTGCCAAGAAAACTCCAAACAGGGTCACAAAAAGTCAGACATGACTGAACAACAAAATTTTCTCGAGTAAGATTTTGTACCTCTTGTACCAAGATGCTACTCCTATTTCAAATTCTTTCTTCCATTGCTCTCATTTCTTTTCCAATTTTTCTTCTAGCATTCTCATTTCAGTTATAAAAATATTTTCAACTCTAAAAAACCAAACTCTTATATCTTGTTTTTCAATGTCTAGTTGAATGTGTACCCAACCTGTATTTTTCTTTGTGGCTTTGCTTTTACAGATATTTTGGAGCCTTTTCTTCATCTGGGTTTGCGTCTTGCATATCCCTGTTACCATCATAATTTTTTTTTTGTATTTGAATTCTATTTTGTTGTTGTTTGCTCATGTTTCTAGCCTGCTTTCTGACTTTAGACCTTGTATTTGTGCCAGATTCTGTGTACTTCGGGAGGGAATGTCTGGGCTGACACTGTGGCTGCTTTCTTGGAGTAATGAGTATTGTCTTATTCCAGGATCTCAAGTTTAGCTCAGGCTGCCATTCATTCAGTGATTCTTCCACCTCTTCCAGGGAATAGGCACTACTTATTGATGTAGTTTCATCAGCTTATGGGATGATGGTAACAGAATTGTAAAAGAGGACATATTGTTCACCATTCTACTCCAAAATTTTCAATGCCTTTTCAATAACTAAAACCCTTTGGAGCATCTAATTTCTCCACTTACATATACTTTGAAATTCTGCACTTTGCAACAATTTCAGTCAGGGTCCTACAATGTATTTCAGTTCAGGCACTGCCAAATGAATGAAAAAAATAATTCTGACATGGAAAGAACCTACTCAGCTGAAAATCAAACTCATTGTTTCTGCACCTTATTTTTTTTTACATTAGCAGCATTCTTTTTTAAATAGTATTTTATTTTTTCCAATTACATGGAAACATAGTTTTCAACATTCATTTTTAAAATAAAATTTTGAGTTCCAAATTTTTTCTCCCTCCCTCCCTTCCATCCCCCCTCTCCAAGATGGCAAGGAATCTGATATAGGTTATACATGTACAATCATATTAAGCATATTTGCACATTAGTCATGTTGTGAAAGAAAAAACAGAACAAAAGGGAAAAGCCATGAAAAACAAAAAAAAAGTGAAAATAGTATGTTTTGATTTGTACTCAGACTCCATAGTTTGTTCTCTGGGTGTGGATAGCATTTTTTATATGAGTCTTTTGGAATTGTCTTGGATCATTGTATTGCTGAGAAGAGCTAAGTCTATCAAATTTGATCATTACACAATATTATTGTTACTGTGTACAATGTTCTCCTGGTTCTGCTCACTTCACTCAGCATCAGCTCATGTAGTCATTCCAGGTTTTTCTGAAATCTACCTGCTCATCATGTCTTATAGAACAGTAGTATTCCATTACATTGATATATCACAACTTCTTCAGCCATTCCCCAATTGATGGGTATCCCTTCAATTTCTAATTTTCTGCCACCACAAAAAGAGCTGCTATAAATATTTTTCTTCACGTAGGTCCCTTTCCCTTTTTTATGTTCTCTTTGGGATGCAGAGCTAGTAGTGGTATTGCTGGATCAAAGGGTATACACAATTTGATTGCCATTTGGGAATAGTTCCAAATTGCTCTCCAGAATGGTTATATCAATTCACAACTTCACCAACAATGCATTAGTGTTCCAATTTTCCTATATCTTCTCCAACATTTATTGTGTTCCTTTTCTGCCATATTAGCCAATCTTATAGGTATGAGATTGTACCTTAGAGTTGTTTTAATTTGCATTTCTCTAATCAACAGTGATTTGGAGCATTTTTTTCACATTACTATAGATAGCTTTAATTTCTTCATCTGAGAACTGCCTTTTCATATTCTTTGACCACTTATCAATTGGGTAATGACATGTATTCTTATAAATTTCACTCAGTTCTCTATATATTTGAAGAATGAAGCCTTTATCAGAAATACTTGCTGTAAAAATTATTTCCTATCTTTTTGCTTTCCTTCTAATTTTGATTGCATTTGGTTTTGTTTTGTGTAAAACCTTTTTTAATTTAATGTAATCAAAATTATCCATTTTGCATTTCATAATGTTCTCTATCTCTTGTTTTGTCATAAATTCTTTCCATCTTCATAGATCTGACAGGTAAACTATTCCTTGCTCTCCTAATTTGCTTATTGTATTGCCCTTTATGTCTAAATCATGTACCCATTTTGACCTTATCTTGGCATATGTTGTGAGATGTTGGTATATGTTCTGTACCTATCTTTGTAGCATAATTACATTCCCATTTTGATTTAAGATCTTTTGAATGGCTCTTCCTCTCTCAACCATCTGGAGTGTGAAAGCAAGTATATCTATTTTGTTCAAATTAATCTAGAAAGATGGAATTGCAAGCTGACATCTAGAGGGAAATGATTTTTATCATTTGTGGTCCCCCCCCCCATTCTCCTTGGATTCTTTCTGCAGGGCCCTGTTATCCTGAGATCTCTCTGAATGAGGTGGAATTTGGTGGAGACAAGTTTTCCAAGAATATTGCCATTTATAATAGGGGTTAGGATGTGGTTTGGAAGCAGAATATGAACAGGAGGCAAACCCACAAAGAGAATTCATTTTCCCTAGGTGGTTGTTACCTACTTCAGGACATCTTTCCACTCCTTCTCCCATTGGTTACTGAATCTTGACTTATTTTGGCAGTTCTCTGCACATGTAATACAGTTGCTATGGAAACATTACTCAGCACTCTATCGCATTTTCTCTTTGTGTGTGTCTTCCTTTCTCTTTTTATCTCTTCTTTTCCTTTTCTCTCTCCTGTTGTCATGGGAGCCATCATCCACTAAGAATTCTGGAGGTCTTTCTCTTTCCTTGCAAAATTTAGGAAGTATATTTTTAACTTCATAAAATTAAAGAAATAAAGTTTTGGTCATGGAGGAGGAAAGCTGCCACAAGCCTTGAATTTTCCCCAAGTTAAGTAAAAATGCTTAGTTATTTAAGAGAAATCAGATAAATGGCAATCTTCATTATGTCCTTCTTTTAAATGATTCTGAATAATAATAACTGGCTTTTGTATATTACTTTGCATAGCTCTTTGCATACATTATTTCATGTGATCCTCACACGAGTCCTCTGAAGTAGGTAATGCAGATATAGTTATCCTCCCTTTTGCAGATGAGAAAGCTGAGACTGAGAGATTAAGTGACTTAACCATGGTCACAAAACTAGTCAGTGTCAGTGTCAACCCAGTTCATCATGACTCCCAGACCACTACTCTTTTTAGGTCACTTTGCTACTTCTCTGAAGGGCAATTGGGCAAAATTAATTTCAATACAATACCTACCAACTTAAAGCTTCAAACCTTTACTGAGACAGAGACATTTAATGCTCTCCAGACTAATATTTTTGTTTGCATTCAGGCTCCTTCTTTGCTTTTTGGTGTTATAGCCAAAGCAGATATCCAGAACCATGGTCAACAGCCAATTACTTTCAGGTGAATTTAAAGAATTTTAGAGTTGTAAAAGACCTTAGAAAATGCCCTTTGTATATTATCTCTAGTGAGCTGCCACCCATGTCCCTGGGCCATCAGCAGTTCAATAGTCATACCAAACATAGGGAAAACTCAATGTGGATTTTTAATTAGCCATATAAGTATGTTTGTAGCTAGAGATATAAAAGTCAAGGGAAAGGAGGAATTTTTCCTCTCATGAATAATTTTTATCATTCTGCTCAAAATGAGAAAACTTGGGACAATGACCTTCTTTAGTGTGAAATTTTCTGTTTTTTTTTTTGCCCCTAAGCTTTCAAATTTCTAAATATGTCTAACATCCATTCAATGTCTACTAATTAAAGATCTGAGGGCCGTCTCAAGTTGTCCTGATCTATATCTTGCCAGTGGACCCAGATAACTCTAGAGGAGAAAGTGAAGCTGGTAACTGCACAGCCCTCTTTCACTTAAATCCAATTTACTTGCATGCTATGATATCACCTCCCTGATGTCATGGTCCTCTTTGAGAATGAAGGACAAACAGCAACAATTAAGTATCTACTTTTTTCCTGTGCCAGGACTGGGAAGATAAAGGGTCCCTACCCTTAAGAAATTTACATTCATTTTATATTCAGTCTATGAGTGAAACAACATATACACATAACTGTAACTAGAAGGCATAAAAGAAATACAAAGCAATTTCAGAGGACCACTAGCAACTAGAGGAATCATGAAAGGACTCATTAGGATAATACCTGAACTGAACCTTGAAAATGACTGAGAATTCCCAGGAGGTTGTACTCCAAGCATGGGCATCAGGCAGTGGAAAGGCATGTATTTTTGTTTGTTTGTTTTAGTGAGGCAATCGGGGTTAAGTGACTTGCCCAAGGTCACACAGCTAGTACACGTCAAGTGTTTGGTCTGAGGCTGGATTTGAACTCAGGTCCTCCTGACTTCAGGGCTGGTACTCTATCCACTGCGCCACCTAGCTGCCCCTGGAAAGGCATGTAGATGGGAGATAGAGGAATGTGCATAAGAGGAAAAGCAAGTATACCAGTTTGGCTGGAGTGTGGAGTGTGTAATAAAAAAGGAATATATAGTAAGTGTGGAAAACGTAAGTTGGTGATAGATTGTAAAGGACATTAAATGCCAAACTGAGGAGCTTTTATTTTATGCTGGAGGCAATAGTGAATAAATCAAGCTGTATACAATATATTTTTAATGTTCCTAAGCCAACAAGGTGACTTCTATCTGTAAAGGGTGTTAAACAAAGCCAATATTGTGTATATATGTATGTGTATGTATATATACATACATATATTTCCCTGAAATTTCAAGTCATCTCTCTAAAGAAATATAACCCTTTCCCCTCATAATTTCTACAATGTTTGAAATGTTGTAAGATAATGAGTATAAAAATATCCACCAGGATTATTTTTTTAAATTAAAAAAAATTATTTTTTTTCAGGAATATTTTTAAAAATCATTCAATGACATATGTTTAGGACTTAATGGACCAATGAGCCCTAATTTACCCATAGCAATGTAGATCCAGGCAAATTGCATAGCCTGATGTGTATATTTATGCATGTATATAGGTAGGTAAGTAGGTTACATTAGAGACATTAAGGCCTTGAAGCTGGGGAAAGATGTTTCCAGGAGTCACAAAAGGATAGCTTGAAGGATAGAAAAGGTGATTGTCTTGTTTATTCATATGTTAGGGATTGTTTCTCCTCTTTTAAATAGGGCATTTGGGGGGCAGCTGGGTGGCACAGTGGATAGAGCACTGGCCCTGAAGTCAGGAGGACCTGAGTTTAAATCTGGCCTCAGACCAAACACTTGACACTTACTAGCTGTGTGACCCTGGGCAAGTCACATAACCCCAATTGCCTAAAACTTAAAAAAAATTTTTTTTAAATAAATAGGGCATTTGAGATTCAACCGTAGCACCAAGAAAAAAATATTTTATTACTGTTATTGTAGTTTTCCCAGAAAGATCCTAGGATATCCTTTTCCAAGCCATAATAAACTTTTTCTATCCCAAGAATGGTAAAAAAAAAAATATTTTAATCTTTGTTTTCTGTTTCTTACATGGAATAGAAAAATATACCCCTTTCATAACTAACCTGCTCTCAGAGCCTGATCTGAGAATTAATTCCTTTGCAAATCCATGTGATCATTCCTGCTTTGTGTCTTCCCTCAAATTTTCTTATAAAGTAAATCCAATCTATTTCAACATTTTTTTTATGAGTACCTTTGAAAAATTGACTGCTCCTAGTAACTAATGTTCTTTTATTATGCTATGGATACTATCTATTAACCAGCAGTGCACTTTTGAGTTTTCTTAATCTTGAGAAGAATTCGTTTGCCTTGGTCCTTCTCTTTTGGGGTTCCCTAGTCAAAGTAGGAGCATGAAGAACTACTAGTAGCAGCAGTAATGTGATTCTTCTGTGTCTACTCAGGGCAGGAATATGACTGTCAAACCATTTCACATTCAGGGTAGCAAACCATGAGGTGAATATAACCTGGGGAGATAAGAAATTATATGACATTGCTGCTGATTAAAAAGTAAAACAAATTCTGTCAATCATCTGGTTGTTTTGTATATAGAATGCCAATCATTTTAACTGATCTTTTGGACACATGGTTTACTGATTTTTTAAACTGAATTGACCGGTTGCTCTAAGTGCTACTCCCAAGGGCAAACATTTCCTTTCCACTTATCATTAGTGTCACCATAGGCACTTTTACCCACAGTATAAGACAAAAACCACGCAGAAAATAGCAAAGAGTCACAGATGGTACTGAGGTTTTGTAAAGAGGAGACTTGGGAAATATAAAAGAAATAGGGAAATCAGAGTTACCAAAGGTTTGAGATTAGGGATTGGGGAAAATGTGCTTAGAGCATCTTTAATGACAGTGGGAGACCAAAGAATAGGTAGAGCAGGCATTTGTAGATACAGAATTGAGGTTCAGCAGAGGTGAGGGCTAGAAATTTGGGATCCATACCTGTGCCAAGTATAATTGAAGCCATGAGAATGAAATTAAACTCAGAAGTATTGGGCATTAGAGTAAGATGACCAGAGAGTTGAAGTGAATCTTTGTACAGGAGGAGGCCAGAGGAAGTGAAGCCAGCAAGGAGACAAAAGAGGAATAGCCTGTAAGGAAAGCTAGAACAATCTAGTATGACATAAGCCAAAGAAATGGAATGTTTTGGCAAGGAAGATATCAACTGTATCAAATACTGCAGAAAGGTCCAAGAGGAAGAAAAAAAGACTGATAAAAGGCCATTGTTTTTGGAATTTAATTTTTCTTTGGATCTTTTAGAAATAACAATTTATCAATAGAAATAAAAAAAATCAGATTCTGAGATGAGTATATTGTGGTTAAAAATAGAGGCAAGGGAGTCAGAGTATTTATTTGATGATTTTGACAAGTATAGAAAACAAATAAGTTTCCACCTCAGAATGGTCAGTTCTCTTTATGATCTGCTTTTTTTGGAAAAGAGTTAATGGTTTAAATGCAAAGTGTTTTCAGAGACATTAAAGAGCATGTTTCCATGGAAACATAAACATATACAAACATACATACATATGTGTATACACACACATATATACATATATATGGATACACTGGTATCCACTCAGAATCGTACCTTCCTTTCAACAAATCTGCATTCTATGAATGTACCCTCTCACTCTACCCCTCTTTCTAAAAATTAATATTCTGGACTGTCCCTCTGCTAACTGGATCCCAAGAAACCCTTCCTTATAAAAGGTTGCACTCTCTGGGTTTGTCTATGATAATCTATTTTGTCAATAAATATTAATAAGCATTCATTAAACAACTGCTACGTAATAGACAGTTTGAAGGGCTGGGAGTGCAAAGGTAAAAATGATAATCCCTGTACTGAAAAAGTTTATATTCTATCAGAGGAGACAATCTTTATATTGAAAGCTGCAGAAGTTCTAGAGGGCTTAGTAGAAGGGGTGAGAAGATATTAAGAAGGGTACTGGAGGAGGGGAATAGAAGGTTGAAATAAATGGAAGAATGAACAGCAGGGATTGGAAAGTGGGTTTTGTACTTCCATAGTCTGGATTTTAGTGTCACAATGATGAACAGAGTAAGAAGGATAGGTGTTTGCTAAACATTTGTCTTCTTTACTAGATATCAAGAACTTTCCTACAAATGTCTATTACTGGTACACAAGATAGAATATCCTCTGAAGCTAACGGATCATATCAGATCAAATACCTTTATCGCCTCTGCATCCTACCCTCAATCTCTGGCCACATTTTAATATACCCGTATATAGAGTTTAATGCAATTTTTTGACACATCTTCCCTAGGGACATTATATTCACCTAGGAATCCCTTTCTGGTCATTCCTGTGGAAGAAACAAATTGTGATGAAATGACTTATCTTTGCCAGGAGTAATTTCTCTAGAAATCCTACCTCAAGATATATCCCCATGTATATGCAGGATAGCACCTCTGATACTAAGTCCTCCCTCTCCCCTTTCCAGGAATATCTTTTCTTGGAGCATATGGCTACCTGTCATTCCTGCTTCTGGCTTACCACCTCAGTGTTTGGGTACTTTGGGGAATAATGAAACCTCTGACCTCAGTCAGAAGCTTCCCGAAAATGCAAACACTGAATTAGCTCATGTGGTCAGCTGGATGCAAGAAGGGCAGCTCTGCACATTTTATGTGGGATGATCTGTCACATCCCAAATACCCATATGCTACAACATATCCTATTTATTTTACCACCTTTTGTCCACCCACTTCTATATTCATGGAATCACAGAATTTCGGAGTTAGAAGAAACCTCAGTAGCTATTTAATCTCAACCATGCTCCCCCAAAGAATGCCCTCTACTACACATAGGACAGGAAACCAGCCAGAATTTTCTTGAAGCACTAATGAGAAACCTGTAATTGTTTATGATGGCCAGTCTACTAGCTGATAATTTAAACTATTAGTAAGATTTCCTCTATATCGAGCCTAAATTTGTTTCTGTAATTTTCACCTAGGATGTCTAGTTTTGCTTTTGAGGTCAAACAGAACAAGTTCATTTGCTTTTCCATATGGCAAAAAGGGTGGGTTTTATATGTCCCATTGTCTTTAGTTTTCTCTTTTCCAGGCTAAAGACCCTCACTTCCTTCCTCCCATAGGATTGTCCTTCTCTCAATGTGGTGCCCAGAACTAAGCATATTACTCCAGAGGTGGCTTTGTCTTTCTCTGTCCTCTATAGTCCAACCAACACCATAGATTGGGTGTTTGCATGTGGTTGCTGGGGTATTGATGTTGAATATCAGTAAATCAACAATCAAGAAGTACTTATTAAGATGTGTACTGCTGTGTACCAGGCATCATGCTAGGTGCTGGAATACAGATTAAAAGAATAAAATAGGGGCAGCTAGGTGGTACAGTGGATAGAGCACCTGCCCTGGAGTCAGGAGGATCTGAGTTCAAATTTAGCCCCAGACCCTTGATACTTAACTAGCTGTGTGACCCTGGGCAAGTCACTTAACCCCATTGCCTAGCCAAAAACAAAAACAAACAAAAAAACAAAAGAAAAAAGAAAAGAATGAAGTAAATCTTACTCTTAAGGAGTAATAGGGGAGTAAATAAGCACATATATAAACATATATCCAATATGTATAAAGAGAATAAATAAAAATAAATGAAGAGTAGATAAGTGTAAGCAAATTACAGAGGAGAAAACACTAGTATTTGAGGGGATCAGGAAAGGATTCATGTGTTACTTTAGCTGTTTCTTGAAGGAAGCAAAGAATTCTATGATGAAAATATGGGAGCGTATGATTCTAGGAATGGGGGACGGTCAGTGCAGAGAAGTGCACTGTGAGTGCCGTGAGTGAAACAGAGAATGCTAATTTAGCTGGATCTCAGAGCACAAGAGGGTAAAGAATGTAAAATGTGGAACAGGTTAGGCATAGGTTTTGAAAGGCCTTAAAAGCTAAATGGAGGAGTTTATACTTTATCCTAGAGGAAATAGGGAGCCATTAGAGTTTTTTGAGTAGGGAAGTGACATGATCATATCTGTGCTTAAGGAAAAGTACTTGAACAACTGGATGGAGGATAGACTCAAGTAATGAGAGACTTAAAGCAGAGAAGAACAATTAGGAACTGATTTTATTTGAGCATTGAAAGTAAGAGGATGGAAGGAGTGGCTCAAGGCTGGGAAGGGTCAGCTGTAGGAAAAGGAGAAAGAAGATAAAAATGGAGGCCAGAGAAAGATCCATAAAATGCCCCTTCCACTTTAATATCTACAAGTTCTCCACTAAAACCACCTATGTAGAAATGAACAAAGGTATAGTTGAGGGTTATTTTAATTAGAATTATGCTGCAAGTGAGGATCAGATGTTTTGATAGCTCTTTCCTAGTGCGCAGCCAGGAACTAAAAATGATAGAGGAAGGGCAGGACTATGCTCAGTAAATGCAATTAGACAGTAATGAAGAAATAGAAATACAAAAGGTAAATACAGTCTCATTATCCTTTTGGCATTTTCGCCTGCTGAAACCACTGCTTAGAAGATAGGATCCCTTGCACTGGGCAACTTTCCAATACATTGAGTGTTCAATCTGTGAAACAGGAAGAGAATTTTAATACTGTGGTATGAAAAAATATTGGTTTTCCTTTAAGTACAGCCTTTCAATATGTGCAATTGACTTTTGTTTGTTTATTTTCAGTTTAGTTTTTGTTTTTAAACAACTTCACTTGTTCACATTTCTTAGCCTGGTTCCGCTGTCCCATTCCATCCCCCGAGTTCTGCTCTCGTGGGCTGCTGCCAGTAACACATCTGTTGCCCTTGATACTCTGCCAGATCTTGACAGGAAAGATGCCTAGGGCTTATGGGGCATGGAGATAGGGTGGATTCACTTTCCCATTATCAAATTCAATGCAGTTGCCTTACTGAGAAATAAGTTTTGCTACTAAACACCTTTGATTAATGTGGCATTAACAAGGCAGCAAAGCTAGTTCTCTGAGGAATAACTTCTTGTTGTTGTTGTTGTTGTCCTTCATTCTCAAAGAAGACCATGGCATCAGGAAGGTGATGCCATGACTTGGAGGTGAATTGGATTTACGTGAGGGAGGGCTGTGAAAAGTCACTAGCCCCACTTTCTCCTCTGGAGCCAGCTGGGCCCAGGGATAAGATATAGATCAGGACAACTGGAGATGGTCCTGCCTGAGGAATACCATTATATAGAATAAAGGAGAATTATGCAGTATTCAAATAAAGCTCTGAGAAGCCAGGGGAAAAGACATTTGGAGAACTCCTCTAGCCACACATGGAGGTACATACCTGTAATCCCTCTTACTGAGGAGGCTGAGACCAGTGGATCACTTGAACTTGGGAATTCTGAGCTACAGTAAGGCTAAAGTTGAAGGCTTATTTGGCACTGACATAGTGAACCCCTAGGAGTAGGAAGCCACCAGGGTACCTATGGAGATACCCACTGTCCAGAGGAAGAAAAGGAGCAAGCTCCCAGGCTGATAAGTAGTGGGATTGGGCCCATGCCAGTTCACTACCCTTCCAGTCTTAAAAATACCTCCCTCCTACATCAGATTACGCACTGTCTGGGGGGGGGTGAGGAAGGAAGGGAGAGGGAAAAAATTTTAAAACTCAAAAGCCTATGGAAGTGATTGTTGATAAATCAAAATAAATTAATAAAAAAAACAAATCAATCAAACAAACAAAAAAGTGGCCTTGGAAACAGGAAGACATGGGTTCAAATGACATGTCTGATAGTAGCTGATGACCCTGAGTAAGCCACCTCTCCTTGTCAGGTCCTTGGTTTCCTCATCTATAAAATAGAGTTGGATTGGATGACTTGTAAAAAAATACCCTCTAAAACAACAGCAATAACGACAAATCCATGTCTCTTATATGTTAAAAACTATCAAAATGTAGGGGGCAGCTAGGTGGTGCAGTGGATAGAGCACCAGCCCTGGATTCAGGAGGACCTGAGTTCAAATCCGGCCTCAGACACATAACACTTACTAGCTGTGTAACCCTGGGGAAGTCACTTAACCCCATTGCCTAGGGAAAAAAAAAAGAAAAAAGAAACTATGAAAATGTAGTGGAAAGAACATTGGACTTGGAATCAGAAGAGACAGAGGTTCAAATCCTGGCTCAGGCAGTTTTCAGTTGTGTGACCCTGGACAAGTTGCTTAATCTCTGACCTTCAGTGTCATTATCTGTAAAATGAGGGAAAGCATACTTGTGCTAACAATATCTTAGGTTCGTTATGAAGAGAGTGCCTTTTAAACTTTTAATACTGTCTTCAGTGAGCTGTAATTTCATTGAGGTGGGTAGCCCATTCCCTCCATCAATTGTAGACTAAAATAACTTGATAGACAATCCTCAGGAGTTGCCATGACTAAAAAAATTCAAAACAATCCAAAATCAGCCAACCTGATGGTGCTCTTTCCTAGACTTAGGTAGATTATTGATAAGTGTTAATTTTAATATTAAGACCTAATAAATTAATAATAAATGAGTTAATATAGCATGACTAAATAATCAGTTTTTAAAAATGGGTTTGAAGAATAGTAGATTGAGAAGAAACATGTACCCCTAGAGACTAGGTGACTCTTGCTAAAACAGATCACTAAACTTGTTCCTCCCCTATTCAAAAATCTTTGATGGAACCTCATTGCCTACCATACAAAGGTTCTTTATTGCAATTTTGAAGGACTTCTCTCCTCTGTCCTCAACCTATCCTTTCAGACTATTTTACTGTTTGCCTACATTTATGCTATACTTCACCCAAATTGGACCACTTGTACCCAAAAGAGAACCCATGCTTTCTTGCCTCTGGACCTTCACTAATGCTATTCCTACTACAAATAATTCCCTCACTCCATCCCCCACCCCCAACACATCAAATTCCACCTCTTAAAAATATAACCAATTTTCAAGACCAGTTCAAATGCTAACTTTTTCATGAACCACAGCAGCATTTCATTTGCACCTCTCTTGTGTCATTCATCATATTTTGGCTTACAGTGTGGTTGTCTGTACACTTGCTTTATCTTCCCCCTCACCCTACTTTGTAGATTGTAAATTCTCCAAGACTGTGATGTTCCAATTCTCAGTCTTCTCCCATCTCACCCACTTAGCACCTGTCATAGTCTGTTCCACACAGTAGGTACACAGTAGGATTTATTGAGTTAGATTGAAAAGGAAGGGTTTTTTGGCTACTATGTCCTTGATTTATATCTCTGAAGCCAGCTGTTGATAATGAATAAAAAGTTTGTGAGTTTCCAGACAGACACTGGACCACAGGGACAGTGACCCACAAAGGCTCTATTCCATGCTGTCCAGAGAGCCGCTTTAGACAACTAAGAAGGGGCTGGGGTTCTGGCAACTTGATCGTGTGGGTGTACATGGTTCCTAGAATTATACCACTTGGAGTTTGTGGGATGAGGTAGAGAAAAAGGCGTTTTACTGGCTTCTGGTGATCAATATCTTTCCTTAAAATGTATTAAAGAGCTCTCCCATCTGTTTACTTGACTACCACTTTCTTGTGTCTCCCTCCCTCTCAAGTTAGGCAACACCTTCTCTCTGATTATATCATCTTTACCTTTCCAGTTTTTTTTTTAGTGGATTCATCTCTTTTAGGTAGCACAAGGCATGAGGCTTAGAAGCACCTGTCATGTGAACACATAGCTAATCGTTATTGATTTCTTGGTCAGTTATGGTAAAGGAGCATTAATTGTCATTAGCACAGTTGCATTAATGCAGTTGTAATGAGTACCCCTTTGGGAATTCTTTAGTGAGGAATGTGCTAATGATCAGATCATAGCAGCCAGTAGTGAAATGTGGCGGGGATTGGGGTACAGGTGGCAAGGAGGATTGCACTGGCACACCTCTCAATTACCTACTTAGTTCTTGCTAATCTGAACATGTGTGCCACTATGAACATTGTAATCTAACAGCCCAGAGCACATGTTTTCTTGTCTATGATTGATTAACTTGGGGCCCAATCCTACGAACCATTCCCCTAAGGTATGAGTGGGTGTCAGCTTATTGTAGTTGGCTTGAATCTTCTCTCCATTTCCTCCAAGCTTTTAGGAGGAAGGTACCTCCCAGAATTACAAAAATTCTGAATTAGAAGGGACCTCAAAGATTATCTAGTTTAATTTATACCTAAAGAAGAATCTTCCCTACAAGGTAATTTATTACACTATCTATTCAGTTAGCATTTATACAACGCTTTAAGGATTGCAAATCACTTTACAAATATTATCTCATCTTATCCCTATCACAACCCTGGGAGATAGGTGCTATTATTATAATTATTTTACAGTTGAAATAACTGAAGCAAACTAAGGCTAAGTGACTTGCTCATGATCTGAACTCATGCCTTCCTGTTGCTGGGTCCAATACTCTATCCATAGTACTACCCAGCTAACTTATACTGAAAACAAGTTATCATCTACCTTCTGATGGAAGAATTACATCAAAGGGGGATCTATTGCCTCCCAAAGTAGCACTTTCTAATTCTGATAGCAAGTTGTTAGGGAAGTTTTCTTACATCAGACTTGAATTTGTCCTTTTGCCATTCCACTCATTACTCTTCATTATGTGCCCTGGAACTAAGCAGATTGTTTATTTCATACTCTATGATAGCTTTCAAATGCTTTATGTCTCTCCCATAGTCCTTCCCATAGTCCCTGCCCAGTTTTTTTAACTGGTCTTTAATAGTGTGAACTCAAGGCTTCAGAATAATGGGTTGCCCTTTTCTAGACAATCCCTGGTTTATCAATATCCTTCCTAAAATGTAATACTGATAACTGAACACAGCCCTTCAGAACAAAGAAATCAATTAGACAATCAAGAAGTATTTTATTAGGGGCAGCTGAGTGGTGCAGTGCATAGAGCACCGGCCCTGGATTCAGGAGGACCTGAGTTCAAATCCGATCTCAGACACATAATACTCATTAGCTGTGTGACCCTGGGCAAGTCACTTAACCCTGTTGCCTAAACCAAAAGAAAAAGCATTTTATTAAGTGTCTCCTTTGTTCCAGACACTGTGTACCAACCTAGTACATAAATGATACAGTCCCTGCCTTCAAATAGCTTACATTCTATAGAAGGAGACAATGTGTGTAAGATAGGGAATGGATCTGTAATTTCCTTTATGTTGGCAGATCCCAATGAGGAACTACTTCTACCAATTCAAGTTGGCAGTTTTTCTGCAGCTTGACATCTTAGAGAGTGTTCTTGGCACATAAAGTGACTTGACCAGGATCACATAGCCAACATGTGTAAGAAGGAAGACATGAGTGCAAACCTCCCTCATCATCATGCTCTCTCCCCCCAATAATAATTATGGCTAGCCTTTATATAGCACTTGAAGATTTTATATATAAAGCACTTTATATGTAAAGCACTTTGTATATAAAGCACTTTATAAATATCTTCTCATTTGATCCTCACAACAGCTGGGTAAGGTAGGAGCTTTTATTAGAGAGAGGCATTAGCAGCTTTTGAGATAATGGGGACGACAAAAATGGCCTCCTGTATGGACATGGTGTTTGACCTGACCTCTCAAGGGCACTAGGGATTTTAAGAGGTGCAAATAGGCTGACTATTCCAGGCATGAGATACAACCTGACAGAAAAATGCTCCAGAGATGGAATGCTGTGTGTGAGGAAGAGATCCACTGTAATTGGATAATTTTCCTTAATATCCCATCCAAAAACAAAAAAAGAAACTGATTTCCATTTAATTCTAATCAAGTAGGAACTGATTGTTGAAGTCTCAGAACAGGGCTTTGGAATGATCAGATGTATTATAGTTTGTGAAATGGGAGAGAACTGCCAGGTATAGTCTAAGTCAGACGCACAGTGGATTTTGGAAAAGCACATTTAAAAGATTTTGGGGTAAATATAGGGTGTAATGACCTAACATTTTGTAGGAGAAGTTGACTCATCAAGAATGCGAAACTCTCAGGAAGAGCAAGAATCAGGGATCTGACAAGTGAAAAGATACAACTGTATTTGATGTCTTTAAAAAGAGAATTCAGATTTTTGACAAGCAAGAAAGTAGATTCAACTTTCACTGCAACAGAGAAGGTGCTCCTCTTCAAAAGGCTAACTTGACCCAAATGTATGCCTTAACTTAGCTCCCAACATATGGGGGTAGGTAGGTACACACTTGGAGAATCCCAAAGCATCTTAACCTATGGAATCCTTTGCTCCTCTCTCTTAGTGCTGTTTATCACTTGATAAACCCCAGTATCAGATTACTTCTACCATCCACCTCCTCGACTTCTAGTTATGTGCTGCTGAATGAAATTGGTGGAAGGCATACATCCATACTGACAGTACAAATATATGTTATCTAATTTCAAGTGGACCCTCAAAGCTGTGTGGAAATCTTATTCCTTTCTAATTGATTCCTTATTTCCCACAAAAGCTCTTGCAAACCTCTTCTCTTCTCAAGCCTCCAAGTCTCCCGCTCCCTCCCTCCTTTCAATTGAGGCCCTTGGCTCTTGCTTTACTGAGAAAAGTGA
Organism: Phascolarctos cinereus; assembly: GCF_003287225.1. Lineage (NCBI taxonomy): Eukaryota > Metazoa > Chordata > Mammalia > Diprotodontia > Phascolarctidae > Phascolarctos > Phascolarctos cinereus. The sequence continues at coordinate 187,971,563 of NW_027555514.1, forward strand.
AGCCATTTGGCATATGCTCCCTCTTCTCCCCTTGTATTCATCTAAAAACCCCTTGACATCACCTCCCACTCTCTTTTCTTCCACTCTGATAATTAGATAGCTCTTCTTGTACCGACCAACCCTCTCTGCATGCACCCTTGATCCCATCCCCTACTGTCTCCTTCAGTAAATTTTCCAGTCAGTCACACTCTCTCCCCCAACCTTTAATCTTTCTTTTTTTAAATTTTTTTATTAATTTATTTTGATTTATCAACAATCACTTCCATATGCTTTCGAGTTTAAAATTTTTCTCCCCATTCCTCTCCACCACCCTCCCCAAGACAGTGCACAATCTGATATAGGCTATACATATGCATTTCTATTAAATATATTTTCACATTAGTGATGTTGTAAGTAAAAATTAGAACCAATAGAAGGAACCATCAGAAAGAGGAAACAAAACTCAGCAGAAGAGAAAAAAATAGCAATTCAAATTCCATAGTTCTTTCTTTGGGTGTGGATAACATTTTCCATCAGAAGGCCTTTGGAGATGTCTTAGATCTTTGTATTACTGGGAAAAGTTAAGTTTATCAATATTAGTCATCGCACAACATGGCTGTTATTGTGTACAATGTTCTCTTGGTTCTACTCACTTCACTCAGCATAATCTTTCTTAATATTCTATTTTCCCCCTATTATCTTCAAACATGCCCGAGTCTCCATCCTTAAAAATCATCTTCTAGATCCTGTTTGGCTAAACTATCACCTTATACTTCTCCTCTCTTTCTCAGTTAAACACCTATTGGTGGACTCTATTTCCTCTCCTCTCCTTCACTCCTTAACCCTTTGCAGTCTGGCTTCTCACCTCATCACTCAAAACTGCTCTGTCCAAGCTGCCATATCCAATTGTTGTTTTTTTCTCAGATTTCATCCTTTTTCCATTTCTCTGTCACATTAAAAACTCCCAATGATTTTTCTCTTCCTGGATACTCACTTTGAGTTTTCATGAGCTGACTCTTTCTAGGTTCTCCTCCTATCTGTCTGACCACTTCTTTTTAATATCCTTTCCTGATAATTATCCATATCATACCTCCTAACTGTGAGTGTTTTCTCAAAAGTTCTACCCTAGGCCCTCTTCTCTTTCTACACTTTTTCTCTTAATGACTTGGTCCTCTTGGGTTTAATTATCACATCTGTGCTGATGACTCCAGATATATATATATATATATATATATATATATATATATATATATATATATATATATATACATATATATATACATATATATATACACATATATATACGCATATATACATATATATATACATATATATATGTATATATATATATACATATATATATATATATATGTATATATATATATATATATATATATATATATATATATATATATATATATGTATATATATATATATCTCCAACCTAGTGTCTCCTCTGAGCTTCAGTCCCACATCACCAACTACCCATTTGACATTTCAAATTGGATTTCCTGGAGACATCACAAACTCAGTATGTTTAAAACAAAATTTGTTATCTTTCCCCTAAACCCACCTTTCTTCTAAACTTCACTATTCTTGTCAAAATCCTTACCATCCTTCCAGTCTCCTCAGTTCATAACTTTAGCTTTCTCCTTGACTCCTCACTCTCTCTCATCTCAAATATCCAATCATCAACAAAATTTGCCATTTCTACTTTAACGTCTTTGAAAACTGTCCCTTTCTCTCTGCTAATACTTTAACCTTAAGAGTCCAGGTTCTCATCCCTTCTTACCTAGACTATTTGTGATGACTTCATCCAGCTTCCAAATTGATTTTACTCAATCGCAGATCTGACCATATCACTCCCTTAACTCAATATCCTCCAGTGACTCCTGATTGTTCCTAGGATAAGAAATAAACTCTTCTTTTTAACTTTTAAAGATTTTCACAATATGACTCCAATCTAGTTCAATCTTCTCATATTCTCCAAGTCAACCAACCTGTCCTTCTCTCTGTTCCTGATTCATGATATTCCATCTCCTATCTCTCTATCTTTGCACTAGCCTTCTCCTATGGCTGGAGAGCAATCCTTCCTCACCTCTACCTCATTAAATCTCTCACTTCCTTCAAGACACACCTTTAGCACCACCTTCTATACAATGTCTGTCCTGACTTCCCACAACTTTTGGTGCATTTCTTCCCTAATTGCCTTGCATTTTAAAAAGTATTTTCCACCTATATTTATTTTATGTGTAAATGTGTGCATTATGTATGTCTATATTTATAGATAGATAGATATGGTACACACACGGGTGTGTGTGTTTATTTTCTCGCATGCAAGCTCCCTGAGAAAAGGGATTATTTCATTCCTGTCTTTGTAATCTCAGAGCTTATCAATGCATGGTACATAGTAGGTGCTTAATAAATGCTTGTTGATTGATTTATTGATGTGCTCTGCCAAAGAATTGAGGAGGCATATGTGTGTGCATTTGAATCATCATGAATTATGGATGTCAGTTATCTTCAGAAGATCCTGAGAGAGCATCTTCATTCTTCTTTCAGTTATCTCTTTCCCTTAGCTGATCCCAGAGATACTCTCTATTTTTGTTCTCAAAACCCCACTTCATTTTCCTCCTCAGCATCTGTCAACCCCCATACTATGGTGAGGATAAAGGTACAGGTTGGAATAGGTTTCTTCTTCCCTCCCAACTCTGCAATTCTTCAATTCTGGGGAGTGAACTGTAACTCTATGAATAACCTAGGTCTTAAGCAAAACTGTCTCATGTCTGGGGTCTGACCAATTGGGAACAGAATTGGCAAAACTGTGAAATCAATGAAATTTGTTTTGGGGACCTCCTAACCACTTATGGCCTTTCAAGTTATTCTAAATTAGTATGCAGTACAATGTTCATAATATATATTATTAAATATGTATGAGATTAACTCTGATGTATATATTTTTTTTGATCTGACAGCATTTATGGATGTTAGACTTCATGTAGCATGGTTGTTTGCTCACAATTAAAAAAAAGAAGTTCCTTTGGTTTTTGTTTTTTTTTCCTACATTTGCCTTCCTTTCTTCTAGTTTTTATTTATTTTTATTTTTCCTTGTACTTTCTTCATTTTTCCTTCCCATACCTTCTTGTGATTTCACTGAGTACCACTTCTGTTTCTTATTTTTTATCTTTATTTTCTTCTTTCTGCTTTATTATTTGAAAGTTCATTTCTCCACCTTTACTGGCCCTACTTCCCACTCCTCTCCCTATGTATTGTTCTAAATGTTTGCACTCAGCTTATTTCTTCTTCCATTTTGAAATTTTTTTCTATCTTGGTATGTAATCACTTTAGCTCCCTAACAGATCAGAGTTGGAGAGGCAATACATAAGATTTTTATAACATTGTTTCCGATATACCATGTTTAATTTTTCTCTTTCTCTCTTTTTATCTTCCTAGGTATCTAATCAATGTCACTTTTGAGGGGAGGAATCTGTCCTTCAGCGAGGATGGCTACCAGATGCACCCCAAATTGGTGATAATCCTTCTGACCAAGGAGAGGAAATGGGAGAGGGTAGGATATATCTTTGATAATTCTCAGACTAAGGTAGAGAGGACAGGATGTGAGATGGGTGGAGGAAGGACATCTTTGACTTGACCAAATCATTTTCTAAATTCATGATGCACAAGTATACTGATAACTTTAATAACATAGTTTTTCCGCAAATGAGTGTCTTCATTCTCTCCTTAACTTGCTTTTCACAAGAGGCTGTTGGCTCTAAATGAGGTTACATTCATTTTTGGTTCTGCTGCTAGCTTAGTTTTGAACTCTGATTTTTAGTAGATTATAAATATGCAGCAGAATTAATTTAGGGGTAGAAACCTCTTCTCCAGTATAATTGAGATGGACAGCATCTTATGTACTCTGTTTGTAGCCACTTAATAAGAGCAACCATATGATCAGGTAGATGAGGGAGTTGATTACTTGGGTTGATATGGTGTCTTGAAATGTTACAATTAGAAATTCATTCTTGTGGGTCATACTTATGGTAGTTTTCCTAGTCCCCTAGGGGTCAAACTTTCCACTAATATTTGAAAAAGAATTATGACAGCTAATTGAGAGGGAGGGCCCCGGATTGCTCTCCCATATCTGAGAAGAGACATACTTGAAAGAACAGTGCTCCCTCAATAAGAAACAAGGGGCCTCACATAACAATCTTGCCTCTGTGGCTTTGTTACCGACGTGTATGAACTGGATATATTGAATAACAAGCAGAAGTCAAGGTTTTAGATTTCAAATAGAAGGCTCTCACTATTCACTAAAGCCACTTCTTTATTAGCTATGGGTTATCCATTCTCTTTGGCATTCTAATGCCTGTTGTGCCAGCATTTCCTCCAAAATGGTTCCCCTCTCCTTGATCTTATTTTGCCCTTAATCTAGCTGCTTTTCTCTAATGCAGAAGAGACAGAATAATTCAAGATGTGTCATAGAATTCAGATGTATAAAAAGACCTTAAACATATATGTTTATTTCCAGAAGAGGAATTTGTGTTACTGAGACCATGTGAATGTACCAAAATGCGTCTAGCAGGCACAATACTATGAAGTAGGTTCTTTTCAAAGACTGACTTTCTACAATGTTCTGTTAATCCTATTGCCTTCATAGTTCTAGGAGACTTTGAATCCATAAATTCAACAAATCCAGTTCAATTCAACAAATACTGATTGAATGTCTGCTATTTTAAAGTACTGTGCTTGGCCCTAGGGATCTAAAAATGAAAAATAAAAAAAAAGTTCTCTTATCTCTCTTGCATCCTCAACCCCTGCCTACCACTGGTTCACCTCTGTTTAGCCCCAAGAAAACAAATAAACAAAAAAATCTTTTTTTAAGTCCTCCTGTTATCTCTTTGCTATCCTACTTTTCCTTTCATTTGCCAAACTTAGATGAGTAGTCTACACTCACTAACCCATTTTATCACCACCAAATTACACCCAAGCCCAGAAAACTTGTTTCTATCACCACAATCCCACTAAATTTTGTCTCTCAAAGGCCATCCATGAGCTAATTGACAAATTCATTGGCCCTTCTGTATATCCTCATCCTCCTGGATCTCTTCTTGGCTTATCCAGTTCACCTGTTGACATTGTGTGGTGTAATGTAGATCACTCTGGTCAGTGAGAACTAGAGACCTGGTCCCAATTCTACCTGTGATAGAATGATCCACCTATGTGATTTGCATAGTAAATTACTTTCTTTCTGTGTGCCTCAGTTTTCCTGTTTGTAAAATGAGGGGCTTTGATATAGGAAACTCTAAGGACTCACTGAACTCTAAAATTCTATGATTCTTTCCTCATTGGCTTATATGACTTTTTTCCTCCTCATTCCTATCTTTCTTTTCTGGCTTATATTCTAATTTGTCATTTCTTTTTTTCCCTATCTTCTTAAAAGTAGCCAATTCTTTAAGATTCTGTAATTGGCAATTTTCTCTTTCTACTTCAATAGGTTCTATAATATTCTTTATTTGGGAGACTCAAATAACAGCTCTGCCTTCTATGCTGAGTTCCAAACATGGGTGCTTTTTGGGTATGTCTTATTGCATCACTCCAATATGCCCAACTCAGGATGTCCCAAACTGAACTCTGAGCCTCAGTTTCCTTATCTGCAAAATGAGATGTTTGGACTAGACCATCACTGAACTCCCTCTTAGCTTTAATTGTCTGTGGTTTTTAATTTCATGCAGTAGGGGAATAAAATAAAAGGTAAAAAGCAGAAAAAAGATAAAATGTTCTATGGAAAGTAACAAAGGGGCCAAAGCTGTTAGTTGAAGACAGTATTTATCTGCATATCTTGAAAAACTACAGGGTAATAGGAGCTATTATAAGAAGTCATGAGGGAGCTCATATGTTCCCCAAATTTGGAATGAGGTTCTCACTATGCAGTATCAGTGTACTTCAAAATCTCCAGGGTGGTGAAGAGCCTTCATGGTTAAGTCAACTGTTTTATGCATGAAACAAAAGTGCCACCTATTTAAATGTACTTTCTGAAATATTACCTTATATTTGTAAAAATCCTCATTCTTTAAAGCCACCAACCTGTCCATCTGCTTCATTTAGAAAGTTCTGTGCTGCAGCCTGTTGCAATTAGGCACTTTGGGCTACACTTTAGAGGATAAAGGAGGGCTAAAAAAGCAAAGAAAACATTGGATAAGAATTGAGATTCATTAATCTCTTTGATCTGTGGGACTGGCTAAGATGGCCGCTAGATGGCACAGTGAAGAGGGAGTGGGGGCTAGAGGCAGGAAGACCTGAGTTCAAATCTAGCCTTGAATACTTGCTAGCTCTGTGACCTTGGGGAAGTTACTTAACCTCTGTTTACCTCAGTTTCTTCAACTATAAAATGAGGATAATTAAAGCACCTACCTCCCAGGGTTGTTCTGAAAATTAAATGAGGTAAATTTTTTGAAAGACCTGGCACATATTATATAAATATTATTTAACTATTGCTAACTAAGAAACTAACAATGTTGTTGTGTGTCAATCTGTAAGAATTTCTATCTTTAGATTTAATGGAGGGGAGCAGGGTAGCCAGAAAAACCGTCTCTCAATAGAGCCAAGACTATTATCAGAAATGCAGAAAGTGCTCAGAAAAGCATTTAGCGTTCTGGGGCTTGATCACAACCTCTCTTGGTTTGCTCAATTGCTACTGCTCTGTGCTTCCATTTCATCATCCCTAAAATGAGGATAATAAAACTGAAATGCAGGAGGGGTGTGTTCTGAGTAATAACTTTGGGAAATTATGATGGTGCATTCTGAAGATGAAAGATGTAAACAGGGCTTAAATAGAGCAGTCTAGGTTAAAATTCAAGGGGACTGTGTATGATACAAATCTCTCCTCATTTTCTCTATACCATACTACAAAAGAGGTCAGGACCTTCATAGTCCATGAAATTTCATCCCTGCTAGAGAGGAATGCTCTCAATCTATGGCACTGTAATTATTAGGACCTTCTTTAATTAACTCTGATGTCATGGTGAGGCAATAGTGAATGACAGCAAGACCTGTCTCATTGTGACACCTACTAGGATAAAGATATGAGGTGTACGAGTCAATCTATACTCTTAGAAGTAATATCCTGAAGTATTAGAACCCTTTGCTCCTTCCCTCTCCCAATAGCATAATAAAAAGAGCTTGCTTTTATATTTGAAGCAGTGAGATTCAGACAGCACAGTACTAGAGAGTATTAACCAACTTCTTTCACTTTCTAGAGTAAGGCAATTGTATTGTTCCCTACCCCCATTCCTTCCAAGTTCGAAATCCCCAGATATGTTGGAACCTAAGGACTATATAGTACATTACAGTGGAAACTCTGTTGTTCCCTCCCCTTCTCCCCCCCAAAACAAAACAAAACAAAAACAAACAAAAACCAATTGCTTGCTCCTTCCAAAACTGGCAACTTTGCTGGTAGGCACTTAGCGAGGGGGGTAATGGGGGATTGGGATGAAGGGGTATGTATTTTCTACCTTAAATTTACATTTTATCTTGCCATGCTAGGGAGCAATTGGAGCACATCCTGGCTCACTTCTTCCATTCCAGAAGGAATTTTTGGACAAACTGAAGCTGGAACCACTGATATATCCATGTGCTATTTTTAATCACCTTGACCTGAGTGCTTGGATCAGGTGACTAGAAAAAGACCTGATTAACAAAGGCTGTGACAATTAGGGATCATTTAGTTAGAAGAAGAAAAGGCTAAGCCTCCTATTCTATCTCTAACAAAATATATTAATAATTGACCGTAGAACCAGAGGACATATATTTAAGCTAAAAGTTAGAGAATTTATATGAGATGTTATGAAGTGGGGCTTTTTTTGGTCATCAACATTCCCCTATGATGTATATAATGTATTTGCTAAATGTTAATTACATTAAAAGCCCTTTTAATTTATCTAGCCAATTCTTTTCACCCCTTCTTCATCAAATTCATCAAACATTAACATGATTGAGAGTATCACAAGGACATAACATTATATATACACAAGCATATGCTCTGGAGTTTCTCTCCCAACTCCCACATGCAGTAGCAGGCTGAGTTCCCAGTGTAGTTACTCTATCTTCCAAAAGGTTCTAGGGATAGATCTGAGGTGCTGGGGGATGTCTTTCTAATGCTCAATCTCATGAGTCCCAACTGATTACGAACCCCACAAAATTTTCAGTAATTATCTTTTAGAAATAGTTATTTACTATGGTGTGATAGTTAATTAAAACCTCCCCTTCCTCCCCACCCCCAAAAAAAGTCTATATCTGTAACTCTCTCCCACAAGTACAGACAGAGCTTTGGGGAAAGTGGTCTCAAGCTTAGAGAACACATATAGCAAATGGTAACTGAGCTCTTCAAAGTGTTTTTTTACTGGAGTTTTCAAGATATTCGCTGGAGTTATCATATAGTTTTCTGCTAGTCTCCTTGTAGAACCTTGAATCTGCCTTTCCTCATCACATGCAATCCATCCTTGGCTCCTAATGCAGACACTGCAATCAGCCGTTGTTTTCCCAAGGACACTAGTAGGATGCCTAAGAGAGTATGAATCCTCCAGTCCCCTTAAATTCAGGATGTTCTAGGAGCAAAGGCAGGGAAAGTGAGGAGGAAAATTAAACCAAGGAGGCTGAAGCCATGGCCCTTTTCCTTTCCCCTCTTCCCTAGGGACTCCTTTTCAGGGGATTGGCAGAAAGGCTTTCACTCCAGATCTTTAATTCTAAGCTAGCTAACTGGTTTTATACAAGTACCAAAAGGCATAACCACATCCCCCAACCAATCCAAACAAATGTGTTGATTTCCTTTTTTTTTTTCTCCTTTTTTTGTTTAGGCAATGGGGTTAAGTGACTCGCCCAGGGTCACACACCTAGTAAGTGTTATGTGTCTGAGGCTGGATTTGAACTCAGGTCCTCCTAACTCCAAAGCTAGAGCTCTATCCACTGTGCCATCTAGCTGCCCCTTGATTTCCTTTTAAACTCAGTTGAAATGCCTTGGTTGAACAAAGATGATCAGGCCTAGTTTATACCTCTAGTTGATTGATTCACTTGTGAAATGTTCTCACCTAGAAAATAGTACCAGGGCTTAGCATCTTACTTTAAGTGATTTGGAATAGTTATCTAGGCTGACCTTATTCTTACAAATGCATGGGTATAAAACTAAATACAATTCTCCCTACAATTCTTAGTATTCACCCCCCTACATCATTTAATATCATTTGGATCATAACAAAACCTCTGTATTTTTGCTCATTCCAAGTAGCTATGATACCATTTCCCATACTTCTTTCTTCCCTACCACTCTCTAAAGAAATTTCAGATCCTAATACCTCAAGTATGAGCCAATTTACCCTACATGACTTTTTCAAGAAATATGTATCTATTGATTTAGTGATTCATAATGTTACTTGAATTTTACTGTGACTCGGCATATCAAATTACCCCCCATCTAGTGCTGTTTCTTCAGTAATTACCTACAGTCATTGTCCTGGTCTGATTTTTATATTAAATGCTTTATGTAGCTTTTCTTTTCTTTAAAATGTTTGTGAATTTGGAGTTTGAGATTGAAGATATGTGCATAAAAATCTTCATATATTTTTCTAACAAGCTTGACTCATTAGAAGATCTTAGGGAAAAGCTCAATTTCCTTTGACTTTTTATAAATAATTTTTCATTTTTTTGTGTTTTCTCATGATGGGTGAATATTCTCCATGATTTTATTTAAAGAAACTTGATACGTAATATTTTTTTTCCTAATCCACTTGTAAGATTCCTTCTTTACAGGTGAAACTCTTGATTTTGATAAAAATAAGTCTGGATAAGTTGATTTTGATATTTCTCTCTAAGATTACCTGATGAGTTCTATTCACCTGTGTAGTCTGTCTCATGATTTTAAGGATTCTGGGAATTTTTTGAGTGATTTTCAAAAAAATAATAAACACTTTGTATTTTTCAAATAATCTAATAACTCTTAGAAAGGAAAGTGAATAAACACTTATTAAGCATCTGTTATGTGCTAGACACTGCTGCGGTGCTTTACAAATATTGTCTTCATTTTAGATAATCTCTCTGGCCTCTTTGTTCAAGTATTGATATATTTGCCTACAGTGTTTTCAAGTATTATAGTTGCTTGGTCCTTTGATCATATTTTGCTGTTTCTTCTGGCATTTTGGCCCATTGACATTTGGTCCTGAGAATTTTGATTTCTCGTCATTATTGAAATTTGCTACAACCTTCTACTTACTTTTACTTTGGTTATCAGATTGTTGCACTTCCACTTTATTAAGGCTAGATCTTTGCTTACAGAAAAGAAATCATTTTTTACCAAAAATGGTCTATCTTTCTTCATTGATGACTTTATATTATTTAATGTTATATTATTTGTGCTTCATTTTTTCCAACTTACTCATTTCCTAGTTCTTTTCTTTTCCTGGTCTTAGAGGCTATTCTCTCTCTCTCCCTCCCTCCCTCCCTCCCTCCCTCTCTCTCTCTCTCTCTCTCTCTCTCTCTCTCTCTCTCTCTCTCTCTCTCTCTCTTTCTCTCTCTCTCTCTGTCTCTGTCTTTCTGTCTGTCTCTATCTGTCTCTGTGTATGTGTGTGTGTATCTGCCTCTGAAAATTAATACATTTTGTTCCAGGGGAGTACCTACTTCCCAAAAAATACCCCTCCTGGTAACCTTAGACAGTTTGTAACCTAGACAGTTTGTAAATTATTTATAGAAAGAATTGGCATGTCCTTTGTGGTGTAGTGCTAACATTGACTATTACATTAGAGCTAAGGGTTTTCAAACCTTGCCTCTATGACTTAATTTACAATATCTTAGTGATTGTGTATATTATTCTTTTTCTCTGCTTTCTTCATTCCTCATTATTTCAAATGAAGGTTCCCATTTAAAAAATTCTTATACATATAATATTATATATGTAATATATAATATTTTGTACTATATTCTCATATTCCTTAGAGTACAGTGATATTCCCTCATATTTTTATACTATAATTTGATCACTTATTCCCTAATTGTTGGCTGGATATATTTTTTCTAGCTTCTTGCTATCATAAATAATGCTGCTATGAACATTTTCTGTATCTAATGAAGGAGGGATGTAATCCTCTTACCCCTTTCCTCCAGTTCAATTGATGCAGTCACAGGACATAGCCACACATGATGAAGTTTCAATGGGGTTAGAATGAGATTCCAAATGATCCCTGTGATCCCTTTATGAGATGCAGACACCTCACTGAATCAAGAAGGGAACAACTGGCTAGGCAAACAAATTAACAATGCCCCCTGGGGGCTTTGAATAGCTAAGCCTTGGATGAAATTCAGCAGTCTGAGAGTGGGAGAAATTCTAGGCATGGGAACATTTTGTGGAGGAGATACTTCTCTGGGAGGGGGGAAGGGGTAAGAGGGAAATTTTCTCTCCCTCCTTATTGGTCAAGTTATCTAGCAGCGGAGCAGGACACATTCCATCCAGCAGTTCAAGAGTGCCAGTTGAAGAGAGTTGAGGCCCAATTAAGGAATTATAGAAATATTCCAGACTGACATAGATACAATCACTTAAAGGAAGAACAAGTTCTCTGGCAGGAAAGAAGAAATTATGGAGATGAGTAGATGCTAATAATTCAGCTGAGCAACCTGCCCAGCAAACCTGCACAGCAAACCGACTCTTAACCTGTGTGAAGACTCTATGCAGAATTCCAGGCCTTCAAGTACCAGCAGTTAGAGTTTGCCTTGGCCACAAATGTATTTTAAAAGTGTGCCTCCCTACTTTTGTACTCTAAGTTTGAGCCCATTCTTCTCATGGCTGCTGTGTATAATTATAAGAAATGGCCCCCAGGGTTTGGGACCAGGGGAGTTTTTAAGTTATTTTTTTTTTTTGCAATGCAATTTATTTAATGCTTTGCTTTGCTCAGAGCTAATTATGTCTACTTGATGATTGTTAGTGGAAAGCATACTGGTGAGGACTTGTAGGTTATAGTGTTAGGAATGCAGACCCACAGTATTATCCCCAGAACCCAAAGCAATAGATACACTCTGAAAAACCAACCCATGAGTGGGAATGCAAGTTGAAGAAGTAGCATAGAGAAGATATTCCATAACATGGCTCTTTTTTTACCATCCTTGGAGTAGAATCTTTAATTCAAGGAGTAGGAACAATTGGTTACTATTCTCATGTAACTCCAAATTATTTTTCATAACAGTTGAATCAAATCACAGTTCCATAGGTAATGAATTAGCATGCTTCATGCATATCTTACTATTCCAATGAGGTATCCTATCCTTTTATGGCAGTTAGGTGGCATGTTTTATTCTTGATCTTACTGGAAAGGTCTTGAGTTTATTCCCATTACATATAATTCTGGCTCTTAGTTTTAGATAGCTTATTTTTCTATATTTTTAAAGATAGAAGTGAATATTGTCTTTCATAAAAACTTTTTCTCCATCTATTGACATAATCATATGATTTTTGTTTTTAATTTTTTGTTTTTGTAATTAATATAGTCTGTTATATTGATAGCTTTTCTATCACTAAACTAATGTTGAATTACTAATGTAAATCCAACTTGGTCATTATGTATAATCTTTTTGATATGTTGTTGTAGAGTTATTGCTATTACTTTATGTACACTTTTTGTATCAATGTTCATTAGAAATATTGGTCTATAGTTTTCTTTCTTTGTTTTGATACTTATTAGTTTATGTATCAAGATTGTATTTGTAGCATAGAAGGGATTTTTAGGATCTCTTCCTATTTTAGAAAAAAATTTAGAGAATATTGAAATTCATTGTTTATTCAAGATTCCCAGAAAAAAAATTGAAATAACCCTTTTGAATGACCCACAATCGAAAACATCTAAGAAAGCATAAAGCAGGAATATGTACACCACTGTGATGAAAGGGATTACATAGATTCAAGAAGAAGATAGATTTCCTGTGGATGCTGAAGTCTTCCAGATGTTCCTGTTTGAGCATGACATTATGTTGATTTTATCTAGCTCCAGAATGTAGTCTTCTAGAGGAGTTCCATCATTACTTTAAAAAGAGTTTCACCTAACTATCCAGAAAGGAAAGATTAAATGAATAAAGAATTTCTGTTGCCCAGATTACAAAATACATTTGAATGGAAAAAGATATAGAGTTTAGCCATCAACATATGGCGGCAGCAGTACAGATGAGGCCAGAGTTGAACAGGAGAATGATAGCAGGCTAAATTTTTAGCAAATCTTCTAGGTACTTTAATAACTCCAAGCTTCTAAAGAAAACAAAAGTCTAGGTTTTTAATACTCACATCCACTTGTCTTGCTTTATGGAAGTGAGACATGGATTATAAGAATCTCTGAAGAATTCAAAATGATTATCACACAGACAGCAATGACATGGTGCATAGTAGATATGAACATATTACAACATGAACCCAATGAATAACTTTAGAGAATATCAGGAGTAAAAGATGTCAACAAGGATACTCTATGCTAGGAAGAGACAATGGATGGACTGGCTTCATGTCAAGGACAAGGGATGGCAGACCAACAGCTAGGGTCCTCCAGAGTACTCTCATGATACTAACAGTAATAAAGGGAGGTTTCTAGCATTTGGTGGATGCCCAATGGGAAACTTATAAGAGGGCTCTAACTAAAATCATGTAGGATGGGCATAAAAGGATGTGTTGCAATCTACATTGTTGGAGGGAACTAAGAAATCAGTGAGGTTAGATTTCCAGGAGTGGAGCCAAGATAGCAGAGTAAAGGAAGCAGTCAAGCTCTCCCAACATTCTTCTCCAAACAACTTTAAAATAATGTTTCAAATTGAATTCTGGAGTGAGGTAAGAAGATTAGGGTGAGACACTTTCTCAGCCCAAGACACCTTAGAAGGTGAGAAGGAGAGGTCTGTGACACTACAGCAGGGGCTATTCTGCAGCTCACATGGTGGCAACAAATACTGGTGGATCTTTGAAGTAGCAACAGCAGTGGCAGCAGTGGCGTTGTGAGCTCTCAAACAAGAGAGGGTAAGGGGAATTGAGCAATTGATCACAAAGAGACCACAGAGGAACCCTGTTCTAGCACTGAACATAATATAGGGAATCGTCTGGCAATTCCATTGCCCATATACACTTTGAGGTTGTAGTTCCAGAGTGGAAAGGAGTACTTGATGTCCCAATGGATCAGTGGCCTTAAGAAGCAGTATCAATTTTAATCACAAGGGATCAGGGTCGTGAGGAGCAATATTGCTTCTGGTCACAAAGGCACAGTGACCACACCTCTCCCCAGATCACACCACCTTGGAAGCACCAAAAACTTTCAGATTCTCAGAACTAACTCTGAAAACAGCAGTGCAAAAAAATCAGAAGATTTGGAAGTACCACCCATATCCCAACCCCCAGTAAAACCCAACTTTAACATAAAGTTCAAAGTCAAGACATGGGCTAGAAAAACAACCAAAAAGGAACCTAACTATAAAAAAGCTACTATGGTGGTAAGGAAGATCAAGACACAAACTCAGAAGAAGAAAATGATGCTGAAACAACTACAAGCAAAGCCTCAAAGAAAGCTATGAACTCAACATAAGCCCAATAAGAATTCCTGGAAAAGCTAAAAAAAATTTAAAAATTAAATAACAGTAATAGAGGAAAAACTGGAGAAATAAATGAGAGCAATGTGAAAAAAATTATGAAAACATAACTACTCCATAGAAGAGAAACAAAAATACTGAAAAAAAAAGCACTTAAAAAACCAGAATTATCCAAATGGAAAAAGAGGCACAAAAGCTCACTGAAGAAAAGAATTCCTTAAAGATTTTAATTAAGCAAGTGGAAGCTAATGACTCTATGAGACATCAAGAAACAGTAAAACAAAGTCAAAAGAATGAAAAAAATAAATGTGAAATATCTCAGCAGAAAAACAACTGACCCAAAATAAAGGAGAGATTAAAAATTATTGAACTACCTGAAAGTCATGATAAAATAAAGAGCCTAGAGATCATATTTCAAGAAATTATAAATCCTAAAATTAGATAGCTTGCTATATGAATTCTTAATGTAAATCCATCTTGGTCATCATGTGTAATCTTTCTGATGTGTTGCTATAGTATCATTGCTATTGACAGAGAGTATTAACCAGCTTCTTTCACTTTCTGAAGCAAGGCAGTTGTGCTGTCCCCCATCCCATTCCCTCTAAGCGCCAAATCCCCAGATATATTGTGACCTAAGGACTATATAGTACATTACAGTGGAAATTCCATTGTCCTCTCCCCCCAAACCTCCCCCTGAAAAAAACCCCAATATAAACCAAAACAAACAAAAAACCAGTGGTTTTTCTTTCCAAAACTGGTAAGTTTACTAGCAGACACTTGGGGAGGGAGTGTGGAATGGAAGGGATGTACACTGTACCTTAAATGTATTTTCTACTTTTTCTGATATTCTAGAATTAGAGAATAAAATCAAAATTAAAAGAATCCACTGATCACCTCCTGAAAGAGATCCCAAAATGAAAACTTCCAGGAATATTATAGCCAAATTCCAAAGTTCTGAGGTCAAAGAGAAAATGCTACAGGTTCTCGTAAAGAAACCATTCAACTACCATGGCACCATAGTCAGGATCACATGAGATTTATTAGCTACCACATTACAGGAGAAGAAGATCTAAAATATAATATTCTGGAAATCAAAGGAGCCAGAATCACAACTGAGAGTAACCTATCTAGCAAAATTGAGTATATTCCTTCAGGGGAAAAATTGGATATTTAATAGCAGATCTTTGAGCATTCCTGATAAAAAGATCTGAGTTGAATAGAAAATTTGACTTTTAAATACAAGACTTAAGGGAAGCATAAAAAGGTAAACAAGAAAGAGAAATCATAAGGGACTTATTAAGGTTAAACTATTTGAATTCCACTATGGAAAGATGGTACATGTAATTCCCAAGAACTTTGTAATTACTAGTCCTGTTGGAAGGACTCTACATAGACAAAGACCATGGGACTGAGTCAATAATGTTGGTACGATCTAAAGAAATAGGTGAGCAAGAAAGAGGGATGCACTGGGAGAAAGGGGAAAGGAGACGAAGATGGGGAAATTTTTCTATGTAAGACAGGTACACCAAATCATAGAAACAATCAATAATTTCATTCAAGAGAATGACAATAATGAGACAACATACCAAAACCTATGGGATGCAGCGAAAGCAGTTCTTAGGGGAAGTTTTGTATCTTTAAATGCTTACATAAATAAAATAGAAAAAAAGGAGATTAATGAATTGGGCATACAACTAAAAAAACTAGAAAAAGAACAAATTAAAAATCCTCAACTGAACACCAAATTAGACATATTGAAAACCAAAGGAAAAATTAATAAAATTGAAATTAAGAAAACTATTGAACTAATAAATAAAACTAAGAGCTGGTTTTATGAAAAAACCAATAAAATAGATAAACCTTTGGTTAATTTAATTAAAAAAAAGAAAGAAGAAAACCAAATTACTAGTATCAAGAATGAAAAGGGCAAAGCTACCACCAAGGAAGAGGAAATTAAAACAATAATTAGGAATTATTTTGCCCAACTATATGCCAACAAATTTGACAATCTTAGTGAAATGGATACATATTTACAAAAATATAAATTGCCCAGATTAACCAAAGAGGAAGTAAAATACTTAAATAACCCCATCTCAGAAAAAGAAATTGAACAAGCCATTGATGAACTCCCTAGGAAAAAATCTCCAGGGCCAGATGGATTTACATGTGAATTCTATCAAACATTTAAAGAACAATTAATTCCAATACTATATAGACTATTTGGGAAAATAGGTGAAGAAGGAGTCTTACCAAATTCTTTTTTATGATACAAATATGGTGTTGATACCTAAACCAGGAAGAGTCAAAATAGAGAAAGAAAATTATAGACCAATTTTCTAATGAATATAGATGCAAAAATTTTAAACAAAATACTAGCAAATAGATTGCAGCAACTTATCACAAGAATAATGCACTATGACCAGGTAGGATTTATACCAGGAAGGCAGGGTTGGTTCAACTATCAGCGTAATTGAGCATATCAACAACAAAACCAACAGAAACCACATGATATCTCAATAGATGCAGAAAAAGCTTTTGATAAAATACAACACATTCCTATTAAAAACACTAGAAAGCATAGGTATAAATGGAGTCTTCCTTAAAATAATAAATAGCATATATCTAAAACCTTCAGCAAGCATTATATGTAATGGGGACAGCTAGAAGCATTTCCAGTAAGATCAGGGGTGAAACAAGGATGTCCATTATCACCACTGTTATTCAATATGATACTGGAAACCTTAGCTTTAGCAATAAGAGAAGAAAAAGAAATTGAAGGCATTAGAATAGGCAAAGAAGAAACAAAGCTATCACTCTTTGCAGATGACATGATGATATACTTAGAGAATCCTAGAGAATCAAGTAAAAACTACTTGAAATAATAAACAACTTTAGCAAAGTTGCAGGCTATAAAATAAACCCACATAAATCATCAGCATTTCTATATATTACCAACAAAGCCCAACAGCAAGAGATAGAAAGAGAAATCCCATTTAAACTTACTGTAGACATTATAAAATATTTAGGAGTCTACCTCCAGAAACAAACCCAGGAACTCTATGAACACAATTACAAAACACTTTTCACACAAATAAAATCAGATCTAAATAATTGGAAAAACATCAGTTGCTCATGGGTAGGCCAAGCTAATATTATAAAAATGACAATCCTACCTAAGCTAATTTACTTATTGAGTGCCACACCAATCAAACTACCAAAATATTATTTTATGTAGTTAGAAAAAAAAAACAAGATTTATTTGGAAAAACAAAAGGTCCAGAATATCAAAGGAACTAATGAAAAGAAATGCAGGGGAAGGTGGCCTAGCAATTCCAGATCTTAAATTGTATTATAAAGTAGCAATCATCAAAACTGCTTGGTACTGGCTAAGAAATAGGGAGGTGGATCAGTGGAATAGGTTAAATATGCAATCTAGTATTTGATAAACCCAAAGACCCCAGCTTCTGGGAAAAGAACACACTCTTTGAAAAAAACTGCTAGGAAAACTGGAAAAGAGTATGGCAGAAACTATAGGCATAGACCCAAATCTCATGCCAGATACCAAAATAAAGTCAAAATGGGTTCATGACTTAGATATAAAGGCTGATACCATAAGTAAACTGGGAGAACAAGGAATAGTTTACCTATCAGATCTATGGAGAACAGAAGAATTCATGACCAAAGAGGAGATAGAGAACATTATGAAAAGCAAAATGGATAATTTTGATCACAGTAAATTGAGAAGTTTTTGCACAAACAAAGCCAATGCAACTGAGATTAGAAGGAAGGTAGAAAATTGGGAAAGAATTTTTACAACCAGTCTCTCTGATAAAAGCCTCATTTCTAAAATATATAGAGAATTAAGACAAATTTATAAGAACACAATCCATTCCCTAATTGATAAATGGTCAAAGGATATGAACAGACCATTCTCAGATGAAGAAATTAAAGCCATCTATAGTCATATGAAAAAATGCTCTAAATCATTATTGAATAGAGAAATGCAAGTCAAAACAACTCTGAGGTACCACATCACACCTATCAGATTGGCCAACATGACAAAACAGGAAAATGATAAATGTTAGAGAAGATGTGTGAAAATTGGAACACTAATACATTGTTGGTGGAGTTGTGAAATGATCCAACCATTTTGGAGAACAATTTGGAACAACACCCAAAGAGCTACAAAAATGTGCATACCCTTTGATCCAGCAATAGCACTTCTAGGGCTATATCCCAAAGAGATCAAACAAATGGGAAAAGGGCCCACGTGTACAAAAATATTCATAGCAGCTCTTTTTGTGGTGGCAAAGAATTGGAAATTGAGAGGATGCCCATCAATTGTGGAATGGCTGAGCAAGTTGTGGTATATGAATGTAATGGAATACTATTGTGCTATAAGAAATGATGAACAGGCTGACTTCAGAAAAACCTGGAAAGACTTTTATGGTCTGATGCTGAGTGAAGTGAGCAGAACCAAGAGGACTTTGTACACAATAACAGCCACGTTATGCGATGACTAATATTGCTAAACTGAACCCTTCTCAGTATTATGAGGATCTAAGACACCTCCAGAGGCCTCGGGATGTAAAATGCTGTTCACATCCAAAGAAAGAACTACGGAAGTCAAATCACTATCACTTATTTTTACCTTCTGTTGAGTTTTGTTTCATCTTTCTGATGGTTCCTTCTATTGGTTTTAATTTTTACTTACAACTTCACTAATGTGAAAATATGTTTAATGGTTATGTAAATGCAAAGCCTATATCATATTGTGTGCTGTCTTGGGGAGGGTGGGGGGGATGAAGGGAGAAACATTTTTGACTCAAAAGCATGTGGAAGTGATTGTTGATAAATCAAAATAAATTAATAAAATTTAAAAAAAGAAAGAAAAAAAGAAAGTAAAAATAACAAAATAAAAGAGGTACACAAAGAAGAGCCTTTACAGTGGAGGTGAAAGTGATGGGAAGTGGCCAATGCTTGAACCTCATTCTCACTGGAATTTGTTCAAAGAGGGAAGAATATGTAGAACCAATCAAGATAGAAATCTATCTTACCCAACAGAGAAGAGGAGAAAAGGATAATAGAAAAGGTAAGGGTAGTGGCAAAAGGGAGGGCAGATTAAGGGAGGTGGTAGTCAGAAGTAAATCAGACTTTTGAGAAGGTACAGGGTAAATACAGAGAGCTAAAACAGAAGAATATGGGGGGGGGGAAATGCAGTTAGCAATCATAACTGTGAATGGGAATGGGATGTATTTACCTATAAGACAGAAGTGAGTAGCTGAATGGATTAGAAACCAGAATCCAACAATGCATCTTTTAGAAGAAACACACTTGAAATAGAGAGATATACATAGTTAAACTAAAGGCCTGGAGCAGAATGTATTATGTATTAGCTGAAGTAAAAAACAAAAAAAGGCAAGAGTAGCGATCATGATCTCAGACAAAGCAAAAGCAAAAATAGACCTAAATAAAAGAGAAAAGCAGGTAAATTACATCTTGATAAAAGACACCATAGACAATGATGTAATTGCAATACTAAATATATATGTGCCACAGGTTTAGTATCCAAATTCTTAAAGGAAAGTTTAAATGAATTAAAAGAGTGAATAGAAACTAAACCATACTGATGCGGACCCGTATCTTTCTCCTTTCAGAGCTAGATAAATCTAACTATAAAATGAATAAGAAAGAAGCTAAGGAAATGAATAGAATTTTAGGAAAGATTAGATATGATGGACCTCTGGAGGAAACTGCCACCTTCACAAAAACTGACCTTGAACTGGGGCATAAAACCTCACAAAAATGCATAAAAGCAGAAACATTAAATTCACCCATTTCAGACCACAATTCAATCAAAATTACACTCAATAAGGGGCTATGGAAGTAAAGATAAAAAATTAATTGGAAACAAAATAATCTAATCATAAAGAATGAGTGGGTCAAAGAGCAAATTATAAAAAGTCAATAATTTCATTAAAGATAATGACAAAAATGAAACAACATATCAAAATTTGTGGGATGAAATGAAAGCAGCACTTAGAAGAAAATTTGTATCTCTACACACTTAAATCAGTAAAAGAGGGAAAGGGCAAATCAATGAATTGAGCTTGCAAGTAAAAAAAAAGCAGGAAAAGAACTAATTAAAAATCTTCAATTAAGCACCAAAATGGAAATTCTATCAAAGAAGAGATTAATATAATTGAAAGTTTTAAAAAATGAAATAATAAATAAAACTAGGAGCTGGTTTTATGAAAAAAATTCAGAAGATAAAATATTGGTTAATTTAATTAAAAAAATAAAAACTCAAATCACCAGTATTAAAAATGAACATGATGAGTGCACTACCAGTGAAGGTGGAGTTGTTTTACCCAATTATATATCAGTAAAACTGACAACCTAAGTAAAAGGGATGAATATTTAGGGGAAAAAATGTATATATTGCCTAGATTAACAAAAAAGGAAATTGAATACTTAAATAACTAACTTTATCTTAGAAAAATAAATTTAACAAGCCATAAATGAGATTCCTAAAAAAAAAGTCCTTAGAGCTAGGTGGATTTACAAGTGAATTCTATGAAACATTTAAGGAACAGCTAATTCCAATACCATATAAACTATTTTTTAAATTAGGTAAATTAGTCCTACCAAATTCCTTTTGTGACACAAATATGTTTATGATACCTGAACCAGGGAAAGCAAAAACAGAGAAAGAAAATAATAAGCCAATTTCTTTAATGAATATTGATACGAAAATTTTAAGTAAAATACTAACAAGTAATTACAGCAATATATCACAAAGATCATATACTATGACCAGGTAGGACTTATACCAGGAATGCAAAGCTGGTTAGGAAAACTATAAGCACAATTGACCATATCAATAACAAACACAAAAAAAATCACATTATTATACCAATATATAAAGTAAAAACTTTTAATGAAATACAACACTTAGTCATTAAAAAGAGACACTAAAAAACATAACAGGAATAAATTCAGCCTTTCTTAAAATGACAGGTAGTATCTATGTAAAACCAGGAACAAACGTGATCTATAATGGGAATAAGTTAGAAGCTTTCCCAATAAGTTCAGGGGAGCAAGGATGTCAATTGCCACCATTGTTATTGAATGTTATATTAGAAGTTCTAGCTATGCCAATAAGAAAAAGAAATTGAAGAAATAAGAATAGGCAATGCAGAAACAAAACTATCAATCTTTGCAGATGATATGATGGTATACTTAAAGAATCCTAGAGAATCAACGTAAATAGTTGAAACATTAAAAACTTCATAAAAGTTGCAGGATATAAAATAAATCTGCATAAATTATCACAAATTTCTATATATTACCAATAAAGCCTAGCAGGAATTGATAGAAAGAAAAATTCCATTTAAATTAACTACAGACATGATAAAATACATAGGAGTCTAACTGCCAAGACAAACCCAGGGATGATATAAACATAGTTACAAAACACTTTTCACACAAAGACACACAGATCTAAACTGCAGAAATATTTATTACTCATAGGTAGGCCAAACCAATATAATAAAAATATCAATTCTACCTAAATTAATTTATTTATTCAGTGCCATAATAATCAGGTCACCAGAAAATCATTTTGTATGACTAGAAATAAATAACAAAATGCATCTGGAAGAACAAAGGTCAAGAACATCACAGGAAGCAAAAAAAAATGTGAAAGAAAGTGGTTTATGAGTACCAGATTTGAAACT
Source organism: Phascolarctos cinereus (assembly GCF_003287225.1). Lineage (NCBI taxonomy): Eukaryota > Metazoa > Chordata > Mammalia > Diprotodontia > Phascolarctidae > Phascolarctos > Phascolarctos cinereus. The sequence goes on from NW_027555514.1 coordinate 187,993,873, forward strand.
GTATATCAAAGCTGTAATCATAAAAACAATCTGGTACTGGCTCAGAAATAGAGGGGTAGATCAGTGAACTAGATTGGGTACACACTACACAATAGTAAGGAGGCAACTAAGTGGCTTAGGGGATACAGTGGAAAATGGAGTTAGGAAGACCTGAGTTCAAATCTGGCCTCAGACATTTATTAGTTGTGTGACCCTGGGCAAGTCACCTAACACTCTACTTGCCTAATCCATTGAAGAAGGAAATGGCAAGCCATTACAGTATCTTTCTTCTGCAAAAAATAAAAACAAGATAAAACAAAACGAAAGGTGGACAATATGGTCCACAGGGTCACAAAAAGTCAGGCATGACTGGATGAGTGAACAACAACAACACAGGGGTAAATAACCATAGTAATCTAGTGTTTGATCATGGCTTTCAGGTAGTCCAATAATTTTTAAATTATCTCTCCTAGATCTATTTTTCAGGTCAGTTGTTTTTTCCAATAAGATGTTTCACATTATCTTCTATTTTTTTTTCATTCTTTTGACTTTTTTTTAACAATTTCTTAATTTCTTATAGAGTCATCAGCTTCCATTTGCTCCATTCTATTTTTTAAGGAATTATTTTCTTCAGTGAGCTTTTGGACCTCCTTTTCAATTTGGCCAATTCTGCTTTTTAGGCATTCTTTTCATTCACTTTTTAGAACTCTTTTGCCATTTGGGTTAGTCTATGTTTTAAGGTGTTATTTTCTTCAGTATTTTTTGGATCTCCTTTAGTAAGCTACTGACTTGGTTTTTGTGATTTTCTTGTATCACTCTTATTTCTCTTCCCAACTTTTCCTCTACTTCTTTTACTTGCTTTTCAAAATCCTTTTTTGAGCTGTTCCATGGCCTGGGACCAATTCATACTTTTCTTGGAGGCTTTGGATGTAGAAGCTTTGACTTTGTTGTTTTCTTCAGGTCTTATGCTTTGATCTTCTTTGTCACCAAACTAACACCCCTGTGTTGTTGTTGTTGTTGTTCACTCATCCAGTCATGCCTGACTTTTTGTGACCCTATGGACCATATTGTCCACCTTTTGTTTTGTTTTATCTTGTTTTTATTTTTTGCAGAAGAAAGATGCTGTAATGGCTTGCCATTTCCTTCTTCAATGGATTAGGGCAGTAGAGTGTTAGGTGACTTGCCCAGGGTCACACAACTAATAAATGTCTGAGGCCAGATTTGAACTCAGTTTGGTTTTTGTTTTGTTTTGTTTTGTTTTGTTTTTTTGGTGCTGTTTGCTCACGTTCCCAGCCAATTACTTGACTTTTAAGCTCTTTGTTAAGATAGGGGTCTGCTTCCAGTGTGCAGGGTGTACTGTCCCAAGTTTCAGGGGTTTTATGAAGCTGTTTTTAGAAATACTTCTAGGGACCTGTAAATTTTCAGTTCTTCCAAGGTGGTATTATCAAAGTTGAGGTGTTCACTCCTTTGCTGGCCTGTGCTCTGGTCTATGAGTGACCACAAGCACTCTTTTCTGCCCTGGAATTGTGAGGAGGATTTTCTTTTCACTGCTGTCATAAGCTCTGCCATGCCAGGTCTCCTTCTCATCCCATGACTGCCACCCAGAACTGTGACCCAGATCCAAACACAGGCAAAGCAAAAGAATCCTTCCTCAGTGCCAGCAAAGAGATCTATGCAGTCTCCCTCTGATCAGCCACTTGCTGTCCCACCGTCTGTGGGCTGAGAGCTTCAAAGAAGCCACCACCACCACCACCCTGGTGCTGTACCATGACTGGGGCCAGACCATGTTCCTTTCTCACCCAGGTCCAACAGATCTTTCCTACTGACTTTCTAAGTTGTCTTCGGCATTTGTCAGTTGAGAAGTCTGGAAAGTGCCACAGCTGCCCATGATTCAGTCCCCTGAAGCCTGCTCCAGGTTCACTGGGGGCCCATCTTTGCCCACCCTGAACTTGCTCCTCTCCCAGTCTGGCACAACAGACCTTTCCTATCAACCATACAGGTTGTCTTGAGCTGGAAATTTGTTTCACTCTGTCTTTTTGTGGGTTCTGCTGCTCTAGAATTTGTTTAGAGTCATTTTACAGGTATTTGGAGGGTTTTGGGGAAGAACTCAAGAAACTCACTGCTTTTACTTTGCCATCTTGGCTCTGCCTCCCAGGGTTATGATTGTTAGGTTTGTATTTGTCAAAGTAAGGTCAGGTTTCCTCAGTCTGGTATTTAAGGCCCTCTGAAATCTGGCCCACATGTATCTCAGAGAATCGGAAAATATCCTAGCTTGAAGGTACAGAGGTATACATAGAATTTGGGCTAGGTATATGATACCCCCAGATCATATTCTATACATTTCTATAGAAAGAGATTTTAGTGTTCCTCTAGACCAAACTATACCTAAACAATAATCCTCTTTATAACACAGTCCAACAGTCCTCATCTTCTCTTCTTGGAGATCTTCCCCCAACCCCTGGTGTGGAAGAACACTCTACCTCCCCAGGCAGCCTATAACACTTTTAGATAGTTCTAATTTTAAGAAGGTTTTCCTAAACTAAATTAGTCCCTTTGCAACTTCAATGCACTAATATGATATATTACATTTTATAGCCTCATGCCAAATCTAACAAGTTTTCCATGTGGCATCCCTTTAGATAATTAAACATAGCTATCCCTTTGCATCCCACCCACTTAGTCATCCCTATTTTCATGCTAAGTACCTCAATGTCTTCAATAAATACCAGTATAGCATGATTCTAGGACCATCTCCATTGTGATTCCTTTTATTGGGATACTTTTCAACTAATCAATGCCTTTCCTAAATTATGGCTCCAGAACTAGACTCAATATTTCAGAGGTTATGTGACCAAGGTAAAGTATAATCAAACTATAAGCTCTTTATTTCTGTAAGCTATACCTCTCTTACTACACAGCTTGATATTATATTATCTTTCCTGGCTGCCACATCATACCATCCACTTTAGATTCCACACCAATAAAAACCTCCAAATCAGTTTAAGCTTAACTGCTGCCTAACCATGCCTCTCTGTTTTGTAAATGTGACATTGATTTTTTTAACCCAAATATAAAGCTTTAGTTTTATCTGTATTAAGTTAGGGGGATTTATTCATTGATACTGCTATCCCCATGGTTAAGGATGGTGTGTGTGCAGATAGTAGGTGTTTAATAAATACTACTTGATTGATATCTTCTTAAATCTGAACCATTTAGAATAGCTCCCAACTACAGCTCCCATCCTGCAAATTCGATAAGTATGGTATTTATGTATTAGTATTTATTTACATAAAACCTTCATTCTAGTCATGATATAAATGTTAAATACTGCAAGGGTAAGCATAGGTGGCATGTAGGTAGCTCAGTGGATAGAGTGTTGGGCCTGGAGTCAGGAAAACTGAGTTCAAATCCTGCCTCAGACACTTACTAGCTGTGTGACTTTGGGCAAGTTACTTAACCTCTGTTTGCCTTAATTCACTGGAAAAGGCAAAGGCAAACCACTCTGGTATCTTTGCCAAGAAAACTCCGTGGACAGTATTGGCATGCTATGGTTTATGGGATCATGAAGAATTGGACACAACTGAACAACTAAACAAGCATAAGTACCCAGGATACTCTACTGCAAATTCTCTTCCCAGTTGTAATTGAACTATTAACTGACATATGTTTACGATCCCACCTTCAAACTGATCTAAATCCTCCCAGTTATACTACTGCCTATTTCACACTTTTTCATCTTGTCCACAAGAATAACTTGAAAGACTTTATGAAATATTAAAATATAAGTAAACTATATCTACAACATCCCTTTGATTGATCAATTTAGAAACTGATCAAAATGGTTATAAAGTTAGTATGCTATGACCCATTCTTGAGAAAATTATTCAGGATTCTAATAATCACTGTTTTCTTTTCTAGTTGTTCATTAACTATCTGAGTAATAATGTCATGAAATTTGGTCAGAAATCTAAGTGAAGCTTACTAACCTAGTTTTCAGGTTTTATTCTTTCCCCTTTTTTGAAACCTTTGCCTTTCTCCAATCCTGCAGTACTTCTCTTGTTTTCCATCATTGTACAAAGGTCAATGGTCATGGCTCAGTAATCATAACTGCTAGCTCTTTCAGTACTCATGGATATAGTTCATCTAGGCCATGTGATTTTAACTCAAGAACTGCTAGGTGCTTTATTACCAGATCCGTTTTCATCTTGAGTAACAACTTTCTTTTAGACATATTTATTCTGCTCTTTCCAACTCAAAGATCGTTTTCTTTGGCCATAATATAATACATAGAGGACTAGCATAATGAGAACCAGAGAGCTTTTTCCTCTGTCATCTGTTGACATTAGCCCATTCAATTCAAACAGTTGTCATACACCTTCTTTGATCCTCCTCTTTTCCCCAACATAGTCTTTAAAATACTTTTTGTTGGCCTTAGGTTTCCCCATCAGCTGCAGCTCATTCTGAACTTTTTCACTTCTGACATTATTCTTCAACAACTTTTCCATGCTTTTGCATCCAATCTTCTATTAACTTTGATTTTTTCCATCCTCTGTACATTTTAAAAAACAGATTTTTTTTTACTTCATTGTGCATTCACATTGAATTTCAGTCCATCGAATAACATTGTATTTTTTTAAAATTTGAAAAAAAAAGAATTAGTGTTGTTAGCTGCAGTTTGTATACCTCAGATTGATACAATCACAGGCTCTAGTTTTCCTCTTTTTCTCCTCCACTCTCAGCCCAGAACAAATCACTGGTATTGCTCCCTCTCACCCTATCGTTTTAAAATCAGCTCTGAAATTAACTGTGTTTTTGTTTTACTTGAGGTAATCAAGTAAGAACAGCTCTATTTCAACACAGTAATTCCTGGAAGTATTTTGAGCTGTTCAAATGGTACCACGTAAAATTCATCAATTAAATTTGACACATTTTATTACCCACAAACTATTAGCAAGGGGTGAAGCAGCCTGATATAACATATAGAGGGCTAGCCATGGTATCTTAAAGACATGGGTTTAGATTCTGTTAATGACACGTACTAGTTGTGTAACTGAGGAAATCACTTAACCTCTCAGTGTCCCAGTTACATTCTAAAACCATAAATTGTAGCTGCCAGTCTGAATGGTGGAGAGAATTTTAACATTAGAAATTCTCTACACTAATGAAATTATAGGTTCAGATCATATCACCTTCCAAAAAAAATTGAGGAAGAGATTTCTATAGGCACTGGAGATAGAAAGATACAAATGAAAACTAGTTCCTACCTTCAAAAAGCCTATGTTCTACTGTGGGATACAATGTGTAAACTGATAAATAAATACAAGTTAATTTGATGAGGGAACGAGTACTGATTTCTAGGTGAAAGAATTTTCCTAGAAAGAGCCACCTGCACTGAACCCCAATGGAAATTAATGTTCTTATAGGTAGGCTGAAGAAAGAATACATTCCAGACAGGAATAACAGCCTTCACAAAAGCATTGAGGCAGGAGATGGGATTCTGAGTTCCCAGAAAAAGCAAATATGCCAATTTGCCTCGAATGTAGAATGCGTAAAGAGAAGTTATATTAAATAAGTCTGAAAAAATGCCCAAAACCAGATTAATAGCATAAAAAGATCATAATTCAGAACTAGAAGGGTCCTTTGCAGGCAACTAGTTCAATAATTTCATTTTACAGATGAGGAAACTAAGGCTCAAAGATATCACATGACCTATCTAATAGCTTAATTCTATGATTAGTTGAATACTAAAATCAACTTTGTTAATATTTTAGGCAGAGAAGATACTTTTAGTTTAAAAAGAGTATTATTGTTAAACAATGAAATGTAGGAACAGGAAGTAAACAAGACCACTTGATGTCTTCTGGACCATTCTCTATCCATCATATAATTGCTGAAGTTGGTAACCTATGGTCAATTATATGTATTCTTATCTCACTTTATTCTAGAGCTTTGTCCCAGCTAAGGGACAGTGAAAAGCTTGTGTTCAGAAGACCCTGAAGAAAGAAAAGGCTTTAAGATGAAGTTTTAAGAGATATCTAAATGAACTTCAAACTTACTAGTTATTTCAGAAGCGGAGATCTATTTTTTTAAATAACAAACCACTATAAATTCAATAGTCATTTTTATTTTAAGTATTTTTTTCTTCTGAAATTAAAATAGACTAGTGGGAAAAGCACTTGAACTTAAGGGACCTGAGATTTATTTTTGGCTTTATCATGGATTTGCTATAAGACTTATGCTAAGGCACTTAACATTCTCAATTTCCCCTTCTGTAAATTGGGAACATTCAGACTTATCCAGTCTATGTCACAGAGCTGCTTATGCAGATCTAATGAGATAATCATGGACTTATATGATCGTGGAAGCCATAAACTCTACAGAAATAGGAATCCCTTCTACAGTATCCCCCACAAGTGGTTATCAAGCTTTGGTCTAAATATTGCAAGTCAGAGTGAACCCACTACCACTTGAGGAAAACCATTACTCTGGGATAGCTTTAATAGATAGAAGCTGTTTCTCTTATTTCAAGCCTAAATCTGGCCCTATGCAAATTTCATTCATCACTCCTAATTTTATCTTTTAGGGTCAACCAGAAATCGAAACCCTCTTCCATATGATAATCTTTCATATTCTTGTCTCCTTTAAGTCTCTTTTCCTGGTTAAACATCCTCTGTTTCTTTAGTGGATTCTTACATGGCAAGATCACAAAACTCTTCTTCATCCTGGCTGCCCTCCTCTGAACTTTCTCCAACTTATCAATATTTTTCCCAAAATGTGGCACCAAGAACTGAACATGATATTATAGATAAGGTATGACCAGGGTAGAGTACAATGTTATCTCATTCTAGACACTGCTCTTAATTAAGAACAAAAAAATCACATGAGCTTTTTTGACTGCCATATCATATTGTTGATATGTATTGAGTTTGCTCTTTGGTAAAACTCCAAGTTTTGTTTCACCAGCTCCTCCTAATTTTGTGTCATTTGAAAGCATTATAAGCTTTCTAGCACTTAAGTAATTGGTAAAAAATGTCAAGCAGAGTACCTTGAGACAATTCATTAGAGACCTCTCTCCAACTTGTTGAGTGGTCATCCAAAACTAAATTTGAATCTAGTATCTTCTACCCTACAATTCTTTGTCTTGTCTACAAGGCTATTATGAGAGTGTTTGTAAAATTCTTTGCCAAATTATGGATAGCTTCTATTTACAGAAGTCTTCTGATTCACCATATCCTTTTCCATATGTTTGCTAACTATTCTTTGGGTAATATACAGGGTGTCCCAAAAATATCAGTGCAGTTTGAAGCTATGAAAGTTTTTAGGACATAATATGTTCTTGAACTTTGCCAAGAGTTAAAGTCAAGTACACCTATGGTTTTTTTGTTCCACTTTCTTCCTTTAAAAAAAAAAACTGGAGCAGCATATGCCCTCCTCCAGTCTTGTGGCAGCACTCCAGTTCTCTATAATCTTTCAAGTATTACTGATTGAATTGACAATCACACCTAGTGACATGAGCTAATAAAAAGAAGCCAGGTGTCCTTATAGTCTCCTTACCTACCTTAGATTCAAACTTACTAGCAATTTCTGTTCTGTTCTTTTCAGCCCCAAAGATCATCTTCTTTGAAAGGGAAAACAGAAGAAAAGTAAGAAAGTAAAATCTGGGTCCTCTACTTGTCATCCATTATATCATCCCATCCATACCAATCAGTGATGTTATACCATCTCTGATTCTTCTCTTTTCCCCAACATGTCTCAAAGAAAGGGAAACAAAAGAGCAAAAACTTAGTTACCATTGTCGTTCCTCAGTAACCTTGCTTTGGGTGAAACAATATAGTTTCCATTAGGAAGAAACAAAATGGTGGACAAGACAGTACCAGTTGTAGAGAAAATTGTAAAGTAAGCTGATTTTGTCTCTGATGTCTTTCTCTCTTCCTTTTGATTTCTCTTCCCCCTACTTGTTTGATGTCCCTTTCCCCTCCTGATATTTAGTCTGTATCCAATTTCAGGAAAATACATTTTCATGATCATGTCAATTAATGTCCACTTAGGCAGCATAAGATGCTCATTGTCTCTAGAGAAAGTTACAAAACTTCCCCCACATTAGAGCATCTAAATGTTTTGTTACTTCCTCTAGGCCTCACCGTTATTTATTACTCATTGAGGAGACTTGAGAGAATGTAATATAGAGGACAGATAGAAGAATTATTCTCAGAAAGGAGTACCCCTATTCTTCTGAGGAACAAAGTAAGGAAAGAATAGGTTAAAAAAACCAGATTTATCTCACTCTTCTATCTCCCCATTCTCTATCTCATTCTCCATACTATGGCAAACAATCCTTTTTCTTGAAGGCCCAGTTGCACGCTATCCTTTCACTTAGAGGTGATAATCTAGCCTACTGTTTTAATGAGACTGGGACCATTTTGCATAAACTTCCTTAAATCAGGGAGCTAGTGAATGGAAACAGTACTAATGCTGGAAATCCTCTCTTCCCCTCCCCTTCTAGAAATGGGCTTTCCAGATTACTTTTTTGCAGTGGCTATAGGGGAGACAAAGAGAACAAGTAAGGAAAGTATGGATCCATCTTACTTATGCCAGGGCAGTTGTGGGCAATATTTTATTCAATGATAATGGTCTGGTTCCAGTATAGTTTCTTGTTTGAGATTATTAAGATATTCTGAGGCCTCTGTTTATAATGTAAATGAACAAGAAAGGAACTAGAATAAAATAGACAATAAAGGAGGGAAATTGATGGCTATAGAAGTAAACATGTGCTAGCATCTGTATCCTACACAGAAAGGGCACCACTCATATCAGTGTTCTGTTTGGCTGACCTTACTGGTAGTAGAAAGGTAAAAGAGGTCTCTAAGTTGCATCTTGACTTCTCCACTCACTATAGAGGGGCCTCAATTGGTGAGACAGTATGGCTCTCTATAATTTCAGAGGGGAGCACCAGTGTTATTCAGAGTGCTGAAGAAATCTGACAGTCTGGTTCCTTCTTTATTACTAAATGTGAGCTCTGCTTATTCTCCTAAGACAATTCTCTTTAGACTTAGGCTAGAGTTGCAAATGTGTCTCTTGGGGCTCTTATCTAAATGGCTCTATAAATACACTGAATAATAAATGAACACCTGGGCACTTCTCAGTGCAGGAGAGCATTCATGGTTTTTACTACATGAAAATGTTATTTGGCCCATCAGTGCTGAGACATGGAACATATCCATTTCTCCAGCACACCATGTAATAACTATGGTTTCCAAGTCACTCATTGCTTTGCTTCTGTTATTCATTTTCCTATGCCCATTAGTCTTTGAATTCTTCAGTCATCCCTTTGTAAGCCTACTTTCATTGCATCTTATGTACTATATATCTCATAGGACTGTTATAAGGAAAAAGCTTTGTCAGCAAACCCAAAAGTACTACATAAATAGGGATTGTTATTATCATTGTGGTTATTGTTTTTGTCAATAATATAAGCATGATTATCTTGTTTTCATCTTCCTTCCCCCTCCTGTAAAGTTCAGATAGAAATATTTTAAGATCTCACTATCTCACTACTATTGTTTCATGTTTAATGTTATATGGGATATAAAATAACTTTTTTTGTAATTTAATGAAAGCTTCAGAATGTAAGCTTATCTTTTGTAGACTCACTGTAAACATCCTTAGTGAAAATCCAGGACCATAAAGAGCATGTGAAATGATACTTGCCTCATCTGTTCCCATATTATTGCAATCTCCTTTGCTAGATCTCTTTTGAAAGCTTTTCATTTTACCCATCTTGGAGATTATGAGTATTTTGTATGGTATGGTGGCATCAATGAAAAATACTCTTCTTAAGTTTTTTATGGATCCATCTTACTTATGCCAGGGCAGTTGTGGGCAATATCTTATTCAATGATAGTGGTCTGGTTCTAGTATAGTTTCCTGTTTGAGATTATTAAGACATTCTGAGGCCTCCGTTTATGATGTAAATGAATGAAAAAGCATTTATTAAGTACTTATGATGCTGTGAAATGAACTGAAATGGAGAACAATCTACAGTGACTACAACATTGTCAAGAAATGCAGCTTTCCAATACTTGAGAACTGTCACAACCACAACGACCAACCATGATTTCATAGGGCCAAGGATGAAGAGAAATAATGGACCAAAGTTACAGAATAAGATATGGGCAATGTGTGATTTTTTTTTTTTTGCTTCACTATAGATAGATATTTGTTGCAAGGGAGAGCATGTCATTGAGAATTTGGAGGGGATGTGGATTGTGATTCAGGAAAAAATCATTAAAAAAATATGTAGAAGAGAACACTGTATACCATAACAACAGTGTTGTTTTAAGAACAACTTTGAGTGACTAAGTCATTTTGACTATTATAAATCCCCAAATTAACTACAAAGGACCTATGAAGGAAGACTCTATCTGCATCCAGAGAAAGAACTAATAAATAGAAGTATGTATAGAATTGTTTTACACACACACACACACACACACACACACACACACACACACTTGTGTCTAATGGTAGCCATCTCTAGGACAGGGGAGTGAAGAAAAAAGAAAAAAAGAGTTACACAATAATTTTATTATATATGTAAAAGGAATAGCAAGTTATGCACAACAGATTTGCAGTTTCATGTACAATAGTCTTTTTTTTCTATTCTATGTTATGGAGATGTTCATTTTATTTTGTGAGTTCAGAATAAAATAGATAAAGTATATATATATGTATTTATGTATTCAAATATGGATGCATAATACACATATACACACATATATGTGTACATATATACACACATACATACATACTTACATATATAAAGAGTACAGAAAAAATTTTAGAAGAGGAAAGAGACAAGCAGGACAATGTTTGGTAAGATCTGGTGCATAATTCCAGTCACTTGATAATTTTTTTTTAGGTAAGTAAGAGATGCTAAATCTTTGCAACCTGAGATCATATGGTGCATAGTTTCTACAACAATTTCACAAGACAATCTGCTTTGATCAGACCTGGCCTCCCTCAGAATAACCTTTCTATAATTTCTAGTGGCAGTTACCTAATCCTGAATCACTATCATCAACTCCTCTACTTCTATAAGCAAATTTGCATGACTCAGCCACTTAACTTGTTGAACAGTGGATTATCAACATATTTTTGGTTGAGTTCATTGCCAAATTGCCCATGGAGTGCCTTTTGATTCCAATCTTGGATCAGGCTCAATCCTGAGATGAAACATTCTTGGTTACTTTGAACAAATCCAAAGGAGTATATCTGATGTCAGCCACTACTATTATTTTGAGAAGTGAGTTCTGTTTGTTCCAAAAAGTACTCTGTAAAGTTCTTAAACTGTTTGTCCTATGGTCTGCAAACATTTTTTTTTTGAGATTTTTATGAGAAAACATCCTCCTGTCTACAACTGCCTTGGGTTGATGAGCCCTATATTTTATTAACATTATCTTGCAGGTTTTGTACAGACATGTTTTAGGCTTGATGTTAATTGCACTAAATGTTTTCTTATCATTAACCTTTGACTTTAGGATGTCAATCATACATATCACATATAGCTTTATATTTAATGTGTCTTGCCTGGGGAACAACAAAGTATTTGTGGATATTGCCTTCATCCATTGGTTCCATTTGACTTCCATGTTCAAGTTAAAAGAATTTGGTCACTGTTCTTTCTTGGAGCATAGTAAGATTTTTTTTTTCAGTTGTTGAGTTCAAATGATATACTGATATCAATGGGAAAATATCCACAAAAGGAAAAAGTTGTTTAGTGTCAGTCAGAAACATTTATTAAGCACTTACAATATGCCAGGCACTGTGCTAAGCATTGGAGAGATAAAATATAGTTCCTGTCCTCAAGGAATTAACAATCTAATGTGAGGGGGGTGGAACAAGTGTGTGTGTGTGTGTGTGTGTGTGTGTGTGTGTGTGTGTGTGTGTGTGTACACATAAAAGTAATATACAGGATAAATAGGAAATAAGAAAGGAAAGGCATTAGAATTGAATGGTTGGGAAAGGCTTCCTGGAAAAGATAGAGTTTTAGTTAGGACTTGAAGGAAGTCAGAGAAGCCAACAGGAGGAAATGAGGAGGGAGAGCATTCTAAGCATGGAGGACAGTCAGAGAAAATATCCAGAGCCAAGAGATGGAGTGTCTTGTTTGTGGAGCAGCAAAGAAGACAGTTTCACTGGATTGAAGAATACATGACAAGGAAGGTATAAGAAGCCTGGAAAGGTGGAAGGGGCTAGTTTATAAAGGACTTTAAATGCCAAACAGAGGATTTTATATTTAGAGGTGATTGGGAGCTATTAAAGTTTATTTATTAGGAGAGTGATATAGTTAGAGCTGAGCATTAGGAAAATCACTTTAGTGGCTATTTGGAGGGTGGAAAGGAATGGGGAGAGATGAGGCAGATTGACCCACCATCAGGCTCATGCAATAGTCCAGGCATGAGGTGATGAGGACCTATACCAGAGGGATAGCAGAGTCAGAGAAAAAGGACTGTATTCAATAGATCTTGAGAAGGTGAAATAGACAGGTCATGACAAGAGATTAGATATGGTAGATGAGATATAGTAAGGAATTGAAGATGACATCTAGGTTGTGCTCCTGGGGAACTGAAAGGATGCTGTTACTCTCAACTATAATAGGGAAATTGGGGGGGGCATGTTAAAGGAGAAGAGAATGAGTTCACTTTTGGACATGAGTTTAAAGACGTCCATGCTGTATGTCTGAAAGGCACTTTGAGATGTGAGACTGGAGGTCACCAAGACAGTTTGGGGCCAGAGAGGTAGATTTGAGAATCATTAGCATAGAGATAATAATTAAGTCCTGATGAGATTTATCCTGGGAGCTGGATCACCAGTGAAGTAATATTGAGGGAGAAGAGAAAAAGGACCTGGACAGAACCCTGTCAGACACATGTAGTTAGAAAGTTACTTGGATGAGGATCTAGTAAAGAAGAAAGAAGGAGTAGTCAGATAGGAAGGAGGAGTAGTCAGATAGGAAGGAGAACAAGGAGAAAGTGGTGTCCCTGAAACCTAGAAAAAGGAAGAATATCAAAGGAAGAGAGTGTGATCAACAGTGTCAAAGGTTGTAAAGACTCTAAGGAGAATGAGGATTGAGAAAAGGTCCACTAGGTTTGGCAATCAAGAGATTATTGGTAATTTTAGAGAGAGAAGTTTGAGTAAGTGATGAGATCAGAAGCCAGATTATAAGAGGTTCAGAAAAGACTGAGAGCAGAGAAAGTGGACACACCTATTGTAGATGGCCTTTTCTTTTCTTTTTTTTTAAATATAAATTTATTTATTTTTAGTTTTCAATATTTACTTCCACAAGATTTTGAGTTCCAAATTTTCACCCCATCTCATCGCTCCCCCACCCCAAGATGGCATGCATTCTGAATATCCCTTCCCCTAGTCTGTCCTCTCTTCTATCTCTCCCCCCACTCTTATCCCCTTCCCCTTCTATTTTCCTGTAGGGCAGGATAGACTTCTGTGCCCCATTTCCTGTATTTCTTATTTCCCAGTGCAATGTGAAAACTTTTTTAAACATGTTTTTAAAATTTAGGTTTCAAATTTTCTCCTTCCCTCCTTCCTCCCCCACCCTCATTGAAAAGGCAAGCAACTCAATGTAGATTATACATGTGCAGTTATGCAAAACACTTCCATAGTAGACATGTTGTGAAAAACTAACTCTATTTCCCTTAATCCTATCCTGCCCTCCCATTTATTCTATTCTTTCTTTTGACCCTGTCCCTCCTCAGAAGTATTTGTTCTGATTACCCCTTTCCCAATCTGCCCTCCTCTCTATCATCCCCCTGCTCTCTTGTCCCCTTCTCCCCCTATTTTCCTGTAGGGTAAGACAGATTTCCATACCCAATTGAATGTGTATGTTATTCCCTCCTTAAGCCAAATCCTATGAGAATAAGATTCACTCATTCCCTCTCACCTTCCCCGTTTCCCTCCACTGTAAGAGCTTTTCTTTTCTGTTTTTTTTTGTGAGATAATTTACCCCATTCTACCTCTCCCTTTCTTCTTCTCTAGTATAATCCTCTCTCATCCCTTAATTTTATTCTCCAGATATGACCCCTTAATCTTCAACTCACCCTGTGCCCTCTATATCTATCTATCTATCTATCTATCTATCTATCTATCTATCTATCTATACTATCTATACATACATATAATTTTTTCCTCCAACTACCCTAATACTGACAAAGGTCTCATGAGTTATAAATATCATCTTTCCATGCAGGAATGTAAACAGTTCAACCTTAATAAGTCTCTTATGATTTCTCTTTCCTGTTTACCTCTTCATGTTCCACTTGAGTCTTGTATTTGAAAGTCAAATTTTCTATTCAGCTCTGGTCTTTTCATCAAGAATGCTTGAAAGTCCTCTATTTCACTGAATGACCATTTTTTCCCCTGAAGGATTATACTCAGTTTTGCTGGGTAGGTGATTCTTGGTTGTAATCCTATCTCCTTTGCCCTCGGAATATTATATTCCATGCCCTGGGTCCTTTAATGTAGAAGCTGCTAAATCTTGTGTTATCCTGATTGTGTTTCCACAGTACTTGAATTGTTTCTTTCTGGCAGCTTGTAATATTTTCTCCTTGACCTGGGAACTCTGGAATTTGGCTATAATATTCCTAGGAGTTTTCCTTTGGGGATCTCTTTCAGGAGGAGATCGGTGGATTCTTTCAATTTCTATTTTGCCCTCTGGTTCTAATATCAGGGCAGTTTTCCTTGATAATTTCTTGAAAGATGATGTCTAGGCTCTTTTTTTGATCATGGCTTTCAGATAGTCCAATAATTTTTAAATTCTCTCTCCTGGATCTATTTTCCAGGTCAGTTGTTTTTCCAATGAGATATTTCACATTGTTTTCTAATTTTTCATTCTTTTGGATTTGTTTTACAGTGTCTTGATTTCTCATAAAGTCACTAGCTTCCAATTGCTCTATTCTAAAAAAGTATTTTCTTCAGTAATCTTTTGGACTTCCTTTTCCATTTGGCCAATTTTTCTTTTTAGGGCATTCTTCTCCTCATTGGCTTTTTGGACCTCTTTTGCCATTTGGGTTAGGCTATTTTTTAAGGTGTTATTTTCTTCAGTATTTTTTTGGGTCTCCTTTAGCAAGCTGTTGACTTGTTTTTTCATGATTTTCTTGCATCACTCTCATTTCTCTTCCCAGTTTTTCCTCTACTTCTCTTACTTGCTTCTCAAAATCCCTTTTGAGCTCTTCAAGGCCTGGGACTGATTCATATTTTTCTTGGAGGCTTTGGATGTAGGAGCTTTGACTTTGTTGTCTTCTTCTGGTTGTATATTTTGATCTTCTTTGTCACCAAAGTAAGATAATATAGTCTGATTCTTTTTGTGCTGCTTGCTCATGATCCCAGCCAATTACTTGAGTTTTAAGATCTTTGTTAAGGTAAGAGTCTGCTTCCAATGTGGAGAATGTGCTGTCCCAAACTTTGGGGGTTTTACAGCTGTTTTCAGAGATACTCATAGGGACTTGTAAATTTTCAGTTCTTTCAAGGTAGTATGATAAGGGGCAAGGTGTTTACTCCTTTCCTGGCCTGTGCTCTGGTCTATTAGTGACCACAAGCACTCCTCTCTGTCCTGGAACTGTGAGGAGGGTTTTATCTTCACAGCCACTACAAGCTCCACCACACCAGCGCTCCTCCTTGCCCCAGGTCCACAACCCAGAACTGTGACTCAGATCCAAGCACAGGCAAAGCGAGAGTTTCCTGCCTCAGCACTGGCAAAAAGATCCCTGCAATCCCCCTCTGATCAGCCACTCGATTCCCCCTCAGTCTGTGGGCTGGAAGCTCAGGAGGCGATTGCCCCCTCAAGGCCGCACTCTTGGGGAATGGAGCTGAGACCCTGCGCTCCTCTCTCACCACTTCAGAAACAGACTTTTCCCCCTGACCTTTAAGTTGTCTTTGGAATTCGTGAATTGAGGAGTCTGGAAACTGCCACAGCTGCCCACGATTCAGTCCTCTGAGGCCTGCCCCAGGTTTGCTGCAGCCTGTGCCCCCATGCCACACTGTACCCCACTCCCAGCCCGGTGATATAACTTTTTGATCAATCATCCACTTGTCTTGGGCTGGAAATTTGTTTCACTCTGTCTTTTTGTGGGTTCTGCTGCTTTATAATTTGTTTAGAGCCATTTTTTATGGGTATTTGGAGGGGTTTGTGGGAGAGCTCAAGCAAGTCACTGCTATCGCTCTGCCATCTTGGCTCTGTGTAGGTGGCCTTTTCAAAGAGTGTAATTACAAAAGGCAGAAGAGATGTAGGATAATAGTGGGGATAGATGAATCAAGTAAAGGTTTTTTCATGAAGGGGGAGACATGGACATCAGTAAGGAATAAGCCTGTGAACAGAGAGATTGAAAATAAGTATAAGAGTGGGGATGACAAAAGAGGCCATCTGTTGGAGGAGATGAAATGGAATAGGATCACTTGAGTAGGTAGAGGGGCTAACCTTGGTAAGAAGTAAAGCTACTACATCATGTGAAATAAGGTTAAAAGAGGAGAAAGTGGCAGAAGGCATGTAAGTGGTGTGAGGTGAGGAAGAGAGGAAATGAGGTAGCTTATGGCAAATGGCTTAAGATTTTTCTGTAAAATATGAGGCAAGTTTCTCAGCTGAGAGAGTGGGATGAAGGGGAGCCAGGTTTGAGGAGGAATGAAAAAGTTTGGAAGAATCACTGCAGAGAGTAGAATAGTGAGTTGATAAGGGAGGTATAGAAGAACTGCCTAGCAGCAGTGAAGGACCAATTGAGATTATGTAACATAAATCTACAGTTGACCCAGTTAAGAATAGTTGCAAGATTTTCTCCACTTTTATTTAGCAACATGTACGTAGGACTGCTGAACTCAAATGACAGAAATCATCCAAGGCTGAGTCTAAAGAGGGTGCAATCAGTGAATTGATAAGGGGAATAGGGACATGAGGGAGGAAGAGAGAGTAGAGGTCAATTGGTTCACCAAGGGGTCTAGTTGGTGAAAACAGAAGAGAATTTTCAGTGGAGCCATATAGCTTGTACATCAAGTGATTGATATGATACTTTCGTATGAATCCTTCTTTGACTTGAAAACCACACTCAGTTCTATTCAGAAATTATGACGATGGATTTAAGGCTAGCTAAAACCACTATAGACTTAAATTCTTTCTCTGGAATGTGCCATGGTTGTTTTTTTCCCCTTATGTCTTTGAGAGTATTAAGTTGATAGAGTATTTCAAATAGAGCAGGCCTGCACAACATACAGCCCGCCAAATGATTTCAGGTTGTTTGCGAAAAATGTAGAGGATATAAGTTTTTCATTTAGGTATTAAATACTCTAGCATTCCAACTATGTTTGGATTAATTTTATATATTTACATTATATGATTAAATAATAAGTACAAAATCTTGGAATAATCAATGAAGGGGTTATAAAAGTTATGGTGTTTTCTGGTAGCTTGTTCAATTATCAGTGAATGAGTAGGAGATATTTTTTACATCCCTGGGACTTTCGGATGCACCAGTTTCCTCCTCAGCCATTTTTTTCTTTATTAGTGTTTAAAGATTTTATGAAGGACAAAAAACACTTTCACTTTGTGTAAAAGATACAAACATGTACCTGACCAGAAGTAGGTACATCTTTACTTGCTTATATGAATGAGAGAGAATGGGAAGAAATAATTGAGAAAGAAGGGGAAAAAATGAAAGAAAAGTCAAGATTGCAAGAGAGCACATGAGATTAAAAAAATAATTTCAAGAAAAGAGATAGAAAGGTTAGAGATAGAGTAGGAAGAGTTCAGAATCAGGTCTAGGAAAGAAAAATGGTAAAAGGAAAAGATGAGAGGAAGGATAGATTATTTGAGGAACCAGTGACGGTAAAGAAGCAGCAGTCTAAATCGTATTATTTTTCTTTCTTTTAATAAGGACTCTTCAAGACGGTCATGAAACATGATTAGTAGATGAAATATAATGTGAGAGTAATTAGTTTTTCTTGTATTCTGTCCAGTGTAGCTATCCAATCAGTATGACTACCTAATGCAGTTCTCAAATTCAGGCCTTATGTCACAGAGAATCCCCACGTGCTTAGCTTTTCTTTGCTTTCATTGTAAAGGAATCTAAACATAGTTTAGTTTATCTTTACCATCACCAGCATCAAGGATTGAATACTGGAACATTTTGGAACATGTGAGTAGTAGCTCCTAATCATGTCAGATTCTGGGAAGAGACAAGACTGAAGTATAAGTAAAAGTCCTATGTTCATGACCTAAAATACTTTTTTGATGCTTTTGAAAATTTACTATCTGGCTTTTACTCTTTTTAACGATAATTTCTGAAAAGAACACAACAATAACAAAACTGCACAAATATTCTACCAAAAATCAGCCCCTCGTGTTTTTCAAAATAAGGGTACGAAAACAAGTTTTTTCCTTCCTTCCTTCCTTCCTTCCTTCCTTCCTTCCTTTCTTTCTTTCTTTCTTTCTTTCTTTCTTTCTTTCTTTCTTTCTTTCTTTCTTTCTTTCTTTCTTTCTCCTATTAGACTTGTTGCTGGAACATTGCTTGTGGACTCTGGATTTTTTTCTGCTTTTCTTTCTCTGGCTGAAAAGTTTTTTCAATCAGTAATCATTTTTTTAAATTTTTTTTATTTTAATGACTACTATGTTCCAGGTGCTGTGTTGCATATTGGGGATGCAAAAAGAAAAATTTATGGTTGTTATTACCCATTTCCTACTCCTTCTTTTTGTTAAAAGATTTCTTTTGTTTGTAGATTTTCAAAGGTATAGCAACTACAGGTATGTGATAACCCAGGGCCAAAAGATTAAACTCCTGAGTTATATACAATTTTAATTTCATCCTGACAAAATAGATAGGCTGACTTTTTAGAGACACTCCTGTCTTAGCTCTTCTTAATAGCAGTTGTCACTGGGAATAATGAATGGCCTATGCAGGCCCAAAACCTGGTTTTCCTGATGATTCCAGCCCAGGGATAGCAAAAACTGCCAGCAAAGGATAGCCAAAAGCAGACTTTGGGTGTGCTTTTAGCTATTTCAATCTCTTTTAGTCAGCTACAAAGTGAACCAAGTCAGCAGTTTCTGGGGGGAGGGGCTGTGTGCAAAAATATGAGGGACAAAAGCTGAATCAATCATCTCGTTGGCAGAAAGCTATATCTGAAGAGCCAATGATAAGAACACTCCATACTTCGGTAGTTTGGCAATATCTCACAAGGGCGTTAAAGGGTGGCCAGATGTAACAAGTGAGTAGCAAGTATCTCAAAGGATGCATTTCATATCCAATTTTATAGCAGTACCTTTCATGTGTAAACAAGCAAATGGAATCTGTTACCATACCTGTGGTGCCTGACACTCCCCATTTTCCCTCTTACCTCCCCATACCCAGACACACTTAGCCATTTTATCTGGAGTTCTTTCTTTGAAAGGACGTCAGGCAGAATTTCCTCCTGCTTTTCTGTCCACTTGTCATTTAATATCAAGTCCTGCAGCAAGGTTTTTATCCCATCTCTTATAACTCCAGAAATAATGTTGCTTTTTAAATAATGCCCCTTTCATCTGAAGATTCCAATAGTACTTTATAAGTTATGTGGGCATCACTCTGTATTTAGAGATAGAAAGAAACATTTTAGAGTTCTAGGAGGAAATACACCCAAATGTAAGCAAAGGCATAGGGGTTTTTTTTGTTGTTGTTTTGTTTTATTTGTGGTTGTGAGGGCTTTAGGTAGTGGAAAGGAAATGTATGATTAGAAGGAAAGAACAGAAGAATTTGACAGCTATGAGTAAACATGGATGTGTGTGCATGTATGTGTATATACATACACATATACATATATATGTGTGTGTGTCCAGAACAGTGATTTCATCAGTGTGAAGAATTCCCAGTGTGGAAACTTCCTCCACTACCACACCTCTGTATAATATGTAGGTTTAGAATCAAACTCATGGCTTGCAAAGCTCTGGAATGCAACCCGAATCTGATTAAAATGTAATTGGGAAATGTTTAACACAGTAAATAAAAATACAGTAGAACCTAGATACTGTTAATTTGTGATTTTCTGTCAATATGTGACCCACAGAAACTAATTTTCATTTGATTTTGAGTACTAGAGTACTAGAAGTTAAGTAACTTGACTATGATCACATAGCTCTCATGCGTCCAAGTTGGAACTTGGATCTAGGTTTTCCTGACTTCAAGGCCAGCCCTACATCTTATATAAAATGCTGCCCCTCAGCATTTTGAAGCTTATGAAAAAATGTAATTAAATCTTAAGAGCAAAGAAGTAATTAGTTCTACATCTTATTCAACAAATAAAAATTCTACTGCTCAGGCCACCATTTGCTGGATAGTAATGTATGGATGCTGATGACATAATGGAAACAAGGAAAAGAAAGAGAGAGACATATTGTCTGACCGTTTAGTAGCTACAGGAAATGCTAACCATTATTACAGGTAACACAATGCAAACTATAGGAATAGATCATTCAAAGTTTGCATTAAGAAAATCACATAAGTTTTCATGATATCCCTTACCATCTGACTAAATCTGAAGATATGCTAATTAGAGACTTTTTCCCTCTCATCATTGATAATTCCAAAACACCTTCTGATTCAGGGAAGAGGGATGATGACATGCTAAAGATTTCAGTAAGCAAAGCCATATTGGAGGAGGAGGAGAAACAATCCCTAACAGAGACTGAATCATTGAAACTAATGGTATTGGTTAATCTGCCCATCTCAAGTCCAAAACTTCTTATCATTTTTTCCTTCACAATCAATAACAATTAAGCAAAAAAAATATTTTTAATGTGATGCTTATGATGGAAGAAAAGGTCTTTGACTTTAAGAAACTTGCAATTTATTTAGAAAGATAAGACATGTAACCTGCAAAAGTAAGAATAGAAAACACTAAATGATAGGAGACAGACAAAAGGAATGAATGAAAAAATTAACTAACAACAAAGAAGGAGAGTCAATTCTGCTGTAACTTGACATATGCTTTTCTAAAAATCACTGCACTATGCAGAATCACAAAAACTACAGGGTTTATGGGGAGGAAATGACATTAAGAGCACAATAGCAAAAAACTTCATCAGTATCACATGAAAAAGAAAAAGATAGGCACCTATTAAAAGTGGTAGCACTTTTGCACATGTTAAATATTTAAGAAATATGTAAATACTATGGTAAATAGTGACAGTGTCATAACCTTGAGCTGCTACTTGGCTCTAGTCCTAGGCTCCAGGCTGGCAAGGTGGATGACTACAAGTGAGAGGGCTGTCTTGGTGGACAGTAAGTCCAAAAAGAATAAAGGGGTGTGTGTGGTGTGTGTGTGTGTTCTATTAAACCAGAAGATATACAATGAATTATATATTTTACCTTGAAAGAGACAATGAAGTTTGCTTATGAAAATGGGCATGGGAAGAGTTAGTTTGTGAGTTATTGTGAAGTTGTATTACCCAACTTTGCAGGATAGCACACTCAGTGAATTGAGGTAGCTGATAGATGTTTGAAGTGTGTGTGTGTGTGTGTGTGTGTGTGTGTGTGTATTTTGTGCCCGCTTCAGCTGGGTGCAGTTTCCTGTTTCTTGCTAACAAAATCTTAAGTAACTAAATGTGAAATTTTCATTTTACTCAAATTGTTCCCTAAGATGTCAATGGCATTGGAAGACATTTGCGTTTTCAAGTAAGTGTTATAGCAGAGCTGATTGTATTGATTAAACCCCAACTATGTGCCAGGAATAGCCCTAGGCACTGGCTATACAACAGACCCTCAGAAGAGTGCATTCCAGGTTGCACTGGGTTGGCCAGTGCAAATGCTAGAGGTGAAAGGTGGAGTGTCATGTGTGAGGAATAATGGGAAGACTGATTTGGCTAGATTGTACAGTTCACAGAGTATAAGAGGTTGAGAAATACATGAGATTGGGAAGAGGATGGAGCCTGGTGGTATAGAGCTTTAAAAGCTATCCAGAGGATATTATATTTTTTCCTAGAGGTAAAAGGAAGTTACTGCAGTTGATGTAATTTTTGATCCTAAAGAAGTGTTTAATAAGTGCTTACTACGTGCCAATTACTGTGCTAATAACCTGGAATACAGTTAGAGAGGTAAGACAGGATCTTACATTCTAGTAGGAAGAGACCAATACACATAGGAAGTTTCACCTGAAAGTCAGAAGGGAAGGTCCAGGGGTCCTTAGAGTGGAGAGATAAGGCAAAGACTATTGCATCTCCTTTAGTGTCTTTTCTATTGATAAAACCAATATCTGATTCTAATGTTGAATACATTTGTGCTACTCTTTCTTTCTCTCTCTGTCTCTCTGTCTCTGTCTCTCTGTCTCTCCCTCTCTCTGTGTCTCTGTGTCTCCTGTCTGTCTGTCTGTCTCTCTATATATATATACGTATATACATACATACATACATATATATATATGTTTCTTGGTTTCTTGGTTTCTTTCTGTTTCAGTTTTTTAGCTTGCTCTTGGAATAAACAATAAAATCTATCAGTCAAATTATGTGAAAACATGAAAAATGCTTTTAAAATCACAAAGCATCTTACACATAAATGTTAGGTCTTATTGAAGGTCATGGAAAGTGCTCACTTAGAATTTTTGCATTGGAAGAGAACCTAGAATGAACATTATCTGGTCTCCCTAACCCCTTTTTATAGACACAAGAACAGAGAGCCAGAGTGTTTGAATGTCTTTCACAAGAGAAATCAATCAATTAATAAACATGCCTTAAGTGTCTACTACATGCCAGGCTGGGAATACAAAAAGAGGCAATAGACAGTCCCTGCCCTCAAGGAGCTTGCAATCTAATGGGGGAGACATCATGAAAACAAATATATACAAAGCAAGTTATATACTTAAAATAAGAAATAATTAACAGAGGGAAGGCACTGGAATTTAAGGGGGATTGGAGATGGAATTTTAGCTGAGACTTAAAGGAAGCCAGAGAGGTCAGCATTTGGAGCAGAGGAAGGAGAGCATTCCATAGAGAAAAAATGCACAGAGCCAACAGATGGAGTGTCTTGTTCATGAAACAGCTAGGAGGCCACTGTCACTGGATGTGGGTACCTGTTGGAGTGTCTTAGGAAGGCTAGGTTATGAAGGGCTTTGAATGACAGAACACAATACTTTCTTCTTGGGCTTTAATTAATTCCCCTTGTCAGCTTCCTCCCCTTGGCTCTTTTCCTTTTCCTTCTAACATAAGAAAGAAGTCTGAGACAAAAAACTGGACATCAAAAATATCAATCACTAAGCTTTGTGGATTCAAACTCTTTGTTGCAATGTGACTGGCTAGTTGAACCCTTTCAAAAGAGACAGGATAATGATAGCTAGAATTTAACTTGTGCCTTAAGGTCTGTTAAAGTGGTTTACAAATATTTTCTCGTTTGATGCTTGCAAGAACTCTAGGAAACAGGTGGTACTTTTAACTTTATTTTACAGATGAGCAAACTGAGGCAGAAAGAAGTTATGTGACTTACTCAAGATTACATAGGAAATAAGTCTGAGGCTGGATTTGAAATTGAGTTTTCCTTCCAGACTCTGGGTCTAGCATTCTATCTGCTATTCCACCTAATTGCCTCAGTAAAAATGTAGATGAAAAGGTACAAATAACATTGTATTAAGAAAGTATTCTCATGAAGAAATGTGAAATGAGAGGAAGTAAGTTTTGTCGAGAACAACAAAATAAAGATCAGTAAAAAAAAAAAAAAAGAAACTATTTTGTCCTCTGAGTATACCACAGACCAGCTGAACAGAAATTGAAAATAGATGAATTCTAGAAGCATCAAATACAAAGAGATATGACATAGTAGTGGTGGAATATTTCAATTATACTGAAATCTTCTGGAGTATTATTTCTGCCAAAAGCAGAGTTGTCAATAACTACTTGACTTCCTTAATGATGATTACATCCTTCCAAAAGTTGAGGAATCAATAAGGGAAATTCCAGTCTGGGTCTAATTCTCATGAAGGAGGAACTGGTAGCTGGGATAGAAATGATGGAAAACTCTAGTGGAGGTCTAGGGTGGGAGCCCTTAAGTTTAGAGTAACCACTTCCTCTCAGATTTTGTGTTAGAAAAAAGAGTTCACGTAATCTGACATGCACCTGAGATTTGGAAAAATCAAATTTCTAAGGGTTCAGAAGAATGATAAGTAGAATCTCGTGGTGGGATTCTAAAATTCAGTGGTGGAATTCAGACTAGGAGGGATAGAAAATTCTCAAGAATAAAATTCTGAAATCACAAAGAAAAAAACAACTCTAATGAGGAGGAAAAATGAGGAGTGGTCTGAAGGAAACAAATAACCAATCATTTTTTTTAAAGTACGTATATAGAGAAGATGGATACAAAGGCTATTATCAGCATTACTATGAGTACATTATGGTCCTGTAAAAATAATATTAGACATATTAAAGGTCATAGAGTCTTGGTTTTAGAGCTGGAAAAGAGTTAGATGACCTCTAGTCCAATCCTTTTACAGGGAGGAAATTTCACAGGTAAGGAAACTGAGGCCCAGAAAAGGTAAATGATTTCCTCAAGATCACTAGATAGTAGTAGAAGAAGCAAGATTTAAAACCACATTTTCACACTCAAAATCTAGTACCTCTCCCACTATATCACACACAATAAATTGAGGCTTGGGAGGGAAACTGAAGACATCCAAAAGGATTGTTGCATAGCTATATTGGGAAAAAGCAGAGAATCAAAGAAGAAATAAACTCTATTGTGGTGGATAAGATAATGATGACAAACATAGGTGCTTACCTCCAGTTGTGCTTTTCTTTTCTGTGCCAAGGAAAAAGACCAAGTCACAAAACAAAAATTGCAAACATGGAATTGATACCAAGGATCAGTAATGAATTTAAGTCACTAGGTCAAGAAAGAACACATCCTTTGCAGGGAAAGAGCTGCTGGTTCTGACTGTTAAGCTACAAGTAGTGATTTTTGAAAGATGGTGGATAATAGGAGAGGTACAATGATACTGACCAAGGGCAAATATCACCCAATTTTCCAAAATGGGGGGAGATGGAGTTTGCAAACTTTAGTCCATGAATTTAATAAAAGTTAGGTCAACAAACATTTATTAAGCTCTTACTATGTGCCAGATACTGTGCCAAGTACTGAGGTTACAAAAAAGAGGCAAAAGATTGTCCCTGCCCTCAAGGAGCTCACAATCTAACTGTGGGCAGGAGAGAGAACAAGCAGAAAAATATACTCAAATAAAACTATACATAGGATAAATAGGAAGTAATTAAGAGAGGAAAGGCATTAAAATGAGATATTGGGAAAGGCTTCCTACAGAATATGGGATTTTAGTCAGGACTTGAAGTCAGGCAAGAAAACCAAGAGGAAGAGATGAGGAGGGATAGTATTCTAGGCATGTGGGACAACTAGAGAAAATGCCCAGAGCCAACAGATGGATTGTCTTGTTTGTGGAACAGCAGGGAGGCCAATATCACTGGCTTCAAGTGACATGGTAACAAGTGACATGGTAGGGAGTAAGGTGTAAGAAGACTGGAAAGGTATTTGGGAGGGCATAGGCTATGGAAAGACTTTGAACACTTTGCACAGAGGATTTTGTATTTGATCCTAGGGATTTTAGAGAGTCACTAGAATTTACTGAATAAGACCCTTGCTTTAGGAAAGTCATTTTGACAGCTGAATGGAAGGTGGATTGGAGTTCAAGAGACCTGAGGCAGTCTGACTCACCAGTAGGTTGCTGTCCAAGTGCGAGGTGAACCAGGTACTGAATTGAGAAGGGAAGGGGATGGTGGTCTGTAGACAAAAGTTACCAGGATTTTGACTTGGTGGAAGATGTGGATTATAATTCCTGGGAAAGTCTTGAAAAGATAGGTCATTAAAGAGTAGCTAGTGAATATCTAGAGAAGAAAAAAAAATCATGCCAAAGTAACTTGTTTGGATAGGGTTACTAAAATGGAGAGAGAGACAGAGACAGAGACACAGAGACAGAAACAAACAGAGACAGACAGATACAGAGACGGAGAGAGGAGGGAAAGAGAGAGAGAGAGAGAGACAGAGACAGAGATTGAGAGAGAGGGAAGAGAGAGGAGGGAAAAAGAGAGTTTACCCAGGATTTAGGAAAACATTTGACAAAACCTCTCATGCTTTTTTGTGGAAAAGATGGAGAGACATGGACTAGATGACAATGCAATTAGATTAATTTAGAACTGGTTGAATGGCTGGACTCAATGTGTAGTTTTAATGTTTAATGTTAACTTGTCAAAAGGTTTCTAGTAAAGTGTTCCAGCAATTTGTGCCTGGCTCTGTACTCTGTAACCACCAGTCAGGTAGCAGATCTCTGAATATAGCACCATCTTGTCAATGACTTTAATAAAGTCAGAGATGACATACATCAAATTTGCTAGCAACACACACAGTTTTGAGATCTAGTGAATATATATTGATAAGTAAGGATGTGAAAAGTCTTGCCAGGCTAGAGCACTGGGCTGAAATAAAAAAGATAAAATTCAATAGATAGTACATGTAAAGTCTTCCACCTGGGTTCAAGCAAAAAAAAAAAACTTTATGTCATTAGGCAGCAGTTTGTCTGAAGATCTAGGGTGTTGTAGTGGACTTCAGGCTCAGTATGGATCAGCAGTGTGAGGCAGCCAAAAGTCTAATGAGATCTTGGATTGCATTAGGAGAGACCAATTTCCAGGGTTAGGGAAGAGATAGTTCTATATTGTGCTCTGATTAGATAACATCTCAAGTATCAGATTGATACTATGTTCATTTCTGGGCACGACTGTTTAATCAGAACATTAAATTCTAGAGTATGTAAAGGAGGACCGCTAGAATGGTAAAGATGCCTAAGTCCACTACAAATTAGGGTAATGTTTAGCCTGGAGAAGAGAAAGCTCAAAGGGAACATGCTTTTAGTATCTGGAGGGTTGTCATGTGGGAATAGGACAGGACTTGATCTATTTAGCTTAGGAGGACAGATTTAGTAGCAAATAATAAAAGTTACCAAGAGCAATGTTTAGACTTAGGGCCAGAAAGACTTCCTGATGATTAGAGCTATGCAAAAGCAATTCAAATGATCTATCTTTGGAGAAGTGAGTTACCCCTTATTGAAGACCATCTAGCCAAGGCTGTTTGGACTAATCACTTGGCAGGTGTGTTGTAATGGGGATTTGTCATTGAGTTTGGATTGGTCGAGGACTGATGAATACATCCTCTAAAATTCTGTTTTTCTTTGAGAATCATAGGGGAAAATGAGAAAGGAAGAAAATAATTTCAAGGTTTTTTTTTTTCTTTCTGACCTGAAGCATTGTATAAACTACAGGTGTGGTTATTCCCAGCAGTTTTGTCAGAAACCCTTCCTGATAACCTCTAGGCTGAGAATGGCAATATGTATAAATTAAAACAAAACAAACCACCAAACATCATATGTGATGGACACATTGAGGACACAGTGAGAGGTTTTAAAGGTAGGAGACAAATGAAATTGAAGAAATAGAGTGGAAGAAGTGTAATAAAGATAGTCAATGTAAAGACAGATGTCCTTGTTCATAAAACCTGTCATTGGAAGGACTACATACATTCCTTTAACTGGGTTATTTATAATTCCATATAGAGGAACTTTCAGTCATTAATCTCTCATAATTCACTAATGAAACATTTACCTGCTTTTTGGTCTGTTCAGTGGCTAATGCAAAACATTCCCTGTTACAATCAGTTAGTGCTCAGGTGCTTTGGTGGCTGGCTTCAGAAATACCTGAATTTCAGAAATAAAACAATGAATTCCTTGGGATTTACTCCTATCAATCCTTTCAAATCTGGCTCTCTCTCCCCCATCTTTCTCCACCTTCCCCTGACTGGTCTTCAGAGTTTCCATTTTTTTAAGGTATTAAATATTATGTTAAACTTTCCTTGGAGCTCAAGGTAGCAAAGCAATCAGGGAATCAAAGGGTGAAGATAAGAAGCATGAGAAGAGAAAGACAAATTTGATGCTCTTTCCAGAGCCTTGCAAAATCTTAACTGGAGATGGGAGGAGGATGAGGAAATGTGCACCAAAAAAAAATGAAATTGTCACGATAAAGATTTAAATGGAGGGCAGAAGTAAGGGGTGGGACAGGGGGGAGGGGAGAGAAGAACATGGCCAAACAGCCAGAGATGCAAAAGAATAGGAAGGAATTATTTTATTTTGATGTACAGAGTAGAAAGTCCACTTATTAATTCCACATCTTACGTAATTTATTTGTGTTTTATACAGTTATTTTCAGAATTCTAGCCAACCGTGTTTAAGAGAATGATATTTTTATGTCATGTAAAAGATTTATAGTTTCTAAGTGTAAATGGCTTTTGAAAGGAACTTTGGAGGTCAAGGAGAAGGGTTTAGAGCTTGGCTGGGTAAGTTTCTGGGAGATGTAAGTCCTGTACAGACAGTGTTTTTCTTTTAGCACTGGGATGAACTGAGTTTATGAGGGACTCTGAGCTAGGCATGCTTGAGGAAGAATGAGTAATGGGACAGTGCTCTGCTTTACCAGATGTTTTTAAACTGAACTGAGCTCTGAGGTATAGCATCCTGTGACCACCACCTAAACCTCAGACACAGCAGTCTGTGGTACCCTTCTAGCACTGAAGCTGACTCCTCTGTAATAAATACAGGAGTCCTGGTAGGGCAGCACCTCTCAGCCCACAGGCCCTGCTTCCACCCAGCCCTCTTAGCCATCCGGGGAAGCAACTCCTGTGGAGGAGGGGCCAGCCATCCCCATCAACTGCCCGACATGGAGCAGACAAGCCAGCCTAGCAATGCATCAGGGCATCCTGAGGGAGAGAAAGGAGGAGCATGTGCTAGGCAAGTGGAACCACCACACCCCCTTGATCACCACATTCCCTCAGACCATGTTGGACACAACCCAGGACCCAGAAACCAAGAGCTTTGGGAATGGCAATTCTTCCAGCCCAGTGTCCATAGCCATCGTCCTGGGAGACAAACCTGGGAGATGCAGCCTGGCCTCTGCTCCTGCAGATGCTCCAGCCACATCGACTGAAAACTGAGAAAAAGAAATGTCTTGCCACTGAAGTCTTTTGCCCTGTCAAATAGTTCAGATCATGAATGCTTATCACTTTATTAGTGAAAATAATGTTAAAGAAGAAGTATTAACATCTGGGACTTTCCATCTGACTTACAGCTGAAACTTCTCATATTTGTCATCTCCCCCATTAGAATATGAGATCCTTGGGTTCAAGGACTGTATTACCTCTCTGTTTGTATGTCCATCACTTTGCACAGGGCTTTGCATGTAGTTACCACTTAATAAATGCTTCGTTCTTTCATTTCTCTTTCCGCAGCCAGAATGGGACAAAGGGAGGCAATAAAGAGTAGGTATCTGACAAAGAACTTTGAAAGACTCAGAACTTTGATCAGCAAGATAACCAAATTCCAGCGGATTCATGATGAAACATGCTACCTACCTCCTGATACAGAGGTGGTGGATTCAGAATGCAGATTGATACTTTTTTATATATGACCAGTGCAGGGAATTGTTTTGCTAGGATTATACATATTTGTAATAAGGGTTTTGTTTTTCTTGCTTTTTCATTGTGCAAAGGAGAGGTGGATATTCATGAAAACAAGAAAAAATAAAATAAAGTTAAAGGAACCAGATAACATCACTTCAATTCTTTTAAATTTAAAACCAACATACTTGTTTTTATTTAACATTTTCCCAAATGTAAAACATATACCTTCTGCACTGATTCCATGAATCCAACATATTATACCATAAATCCACCCACTCCACCTTTGATTTCAAACAATTTGAAGCTTAGAATTAGCAAAGAAATACAGTGGTCAGCTCTTCTCATAAAGACTTTTGTTATTTCCTTCATAAGGTTTTATGTTTTTGATTTCTAGAATTTTGAAAGCATTAAGCAAATCACAGTTCCCTCATCCTGACCCATAGGAGTTCTATGGTACACTAGGGCTCCTTTTCATCTGGCAGAACTTTATCAAACAAATCATTTAGAGACAATGTGAATTCAGAAGTAAGCCAAGCAAAATATGCCTCTGAGTACTAGCACAGTTGAAACAATGTGGCCACAACAGGTGCCTCTAGAGGGCAACCTTTTGATTTGAATTGTTTGCAAATTAAGATTACCAATTTAATAAGTTTGACTATATAGTTTCCCCTCTAGATCTTTGTAGGTTACAGAAAATAAATAAGGAGTGTGGAATGGGTAGGAAGGGGGGTGGTTGCTCAATGAAGTTGATACACTGAGAAGCAAGAGAAGAGATAAGATGATAGAAATGTTTTTTGCATTTTAAAATATGATAGCATCATATTTAAAAAATGTAAAAGTAATTCTTAGCTTGGGGGCACACAAAAGCTATAGCAAACTGGATTTGACCCATGCCCCATACATTGCCTAAGGTTATTTAGTTCAAGGGCAAATGGTGCTACAAACTTCAATATGACTAGGTCATCCAAATAAAAAATCAAATTAAAGTCAGTATGCTCTAAAAAGTCAGGAAATTGTATATATTTTAAAGGATTTCCATAAATTAGGGAGTTTTAAGTTTTCTTTTTTCCATCAATGGAGGAGAGGGAAGTAGTTATCTGAGATGAGGACAGATTGTATAGTTTCCCTTTCACTCTCTATCTTCTCTGTTCTGAATAGTTTGGAAGCTAACTTCAAAGCTCATTCTGCTTTAAAGCTTCTTAATCTGTGTTTAAGTATTTTCAATTTCTTTTGCCAGTTAGCTAAAACTGATTGATGCAATTTCCTTGGAAATTGTCTACTGCTTTACTTGTGAACACTAAGGCAGAAGCATGTTGGAAGAGTATTTGATATTTGTATACAGAAATATAGAAAGGAGAGGGCTAGGGAGAAGTCAGTTATTCCTCAAAAGTGCCAGGCTTTATCTTGGCTGGATGAGTCAAATGGAGAGAGAATCATATGGTTATGATTTGTAGATTTGGGACAAACTCTCCAAAGGGCAAAACTAAACTGGATCTGAAATTTTCCTTCTGCCCCTCATTCTAAAATGAGTTAGAATGAAAGATATTTTGTTTTCTGAGACATGATTGGACTTTTGGCACATGTGGCTTTGTTTCTCACATCCTCCCCCCACACTTGCAGAGAAAATTCATGAGAAGGGAGTTCAGGGTGATAATTAAGAAGTGGGAACCACCAAGGGGAAAAGGGAAAGCTGTGACTGGGTCTTACCTTCAAGTCCCATATTCCAAAGCTCATCCCCGAGTATTAGAGGAGGGACTTCTGACCTTAAGCCTAGACCTAGGCAAGAATAGAATGCTACACAAGAAAAAGAATAATGAGAATTTATTCTTCTTGTACTCACTCAACAAACATTGATTGTCTACTATGAGCAAGGTGCCAGAGAAATAGGAAATAGGACCAGAAAAGTAGATTGGTTGTGACATCATGAGTAGATCATGTTATGAGAATGCCATGTTACCTATCATATTATATATGCTTAAAAGAGCTTATATAAAAATAAAATAATAAAAGTTAATATCAACAATATCAAAGATAAGAGATTCAGTATTGAAAAAAAGTTATCTTTTGAATGACAGATTTAACTCAAGTTAATTATTAGATCATAAGCTTCTTGAGGGAAGGCTATCAGGACAAATTACTTACTTCACTGTGTACCTCTTTCCTTTGCCCTCTTAATTTTTTTTAAATTTTAAACTTAACATTGACCAGCAAATAGAAAAAGGAAAAACAGAAACATGGGATATGTGTGTATATATATTATAAATATATATATATATATATATATAACAAATATATATATATATGTATGTATGTATACCTAAATGTTTTATATACATATAAGCAACAATTTATATATAAAGGATATATGGGAGGAGGGTAGAAAAAACAATGATAAGAAAATCAGTGAAGTATTAAAAATTTATAAAAGGTATCAAAATATGTTTAGAGGGAAACAGCTAATGGGACAATTTTAGAGCTAACATACTAAACATATATGCATATATATATATATATATATACACACACACACATATGTATATATTCCCTTTTATATGAAACACGATGAATATATATAAAATTCGTATATATATGTATATTTTTTACAATTACTATTATATAGTATGTGTGTATACTGTATATACATATATACTATGTGTAACATATGTATATACATATATAGACACATAATATGTACAGTGCACAAACACACATGTATTCTATATATACATATTATATATATGACAAATATATTATATATGTATTTGTATGTGGGCATATACATATTTGTGTTCTCATATATGTATGTTCAACATATTAGTTCCAACATTGTCCCATCAGTTGTTTCCCTCTAAACCACTTTCTGATATCTTCTGTGAATTTTTTTTATACTTCATTAATGGTCTCATTATTCTTTACTTTTTTCTACTTCACTTTCCCTAGCTCCTCTCTCCCAACCTCCTTCCCCTAAAGATAAGCTTTTAAGTCTCCCTGGTAACTAATAAGCATAGTCAAGCAAACAAATCTGTAAATTGGTTATGTGCAAAAATTCATGCCTCATTCTGCTTCCCTAGTCCATTTGTCAGGAGGTGGGAATATGCTTGATGAAGTATATATTAGTCTTATAGAATTCATGGCTGTCATTTCATTGGCCAGAGTCCTCAAATCTTTCAAAGTTTCTTCTTTTTATGGTGTAATAATCAGTGAAGAAATTGCTTTCTTGATTCTGTTTACTTCACTTAGCATAAGTTCACATAAGTCTTCTCAGGTTTCTCTGAATCCATCCTTTTCATTATATGGTATGATAATATTACTTTATAGTCATAGAAAATAATTTATTCATCCATTCCCCAATTCAATCAATCAAGCATTTACTATGTGCCTACTACATGCTGGCATTGTGCTAAGCACTGGATGTTTAAAAAGAGGCAAATGACAGTCTTTGGCTTTTAAGGAGCTCATGATCTAATGGGGGAGAAAACAAATAAACAAATATATACAAACATGCTATATATATAGAATAACTAGGAAATAATTGAGGGAAGGAATTAGAATTAAGAGGGATTGGGAAAGGTTTTCTTTGGAAAATGGGGTTTTAGTTGGGACTTGAAGGAAGCCAGGGAAGTCAGTAAGCAAAGAAGAGGAGGGAGAAGAGCAATCTGGGCTGGGCATGGGAGACAGTCAGAGAAAATGCCCAGAGCTGAGAGATGGAGTGTCTTGTTCCTGGAACAGCCTTCTTGACCCAGTATAACTGGGTCAAAGGTATAAGAAAACTGGAAATGTAGGAGGAGGCTAGTTTATGAAGGGCTTTGAATGCTAAATAGGATTTTGTATTTAATCCTACAGGTGATAGGGAGCCACTGAGTTTTTTATAATAGAGAGATGACATAATTGGACATGCAGTTTAGGAAAATCACTTTAGTGACTGAATGGAGCATGGACTGAAGTGGGGAGAGAACTGAGGCAGGAAGTCCCAGTATTAGGTTATGGCAATACTTACTGAAAGCATGAAACAAAGAGGGCCTGCATCATAGTGGTTTCAATGTCAGAGGAGGGAAAAGGACATATTTGAGAAATGTTGCAAAGGTGAAATAAATAGGCCTTTGCAACAGATTGGTAATGGGGGATGAGAGATACTGAGAAGTCAAAGATAACTCTTAGATTGTGAGCTTGAGGAACTAGGAGAATGATGTTGACTTTGTTCAATTTAAGGTGTCTAGTGGAAATCCAGTTCATGGTGTCTGAAAGCACTTAGAAATATGAGATTGGAGGTCAACAAAGAGGCTGAGTAGATTTGAGATTTATCAGCATGGAGATGATAATGAAATCCATGGGAAATGATGAGATTGCCAAGTGAAGTAGTTAGAAGGAAAAGAGTGACCAGGATCAAATCTTTTGGGACACCTGTGGTTAGAAGGCATGCTCTAGATGAGGATTCAACAAAGGAGACTGAGAAGGAGCAGTCACAAAGGTAGGAGGAGAACCAGTAGAGAGAAGAGCCCTGAAAAACTATAGAGAAGAGACTATGTAGGAGGAAAGGATGATCAGCAGTGTCAGAGAGGTTGAAAAAAAAAAGGATTGATGGGTGCCCACTTTCCTTGTAATTCTTTCTATAAATGGTGTTGGATGCAAGAGTCCTCTCCATCTTTTCTTGATCTCTTTGGAGGTATATGCCCAGTGGAGGTATTGTAAGGTTAAAACACAGTTCAGTGACTTTTGGGGTATAGTTCCAAATTGCTTTCCAGAATGG
The DNA here is from genome assembly GCF_003287225.1 of Phascolarctos cinereus. Lineage (NCBI taxonomy): Eukaryota > Metazoa > Chordata > Mammalia > Diprotodontia > Phascolarctidae > Phascolarctos > Phascolarctos cinereus. The sequence continues at coordinate 188,028,106 of NW_027555514.1, forward strand.
CTGGACTAATTCATAGGTCCTTCAATACTACATTAATGCTCCGGTCTTCCCATATCCCTTCTAAAAGTCATCATGTTCTCTTTTTGTCATTATTTCTAATCTGATAGATTTGAATTGTTTTAACAGAGTTGTTTTAATTTCCATTTTTCTTATAATTAAGAGCATTTTTATATGGTCATTGATACTTTAGATTTCTTCCCTTGGTCCAACATCCTTGAATATTTATTAGGCAATAGTTCTTTTTCAAAATATACTTTTGTTAGTTCTCTATGTAGCCCAGATAGTAGATATTTATCAGAGAGACTAGCTACAAAGACTGTTTTTCCCACTTAACTTCTTCCCCTCTGAATCTAGCTACATTGATTTTTGTTTGTTCAAAAGCTTTTCAATTTTATGTAATCAAAATTGTATATTTTATCTCCTGTGAGCCTCACTATTCTTGTTCAAGAAGTTTTCTTTTACCTAGATGTAAAAAGTATCTCACTAACCTTTTGTCCAGGACATGATGAATTATATCTGGTCCATATATCAATTTTGAGCTTATTTTAGTATGTGGAACCTAATTTTTGCCAAATTTTTTCTAGTTTTGCCAACAGTTTTTGCAAAGTAATGAGTAAATTTGAGTATTTAGGTTAATTGAATATTATATTCATTTGCTTTTGTATCTTGTGCAACTAATATGTCCCACTATTCAATATTTTTTCCTATTTTTTAACCTTTAACAAATAGTTTTGATGATTATTACTATGTAGTTTGACATCTAGTACTAGTTCCCTTATTTCTCATTTTTTCATTGTTCACCTTGATATTCTTGATCTTCTGTTCTTCCATATGAATTTTATTATTTTTGTTCAGCTCTATAAAGTAATCTTTTGTTAGTTTTATTGACATGGTACTAAATAAGTGAATTTAGACAATATTATATTTTTGCTATATTAGCACAGCCAGGAAAACCATAATCAATTAATATATCTCCAGCTATTTAGGTCTGTCTTTATTTCTGTAGACAATATTTTAAATTGTATTCATATTATTCCTGTGTTATCTCTTGGTAGGTAAACTACTAAACATTTCATTCATTCACAGTAATTTTGAATTTTTTTATACCTTTTCCTACTTGGTTTTGTTGATAATATATATAATAGCTAATGATTTCCATATATTCTACTTTGCAATTTGAAAACTGAAAAACTTACTTTACTAAAAGTATTTCTTTTTTTTATCTCTGAGCCCCTCTACATAAATGCTCTATTATCTGAAAAAAGTAATAATTAATTTTGTTTTGTTTTTACCTATGTTTATTTCTTTAATTTCTTTTTTTGTTTCATTATTGTAATCAAGCATTTCTAGAATTATATCAAAAAGTAGTGATGATCATGAATATACTTGCTTTACTCTTGACTTAAGTAGAAAGACTTCTAGCATTTCTCCACTATACAATATGCTAGCTCTTGGTTTTAGATAGAAACAATTTATCACATTGAGAAAAAGTCTATTTTCCCTTCTCTTTTGGCCAATTTGAAACTTTGGTGTTTCAGAGACTGTTCATGGCATCCTTAATTTGCAGTTATTACAGTATCACTTAAGGAATAATTAATGAGTCTTTACTTCAAGGATATATATATGGTCAATAAAAATATTGCCCAATTTCCTGACATGATCTGGACTGATCTTCTTCTTATAGTAAATTCATATTAATTACCCATCTGAGGGATCTACCTTAGATATATGTACAGATCAACTAGTTCTAAGAGTTATCCATCCAATTCTATATCATAATTTGAAGAGCAGAATTGCATCTACTTATTTTCTCTTTTATGGGTAATTAGGCTGAACCCTTTTGCATAATTATGGATTTTATTTGGAAGACTCTCCCATGTTTCATGACTTGAAGCAATCAGCACTATGTCATCTGCAAACAGGAGCATCTGGAGAACCTATCTTTAAGAAATTCTACTTTTCCATTTGGCGTCTGTGCTGACCATTGTTTATGAAGAAAAACACCTTTCATAAGCAGGCATTTCACTTTATGCTTTACTTGATTTTAATCAACAGAAGGCTGTCAAAAAGTTATCTATTTTTACATCTTTTAAAGAAGCAAGTCTGATTTCATACACACACACACACGTGTGTGTATACACACACATACATGTTAGAGGCAGTTTGTTGAAGGCAGCATTTTGCTCTACTGCATCAACTATTTATTATATCTGACTACCATGTAGTGGTGCTAGCCATTAATCTGATTCTACAGGAAGCCTTTCTCAACTCCTCTTAATTCTACTGCCTTTTCTCTGTTAATGATTTCCTGTTTATCCTATACATAGCTCAATTTGTACATATTTATTAGCATATTGTTTCTCCTATCTTATTGCAAACTCTTTTGAGGGAGGGACTGTTTTTTGCCCCTTTCTGTATCCCTGGTGCTTAGCACAGTGCCTGGTACATAGTAGGCACTGAATAAATATTGATTGATTGATTCAAATCAAACAGGAAGGATTAGGAGCTAAGAGTTCCATACTCACAGTGAAAGTTCTGACACTCTACTTTAAAGAGTAGAAAGGCTGGGCAAGTGCCAAGATCTCTATGGTTTTCAGAGTATGGACAATCTTTTATCCCCTTTATGGTCATATTGACTTACTAATTTAGGGAGTGTGGTTTGTGTGGATTTACTGAATCAGGTTGCTCTGAGTCTATCCTTCTGATTTAACTTTGCCTTGATCCTGAAATTGATATGTTTCCCTAATTCCTAGTACCTTGGAAGAATAGATTTGGTTTTCATAAGAACAGACAGAATATGCTCAGCTATGTATAATGTTTTATATATTCACCAAGAAACAAATAAATAATATGTAGGTCAGAAAAGGGGCTGCCAAGGCAGAGGCATCTTCAAGATTAGAAGGCTGGTGGTGTGGAAGTGAAAGGCTAGTAAGGCATGAGTAGAGATGATAGATGTGGATGTTGGAGCAAAAGATGCAATTAACAGTTACTGTTATGAACATAAATAGTATGAACTCATAAATGAAGGAATGGATTAGAAAGCAGAATCAAAAATGTTATAAGAAACACAGTTCAAATATAAAGATTTTCCAAACAGAATTTAAATGATGGATTGTAGCTTAATTTATTATGTCTCAGTAGACATTTTTAAAAGTAGGTGTGGCAATTATGCTTTCAGATATAGCAATAGTGAAAATAGACATAGTTAAAAGAGGTTAAGTAGAGAAGCCAATGCTTAACAGCAGAATAGATAACAGAATAATAACAATATTTGTTATACATGCATTGAATGACGTAGGATTTAAAGATTTAATTAAAAAACCATATTGCAGAAACAAATTTGACAACAAAGTTATAGTACTTGAGGACTTATAATGTGACCCTTTCCAATGCAGACAAATCTAAAAACCAGATCAACAAACAAAAACAAAATAAAGGTTAAGGACCTGGATAGAATTTGTAATTAAAAAAAGAAATTCACAAAGAGACAAAAGAAAATTCCCATATACAAATTGCTGCAGAAAATGGGGATTATGTGTTTAATGGATGTTTATTATATAAAGCTTACTTCTTGAATAGTATGTAATAAATTCATTATATTGCTTTCAAAGCCTCTTGCTTATCTGTTTCCTTCTGAACTTCCTTCTGTTCTCTACTATGCACTTAAAAATCTGTTAATAAACCTCTTTTCATTTTTTTCTTTATTTGTGATATCATTGCTAACTACCCTTTCCACTCCCAAGCTTCACAATAAAAATTTTTTTTAAAAAGACAAACCTTGTAATACATAAGTAAAGCAAGTATTACAATCTTATAATATGACGATGTTCTTACAATAAGTATTATAAAGCAAAATGTGTGTTCCATTCTGCACCTGAAGTCTATCACCTCTATGTCAGGTGGTTGGTAACATGCTTCATAATTGCATAGATGAAATTTCTCGAGTCTTTCAAATTTGTTGGTTTTTACCCAATGTGGTTACTTTATAAATTTCTCTTTTGTGTCTTCTCATTTCACTCCAAATTGGTTCATATGTTTTCCCAGCTTCCTGTGAAACTTTTTTTCATAATTTTTATGGTGTAATAATATTCTATTACACAAATATACCCTATTTTATTCAGCTATTCCCCAACTGTTGCATATTCCAGTTGTATTTGTATTCCGTTTGTAAATATATGCTACAAAATATTTTTTATGTATGGGTACATGCATATTGGATCACTTTGGAGTATAAGCCTAGGAGTGGTATTGCTGGCTCAGAGGGCATACCCAGTAAATTATTTTTTAGTTATAGTTCCAAGTCACTTTCCAGAATGGCTAGATGAATTCACAGCTCCACCAATAGTATAACACCATGTCTGTCTTCCCAAAGTCCTTCCAACAATTGCAATTTTTACTTTGAGGATGTAGTCAAAGCAGTCAGTGAAAAATGTGTATCTTGAAAAAAACTTTTGAAATACAAGAGAGAAAAAATAAATCCACTAATTAGACATGCAAATAAAAGAACTAGAAGTAATCCCAAGCACAAAAAATAGATATTTTGAAAAATCAAAGAAGAGAAAAAACTGAAGAAAAACTATCAACTTTAACTAGAAACTAATTATTTTTTGGAGGAGGAGCTAATAAAATAGACATTGTTAGCTAGATTGATTTTTTAAGGAAAAGAAAACCGAATTATAATACTTCAGAGTAAGGAAAAGGACTCACAATTAATGAAGAAGAAAAAGTTAAATCATTAGAAACTATTGTGCTTATCTGTGTAACTATAAAACTGGTTTAAGTGAAATGGATAAATGTTTACACAAATACAAAACATTTAAACAGAACAAGAAAGAGAGAATTTAAATAACAGAATCCCAGAAAAAATAATTGACCATTCCTTAAAAGAACTCCTGAAGAAAAATAATCCCAGATCCAGAGAGATCAACAAGTAAATTCCACCAAAGGACAAATCAAATTTTGCATAAGTTGTTTGTAAATATAGAAAAAAGAAGGTATACTATGAAATTCTATCAGTCCATCAACAAGGATTTATTGTGTGTCAGGCACTATGCTAAGCATTGGCTATACAAAAAAAAAGGCAAAACCAGTTCTTCTCTAAAAGTCTATATTCTAGTGGAGGAAGTAGCATGTAAGTAATTAAATAATATATGACACATAATGGAGTTGATGAAAGGTAAACTTAAAAGGAAATGATCTAGAAATTGGGGGTACTGGGATTGGCAAAAGACTCTTTCAGAAAGCAGCATTTGGGCTTAATGGAAGCCAGGAATTCTTAAAGAGATAAGAGAGGAGAGCAAACATCCCATGTATGGGGGACAAACCAGGGAAAAGATACAGAAATGAGAAATGGACAATTATGTGACAGGATTATCAAGAAGGCTGATATGGTTGGATCATAGTATAGAATGAAGTAATGTGCAAGAAGACTAGAAAAGTAAAAATGAGTCACCAAAAACTGTAACAAAAAAACCTTATATTCTATTTGTGAGGTAATGGGGAGTTTTACTGAGTGAGTATGTGTTTGTGTGTGTTTGTGTGTGTGTGTGTGTGTGTGTGTGTGTGTGTGTGTGTGTGATATGGTCAAAACTATGGTTTAAAATAGATCACTTTGGCCACTGAGTGGAGAATAGATAACAATAGGGCTAGACTTGAGGGAGGGAGAACAATTAGAAGACTATCACAGTAGTTTATGAGATGATGAAAGGTAGTAGCTGCTATGAGTAGAGAAGAGTAGATAGATAGATAGATAGATAGATAGATAGATAGATAGATAGATTGATAGATGGATGGATGGATGGATGTTTTGAAGATAGAAATGATAAGTTTTGGCAAATGGAGAGGTGGAAGAAATGGGAGTGAGGAGTTGAGAATAACATAAAAGTTGTGATCCAGGGTGACTTGGAAATTGTGCCCTCATTAGTAATAGGAAAATTAAGAAGGGAGAAGGTTATGGCGGGGGAAATATAATGAGTTCTGTTTTGATGTGTTGAGTTTAAGATGTCTCTTCGACATACAGTTCAACATGTCCAATAGGCAGTTGGATTGAGGAGAGGTACTAAAGGTGAATAGGTAGATATGTATAAACATGATTATTGAATCCAGGTGAGCCAATTAGATGACCCAGTGAAATAATATGGAGCAAAAAGAGAAGAGGCCTCTGGATTGAACTTTGAAGAACCCCTACAGTTAGTAAAAATGACGTGCATGCATATATACCAAAGGAGACTGAGAGCTATCACACAGGTCAGAAAAGAACTAAGAGAAAGCATTTGCCATAAAAACCCAGAAAAGAGCATGCATCCAGGAAGTAAAAGTTATCAACAGTGTCAAGTACAACAAAGAAGTCAACAAGGATGGCAAATGAAAAAAATTAAATTGACCAATTAAGATGAAAAAATGGGAAATTTTTGACAAGATTCAGACTGAATTAAAGTAAGACTGCAGTGCTATTTCAACAAAACCCTAGAGCTTGCACCTGATTGATGAATGATTAAGAAACCCCATGAGGAATTAGAATAAGGGACTTCTTCCACATCAGAACTGCACAAAGAATAGTTACCCATAAACCCTTAAATAATAGGAAAACTAAGTAAAAGGAGTCTGCACCAGTAAAAGTTAGCTTCTCAACCCAATATTTAGATCCTATAAGGCTTTGAATCTGGAGCCAGCAAGAGTGGATGGCTCCAGGGGTAGCTACATGGTGCAGTAGTTAGAACTCAGGAGGACCTGAGTTCAAATTCAGCCTCAGCTACATAACACTTACTAGCTGTGTGACCCTGGGCAAGTCACTTAACTCCATTGCCTAGCCAAAAAAAAAAAAATGGAAGGCTCCCATGAGAAGCCCCAGGATGGTCTGAAAGCATCAGAATGAGGACCTGGGAAGTCCCAGGAACAGAATCAGGCAACATGGTGCCACAGCATTTAGACCAGGACAACTTGACCTAGAGGCTTTAAGGCCCCTTACACTCTGCCCTGAGACACCAGAAAAGACCCTGAACAACCAACACTCTAAACTTCAAAAATCCAACAAGGGCTAACCCTGTCACTTGGAAGTCAGTGTAAGAAACTGCAGGACTGAGGGAAAACAGGGTGCATAGCCTCACCAAAAGCACAGTAAGGAGCAGGCCTTGTACCTGGCACAAAGCTCCTACTCAGGAACAAAAAGGTGGGGAGATGAGTAAGTCAAAGAAAATGCTGACCAGTATCAATAATTATAGCAAGTTTAGAGATCCCCCAAAAGAAAGAGCAAGTAACTCTTACAACTAAAAGCAGAGACCCAAAAACAAACAAAAAAACCCCACCTCAGACCATGCATTTTAGAAATCAAGGGGGGGGGGAGTGAAATAAAAGCCCTTAAGGAAATGATTGGAAGGAGAATAAATAGCTTAAAATTAAAAGTTGTAAATCTTATTCAAGAAATGGACTCCCTGAAAACTTAACCAATGACTCCATAAGACAGCAAGAAATATTGGAACAATATCAAAAGGTTGAAAAAATAGAAGAAAATGAAATGTTTTGTATCAAAATCAATTGACCCAGAAAACAGGTCTAGGAGAGATAATTTAAAAATTACTAGACTCCCTGAAAACCAGAACTTAAAAAAACCCTAAACACCATCTTTCAAAATAACATAAACATGTATTAGACATTGTCTACATCTATTAGAACTAGAAGACTAAGTAAAGATAGAATCCCTCCCCTGAATCAGAAAGTACCAGGAATGTCATATTCAAAACCACATATCCCTGCTCAAATAAAAAAAATACAAGAATACAGAAGGAAGCAGTTCAATTACCAAGGAACTACAATCAAGGTCACATATGACCTGTCAGCTTCTGGTAACTTATAAAAGCTCTTGTAGTACAATATTCCAGGTGGAGCCAAGATGATGTGTAGTGGGAAATAACACAATGAGGTCCCCTGTAAATTCATAAAAACAGATCTAGAAAATGCACCAGACTGAATTCTGATGTGGAAATCCAAGGAAAAATCTCAGTGAGTTATTTTTTTAGCACAGGTCATCATAAGGAGACAGAGAGGTGTATGGACTGAGGAGTGAGTCTGTCCAGAAGCTATGAAGCACTCCAGTGCTCAGGGAGAGGCTATGCATCAGGACAGAAGAAGGCCCTAGACTCATACTAGGGCTCCCAGACCTTTACTGAGGCATTCTGACAAGGAGAAATGCCAACTGGAGGTTTTCTTACCTACTATCCAGTTCTGGTTCATTGAGAAGCCAAAGACCCCATGAGACAACATGCAATATTAAAACAAAGTCAAAAGACTGAAAAAATAGAAGAAAATATAAGGTAACTCATTGAAAAAAAAACAACTTATCTCTAAAATAAATCAAAGAGTGTAATTTAGGAATCATCAGACTACCTGAACACCATGACCGAAACAAGAAATCTTTAAAGAAAGAGGAATTGGCTTACAGGCCAAATTTGGCCTGCCTTCTATTTTTTGTATGGCCTGTGGTCTAAGAGTGTTTTTTACATTTTTAAATACAATAAAATTTTGTTTAAAAACATAAAATAAAAAATTCTTAGCCTGTGAACTGCTTAGAGTCAGAAAGAAAAGTGGAAATAGAAAGAATCAGTCAGTCACCTCCTACAAGAAGCCCCCAAATGAAAACTCCAAGGAATATCATAGCCAAAATTGAGAGCTTCCAGGTCAAAGGAAAAAAAATCGAGAAAGAAAGAAGTTATCAAGAAGTCATAGTCAGGATCACACATGATTTAGCCGTCACTGCTATGAAGGAGTGTAGAGCTTGGTGTATTCCACAAAGCAAAGGATATAGATTCATAATTAAGAATAATGGAGCCAGCAGAACTGAATGTATTCCCACAGGATGGAAAATAGATTATTAATGAAAGAGAAGACTTCTAAGCATTCTTGCTTAAAAGGCTAGAAGTATATAGAAGTGTTTAAGTTCAAACACATGAGTTAAAAGAAACAAAAAGGAAAACATGATGAAGATTAATAAACTAAACAAGATAAACTACTTACATTCTAATATGGGGAGATGATACATGTATTCCCATTGAACTGTAACATCATCACAGGTCATAGAGGGAGTGTAATTATGTGGGGTTTTTTTGGTAAATAGTATTTTATTTTTTCCAATTACATGTAAAGGTAGTTTTCAACATTCATTTTTCATAAAATTTTGACTTTCAACTTTTTTCTGTCTTCCTCCCTCCCTTCTAGCCTTCCTCCCCAAGACAATAAGCAATCTAATATAGGTTATACATGTACAATTATGTAAACATTTCCACATTAATCATGTTGTGAAAGAAGAAACAGAACAAAAAGGAAAAACCACAATCCCCCCCAAAAATGAAAATAGTATGCTTCAATTTGCATTCAGACTCTTCTTTCTCTGAAGCTGGATTACATTTTTGATCATAAATCTTTTGTAATTGTCTTGGATCATTGTATTGCTGAGAGGGACCAAGTCAATCATAGTTGATCATCACACAATGTTGCTGTTATTGTGTACAATGTTCTCCTGGTTCTGCTCACTTCATTCAGCATCAGTTCATGTAAAAAGATTCTTTCCAGGTTTTTCCAAAATTCACCTGCTCATCATTTCTTATAACACAAAAGTATTCCATTACATTAGTATACCACAACTTGTTCAGCCATTCCCCAATTGATGGGCTTTGAAGGAGTGTAATTAGATGAGGCCTGGAAGTGGTTCTATTATGCCTTGACGATCTTAAAAAGAATAATAGAAAGGAACAATACAATGATGAGTAGCAGCATGAGGAAGAGAAAAGAAATTTAGGGAAAATTATTCTGCGTAATCAAGATGTTCAAATAGATATCTATACAAACAAGGAGAAAGGGCTGAGAGAGAGTGGGTAATACTTGAATCTTATTGTCATTTGAATTAACCAAAGGAGAGAAGAATATAACACCCAGAGTTAGGTACAAAATATACCTCAGTCAATAGAAAAATAGGGGGGATAAGGAGAGAAATACACAGATGAAGAGAAAGATTGGTCCGAAGCAGAACAAGCTCTAACCAAGGATTTATAAAATATTTATAGCTTTTTTGAGGTGGAGAAGAGTGGGAATCAGAGAGGGTGCCCAGAAATTGTGGAATGGCTGAACAAGTTACGGGTAATAAATGTGGTGGAGTAGTATTATGCTGTAAGAACTAATGAAAGGTATGGTCTCAGAGAAATCTAAGAAGACTTACATGAACTAACAGAGTGAAGTGAACAGAACGAGAACAATTTATACAATGACAACAATATGGTAGAAGCAAACAACTTTGAAAGAATTAGAAGTTTTGATCAGTATAATCACCAACTGTGATTCCAGAGGATCAATGATGAAGTATGCTACCCAGCTCCTGACAGAGAGAAAAGGAACTCAGAGTGCAGAATGAGACATATGATTTTTTTTAACATGGCCAATGCAGAATTTGTTTTTCTTGATGACATGTATTTGCAGTGAGGGTTTTGTTTTATCTTTCATTTTCTGTTAGTGAAGATGGGGAACACAGAAAAGGCAAAATTTTGCTGATTGAAAACACACACACAATTTTAAAATATAAAATAAAAAATTTAATATTCTAAAAGGCATAGATTATCACCTTGCAGTCAAGAATCCTTACCCTGCAAAGCTGAGGAGAATTCTATAGGAGAGAAAATGGATCTTTAATGGAATAGAGGACTTTCCAACATTTCTGATGAAAAGATGCCAGCTGAGTAGGAACTTTGAAATGAACAAATATACAGGTTTCCAGAGAAACTTAAAAAGATAAACTATTTAAGTTATTTGAAGAAACTATAAGGATATAGGGCTAATATTCTATGAAGGGGAAAAGAAACAAATGTTCCTTCAGAACCTTATTGTTTTCAAAAGGTACTAATGGAATTAAATAAGAAAAATAGAGGACCTGGTGGAGGCAAGGGGAGAGAAATAGGTTGGTTCTATTCTAAAATGCTAATGAAGGGAAAGTGACAAGAGCATAAAAAATGTTCATATATAAAGAAATAAGAAGTAGGTGGAACTTGCTATTTCTCATAATTTGGGTATGTGAGAAGAGTGTACAAGCATGGAGAAATAGGGAGAGTGGGTATAAGATGAACGTGACTTATCTGAAGCAGAAAACAAGGAAGTTTGAACAAAACATACGTGCAAACAGCTTGGTATAGAAATGCATTGAGGGAATTTGATACCATGGAGAGAATAGCACAAGCAAAAGAAATTTCTTGTTTCTTAAGAGAGGATTAAGACTACCAGGAGCCAAGATGGTGGAGTAAGCAGTAAATTGCAATTACTTTCTCATATTCATCTCCAAACAACCAAAAAATAACACCCCAAAACAAATCCTGGAACAGCAGAACCAGCAAAAAGGAGTGAAACAATCTTTGAGCCCAGGAAACTTGGAAGATCAGCAAGAAAGTTCTGTCTCATTCAGGTAAGAGGGGAATGTAGTCCAGGACAGGAAACATCCCAGCAAGTCAGCAGCAAGCTCCATCTCAGCAAACCAGTGGGAGATCCTGAGCCCCAGTGTAGCATAACAGGAAAACACCAATGCCAGGACCCCACATGTGCTTCGGTATAGCCATGGAGACTCCTGCTCTGATAATCATCATGTGCTTCACCATAGCCCAAGGCAAACAGGCAACCTCCAGGGGCTAGACTGCCATGTGTTTCAGTGTATCCCTGGAGAAATGCAGAAACACCTCACCAGCCTCAGCACATGCCACACACCACCTCTAGGACCCTGACTTAGCACGTGGTAAAATTCCAGACCCCTAAGACCTCCAATAGTGCCAGCCCCCCCACCCCATTCCCTCACCACAGCACCAGACATGAGGGTCTTCCATAGACCTCAAGGCAACAGCAGTGCAGTACCAGGTAAATAGCCAGGGACTGCAGCCCCTGGCACAAGAAGCCTGAGACAGTACCCTTTCAGCCTCAAGAGCTGAATTAAAATTTAAAATAAAGAGAAAAGGCGAAAGAAGATAAGCAAAAACAACAAAAGAAAGTCTGATCATAGAAAATTATCATGGTTTCATGGAAGTTCAGGACATAAACTCAGAAGAGGACAACAATGTCAAAACACCTATGGGCAAAACCCTACAATAAAATGGGAAGTGGTCTCAGTCCCCAAAAGAAGTCATGAAAAAGCTCAAAAAGGAGCTAAAAAATCATGTAAGAGAGGTACAAGAAAAATTGAGAAAAGAAAAGTGAGTGATGCAAGAGAATTATGAAAAAAGTCAACAGCTTGGACAAAGTAAACAATTGCTTAAAAAGTAGAATTGGCCAAATGGAAAAGGGGATACAAAAATCCACTGAAGAAAACATCTTTTAAAAAGTAAAATTGGCCAAATAGAAAAGAAAGTACAAATGCTGATTGAGGTAAACAACTCCTCAAAAGTTAGAATTGGACAAGTGGTAGCTAATGACCATATGAAACAAGAAGAATCAAAAAAATTCAAAAGAATGAAAAAAAGACAAAAATGTAAAATACTTCATGGGAAAAACAACTGACCTGGAAAATAGATACAGGAGAGAGACAACGTCAGAATCATTGGATTGCCTGAAATCCATAATCAAAAGCAGAATCTGGACAGCATCTTTCAAAAAATTATTAAAGAAAACTGCCATGATATCCTGGAAACAAAGGGCAAAATTGGCATTGAAAGAATCCACTGATCACCTCAAGAAAGAGATGCCAAAATAAAAATTCCAAGGAACATTATAGCCAAATTTCAGAACTATCAGGTTAAGGAAGAAAAAAATACTGCAAGTGGGCAGAGGGAAACAATTTAAATATTGGGGAGCCACAACCAGGATTACACAGGACTTAGCAACTGCAACATTAAAAGATGAGAGGTCATGGAACTTAATATTCCAGAAGGGAAAGGAGCTAGGATTACAACCAAGATTTACCTACCTGGTGAAATTGAGCATAATACATCAAGGAGGAAAATAGTCATTCAATGAAATAGAAGGATCTCAAACTTTCATAAGGAAAAGACCACAATTAAACCAAAAATCTGATATCTAATATCAAGACCCAAGAGAAGCATAAAAAGCTTAAAAAAAGAAAAAGGAAAATAAAATATAAAGGATTCAATAGAGCTAAACTATTTAAATCTCTGCATGGGAAAATGATACTTGTAATTCTTAAAAATTGTGCCACTAATAGTACAGCTGGAAGGATTATAGATAGAGACCACAGACAGAAGGCATAGGTATAAGGTGAATTTGAGGGAATGAAATAAAAGAATAATTAAGGGATAAGAAAGAGGAGAACACTGGGTGCAGAAGGAAAGGAAATGCAGAATGGGTTAAATTATTTTGCATAAAGAGGTGGAAAAGACTTTTTACAGTGAGGAAAAAATAGAAGGGTGGTCGATGAGCATTACTTGATGGGCATTACTTTCATCAGTATTGTCTCAAGGAGGGAAATATACAATACACAATCAGTTGAAAATAGAAATCTATCTTAACTGACAGGGAAGTATGAGGGGAGGAGATTAAGTAAAAGGAGAGGGACTGAGAGAAGGGAGGACAGATTGGGGGAAGTGGTAGACAGAAAGAAAACACTGGTGAGGAGGGAAAGGAGAGAGAGGACAAATAGGAAGAAAAGTAGGATAGAGAGAAATACACAATTAGTAATTATAACTGTGAATGTGAATGGGATGAACTCTCCCATAAAACAGAAGTGGGTAATAGAATGGATCAAAAACTAGCATACTCTGTATGTGTCTACATACAGAATAAAGGGAAGGGGCTGGAGACAAAGGGGCCTAGTAACACCAGATCTCAAATTATATTATAAAGCAGTAACCATCAAAACTATGTGGTACTGGCTAAGAAATAGTGGTGGATCAATAGAATAGATTAAGTACACAAGACACAATAGTCAATGACCATAGAAACCTAGTGTTTGATAAACCCAAAGACCCAGGCTTTGGGATAAGATCTCACTATCTGACAAAAACTGCTGGGAAAATTGGAAAACAATAGAGGCCAAACTAGATATAGATCAACATCTCACACCATATACCAAGATAAGATCAAAATGAGCATATGATTTAGACATAAAGGGTGACACCATAAACAAATTAGAAGAGCAAGGAATAGTCTACCTCTCAGATCTATGGAGAAGGGATGAATTCATGACCAAAGAAGACATAGCATTATGAAATATAAAATAGATCATTTTGATCATATTAAAATAAAAAAGCTTTTCTACAAACAAAACTAATGCAGCCAAAATTAGAAGGAAAGCAGAAAGCTGGGAAACAATCTTTACAGCGAGTATCTCTGATAAAGGCCTCATTTCTCAAATATATAAAGAACTGAATCAGATTTATAAGAAGACAAGACGATTCCCCAATTGATAAGTGGTCAAAGGTTATGAACAGGTAGTTTTCAGATGAAGAAATCAAAGCTATCTATAGACATATGAAGAAGTGCTCTAAATCACTTTTAATCAGAGAAATGCAAATTAAAACAACTCTCAGGTACCACTTCATACCTATCAGATTAGCTAATAGGACAAAAAAAAGGAAAATGATCAATGTTGGAGAGGATATGGGAAAATTGGGACAGTAATGCACTGTAGGTAGAGATATGAACTGATACAACCTCTCAATTTAGAACTATGCTCAAAGAGTAACCAAACTGTACATAATCTTTGATCCAGCTATACCACTACTAGGTCTGCATCCCAAGGAGATCATACAAAAAGGGCAAGGACCTACATGTGCAAAAATATTTAAAACATCTCTTCATGGTGGTAAAATATTGGAAATTGAGGGGATGCCCATTAGTTGGGAAATGGCTGAACAAGCTGTGGAATATGAATGTAATAGAATACTATTGTGCAATAAGAAATGATGAACAGGTAGATTTCAGGAAAACCTGAAAAGACTTGTATGAGCTGTTGCAAAGTGAAATAAGCAGAACCAGGAAAACATTGTACACAGTATCAGCAACATTGTGTGATGATCAACTATGAATGACTCAGCTATTTTCAGCAGCACAGAGATCCAAGACAAGTATAAAGGACTCACAAAGGAAAATGCTATCCACATCCAGATAAAGAACTGATGGACTCTGAATACAGACCAAAGCATATTTTTTCACCTACTTTATTTTTTCTAGTTGTTATTTTTTTTCCTTTTGATATACTTCTTATTTCACAACTGTGACTAATATGGAAATACGTTTTATATGAAAGCATATGTATAGACTACATGAAATTGCCTACCATTTTAGGAAGAGGAGAGGGAAGAAAGGGAGGGAAGAGAAGGAGGGAGAAAAATTTGGAAATCAAAATCTTGGAAAAATAAATGCAAAAAAAATTGTCTTGGCATGTAACTGGGGAAAATTTTTTTAAAAAGAAAGGATTAAAAGTTGGGGGTGGGAGAAGAAAAGAACTAGAACCTAAGGGAGTTCCTTTGATTGCCTCTCCAGGGCTTCTTAAACTTTTCCTACTTGTGACCTTTTCAGTTCTTGTTAAACTGTGGGTCATTACCCCATATGGGGTCATGGAATTACATAATTGGGGAATGGCTGACAAACTTATGATATATCAATGTCATGGAATATTATCATGTTTTAAGAAATGATGAAAAAATAATTTCATAGAATCCTGAGTAGTATGAACTGATACAGAATGAAGTGAGCAGAGCCAGGAGAACATTTTACATAAGGACACCATCACTGTAAGAAAAATATACTGTGTAAACTGAAGAACTCTGACAATCTGTGCAATGACCAATCATGTCTCCAAAGAGCCTATGATTAATGTTTCACCTCACCACAGAGAGGTAATGGACACAAGGTTCAGAAAGAGACATACGTTTTTGGTCATGGCACTGTGAGGTTTCATTTTCCCTGACTTTACTAATTTTTTAAAAAAGATCTTTTTTCCTTCTCTTGGATTTCAATTGGAGAGATTAAGGAATATGAGGGAGTTAGCAATGGTTATCATAAGAAAGAAAGCCCTTTAAATGATTTTCTTTTTTTTTAATTAACAGAAAAGAATAGACAGGATAGTTTTGAAATTAATAGGTAGCCTTTATTATATACTGTAACAAAAAGAATATTAGAGGAGGTTCATGGTTTCATATAGATTCCTTTGTGAATAGATACTCTGGCATATGTATGGAAAGGCTTTTTTGGTTTTTAATATCAAAAATTTTAAAATACTAAATATATATATATAAAGGTAGGATCAAACTCATCACATTTTAGCTTTGTTGTTGATTCCCATCTCAATAAATTATAGGCTTTATACTATATTTGAAAAAGCTTTGCAAAATATTGGATAAAGAGAAACAGTGTTAAACTTGAAGAAGTCATTTCCAATTGACTGAGAGATTTTATCACATCCTATAAGTTATCTGATCATACCTTTTAGAAATCTGTCATTCCCTTTTTCATATAATCCTTAACCAAGTTCTTTAACTTCTTTGTGACCTTGGATCCTTCTATGCCTCAATTCTTTCTCAGGCTATCACCCTGAAAATGGGTGAGCTTTCCTCCCTTCCCTATATTGACCCCTTAGTGAATAGTTTAAGTCTACAATGTCCCCAACAACTGAATACATTGCTCTCTTGTCCTATCGCTAGTCAAGCATTGCCAAACCCAAGGCTTAGATTACTCTCGTAATCTGCTGCCTTCAACTCTATTCACCTGCCACTGAATGTAGCTAGAGAAAATCATATAACCATGCTGACTAGATCCACTAAAATTTTTATTACATAATCTCAATTGGTCTGTCAGTACTCCTTAATGAGTTCACTCTCTCACCCACCTCAGTGGCTACTCCAAATTTACTCATCTCTTCTCAAGTTTCTTGTAGCATTACCATTCCTTCTCCTTACCTCTTATTTCACTGGAAACAATTGAGGCCATTTGCCAAAGCCTCCTTTTTCCCCCTTCTCCTCACAACATCCTTCTGACATCATTCCCTATTGTGTTCCCTTTCACTTTAGTCTCTTGATGAAATAGCCCTTCTTCTTGCCAAGGCCAATCTCATCTTCTCAAATAAATCACAGCCACTATGATACTCGCACTCTCTTTAATCTCCAATCTCTCCCTGTCTACTGGCTTCTTACTTGGGGGCTACAACCAAATCCACATCTCCTCCAGCCTTAAACAGACACTGACTTGATTGTACTTTCCCTGATAACTAAGGACAACTTGATAGGGAAGTAACTAAAGCTTGTGTCTGGAGTCAGGAAGACCTGAGTTCAAACATGGTTTTAGACACTATCTGTGTGACCCTGGGCAAGTCATTTAACTTCTGTTTGCCTCAGTTTCCTCATCTGTAAACTAAAGATAATAATAGGATCTACCTCCCAGAGTTATTGTGAGGATTAAATGAGATAATAATTGTAAAGCACTTAACATAGTGCCTGGCACATAGTAAGCACTATATAAATGTTAGCTATTATTATTATTTAAATACTTATCAGATCTTGGTACACAGTATGACATATGTATTTCAGTAGCAGCAGCAGCAATAGTTGTAGTTGTAGTAACAGTAGTAGTAATTTTCCTGTAGCTTTCTTCTTCTTCTCAGCTGAACTACTTGAAAAATCAATCTATACTCAATACCTTCGTTTCTCCTTTCCTTCACTTCTAAACCCTTTGCAATCTTCTTTCTGACCTCATCATTCAAGTGGAATTGCTTTCCCCAGTGTTACCAATGTTCTCTTCTGTAGCCACATAAGCTCTGACGATACTTGTCCAAACTCTCGGGTGAGTCTCCTATCCTGGGTAGCACTACATACCCCCATTAAATCTTAGAGATACCCCCAAGGAAATGGGGGTTATTCTCTAATACTATTGACCCAATTCCTCTTTGAATCAAATTTCTCTAATTAAAGTCTGATGAAAAAGCTACCTTGGGAATTGATTAATACATAGCAACAAGAACTATTCCACAACAGATAAATGTTCAAAGATATGAACAGGCAAATTTTTAGATGAAAGAATGTGAATAAATCTCCAAATAGCTAATAATAAGAGAAATACAAATTAAAACAATGCTAAAATTCTACCTCTACGTTTGAGAAATGACAAAAAAGGAAGACAGCAGTTGTAGAAGAATAGAGATGCTAATGCATGGTTAGTGAAACTATGAATTGGTTTAACCATTCTGGAAAGCAATTTGCAGCTATACCCCAAGAGTCATTTAAGTGTGTATACCCTTTGACCTGGCAATATCACTCTGAAGTATATATGCTCCCCAAAAGGAATCAGAGAAAAAAGAAAATGACACACTTGTACAACAATATTCATTGCAGAATGTTGGGGGCAAAAAGTAAAAATTACCATATCTGACTCAAAATTTAGTAACAAATGGTGCTTTTGCTACCTTTGCCTTCACAGAACACATCATTTCAGCCATAATGGGGCAACTCTCAAAGAAGTTGCTGTCATTCTGAGAATTAAGACACATTATCACCTAAATTTTCCTTGAATCATTAGTTTAGTGTGGACTGTTGGATCCTTTAAGTTTGTCTATTCTTCTTTCCTGAAGCATAAAATGTAGATTTAAAAAGTAGGTGAAGATCTGTCTTTTCCTAGTTATAGTGCAGTTCTAGTAAGCTAGAGTTGGAGATGGTATGTGTGTGTGTTTATGATGAAGAGGAAAAAGGAAAAAGAATGCAGTTAGAAGGAGGAAATGGAATAAAGAGCTAGTAGGGATAGGAAAGAGTTAAAATAAAATAAGGAAATGGAAAAGGCATATTAAGAATGGAAAGAGAGATTAAGAGTGGAAAATATATTACAATGCTATTACCTGGCCTTCACATGCACACAGCTGTCCATCCTTTGGCAGCACTCCTGATCTCTAATAGAAGCATAAAGAGAGAAAAAAAGTATTTTATTTCTTAAATACTCCTTCCTGTGAAATATGCCTGTAACTCCCAGCATCTAAACTTTACTCATCCCAGAGTGAATTCCTAGTTTACACACCTCACATGCAAACCATACATAGTCGGTATTTTCTTTCATAGTTAGTCTTGAGAGGATAATGCTATGGTCATTGGAGTGCATATCACTACAGATAATTGGTTATACTAGAATGGCTCACTGCTCTTTATACCAACTAATTGTCTTTCATATGAAAGTTTCAGGTTCCACATAGGTTTTGTTCCTATAATTTTCAAAGCAGCCAGGAATGAACATATTCTATAAAAAGAGGCAGTTCTTATCCTTTTAATCTGTTTGTTTAATTTACTTAGCTGTTTTTCTATTTATTTACTTGGTTGGTTGGTTTTTCCTTCCTTTGTTCATTCATCCATTCATTTTTGCTGGAAGGCCCAGAATTTAAATGTCTGACACAGGGCATTATCCATCATTGATTGTTCTGAGACTATAAAGTCTGTCCCCAGCTGTCACATCCTAGCAGCCAGGGATTGCAAAACACATTGCCTGTGTCCTTCAGAGCCTACCTCCAAACATTTCTGCTTCCATATATCTCATGCATCAAATGTATTTCTTAAAGAAAAATCACTAAGCAAACTCTAGTCTGTTAAAACTATGATTGGCTTATACAGATACAGTGGGATACTTCAAGGCATTCTTTCCATTAGTTTTTTTTTTTTCAATTGCTTTTTGCATTGCAGTGTAGGACACAAAATTGAGGATGTTTTCTCTGTCTATAAAATGTGTCTCTGATATGCTGGAAACCTGTGGTGATGCGCTTTTGAAACATCCCAGATCTTCTTAGTGGACCTTGGCTCTGCCCTACATCTTCTTTGGCTCAGGTCATTGATGGCATAACTTCCACCATCTGGAACAGTGACGGGGTGACAGCTGTCTGTTGAGAGAAAAGAAAGCAGGCTTTCCACTTGAATGATAAGTCTAATCTAGTTTCTTTGAAGTTTCCCTTGCCACTCAGACATGCATACTTAGTTACAGGTCAGTGACACCATCTTAGCTGAACTTTTTAACTAACACTGGGTTTGAATTAGCTAAATATTTTGGTGGTTATACATTTGAATTTCTTAGTTGGTGTGTTGATGGAAGGTGAGGTAGAAAGGAATATTCAGATATTTTAGACTATCATGGTTGTGTTTCTGAAGTCATAATGATTGCATTAAGGAGATAATGTTCTCAATAGGAAAGAAAAATTAGTAAAACCATACATCAGGGTTCGGTTTATCCTCCTAATATCTCAAAGAATAATTGTTAGTTTAGGCAAGGTACTGTCCCTTGCCAATAAATACTATTATAGAAAAAATTATTATACTATTTTTTATGTTAACATACTTTGGTATAAGTTTGGTGGAAGTTCTAGCACATATTTGTTTACTTATATCCCCTGAAGACTTTAATCAAGGCGAATTATTATTTTAAAGTGATTATGTTTCATAAAAGAAGCATGTATCAGACCTTAAATTATGAATTTACTTAATTGTTCTTCTTGATTCATGTATGTTAGTGTTTAGTCCAATAGCATGGACATTTATTATGACAATATACACTCAATATATGCTACAAATGCTATTTTCTATACTCTTGATAATTTTCATCTCTTGTTTGGTCCTCCTAACAATCCTGTGAGGGAAAAGAAAAGAGTAATTGGCAGTCATTAAAATGGACTTCACTTTTAATTCTTCTGTGAAAGATGACTTGTTAATTGAAGAGAGAATTTGAGAGAATATCAATGACAAGTGACTCATGTATCTACCTTTCCATCTCTAAAGTGTGTGTATATGTTTGTGTGAAAATAAGCTATACTCACATCAAAGCCTTTCTGGATGAAAGCATGAAATATGAGCAATCAGTCTTTTACAAACAATCCTGTACAGCAGACTCCTTCTGGTAGTTTTCATCATACATTTAGTTGAAAGGTATAGAGAATACACAATCCCATTTTCAAGGCAGCTTGGTGACATAGTAGAGAGAGCATTTAGTTTGGAGTCAAAAAGACCTGAACTCAAATCTAGCCTCATATGCTTACTACCTATGTAACCCTAAATAAGTCACTAAACTTTTCTTTGCTTCAGCTCCTTACCTGTAAAATGGGGATGAGGATATGTTTCACTTTATCTCATGTAGTATCATAGGACCTGACACACAGTACATTCTTAATAAATGTTTATTTATTTCCTCTATTTATTGTTGATTGTCTAAAATGGTATTTGTTTTATAGAACAATTTGTGGCTCTAAAGGCTATTCTCCACTAAAAAGAACATTCATTCTCTTCATATGTCAAAATAATTCTGGACTCTTTAAAAGATAATTTTCAGTGACTGTCTTGTTATCATCAAATAAGCCATAAAATAGGCATATGTAAGATCATTAAGAATGTTTTTTACTTGTCCAGGGCAGAGTGCAAGCAGGACAGGGATGCCTTTTAGATGGGGAGATCTTCCAGGTGTTGTTATATATGATTGATGTTTTACTGATTGTATTAGGTCACTGAAGATGGCAGAGCTTTTTAAATGAGATCTGTAACCACTTAAAAGACTTTGAACTTATTATGCATACTGGAAAAGCCAAGTACTTGAAAAATGACTATTGTCCAGACCATGATGTTCAATTGAATGGACAGACCATAGAACTGCTCCCATCAGACCAAGTTGCTTGACTAGACATTGAATGAGTAATAGGCTGAGAATAGATTGGAAAAATGCTCTGGTGATATTGTGCAGTGATTTAATTGCTCCAAATTCCTCTCCCATACCAAGATCATGTTTTAAACATTAGTCATCTTCTGGAGATGCCACAATCTCTGAGGAACAAAACTTGTGGGTTAAATAAAGGAAATAGAAAGGTACATGGTGGGAATGATTAGACTGTATGGAGGAATCACAGTATAAATAATATCTGTAGAAAGGTATATTACTGCAAAAGAAGTAAGGCTGATCAGACCATAAGAGATAAGGATAATTGATGGAGAGCCCACATACTCTTCTGGTATCCACACATTGCCCACAGATTTAGATGAGCATATTGGACTCCTCATGGAGAATAGATGGGAAGTAATTGACAAGAATTGTACAAGATGGACAAGATGTGAATAAGCTACTATGACCTAGGAGTACCCACTTTATTAAGACAATAATTGCATTAAAACTCTAATGCTGGTAGCAGCACTTGAAAGTATTGACTGATGCCTTCTATGAAATTTATTCACTAATATATTTGTTTTCTTGGAGTAAAAGACAAAAATAAATTACATGTTTATCTCGCCATAGCCATTAACCTGACTCTAAGAAGAAAATATTACCTAAAGTAGGCAAATTTTTAGAAGGAAAATCATAAATATAGATCTTCAGTTTGTGAATTCATTAATTATGCTTCATTAATCTAGACATAGCTAGATCATTCTCCTCTATAATACCTTAGGGTCCAGCTAGTCATTACACTAAGGAAAACTGAGGCCCAGAGAATTTAAGTGACTTTCCCAAGGTCGCACATGTAGGAAACAGGAGAGATGGGATTCAAATCAACATGCTCTGATTCCAAATCAAGCACACATTCTATACATTGTGTCTGTTTTGCTCTACATGTGTATAGCTGTCTGCTAACTCCATTTGGAAAATTATCTTCATAGGGCATTAGGAAAATTTACGTCTAGTAAAGGTGTTTGGTAAGGTGACATCAGTATAGTGAAGAGGAGAGATTAGATAGGTATCCTTTCTGTCACCAAAATGGAGCTCTAAAAGACACTGCATTGATTTTCCTTCTTCTGGAAAACAAGGAAAAAAAATGCAAGTCTTTTGCCCTTCCCAACCTACTTGAGTGTAACTGACTGTTTTGGACCATTCAGCTTTTCTCAGTGTGAAGATTTTCTTCCTTAATTATCTTCATTCTTTATTTTAAAACTTCTCAGGATTAAATCCCAGTAGAATATGGAGCAAATATTCATGCATAGTAAAAGAGTTTGTATTCTGCCTTACTCTGAGCCCTCTCGATCATCAAATACTTAAAGTGAAATTCATACTATTCCAATGAGTACAGATATTACATTGGCTTCTGAGCACTGACGTTGATTAATAAGTTTTTGTCTAACACAAGAAAATTGGAGAAAGGAAAAACTATTTCACTTGCAGGCCAGCATAACTCCTCCCTTATATCATTTGCTGAATATTGGACTCTTGCCATAACCACCATGCTCTCAATTACTTCTGCTCCTTGGGATGAATTGTACTGCCCAGGGGCATAATTTATAGGCCCTAAGTCTCACAGAGCAAGCTCCAGAAAAAAAAAAATAGGAGACTGAGGAGGACACTAGTGAGCATAGGAAATATGATCTATTGATGTTTATTTTTTTTAGGTTTTACATCATAGTGTTTCCCAATTATACCCATTTGCCCTCACTCTACACACATTAATTGAACCCTTCCCTGTAAAAAGCAAACAAAGCTAAGTAAAACTAACCAAGAAAAATGTTACTGCCTCACCAGTAAGACAAACTTAAAACCTTTTACCTCTAGCTAGAAGAAGAAACACCTGCATTAAAATTAATCCAAATTTAGCTGACTTTTAATGTGTTTTTGTTACATTATTATAAGTATATGTGTACTGTTTCCTTGTTCTAATTACCTCAGTTCTAATTATCTCAGTTCATAAAATTCTTCCCATGTTTCTTTGATTCCTCATATTTATCATTTCTTAGGGTACAATAAGAATAGTGGCTAGAGTTGATATAACTCTGTAAGGTTTAAAAAACACATTATGTCTGATAACTCATTGGAATCTCACAACAATCCTGTGATGTAGGTATTCTTATTGGTTCTCATGTTATGGCTGAAGAAGCTGATGCACAGATAATTTAAATTACTTTTTCAGGGTCACACAGCTAGTAAGTGTCTGAGGCAGGATTTGAATTCATATGTTTCATATTTATATTTGTATAAATTATATACATAAATAATATAAATACATATTTATATTTATATACCTCAATTTATTCAGTCATTTCCCAATCAGTTGGCACCCACATTGTTTCATTTACTTTCCTCTTCTTTCTTTTTTTGGCTAAAATGTTTTGTATATATGGAAAATTTAGTTGTGACTGATTTCCTTGAGATCACTAGTTTATTTTATTATTATTGAGTTATTATTAAAACTCCAAGTTAATTTTCAGAATGTTTAGACCAATTCATTGATCCACAAATAATGTCTTTCCATAGTTCCTCTAACCTTGATTCTGCAGAGATCTGTGGGATGTGGGTATATACCCCCAAATTTGGGCAAACTTCCTTCCTCAAAGTCATAGTAATACCTAAACAAATAGAACTGTCCTGAACAAACTGAGCTTTCTTCAATGTGTCTGCTAACTATCTAGCCCATGGATTGTCTATACACTCAAAAGTATTCCAAAGTTTCTATTATCCTATTAAGTGTAGAACATCAATATCTAAGCACCAGCATCTTGGATCTTAAATCTCAGTATCCTGGGGCTAGAACTATTTCCATTGTTATTAACAGTCATTGTGACCTGGTGGATTAAGAGACAGCCTTGTACTCACCAAGACCTGGGTTCAAATCCTGTCTGTCATGAATATTATCTATGTGACCTTTGGGTTCTCTTGGTATTACAAATTATTCTTTATGGCTATAATTTATAGGTGAGTTACAAATCTGCATTTCCACCCTAAGAAATCCCTACACCTATGAAAAGAGAAGAAGTAGCAGGGCATAATTAATAGTGAACTAGCTTCAAGTCAGGAAGACCTAGTTTCAAGTCCTGACTCTGATAACATACTGGCTGTGTGACTTTGGAAAAGTTACTTAACCCTCTCAGCCTCCACAAGCAACTCTAACACTGTAAGCTGCAGAATAGTTGCCATCCTGCATTGATAGAGGAAGTTTCCTCTCTGGAAGTTCCTTATATCAGTGGAATCCCATGTCCAGACACTCCTCCCTGACAAAAAAAAATACCTGCCAATTTGATGGGTGTGAGATGAAACCTCAGAGCTATTTTCATCTGTATTTCTCTTATTAGTGATTTAAAATACTTTTTTTTTCACATGGCTGTTCACAGTTTGCATTTTTGCTCTTGAGAGCTGTTTCTTAGACAGTTTAGAAGGATTTTTTTTCTCTTGTGTATGAGGAAGTTGTGGAGATAGACAACCACTATTCTTCAGTTAAGGGAGGCAGGGAGAGGAAGCAGATGAAGACTATAGGGAGCAAAGTAGGGATGAGAAGAGAGATAGGCCCTTTGGTCAATCTCTCATTCCACTGGCAGAAATGGGAGCAGAGGTCTTTTTGTCTAAACCTCACCCATATTTCAAGGCCTATCTCAATTTCCCTCCAAGAACCTTTTTCTTGACTACCTCAGCCTCAGTGATCTTTGTCTTCTCTGAACTGTCAATGCCTTCATCACTTATTTGGTTCTTAACACAAACTACCTCATCACGTGTGTTTATCTTCTTACCTTAAATAGTTTCCCTAAGCTCCTTGAGGGCTGGGATAACTTCCTGTACTTTTTTTGCGGGAGAGGGGTATCCTCCATGACTGCTTTAACAACAAATTATAACGAAAACATTGACTAATAATCTAATGTATGTGGTACTGTGCTAATTTGTGTGACAACACTGAAGTGTCAAAATTCTTCTTCCACCAGGTAGCATCAAGAAATAGTTCAAGTCTGTTCCAGTCAGCTACCATGAGTTCAATAGATTACCTCTATGGAGATGACTCACAGATCTGTATATCAAGCTTAATCTCTTCTGAATTCCATTCTTTCATCAACCACTACCTGTTGAATAGCTCCAATCAAATATCCCATAGGCATCTCAGACTCAACCTATCCAAAAGAGAGCTCATTATCACACTCATTCTGAGCCTCTATTCCCCCAAATTTTGCTATTTCTAATGAGATTCACAACCAGAGTCATCCTCAACTCTTTCCTCTTTTTATCCACACATCCAATATTTGCCAAGCCTAGTTAGTTCTGTGTTGACTGTTGTCAATGGTCTGCCTCTGTCCCCTTCTCTTCATTCATATGCCCATGATCCTAGTTCCTGCCCTATTCATGTTTCATCTGGTTTATTGCCACAAGATTACTGGCTTCCAGTCTTCCTCTTTTCCAAATTCATCCTTCCCACGACTGCCATAACAGTCACCCTGGAGCTGAAGTCCTCTACCCAATAATCTGCAAGGGCTCCTCTAGGCTAAAATCCACATTCCTCACCTTGGCATTTAAAGCCCCTTATGTTCTTACTCTCTCCTTCCTTCTCCAACTTATTTCACTTGACTCTTCTTCACATTCTCTACAATTTCCCCACATTGGACAACATATTACACCCTAAATGCCATTCAATCCTCCAACTCTTTACTTTTGCAGTGTCTGTTTCCCATTTCTTAGGTCCCCAGCTTCTTTCAAGGTTCAGATCATATGCCATCTCATTTCCTAATTCCATTAATCGTTAGTCCTCTCCCCCTTATGCATGTCTGTTTATATATTGTATCCTTCTAATAAAGTGTAAATTCCTTGAGCATAGGTACTTCTTTTCTGTCTTTGTCTTCAGTACTTAACCCACCGGCTTGTATTTTTTTTGAGGGGAGAGGAGTGATTTCAATAATGTAGGACAGGGAACTCCTTGTATGGAAACTCTCCCCACTAAAGCATACTGGCGACTCCTCTGTAACTTATAGAATTACAAAAATTTCTGAGGAACTGAAAAGTCAAATGATTGGCTGATGGTCATGTATCTAGTACATGTAATAGAACGGACTTTAACTCAAATCTTGACTCTTAAGACAAGCCTTCTATTGAGTACAATGTTGCATCTTGCCTTTTTCCTGGGTGCTTAATAAATGCGTGTTGGATTGGACTGTAGCTAGAATGATGAAAAATAACATAGACCCTTCCCTGTCCATAAAGCTTATAATCTAAGGTAGGTAGAGGGGGAAGGAATATGCCATGTTTATAAACAATATGATACAGAGTAGAATGTAGTAGGAGTTTGTGTATACAAAAAAGCAGATCTAGGAAAATTGGGTAGGAGTGACCACTTTCAAATAGGGGTGTATGAGGGAAGGATTCATAGAAATTTAGCACCTGGGAAACACCTCTCTCACATGTGCAACCTCCAAAATATCTTTATCAGATTGAGTGTACTCTTTGGGACAACATCTACTAAAAACGATAGCTCAAGAGTATTCACCTTTTTGGAGACTTTTTCTGTTCCTTTTTTTCTCTAGTAGGTCAGAGAACACAATTAATTCAAAGTAAAGATATTTAATGAAGTGGAATAATTAGAAGTTTCACAATAGAACATTCACATTGTAAATCTAGAGCATACTCTATCACAAATATATACACCATTAGTTGGAAGAATGAGCATGTATAGGGATCATGAATTATGAGTTTACATATGGAACATGTAGACTACAGGACCCACCAATGTCTTTTGGTTTTTTCAGCTTTCACTGGGTTGGCTCCCTACTAGGGGTGGCTTTTCTGTTGAGTGTATAGCTTTACTGGACTCTGCTGCTCCATTGGGTCTTTTGGTGATAGTTACTCTAGTGGTCTTCATAGGGTTAGGCTTATGGTGATTACTCTGCTGGTGTGTTGCTCTATTAGTCCTGTGTAATTTCTAATGGATGCATTGTTTTATTACATTCTGGGCATGTAGTTTCCGCATTGCTTTACACTACTATCTTTTGGGATCATCTACTTTTTTTAGGGGGGTTAGCAATGGAGTTAAGTGACTTGCCCAGGGTCGCACAGCTAGTTAAGTGTCAAGTGTCTGAGGCCCAATTTGAACTCAGGTCCTCCTGCCTCCAAGGCAGGTACTCTATCCACTGCACTGCTTAGCTTCCCTATATGAGATCATCTCTTTAAGGCCACTCAAACTATTTTGTCTTCAGACTTAGAGTGCAGTTGACTTACAGCTTTTTAGTTACAACAATCAAACCTCAGTTTACTAAAGTTAGGATGACTTCTGCTGGCTAAAATTGGGTCTTTCCTTTTCTATTCCCATGTTTGGGTAGAAATCAAAGTTCTTCAGTTATAGATAACTGTCTAACTTAGAGTTAGATACTCCCAGATATTTCCAAGATCATCTCCAATTTAGCATGCAAACAAATTTGAGCTGGAACAAAAATTAAGCTTAGGAGACAAGGTGATTATTCCTCACCCACCTAGCCCATATCTTTTTTTAATGCATATATTATAAATATTTTACTGTCAGTGGCAAAGCTTGATTCCTTTGTGCTGTTTTTTGGCCCTGGAAAAATCTTTCTCCTCACAGAGAAAATGGTACCAGGAAGATCAGCAACCAACAGTAGTCCATTGGAGAAGCTGCCCTCAGGGAGCTCTCTGTCTAGTATATGGGACATCAGAGTTTTCAATACCTCCAAACTAGATCAACTCAAACTTATGTAGAGGTTATTTTTTGAAAGAGATATAAAAATAACCCTGCCTTTCTCCTATTCTTAGGTGTTATAAGCAGGAAAAAAAAACCTGAAAGTCTCTCATTGAGATGATTACTAAAGAACATAGCTTGAAGGGACAGTTACACAAGAGCTCCAAAAGTGATTAGGAAATAGTGTTAAGTATTTAGGGGCTGGAAGAGCCTAATCATTTGGCAGTGTCCAAAACATTTTCCCAACAGAGGAAACAGCCTAGCTCAATCCATCAGTGAGAGTGGTGGAACCTATTTCTAGATTTTTTTAATTCATAATCCAGTATTTGTTCTACTTTATCATACTACAAAACATATAATAATAACTCACATTTATATAGTGCTTTACAGAAAGCTCTTTATCATCTTTATTATCTTTATATGTGTGTATACACACACATGCACCCGCACATGCACACACACACACACACACACACACACACACACACACACACATATATATATTTTTCCATTTTGTATATAAGAACACTGTAGCTCAGAGATCTTAAGTGACTTGCCCAGGTTCACGTAGCTATAAAGTGGGAGAGTTGCACCTGAAACCAGATCTTTTGATTCCAAGTCCAACAGCACACTTTTAACTAAATTTATTATCAAACACTTCCTTTATTAGGCACATCCCCACTAAAAAAAAATTATTCAACATCTTTTGCACACTATGTTATCCATTTAGTAAAAGACCTCTTTCAGAGAATCAGACATGTTTTATTTTCATCATCTTACAAGGTTAGACCCATGATGGATTAAATATTAAATATAAGTTTATATTTTTTTGTTGTGGAAGGGGATCTAAGCCTGTGATTTCATTAGAATAGGAAACACCACCCACTATTCCCATGTTGCTTCTCTGGTCTATAGATGTATACACATAAAAGTTAAACATTAAAATTCCAGCTGATGACTGTTGGTTATTTCCTCTTAATCCTTGCTTGACATCCTCTGAAATAAGCCAATTATATAAATGATGAAGCCCAGTATCCTAATGAACTACCCACCAACAATAGCCATTTTTGAAAAACGATCATTTAAGCAATTAAGTAAATACTTCATGTGGTGCTTTTCAACTTAGAATCATGGTAGCTTGGGCAGCACAAAAGCATTAAGCACTATGATTCATGTAGTCAAATTTAGACTGATAAAAGAAAAGAAACTTGCTCAGGACTCATAGAATCAAAGGTGGAAAAGACCTCAGAGGTCAAGTTCAACCAAAATGTCAATAAGAATTCCCTCTAGGACATTTGCTTTCAATAAGCAATGTGAAAAAAGAAAATGGAGACGTTACCTAGATGACTCAGGTCAAAAGAAAGAAAAAAAGAAAACATTTACATTTCTGGCTATCATTTTAGACATTAATTAGATATCTAATCAAAGCAAAAGTGTTGAGCTTGTTTTATGAAATAAATGTCAATTAGTTGACCTAATTCTCTGCTCCATTTTCATGAAGAGATAGAAACAGCTTCTGTATTTATAAGTATTTGCAAGTGTGTAACTTAAATTTCAATTTTACTCAATTGCACATCTTTTACAACTCTTTGGAACCTTAGGACATCCGTCTTCATTGGTTTTGAGTCAGTTGTGATCATCTAATGCTCATAGCTACCCTGAATCTTTACTTACGCTGGCTCAACACTTCAGTTTTCCTTGAGTGTCCTGAGTTTCTCCTGCCCCCAATAGCTCTAGTTAAGTTGGAACATGCTTCTTTCCAGTGAAACAAGAGAGTAAGTGAATTCCATCTTTTTTTTTTTCTGGAAAATGAGCCCCAAATCGGGAGAAGGGTTGTTTTGCTGCTAATGAATTCTTTCTAACAGGCTGTAGTAAACATCTGTGTTCTGTATCCTCACCTGAATTGGCTGGTTAATTAAACTAAATGTTGGTAAATGGACATTTTCTCTGCTGGCCTTAAAAAGAAAAAAAACAAACACCTATTTTTTCAATAGTAAAATTACCTGGAAGATATTATTACTGACTTAATAAGGCTTTTCAGGTACTCCATTTAAAGAGATAAAGAAACATCCATTCTTTTCATCTAGGTAGATGGAAACATGTTATTTTCATTGTTTAATTATATTTCATCATTTTAAAATTTATCTTAACTGTGAAAGTAGAAGCTTTGGAGATTTTTAATATTTCTTCAATCATACTGACTATCAGAATCCCTGAGGAGAACCTTTTCCTCAATTGTTATTTTTGCTTATAGGCTGTCTTGAAATATAGCTAAAGCTATAGACAGACCCTGCCCAGGACTTTTTCCAGTTAGTTCTTGTCCAGCATAAGATGACAAGTCACTATAATGCCAAGAAGCTGGAGAATATTGGAGAAAAGGTGCCGGAAATCAAGGATCAGCAGAGAATTTCTATCACATTGAAACTTAATCAATTTCCATATCCTATGTAAATCTTATGCAAACCACATGAATTATTTTTAGATGTCTTTAGACACTTGACAAATGGACTGCAGTACTGTAGGAAACATGAACTGAGCATTTTCAATAAAGAATTAAAATTTATAGAAGCATAGAATTTTAGATGAAGCATCAGAGCTGGAATACTTGCCCTCTTCAATCTCTACCTCCTACCTTCCCTGACTTCCTTAGCTAAAGTCTGACCTTCTTGAAGAATCTTAATGTCTTCCCTATGAGATTATCCCTGATTTTTTACATGTACATGCATTTATGTCCTGTTTGCTTCAGTTTCCTCATCTGTACAATGAGCTGGAGAAGGAAATGGCAAGCCACTCCAATTTTTTTGCCAAGAAAACCCCAAATGGGGTCATGAAGAGTTGGACATGACTGAAATGACTGAACAAGAGTGACAAGAATTATACATACACAGAGAGAGAGAGAGAGACACGTAAACACACACACATTGTTTGAACATAGTTCTTTGCATGTTGCCTACTCCATTAGACTCTGAGCTCCTGGAGAAAAGAAACTTTATCTTCTTTATTTTTTTTTACCATTCTTTGTATCCCTAGTTCCTGGTATATAATAGGCACTTAAAAAATGTTACTTGGCTTGCTGACTAAATGAGAGGGAGGGGTTATCCTGGGATTGCAGTACAAAAGTATAGATTAAAAAATAAAAACTAAATACTCAAATTAGATATTTTAGAGCCCTTTATGAAATGACAGTACATTACTATTTCCCAAGAGTAGATTATACTTTCTGATGAATATTATTTGGGACATGAGGAACATATAGAAATTTAATGTAACTGTCTCTTATTGTATAGCAGTCTCTCAAAGTCCTAAACTCTGAAATCCTCAAATAATAGCACCATATTGTGTTGGTCAATAGAGCCAAAGTTAATCATTCAATATAACTTGCTGTGACCAAAAGATGTTAAACTAATTCCAGTTTTAGAGGTGACAGTGGGATGTTAACTTGCTTCAAACAAAGGGACTCGGGTCAACACTATATTTTCCTTAGAAGGATCTTAAAAGGTTCTTGTGATACTTCTAATCTGCTTATATCCCTGTTTTTCTTTTTTCCTACCCCCCATCTGGTTTCATTTGTTCTACCATATATATATGCAATCCTTTGTTCATTCTATTTTATGATTTCTTTCACACCTCCCTGTCTGCTTAAATCAGTGACCACTTTGAGAGGTTCTGGGAAATTTATTACTTCAATAGAAATCACTTCAAAAGGGATTTTAAAAAATCAGGACTTAGTGCATTGCCTGCCACACAGTAGGCATTTAATCAATGTGGTGGCTTAGTAAATGTGAAAGGGGGAACAGTGGGCTAGAAGTACTTCTTCTACTCTGACTGCACCCTCAAAACGTGGTTCCAGGGGATTTTGTCTGTGTTGTAGTGACAGTAGAATTGTCACTGGGGTAGTAGACTCATGATTCCTGCAAAATATTTTCAAGATTTTTTTTTTACAAAGGTCATGTTTAACCAGAATGACTTTCCTTAAATATATATTTTCTGGGCAATCTTGGAATAGGATTTGCCATTCAGGAAAAATTAGCTCTAGATGCCTAGCCTAACCAGGGTGTAGAAACCATTGTAGCAAGAATGTTTAGGGTGCCTTGGAGAAGACATGCACATTCATGAAAATGTGTTTCTTAATGGATCATCTTTTCTCCTTGGTTTACCATTTATCTTTCATTATTTTTACTTCAGTATTTCAGTGACTTGTGATTTTGTGTTTTGGGGTACTTCTCTTACCAATGCAAATCATATACCCTCTATGTGAATTTCTATGGCTGAAAAAAAACTCATTTCCCCATGGCAAACCTGATAATAAACATTTTTGAACTTAATTAATTTGGTCCTCAGATGACAAGCATACCGTCCATTATAAGACCTATACTCAGTCTTCCTAGGATGGTAGGCTTTGCTTAGGCTTCTGGACTAATCTTATTTAAGGCCTGGTGAAATAATTGAAAAGAGGAATTGCTTATATTCTCCTATTTATGTTATGACCTACATTTAGAAGTAATTGCCCTCTAAATGACTGATCTTATGATTAACTAGTTATTGCACTAGAAAAGAAAAAAATAGCCCACTCATAGTACTTAATTATTTGAATTAGTTTTATAGAAGGGTAGTCTTTATAACCAGTCTTGCTGGTATGGAGATGAGGTGATATGGTTCCTTGGGTCTGGTTTTTAGGTTAGGTCTCCAGTAGCTCTCCAGGTAGTGTGGAAGCCTATGGTTTCACATCAGGAAGGAGGCAGAAACTCCTCAGATGACTCATTAAAGCTGCAACACCAAGAGGGCTCTTGGGTCTGTCAACACCCGGATGAACTGATGGCAACACAGATCAGTATCAATACCACAGATGGTTCACCACATTTCCCTTTGTATACAGGAAAGTTTTATCTCTTACAGTTGTTTCAATTCTTGGGTAGTAGGGGTTTTGGGGTAGTAATTTTCTAAATGGGATAGTGACCATAGGATCTTGAATGATTCTTATCTTAGCTCAGGATGCAGGAATCTGTTATCTCTAATCCTAGGAATGAATGTGTTACAAAAAAAAATAATTCATTTGGGCTAAATAAGCATTGTCTGGGAAATCATAATTTTGGAAATAGTGACAGATCATCTCAGTAAGGCAAAATTGTGGAAAGCAATTAGTCCCACAGTTAAGCAGAAAAATAAAAAAAAAATTGCATGAATTTAAGTATTCTTTTTTTAACATAAATTAATTTATTTTTAGTTTTCAACATTCACTCCCACAAGTTTTTGAATTCCAAATTTTCACCCCATCTTCCCCCTCCCCCCAACCCAAGATGGCATGCATTCTGAATATCCCTTCCCCTAGTCTGTCCTCTCTTCTATCTCTCTCCCCTTCTCTTATCCCCTTCTCCTTCTATTTTCCTGTAGGATAGGATAGACTTCTGTACCCCATTTCCTGTATTTCTTATTTCCCCATAGCATGTGAAAACATTTTTTTAAAACATATTTTTTAAAACTTTAGGTTTCAAATTTTCTCCTTCCTCCCTCCCCACCCACCCTCATTGAAAAGGCAAGCAACTCAATATAGGTTGCACATGTGCAGTTATGCAAAATACGTCCACAGTAGACATGTTGTGAAAAACTGACTCTATTTCCCTTAATCCTATCCTGCTCTCCCATTTATTCTATTCTTTCTTTTGACCCTGTCCCTCCTCAGAAGTATTTACTTCTGATTACCCCTTTCCCAATCTGCCCTCCTCTCTATCATCCCCTGCTCTCTTGTCCCCTTCTCCCCCTATTTTCCTGTAGGCTAAGACAGATTTCCATACCCAATTGAATGTGTATGTTATTCCCTCCTTAAGCCAGATCCTATGAGAATAAGATTCACTCATTCCCTCTCACCTTCCCCCATTTCCCCTCCACTGTAAGAGACTTTTCTGTTTTTTTTGTGAGATAATTTACCCCATTCTACCTCTCCCTTTCTTCTTCTCCGAGTATAATCCTCTCTCATCCCTTAATTTTATTCTCCAGATATGACCCCTTAATCTTCAACTCACCCTGTGCCCTCTATCTATCTATCTACATATACATACATATTTTTTCCTCCAACTACCCTAATACTGACAAAGGTCTCATGAGTTATAAATATCATCTTTCCATGCAGGAATGTAAACAGTTCAATCTTAATAAGTCTCTTATGATTTCTCTTTCCTGTTTACCTCTTCATGTTCCACTTGAGTCCTGTATTTGAAAGTCAAATTTTCTATTCAGCTCTGGTCTTTTCATCAAGAATGCTTGAAAGTCCTCTATTTCACTGAATGACCATTTTTTCCCCTGAAGGATTATACTCAGTTTTGCTGGGTAGGTGATTCTTGGTTGTAATCCTATCTCCTTTGCCCTCTGGAATATTATATTCCATGCCCTGTGGTCCTTTAATGTAGAAGCTGCTAAATCTTGTGTTATCCTGATTGTGTTTCCACAGTACTTGAACTGTTTCCTTCTGGCAGCTTGTAATATTTTCTCCTTGACCTGGGAACTCTGGAATTTGGCTACAATATTCCTAGGAGTTTTCCTTTGGGGATCTCTTTCAGGAGGAGATCTGTGGATTCTTTCAATTTCTATTTTGCCCTCTGGTTCTAATATATCAGGGCAGTTTTCCTTGATAATTTCTTGAAAGATGATGTCTAGGCTCTTTTTTTGATCATGGCTTTCAGATAGTCCAATAATTTTTAAATTCTCTCTCCTGGATCTATTTTCCAGGTCAGTTGTTTTTCCAATGAGATATTTCACATTGTTTTCTAATTTTTTTTTTTTTTTGTTCTACTGTGTCTTGATTTCTCATAAAGTCACTATCTTCCAATTGCTCTATTCTAATTTTTAAGGAAGTATTTTCTTCAGTAATCTTTTGGACTTCCTTTTCCATTTGGCCAATTTTGCTTTTTAGGGCATTCTTCTCCTCATTGGCTTTTTGGACCTCTTTTGCCATTTGGGTTAGGCTATTTTTTAAGGTGTTATTTTCTTCAGTATTTTTTTGGGTCTCCTTTAGCAAGCTGTTGACTTGTTTTTCGTGATTTTCTTGCATCACTCTCAGTTTTTCCTCTACTTCCCTTACTTGCTTCTCAAAATCCCTTTTGAGCTCTTCCAAGGCCTGGGACTGATTCATATTTTTCTTGGAGGCTTTGGATGTAGGAGCTTTGACTTTGTTGTCTTCTTCTGGTTGTATATTTTGATCTTTTTCACCAAAGTAAGATTCTATGGTCTGACTCTTTTTGTGCTGCTTGCTCATGATCCCAGCCAATTACTTGAGTTTTAAACTCTTTGTTAAGGTAAGAGTCTGCTTCCAATGTGGAGAATGTACTGTCCCAAGCTTCAGGGGTTTGTATTCAGAGATACTTGTAGGGACCTGTAAATTTTCAGTTCTTCCAAGGTGGTATGATAAGGGGCGAGGTGTTTACTCCTTTCCTGGCCTGTGACCACAAGTATTCCTTTCTGTCCTGTAACTGTGAGGAAGGGTTCCTCTCCACAGCCACTCCAAGCTCCACCACACCAGCATTCCTCCTCACCCCAGCACCCCCAGAACTGTGACCCAAATCCAAACACAGGCAAAGCAAGAGATTCCTGCCTCAGCACTGGCAAAGAGATCCCTGTGGTCCCTCTCTGATCAGCCACTGGATTCCCCCTCAGTCTGTGGGCCAGAAGCTCGGGAAGCAGCTGCCCCCCCCCAGGGCCACGCTCTTGGGGAATGGAGCTGAAACCCCACCTTCCTTTCTCAGCACTGACAGAAACAGACTTTTCCCACTGACCTTCTAAGTTGTCTTTGGCCTTAGTGGATTGAGGAGTCTGGAAACCTCCACAGCTGCCCACGATTCCATCCTCTGAGGCCTGCTTCAGGTTCGCTGCAGCCTGCACGCCCACCCCGCACTGCGCTGTGCTCCCAGCCCAGCGCGATACACCTTTCTGATCAATCATCCAGGTTGTCTTGGGCTGGAAATTTGTTTCACTCTGTCTTTTGATGGGTTCTGCTGCTTCAGGATTTGTTTAGAGCCATTTTTTATGAGTATTTAGAGGGGTTTGGAGGAGAGCTCAAGCAAGTCACTGCTTTCACTCCGCCATCTTGTCTCCGCCCCTGAACTTAAGTATTCTAAAGAATCTTGGGGCAACTAGGTGGCACAGTGGATAGAGCACCAGCCCTGAAGTCAAGAGGACCTGAGGTCAAATCCAGCTCAGTCCAAACACTTGAAACTTACTAGCTGTGTGACCCTAGGCAAGTCACTTAACCACAACTGCCTTAAAAAAAAGAATCTTATGTTTTATCTCTAAATTGCTTGAATGTTACCAAGGGAAAAGGCCTTGAATCATCTTTGGTGAAAAGATAAGAGTGGTTTTTAGTCAAGGAGTTTTCAACTTTCCCTGATGCATTTTCTAGCAAGCAAAGTCAATTCATTCATAATGGAAGGATAGTATCTATGGTTATACAAGTCTAAAATAACAAGAATATTTTTGAATATATTATATAAAGGGCTACAGCAACTATAAACCAGACATTATGGAATTTATTGTTTCATTTACCATTTAGCTAGCCCTAACATGGCTCCACTAGCATAGCTTTTAAGAACCCAGGCTCACAATTCCATGTCACAATAAGTCATGGAAAAAGGACTTTAGTATTACTCTAATTGTAGTAATCCATATTTCTATGATACTTTAAGGTTTACAGATTGCTTTACTCAAAACAACCTTATGAGTTAAGTAATTACAATTATCCCCCTTTTTACAGATCAAGAAACTGAGGCTCAAAGATGTTAAGTGGCCCGTAGTTAGGAGGTGTTGGAACTGGCATTTGGCTTTAGGCCTTCTGAATCTATGACAAATACACTATCATTAGACAACATTGCAGCTCACTTCAGTGTGTGCCTCTCTTACTTTACAGATGAGTCTTTTTTTCTCCTGTTTCTTTTTCATCAACCTTCCCTCCACCATTGCCCTTCACAAAATATTTGTCTTTCCCTAGACTCCTCCTGCTCACTCTTCCTTTGTACTTGGCACCTTCACTTGGCACACACCCACACAAAAAAATATATCTAATATTGTTATCAGAGTTTCCTCTTTCCCCATTCTCCATTTTTTTTCATCCTGGTAACTTTTAGTTAGATTCCTAGAAAGATGTTCTTATGAATATGCATCAGTTTGCTTCCTTTTCATAAAAGTAAACTGGGTTAGAGTCTAACGCAAGTTTTCTAGGATTTGTAATAATCATCCTTATTTGCAGCTTTTTTGTTTAAAAAAATATTAGAAAGTACTTGATATTAATGGGGGAGCAAGAGAAACAAG
The DNA here is from genome assembly GCF_003287225.1 of Phascolarctos cinereus. Lineage (NCBI taxonomy): Eukaryota > Metazoa > Chordata > Mammalia > Diprotodontia > Phascolarctidae > Phascolarctos > Phascolarctos cinereus. The sequence continues at coordinate 188,065,733 of NW_027555514.1, forward strand.
GTTGTGATGATAGAAATAGGGTTATTACCCCTGTTATCAGTATCTGAAGGAAAAATAGGATGGTCTGAGTAATTCAGCCATATAACCTTGTTCACTTTCTGGGAATTAAGATAGCTAAGGGCTTCCAGCGACCATAGCACTGATACCAGTCAGTCCTTTTAGGCTATAGTACTGTCTTCTCCTCCAACTCTACACTTCCTCCCCTCCCCCTTGGACCACTAACTTTGTATATCATAGTAACTCAATGAACACACTGGCATTTATTGAATTGGATGTGAAAGGCATCTTACCGTACCCAGGCATCATATGTTACATGGTTTTAATGTTTCTGAGAAATGCTACTTGAGCTTAGTCCAGCTCTACCAAAACATGGAATAGGAACTACAAATCAAATAGCACATTTACTTAGAACAGAATAGCAAAGGAAATAGCCAGAAAATCACAAAATCAGAATCACTCTCATCCCTCACACGTAAATGAACACAGTCTCCCAAAGACTCATATACCATTGAGAGAAGGAAATCAGTTCTGGACCCTTTGTTCCCTTCACTCTCAGGTTTCGGCTTCTGTGAAGTTGGCCTTGAGTTTAGGATGGAAGAATTTCCCCTCCCTGAGTTCTCATGGCTCTGCTTTCTGACAATTGGTTTGCCTTACAATTTCTTGGCTCCAACTCCCTTTATTCCTTCCAGAAACTTTCTTGATGCTTCTGCTATTCTCTGCCTCCACAGCCATCATCTGCTAAAGTTCTCTCAGCCCCTGCTCTCCAATTCCAAAGCTGCTGTCCTTAACAATAAAAAACTAAAGCTCTACCTTGTTGCTGCTGGTTACTGCCGGTGTTACTTTAGGGAAGTGACATTGCTATCACAGGCTATCTGTGCTTCATATTTTGTGGCTAGTGGGTCTAGGGCTGGAGGGTACCTCAGGAGCCATCTAACCCAACTGCTCTTCACAGCTCTTGCTAGCTGGTATACCAAAGAGCCACTCAGGAAGCTGGGAGTTGTCTGTGTTTGTTTGTTTTTCCTAGCCCCTTTCAACAAAAGGTTCCCCTGCCATTACTTCTAGCTGTATTAAATGAGTGAATTCCTTTCACCTCTTCCTCAAATCAGCATTTGGAGAGGATGTCTTGCCACTGCTCTCTTACTTCCCATACACATTTAACACCTTTCTGAGTTGTTCTGTACCTGGAAATAATTCCGTGTATTTTTACTTCCAATAACTTCACATGGTAAATATCACTCAGCCATAGAAATTGTCTTGAAGCTTCATTAAACCTCAAGAAGGCATTAGAAATACTGGGAAGGGAGGGAAAGGAAAAGGAATAAGTGTTTATTAAGTACTTTACAAATATTATCTCATTTGATCCTCACAACCAACCTGTGAAGTGGGACATGTCCCCCTTTCAGTTCAGTTGTTTTTCCATCATATCCGACTCTTTGTGACCCCATTTGGGGTTTTCTTGGCAAAGATACTGAAGTTGTTTGCCATTTCCTTCTCCAGTTTATTTTACAGATATGGAAACTAAAGCAAACAAGGTTAAGTGGCTTACCCAGGGTCATGCAGCTAAAAAGTGTCTGAGACCAGATTTGAACTCAGGAAGATAACTCTTCCTGACTCCGGGCCCAGAACTGTGCCACTTACCTGCCCAGATGCCCCCTTATGAATATTTAAAGCAAGAAATTGCCTAGATACCTGATTTGGTCCAGAGGCATTCTGAGTGGGCCCTCTCTTGACCCATCCCATCCTGAAAGATGCAGAGAAGCCCAGGGGGTGGGAATAAAAGAATGCAATTTGGTTGCTTCAAAAAGAAAATATGATTTGGCAGAACTATTTCAGAAAAGGAATAGCAGGAAAGCCTGTACTTTGGCATTAGAATTTAGATTCCTCCCCATAAATCCCTAGATAGGGATTTTTTGTGCAAAGAACACATGGAAAAGCTGAGCGGGATTTTTCTGATAGTTTTTGAAACTATATTAGGTCTTTCAAGTCAGTATGGTACTATTTTGTATATAATTTACAAAATGATTGGCCTGGAAGGAGTTAATGGTTTCCAAATGTATCTAACTTATTCCCAAAGTGGTTTGTAAACTGAGAGAAATTAGCTTAGTGGATGTTCTTTTGATACAAGTCCCTATGTAAATCCATAAAGGTGTGGGTATTATTATTTCCGATCGTTGATTTCATTTGCACCTGCAGGGAAGTAATCCACATACTACAAAGGATTAGCTGAAGTTTACCCTGACATTTTAAGTTAAATTTTGTTGAATATTTTAGGAGCTAAAAAATCTTTTAACATTTTGCCTTCACCACCTGCATAGGAAAATCCTCCAGCACAGGGTCTAAGTCAGTCACTTTAAGAAGCCACATTAAATCTTCCTTACAGTAAGGATACTTGTCTTTAACCAGTACCTACCCTCCTCATTCTCTGAAGCTATTATCTGATGAAGCAATTACTGTAAAGAAGGGACCAATCATGCCCACTGATTCCCAACCAACTATAATCCACAGGCAGTCAAGCCAGCCTAGCTAAAGCAGCAAGACCTTCTAAGGGAGAGACAGAAGGTAGAATGTGCCTGGCAACTCAAACTACCACCACCAATACCTTCCTTCAGAAACTGATTGAGATAGTCCAGGACCCTGAAACCAAACGCTGTGGGAATAGCAGTGACCTTCAGACCACTGGTTCTGCTTTCAGCCTGGGTCCTATAGCCATTATTGAGGAAACATATAGTGGAAAAGGGGTCTACCTTCCATAATACCAGCTATACCAGTTGCTAAACCACTGATAGGCGGCTAAGTCGCAAAAGCCCTGGGAGTGGCAGCATCCCCAGACAACTCACTGCTGCTTCTTCCAGCCCAGTCCTTGGAGCCATAATCCAAGGAACCAACCCCTTTAAAGACATGACTTGACTATTTCTTCTGCAGAATCTAAAGCCGTAGCTACTGAAGACTCAGAGAATAAAGTTCTTACCACTAAAGTTCTTGGCATTTTTGAATGGTTCAACATCAGAAATGGAAATTAAAGAAGAGGCATTTAATATCTACTTTGTTGCTTCACCCTAAAGACCCTAAGACCTTTCCATCTGATTTGCAGCTAAAACTTCATATGCTTTGTCTCCATCTAGTACAGTGTGAACTCCTTGAGAACAGTGAAGGTTTTACTTTTCTATTTGTAACCCTACTTTATTCATTCATGCATTCATTCATTCTCCTATCCCCACCATCTAAATTCTGTTGCTACTGTTTCCATATCCTTGAGTAACAACCAAAACTAAATGAGCAACATTATTGTTGCTCTTATTCTTATAGATTAATATCAGTTTCCTATATATCTTAAATAACAAACATTTAGCAGAGAAATTGGCTACAAAGATTTACTCCAGTAAACTAATCCACCTCTAATTCTAATTGCATTGATATTGTTTGTGCAAAAGCTTTTTATTTTTATATAATCTAAATTTTCCATTTTATATTTTATGATAATCTGAACCCCTTGTTTAATTGAGAATTTTCCCACTAGGCATAATTGTAAAAGGCATCTACTTTCCTTTTCCTTTATTTTTTAATATGATCTTTTATATTTAGTTCATTTATCCATTTGGAGCGTATTGTGATCTGTTGCATTTACTCTTTAGCCCCTTTTAACCTTTTTTTCTTCCTTAATTATCTCTTTGTTCTTTTCTTTTACTCTTCAGTCAACTTTTTTTTTTAACTCTAAACATGGGAGAATTGGTTTGATTGTTTAATCTTTTCTTGATAATTGATTATTTTTATTTTTATTGTGTTCCTTGAGTATTTGTAAGTCAAATTTCTAATAATCTCTGGAATTATTGTAGATTGCATCAAAGCCTCTCCATTTACCATCAAGATCAGCTGTGCAGGACACATTATTATTTCAGTTGCAGCTTACACATGCTTGATTTTTGGAATACAACTATTTTTTCCAGCAACTCCTTATAATTGAAGAATGATCCCAAATTATTAAAATTGTTTTTCCTTCATAATTGAAGTCCTTTATACCCACTGCTTATGAAATTTTGGGATTGGTATTGAAATTGAAATTTGACCACTACATATATGCTTCAGAATTTTTAATGAGGAGATTTTCTCTGGCAATAGCACTGTGGATTCAAAAATGCTTTGTTTTCTCTTTGTTCCTCTTCTATCTGTTTAGTCCTTCTCAGATTCTTTTGCTCTATTTTCTTTCATGACTTATTCTCTAACTTTGGTTGTACCCCAAAGCTCTGTCTTATGCCTTCTTTTGTTCCTTTCTCATCATACTTTATATTGGTTTTACCAGATCCCTTGGGCTTAATTAATCATCTCTCTGAAGATGACTGCAAGATCTATAAATCTAGCTCTGTCTCTCCTCTGAACTTCAGTCCTGAATCAACAACTACCTATTGGACAATTTCCAAATGACTAAACCCAGAGAGTAGGCCTTGATGGCTTGATGCCAACTTGGAAGGCAGTCTCTAGTGGCATGCCCTAGGCATCTGTCCTTGAGCCTGTGATTGTCGGCATAGTTACAATGACTTAGATAAAGATGTAATTGTATTTGGGAAGTTTAAAGATGGCATAGGACAAGAAAGGAGAGTAAACAGAGCCATGATCCACAACGATCTTGAGAGGCAAGAGTAATAGGCTACATATAGTAAAATAAAATAAAATGTAATATGTATAAGTATAAAGTCCCATAATATAAAAATTATTTCAAATCATTTTCAAAAAATATAAGAAACAGAAAATGTGGTTCTAAAATGGTTCCTTAAAATATCTTCAGTTTTTACAGGGCAGTTAGGTGGCACAGTGGATAGAGTACCGGCCCTGGAGTCAGGAGGACCTGAGTTCAAATCCAGCCTTAGACACTTGACACTTACTAGCTGTGTGACCCTGGGCAAGTCACTTAACCCCATTGCCTACAAAAAAGAAAAAAGAAAAAAATGGGAAAAATCTGCAGGTTTTATTGGATAGCAAGGAAAGGAACAAGGTTTTCTAAGTGTCTGGTGTGTACCAGGTACTATGTTATACAAATATTATCCCATTTGATCCTCACAACTCTGGGAAGTAGGTGCTATTATTATTCCTACTTTACAGTTGAGGAAACTGAGACAACCAGGGGTTAATGACTTACCCAGAGTCACACAGCTAGCGTCTAATGATGGATTTAAATTCAAGTGTTCCTGACTCCAGGCCCCATACTCTATCCACTGCTCCACTAAACTGCATCCAAAATAGCAACCTAAAACTGAGTGAAAAGTTTCATAGAAACCCAGCCCCAAACAAAACAAAACAAAATAAGCTAAGGTTACTATTTCCTGAATCAAGAGAAGCATAGTGTCCAGAACAAGAGAGTTTATAATTACATGATACCATAACCTGAACCCCCTCCTGTATCATTGCCTTGTTGTAGTGTAGGAGCTTGTGTAGTTCAATGAAACTATGAGCTCTCCTGTGCAGGGTTACCCAAAATGGACAGGTCCTGGTGGAGAGTTCTGACAAAAGGTGATTCACTAGAGAAGGAAATGGCAAACCACTCCAGTATCTTTGCCAGGAACACCATGGATATCATTAAAATGATAAAAGATATAGCATCAGAAGATGAACCCCTCAGGTCAGAAGATGTCTGCTACGTTACTTTGGAAAAGTAGAGGACAACTACAAGTAGCTCCAGAAAGAATGAAATGGCTAGACCAAAGCTGAAAGGAAGCTCAGCTGTGGATGTGTCTGGTGACTAAAGGAAAGTCCAATGCCATAAAAATCAATATTGCATAGGAATCTGGAATCTAAGATCTTTGAACCAAAGTAAGCTGGATATGATTAAACAGAAGATTGAAAAATTAAACATCAGCATCTTGGGTGTCAGTGAACTCAAATGGACAGGTATAGGTGAATTTAATTCAGGTGATCATTACATATCCTACTTGCAGTAGCCCTCATAGACAATAAAAGGATGAGAAAAACAGCATAATCTCAAAAATGACAGAATGATATCTATTTAAATCCAAGGTGAACCATTCAACATCACAGTAATACAAGTCTATGTTTCAACCACTGATGCCAGAGGCCAAATTTGCTCAGTTCTATGAAGACCTACAACATCATCTAGAAATAACATCAAAAATTTTGTCATATTTATCACAGGGGATTGGAATGTGAAAATAGAAAATCAAAAGATAATTGGAATAATAAGCAAATTTGGCTTTGGGAGTACAAAACAAAGAAGAGTAGAGACAAAATTGAGTTTTGTCAAGGTAACTCATTGGTCATGGCAAACACTCTTTTTCAACAACCCAAAAGGCAGCTCTGCACATGGACATCACCAGATGGTCAACATAGAAATCAGACTATGTAATTTTCAGCCAAAGGTGAAAATCTCTATGCAGTCAGTTAAAACAAGACCTGGAGATTACTGTGACTCAGATCATGAGCTTCTTATTGCAAAATTCGATGTAAATGAAAGAAAATAGGAAAACCATCAGAGCATTTATGTACAACCTTAATAACATCCTCTATGAATATGAAGTGGAAGTGATGAATTGAATTAAGGAATTAGATCTGGTAGATAGAGTGCCTGAAGAATTATGGACAGAGGTTCACAATATTATACAGAGGCAGCAGCAACAACAACAAAAAAAAAATCAAAAAGAAAAAGAAATGCAAGAAAGCATAATGGCTGTCTGATAAGGCTTTAATATTTATAAAAAGCTGAGGAAAGAAAAGCAAAAGTTAAAGAGGAAGGGAAACATATGCAACTGAATGCAGAATTATAGAGAATAGCAAGGAGAGATAAGAAGGTTTTCTTAAGTGAGCAAAGCAAAGAAATAGAAGAAAATAATAGAATGGGAAAGACAAGAGGTCTCTTCAAGAAAACCAGAGATGTCAAGGGAATGTTTCATGTAACAGTGGGCATGATAAAAGACAAAAAATGGTAAGGACTTAACAGAAGTAGAAGAAATTAAGAAAAGGTAGCAAGAATACACATAAGAACTATATAAGAAAGATCTTAACATCACCAATAACCAAGATGGTGTGGTTACTGATTTAGAGCCAGGCATCCTGGAGAACGAAGTCAAGTGAGTCTTAGGAAGCATTGCTAACAATAAATCTAGTGGAGGTGATAGAATTCCAGTTGAGCTATTTAAAACCCTAAAATATGATATTGTTAAAGTGCTCACTCAATATGCTAGCAAATTTGAAAAACACAGCAGTGACCACTAGATTGGAAAAAATGTTTACATCCCAATCCTAAAGGAGGGAAATGCCAAGGAATGTTCAAATTACTGAACATCTGCATTCATTTCACAAGCCAGCAAGGTTATGCTTAAGATTATGCAAGTTAGGCTTTAGCAACATGTGAACCAAGAATTACCAGAAGAATAGGATGGTTTCCAAAGAGGCAGAGGAACTGGAGACCAAACTGCCAACATTTCACTGGATTATGGAGAAAGCAAGGGAGCTCCAGAAAAAAGCATATATTTCTGCTTCATTGACTACGTACACTAAAGCCTTTGATTGTGTGGATCACAACAAAACATGGCAAGTCCTCGAAGAGACGGAAGTACCAGATCACCTCACTTGTCCTTTGAGGAACCTGTATGTAAGGTGAGAATCAACAGAACCAAACATGAAATAACTCATTGGCTTGAGACTGGGAATGTAGTGCAGCAAGGCTGTATATTGTAACCTTATTTATTTAACTTAAATGCAGTGTACATTATGTGAAATGCCAGGCTGGATGAATCAAAGCCAGAATTATGATTACTGGGAGAAATATCAACAATCTTGTATATGCAGAAAGTACCATTCTGATAGCAGAAAGTAAAGAAAAATTAAGAAGCATCTTGATGAGGGTGAAGGAGGTGAGTGTAAAAGCTGTCTTGAAGCTTAGCATTAAAAAAAATAAGATCATGGCATCTAGTCCCATCACTTCCTGGCAAATAAAAGGAGAAGAAATGGAAGCAGCCTAAGATTTTATATTCTTGGGCTCAAAGATCACTGCAGCAATTAAAATATGCTTGCTCTTTGGAGAGAAAACTATGGCAAATCTAGAAACATACTGAAAAGCAGAAAAATCACCATGCCAAGAAAAGTCAATATAGACAAATCTATGCTTTTTCCCAGTAGTAATATATGACTATGAGAGTTTGACTATGAGGAAAGCTGAGTGCTACAGAATCAACACTTTCAAATTATGGTGCTGAAGATTTTGAGAATCCCTTGGACAGCAAGGAGATCAAAGCAGTCAATAATTAATTTAGGCTACTCATTGGAAGAACAAATACTGAAGCTGAAGCTTAAATACTTCGGTCACATAATGAGAAGACAGGAGTAATTAGAAAAGACCCTCATATTGGGAAAGATTGAAAGCAAAAAGAAGAAATGGCAGAGCAGAGATAGATAGTGTCATGGAACAATAAACAGACTTTGGGAGATAGTGGAGGATAGAAGGTACTGTGTTATGGTCCATAGGGTTAAAAAGAGTGGGAAATGACTGACTGAATGAACAAAAAATGACCTGGTCAAACCACGTACGTAATATATTACTGTGTTTACTTTTGGGTGCCAAATTTTAAAAGATGGCAACTATGATTGTGAGGAAGGGATCATTCTATATGAAGTTCAGTTAAAGAACTGGGAAATATTTAGTCTGGAGAAGAGAAGACTTAGGAAGATCATATTTGAAGTTGTGTGATCCCAATCATGTAACCACTGTCTGCCTCAGTTTCCTTATCTGGTAAAATGAGGATAATAGTAGCACCTACATCATACTTCATTGTGAGAATAAAGAGAGGTAATACCTGTAAAGCATTTTGAAAACTTTAAAGTGCTATATAGATGCTAATTATTATTATTATTATATCTGTCTTTAAGTTTATAAAGAAATGTCATGCAGAAGAAATATGAGACTTTCTGTGAGGATAAAACACAGCAATCAGTGAAATTTGCGCTAAAGTAGATTTAGGAAAAATCTGCAAGGAAAAAACTTTAACAATTTGTGCTATCCAAAAGTGAAAAGGGCTACATGTAGAAGAAAATAGTCTCCTTAGCCCTGGAGGCCTTGAAGCAAAGCCTAGATGACCACTAGCCCTCAATTTATAAAGGTGTCTTGGTTAGGTTTGGATTGAACTAAATGTTTTGTGAGGTTTTTTTTAATGCTCAGATTGTGTTATTTTGTAAAAACATAATTTTTGATCAGGAAGATAGGAAGAATTAAAGAACAGTTAAAACCTTGTATTTCAGAGGATGGATTCACTGAGTTTGGGGTCAGGGAACTTGAGTTCCAAACACAACCCTGCTATCTACCGTCTGTGTGTTCTTGGAGAAGGCATTTAAATTACTGCGCTTCAAGTTCCTCATCTTTAAAATGAAGACACTAGACTAGTTTAGGAGTTCCTTATCTGGGGTCTATGGACTCCTAGTAGGGAGGGGAATCTGTGGACAGATTTCAGGGGGCTGTTCTTGGATAGATTTCAAAGAATATATGAACTTGAATGAGGGAAACGGAATCTCTAATGGAAATTTAGCATTTCCTTCGATTATGAAAGCAGGCAAAACAAATACAAAAACAAAACCCAACCCTTATTCTAAGAAGATGTTCCTAGGCTTCACCAGATTACGGGATTAAGAAGCTCTGGATTCGATGACATCTAAGATCTCCGCTATTTCTAAATTTCATAGTTCTCCAGAAGTAGGCTCTCTGCCTTTGCCATTGGCCTGCTGCATCACCAACACACATATAGCAGGAGCTGCCAGAAGCACCACCTGAATAGGGATGGCATTGAAGATGAGAGAGAAGGGCAAGATCTGGGCCTCCTTGCCCAGGACGACAAAGGTTGTACATTTAGACTTGGAATGGAAGCCATCTAATTCAGCTTCCACATTGTACAAATGAAGAAACTGAGGTCCAGAGACACAAAATGATAAGGTCACACAAGTGGCAAGTGGAGGAATTAGGCTTCAATACCAAGTCATCTGGCTCTAAATCTGACATTCTTTGTCCTTAGTTATGCCTCCTATTTCCCATGAACTGCTGTTAAGTGAGATCTCTCCTATTCTATGCGTGTGCAGTTGGTTCCTTCTTCAGCTTGCTCAATTAGGAGCTTTAAATTCTTCTTTTTAAAAGTCAGATGGAGGCTTAAAATAAGCCGTGTTTAGTGGTAGATCCAGATGTCATCTCAAGCAAGAAACAAAAAAATGCTTTGATTTTAGCAAAATAACCTTTGATGCCTAAAGAGGCTCTAATAAGTGCCTTTGTTCCGTGATCTTAAAATGAATGCTGATGCACACAAAAGAAAAAGCCTGGAGAGACTGACACCCCTTGCTTTACTGTACAAGGACTGCAGCAGTAGCAGTGACCTGCCAATGTGTCCTCACCCACCTCTGTGCCTGCACATTCAGTGTTCACCCTGCTGTGTTACCTCAGCTGTTTATCATAGAGGGACCAGCCCTGGGCCTTTCAGAGGGAAGCACAGTTTTCCTTGGTTGTTTTAATGCTTGGCCTTGCCTGTCACAGCCAGCCAGGGTGCTAATTACTGCCAATTACCCTAGTTGTATGGAAGAAAACTGTGAGCAAAGGAAAGACTTTGAAGTCTAAAATCACCAGAAATTTGTTTCTCGGGATTCTCTTCAGGATTGTATTGCCGCGGAGAAATACCACTCTAATTTTAACACATGTGGTTATAGAACGGAGTAACTTCTTAGGAATAATTATTTTCTGTGGAGGTGTTCATCTCATACTAAGAACAACCACCTCAAATCCTTGCAATGTCCAATCCATGTTAACCTGAGTAGTTGAAGGAAAAAAAATTCTTTATGAAAAAAGGCTTTCAGTTTTTCTTAAAAGTTCTTTTCACATGTCAAGAAAAAAAGCAATGAATTGATTTTCATATAGACAGATGTTAGTGAATATGCTTATGATAATCCCTTATTTTTATTTAGTTCTCTCTGGGAAAACTCAGTTATGTTAAAGAAGTGTTTCATTAATTCTCAAGGTGGTCTTTTAGTCATTTAAAAAAAATTCTTTCAAAAATGTTATACCTTTTCCTCTTCTCCTCATTAACTTTACCTGCATAGTCTTCAAAGCTCACATTGACCTTATATATTTTTGCTGGCTGTATTCCAATTTTAAGTTCCTCTCAGAAATTTGAGCCCCAGGTCAATTGTTTACTGGACAAGTCAATTAACCTCTTATATCTCAGTTTACTCATCTGTAAAATAACAATCACACTTAGGGCTATTGTGAGGAAAGGGTTTTAAAACCTCAAAGCACTGTGTAAATATAAGTTTTTCTTCTTTTTTTCTTCTTCTTCTTCTCCACTTCCTCCTCCTCCTTTGCTTCTTCCTCCTTTTTCTCCTCTGTTATTATTGTTATCTCAAATATCTTAGAAAATGTAGTAGAACATTTATTTAAGGCCCCCCTCTTTACCTCTGTTTTAATTTTTGTTTCTTTTTTTTGTTAACTTGTCCAAAATACCTCATTATTAACTTTTCATTATGTTTTTCCTACCCTGACATTGATTACCCCAAATCCATCTTGAGTTCTTCTACATATTAGCATCATTAACATTTATTGACATTAATTGATCTTTATAAAAGATTTTCCTTGTAAAGGTTTTCTTTCCATTCCTCATTCTTAATGGAATCTGCTCATTTTTCTCTATAAACTCAAGTGAGCTCCCAATTACTTCCAGGATCAAATATAAATTCCTCTGTTTGGCATTTAAAACCCTTTAAAACCTCACCCCAACCTACCTTTCCTGTTTTGTCACCCATTCTCTTCACTTTTCCTGTAGACCAGCCCAAGTGAACTTCTTGTGGTTCCTGACACATGACACTCCATTTATGGTGTCCTTGACTTTGTCCCAAGGCTACCTCCATGATTGAATTATCCTCCCTTCTGTTCTGCCCTTCTAAGCATCCTAAGTTTCTTTCCAGGCTCAGGTCAAATGCCAGGATCTATATGAAGCTTTTCTTTATTCTCCCAGGCACCAGTGATTCCCACCTCAACATTACTTTGCATCTATTTTGACACAGCATTTATGTACACATTGTCTAATCCATCTGGATTCTAATCTCAAAAACCGGGGCTGTTTTACTTTTCTCTTTGTTTCCCTAGCAGCTAGCAGCATACCTGGTACATAGGAAGTGTTTACTAAAATAGTTTTAATTGAGGGATTAAGTCTTATTCTTTTCTTTGAAAAAAAAACAGCAAAAGAGCCATAACTTGATGTTATTACAAACTTATGTAATAAGAAAGTATTAATTCATTTTAAAATTATTCAATGAATATCTACTAAGGATATAACATTGTGCTTTTAGTTATGAGAAGTTTAAAATATGGTTCTGGTCCTGCTGCATTGAAAGACAAAGCATCCAGGAACAGGGAGGTAATCATTTCTATTTACTGTGTCCTGGGAAGATAACAACTGGAGTACTGTGTTTAGTTCTGGAGGCCACAATTTAAGAATAACATTGACAAGCTGGAGAGCATCCAGAGAAGAACTACTAGGAAGATGAAGAGTCTTGAGTCCACATCATGAGTTTCAATGAAAAGAAAAAAGATGCGAATGTTTAACCTGGAGAAGAGAAGACTCAGGGAATACATGATAGTTGTTTTCAAGTATTTGGAAGACTGGCATGTGGAAAAAGGACTAGATCTATTCTATTTGGCCCCAGAAGGGCAGCTTTAGGAGCAACTGAAAGAAGTTGTAATGAACAAATACAGGCTGATATGAGGGAAAACTTCCTAACCATTAGACCTTTATAGAAGTGGAATGGGCTACTTTGGAAAGTGGGTGAGTTCACTCACATTAAAAGTCTTCAACAAGAGTTTGGATGACAACTTCTCAGGCATATTATTGTAGGATTCCTTTTAGGAAGGAAAAGATGACAACTGAAGTCCCTACCAACTCCCCAAATTATGTGATTCTGTGATCCCCCAATGCTCATGATATAGCTGCATATATGATATAGTTATAATAAATGAAAGTTAAATTTTTATATGAAGCAAGGTATGTAGCTAGATCCCAATTACCATGAATAATGCATCCTCTGAAGTGGTTGCATTATTCAAATTCATGTTTTATCTTTCTCTTGTACTGGAACCAATTGCCACATATTTATGTAACTAACTTCAAATAGTGCAACCTCATGCAGGATTCGTTAGTCACATTAATAGGGACATAGCTATAATTTTGTCACAAGTGAACAGTGTTACAATAATTGTTTGTAGGATGAAGTCATCATGGACTGGAATGATTAGAGAAGTCTGCAAAGAAAAGGATAGATCAGATCTGTGTAGGTGAAAAAGAAAAATGACATAAGAAAATATGGGGATATAGAAATAAAAGAATGAGGATTAACTAGACCATAGATTCTTCAAGTTGAAAATTATCTTCAAAGTTATATAGTTCAATTTCCCAATCCATGCAGGAGCCCTGTTTTACACTGTATCTGACAAAATTACTCTGATTGAGCATTTTAAATGACTGAAAACTCACTACTTCATAAAATAACTCATTCCATTTTTTTTGATACCTCTAATTGTTAGAAAGTTTATTCTTAAACTAACCTGAAAACTGCTGTCTGTTACTTTTGCCTATTAGTCCTAGAGTCCTGCCCTCTGGAATTACACTTAATAAATCTATTTACTTTCCCACTGATATTATCATTTAGATATTTCAAGAGAGCTATTAAGGCCCATGTTAAGGCTTCTCCTAACTAGGTAAACACCTACAGTTTCTTTGGCCAATCATCATTTGACATGACTTTCAAAGACCCTTCAATATCCTAGTCAGCTGTCATTTGTTGATGTCCCTCTTAAATCACAGAATCAAATAGTGTGACAGGTAGAAGGAACCTTAGAAATCATCTAGTCTGAACATGGCACTCAAGTCTAAGCACAATATTCCAGATATGTTTTCATTAGAACCAAACATACTGGGGCTATTATCTCTTTGGTGTTTGAACACAGTGCTTTTTTAAATGCACCTAAAGCCTACATTAGCTTTGTTGCTGACCCCATCACATTGCTTACTGATGTTGAGCTTTCAACTAACTAGATGCAAGACAGTATGGTATACTGGTCAATCAATTTGACTGGCAGGCAAGAGATCTAATTCTAGTGTCACCCCTGACACTAACTAGCTCTATAACTTTATTAGTAACAATAATAGCTGGAATTTACACAGTGCTTTAAGATTTCCAAAGCACATTATATATATTAAATCATCTGATAACTTTAAGTACTGAGAGTCTATGATTCTAAAACTCCCTAGGTCTTTTTCATGTGATCTAATGATTAAATCAGCTATCTCCAGACTGTATTTATATAGTAGTTGTTCTTTTTTAAAAAATCTAAGGGCAAGACTTTTTAATTTATCCTCTTTAAATTTCATTCTATTAGTTTCAGTCCATCTATTAGGCTCTTGTTATCTTTTTGAATCTTCATTCAAATGTGTCATTCGATATATTAGCTAGCTGTTCCAGACTTTTGTCATCTACAAATTTAATAAACATTAGTTTTGAGTGCTTATCCAGTCAATGGGGGAATGATGTGGAGGGAGAGTGAACATAAGCCTCTGTCTTCCTCTGTAATTAAGTAGACACATGCATTATAAGAGTACAGTTACAGCACCTCATATTTCTATGGTGTTAGAAGGTTTGCAAACCTTAGATTTTTATGTAAACCTACAGTCAGATAATTTTGAAATTCCTTTAAGCTAAGCAGCTACAAACTGATCTAAATGTATTTTTTGCAGCTCACATCTCCCCATCTTGTCCATAAGGATATCACAAGAAATGTTGTCACGTGCCTTAAAGAAATCAGGATCTATCACATGCCCTTATTTAACCATCCAATTATCCTATCAGAAAAGGAAATAAGCTACACTTGGAGCAGCTTGTTCCTAGTGAATTCTGATGGTTTCCAAAGATCACTGTTTTCTCTTCAAATTAGAGAGACAGTATACATTTTTGAGACCAATAAGAGACTTAGATTAGGCACAAGTTATGAAGAACCTTGAGAAATTTGGGCTTAATCGTAGTAGAGGTGATGGGAAAACATTAAAGGATTTTAAAACATTAAAATGAAAGGATTAAAGTGGAAAAGTATCTTTAAAAAGAACCCATCTTTTTTGGAAAATCAGTCTAACAGTGGTATAAGATACATTGGGAGGGAGAAAATATTAGGAATGGGGAGACCATCTAGAAAGCTATGGGAATTGTCCAGATATGGGGTTATAAGGATTTGAATTAGAAAAGATTAAATTGCTATTATCCTTCTTTTCATAAGAGAGCACACTGAGATACTGACGATTGTGATTTTCTGCTACTACAGTGTGAATTAATGAATGAATTGAAAGTTATGTGGGAATTTGCTGAATGAGGTTTCCTTATATCTTTCTCCTTATGAACCATGACAACCTGTGCCAATTTAATTCAGGACTCCAGCATAGCTCATCTCTGACTTGACCTGTAATAACTTTTGATATTCTGTGTAAAAGAACTGAAGTCTGCTTTTTTTGGTTCCACTCTTCTATTGACCCATTGACAGATGGCTGTAATTTTTAACTATTATGATCCTTATCATAGTTAGGGAGAAAAAAAAACTTTTTTTTTATAAAAGCTGCCTGTCATTAAACTTTTTTTTGTTTTTTGTTTTTCTTGTTTAAAGCTTTCCCTAGAGTTAAATGTAGGGGCAGGTAGGAGACACAATAAATAGAGTGCAGGGACTGGAATCAGGAAGACTCATCTTCCTGAGTTCAAATCTGGCTTCAGACACTTACTAGCTATGTGACCATGGGAAAGTCACTTAATCCTGTTTGCCTCAGTTTCCTCATCTATAAGATAAGCTGGAGAAGGAAATGGCAAAACTCTCCAGTATCTTTGCCAAGAAAACCCAAATGGTGTCATGAAGAGTTGGGCACAGCTAAAACAACTGAACAACAACAAAGTGTTAAAACTAGTGTCTGTTTTTAGAGTTATTGAATATGAAGAATAAAGTTATCTTTTCAACAATATGTGTGGTTTATGTGTTTATCTTGTAGAAGCTAGTGATGGCTAACGAAATAAGTTGTGGTTGCTATTGCCTTCTGAATGTTTTGCTCATCTTTTTTGCAGGTAGGAAAGTGGAAAGACAAAAACCTTCAGATGAAATACTACGTATGGCCCCGTGTGTGTCCTGAGACTGAAGAGCAGGAGGATGACCACTTGAGCATTGTGACCCTGGAAGAAGCTCCATTTGTCATTGTGGAAAGTGTAGACCCATTGAGTGGAACCTGCATGAGGAATACAGTCCCCTGCCAGAAACGCATTGTCACTGAGTATGGCAAACTGGTTCTTTGTGGCACCACCCTGGTCAGCTCATACCCTATTGTTGTCATCTACTTGGCCTAAGCCATGCTTCCCATACTGAAATATGTATTATATCTGATTTTATTTACTAAACCTTTGAATTAGTTATGGTCCTATAGTCTGCTATCTAGAATCTTCCTTACCATGCCTGTGGTGTATTCCCTCAGATTATATTCATGGTAGTTATGCCCCTATTTGGTCCTACTGTCTGGGATGTCAAGTTTATGGATTCTTTTATGATTTTTTTTTTACTTAGTACAGAACTTGTGAAATGAACCATTTGAAATTTATAGAAAACAGCAACTACTTGAACATTCAATACCAATACAAATAGTTCTGAGCTACAAAGGGGAGCATGCTTTTGGAATGGGGATGTGGTGATGTGAAAGAGAACACTTTGTCTTCTGTATTAATCTTTGGTTGTTATAACTGGTTAGGAACAAAACGGATGAGGAGCCAGATTACATTAAAAAATGCTGCAAGGGTTTCTGCATTGACATCCTCAAGAAAATATCTAAATCTGTGAAGTTCACCTATGACCTCTACTTAGTTACCAATGGCAAGCATGGGAAGAAAATCAATGGAACCTGGAATGGTATGATTGGAGAGGTGAGTTGTAGGGGTGTATGTATAATTTTCTTCATAAAGTTCCCAAATCTGCTTTCTGAATGTATTATCTGTTCATCAGATTCTTCTGAATAATCTTGGTTATCATTTTCTTTTAATTCCCCACTTGCTGTTCTGTTCATTCTAACTGAAATATACCCCCCTCCCTCCTTCCTCAAGGTGGTCATGAAGCGTGCCTACATGGCAGTGGGATCCCTTACCATCAATGAAGAACGCTCAGAAGTGGTGGACTTCTCTGTGCCCTTCATAGAGACTGGAATTAGTGTTATGGTGTCACGAAGCAATGGGACTGTCTCACCATCTGCCTTCTTAGGTAAATGATGTATTAAGGGGAAATGGATGTAAAATGAGAACAGATAGAAAGAAGAGACAAGAAGAACATGTTATGTCCGTTCTGCCAGGAGTTAGTTTCCTAGGAATTAAATTCAGCCAAGAATTTTGGGTTCTTCAAAGTTAATTTATTCTTAAACATAAGTATGCCAAAATTCTAGAATTTCTCTGAGATGGGATTTGTGATTATAGGACTTAGAATGATTGTTATATGTAGAAAGAAGCAGTATATTGTATGTTTTGTTTGGTGTTCTGCTCTTGAAGAGGCCCCAAAGAACTTCCCTACAAGGAAACATGCAGTTTCCTGGCCATTCCCCCATATTCTCCATGAAAAATACTCTAATACCCAAGAATATTTATGAACATTGAGCACTAAATACATTTCATATTTAGGTCACATTCTTTTTAATTTCCTTTATTTCTTTGCAAAAAAATATTTAATAATAATAAATTGTAAAGAAAACAGCATTCAAATCCTTCTGAAACCCCAAAATATCACTTATCTAAGGTTTTGGACTAGAAGACTAGAGCTAGTGCTCTCTGAAACCAAAGAACAATAGAGATTCTTAGAGTAATACTTGGATTTCAGGAGTAGTCATTGAGATGACAGAAGAATGAGGACCATTATATGGCTCAATACAGAGATCAGTGTTACCATGGAAGGCATGCAGGAACACACAAAAGGTTATCATAGAATTGTAGGGAAAGGAGAAAGTTTAAAGTCAATGAACTCTCTTTAGTCATTTTCCAAGGCAAAAATGAAGGCTACTGACCACTTATTCAAGTTGCGATTTGGATAGAACAGAGTCAAAAGGAGTGTATTTCCTTTATATCACTTGATAGGACCTATGACATTTAATCTACCAACCTCCACACCACTTCCATAAGGTATGGGACTGTTCAGTAGAATGTATGTTCATTTCTGAAGATTCATCATGTTTCATTTTTAATTCCTAAAAAAAAATAAGGCTTTTACAATTTCCTTAGGAATTCAGTAGTAAAATAGGCTTTGAAATAAGAAAATAGTTTTCTAATTTAAGTCTATTTTCCCTTTTGTTCAACTTCATCATTATTAATCATGTGGAAGAGGGAGCAAACTGCATATTAATTCACTTATATATGAGTTTACAATGTATTCTGACAGCTACAAAGGCCAGAACTATTTTGGGGATGAATTTGAAGAAGCATTGTATCATGGGACAAAATTGTCATCATTACTTTTTACACCATTCTACTGAACGACACCTGGAATATAATGTTCTCTCTCTGGACACCTCAATAAAAGAGATACGGATAAATTGGGAGGGATCCAGAAGAAATTATTATGAAAATTTAAAGAATTGTACTGTTAGATAGGTATAGCTTGTCTGTTGTAAATTGGTTCCTCAGAAACATGCCATTAAAAAAGACTGTATTCTGTAGTTAGAGCATCTGATTTGTATCATGGGCAGTCAGCTGAATGATATTATGGTAAGAGTTTGACAGTATTGCAGTGAGGTTTGGTTCAAAGCATTTAATTAATCGTGATTTCATCAATGTCAGTACTTCCTCTAATGGTACAGATTACAGTGCATCCATGGCTTACATTTTGTGAGTTTCTCATCCAGTTCCTCCCCTCTACAGAGTCCACCAATCAAGATAGTAGTATTCCTCTGAATCCCTTAACATTATAAGTATGCCAGTGCAGAACTTGGGAGACTCATCTACTGTCTCAAGTCCATGCTGGGCCTACTTCCTTTTCTAGTCATACATGTCTTTGGTGATATCTTTTATACTACCTCTGGCAAGCAATTTGTTAATGGCCATTTGCAGAGACTTATTTAAACTCACCAAGCCCTTTGATGACCCTCATTTTTTTATTCTTAAGAGCATACTTTTTATTTATAGGTATATAAGTATGATGATAATAATAACATTTCTTTTTATATAGAGTTTAAAGGTTTATAAGGCACTTTTCTCACAATAACCCTGTGAGGTAGATAGTGCACATATTAGTATCCTCACTTCACAGATGAGGAAATGAAAGTAAAAATAAATCCCATGGTCAAATAGCTACTCTGAGTTGAGATTTGAGTCCTGGTCTCCTGACTCCAAATACAGGATTATTTCATGTGTAGGGGTCAAGGAGAGTGAGGACTAAGGAAAGGCAATTAGATTTAACAGTTAGAGGTGATTGTCAATCTTAGAAAAAGCAGTTTCAGTACAGTAGTAGGGTTAGAAAACAACTTTTAAGGATAATAAGATCCCCTTCATCATGAAGGATTGAGGGACTGAGAAGTGAATAACTAGAGAGGAAGTAGAAGCAGTGAGTGTGGATGATTCTTATAAAGAATTTGTCAGCGAAAAGTAGAACTATATGAGACCTTGGAGGCACAGTTAGCAGAGCTGACCTTAGCAAGAAGAAGGATCATCTTTTCTTCAGAGACAAAAGAAAAAGAGGAGTAGATGGGTGAAAGCATGAAGGGGTTTGAGGTGAGAATTAAAAAGAGAAGAAGAAATTCATTAATTCTTTTCTCATGTAGGCAATTGATCAGAAGGTCATTTTGATGAACCCTTATTTGGAACTTTGATGTTATCTTCCTCTAGAATGTGTGGATGTATCTACTGGCAGCCTTGAGAGGACTGGGTAATAACCTCATGCCCGGTAATCATTTACAGAGATCAGCAAAAGACTTAGACAGAACATGGGGGACAGTATTAACTATTGTGAGTTATTTGGACAGTTCAAGTCTAGTTAAAGAGAGTTGTCTTTTTAGAAACCCCAAGTTTGTTTCCATTTTGAGAGGACTGCATAACTACCATACTGAATGAGCCCTTACTGCTCCACAGTAAAACTTCTATTCTTGCCTCCTTCAAGGGCTGTTTCAAACCCTCTCTTGACTTTATTCCCCACTGGGATGAATTTCTGGAGACCACTAAATTGAAAAGGTGAGCCCAGTGTGTAGCAGTAAGGGCTCATTCCTTATGGTGGGATGATTTCCTCAAGCAGCTTGGAAATACGATGGGAAAAGATGAGTAACACGATGGTCAGTAGTTGAAGATTGGTAGGGCATGAATAGCACTGTGACATGGGGGCAAGACTTTCAAGAGAATAGGCCAATGTATGCTTGTAAATGGTCAACTACAAAAATGAGACTTTGAAGAGAGGAAAGTAATACCAGACTACTGGTGATAGACTGGAAGAGCAGGGAAGACTATGCCTAATGTAGATAAGAACTGAAATGGTTAATTGTTCTGTTAAACCAAGGACATTTTATTAACACAAAAACTCTAACAAATTTTTAAGGTCCCCACACTATAGCATAACCCTATAGTGATAGAGAAATGAATGATCAAGAGCAGGTAGAATGGAGTATATTTGGAGACAAAGACTCTAGGCTCAGGTCATGATTGTCACTATTTGTATGATCTTAGGCCACTCATTTAAGCTTCCTTGGTTTTTTTCACATGTAAAAATATGAGGATTGGTTTAGATCAAGGGTTAGCAAACCCTGTTTTTGTAGGGCCCTTAAGCTAAGGAGGGACATTTAGGTAGACTGGATACAGCACTGGACCTGGAGTCAGGAAGACTTATCTTAATGAGTTCAAATCTGGCTTCACACACTCAGTAGCTTGTATGACCATGGGCAAGTCATTTAACCCTGTTTACCTTACTTCCTCATTTGTAAACTGAGCTGGAGAAGGAAATGGCAAACCACTCCAGCGTTTTTGCCAAGAAAAACCCAAATGGGGTCACGAAGAGTTGGACACAACTCAAAAATAACTAAACAACAAGCTAAGAATGATTTTTACATTTTAAAAATGAGGCTATTTTAAAATATAAAACTATTCTTAGCTCACAGGACTTATAAAAACAGATGTATGTGGTTGGATTTAGCCTGAAGGCCATCATTTGCCAACCTCTGGATTAGATAATCTATTAAGATCCATTCCAGCTATAAATCTTAGGATGCTGCCTTTTTTTTTTCTTGACCACACCCATGCATATGGAATTTGTGCTTTACTTTTCTACCAACCCTTGCTTTCAGCTTCCACTGGTAGACCCCAACATGAACTAGTTTATCAGTAAAAGCTGTGACATTAACACAGAAAGCCACACAATGGTGCGACTCTCCTCTTCGCATATTTGAAAGACAGAAACACTGAAATGAGCATCAATAGAATTACTTGGAATCTCTGTGTGTCTATGTGCATGTGTTTACCTGAGACCTATTTCTTTCCCTTCATTAGAGCCATTCAGCGCTGATGTGTGGGTTATGATGTTTGTAATGCTGCTGATTGTCTCAGCGGTCGCAGTCTTTGTCTTCGAATACTTCAGCCCTGTGGGTTATAACCGGTGCCTTGCTGATGGCAGAGGTAAGGAGAAATTCAGCTGCTGTATTTTCCTATTCTTCTCTCTCCCAATCTCCAGCTCTCAAATTTGTAGGTGCTATCTTCTCCATTTGGTTGAAGAGTGCTTCCTCCCTAACTCATTGAACTCTGGAAATGAGCCCTTGGTTCTTTAGTTTGTCAGCCTATTCTAACTTCAGAAATGCCTTAATTGAGATGATCATCGGAAACTATATATTCCCTTCCTGGTTCCTCTTATCTTGGGCATTAGCCTCAAGGACAATTCTATTCCCTATCATCCAGATCCCTTTCCCTCCTCGTAACAAAAAAAAGGGGGGGCCAGTAATGTAAACATATCTGGAATGTTAAGTAAACTGGTTACTCCTCTGATAACACTGGGTTATGGGCAATATTTATGAGCAGATACAGATAGCAGTATAGATTTGTATGTCAAAATGCTGTCACAAGTAGGTGTCCTCCAATGGTGTACAGTGGTAACCTGAAACTGGTAGTATACCTTCATTTAAAGAACTAATCTCAAGCTACAGCCTGTGGTACCCCCAGTTGTAGCCACATGGCAGTGCAGTGGGGTTCTGATGTATGAATTTGAATTGGGTAGACTACAATTACCAACTCCATTTTTTTAATTGCTAGGATTTAAATAGTGTTTTAAGGTCTGTAAAACACTTTGCAAATATGTCGTTTTATCATTATAACAACTCTGAGAGGCAGGTGCTGTTATTATTCTCATTTTAGAGGTGAGGAAACTGAGGCAGACAATGTGTAAGTGACTTACCCAGGGTCACATAGCTAGTAAATGTCTGAGGCTGGATTTGAACTCAGGTCTTCATGACTCCAGCTTCAATGCTCTATCCACTGTGTCACCTAGCTTCCTCTAAAGCTATTTATAGGAATCTGTTTTCAGACTAGGCCAATCTCAGAGATCTAAGTGATTGCCAAGAATTTCAGATATTTATGAGGCTGTTAAAGGTGGTTAATTAGGTTCCTGAAGAGTTTCAAAGGAGCCACTAAAATAACCCCACCTCAAAACTCCCCTAAAATACATGGTATAACGAGGTTAGAGACTGAAGCAGAAATTCCCTACTTCTTTATAATTTCTACCCTAGGAGTGAGCCTGGTCTCAGAAATAGACTCCCTTCATAGTCTATGAGTTCCCTAAGTCTGTTAGTCCAGAGTTGGAACTGTGGTGGGATCTCCAAGTTCTGGGGTATATAGTGATTGCTCCCTACAGTGTGATATAGCTATGGGATTTCATATTTCACTTCAGGGATCTCCTAGCAGCTATGACCCCTTCCAGTTATAGGAATTAACTATTGGACACATTCTGGGCAGCACCAGTGATTAGTCTAATATTTAATTATACAATTGTACTGTTAAATGGGTGGGCAGATATAAAGACATCTTCAAACTGATGTATTTTAAGAAAAATAAGTTAAAAATCCCAAGTTACTAAGCTTAATAAACTATGAGGCAATTATTTGCTTTACCAAAGTACTTTATTAAAAGATTAATTATAGGATAATTTAATATAGCAAGTTCCCCTAGGAATTTAAAAATATAATCCATTTATGGAAATTAAATTTACATAGAGTTCTATGTAAATATCTATTGTGTAAATCAAGGCATACATATACAGATGTCTATACAGTGGTAGATTGTACCTCTGAATATGCAGTTTTTAACATTAAAAATGACTGAACAGATGTTAATAGAACTTTGTCAACGTAGGCATATGCTAATGCTAATATGTAGAGGAAATGGAACAGCAGATGTTCATAACTGCATATGAGGGGTCAAGTGCAATTTTATATACTGAGGCAGATGTCACCACCACCAAATGATGAACACTGGTTTTCATTTTTCCACATGATGGATGGGATGGGTCGCATGACCTATTCACATAAACCTGTAGAATAATGAACTCTATAGGTGTTATACAAGAATTAGTTGGGGATAGGAAAAGAGACAGTGACCAGTCCTCCCTATATAAAAAATTAAAAAACCAAAACAAAACAAAATAAACTGTTCATAGCTATCCCATAGATTGGGCAAGCAACCATGCACACTCCCTAGTAGTTTCCTAAACAGATGCTGCCAGTCTGGGGGTCAGAGTGTATTTGTGAAGGGTCATAAGGCAGGGAAGTGGAAGGATCAGGTTCACCAGACATAAATCAGAAGCCAGTAGGACTATCTCTTAAATGCCTTGTACTGAAATAGATGCTTTAAGAAGTTATAAAATAAAACAAGTAACAAACAAACAAAAAACAAAAAAAGAAGAAAAAAGGGAAAAAAGAAATCCACATGATAACTTTATTATTTAGAGAATATATAGAGAGAATAGCAAGTTGTACATAATAGATTTGCAGTTCTATGAGCAATCATCTTTTTATTGTACTATGTTATGAAAATGCTTGTTTTATTCCATAAAACAAAAGTAAATAAAAATTTAAAAAACGAACAAAACAAGGCCATTAGCCTCCACTCTACCTCTGGGGACTAGTCATTTGCAGTCAAGTCAGGGACTATAAATAGAATTAGCTATCAAAAACAAATTTTGAAGAAGACAATAGCAAAGAACATACTCTGACATTTTATAAAAATTTCTATGTTTTCTTAGTATATGATAATAACATTTCAGAAACAAAGAAAATAAATAAGAAAGCAAATACAACAGATAGTTTGGGGTAGTATAAAGAACATGGGACTTAGAGTAACAAGAGCTAAGTACGAAGTTTATAGATTGTGTGATCTTGAGCAAGTCTCTTTACTTCCCCCAGTTTCAATTTAATTGATAAAATGAAGATATTAATACATGCATTACCCATCTTACAGACCTACTTTGAGCCTTACATGAGATAATTTACTTATGAATATAAAGCTCCATGCCAGTGTAAGCCATTATGATGATCTAAAAATAAGAAGTTCTTTAGTATCATTTTTTATTATTAATATGAATAATTTTTTTACAAAATCTACATTTCTTACATCTGCTTATGATAAACTGGGTAGTAAAGTTCATTGTTTAGTGTCTGGGGTCAAAACTCATTGGTTAGGACACCATTCTTCCCATATCAATCTCCACCATTTTCTGTCCTCAGACTCTGGTCTTCTCTCTATTCTGTCTTCTGAAAAGTATCCAGGGTAGAAAGAGGGGCAAGTATTTATTTAAAGGATTGTCTAACTGATGCCTATGAACACTTGGAGAAGATGCTTTAGGGAGGTTTCATTCTTTCATTAAGAATTTGGTTCTGAGATCCTTGGAAGGGCCCACAAAACAGGAGGAGGAAGGGGTTTCATAGTCATTACAGAGGAGGCATCTTTCTTTCCTGGGGATGACATTGTTTCAGTGAAGTTACACATAGGGAGGACTTACTCCAATCTTCTTGCACGTATCAGTAGAACCAGACAGTGAGAGTCCCACTGACGTAACTTCTCAAACTTATCTGTTGGTCCCTACAGAGCCAGGCGGTCCCTCTTTCACCATTGGCAAAGCTATTTGGTTGCTGTGGGGGCTGGTATTTAACAACTCTGTACCAGTTCAGAACCCAAAGGGAACAACCAGCAAAATCATGGTGTCAGTGTGGGCCTTCTTTGCTGTCATCTTCCTGGCCAGCTACACTGCCAACTTAGCTGCCTTCATGATTCAAGAGGAGTATGTGGACCAAGTTTCTGGCCTGAGTGACAAAAAGGTAAGAGATACTTTTGAAAATCTCCCATTTCCACCCAAAATAACCTCCCTGGAAAGGAAGTGTTGCTTACGTTCTCCCTCTGGTCCCCATTTTAATTAGGCTCATGTTTCAAGCTCCTGGGAGTACTGAAAGTTTTCGTGATCCTAATAATTTCCTAACATCTGAATTTCCTACTTGTGTTTTAAATAAATTGGAAGGCAGAAGCAGAAGAAATTAGTTTCCCTACTGAAATAATTGTTTTCCCTTCCTGTCTTTGTGCAAACCTACTGATTTATGCAGGGAGTGTCACAAATGATTCCTGGGCTACAAATAACTAGCTTGGTTTTTTATCCACACTTTTAGCATGTGATTGCACATTGGTTTGTTAGGGTTGGGCAGCTAGGTAGCTTAGGGATACAAGCACTGGCCTGTTATTAGAGGGTTGCCCCTGTGTGCCAGCACTGTGGAAGCTTGCTTATCATGGCTTACATTTTCCCACAGATGAACTAGTTACTGTAGGCTTACTCTGCCTTTGTTTCTTCTCTGTGCACATCCTAGAGACTATGCAGGAGGGCTGCTCATGTGAAAGTGTTGAAGTATTTCAGGGCATGAAAACTGGTCTTTAATTCTGTGACTGCCCACACACTATGATGCTAACAGGCCAGTCCTGTACCTGTTCTGTTCTGAGCTGGCTTGCATGGTACAGAAAAAAGGGAAGATATTTAGTTTTCATTTCTAGTAGATGAGTATGTGCTGGCCCATTGGGGATTTTACCAGGCTGACATACTGTAGCTTTCCATGTGAGATTTCCTGTCACCTCTAGCTATGATACTAATGATCCTTATCACCTTCTCAAGCTTCCAGTAAACACATGGATATTCCAAACCAATCATGGAATTTTTACTTCTAAGAAATCTCCTGACATCAATTTCATCAAGCTTTAGAAAATATTCATCTGTTTCAAGAAGTAAATGTGAATTTGGCCTGCCAAGTTAGATACCTCATGTTTATTACTGATAATTTATCATCTGGTATCTCTTGACCTAATAGTTAAGAAAGTTACTTAGATAGAAAATATAAGGATGCATTATAGTTGAAAAGGAATTAATGTTCTTTCCTCTTTGACTCAGGTAATCATTTTCCCTAAGAGAGGCATTTGGTATAATGGGTTCAAGTCTGGTCTCTGATACATAATGCTAGGCAAGCCACTTAATCTGTCAGTGTTCTAAGAAACTCTCTACAATTATAAATTGCAGAAAAGGTGCTATCCTTCATTAGTAGAGAGAATGTCCTTATCTTTGGAGCTCCTTATGCCAATAAAATCATAGGTCCAATCCCTATTTCATTTTCCCTAAAGGAACATTTAAAAGCATGTGGAAAAGATACACAGTTTAAAAAGGAATGAGTTTTATTTCTTATAATTTTTCATTCTCTTCATATCTATTTAGTTTTTCTTTCTTTTGGAATTTTCTTTTTCTTTCTTTCTTTTTTTCCTTTCCCCTCCCCCTCATTCCTTTCCTTTCTCCTCATTTTAATATTCCATTTCTTCCTGAAGCTCCCAGTAACATCTGATTCTGTGGCTTGGTGGTTAGAGGTTAGGTGAGGATAAACTACCTGACAGAGAATGCCTCTGCTCCCACCTTTCTTGTTGTTCACTCTAGCTACCTAAGAAGTAATATGGTGGAAAGCTTCCCCTTGTAACAATCTTATTTCTGGACATGCTAAGGGATGAGATGATTACACAAAGAATCCAATACTCCCTTGGTCTTCTAGCTGGGGGCCCGTCATGATCAGTACATGAATTTCCCATATGGTGCTAAAAAAAAACATAGGAAATTCTGCTGATCAAAAGTTGAATGGTTCTCTAAAGGGAACCATGATGCAGTGGAGAGACCAACAGACTTGAACCAGAAGACCTGAGTCTAGGCTCTATCACTTACTAGCCTTTTGGTCCTGTACCACTTGACCTCTATGAGTAACAATGACATTAATAATAATAATAATAACAACAATAAGAAATATATAGCACTTTAAGCTTTGCTAAGCATTTTACAAATATCATATTATTTGATCCTTACAACAACTCTAGGAGGTAGGTGCTATTATTATCCCCATTTTACAGGTGAGGAAACTAAGGCAGATAGTAAGTGTATAAGGCCAGATTTGAATTCAGGTCTTTCTGACTCCAGGTCCAACACTTTATCCACTGCACCACCTAGTTACCTCAATTTCCTTATTTGTGAAACAGGATTAATAATACTTGTATGAACTGAAAGGTCTACTGTTGCTTTTAGTTGAACTAGGTTTCTGAAGACTGGATAGAGGATGTTTTCCCTTCTATATTTCTTTATCCATCAATTATTAAAAAAATATTTATTTACTAAGGGTATACCAATTGCCAAGCACTGTGTTAAATCACCAGAGCTCACAATGTAAACAAAAAATGCAGTGGAAAGAAAGAAGGAAAAATGAGAAATTTTTACGTGAAAATTTTGTTGTATATTTGAAAATAATAGCAATAATGCATAGTAAATTTGCAGCTTCATGTACAATCTTCTTTTTAATTGTACTAAGTTATGGAAATGCTTGTTGTATCCCATAAATTAAAAATAAAAATTTAAAAAGTAAATAAAAATATAGACAAAGTGATTTCAGTGGGGGGAGGGAGGAGGTAGGCACTAGCAGCTGGTAGGTTTAGGCAGTCTCTAGAGCTAGGCTTTGAGGATTCTAAGAGGCAGAGGTGAGAAATGCATTCCAGACCTTGGGGCCAGTCTGGAAAAATGCATAGAGGTGAAAGAGGGAATGTTACGAATAAGTAACAGCAGTCCAGCTTGGGTAGAAGGTAGAGGAAGTGAAGAGTGATAAAGAAGGCTGGAAAAGTAGGCTTTTCTTGACTGTGAAGGACCTTAAATGTCAAACAGAGGAGGAGCATTTGCATTTTATCCTAGAGGCATTGGGGACCCACTGGAATCCTTAACATGTGTTTTAGGAATATCACTTGGCCACTTGGTTGAGGATAAATTTCAGCAAGAAGAGACTCAACTGACAGGGAGATCAGTTTGCAGGCAATTACAGTAATCCAGGTGAAAGTTGAGAAGGACCTGGACTAAGGAGGGACAAACGTAAGAGATTTTGTGGAGGCAGAAATGATGAAACTTAGCAGCTTATTGAGTGATGGTGGGTAAGAAAGGGTGAAGAGCCAAGGATGACTCTAAGGTGCACCTGGTTGGCTCCAAAGATGGTAGTGTCCTTGACAGAAACAGGCAATTAAGAAATCACTGGTAACAACTGGTGACAACAGATTTAGCTGAACCATTGTCAGAAGCCAGCTTGCAGTGGTGAAGTAAGGAGTAAGGGAAAGGAGATAAATAACAGACAAGAAGCTTTTTCTATGAGTTTGGCTATGAAAGGGAGAAGTACAAAGTAATAACTTAGAAGATGGTAAGGTCAAGTGAAGAGTTTTTAAGGCCTGCCAAGATCTTAGGCAAATGTATAAGCAGCAGGGAAGGAACCAGTAGACAGGGAAAGATTGAGGACAGGATTGGCCTGGGGTAGGAGAGGAATGATTCTAGGCCTAATTTCAAGGAAGAGAGAGGAGTAAATGAATGCAAGTATTGGCCTTAGCAGGGTGAAGGGTCACCTCTCCATCAGAAATCCAAGTAAAGGAGGACAGAAAAGGGGATGGTGTCAACTGATTTTGAGACATAGGGTAGGGGAAAAGAGGTAGCCCATTGGCCTGTATTGCAAAATTGTTTCATCCAGTTGTGAAGGGGTTGAATTTATTTATACAAATCCTTTTGGAACCCAAAATTATTTTGTATGTTATGTATGTAGAAAGGAGTTAGCTAACAGGGACCTTTATGGACAAATGTTCTATTTAGTTTACCACTTAATAATGTATTTTTTATGCATTTTAGAACCTTACAAATGTGGAAGTAATAAATTAGCGTATTATACATATACCATTTACTCTGCATAGTTGCCAAAATATGTTTAAATAACTGACATGTTTAATTCATATTAGTATAAGGGAAAGTAATATGAATTACATTCAAAGCTTTCAGCAAATGTATTTAAAGTGTCAAAATGATTATTGTTCTGATTCAAAAGTACCTAAAGGAAGCAGGCAGGCATCAGAGACAAGAAGTCATGGAGTTTTCATTAACATCTAAAAATTTTGGCAATACAACATGTAAATATATTTACATGAAATTTATATGATATAAATATGAAATTTAAAAACATCAAAATAATTTGAGATTAGAAATGAAGTAAATTTGAAATTTATTTTAATAATGTTTTAGTTTCCTTATTAATAGTCTCCTAAAATTAATACATACTCAAAAATGATGAATATTTCCCCAAATTTTCTTTGAATATAATCCCAATATGACTTGATTGTAAGTGAAATTATTTTTTCAAAAGTAGTAAGGAATGTTTGCAAATGAAGAAATGTTTATAGATACAAAGTGTGTAATTAAATTATTTTTGTTTTATAAAAAATGCACAAAGATCTCATTTATATAAAAGTTACCAAGTAAGAATGTTCACAGTGAAAATTCTATGATAAATCCTTCTTTTTTGTGCACATTACCCAGATGAATTCTATTTAGTGTTTGTACTATTGTCTTATATACTATGTTGGGGAATTTATAATACTCAACCATATATTTAAGTGCTTACATGCCCATATTTTCATTTGTGTGCATATTGTAATGTCTATATGAGCTAGTAGGCAATCTATATGAATATTGTGGTTAAAATAATGAATTACTTGTTGATATGACTGCAAAATTAACTAAGCTGATCTTTATATGACAGACATACAGTCAGATGCTGAGCCCATACTTGACAACTTGTCAGCTTGGTAATACCAGCCAGGGCTTGAATTCTATCATCATGGCCTTTGAGAATCCAGGAGTTTTCAATACGAAAATTATGAAAGGAATAGCCAGAATCATATGTAAAAATGATGGTTAGTGGAGTTCTAGAAACAGTTATGAAGGAAAAGTGGAAAGATATGTCTCTCCTTTCTGCCAGATGATTTTAACTAGTTATTACCCTGTCAGTGGAGTAAAGAGGACACTAAAAACATTGGTTTTTCTCCTTCCTCTCCCTCCTACCCTTCAGAATTCACAATTCCTTACAAGATCCTAGGTGGTATCCTCAAAGTGCTGTGGAAATAACTGAAGGGGGTGTGGGGGGGAGGATTCTTGTAGCTCGGGCCCAGGCATTCCAAAATGGGTCAGTTTCCCCCTCTCCTGGATACTCCAGTAGTGCCTTGGGGATCAATCAGTCAAATTTAAGGGAAGAGAAAAGAGTGGGTGAAGCAGGTCATCATGCTTGCAACTGGTGGTTTCTGCTCATCAGGCTACCTTTGTATACATACCCCAGGCTCCTACTTTCCTGTCCCAGGCTTCCAAGACTGCCAGGACCAGACTGACATGATTAATACACCATTAAATTTATAGCACTTTTCCTCTTAATAGGTAGAAGTATTACCCAAATTTTAACTTGTCAGAAATATATGAATACTTATGAGGTCTACAATCTTTGGTTCTAATATGGAGGCTGTAGCTTAGTTTCCTGGGTTGCTGCCTAAGAACCCCATTGCATTTCTGAAATGAGGTAGGTGTTGCTACAGGCTCTGAGGAATTCCATAGGGTCTGGAGACCATCTTTATCTTGAAATGTGCTAGGGCACAGCATTGGCCTCTGGGCACAAGTAATGAAACAGTGTTACATCATCCCCAGATCAACTGTCCTCTTCACCCTCTGAACAAACTCTAGATTGAAAACCAGAGTGGGGCTGTTATCCTCATTCTGATTCTGTATCCTCTGGTCACAGACAAACAGGTCAGCTCCACACCATAGGCCACAGAGTTCAAGGGAGGGAATAGGAGACTATTTTCAGCCAAAGCAGCCTGAGATTTGTGACTCAGTTGGACCTGGAAGTAACTGAGTGATGCCAATCCTGGGAACTCTCTGGAGCTATGGATAGACTAAGGATTCAAGATGTGATAGGAAAGGAGATTCTGGCATGTGACAATTAGAAAGGAAAGAGTATAGACAGCAGGTGCACGGGAAGTAGCTGGCTTTCCCTTCCTTAACAGCTAAATTTGCATACTCCTGTAAGTGTGGAATGTTTCACATTCTGTTAGATTTGGTAGATAGCGGATGCATTGATTGTTTTTGTTGAACTATTGTTTATTTTTAATTTTTTTTACTCTGTTTTTCACAAGGGAAAATCTGTTGTGTAGGGGAAGAAAAAGGGGACTATATTGAAAAGAATATACTACAAAAACGAAACTATCAATAAAAGGTTGTTTTTTTTTTTTTAAGTAGCACGATGTTACTCTGAACCATGATAAAAACCATACAGCCATCTGGCTATCTATAGACTGACCAGCATGGAGCCCTGAGCCTGCTGAGGAGTGACCCTTAAGGTGACCTAAAACCAGTTTGGTTTCCTTAGAAAAGAGGTGTCACTCTATCTCTGCAGATTCCAGGGAAGCACTGCCATCAAAAGAATGCCACCCACCCAGATCCTCAGGCCCACTGTTGTCTAGGCTGGTCTGTAGCTCTATGCTTGGAGTTTGGCCAGAAACAGAAGGGCCTTTAGAAATGGCATAAGTGAAATGGAGTCTTCTCCTTGTTGGCCAGTACTGAGTTAGACAGTGAACACATTAAGTTGAAGGGCATGTACTTATTTCACCACCTATAAATATTTCCTTTATTGCCATACCATGAGAGGCATTATTTAATTTTATTGTGTAGCATTCATTGACATGTGGTCTTCTATCTAGACCTCTTTAAAGAAAATAGAATTCATGTTTCTGTAGGATTTTTTTTGCCACATTCCACTGGGAGAGTAAAATGTTTTAAATAAATGTAATAAATGATTTAAACAAATGCTACAATAAATGATTTAAGTAAACACAATCCACATGCCAGAATGCTATATTCTGAAGGTCATGGAGCTGGAAAATACCTTGATTATCTGATCCAGCCCTGTGACTTCAAGCAGAAATACAGCTAGACCAAGGTTTCCTCTCTTATATCTTGGACCATTTTGGCAATCTAGTGATGCCTATGGACCCTTTCTCAGAATAATATTTTTAAGTAATTGAAAGAAAATGCTAAACATCAATTAGAGGTTAGGGAAATAAAGATGTAATCTTTCCCCCATTCAGTTCACAGACTCCCTGAAATATGTCACAGATTCATCAGGGGCCCCATGGACTCTGTGTTAAGATCCCCTGATCTCAGCCAGCCTATAAAAACCACTGTCTTCTCTTTTGGGAGATCCATAGAATTGAAAAATCGGTAACCTCCTTTTCATAAATAAAATATCAACCCTATAATTTCCCACTTTTTCATTTCATGTATTCTACAATAGTGACTTTTAAAAAATTGTGGAAAAGTTGATGTGCATACAGAGAGGTTATGCTTGCTAAATAACAGTGCCATATAAGTTACTGGTATGCAGTTAATAAGATTGTACTTATTAAAGTTGTACATAATGAATATGATATGACTAATAAAATAGGGCTCAATTTTCATTAAATTCATTCTTTTTCTGTTAATATTGGACATATTACCTCTTTTTCACCATTAATTATTCTTGAGAACAGTTCCTAGAAGTATCATAATCACCCTACCAAAAAACTACAGGAACAAATGACATTGTAGAGGCATCGATGTAAAACAGGGGTGTAGATGTAAAATACAGTATTAGCACGAATCACTAAATCCAGAAAGTTTTATTTTTTAATGATTTTTTTACATTACTTAGATTTCCTTTCTACTCTCCTCTCAGAAAAGCTTTCTTATATAAAACATTATAAAACATTTTAATAAAAAGAGGAAAAGGGGGAAAAAAATCAATGATATAGTCCAGTCTATCAAAAAAAATCTGACATTATATAAAATATTACACAGTGGAGCAGAGTAGTAGAGAGAAGTGTCTTATATCTCCTTTTCTCCTAAAAGAATTCACTACTGGATCAATATCAATCTGGAAGGAGGTCCATGTTATCAGGATATAGGGTTCTGTTCTTGGCCTGTAATCAACATTTTTATTAATGAATCAGATGAAGACATGAATTAGAAAGGTGATCATTCCACTATATTTTGCATTAATACATGCAAATCTTTGCTATTTTATTCACTTCTGGGAACTGCTTGTGCATTCAATTCAATAAACTTTTATTAAGCACCTATGTGTCAGGCACTGTGCTAAATGCTGGAAAATGTTGACAAACTGGAGCTAATCTAGAAGAGAGTGACCAGGATAATTAAAGGATGGAAAATTGTACCACAACATTAGCTTAAGGAGATGGGTAAAGTCCCAGTGGAGATATAAGAGCTATCTTCAAGTATCTGAAGGGCTACAATGTGGAAGATAGATTCCACTTTCTGCATTTCCCAAGAGGTAAGGATAGAAGCTGTAGGTAGAAATTGTAGAGATCCAATTTAGGTTGATATAAGGGCAAAATACTAACAATTAGAGCAACCCCAGAGAAGTATGGGTTACTTCAGCAGACAGTAAATTATCCAATATTGGATTATATGAAGCAAAGGTCGGTTGTCCATTTGTTGGGGTATTGTAGAAATAATTCCTGTTTAGGTTCAGGCTGATAAGGCTGTTAGTCATTTCTAAAATACTGGACAATAAAATTAGAATCCCCAAAAGATATCAGTATTTGAAAAGATGGGCCTAAGATGGTTACAAATAATGAAAAAGTTAGAAATAATGAAGAAAATCAGAGCTAATTCCATTTCTGTTACACTGGTAAGTGTTTTGAATGGGAATTGATTTACCTCAGTGTTTAACAGGTTTTTTTTATAATAACCAATTGTCAAGTGCTGATAGAGGTGCAGAATTGGATGGGGAGGGGGAAGGCAGTAGGGAGAAATGATCACCTTTGAACTGCAGTGTGTTTGTGTATTTGGACCTCTCAGAGAACTCTGCATTCAAGGGTCCTTGAGGCTGACTCGCCAATTAATTAAAATTTTAAAGTAACTCTTATTCCATTGAACATATTTCTGTAAATACTATCAATTGGAAATTAGAACAGTAGAGTGCTTTTCTGAATCCCAATTCTATTTTTATTTTATACGGTATTTCTCAGCTGTGATCTTTGGAGCAAAAGCCAACGGCAGGAAAAATTAGTTTGTACCAGTTTCATGAAGTATGTCTTCGGGTTTTTGTAAATAATTTTAACTCAAATAAAATTGCTACTTTCAGTTTTAAAAAAAGATGGGCCTAATATAACAACATGAAAATGGATACAGATGTTAGGTTATCCATCGAAGGCCTCAAATGAACTACCAAAGTACAGGCTGAGGAAAACCTGCTTTAGTAGCAATTCAAGGAGTAGCATGATTCAGGAGAAAGACAAATAATAATGATGATAGCTGGCATTTACCTAGCACTTTAAGGTTTGCAAAGTGCTTTATAAATATTAACTTATTTTATTTCATCCTTAATTCAGTATTTCATCCTTATAACAACTCTGGGAAGTAGCTGCTATTATTATCTCCATTTTGCAAGTGAGAAAACTGAGGCAGACAGAGGTTAAGTGACTTGCCACAACTAGTTAAGGGTCTAAGGGTGGATTTGAACTCAGGTTTTACTTACTCCAGGTCCAGCATTCTGTCCACTGCAACACCTCGCTACCTAAAAATCCAAGAATGCTGGCTTCACATAGGACTTCAGCCTGAATACTGGCTATGCCACTTTTTACCTGTGTTACCTTAGTCAAGTCACCACACATCCCTGGGCCTCAGTTTCCTTATATGTACAAAGAAGCAGATGGACTAAATAAGGGGATTCTTAACCATTTCTTGTGTCATGGACTCCTGTGGAGGTCTGGGGCAACCTCTTCAACTCTTTATAATAATGTTTTTAAATGTATAAAATAAAATACATAGGATTTCAAAGGAAACCCATATTATTGAAATACAGTTATCAAATAATCCTTTTTTTAAAGTTCACAGACCCAAAGTTAAGAAACCCTGGTACTAGATGATTTCTAAAGGCTTCTTCTAGTTTTAAATCTATGATTGAGGAATACTAATTGGCCATAAACCAACATGAACCCAGTAAAAAGCATTAATTGATTCATTAATGTAAAAGCATTTATGAAGAATCACTTATTATGTCACAAGCACTGTGCTAAGTGCTAGAATATAAATAGAAAAGTGAGACAGTCCCTGCCTTCAAAGACATCTCATTCTAATTAGAACAGGCAACACATAAAGAAAGATTCAAATATAGGGCAAATGGGAGGGCCAGTGATGAGATCCATAGTCTTTAGGGGGCAATGGAAGGTCAAATGATAATTCCAAGTGTTCCTCCATCTTACTGCAAGGGTTGCAGTTGGTGATTTTTCCCACTCACTAAAGGAGTATGAACAGCCATGTTTGCCCCATATCATGGATGGTCTGGGAAAGCACAGACAAGCTGCTCAGGCCCACATAGCTTGGGAGGAGAATGGACCTGGGTGTAGGGGGAGAGCACTCAGGTTCTTTCCTGAAGAGGTAGGATTGGGAGTGAGGGAAGGTAGAGTCAGTGTCTAGCCAGGAAAGGGAAAGGGGATGGGGACATGGCAGAAAGTTTGGGGGGAGGTGAGATCCTAGTTGAATCTGAGCAGGGGATAGACTGGGGAAGAGGAAAAAGCTCCTTATGTGGCTTGCTTTTCTCAACTCTCAGTACCTGGTGAGATCTATAAGTGGGGAAAGAGGAGGGAGAAGTGATGTGGTTGTAAAAAACAAACAAACAAAAGAATAATGTAGTCATAGAAATATAGTATCCTGACAAAGGGCTATAAAAACCCCAATATGAGCTTTGCAGTCCAACTGTGTATTACTGCGTTCAATTCTGGGCACCACATTTTAAGAAGAGCAGTGGTGAATTGGGAAACATCCAGTGAATGCTGACAAGGATAATTAAAAGATCTGAAATATGAAGGATAGTCAAAAGAACTGAGGATTTTTAACTTGGAAGGGAAAAATCAATTTTGTGGAAGGAGGAGGCATATGATAGCTATATTCATGTATTGTCATTCTGAGTCCAAAACTTACCTCTTATAGCTTTTACATAAGGTCTTTCAATTGCTCAGTTGTGTCTGAGTCTTCATGACAACGTATGGAATTTTCTTGGCAAAAATACTAAGTCATTTGCCATTTCCTTCTCCAATGGATTAAGGCAAACAGGTTAAGTGAGTTGCCCAGGGCCACACAGTTATTGAGTGTCTGAGGCCAGATTTGCACTCTGGTCTTCCTGACTCCAGGCCCAGCACTCTATTCACTGAGCCATCTAACTACCTTCCACATAAGAAAGAACGTTCTAATAATTAAAACAATCTAGACATCAAACGATTTGTCTTAGGATATAGTCAACAACCTGTTCCTGTAAGTATTCGAGCCAAGATGTTTTAGATATAGTGCTTTCTTGGCATTGCCAAATAACTTTCCTAGCCCTATGCCTGCTAGGAACTTGATTTTTATTTTTTTAGTTAAAATGTAAAATATAGTGTAGAACTGATTTTCTCTTCTCCCTCTAACAAGCTATAGAAAGCAAGGGGCAGATAACAGAGGTGAAGCTGTACTCATGTTTTATAGGAATACTGTGATATGTTGATGCCTTTATGAAGTGTGAAAGGGTGATTAGATTTAAAGGGACAATGCTGGATTAAGATTGGCCATGCCCTGTAGGCCCTTAAATAGCTGAATTTACTAACTCTAAATTACAGCTGAGCTGCTGTCCAGCAGCAGCCTTCAATAAAGAAAAAATGGCCCCCCAGAAGGACCCAATTGTTCTTGAGAAGAAAGAAGAGATTTTTATTTCCTTTCACACTGAAACTTTTCAACAGAAATTTTTGCCCAGTTCAGGAGTCATCAATCAGTTTGAGGTACATTTAAGGGAGCAGAGATATTCACTTTGTAAACAAGCACAGAGTCTGTATCTCAGGGCAGGGAGCAGAGACTCAAAGTCAGACAACGTTCATAGATACAGAGAGGCAGGAAAGAGGAAGCTACAAAGAGCCTGATCCCTGGCAGTAGAGAAAAGAGCTAATCATGGTCTCAAGGAAGGACTAGGCTTGGCAATCAACAGTCAAGCTGTGAAGAGCAGTAAACCCAGAGAGCCTAGCTAAGGGACCTTCCATCTGATACAATGTTCTCCTGATTTAGGACGAATACCAGGAAGAGTCAATTAGAAGAGAAAGGACAGTGAGTTGCTTTGGACATATGAGTTCTTTACATGTGTGCCTTGTTACTATTAGTGTTCACTCTTCCAACAGATACTGTGTATATTTGTGGGAGAGCCTGCTCAGGTTTATGTGATAAAATGTTCTGTAGCTACTATTTTTTTTTATTATTCCACCTTTTACTTTCTAACTGTTAATGGGAAGCCCTCAAGTAGGGGCTCATGAGTTATAGTTTTAAGAGTATGAAACCCACAGAGTACCTCTTGAAACTGAGAATAGCGATCACCCTCTGTGGACCCAATGAATGAGTGTGAGAACAAGTCAGAGATTACCAGAGGAGATGCTACAATAGCACAGATACTGAACTTAAAGTTCTAACTAGAGAAAATCGATAAGCATTTCTTTGGATTGAGAGGGTTTTGATTCTAATTGTATATGGCTAGCACTTGAAATCTTTTACTTTTAGGACATCTCTCCCAAATTGGACAAGTTTAGAAGAACAGATGGCCCCAAGATTGCCAATGAACTGTAGTTCTTTTAACTGCCAAGTTACTAGTTCCAAGAGAAGAAAGTTATTTCAGGCATTTACTTCATTCTGAAACTCATTGCTCCCTCATTCCTATTCTACCCTATCCCAAGAAAAATAAATCATTTTCCCAACATCCTTTTTTACATTCTCTTTTTAAAAAAAAAAAGATAAATAAGACATCTACTAGAAAATTGATAAGATTAGATATTCTCAATGTGTCTTGGTATGTGAGTTGTTGATATATTAAAAATTAGCATCATACTTCTGGCCATGGAATTTTGAGTCCTTTGGAAAAGATTCATGCAGCCATAAAAATTCGTGCAGACCCATAAGCTCTAGATTCAGAAGGAAATCAGGTTACATCAAAGTCAGAATTTTATTAACAATGAAAAGTATGATATACACTGTTCTTTTAGGTTTCTTTCTTGGGGCCCCCACACATTGGATTTCCCAAAGCTTAGATGCTACCTAGTACACTGCAAACTCCTTGAGGGCAGAGATTATGTCATTTATCATTTTTGTATCCTCAGGTCTTGTACATAGAAATTGTTGAATTGAATTTATCAAAGAGTAGAATTTATTACTTACTCCCCATCCCCTAGGGATGTGAAATTTCTTTTTCTTTTCTTTTTTTTTAACTTACCTGCAAAGTTGTATCTGTATCTATGTAAGGACCAACAGAATTGATGAGAGTTGGAAATTGGGGGAAGTTCTGACTATTTTTATTATAATTTACTGTAAAGTGTCCCCCTCCAGCAAAGGTCACAGAGTGCCATTTAAAAGCTCCATTATCTATGTGAACACCAGAGCATCAGACATTTGTCCACGGTATTTTAATCCAATTCTGCTTAGGGGTTTGAATCAGATGGTCAAAAGCCTTGGCTAGAATCCAGTGTAATACTGATAGCCAGTAAAAAGACTGAAGAATGTGCTCTAGACTCAGCTTCATTTATCAAAGAGATGACTAAGCAGAGTGAGAACCACTGCAAACCTTGCAGCTAAGTCTATTCTTTCTTCCTCTTCCCAACTCCAGTCCTTCTTAAGAGATGAGAAGGGGATGGGAATACTTTATTAAGAATTTTCTTAACTGATAGACTATAAATAGAAGAGCCCTAAGTTCCTTTCCTTTTCTCCTTTTTTCTTTTATACTATATGAACTCTGAAAAGACTGACTAGAGAGACCAGGTGGTAGCCGGTGTGAGGCTGTGGTCTTCTGGTAGGCTCATATGGCCCCCTGAGTATTTATCCTGTTTCTCAGTAACTTTCTCTGTATATATCCTAACCCCTACCATTATCTGAAGACTTGTTGCTAATCTACATCCAAGGTAATCTTCAAAGGTATGATTGCATTTGTCATCATTGGCTCCCATTACACAGATGGCAAAGAGTGGCCTTTCTTTCCCTTTTAACTATAGTCCAATCTAAGAAATGAAATAAAATAAGAGAAATTTCATTGTAAAAAAAAAAACACTTTTCCTGAAGAAAAAGATCCTCTTGTCAGTTCTCTCACTCTTTTCACTCCACAGCTCCCCACCCAAAGTTTCCAAAGACCTGAAGCAGTGAGGCCAAAAGTATCATAACAAAAAAGCACCATGATATTAAATTTCCTAAATATGTGGTCCTGTGATATTTCCTCAAGGAATCTCCCAGCTTATCTCCATCACCCTAGTCTTTTCTGATTTGAGTTAAAGTTAACTAGGTTTTGTCAAAGAAATGATTTGCAGCAGATACTGAGACAGCTGTGACACAACCATTCTTGGAGTGAACACAAAAGAGCTGTAGAATTGGGTGTCATCCTGGTACTAAAGAAAGAATGCCATGGCTTCTAATGATTTATTCTAGTTACCTTAAACGCAAACTGAAGAATATAGCAAAAAGAATACAATCCCAAAGGCCTTTGGGGCAAAAAAAAAAACTGTAGGAAGTAAGCCTCTGGGAGCTTCCCCTGCAAAAAGGCGTAAAAACTCATAAGGTTAATCACTCACATACCTTTACACAACATACTCTCCCATCACTGAAAATATGCACAGAAATATATGCAGATTTGATTTTTCTTTTTACTTGGAGCAATGGGCAATTTTCTCTTATTTTTTTCTCAAATTAATTGCAGCCAATTACATATAAAGCCCCTTTCTTTCTGCCAATCAGAACTGCCTGAATGGGCAAGAAACTCTCTCACCTGCTTCA
Organism: Phascolarctos cinereus; assembly: GCF_003287225.1. Classification (NCBI taxonomy): domain Eukaryota; kingdom Metazoa; phylum Chordata; class Mammalia; order Diprotodontia; family Phascolarctidae; genus Phascolarctos; species Phascolarctos cinereus. The sequence continues at coordinate 188,105,991 of NW_027555514.1, forward strand.
TTATGCAAATTGATTTTTCAGCATTGGATAACAATGTAGCCTTCTGCGCAGCTGCGATTCCAAATTGCTAATGAGAAGAGTCTACTGCCAGAGGAGTCACTTAACCCTATGATACTAGAGGATTTCACATTGAGGTGAAGGCAAAAGAAAGAGAAAGCCAAGTTCCCGACACCAGATTGCTGACAGCTTTGAACGCAGTGTTTGTTGTCTCCCTAGAGAATCCCTAGGGTTAAGATCTGTATAACTTAGACTATGACATGCTAAGGTCGCTGTTATGTTTTGACATAACATGATCTATTTGGAGGTAGAAAGATGAGATTAAGAATGTGACAGCTATGGCCAATCTGTTTTGAATTTCTCAAATATGCATATAAATACAAAGATTACATAAATTTGGAATTATCAGATACAATCACATGTGTATTGATACCCCAGAACACCTACAGTCAGATATAATCATGTACACATCAATTTATGAAACACATATATTAAAAAACTCAACAGTTCTAGTATAGTATATGCATAGTCAACCCTCATAACATCAAATGCATTTGCTAAAAGCCATCTGTGTCATGAGGGAAACAACAGAGAGGAAGATAGACAACTTTGATTATTGAAGAATAGATTATTTGGCAGATTTTTAACTCTCATTGACTTTCTATCTTCCTCCATGTCCTTTCAGAAGCCCTTTCTGATCTGCAACTGCAACTTTCTTTCTACCAAGCTATGTCTGCACAATGCCTCAACCTGCTGTGGGCCCCATACTACCCTGAATATATCTTCTACTGAACTGCCTGATTTTCCTTCATTTTATTTTTTATTTTTTGCATTGTATGAAATTTCACAAATTTGAGATTATATTATTTCAACAAGCTCACTCTGTTAAAAATAGTATGGCGAAGGGAAGGAATAGGGACTATAAGTCATTCACGTGTTTGAAATACTTTGGCCATCTTGCTTTTCCTCTAACTCCTAGCTAATGTTCAGGTTCACTAAAGGAGGGAAAAGGTATATTTTTTTGGTGGTAGGAGAAGAAAATATATAATTTTTGGACCATGGAATCTTTGGGAGGTATGACAACTGTATCCAGTGCTACAATGGAGGTGAGGCATTTAGACCAGTCTAAGGACCCTAAGAAAAGGGACACTGGGAGGGAGAAAAAAAGGGCATAAAAGACAGATATTAGCTATTTCAAAGACATACTGACTAAATAAAATGCCCAAGAAAAATATTGACAAAAATATAGTGGATAGAGCCTGGACTTGGTAAACACAAAGACCTGGATTCAAATCCTGTCTCAGATTCTATGTAACCCTAGGCAAGATATTTAAATCTTTCAGACTTTGTTTATTCCTCTATAAATGGGCATAATAAACACTTGCCTGTGAGGGTTTTGGAGAATCAAATGGGATATTGTATGTAAATAACTTTGGGACCACTGAAGTGCTACATAAATGTGACCCCTTGTTATGAGCCTTCTATCTCTTCCTTCTTATCTCTATTCCTAGATCTTAGATTTCAGGATAGATCCTGAATAGTGCAGTCTTTAGTACTATCTGTCACTCAAGTCCAAAGGTAAATCCACTTTTGGAGGTTAGCACCAGACCACAAAACAGTGCTTATTTGAAAAAAATGCATTCTGGTTTTCACAGTCAGGAAAGCAAAGCAGTTGAGTTAAGACACTAACCTTTCTGGAACTGTGAGACGACAGATACAATGAAGGAGAGCCAGAATGTTAAGCCAGGTATTCATTAGGATAGCTCCTTCTATTCCCATAGGTAATCAAGCGTTGGCAGTATTTTGTTGTTGTTTAGTCATTTTTCAGTCATATCTAAGTCTCCATGACTCCTTTTGGGATTTTCTTGGCAAAGATACTGGAGTGGTTTGCCATTTCCTTCTCTAGCTTGTTTTACAGATGAGGAAACTGAGGCAAACAGGGTCAAGTGACTTGGCCAGGGTCATACATCTAGTAAGTGTCTGAGGCCAGACTTGAACTCAGGAAGAGGAGTCTTCCTTACTCCAGGCCCAGAATTGTACCACCTCACTGCCTGACAGCATTTAAGTAATTTATCACCCCAGAGTGATAGCTGCAGGCTTAATCATAAGCACATGCATTCATCAAGTCTGCCACAGATACAGACATTCATTGTACTTGGGCCCTTTATGTAGCCTCAGTTAGGATATTTATCCACCCACTGTCTCCAGCACTTATCTTTTTCAATAAACAGTAACAGGTTAATGTGGATGGCAGAGAAGGTAGGTATAGAATATGCGGGAGGGAGATGAGGAACTACAGGGGCTTGGATTTTCCTGATATAACCAGGACAAGGTTTGCTCAGGTGATATAGTTGTGTATGTAGGATGTAGGGTATAGTTGCATATGAAGAGATGTTGATCCACTAACAAAGTGATGACAGCCAGTGATCCCTCTTCAAAGTACGGAAACTTTTCTCTGGTTGAGTCAGAAGGGACAATGCAATTGTTGAGGATGAATATCAACCATGTCCCTGGAAACTTTAAATAGTTAATCCCTGGAAGCAGCCAGAAGTTAGGTTGTTGAAGATAATCCAGGCTTGGAGAAGTTGTGGAATATGATCCCACTGTAGAAGGGAGAGGAGATGAATTTTCCTCTCTTCTCACTGTTACGGTGTCTAATCGGTCACCCACATGGAAACACTCTGGGTTGCAGTTCAAGTGCTTGTTGGTTCAAGAGAGTTTAAATCATAGTTGAGGAGGGAGAGGTTTGTGCTACAGACATACACAGATACAGAGAAGAAGGCTCTAGAGGCCAGAAACAGCTTCAACAAGCATGATCCCTGGCAGCAGAGATCTGGTTACAGATTCACAAGAAAGAGTTACTATAACACACGAGCAACAGATCCTTGAAACATAGTTGAGCAATCCATATGACAGAGACACTTTGAACTGACAGAGCATTGTGAGGACTCTGTAGGAGGGAAAGAACTTCTAGGCACTTGTCCATCAGAGTAATTGGTACCCTTGGCCATATGTATTCCCCAATGTTTGCCTTACTACCAGTGTACTCTAAGCTTGTACCTATTCTTCCCACAGATATTGTATCTATTTCTGGCTCCAGGTACATACTGGGAAGATTTTATACCTATAGTTCTTGCTATGCTACCTTAGTAAATGTCTTTACTAAGAGTTAATGTTATCTATTGATTGAGAGTTATTTGGAAGCATACTGGTGGGGGCTTATGATCTTATGGTTTAAGAGCTTTAGAATGTAACAGTGTCCCCTTCAACCTGAGGATAGCAACCATCCTCTGGGGACCCAACCCAAGAGTGAAAGTGCAAGTTGGGGAGCATTTCAGAGGGGGGCTACCCTAAAATTGTTGAAAAGTTCAAAAATGCCTAGAAGTGTACTATTTGTTTTGGTCAGAAGATAGCTCTCATATGTGTCATTTAACTAATTATAGAAAATGATTTGGAAGTTATGGAATAAATCCAACTTGAGTCAAGATCTGAAGTTTAGGTTCTGTGACCTGATCTGATCAAATATATTGGGTGAACAAATCCTCCATTTGGTCTACCATGATCTGTGTCCAAATGTGAAGCATTAAAATTTAGATTCCCTGAATTTGCTATCCTTAATTACCCCTGTTTTCTACCCTGTGTCTCTATCAGTCTCTTACAGATGAGCTATACCTTATTCAGGATATTAGAAAGTATCACTTTTATCACCCAATAATTTTTTCCAAGAATATATTATTACTTCTGCTTTATAATAAAAAAATTGTTTCTATGGTCTCATAAATAATTTCTGTTATTTTATATGACATAAAATACTACATCTTCCAAAAATTCTCTCGAGTATAGTGGAGAACATATGAAATAACCAGCAGCATTTATAGCTCTGGGGGAAACTGATGTTACAGACTTGATCTTTGAGACCATTCATAACCACCTCAGCCATCACAGATCAGCATTTCCTCTGATCTAAAAACTTCCGAACTATTCCTAAGGCACTTAGCATACACTTTTGAGTATTGTTATTTATGCTTTGTAATTTTTTTGGTGTGATTATTAAATGGTGTCTTTTGGAAGGCAGCATGACTGGTAGATAAAGGGCTGGCTTTGGAGCCAAGAAGTCCTGAGTTCAAGTCAGACCTTTGACATGTGCTACCTATGTAACCTTGGGCAATTCACTCAGCTTCTCAGTACAATAAGCAACTATTGTTACAATACAAGGTGCCAACTTTCCTAGGTAGAAGGAGTTCTTCTGGGAGTTCCCTACATCAATGAGATCACAGGATTAATCTCTGTCTTTATCTTATTAAAATAAAACACATTCCTTTAGTCATATCATTTTCTTATCCTGACTCCCCAACTAAAGTATAAACTGTTTGAAGAAAGGAATAAAGTCTTGAGCACATTTCTTTTTAAGCCCCAGAAGCCATCATAGTCTCAAAACCAGGGATTAGGGAACAAAGCAAATCTTGGTATAGATTGCCTAAAGATTAATTCTGCCCTTTATAGCAATCATCTAATATATATTCAATGCCTACTATGTGCTAGGCATTGTGCAAAATATGAAAAGACATAGGTAAGATTCCTACTCGAAAGGAAGTTAATGTTCAACTGGGAATTAATAAATGTATATTAGTCAAATAAATAGAGAGCTGACTAAATAAAGCAATCATAATAAAGGCAGATTATAATTAGATGCTAAGTAATTTGGTAGAGTTTAAAGAAGAGGGAGATGCGAAGACTGGAATGGGTAGGGAAAGATTCATAAAGGACATGGAATTTGATGTAGATAGACCTGGAATGAGGAAAGGGAAATGTATCCTGGTCAGGAAAAGTTCAGATGCTGACCCTTAGTTCTCTGGTTTCCCTCTCAGACTTCCCTGAGTCAATTTCTCTGTGCCCTTTACATTGTTCTTTGTGGCCATGGTGCATAGATTTCCTTTTGATACTTTTTTGTTCTTCATTTATTCTTAAGTCTGATGTCTGTTGGTCTTTTCTTAGTACCCTAGCTCCTTTGGTAATTGGGTATATCTTTCTTGCAGCTGCTTTTGGTATATGTGCTCTTTTTCATATGAGCTTTAGTGCATTTTATTAGTAAAGGCTAACCATGTGATCCTGTTTGTAGTCCCTCTAAGTATGTTGCTGTTGAAATGTTAGAAAAACTCAAATGTTTTTGCTTTGGGTATGATTAATGTAACACTAATATTAGACCAAAGTTTTCTTTTCTCTCAAACTTGAACATTTCAAATATTTCAAAGGCCTTCTCTAACCCCATGCATGACTGGTACATCTCAATCTAACAATTATCTTAGATAGTGGTTAACTTTATTCTATTCAATTTAATTTAAAAAACATTTAGGCAATACCCAGAATACTAATCCTTTCTTCAATGCTTCTTTCTTTGCTTTCCTTTTTAATTGCTTAGAGAGGAATTGATCTTAACAGTTCCAAAGTACTTTGCAAATAGATGATTATGTCAATTGTATTGATAATAACCACATATGTGTATAGATATAGATAGATATAGATATAGATATAGATATAGATATAGATATAGATATAGATATAGATATAGATATAGATATAGATATAGATATAGATATAGATATGGATATGGATGTGGATATGGATATGGATATGGATATGGATATAGATATAGATATAGATATAGATATAGATGATATAGATATAGATATAGATATAGATATAGATATAGATATAGATATAGATATAGATATAGATATAGATATAGATATAGATATAGTTATAGATATAGATATTAAAAGCAAAATATTCTGGCCCCATCTTTTTATCTGGCCTTCTAGACCCTCAAAGCTGAATGGGATCTTTGAGATGATCTAGTCCAACACCCTTTTTCTATAGATGAGAAAATTATTGCCCAGAGAAGTTCAACAACTGGCTGAAGGTCACAGAACTAGGAAATCATAGAACCAGGATTCAAATCCAGGTTTTCTGACTATCCAGTTCTCATTCCATTATATCATATTTTGAATTTGATTATTCAGAGAAGAGTCTTTCTCTTCCTGTAATTACAGAATAAAAACACTTTTGTTGTGTTTCTAGACGTAAAATTTTAGCTACACATAAACTATAAGCATCTTCAGGAAGTTAATTTGCCTGTTCTACTACTTCTAGGTAGGATTGTATCATACTTCTAGGAGATTCAAGTTATGGATTTTTTTAAATGAATTCCTAGAGAAGATCCAACATCTTCTCTTAATAGAATACTTCATTGTCTCACAGCTTGAAGGTTTTTGTTTTTAGTTTGTTTTTTTCCCCTCAGAATCTAATCTAAATCCTCCTACTTCAAACCAATTCCTTTTGTGCAGTCTTCAATGGAAGAAAATGGCCTTTAGCCACTACTTATGAAGAAACTGGGGTAGGAGGGGTGGAGGATTAAGACAGAGATACAGAGACAGTGAGGGGAGGGGGGGGCCGAGAGAGGAGGAGAGGGGAAGGCAAGATGAATAAGAGAAAAAGAGAAAGGAGCAAAAGAGGGAGGGAGGAGGGAAAGAGAGAATTAATAACTCAAACTGATAGCATTTTCACATTGAGAAAATATTTTGCATGTATGAACTCAAGCTGATGGATGGGGGTGTGGGTCACTGGGAGCAGCCTGAGCTTTGAAACAGCTTATTCCTTTCATATAGTTGGACACTTACCTACATAAGAGGCCTCAGGGCAAGTCCTGGCTCCACCACTAAACTTGTTATGTTACTCTAAGTCATTTCCTATCCCTGTGCCTTATATGAAGACTTGCTGTTAGGATGATCTTTTGGGATTCTACCACCCACCCCTCAGGATTAAATAAATTCAGTTCTTCAATTTTTGCACATAAGACTTATTTTCCAAATTTTCTATCATTTTGCTTCTTGTCTTTTGAACCTTCCTAAACTTCTCCATGCCCCAGTTCCATTTTGGATCCCAGAACAGAGCACAGCCCTATTATAACACAGCCTTGTCCAGTGCTAAGGAAACCATGTGGAGTCACTTCTATTTATGAATGTCAAAACAATTTTGAGTCTTTAGCCTTTTGCACTGAATTACTGATTTAATATGTCTTAATCAATTAATCACTCAATAGACAATTATTAAACACCCTACTTATATGGCGGGCCTAGTGCTGAAGTATTGGAGATACAAAGACAAAAATAAGTTAGCCCCCTATCCACAAAGAGTTTACATTCTGAAGAGGAGTGCGACAAATAAACACAAGGTGTCCCAAAACTCTTAGTGTGCTTTTAAGTTAGATTTAATAAGTTAAAACTGCACTAAGACTTTTGGGACATGCTGTATAAACAGGATGCTTACAAAATGAATACCTCAGAGTTTTATAAGGATGGGAACTAGCAGATGGGGAAGGGGGAAGGGGGAAAGACTTCACATAGAAGATGTGCTCCAGCTGAATTTTGAAGGAAATTGATCCCAAGAGACAAAGGTAAGGGGGAAGTGTCATTAAGGGAGGATGGCAACTAGTGCAAAGGCACAAAGATGGGAAGGTCAAATATGGCAAATATGTTGTACTGCAACTAAGCCAGCATGACTGGACTACGAAGTTCAAGAAAAAGAGTTATGCTTAAGAACTGTGGAAAGGTAGGAAAGGGCAAGGTTTGAAGAGCTTTAAAAATCAAACAGAAGAGGTTATGTTTAATACTAGAACTAATACGGAGTCACTAATATTTATTGGAGAGACTTGACCATACCTGTGCTTTAGGAAAATCATTTTTAAACTGTATGGAGGATGGATTGAAGTTGGGAAAGGCTTGAGGTAGGGAGACCAATAAGATTATTGCAATAATTCAGGCCAGAGGTAATAAGGGCATACACTGTGGTGGTAAATATGTGGATGGAGATCAGGCAGTATGTGTGAAAGATGTTGTGCAGAGGAAAACAAGATTGAATGTACAGGGTAAGAGTAACAAATCAAGGATTTTATCAAGGCATTGAACGTGCATGACTGGAAGAATGGGATTTCCCTATATAGTAAGAGGAAAGTTTGAAAAAGGAATAATTGTTGGAAATGCAAATAATGTCTTTTGTTTTGCCCATATTGAATTGGAGATGCCTACAGTACTTTCAAATTAAAGTGTTCAACAAGCAATTCATGATATAAAAGAAACTAGGGCTGGATATGTGCATCTGCATAAAGATAATAATTTTTAAAAATCATGAGAACTATTGAATTCAACAAGTGGAGAGTATAGAGAGGGAAGAGAAGATGGGCCAGGACAGAACCTTGGGGTAAACCCACAATTAGTATGTGACATGAATGATGAACTAGCAAGGGAGCCTGACGAGTGGTCAGGCAATTAAGAGAAGAATCAAGATAGAGTGCAGTCATGAAAACCCAGAGAGGAGAAAGTATTTGGGAGAATAAGGTGATCAACCATGCAGTGTTGAATGCTGCAAAGAGGTCGAGAAGTTGTTTGTCCTTCATCCTCAAAGAGGACCATGGTCATCATCTGAAGGTGATGCCATGACTTGCAAGTGAATTGGATTTAAGTGATGGAGGGCTGTGCAAAGTCACCAGCCTCACTCTTTCCTCCTGACCCATCTGGGTCCAGTGGCAAGATGGCCCTGTAGTCCAGAAGTGTGAGGACTGCAAAGAGACCATTAGATCTGGCAGTTAAAAATCATTTGAGAGAGCAGTTTCAGTTCAGTTTTAAGCTTGGGAGCCATTGCTAAAGCTTTAGAAAAGAATTGAAGGACATGAGTGGAGGAAATAAGTGTAAATGACTTTTTTCAAGTTTTGTTGAAAAAGAACAGAGAGCTAAACTGCAGATGCAAAAATATCTGTCAGTCATGCTTTTAACAAACTGTTCTGTGTTCATCTTATCACTGGAGTTTTCTTTCCTAAGAATTTCTTTATATAAACTTCCCTATTTTCATCCTTCTTCTTTCTTTCAACTTCCCTATGAAGGTTATTAACCTCATTCCCCAATTGTTCACCTCTATAGCCATCCCATCCAGTTTGTTGATGTCAAATAATTTAATGTGCATACTCTGTATTCTAACTTCTAAGAAAAATGTTTCTGTCCATTGCACTTGGTAGACCTCCTTCCTTCTCAAGAGCTGATTTGCTTCTTTGGTGAACACTTTCCCAGTTACACATCCACTCAATGGCAGGCTTCCTTCATTTTCTGAATAGGAATGTTGAATTGCCTTTTTTTCCCTTACCTCATTGGAATCTACAGGCTCTTCCCCTTTAAGTTAATTAACTCCTATTCTAGAATTGGAGAAATTGCTTAAAAATAGCCTGCTTCTCTTTCCAACCCTCTGGGAAGTGGAGATTGTACCAACATACTTGGAGCCATCCATTCAGAAAACCCCAATGTATTTGATAGATTAGATAATTTTTACAATGTGCAATAAAGAAATATTTTCAACCACTTACAGGCAGAACTTTAAAGCTGAGAGGGATTGCAGAGATCATCCAGTCCAACCCCTCTGTTTTACAAGCTCCAGGTGCTATAGCTGGTGACAAACAGAGCCGAGGTCAGAATATGGGTCTGCAGCCTCACAGACTATATGTAGGCTTTCTCTCCTCTGAAACCTTGGGAAATGTCCCTTTTAACAAACATGTGCTTTCCTCTCAAAATTGTGCCACCTAGAATTGTGATTAAAAGTGTGAAGGAAATGTATTTAGATTATTTCCCAAGAGGTGATACTAACTGAAGCTCAGGAAGCCTTGCTTGCTCCTTGTCTCAAGACCCTTTCTTACTCTTCCTTCACAAGTACAGGATGAAAAATGCTTTGAGTTTTATTTGGAGTCAAAAGTACCATTTGAAATGCCACTCTAATGTAGCCAGGTGGGTCTATGTATAACCACAACTTCATGGGTACTCCCTGAGAAGACACCTATGCCTATTTGTACATCTTATCCATGTACTTTGGACTTCTTATCCTTTGTGCTTCTTAGCTATGTCCTCCCATAAATCTTACATAGGAAATCATCATCATCATCATTTGCATTTGTATAAAGTTTTGAGGTTTACAAAGCACTTTATATCTATTATCTCATTTGATTCCTTCAACAACCTTTTGAAATAAGTGCTATTATCACCCCCATTTTACAGATAAAAAAATAAAAACAAACAAACAACAATAAAACAGAGGCACAGATTAAGAGACTTGTCCAAGGCCAGAAGCTAGTGTTTGAGGCAAAATTAGAACTTAAGTCTTACTGATACCAAGTCCAGCACTCTATGTACTGTGTCCCTTAGCTGCCTAACATGCTGAAGGACTTCCTTTTATTTCTTCATATTACATGGTTACCAGGGGTGCACACTAGTTATTTATCACCTTGCCATATACTTAGCCCATTTTTTTTCCTGGTCATATATCTTTTCTTTTCATCTATTTTTCCTCACAATGCTCTTTTTTTTTAAGTAATGTGTTACAGACTATTTAAATGAGATACGGTCTATACAGCATTTTGGAAAGCACTGTATAGATGTCACTCATTATTATTATCTTATTCTCATCTTTTTCTATGGAATTTAGACGGAAATGTTTCTGGGACAAGTCTTGCTGTTCTTTTACATTTAATATTCTGTGAACTATGTATTGTACAGGTGAACAAAATAACTTTTTTTAAATAAAAGTGTTTTTCTCCTCTGTAGGATCTCTAAAAGCACCTTTGATACAAATTCAATAGTATAAAGAAAAACAGGGATAATACATACCTTATTCTATTTTCACAGGATATTGATCTCCACTGCTATATCTCTATAGTTTGAAAGTTTCTTAATGACATGAAGTTTGGAGATTATGAATATCTGCTGCAGTGACATCTATTGAAAACATTGTTTTTAATTTTTTTTAATCGATGTTATGTCTGGGCAATTGTGAACAACAATTCATTCTCTGATAATGTCCTGCTTCAAGCTCAATTTATTGGTTCAGCTCTCCAGGATATTCTGAGGTCTGTAGTTGTAGTATAGGAATACTGTAATTGTAATATAGGAACACTCTAGTATAGGAATGTGTTGTTTATTATCCAGGAAAGATTGTGAACTTTTCAGGTACACTGTCATTTCATCTACTAGATCATTTCTTGTGAGACTCTGTACGCACCATTTTTATAGCCTGCAGTGATATGTTGCACAATTCTTATCATTTCCTTGTACAATTTACACTATATTTTAAGTCCGTGCTTCTTAAAAACAACCCTTCTGTGATGTCTGCTGGAGATGTCCTGATACTCAATTGCCATCATAAACTCCTCTGTTTCTACAAATAAATCCAAATGACTCAGTCACTTGTTTGATGATTGCTGAAATATTGCTGGCTGAGTTCATATAGATCTCACCAATTTTTTATTCCAGTCTTATATCTAGTCCATTTCATAGGCTCTATCACTTTTGGTTTCCTTTGACAAAACCAATGACATATACCTATTACCTGACTCTATTATTGCTTATTGAAGTTATATCTGCTCTTTCCAAAAGTATTTCTTTCTGAAGTTTTTGACCTGTTTCTTATGTGCTCCAAAAATGTCTATCAATTCTTTTTTTTTTTTTGGTGAGAAATTGCTCATCTTTAAATAGCTGCTTTAAGATGGTGAACCCTATTTTTCTTTGATATTTTAGGGGCTTTTGTTAGGTTACTTTCTAAATCTTTTATGATCTATTTTATAATTCCAAAAGTATACAACAAATATTACTGTGTAGGTGTTAATTGTTTAAATGTATTCTTCCCATTCAACTTTAATTTCAGGGTGTCAGAAATTTTCTTAACATACTTGGCCACAGACTTCTTTTTGTTATTTTTGTAACCAATATGTCTTGCCTGGAGAGTACCGAGGTATTAGTAAGCATTGCTTTCATCCATTGGTTCAATATGACATCTATATTCAAGCTCAACACTTTTTTTTTGTCTTTCTTTGGTGAGTTTAAGAATGTTTTATTTGAGTCCACATGAAAATTTGATATCAATAGAGAATGAGTCCATGAGATGAAGAAGCTATGTAATATGTTTTTAAGTGAAAGCCATATCTCTTGATGTGATTCATGTATATCAAATGATTGTTGAGATGTTTTGTTTTGTTTTTCATTGGGCAGCCATATTTAGTTGTATTTGGGGGAGATTAAAGTCCCTGAAACCATACTGTGGAGACTTAACCTTTTACCCCTAGAAACTCTTCCCTGCAACTCTGCTTTCCTGAATGGTAATCACCTGAGTTGCCTGCTATATCTGAATCCAGGTGTAGTTATGCTTTTTTTTCACTCTTTGGCCATCTTTTCACCAGACACCTTGCGTCACAGGCCAGAAAGCATGCCTTTTCATTCTAATAGTAAATCAGGCCCTGAGCTCCTACTCTCCTAATTTGTAGTTGCTTAATCATCCACTACATGTAGATCCACCCTAGCCATGCACCACTTTCCCTTTCTCTTTCTACTTCTAGAACCATAATCACATCAGTGCTGCCACTGTACCTGGAAATAATATGTCATTCTACTCCTCTATGGCTACACTTGTCATTTCTGTAGCATTCTAAATCAAAATACTACTCCTTCGTGTTTGTCTGCCCTATTAGAATGCAGGCTCTTTGAACATAGGGCCTGTCTTTGCTTTTATATTTATATCCCCCATGCTTATAGCCTAATGCCTGACACAGAATAAATATTTAATAAAGGTTTTCACATTCGCTCATTCATAATGGACTTAAATTATCTCCTTGAATAATATTATATTTTATATGTGTTGCAGCATTTAGTCAATGCCTTGATGTTATTATGCTGGTAAACTATTTTAAGTAGAAAATAATTTTCCATGTTAACAACAAATACTCTCTAGCATTCTCACTATATCAAGGTCTATTTTATGTATTTTTGATACATGACTAGGCCATGAGTATGAAACTGAGTCAGTGGCTTTGTGATAATTTACAAAGGAAACATAAATGGTACTGTGCCTTCTGGCAATTTGTTCAACAATTACCAAATATATATTGTTCAATAATTACCAAATACATAATAAAGTTTTCTTTATACCCTGGTACTTTTGGAATACTCCTTTTGTACCTTAGTCAATATATTGTTTTCTTATAAATATTATAAGATATATTTTTTAGATGTTATAAATTGTAAGGGCTTTGTACAAGGTGCATAAACTCATAATTTAGCTTATAGTTGAGAACAGATGTGTCTATCTTTTGGTAGTGGATATGTGATGCTTTATGTTAAGAAAAGTGAGATCATATGTTCATCTGAAAGGAATCTGGTAGAATGTTTGCTAAAAATTCATATGCCATTGTAAAGCACTTGAGTCAATTATTATACATCTTCTCTAACCCACCATTTTCCAGCTTTGCAGGGAAGCTAGAATTCACTCATTTCCCTTGAAGTAATTAGTCTGTCATTCATTAGTGGTGACAAGTTTTCTATTTCTCATCTCACTCTACTTATATTTTCATTATGTTAGTTTTCTTGCAACCATAAAAACCATAAGAAATTTTTTTGTATTTACCATCTTTGAGGGTTCTTTCTTACCCCTAATTTCTTTATTTGGCAGTAAGTGGGCACAGTGGCTAAAACACTGGACCTAGAATCAGGAAAATCTGAGTTTCAAATGTAACCCCCTTTGCTTATTAGTTGTATGATCCTGGGCAAGTCATTTACCTTCTGTCTGCCTCAGTCTCTTCATCTGTAAAATGAGTATAATAATAGCATCTACCTCCTGGGGTTGTTATGAGGGGGAAAAAAGTAAGATAATATTTGCAAAGTGCTTTGAAAAATTTAAAGCACTAATTACATGCTAGCTATTGTTGTTGTTGTTATATTACTTCTCAAGCCTCTGTTGTAAAGATTCTTTTTCTTTCTTTTTTTTTTTTTGGTTGGGCAATGGGTGTTAAGTGACTTGCCCAGGGTCACACAGCTAGTAAGTGTTATATGTCTGAGGCCAGATTTGAACTCAGGTTCTCCTGAATCCAGGGCTGGTGGTCTAATCCACTGCACCACCTAGCTGCCCCAAGATTTTTTTTTTATTCATGTAGAATTGTTTATCCTGTTCTTTGCCATTCTTTGACTTCTGGTATTATCTTAATTTTTTTTCTTTAAATTGTTGATTAAAGGAATCTAGGATTTCTGATATGCTTTTGTTTCCCAAACTTTCTTCTAGTCTTTCTTTCGTGTTCTTTTAAATTTAATTAAGTTCAAGTTTTCTATCATAAGCACCAGTTAGATTGGTAGAATCCTCGAATGTCTTTTCACAGATCTCAAACAGCTCTTTCAAGTCACTTCTTGTTCAAATCAGTTCTTTTTAAGCCATGGTGGAGTTGAATACTTTCTCTTACAAAGATCCCTTGATAGCTCCAATTATGGTTCTAGCCATGGCAATAACTGCCATATATACTGCTATGGATAGATCCTGAGTTGTTCATACACAGTCTGCAAAATACTATGGAAGAATTCATTTGTTTGTGAATGTTGGTCCATTTATACCAACTCAACTATGCTCAACTCCAAGCATTTCTTTGACTGTTCTCTGTGCCTCAAATGTTCTGCCTCTTGTTTTATGTGCCTTTCTTCAAGATTGAACTCAAATCCAACCTTCTGCAGGAAGCCCTTCCTGGTCCCTCCAGTGAGGGGAGACATTCCCTCCCAAATTGCCTTCCATGTACTCCAGGAGAGAGGAACCTGTGGCTTGGAAGCCATATATGGCTGTCTAGGTCCTCAAGTGTGGACCTTTGACTGAATCCATGTGGTCTTGAAGCCACAGGTTCACCACCCCTGATACTCTATATGTATGTCATATATATGTAGATATTATATGTACATATGTGTATCTCCTATATGCTTGGTTATTTGTATCTCATCTATATCTATCTATCTATCTATCTATCTATCTATCTATCTATCTATCTATATATCATATGTACTTATTTATGTTGTTTCCCTTGTTAGAATGTAACTTCCTTGAGGGCATGGACTATTTTTGTCTTTATTTGCATCCTAGTGCTTTGTACCCTACCTAGTACATAATAAGTGGTTAATAGATGTTTGTCAGGGGCAGCTAGGTGGCACAGTGGATAGAGCTCTGGCCTTGGATTCAGGAGGACCTGAGTTCAAATCCAGCCTCAGACACATAACACTTACTAGGTGTGTGACCCTGGGCAAGTCACTTAACCCTAGCCTCCCCCCAAAAAAAAATAGATGCTTGTCAACTGATAGCGTATAGCACACCAGATTTCAAATCAGCAAGACCTAATCAGCAAGAATTCCACATACACTTAAGTCACCTCACTTCTCTTGGCCTCAGTGGAGGGGGATAATAATTAATAATAATTACAACAATAGTTGGCACTTTTATAGTGCCTACTGTGTGTCAGGCACTGTGCTGAGAACTTCATAAATTTTGTCTTATTTGATCTTTACAACACAACACAAGGTGCTATTATTAGACTCATTTTACAAATGAGGAAACAGAGGTTAAGTAACTTACCCAAAGTCTCACAGCTAGGGTGTGTTGGAGGTGAGATTTGACCTTCCACCTCCAGGCCCAGCATTCTTTCCACTACCCAACCCAGCTGCCTTTTGCATTGTCCACAATGACCTCTAAAGTCCCTTCCAACTCTAAATCTATGATTCTCTAACAAAAGAAGTATATAAATAGGGTTCCAGCTAAATGTTTTCACTCTGCTTGGCAGAACTCAGATTATAATATTATGTTGATGTAGATTGACTCTCCCACCTGTGCTTGATTGCTTTTCCTCTGGGAAATGTGGCTTCCTCCATATTTATATTCTCCCAGAGAGTACAGTTTTTAGAAATGCAAAGCTCTCTCAGTCTGTCAACCAACAGCTCCTTCTTGACTAGCCAATATATGCCCAACAATCATTTAATGGAATGTAACTCTCAATTCACCTATTCCTGAATCTACCAGAATTTTTAAATATATATATATATATATATACATATATATATGTATATATATTATATATATATATATATATATATATATCTTTTTTCATGAGAAAGAAACAGAGGTCAAACAAACAAGTTTATATCAGGAATTTAGTAAAAAGGAAAAACAATTTTTTTCTTGGGATCTGTGTAAAGCCACAAGACAATCCTGTATTCTATACTTTTGGATCTATATCTATGTCACAGTCCTACACAGTAATCAATAAGGTTCAGACCAATGACCCTGAGACAGAAGAGAAGACAATTAAAAAATAGTTTCAACAAAGATTGAAACAGAAAGGAGAAGCTTAACCATTATTCTGCCAGATAATCCAGTTACTGTTACAGCTCCCTTCTCCAAGCAATCTAGTTAATTGAGTTTTTGCTGGTTTTGACTTTAACAGACTTTAGGCTAGTCACCACTACAAAATCTAATTTAATGTTCTCACAGGAGTATACTCAAAAGGAGTTAGGTAGCAGTAGGCCCTGATACATGCCTGAATAAAAGAAAAAAAGAATACAACAGGGAGTATAATGATAGACCCCATGACAATCCTCGTTGAGAGAAGCAAGGACTGATGACAGCTGGTCAATATCACACATTAAGTATGGTTAAAATCTTAAACTGATGGATTTGAAGAATTCATTGATGGTAAAGAAATATTGCTCATAACAACCCCTCCCCCTGATCATACTGTTCCTTGATCCAAATTTCTAAGCAATCTCACCTTTACACTATATCCTGAAACTAAAGTCTTCCCCTGGTGCAGAAAGTACCTATCTCTCAATTTTATGACTTTGAGGACAGAAGCTTTAGCATTACCTCTTTTTACTTTTTAATTAATTTATTTTTAATTTTCAACATTCACTTCCATAAAATTTTGAGTTTCAAATTTTCTCCCTATTTCTTCCCTCTCCCCCACCCCAAGAAGGCTTTGATATATGCTTACATATATATTCATATTGAACCTGTATTCACATCAGTTGTGTTGTAAAGATTTAGAACCAATGGGTGAAACCACAAGAAAGAAGAAACACAAAAAAAGGAAAAAACAGAAAGAGCAAATAATGTGCTTCAATCTGCATTCAGACTGCATAATTTTTTTTCTGGACTTGGACAGCATTTACCATCATGAGTCCTTTGGACTTGTCTTGGATCCTTGAATTGCTAAGAAGAGATATGTCTATCAAAGTTAGTCATCACGTATGGTGGCTGTTGTTGTGTACAATGTTCTAGTTCTGCATTGCATTCATATACCACAACTTGTTCAACCATTCCCCAACTGATGAGTGTCCCCTCAATTTCCAATTCTTGGCCACCACAAAAAGCTGCTATAAGTATTTTTGTGCATGTGGGTCCTTTTCCCATTTGTATAATCTCTTTGGGATACAGACCTAGAAGTGGTATTCTTTAGCATTACCTCTTTAAATTATCTTTCTCAAAAATGAGACTCTTCTGAGCCGTTTTGTGGACAACCTGAAAGGACTGCCTCATCGACAGACTTCCCTCATCCTCACTGATGAGATATAGGAGTCCCTAGCAGTGCCTGAAACCCTAAACACACATGGGAGATGCACATTCCTATTCCATTTGTGCAGAGGAACAGGAGGTGAGTGATGAGAGAGAGAGAGAGAGAGAGAGAGAGAGAGAGAGAGAGAGAGAGAGAAAGAGACAGAGACAAAGAGACAGAGGGAGAGACAGAGAGATGGAGGGAGAGACAGAGATATAGATAGAGAGAGACAGAGAGAGACAGAGAGAGACAGAGAGAGACAGAGAGAGACAGAGAGAGACAGAGAGAGACAGAGAGAGCTAGATATAGAATTAGAAGTAGCTGAATTCACATTCTGCTTCTCTCACTTAGAAACTATGTGGATGTTGGCAAGTCACTTAACTCCTCTGAGCCTCAGATTCTTCATATGAATACTATGCAGAAGTACCTATTTCACATGGCTATTGCAAAGCTCAACTGATATAATATGTATAAGCACTTGGTAAACTTTAAACTACTATATAAATACCAATTATTATAATTAACTCAGTAGTTAAATCTCCTGGACAGCCCCAAAACATTAATGAAATCCCATATTCTTCTCAGTGAAATCCCTGGGACCTCCCCCCTCCCTGAAATTTTAAGAAACAGATTGGGTGAAGGTGGAAAAGGTACAGAAGCTTTGGGTAACCATCTCCACAGTTACTTAGTTCTGAAAGCTCAGCTGGAGTTCTTCTATGCAAAAATTATGCCCTAAATAAAACCAGTGACCTTGGCCTCATTGGCTCTTATCAGATAATCTAGTTAGTCACATACTCTCATAATGCAACTTGACTTCATTAATGGAAGAGGTAAGCCTATTCTTTGCCAAAGACAACAAATTATGCACATGGTGAGTTAAAATTAAGATCAAAATTTCTTTGTCTTCATATCTCACTTACAAATTATCTATGTTCTCATGATACCATCATCTCTGACACATTGTTGCTGCCAAATAAATATTAATATCCATAGTAATGTCTTAAATTTGATCTTAGATACTAGAGTAGTAGTTCTTAACCTAGAACTAGAACTAGGTTAAGGCTCTATGGTTCTAGGAATGTAGGGAAAAAAACTGATGAATCTATTTATATGAAATTGGCTCCCTTTATAACCTTGTGTATTTTTTTATTTAAATATAATTCCCAAAAAGGGTCCATAAAAATAACTTTCCATGTTAATGTCAAATACTCTAGTATTCTCACTATATTGAGGCCTATTTTATGTATTTTTGATACATGACTAAGTCATGAGTGTGGAACTGAGTCAGTGGCTTTGTTATAATTTACAAAGGAAATATAAATGTAACAATGCCTTCTGGAAATTTGTTCAACAATTACCAAATATCTATTGTTCAGTAATTACCAATTACATGTATTTTACCTTCTGGTCACTGGTTTTTCCCTGCATTCAGGATTCCATCTCTCCTTTCAGTGCCTTATGCCTTCATCCCCATATATCCTCATAGGCTATCATTACCTATCTGGAATACATTCGTTCTTTACTACCACCTCTAAGAATCTTTACCTTCCTTCAGGTGCCACCTCCTAAGGGAAACTTCCCAATCCCTTCTAGTTTTTATAAGTTCCACCATCCTTAAATTTTTTTTTTATTGATTTATCTGTATCCATGTTGTTGTGCCTCAATAAATTGTAAGATTCATAAGGACAGGAGCCCTTTCATTTTGTTTTCTTTATTTCCAGTGGCTAGCACCTGGTACATAATCAATGATTGTTAGATTGAATTAGTATCCTTGAAATATTTATTGAGCATTCAAAATGGCCAAAAGTTGCAAAATAGATCAATGAATTATTTTATTGTTATATTAAGATCTTCATCATTATTATGAGGGGCAGTGTGGTCAAGTGTGTAGAGAGCTGGCCTTGGTGTCAGGAAGGCCTAATTCAAGTCTCACATTTGACATACACTGGCAATGATCCAGTGTAATTCATCTTATCTCTTAGTGTCTAGACAACTCTCCAATCCATAAGTTAATTGCAAGTAGGGATCATTCCATTCTTTGTACTTGTATCCCCAGTGCCTGGCATATAGAAAGCTCTTAATAAATACTTATTGATTGATGGGTAAGTTTCAGGGAAGGTGCCAATCAAAATTATAAAGTCATTATACTTTTACCTTTTCATAAAATTTAGAGCCAGAAGGGGCTTTAAGAGATTAAATAGACCAACTTTCTTATTTCATAGAAGAGCAAACTGAGTCCTAGAGAAGTTAAGTGACTTAACTAAAGCAGTGTCAGTACAATGATTCTGACTCCCAATTTAGTAATCTTGCCACTTTGCATTCACATTGCCTTCTGAGTACAATTCAACCTTAGGAGTAAGGAGTATTGCATTATATATCCCTATAGGAGTAATTCTAGGGAACAGGCAGGGACCATTCCTACTGGGCACCTTTTCTCCTGGTCTGAGCTATTCTACCTCCCATGCTATCCAGAGTTCTCCTACAAGGAGTATACATCAAATTTCTGTTGATATACTCCACCACCCAGTAATCATCAGAGCTGACACTGTTCCCCCTCTCTATCACCATTTCCCTAAATGACTCAGGGCAATGAAAACTGCACTCTTATTTTCTTATGTGAAAAATGGCAGAAAAATTCTGGATCTCCCACCTGGGAGATTGGGGAAGAGAAATATGGGTTACTCTAAGCTTCCAGCAGAACAACTCAAGCACTCCTTTGTGGCTGCACACATTCCTGAGCTGTAATGCCAGTTTTATTTTGTAGCAGAGCAGCACACATTTTGAGAGCACAGATTCCAAAAAAATGACATGGCTGGGGACTAGAGACCATATCCATAGATGATTCCTTATGGTAAGCTCTTCACCTTCTGTTTACCAAAGAGATTATTAATGTCTTTTCACATGGAGAATGTGTATTAGACTTTTCACACACAGACTGTGACCTAAGATATCTATAAGGACATGTAATGCACAAGAAGTCTACAACATTTCTTGTAGTGGAAGCCAGCTCATTTTCTCACTATATAACTGTAGTTAGCATCCTCCTGGGTGTCAAGGGGAGAAATTAATTGCATCTTATACTACAACTACATCTTAGAATCTATTCTCTAATCTTATTGAGAATAAGATAAACTCATTACGAATGAATAATTTTTAATGAAATATCTCCAAAACATTCACTTAATATGTATAATTTCATTATGATATCTCTTCGTGTCAGTATGGTTATATTCCTCTACCCAAGTCACTGTAATTTAAGAAGGTAGTATATATGTGTTATTCTTTATCCATCAGCCCTAGCCCATCACAAGTCCATATAAATACATGTCTTGTCTCCTGTAATGAATTTTAATAACTGACATTTATGCAGTACTTTGAAATCTAGAAAATACTTTAAATATGTTAATTCTATTTGAGCCTCACAATTCTATAAAACAGGTATGATGAGTATTGTTATGTTATCCCTTTTAAAAGAGAAGCAAGACGTCACAGTGGATAGAATACTGGGCCTGGGGTCAGAGAGACTTGTTCAGATCTGGCTTCAGACACTTAGGAGTTGTGTGACTGGGCAAGCCACTTAACTCTGTTTGCCTCAGTTTACTCATCTGCAAAATGAGCTAGAGAAGGAAATGGCAAACCACTCTAGTGTCTCTACCAAGAAAACCCCAAATCGGGTCATGAAGAGTTGGAAAAGACTTAAAAATGACTGAACAACCCTTTTAAAGATGAAAATTCAAGACTTAGAAATTAAATAATTTGTCCATTTAGCCATGTCTCACAATAAGTACATCAGAGACAAGACTTAAACCCAGGTCTTTCAGACTACAAATTCTGCTCTTACGTGAACTGATACAAAGTGAAATGAGTAGAACCAAGAGAACACTGTACACAGTAACAGCAACATTGTGTGATGATCAACTGTGAATGACTTAACTTTTCTCAGCAATATGTGATCTAAGACTATTCCAAAGAACTTATGACAAAAAATGTTATCCACCTCCAAAGAAAGAACTGACAGAGTCTGAGTGCAGATTGAAGCATACTTTTTAAATTTTCTCTATTATTCTTGGGTTTTTTGGTTTGTCTTTTCTTTTGCAACATAGCTAATATGGAAATGTTTTGCATGACCACAGCTGTATAATCTATATCAAAGTGTTTTTCTTCTCAAGTAGAGGGGAAAGAAGGGTGATAGAGAATATGGAACTCAAAATTTAAAAAAAAAAGAATGTTAAAATTTTTGTTTACATGTAATTGAGAAAAAATAAAATTAAATGTAAAAATAAAAAAGCAACAATAACAACAAAAAATAAAGCAGAATATGAGGGAAAGAATATTGGAATAGGAAGAGCTTCATTCTGATCTTATACCTACCCAAACTTCACTGTGTTACCTGTGGCTAGTTACTTAACTACTCTGTGACTTAGTTTTCACATCTGTAAAGAAGGGAATTATGATTCTTTTTCTGCCTACTTTTTAGGTACTGTGTGAAGATCAATAATACAAATAATAGCTAACATTGATTTGATACTTTAAAATTTGCAAAGTGTTTTATAAATATCATTTTATTTTATCCTCACAACAACCTTGAGAGATAGGTGCTACTGTTAGCAGATGTTTCTGCTTTTCTGTTTCACAGATGAACAAACTGAGGCAGACAGGTTAAGTGACTTACCCAGGGCTACATAGCTAGTAAGCCTGTGAGGGTAAATTTGAACTCAGGTCTTCCTAGCTCTAGGTCCAGCTCTCTATTCATTGTGCCACCTAGCTGACTCTGAATGAGATGATATCCACGAATGGGATTTAATAAAAGGTGGGAGGAAAGAGAAGTGAATAGTAAAAATAGTATATAAATATGAGATGTTCATAATAATGAAAGGGTGCGTCCTTTAAGTAGAAATACAGTCTCAATAGGACTCCAATGTTTTACCAACTCCTCGTAAGTAATAACACAGACCAAAGAATTTCTCTTTTCTTAGTCAGTGGGTCCCAAGGAGGACTGAATGGCTTATTGCACTGATTCTTTTGTTGTAATTCAAATGTAAAACCAGGAGCAATGGAATGAATATTTATTATGCCATTGTCAAGCTTTGAAGACAAAAGCTTCTAGATTCTGTATCTCATAAAGATTCCCTTCATACAAGATGTACAATATTCCATTTCTACAAGGTCACACTGTTAGTTGGTTCTCATCTGTGCATTCTGATTTGACTAAGACTGAGTGAAAAGAAAGTGTTCTTTAAAGAACTTTTACTGCTTAAGAAAGTGTTTCTTAGTAGCCCTCTCTTGGCTCATTTTGATTGATTAATTTTCCCATGCCAAGTGACATTTATATCATCTGATTCTACTTAACCTCATTAGGATTGTACGACTCCCTAAGGATGAAGTAGTACAGTCTAGTGGTCAGAACAAGGACTTTGTAGATGTACTAAACCTTTTTTTAAGCTGTTGCATTTTGCTTTGATTCAAACTCTGATCTTCACCTTTTTAACTTTAGAGAAGTCGTATTTCTTGTGTCTCCCCAAAGACGATATCTTTGGGGAGAAGGCTTTAAAAGAATAAACATTCTCACCAATACGACTGTTATCAATGATAACAGGTCACTATATCCTCCATTTCCAACCCTGATTATGAAAACCCAATCTCACTTTCTATGACTAACAAATTAGAAGTGACTTCTCCCCTGTCCCATCTTGAACTCTTGTAGAACTTACTTCCCATCCCATCTACATAGCACTATGCGTTATAACTATTTGTTACATGCTTACAAGATTATGACAGAAACACGGAATTTGAGAGTTGGAAGGGATCTCAGTGGCCATCTAGTCTAATACTTCCATGAAAAGCATCCCTTCAATAACATACCAGCAAGTGATCATCTAGCCTGTGTATGAAAGTCTTAAAAAAAGAAGAAAAAGGGAGAACTCACCACTTCATGAGGTAGCCCAGCTTTCAAATATCTCTAATTGCTAGCAAGTTTTTTCCAGAGATCAAGCCTTGCAAGAACTACTGCTTCTGGTTCTGCCCTTTAGGGCCCAACAGAACAATATCCCTCTTCTATAAGAGAAACCATGAAATACTTCAATACAACTATCATGCTCCTACTGACTCTTCTCTTTTCAGGCTCTGCAAGTCCATTTCTTCCAACCAATAAAGCCAAACCCCTAACCTATGCCCTTTTGACCTCTCTTCAATGTCTTTTTCAGCTTTCTTTCATGGTACCTGTTGACTATCAAACTCATGCCAGTTAGTCTCTTGTTGATGTTTAGTCTTGCTAGGAGCTGATTATTGGTTTGGGGTTGTACACTCCAGCAACTTTCTAAAAAGACCCAGTCATGCCCTCTGGCCTGCTAAGAGTCTCACAAAGTTAAGGAATTGTGCCTTAAACCGGATTTAGACTTTCCTCCTCAACTCCACCCCCCCCAATTTAGGGTGGGAGCTTACGATCATGCTTCTTTGGGTTCCTGACAGTTCCTAGAACAGTACTAAGCATATGATGGTAAGGACCACAATCAATATGAATGGAAGGCAGATAGGCAGGAAGTCAGGCACTAATGAGATGGGAAGGAAGGAAAGAAAAGAGGGAGGGAGGGAGAGAGAGAGAGAGACAGAGACAGAGAGAGAGATGAGAGAGAGAGACAAAGAGACAGAGACAGAGAGACAGAGAGAGAAAGACAGAGAGAGAGAGAGAGAGAGAGAGAGAGAGAGAGAGACAGACAGACAGAGAGACAGAGAGACAGAGACAGAGAGACAGAGACAGAGAGAGACAGAGAGAGAAAGAGAGAGATTGAGATTCTTTGGCTTTCTCCCTACCCAGAGTTAACAACGGATTTGATTTTTATATGGGGAAAGGAACAACAAGCAAAAAGAGACATAACACCCTTCTCTATTACAAACAAGTTATTTTGGCTGTAAGCACTCCTTATTCCAGAGTTACGGACTTCTTTCCCTTTGTATGATTGGCAATACTAATTCACCTTTAGGGCAACATGGTGCTGTCTTGGGCAATGTGAATAGCTCAGAGACTTGAATTCCTATTCCTTACTGTCTGCCAGGAGGATGAAGTGAGATTACAGTTCTCTTAACATTCTGTGAATGTCTGACCCTTGCAAAAGTATGTGATTATGGTAATTGCTATAAAGTATGTGTTGGATTCAAAAGGAAGGGATCTGGAAGGTAGCACTCCTTTGAGAAAGGGCAGTAGATCTATGTGCTTACACATGTTATCCAGCCCTGATTTAACATGTTGCTTTAGTTGCTCAGCTCCCAAGTTGAGCTCCTATACAATTACAACTCTATTAGTATTTCAGAGAGGACAGTGAATCACAAATTTTGGACTGAGAATTAAAAGGGCTGAATTCTAGTCCTGTGTCAAGCAGTAGCTAGCTGTATGACTTTGTTTGGAGTGTATTTTTTTTTGCATTTGATAGTATTTTTTTTTCTAATTACATGTAAAAATAGTTTTCAGCAATTCATTTTTGTAAGATTTTGAGTTCTAAATTTTTCTCCCTCCTTCCCTTCCTTCTCCCATTCCCAAGATGGCAAGCCATCTGATATAGGTTATACATGTACAATCGTGTTAAACATATTTCCATGTTAGTCATGATGTGAAAGAAGAATCAGAACAAAAGGGAGAAACTATGAGAAAGAAAAAAAAACAAAGTGAAAATAGTATGTTTTGATCTGCATTCGAACTCCATAGTTCTTTCTCTGGATGTAGATAGCATTTTCCATCATGAATCTTTTGGAATTTTCTTAGATCATTGCATTGCTGAGAAGAGCTAAGTCTATTATAATTGATCATTGTACAATATTGTTGTTACTGTATATACTGTTCTCCTGGTTCTGCTCACTTCACTCTAGCTGTGTGACTTTGAACCAATCCTTTAAACTCCTTCAGCTTCAGTTTATGTCTCAAAATGAATTTCTGTGTGGAATTCTAGCCTCTTCTGGCTATTCAATTATTTTTCCTTTTCTTTCTTACCTTCCATGGAGCAGTTACGGTCTTAGCTATTTCCCTAGGCTTTGTCTCAAAGAAAAACAAATGTTCCAAGCAAAAGAGAAAGTTGTTTTTATTTTTCTCCCATAATGGACAAAAGATAGTCAGCTAGGGGTGCTTTGTGATTTTATCCATTTTTAAGAAGAATGAATTCTGTTCTCCAATCTTTCTCCCCCATACTGGGTTTTGTTTTGTTATGTTTAAGTTGTTTCTTAGGGTCTTCCTTAGTTGGTGGACTCTTAGCCAGTCTAGTCCTTGGCAGGGCTAATTTTTACTGTTTCTCAAAGCCCCAGAAAGCATTGATCACAACTGTGGGTTAAATAAGTGACATTTAATACCTCCCAGCCTGAGGTAAGTTTTATTACAAGGCCATTTCTTGTGATCATCAAGGAATTTGGAAGATTATTATTTTTTCATTCTTTCCCACAGAACTCCAGAAGCACACAATCAGCAATGTCAGGTGACTCTTAAAGTTAGTCCTGAGGTTCAAGAAAGTTGAACATTTTAAAGCTCTGTTATTAAAGCTCTACCAGTTATTGATTTGTGGTCTATTTGCTGTTGCTGCTGTTGTGGTTGTTTAAAATAGTGATTTACATAGTTGGGGCATGGAGTCTCAAAGGAAAAGGCATATGCCGGTGGTCTCGGGGCCAATGTGGCCTCGAGTGGTACACACTTCTGATTCTGGTTTTGTCCAGACTGAACTAACTGCCTTTTTGAGGCACGAAGTACGGGAAAAGATCTCTCAGTCTTAGGAAAACTTTAATGGTTATGTTCAGTGTTTTGATGTCATAAATTTATCTCTCCGCTTTCCACCCTAGATTCTGTGCCTTGACCACTATTTTAGCGTGGAAGAAAAAAAAATATTATTAGTGTACTCTGTATTTTAGGTACAAGTCTGACAGAAATAGTTTTTAAATTAATTTGATAGTATTCTAAATTCAAGCATTGTTCTGCATGGAAGGAAATATCCTAGCCTGCTGAAGTCCTTTATTCCTGTGGACATCTTTCTAATATAGGACATTTTAAAGTAACTGTGTAATAATTTTAAATAAAAATAAGTAAATAATATTAAATGTTTTTGTTACCTAGGTGTGACAGTGGTGTGAGACAGCATGGTACAGTGCATAAAACACTGCATCTGAAGTCAAAGATCCCAGTTCAAACCCTGCCCATCACTTGGGCAAGTCATATAACTTCTCAATTTCCTCCTTTGTTAATTAAGGGAGGTGGGCAAGATGGGCTCTGAGGTTTTTCTAGCTCTGGTTCTCTGCTGGTTTGTATTTTTGTTATTGAAGAAAGAGGGCATGAGTGTTATGCTAGGAACCACACTGGATGCAGTCCCTGCCTTCCAGGAGTTTATAATCCAGGATAAGGAGTTAGAACAAGTGCATATGTTAAATAACTAAAGAGTGCATATACAGACTACTTTAACCACATGTGCTAATATATGAAGTATAAACAGTATGCTTAGTCCCAGCCAGAAGTGTCCTCCTTATGCATATAAATGATCATGCTCCTCTTTTCAAAAACTATTGGTGGTTTCTGCTGCCAGAAAGGAGAGTTCAAAATTTTGCCTGGCATTCAAGATCTTCCAAAATGATGCCACACTACCTTAATCAACAGTATCTCATATTACTCTACTAAATGGAAGCCATGATGCAACTAAATTAGACCTTGTTGGAAGGCAATTTCCTTTTGTATCAATGAATAGTGGAAATGTCCATGACCAAACAAGAGACAGAGAGAGACAGGGAGGGAGAGAGAGAAAGAGAGAGACAGAGACAGAGACAGAGACACAGAGAGAGAGTCAAAGAGGATAAACTGGAAAGTTTTGATTACATAAAATTTAAAAAAAAGCTTTTGCATAAACAGAACCAATGCAATTAGAAAGGAGACAGGTTACTGGAAAAAATACCTTTATTTTTCAGATAAATGTCTTATTTCTAAGACATATAGAGAGCCAAATAAAATTCACAAAATAAAATTCATCAATTGATAATTGAAAAAAGATATGAATGGGCAGTTTTCAAAGGAAGAAATCCAAGCTACCAACAAACATGAAAAATGCTCTAAGTAACTAATAATTTGATAACTGCAAATTGAAACAACTCATATTATACCCATCAGATTGGCAAAAAATGACCAAAAGAAAAAAGAATGACAAACATTAGAGGGGCTATGAAAAAAGGAAAAAAAAACATTTAGTGGAGATATGAATTCGTCCAGCCATCCTGGAAAGCAAATTGGAACTATGCCCAGAAAGTCACTAAACTGTGCATACTCTTTGACCCAACAATACCACTCCTAGGTCTATACTTCAAAGAGATCAAAGAAAGAGGGAAAAGAGCCATAGGTATAAAATATATAGCAACTCTTTTTTTTTTTGGTGGCAAAGAATTAGAAACTAAGGAGGTGCCCATCAATTGAAGAATGGATGAATGGAATATACTGAGTGTATCAATACTACTGAACAGTAAGAAATGATGAAAGGGTTGGTTTTAGAGAACCTTGGAAGATTTGTATGAAATGATAGAGTAAAGTAAGCAGAACCAGAAGGACAACTTTTACAATAAAAATAGCAAAGTAAAGATAGGTCAAATTGATGAGGTAGAAGAGTGCTTGAGGCAGATGGAGCAAGCAGGACATGAGAAGGGAGATGAGATGCAGGATGCAATCAGCCAGAAAAATGATTAAGGAAGACTATGCATTGAAGCCCCCATGACGGACTTGTCTGTGTGCTTTCACAAAGCACCCTCAATTCCAGAACAACTCTTCCCCTCTCCTTTCTTGTTCTCTTTGCTTATCACCTCTAGACTATGTGATATCCCAGGCATTTTGGAGCCATGCTTGCTCCTCCTATTCTCTTGTCCCCTTCCCCCATTCCATAAAATTGCATTTAAACCATACCTTTGACCTAGGTAACTGCCTCTGCCTCCTATGGGAAGCTCCCTTAACCCAGAGCAGCACCTGGCCTGTGCTCTGCCTCCCCCATGGAGTAGAGCCCATTGGGGCTCTGCCTCACAGGGAGCAGGCCTGCTTCGGTGCATCACCCCAAAAATGCCTTTCTTTAACTTGGAGACTGTCTGAGTGAATTCTTTCAGAACACTAGGCCCTGTTGGGGTCCTCCCTGAACTCATCACCAATGGAGATAGAGAAAGTCTAAGTGAATTCTTTCACACCTGAACCAGGTCTCCCAACTCTGACCTCAACAAAATCATTAAGCATTTATAAAGCACCTATACTGTACTAAGTGCTAGAGATACAAAGAAAGTCAATCACACCTCTCCTCCCCAAGAGTCCCTTCTTTCAAGGATCTCTCAATCTAATGGGGAGGTTAGCATGCAAAGAACTCTGTAGAAATAAGACATACAGATAAATTAGAGGGAATCAGGGAAAAAAAGTCTTCTTGAACAATTTGAGATTTTATTCGAGACTTGAAGAGAGTCAAGGATACCAGATGTTAGAGATGAGGATGGAGAGAATTGCAGGCATGGGTAACAGCCAGTGAACATGCCTGGAGTCTGGAGATAGAGTATTGCATTTGAGAAATGACAAGGAGGCCAGTGTCACTGTACTACAGATTTCATGGACAGGAGGAAGGTATAAAGAAACATGCAAACAACTTTGAGATTCTTAAGGACGCTGATCAATGCAATGAACAACCCTATTTCCAGAGAACTGATGCTAAAGCATGCTGCTTGCCTCCTGACAAAGAAATGATTGATTCAGGTTGTCAAATGAGACACATTGTTGTATGTGGCCAGTAGGGGAATTTATTTCACTTGGCTATGCATATTTTTAACAAGGGGTTTTCACCTGTGTTAATTTTAAGGGGAGAGGGCTGGTGGGAGAGAGAATAAGTGATCATAAATATAAATTAAAAAAACAAACAAACATATATTAGATCTTGTTCCACTAATATACCCTGGGCTCTTCTGACTCTATGTATCTTTTCATGCTTCATGCCTGGAATGCCTTTTCTCCCTCTTCACCTGTCAGATTCTTACCTATCTTCAGAGCAAAATTCAAATGCCACCTCCTCTATAAAATCCTCCCCATTCCCCTTAGCTAGTCATGACCTTTGTCTTGTGACTTAATATAACATTTTGTTTTGCACCTTCTCTTTTGCATTTATCATGTAATATTATTTATCATAGCTCATGGTCTACAAGATTGTATGCTCCATGAAGGAAGGAAATATCTTCTCACTAAATTCTATAGCTTTCCTAGCACCTATCCATCCAATGTGTGCTTAATAATTATGCATTGCAGTTTATTAGCAAATTACATATGAAATAAATAGCAAACTAAAACAGAGGTTGTGTAGGAGAGTAACCATAAAAGAAGTTTGTGAAATATGAGTGAGAATCCATTGGTGAGATATCTTTTTTTAGTCAAAGCAGGATCAGTAGGCCCCATAAGTTGCAATGGAGGCAAATGTCATTTTCAAAATTGCACTTGAAAATTGTTCTGTTAGCTGGTTGTAGCCTAGACATCTCTTTCATTACTTGGATCACCACTGCAGCAGGGAGGTTTAAGTTTTTTAAAAATATATATATTGACATAATATCTTCTCCTTGATATTCTCTTTTCCCTAGGTTTTCATGACATCGCTTTCTCCCAGTTTTCATCCTACCTGTCTGACCATTCTTTCTCAGTCTTCTTCACCCAAGTTGCACCCACTAACCATGAATGTCCCCCAAGCCTCTGTCATGGATCGTCTTCTCCTCTCCCTTTATCTTCCCTTTATGTTTTGTGTATAAATTAAATTCATGGGAGCTGATCACAAAAGGAAAATAAAGCGTTGGAGTCAAGGATAAAAATCACTCTGCCTGCCCTACTACACTACTTGGCACATCCTTGGCATTTAACAAATGTTGATTTACTTAATTAAATTTTATTTTCAGATATTGTCATTTTTAAACAGAAACAATATGTTGTGGCAAATTTCAGCCAAATATTCTTCATTGTAAATCCATAAATAATCATTTTTCTTCACAGTCTCTCTAACTTTTCTTCTTTGTTCTTTCTCCAGTTCCAGAGACCGAATGACTTCTCACCCCCCTTTCGCTTTGGGACTGTGCCCAATGGTAGCACAGAGAGGAACATTCGCAATAATTATCTTGAAATGCATACCTACATGGGAAAATTCAACCAGAGGGGTGTGGATGATGCACTGCTCTCTCTGAAGACAGGGTGAGAACTCTAAGCTCAGACTCTTTCATAGCAATCTTATTTCTAAAATTCCTAAAAGAAATAATTTGCTGAACACTTTGAAAAGGGACAGGCTCAAAGGAGAGAACAGAATAAACGGGGGTAGGGGCAGGATAGCATGGAGGGAAATATAGTTAGTCTTTCACAACATGACTATTATGAAAGTGTTTTGCATGACTACACATGTATAACCTATATGGAATTGCTTGCCTTCTCAGTGAGTGTGGATGGGGAGGGGGTAGGAAGAGAATTTGGAATTCAAAAAGTCATGGAAGTGAATGTTGAAAACTAAAACTTAATTAATAAAAAAGAAATGATTTGCTATCTAAATTGTTTATCTCTTCTCAGTGCTTAATATAATGTTCTACATGTAACAGACACTTAACCAATGTTTATTGACCTGAATTGGCATACCAGAATACCCTATAGGGTGCTAAAAATTTGCATTTAATGAGATATGATTATTTCCTCTTCCCAAGAGCTTTTGGCTTAAAATTGGCAGTAGTCATGGGAGACGTTTATTTTCTTCAATTTTTTTTTTAAAGATTACCTTATGGTAGGCATGAAGAAGGGAAGAATAATAGAGAATATGCATAAGTGGGAGAGAAGAAGTAGTATAGCTATTAATTATGAAATGAATACTTCTTCACTGAGAGAAGCCAAAGATGATCCTGGGGCTTTGGAGATGATAGGGATGGGGGACTGGGCTATGAGAGGCAACCATGAGAAGATAGTAGAAATGCTTTCAGACACAATCATGAATGTATTCATGAAAGTTCTCATTTCAGCTTCTCATGACAGTTTGTTATTTCTGATCTATTTCTTAATTATTGCTAATATGATTCTATTAATGCATCTATTTGTTTATGCACAACCACATTGACACTTTCTCCCAATGGCTTTTGCTTTGGGATGACATTGAATAGAATGAATTTTGTGGAGAGTCCTAAAGTTAGCCTTGTTTGCTCCATGATAAACAACTAGTGCCCTCCCCACCAAACATGCGCACGCATGCGCGTACACACACACACACACACACACACACACACACAGAATCTATTTTGTAAATACTGTTACTATACTTTTGTATGGCCCAACCTGAGTCTTCTTTTCTTTTAAAAAATATTGTTAAATGTTGCTAATTAACATAAACACTAAACAAACAGCAAAGTCCATTTATTTTTGTAATTTATCTTTTGTTAAAAGAATGGAAGACCATAACTTAATAGGCTAGTACCAACATTGTCCACTGAACTGAATTTATGTTTTGTTGCCTTGATATCTTTATATATTTATACTAATTTTTGTATATTTTTTGGGTGTGCTGTCTTCATTATACATTGGTTAATAATCTTCCTGTATTTCTTTGAATTTTTCACATTCTGTTGTTCTATATGTACCTTACTAATACTCCATACATGCATATACCATATTTCTCACAATCATTTTCTAATTATTAGGGACATGTTTTGTTTCCAATTTTTCCCATCAGGAACAGTGCCATCATTGTAACATTTTTCTCTATCCATGACTTTCTTTTTTGAGGGGAAGAGCATTAGTAAATCTAGTAGTGGAATTTCTACATCATATATGAGTAGTTTTTAAAATTTTTGTAAATTATACAATTCTGTATTGCTTCCCTAATGGTTGGACCCAGTCACAGTTTCACCAGCAGTGCATTAGTATGCCTATTTTCTCACAGCACTGCTCACATTGGGTTTTTCCATATTTAGCCCTTTTTGCCAATTTTATGGATATAAACATCCTCAGAATTGTTTTAATTTTACTCCACTGATTATTTGTGATTCTGAGTACTTTTTTCACATAGAGGTTGCTAATTTGTATTTCTTCTTTTGAAAACAAAGAACTGTCTACATCATTTTACCATCTATATTTAGGAAAAGATCAAGCCTTGCTTTCATAAAAGTGCTTCTTTCCATATGGAGTTACCTAGAACCTTGTATCTTCAGGAACATAGTTCCATAGTCACATTAATTTAAATTCTGTTGTAACTCTTTACTGAAATCTTGTGTTTGGGTTTTCTTTGTTCTCTACCCTGCTCAGGAAGCTGGATGCCTTCATCTATGATGCCGCAGTCCTGAACTATATGGCAGGGAGAGATGAGGGATGCAAGCTAGTGACTATTGGTAGTGGAAAGGTATTTGCCTCTACTGGCTATGGCATTGCCATCCAGAAGGATTCCGGATGGAAGCGCCAGGTGGATCTTGCCATTCTGCAGCTCTTTGGAGATGGTGAGTTAGGAGATAGGAAAGTACTTATTGATACATACATGACAGCCAATCAGATTTCAGCTTCCCTGCTTTCTGTCCTGCCCATTCTGGATATTTCACAATAGTGAGGAATGTCTATGAACACCTCATGGATTGTGGAAGCAAAAATAATGCCAGGGTTGCATATTCAGCTGTGGAAGGACCTGGTACACATAGAGTGAGATCTTTAGAGTCAAAGTCAAAAAAGTGGCTTTTGTAGGTGACTTTTTTGTTTATGGGAGGACTTGTTTTGTTTATTTGTACTGATAAGAGTCAGAAAAGTGAACTTTTAAGAATCTACCTGCATTACCATTCTCCAAATGACATCAGTAGTTGGAAGAATCAAAGTTTGAACTAAGAAATTAATAAACATATGTTTGAACATTGGAGGGAGAAGAGAAGGATCAACCTGGATTGTGTCCTTTTTTTGGTATCAGTGCTTTTCTAATTGCATTATAGTGTAAGTTGTCACTTAAAGGTAATAAAAGTAATAAACCTGTGTACAGGAGGTTTGCAGTAGTGGTATAATGATTAGTGGAAAATTCAGAAACACCAGATCAGATTAGACAGCCCAAAGCTCAAGGGTTTAACCAAACTGCAGGTTATGGAACAAATTCATGAAATTATTTAGGACTTTGCTATTTCGGCCAGAGTTAGAGTGTATCCCAAGTCACCTCTCATCTTTTCTTTTATGTTTTCTGTATTTTATATATGAGGCATCAAAGACACAAGAGTTTTATTTGAAAAATATTGAGATGGGAGCAGCTAGGTGGTGCAGTGGATAGAGCACTGGTCCTGAAGTCAGAAGGACCTGAGTCCAAATCTGGCCTCAGACCAAACACTTGACACTAGCTGTGTGGCCCTGGGCAAGTCACTTAACCCCAATTGCCTAAAAAATAAAAAAAGAAAGAAAGAAAGAAAAATGTTGAGATGGAGGAGGGCTGAATTTGGTGGTCACATTTTATCAACTCTGGTTCACCTTTATCCCTAAAGTGCATGTTTTTACTACAAAAGCAATAAGCTTAAAATCCTCTTGAGAACGCTTCTCTATTTACCTTTTTATTCCTCTCCTAAAAGAGAATTGGAATGAATCCAACTTGATCAGCATTTTTAGGTAAAGGAAAAACTATTGCCTCAAACAGAATGCTTCTGAAATATGTTTGACTTCATTCTCTGGACTGTGGCCTCACATCTCCAAGTGCCTGCTGGATATCTCCACTAGGATGTCCTGCCAATACCTTAAACTCTATAGGTTTATAACTGAATTAATCATCTCCAGAGAGCAGAGATAGAAACAGTGAATGGAAATAATAGCAAGACAGATTTCGGTACAATATTGGGAAGAATTTCCACATATTTTTAATGTTCAGCAGCAGAACGGATTGCTTTACAAAGGAATGTGCTTTCGTGTCTGTTCCCTTTACTGAACTTATTTGTTACAAATGAGGATTCAATCAGAAGGAGGAGGGGTATACGGAAAGGATAATTAAAGTATTATAATATTTTAAAGAAAAAAATGAGCTCCTCATCCACTATGGGTGAATATGTATATACTCTATGTCTGCATGCAAGGGCAGTATAGAGGGGACTCATGAATTGGGAGAGAGGTTGGACAAGATGATCTCTAAGGTCCTTTACAACTCTAAGATTTGGTGATTCTTTGATTCACCTCTAAGGGTATTGCTATCCTCTCATTCATCCCATCTGGAAACTTTACAATTACACTTGACTCTTCCCTCTAGTTCTCTCTTCTCTCATATCCAGTTAATCATCAAGTCCTATTGATTCCACTTTTACAATTATTCTCATATTGGTGCCTTCATTTCTATTACTACAGCCATAACCCTGTAGCTGGGACATAACCTCTTAAATAAACTCTAGTTTCCATCCGTTCCCTTATAATCTATCCTATTCACTACTATCAGGTTAGCATTGATCATATCATTGTTTAGAGAAAACAGTCCAAAATGTAATATGGCATTAAAAACCCTATAAAAGCTGGTCTTTACCAGCCTTTCCCATTGCTACTTTCACTTACTTCTCTACACAAACTACCCACTCCAGACAAACTGGTCAGCTCATTGACTCCCAGGCAAGCTTTTCCCTTTCCCACATTTCTAACTTTTCTCATTCTATCCCCTTTGTTCAGAATATCCTCCCTACTCTAGCTCCATCTTCATCTCTCTCTCTCTCTCTCTCTCTCTCTCTCTCTCTCTCTCTCTCTCTCTCTCTCTCTCTGTCTTTCTCTACACATACATACATAATTACACACACATACATATATGTACATATGTGTGTGTGTATGTATATCCTTCAAGTTGTAGCTTAAAAGCTACCTCCAGCTGGGAGTGATCATTCCTTTCCTACTGTAATTGACTAACTTGCATTATAGTTATTCCTGATTTTGTCTTATCTCCTATCCTAAATTTTATGTTTCTGAAAAGTTTAGACTGTAACTTATACACTTTTGCATGTACTGCTTTGTATATAGTGGGTGATCAATAATTATTTAACAAATGCATGCAGGGATGAATGAATATATTATAATTAAAACAAACCTCTGCTAATTTTCTCTCTCATTTTATTTTATTTCATAATATTTATTCAGAGGATTCTTTTTCCTCCACCCTATAATTCTCTGTTTTCTCATAACTTCTTTCCTTTGCTCTCATCCCTAATCCCCATATCTGCTTTTCTCTAGGGGAGATGGAAGAACTGGAAGCTCTCTGGCTTACTGGCATTTGCCACAATGAAAAGAATGAGGTCATGAGTAGCCAGCTGGATATTGACAACATGGCAGGTGTCTTCTACATGCTGGGGGCAGCCATGGCCCTCAGTCTCATTACATTCATCTGTGAACACCTTTTCTATTGGCAGTTCCGCCACTGTTTTATGGGAGTCTGCTCTGGCAAGCCTGGAATGGTCTTCTCTATAAGCAGAGTAAGTGCTTTTCTCCATAAAGTTGTGGCTTTACATGGGATATTTGAGTATACTGTTGTACGAGGAGAGTAAATGATTGGTAGTTCATGACCTCCAACCAGTACCTTTGCTAACGTACAAGAAAACTCATTATGGAAGTATCTCTGGAATTTTTTATGCCCTTGTTTTGAATTAACTTGGGCAATGAGCATAATTCTTCTTTCTTTGTGATATTTTGAGATGACTTCAATTAGAACTAAGGGAATGAAAAATGGAAAATGGCTTGACATTTTCTCGAACTTCTTTTATCATCATTAATTGATGTAGTAAAACACCATGATATAGAATAGAATTCAGGACCTGGAGTCAGAAAAACTTGACTTCGAATCCTGTTTTTAGATACTGAGCAGCTATCTGATCTAGGTAAATCACTTAACTTCTCTCAGGCTCAGTTTTCTCATCTCTAAAATGGAGATAATAATAGTACTCAGGGGTGTGCTGGAGCCAGCTCATATGAGCTAGAAATGATTGTTAAAATTTTACTGTAAGCATTTACAACTTGGAAATCAGCAATGCCATAAATCAGAGCTTCCATTTTTTTAAAATTGTTTTTCTACAGTTAAGAAAATGGTGGAAAAACTGTTAATAATGCGCATTTAACTTAAAAGTATGTGTATACAGTTTTCCCCCAGAAGGTTGGTTCTAAAATATTTCCCAGCATACTCCTAATGAAACCCATCTCATAGGGTTGTTGTATGGATCAAATGAGATAATGTATGTAAAGTGTGTTCCAAACCTTAAAGTACTATCTCTGCCAGCTATCATTACTAGTCCACAGATTTGCTAAGTTTCTGCCAAATTTTGCTCACTGTGGCCTGTTTTTCTCACTCTCCCATGGAAAACCAATAATGAAGGCATGGATCTTTGTCCTCAGATGCCACTCATATAGCTCCGTTCCACTCTGTTTTAAACATTGATAATAGATGAGAGGACCGAAAGAATGCAGCCCCAGGCTACCAGATCCTTATATTTGAAAAACTTCGTTAATATCAGCAGTTGAATTTAGAAGTAGAATTAATTGGGAAGAGGGGAATGGGGTACTGACCTTTCATATCATTCTTTAATTTGGGTTGTTTTGTTCTTCCTAGCTCTAGTACTAGAAACATATCTAGGAGTATTCAATGAGTGCCCTCAGTAGGCTTAGAGAATCAGTGATCTATCCTATGATTCTGATCACAAAGCTATAAACATAGCCAATAGGCACAAACCTAAACTCAAACAATTAAAACCTCTTTATTCTTAAAGTCCAATCCTCAAGTTATTCAAGTAGAGCTTTTGTAAGGAGAATGATTTTTTTTCTCAAATAGTTTCAACAAGTCACTTTCTTATAGATTCAATGATTTTTGAAAAAAAACAATTCTTTATTTCTTCATTAGCCAACAATGTGTTGAGGTTATTCAGTAATATTTGAAGATGGATATCATACTGAATCTACAATTCGTTTTCTTATTTCCTTTGGTGACTTCTATAGCTATGCCTTTTTGTTTCACTAAGGTCACCTTGAAGAGATCATGTACATTAAAACTATAGGACAGGTGATCCAGGAGAAACTAGATTTATTGGACTGAGATCCAACTATCTACTTTAAGGTTTAGATACACTCAGATATTCCCCACATTCTTTTTAGCTTAGCTTCAAATAAATTTGTACTCCATCAAAAGGCAAGCTAAAAAGGCGAGATTAGTCGCAGTCCAGTCTTTATTATTCATATCTGTCAATAGCAAAGGCTGATTGCTTTGCTTAGCAAAGAGAAAAATCTCAGTTTTCTTACATAAATAATCATTATAATAAAAGCACCACGATTTACTAGAGTCCTAGATCTGGAAGACCTGGGTTCAACTCCTTGCTTTGACACTTTCTAGCTGTTAATCCTGGGGAAGTTACTGAGCCTCCAGGTGCCCCAGGCAACTCCAGATAACTAAACTACTAAACCATAGAGAGGCTGTCATTAAACATTAGTGAAGGGAGTGACCATGCTGAGGAAACTGCAGGACCTTCCCATAATCACTATGAGGAAGTTGAAAGATGAGAGTAAATGAGAGAATTCAGCAAAATAAATCCTTAATCACACAAAATACTTAATATTTTGCCCCAATTCACCTTGGATATCTAAATCATGTAGCAGGAAAATGTTCTTTAAGCCCTGAACTCCCTATTCTCTGTCAGAATTATGTTTTCTATATGTTTCAAGTTCAGCTATTAGCTGGTGGTTGATTTTTTTTTTGCCAGTCACTAGTAGGCTTTTATTATTACATGCATGTAAAATAGCTATAAATTATTGTTACATCTATAATATAGCTCTAATTTCATACAGATTATTCTCTTTTTGTCTCTTACATAACTTAAAAGCACATTCTTTTAAAATTTATTTTACTTTTAATTTATGGAATAAAACAAGCATTTTATTACATAGTATAATAATAATTTAAAAAAAGATGATTGCACATGAAACTGCAAATCTCTTTCCTATTCCTTTGAATTATATAATAAAATTATCATGTAAATGTCTTTTTTTTCCTTTTTTTTCTTCCTCCCTCCTCCCACTCTAGATATGGCTACCATTAGATTCTAAATACCTCTTTAGAATCTATATGCTGGAGAACCCAGGAGTTTTATCCTATTGAGCTTGGCCCCATCCCTTTCTCAAACAGAGCATTAAGTTACCATGTGTAGTACTATTATTCATTAATGTCAGGATACTGGTAATATAGGTTGATACAGAGTCTTCTTTTTAAAGACAATGAAATAAAGTAGAGGCAGACCTATTCAAACCAATGATGTTGCCAATGGCAGAACCACTTGGTTTTTGAGCCTTAATTCATGTAATCAGGCTATGTGGACTATTTTCCCATTAGATGTAAAACTAAACTGTCCCTGACTTCACAAAGTTGCTGTGAGGATCATTTTTTAAAAAATATTCCTGAAGAGCTTTGAAAATCTTCAGGTGCTATAGCACCTATATGAGGTTTCATAGTGTATTTTGCTAAATTAAAAATATGAATTATGGGATTTACTGTTTCCTTTATTTCATACATTAAGTTCTCTTGACCATGCAAGCAAGATAGACTAATTTATTTCCCTCTTTCTTCACAATAATAACACCACAAGAACCCTAATCTGTCCCTGCCTCTTTTTTTTTTCTCCCACTTTAGGGTATATACAGTTGCATCCATGGCGTGGCTATTGAGGAGCGCCAGTCAGTGATGAATTCCCCCACCGCCACTATGAACAATACACATTCTAATATCCTGCGCCTACTTCGTACTGCCAAGAATATGGCTAACTTGTCTGGCGTCAATGGATCCCCCCAGAGTGCCCTGGACTTTATCCGCCGTGAGTCATCTGTCTATGACATTTCTGAGCATCGTCGCAGCTTCACACATTCTGACTGTAAATCCTACAACAATCCCCCCTGTGAAGAGAACCTCTTCAGTGACTATATCAGTGAGGTAGAACGAACTTTTGGCAACCTTCAGCTGAAGGATAGCAACATGTACCAGGACCACTATCACCACCACCACCGGCCCCACAGCATTGGCAGTGCAAGCTCCATTGATGGGCTTTATGACTGTGACAACCCACCCTTCACCACCCAACCGAGGTCAATCAGCAAGAAGCCATTAGACATTGGCCTGCCATCAACCAAACATAACCAGCTAAGTGATTTGTATGGCAAGTTCTCTTTCAAGAGTGACCGTTTTGGTGGCCATGATGACCTAATCCGCTCAGATGTTTCAGATATTTCTACTCACACAGTAACCTATGGAAACATTGAAGGCAATGCGGCCAAGAGGCGGAAGCAGCAGTATAAGGACAGCTTGAAGAAGCGTCCGGCTTCAGCCAAGTCACGGCGAGAATTTGATGAGATTGAGTTAGCCTATCGCAGGCGGCCGCCCCGCTCCCCGGACCACAAGCGCTACTTCAGGGACAAAGAAGGGCTACGGGACTTCTATCTGGACCAGTTCCGAACAAAGGAGAACTCTCCTCACTGGGAGCATGTGGATCTTACGGATATCTACAAGGAACGGGGAGATGACTTCAAGCGTGATTCGGTCAGTGGGAGCAGTTCCTGTGCCAACAGATCTCACCACAAGCATGGAACCAGTGACTTTGGAGCCAACGAGCGCAAACATGGTGTCGTCAGTGGTGTGCCGGCACCATGGGAGAAGAACCTGACTAACCTCGATTGGGAAGACAGACCAGGCGGGAACTTCTGCCGCAGCTGCCCCTCTAAGTTACACAACTATACCACACCAGTGGTGGGGCAGAACTCCAGTAGGCAGGCCTGCATCCGGTGTGAAGCTTGCAAGAAAGCAGGCAACCTCTATGACATCAGTGAGGACAACTCCCTCCAAGAGCTCGATCAGCCCGCTGCCCCGGTGGCAGTGACGTCAAATGCCTCTACCACCAAGTACCCTCAGAGCCCATCGAATTCCAAGGCACAGAAGAAGAACCGGAATAAGCTACGTCGGCAGCACTCCTACGACACCTTCGTGGACTTGCAGAAAGAAGAAGCAGCTCTGGCCCCCCCGAAGCGTAAGCCTGAAGGACAAGGGCCGTTTCCTAGAAGGGAGCCCCTATGCCCACATGTTTGAGATGCCAAGCGGTGAGACCAACTTTGCCAACAACAAGCCCTCAGTGCCCACTGTCGGACACCACCACCACAACAATCCTGGCGGCGGTGGCTACATGCTCAGCAAGTCGCTCTACCCTGACCGGGTCACACAAAACCCTTTCATCCCCACTTTTGGGGATGACCAGTGCTTGCTCCATGGCAGCAAATCCTACTTCTTCAGGCAGCCCACGGTGGCGGGGGGAACGAAAGCCAGGCCGGACTTCCGGGCCATCGTCACCAACAAGCCAGTGGTCTCGGCCCTTCATGCGGCTGTACCAGGCCGTTTCCAGAAGGACATCTGTATAGGGAACCAGTCCAACCCCTGTGTGCCTAACAACAAAAACCCCAGGGCTTTCAATGGCTCCAGCAATGGGCATGTTTATGAGAAACTTTCTAGTATTGAATCTGATGTCTGAGTGGGGGAGGGGGGGTGGGAGAGTTGGGAAGGGGACTGTGCGGGCTGTGGGGGGAGGGTATGATGTCATTTGGTACCTGTGTCATAGAGGGTGATGGGGTTTGAACTTGGTTCCCATTTGTTCTTCTCTTGGTTCTTCATTTATTTGTGGGATCCTGGAGTCCTGATTTTCATTGAAGACAGCACTGGTGACATCTTTTTCTCATCCTTCCTTTCCTAGTTCCCTCCTCCTTCCTTCATCTATCAGGCATTTCTCCTGTTAGCAGTGCACTGAAATATGATATTCAAGTTTGGTGTATCACAGTGGGAAAAAGAAGTATCTACACATAGAGGGGAACAGAGCAATGGCCCTTCTCTGGTCTCTCTCAGCATGGACTGAATAGTTCTCCTTGCACATACATTTGAGTCAAACAAGGAGAGGTCAGAGATGGTCACATGGGCCAAAGAAGAGAACTCTTCCCCCAGTGATTTTGACTTCAAGTGAAGAAGTAGAAGGCAGAATGGGTGAACTGTTTATGAATTATGAAGGGGCTCTCACCAATTTCTTTTTGCCTAGACTATGTGTGCTTATATTAGGGCATTTGCTATATAGCAGAAGAAAGTAGGCTGACTATATTTGTTTTTTATATATAAGCCAAGAAGCTTACATTAAAGATTTATTTAATTAGTTAGTGGAATGATGCAGGGAAAATATTGACAGAAACACTGGGAATATCCCTGCAAAACTGAAGAGGAAACTATAGTAGTATCCTGGGCAATGATGGAGGTAAGAGGGATTCAGATACTATATTTTCTGTTATTGTGTGCATAAACACATAGGGAGTATTCTTGACTCATTCAATTGTTTGTTTCAACATCACCAAACATAGATAGTTGATATTTTTGGCTTCTATATGAACATGACTATATGTTATTTAAAAATTCTGCCCCCATCCAGAGAGGGTTGGGAGAAAGTGTGGTTATGAATGGATTCAAACAATGCATTCAGAAGTTAATTCAAACTTAGAAATA
Source organism: Phascolarctos cinereus (assembly GCF_003287225.1). Taxonomy (NCBI): domain Eukaryota; kingdom Metazoa; phylum Chordata; class Mammalia; order Diprotodontia; family Phascolarctidae; genus Phascolarctos; species Phascolarctos cinereus. The sequence goes on from NW_027555514.1 coordinate 188,147,919, forward strand.
GTCTGTAGTCTAGGCAAAAGGATGGTGAATCAGCCAACTAAAGCAAAGATGAGAGAAGATTCCTCCGTGATGTATGGCAGTGTTGACCATTACTGGCAAAACAAAACAAAACAAACCAAGGCAAAATAAAACTTTCCTGGGCAAGTTAAGGGTGGTGGGAAGTAGCCATAGTCTTGTAAAACCTTTCCTTATGATTTGGCTCAGATGTCCTAGCAGTTAGTTCCCGGGGTCACCAAGGAAGGAAAAGCAGGTGGGACATTGACGAAGTGAAGAAGAGCTTTATGGTAGGGTGAGTAGGAGAGGGGGATGTCCTCAGTACTTTGATCCCTTCTTACTTAACCCAAAGTGAGCAAAGCATACTTGTTTTCCACAGAATTTGTCATACTTCACACAATGGGAAATGTAGCTTGCCTCCTTGAGAAAAACTGGGGCTTGGTATAAATTAAATAGCCTAAAAATATACTAAGAGCCTGTGGCATGGAGAGAAGAAGGTAATCTGAAAAAAGCCAGAGGATAGAAATCAGGAGTAGGATCTAAGCTGGTACCGTATTGGGGGCCTAACATCCATAAGAATATTGATGTTTCTAGTGTAAAATATTATTGATATAGGAGTTTTTTGATGTCGGGAACCAACCTCACTCCTCTTTTGATTAGTACCATTCTAGAATAAAACTATTTTAGCTCCATGAAGAAAAGTGTTAGTAAAAATGAAGCCCCCTTCTTTAAAAATAGTGTAGCTGAAGAAGGGAAATGGGTATTTGTCACTGCCTATCTTTGAATCTTGTGTGTGGGGAAAGGCATTGAAGAGACTCATAGATCCTACTCTGTGGATGCTACCCCGACCTCCATTCTACCAGGTAGCACCCAAAGGGTCTTATATCAGTTTGGAAGCAAGACAGCAGCTCACTGCTATCCACACAGGACAAATAAACCAGAAAGGTGCTCCTCCCATGGAAAGAAAGCCACCATTTCTCTTTAAGTCATGTTCTCCAGGGTTCTTCTCTACCTTCCCCATTGCCCTGCCTTCCTACCTTTCCATTATCCTCCTACCTCCCCACCACCCACTGTTGATTTTTTACCTCAATATCTTTCATTTTTTAAAGCCAACTAAAGGCCTTGTGAAGCATTGTTTTCTTTCTAAAATGGAGTTGGGGGAAAGGGCTGAACCTCTCACAGGTTTTGAGAGGGGCACAGTGTGCTTTATCTGAGATTAAAGGAGAGACTAAGAGGGAGGACGAAGGGCGAGGATGATGCGGAAGGGCCACCAAAACATGACTCCATCTAACAATGCAGGCTTCTTGCTTGCTCTTCCTCTTCGTCTTACCTCACCCTTTTAAAGTAAAAACCAAACCAACTAACCTAGCGAACAGCAATCTAGAACCAAGGGGACTCTGTCCCTCTCTGACGGCAACAGAGACTAAGATGGTGTTTATTTCATATGTAAATATTTTGTTTTATAATTAATTTTGTATAGATGAAGTGTCCTCTTCTTGTGAGTATTCAGGGTGCGGGACTGGCAGGGTGGGGTGGGAGTGGGGTAGAGGGAAGTGTTTTTGTTGTGGGTTTTCATTTTCCAGTTGGGGGGGTGGGGGTATGGGGATTGTTTTGTATGGCTTTTACTGCAGTGCAGGGTGTCTTGAAGCATTTTGTGTAGGAGGCCATAGGAGGCGGAAAGCCAGGGAAAAACATACTTGTCCCATGGGCCCCTCCTTTCCCCTCCCTTTTTAATCAATCCCTTCATCTGTATGTGAGAAGGATTCCCAAACTACTCCTTGGGTTCTGCCTGGTGCCCAATCTTGGCTCCAGGCTTAGTCCTAGGCTTATTTATCTGCCATCCCCAAGAATGGATTCCAGGTTACCTATATCTTTTAGATGAATTTGCCTCAGAGTTACAATATTATCCCCATTAATACCTGGGATAGAATAGGAGGATAGCCTTAGGAGAAAGACTTAGAGGTCTGAGGGCAGATGTGGAGTCAAATTATCTCCATACCTGGTGTTCCTGAGAGAATTGTCCAAAGCTCATTTCAGGAATCTTCACCCAGTTCCCAGCATGCCTTGTTGATTTGGGGCAACAACAGTCTGATTCATACTGACTCAGCTGATCATTTCTTTCCTTATAGTTTAAGCAATTGCCCTAGGAAAACAACTGTAGACGTCCAAAACTCCCACTATTCTCTAACTGTACTTTTCTAAAAAAGAATGAAACCCAGTTGCAGAAAAGTTTTTTGTTTTGTTTTAACAGAAGCAACTGGCCTTCAAGCACAGGCTTCATTTTTCTAGAAAGGTTTCATTCGATGTTCCCAGATATCAGTGACAGGAGGATCCTATCTTAAAGGTTGAGAAAATTAGGTCTATGGTAGAAGCATATGGATCTCAAGGTGTTGAGTCCTCATTTCTATAATCATCGAGACAAATATTCACCATCAGCTACACAGACACCAACTTCAGACAGATGAGGAGAAAGGATTTCTTTTATAAGATTGTTGGCTTTTTCAAGCATGGCAGTTTGTCTTATTTTCACCTCAGGATCGGATTATATTCCCATTCTGCATAATTTGTCCTACTCCTATCTTGCCCTTCCTTCATCAGGGTCATCTGGTTTCTTTGCCTCATGCCCTTGGTCACTTTTCTTCAATGACTTGAGTGAGATGAGACTAGGTTAGAAATGTATGACCCAGTTCAGAGTGTAAAGAATGTTTACAACATTCATGCCTGGGGAGGTATGAACTTTGTTATACTCTAGAAGTTGTCTCATACTAAAATAATAAAGAAATTAAATTCATGTGAATAGAATTAGCATCAAACCCTGCTTGTGCTATAAATAAGCCCAGGTGAAGACCCATCTGTCTAAAGCTGTGAGATTCCATGGAAACAGTAGCTCAATGACATCTTACTTTTAATTGTCCTTCAGACAAGCATGTTTGCTTGAGTCATTTGTTTCTGCTGTTGTACCCCCACTTTGAATATTATCAGCTACCATCTTTGGATAATCTCTAGTATGCATTCCACCATTCTGGCCACTGCAATGCCTTAATTTTCATTTTAACAGGCCACCAATGAAAAGAATACTTGCTGGCATTGATAGGGACTAGGCTGTCTGTGGGATTACAGGAAATAAAATCTGAGCAGAGAGGTGAAGATAAACAATTTAGTCTTTCTGAGCCCCCTCTGGACATCTTCAAGCATTATTCTGCTGCTTTAGAGATGAAGTGAAGATTTAACTGAAGTTGCAGAGTGCTGGCCACTCTGCAAATTTTGGCCAAGAACTGCCTTCAGTACTTTCATCTTCAGGAGTAGATTAACCTGGATTGCTTGAGCAGCAATTTTTGAAAGACACTATTCCAGCACTTATTCTCATCCTTAGTCTCTATTAACCGCTGTGCCATTTATGGAACACTATGAACATGCCTGCATCTGCAGTGTGTCTATCAGTGAATGTTTCAGGTATGTGCTGTATAGAAAATAATGCAACTGCTGTGGGATTGTGGAATGTGTTGGAAGCATTTTCAAGTAGAACAGACTGGTTATATGGGCGGACTGCTCTATCCAACCTATCTGGGTAACAGGTGCCCGTTTTTTGCTGCCAGATTTTCTGGTTAACTTGTCTTCTCAGCTTGAGATTTGGAATATCCTCTTCTGTGTAGATGATTTATCTTGGTGAGCAATGAGAAAGTAGTGACCCCTTGTTGAATAAAGCAGAATAGAATAGGCAACTGTATATGGCCGAATGTCAGGGTTACTGAGAAGGCCCACCAGAAGTTTCTCTATCACTTAATCATCAATACTTACTGTTTCAACCTTCTTATCCTCTGTCAAAGGGCAAATCCCTTCACCCACCTACAGGAATGGTAGCATACACATATAAATATGAATGAATGAGTTTATTTCAACCTTTCTGGAGACCAGCGAGGAAGAGGCTGAAGACAATAGACAGACTGAAGAGGAATGGAAAAGAAGGATAAAGGTTATAGAAATGGGGGAAGCACCACAAGAAGACAAACTTTATTAATACAGTTTTGTCTACAGTTCAAGTGTATTTGGAGAACCTCTTAAGACAGTCAAGAGAATTATTACATTTTGGATAGGATAAGAAACAGTAAAAGGTATGGAATGAAGAATTGTTTAGGTAATATCAAAATTATTTTGATGCCCAAGAGTTTATTTTCTTTGAGTAGCCATACATAGCTACAGTTTGTGAATGCCATACCTTGTATGAGGGCAAGAGATATGAATGACTCCTAATCACCTTATGAGCTAGCATTTGAATTCCCATACAGATTTCTGGGAAATGATAAAGGGATATCCAATTGGGTTAATATTTTTAAAAATTAGGTTTTTAATTTGCTAATATTACCCCCATCATTAATGGTTCAATTCAGAGAATTGCTTTATATTACCATGAGTCCTTCACCACAACCACCATTTCCAAGAAGGTTGTCGAGCTATCCCATAATTTTATTATATCATTGAATCGTTGGAATATGGGAAACTACCAAGTCTGCTAGAGGATTTTTCTCTTGTACACCCTGGTCTTTTGGGTATACCCAGAGCTAAAATAAATCTGAGACCTCTCAAGGTAGCCTATACACTTCTTACCTTCAGTTCATCTATAAAATGAGGGGATTATACTACCTGTCCTCTGAGGACCCTTCCAGGCCTAAATCTGTGACATAATAATCTTTTGATGACAGATCATGCATGATCCACTCCCACCCCCAAATGAAAATCATTGACCAATTTCCATTCTTTGTAGAATCATGGGAAGTGTTGGATTCCCAGTTAGCAATACCAAGCAAGAAAAAAGATTATGCTTCAAATACAAAAAAAAAAATCAGATGAGAAGTAACCAAAATAAATTTAAAATTGTACAAGTCCGATGCAAAAAAAAATCATAACATAACAATTTACCTACTGTTAGTATCTCTTATGAGGTTGCTTTCTGTATGTCACATGAAAGGGCAGACAGGTTATGATGAAAAAAAATTATTGCTGATCAGAATAAGAGAGCAAGAATAGACTTAAACAGAAGGGTAAAACGCAGGAAAAGATATATAGCACTTTACCACTGGCTTTGAGATTCCAGTTCATAAAATTCATACCTAAGGAAATATAAAAAAGTAGAGTTCAGGGAAGGTACAGCAGAACAGATCATTAAAGGGTCTGATGACTGGTGCCTGTTGCTTCAGGCTTACCACCCTCTATTAAAATGCCAATCCCTACTCCTACCCACCCACATCCCCCAGTGGTAACTAACACATGCATACTTGAACAGGAATGAATAAGTTTCTTTCACCCTTTCTACATAGAGAGCAGGTTTTGACAGAGGCAGGGAGAAAGAAAGCTGAAAACAGTGGATGGGCTAAGGAGACATGGAAGATGATAATAGGGGTCAGAGAAAGGGGAGAAGTACCAAACTGTACCTACTAGACAATATCAAAGGTATATGTATATTTGGGGAACCGGATTCTATACTATACTACACAGTATCAAGGGGAGGTGTGTATTCAGAGAACCTCCTAAGGAAGAAGAGTTAGAATTGGTACTTGGATAACACCTCCACTTATCCAGAGTGACATTTAGAGTCACAGTTTTAGGTGTGAGCATGTTCTACAGGCCCCATATAAGTTTCCCCCTTTCTGTTATTTTCCTTCTCAAACCATCTAACTCACCCAGCTGTGCAAATGCTCAAATCCAAAGAGATGCCAGTTTTCTGAATATGATTTGAGGGCAAGTGGGAGGGGGAACACGGGACAGGGAGTTAGGGCAGAGAGTACTTGTTATAAAAGGTAATTCAAATGAGTACATCAGGTATTTATTAAGTGCCTGCTAGGTGCCTAGCACTGAACTAGTTACTATGGGGATAGCAAAAGAAGGATATGAAATGGAATATCCATGCCAAGTGATTTTCGTTCTATATCATATGAACATTTATTACTTTAAAGGTATGCATGACTATATGTATATTTGCATTCATATTTGTATATGTTTATGTACACTGTTGTCTGTCACATTTTCTGTACTACAAAGAACACAAAACAAAGATTGTATATATTATATCAATGAACCATATTAATCCAAACACTTATTGGCACGGCTGTATCTTCAGCCTTGTTTCACTGGAACTATTCCCATCTTCAAAAGACCTGAATTTCTTACCTTCCACCTCTTCCATTCTATTACTCCTAGTCATTGGCTTGATCAGATGAGATAATACGTGAAAAATGCTTGGAAAAGCTTAAAGCCTACATAAATTTCAGTTTATTCATTACTATTATCATTCACCCTAATCTTAACCTTCCATCTCTCTCCCCATTCAGCACTTTCTGACTTGCTTTCTTACTTGTCCTGTACCCATAGTCACCTATTTCAGAGATATTTTGCCTAGCTTCCTAGAATTTCCTCCATTACTTCCCTTGATCTTTCCACTCACCCAAGCCCTTACTTCAACCATGCCAACTATGCATTCAATCTATCCTACATACTTGTAGGAAGCTAATACTAAATCACAGTTCAAAACGTCTCCCTTTCCTGCTCAAAACACCTCCAGTAGCTCCCTATTGCCTACAAAATTAACCCCAAACTCCTTAGTCTTATGTTCAAAACTTTCCCCAGTCTAGGCCCAGTATGTCTTTCTAGTTTTACCTCCCAGTGTTCCGTTACATGTACCCTGTATTTCATCCAAGCTTGACTGCTTTCTGTGCCATTCTTAGATCTAGCTAAATGCCACCTTGTCCTTGGTGCCTTCTTTGATCCCACATTGAGAAATGATCTCTGTTCTCTGAACTCCCATAGCATTCTTCTGTATGATGATAATATAGTGCTTTGGTCATGTAATCTGACTATATAGTTTATTGCTTCCTCTAGATTATAAGCTCCTTTAGGGCAGGAATTATTCTTTATTTTGTATCCCCACCTTGTCTGCGACAGTGCTCTGCACACAGTGATGCACAATGAATATTTTTTGAATGAATTGATGCCATTTGTTGTATAGTTGTAAAAGAAACTCTTAAATTTGCTTATATGATTATTTTTTGAGTTTTTTTTTTCTTCTGGGCCTGTGATTTCATTCTCTTGGGGAAATCATTTCTAACTTAGAATCTTAGTATGTTGCCCAAGGGACTGAGATGTTAAGTTACTTGCCCATGGTCAGACAACAAATACATGTCAGTGAAAGAACTTGAACCAAGGTCTTTGTTGGTTCTAACACTGGCCTCCACATACTATGCCAGAGTGCCCTGGCCACCCTGACCAATGGTGGACTAAGGATGGCTGCCCAGATTAAAATGTATTTGGAAAATATTTAACAAAATACATAAAAATACAATAGAACATGGATAATGTTAATATGTAATTTTCTAAGTCAATGTATGTGACCAACAGGGATCCTTATTATGGTTTAATGGCCCTTATTTCTATTTGGCTTTGACACTGCTGCACTATACTGTACTATCTCTCATGATTACCATATCTGCAATATCAGCCATGGATAAGTCTCACACATATATACATGTATATATATACACATAAATACATGACATGTATATGTATGCACTTATATACTCATATATTTTCTTTGGTACAGATAATTTTGCATGGGTGAGGGAAGATCTTTTTTTCGGTAATGCTTTGCCTACTGCTGTGATTCTAAAAGTTATTCTGTGATTGTTTCATGGTTTTTAAAGTTTACTTAGAGTACTATATATACAAGAGAGGGAAGGTGAAAAGTTCCAGAACAGAACGGGATTAAAATTGCATTTATGATAGTATTAAATATTTGAAGTTGAGAATCTTCTGAACAGGGGTTGTATTGTACTCCTTTAATACTCACTATGCCATAATTCAATACATTTTGGAATTTTTTCATGCTGCATATTATTACATGAAATAACTGGAAGGAAGAGTCTATTGCAATTTAGTAGCATTGATCCCAAGAATCAATGTAATTTGTTTCTCTATTAGATCCTGGACGTTGGGAGAATCTTAGTTGGAAGGGAGCTCAGAGGCTATCTAGTTCAACCTGTAACTGACCCTTTTCAGATATCCCCAGCAAGTGGTCATCTAGTCTTTGCTGAAAGACCTCTAGCAAGGAGAAATCATGATTTCCTAAAGCATCACATTTCACTTTTGGATCGTTCTTCTTAAATAATTTGTATTTTCTAGGTCTTCGTGGCTTTTTACTCATTCTTGAAATGTAATCATTTGTTAAACAAATATTTATTAAACACTTAACAGATAGAAGGTACCTTCTCTAAGATTACCTCACACAAAAGAACAGAGAGTATTGAATCAATTATAGGACATTTCAAGCCCTCAACCATCATTATTTTACCTCAGGTATCTAGATATTTCAGAGGAAAAATCATTTGGGGACCTGCATTATATATTGGAGATTCTCTAAATCTCTCTTTACTGGGCATGTGATGGCTCAAACTGAATAGCAATTATTTTTGCTACTTTTTCAATGGGAAAAATCCTTAATATTGTAATAGACTATGGCACACTTCCAAGGTGAGAGACTGGCTCAACCTTTATTTCCTCATCTTTTTCATCTTCTTAGTATTTCTTGTCAATCATAAGCAAAAATATCTTCTTTTAATTACTAATTTATTCCTCCTAATTTTGCTAATCTTATCTGCTCAAATTGTTTTTTTAAACCATCTAGATTTTCAAGCCCCAACTTCAGTTTCCAGCAGCCTATTAATTCTAAGTATTCACCTGCTATCTGATATCATTTTTTACTTTGTGTCCCATGATCCTTCTCTCTCCTTTCCTTCAGTCTCCCTTAGAAACATTTGCTTCCCAGAATCTACCAGATTTGAATGTTACCAGCACCAGATCACTTATCCATCACTGTCTTACCCATTATTTTTTCTCTCTAAGCCAACTTCCTCTATAAATCTCACTTTGCCACTGTTCATAAATTATTCTCCCTTGAGAGACATCCATTGCTATTATGTGCTCATTTAAATCACACTGTATAGAATCATAGTCAAATATATCATAGACGTTGACAAATTTCAACTTCAGAAAATAAGCTCAGTCTATTCCCCACAAATTCATTGAGGACATTAGAGGGGATAAAGAAGAAATGGGGGAGGGGAGAAAGTGTTGGGAATATGAGATAAAAATTTGATTTGATGAAAATTAAAATGCAAGACAAAAAGCTGTGGAAGATAAGGGAAATTTCTTTCTAGTCAAAATCCTGTTGGCTTCGTAAGTGCCTGCTGTTGGAAATAGGAGTTTGTGTGGATAAATCTTGTTTCTTACCACTTAGACCAATTATATGATTTACCAATGAAACCAGTGCATAATTAGGTGACTCCTGATAAAAAAAAAGGTTGAAGGGAAATTACCTGTGTGAAGATGGGCAGTTGTCAGTTTGTCTTAGGATTAATGGAGGGCAAAACTTGGAAAAAACAAGACTTTCTTGAGGAAAGTATTTTCGTGTGTGAGTTGTCATAACAGTTTTTACTCTGAATGGTAAAAAAAAAAAACTGCTAAGGTTTTGGTGGGGTGAGAGACATGTCCTGGGGTGGGACAGCAGCATACTAACTTGAAAGTGGCAGAAGGAAAATGATTAATGAAGGAAATAAAAGTACCTAAGAACCATTCTATCCAATGTCAATATGCTGTGGAAGGTGGCAGCTGCCTGAAATGCTGCCCTAGTCAGTGACAGGAGACTGAGAAGAGGATCCTGGCTGATTTCAGTAGCAACTATTAACACCCTGGAATAGATGAGAAGATGGGATTCATCTCTGCAACACTTTATATTTGACCTGTGAGATCTCGAATGGCCCTCAGGGAATAAGGGTCTTAGTTTAGATCTCACCAGGTTCCCAGCTCCTCCTGCCAACAATACAGCAGAGTACCCTGTACATTGCCTTGGGCAGAGGATCAGTGAATTTTACCATAATCAATCTCTACAGCCTCCAGGATACCAGATCTGGTGCCTCCTTTGTTAACTCCAGGCGAGTTCATTCACCCAAGCCTAACTAACTCTTACATTGTTCGTGAGATCCAGTGGGAGTCCAGGCCAAGGTGACATGGCCACATGAATGTGAATATGCTGAACTGCCTGTTTTCTATTGATAAGGATATTGCCTATATCTGGAAAGGACTTAAAAATATTTTTTAAAAAAACTTGCCTGAGATCTCATAGTCAGTGCTATCTGTGGAGTTAACTGTACTTTCCAATCTCATATTTTGATTGTAGCATAGTATTAAGGAGATTTTATTTGCTTTTTAAAAAAAATACAAAGGGCTATTCTAAAGGCCCCTTTGGCTATGACCAAAGGACCATTTGCATCCTACAGGCTGGGACCATTGCACTATATCTAAGCTTTGTTTTAGTAATTTAAATGTTGTTTCCACATACTGACCAGAAGGGTATGGTTGAACTTAATTTTCTTTCCCCTCTATTTTCTTTTCTCTCCTCATCTATATAATAGATTCCAAATTTCCCATATCCGTTACTTTCTAGAGGGATGGGAATATGTTCTTGGCATGTGAAATTTGGTCATTTGGAATCCATTACAGACATATTATGGCCTCTTCAGTTAATGTTCTGTCTTTTAACCATAAGCAGAGCCTGAAAGCTTGGTGTCTGATAAGAACATCTGAACTTTAAGGGAAGGGAACATTAACTGGACATTCTAATGTTAGCTTTGTGGCCTTCTCCTAGTTCGCATTTTGAAATCTGAATAATCTTTTGATGTCCTATGAGTGGATTAATTCTAAGAGGATAGAGATGTAGTGATGGCTAGAAGGACCTCCTAGGAACAAAGAGTTCTGTTGCCTAGATACATATGAGTTCACTTGTACACAGTCATTTCTTGGAAACAAAACTGGTAGAGGGATTTCCACAATTCTTCATTAATTATCTCCTATTTTTGCATAAACAATGGACTAAAGACAATGTAGGGAGGTAGAAGGGGTAGTGAGGGAGACAAGAAAAATCACCCACCTTTGGCAAACCAATGATTGTTCCTTTCTACCTCTCTCAAGGTCAGAAGCAAGGGAAACATCAAGACTGGAAGTAGGCAGGGAACATGAAGGGAAGAGAATCATTAAGGTAGGTGCTCAGGTTAACATAAATAGTAACAATAAGCTTCCCACTGAACACTAAAAAAAAAATCTTTCTCTGATTCAGAAATGAATTGGATGTCAACCCTGCTTTCTGGCAAGTCTAAATTCTCCTGAGATGACAAACAACCACATTCCCCTATATCACCCCTTGCCTTCTTTCTAGGACCCATTCTGTTTTATGATGGAATGGGCCTAAAGATATACCATACAGCATTATCAGCTATAACTCACCCCCTTCCAAACAAACAAAAAAGTACAGTGGGAGTTTGGGGAGTTTTAGCTTCTATATAACATTTAATATTTCCAAACTACATCTGGCTTATTTTTAGTATAGTAAATTTTCCTGTGGCATAGTACCTTAGAAACAACCATGCTTCATATTACTGGAAGTTTTAGATCATTCAGAGAAGAACAAAAGTTGGTCCTGAATACCACATGGCATTCCCCTGAAATCATCACTGCAGTTTTCAATTATCTGTTAGTAGCAGATTCTCTTAAAAGAATTCTCTTCAAAAAGGTCCTTCGGTGACCTTAAATTAGGGCTCTAATTGACAATGTCCAACTTTCACAATCCCTCTAACTGAAGAGAGGACAAAGAGGTTAAATTAAGTGATTCTTAAGCAAATTGATAATTTTTCTTTGCAAGACATATCTCTTCCCTCCTTAAATACAAAAATACAAATGTCAAACATCAATGTTTCTCAGAAAAGGAAAATTAAAATATTTCTATACATACATATGCATGCACTTTTGTATGTGTATGCAAAAGCTGGCCAGAGAGAGGACATTGGTAGTAAGAGCAAATAGGGAGCTTAGTAACCAGAAAGTGATGAAGTTCCTGTAATTTTTTTAAGTTGAAAATAAAACCTAACAGAGACTTTTGAACTTTTGTGGGGTGGGAAACATTGTGAATAAATTTTTAATATTAATTCAATTTTTATGTAGCATGTGAACCACCAAAATAAAAAGAAACTCAAGAATGAAACTGGGGCAGAGGATTTATTCCAGTGGATGTTTGTGTGAGATGGATTGGGGGGGGTCAGGGTGGGATGCGGGAGAACATCTGTGTGTAGAGGGAATGTATATAATGCTACTCAGCAATTCATTTATACATTAATGTTAGTTGATGATGAAAGCAGTTACAGTAAAGGGTGTATCCTGTCTAAGATGGGAATTGTTCCCATTGCTTCCATTTCTTTTCCTGCAAGTTCAAAACCAGTAAGATCCCTGCTTCAAAGTATAACTTGGGCATGTGTCAAAAAAAGAAGAAGAATCCTGATGAAGTGGATGAAAGTAAAATAATATACATAAAAACTCTATCTAGAAGTGAGGGTGGGACATTCTAAGATGCATGGGAAGTGAGTGATACTTCCTGAGGCATGCCAGCCCTAAGTGAAGGTTAAATGTTTCAAAAGTTAAGAGTAAGTACCCTTCTGGGGAGACAATAAAGGAGAGTGATTTTCACATGTTTCCCAACCTAATCCTTCAGACTCCTTGGCCCTGACTTTTCTGCCCCCAACATCTCCTTGTATTCACCCACTCACTGGTATGTCTTCCCATGCTAAGAAGCTAATAACTTTCCTTTACTCCAGGGGATGGTGTCTACTGGCTGGTTGCTCTCATTAATAGTCTTTGCTAAGCATGCAGAGTATGTGCTCTCCTCTGGTAATGATAATGACATCTAAGGATCTTAGGATGGTTGTAGACATGTTTCTTCAACGTATTCCTCAGGAACATCCTCCCTATGGAATTGGGAGGAAAAACAATCTCTCCCTCTCTAAACATAAGGAACTTGTTTAACAAGAAAGACCATCTCATCTTTTTCCTTTTTCCCCCAGTGCCTAGTACAAGGCTTGGCACATAGTAAGTGATTAAATGCTTGTTAGTTAAGTGATTGGTTGAGACTTTAAAGCCCCTGGTCAATAGCTGGATAGGATTCCTAACTGCCTATTCTCCCTTATAGTCAGAAATGAACCTGGTTCTGAAGGGAAGGAAGGTAGGAAAAAACTCTTATTCCATCTGCACATTTGGGCCTGCAAGTGCTAATATCATCCATGAGCTCAAAGGGGAAAAATCAAGCTGATTACAAATAAACTTACCTTTCCTCCATTATTTGCCTTTTGGATGCACTGTACTACCTGCCTCCAATGGACCACATTCAATTTTGGGAGCCTCATAGGGATCCAAGAGAAAAGAAGCTACAGCTATATTACATTGTCTCCATGTGACTTTACTCATTCCCCTTTTCGTGTAAGTGCTACCGTATATGCATGCAATTTCTCTATAATGAAAGGGCCTGACAGCTTTCGACTTCATTCTTCTCAGGTGTCTCTGCCACAGGCCACTTCAGCTGTGTTGGCTGGAGGGGACCGAAGGGGGCAGAAGCTCAAATTCCTTTTTCAGATGAACACAGTGATAATGTGATCCTTGAAGTCTGTGTACATACTCAGAAGAGTAACTTTTTTATTGAAAGGAAATAACATGTATAATGCTAGAGTGCTCTGTGTTAACCATTCTACTGAAATAAAGAAAATTAAAGGAAAATTGATCTTCACCATGAAAACAGCTGCTAGCAAAAAACTCAGGTGATGATTTCAAGGGGGAGATTACTGTTAGAAAGAAAATCACATTTCTTCTTAATGAAAATGGAGTTTGCCTGTGATACTTTCCTGATATCTTGACCTCCTTTTTGTTTTCAAAATTCTATGTCCATTTCAATTTGTAGTGGCCCTAAGAGCAGTAGCACACATTGCATACCTGCCATTTCTTCAGATCCTGACTTTTGTCCACATTCTCCTATAAATATTTCACAATGAAATAGATACCTTCCTCTGTAGTCTCTTAACACTATGAAGGTGATACTCATGTTATCTGTTATTCCAAAATTGTCAGCCATGGGGGAGAAAAGCAATTTATCTCTAGAGGATTCTTTCTTCCCAAGAACAAAATAGTATGGGTCCATAATACAGAGTCTTTGGGGTTGATTTGAATAGATATTCACTTGTCACCCACTATGATCAAGCATTTTGGTCCTTTCGATCTATATTGGCTATGTCTCTTGAAATGTGCTTCATTTCCTAAAGAATTCCATTTGCCTCCCCATAGTCAATTGGAATTCCCAGGTTTCCAAATATATGTGTGTGTGTGTGCATATATGTGTATACATGCACACACACACACACACACACACACACACACACACACATATATATACTATCACTGTTCCCTAGCAGTCAGTTGGGACTCAGGTCATTGACTTTTTTGTTTGGCTTTCCCAAATGAGGGGCACATGAATAATTCATTTTAAAGCAAAGGACTATCTCACAAAGTAGAACCATTTATGATGATGATAAATAGAAGTCAGAATTCTCCCCATCTTACCCAATATCTTTTGAAACACTAAAGTCTCAAGAGATATCTGTGCTCCTTTTACACTTTGGATCTTATTCCTGCCATGATTCCAGCCCTTGCTGATGTGCTATGCTCTGGATCAATGCATGATAGCCATAATAAATAGGCCATCTCTCTGTTTTTATAGCCATCAAAGGAAGGGGACGTCTTAAAGGGGGAGGGTAAGGGGAGCATTCTTTCAGGTCCTTTACATGGCAATACCTTTCCATTTTCTAGTTTCTTAGTTCCCTCAGTGCCTGGGTTACCCTCCTCCCTCTTCTGCCTATGCAGGAATAATGTGGACTAGTTTGTTGGGTTGCCTTCTCTTTGGAGCTGGTAGGTCAAAAAAGTAAAGACACTCTTGGCAGCAATTTTCCCTTACCTTCTCTGTTGTTTCAGGTTGGGAGAGTAATAGAGAGAGGGGAGTGAGCAAAGCCTTGTTACCAAATACTCCTCCTCAAGGTCAAGTGCTAGATAACTGAGTGTCCTTCAGCAGCAGTTTGCAGTCCCATTAGTGGGGAGGGATGTGCTTTGGAATTTTAAGTAACCTTTTTCCGTGTGAGTATGACTTGCTGAAGGTGCATGTGGTACACACAGAAGGATTTGTGTTGGTCATTTTTCCAGGACATTTTATTTCCCTCACACAGGAAGTCTGTGCATCCTGAGGGAAGATCATTTCCTACTTGGGAATTCAGGGTAACAGGCTACTACTTCCCAGCTGGCCAGGTAGACTTTGTGTTTTAGGTTATCACAAATCCTACTCAGTAGCCATAGGAGGTAATGTTTGTCCTTAAAGCATTGTTGAGTTTTGTTTTTCCCCGCTTTTGATATTGTCTGCCTACTTGTACTTATATTTGGAGAAGGATGTAAATCTGATTTGACAATACTAGCCAGCCAGGAGACTTTGGTCTGAGGTCTCTCCAGAGCAGAAGCAAAGTTGTACGAGGGAGGGGAAGGTGTAATCTTCCGGGACTTATGAATGGCACATACACTCAGATCCTCAAACTTGTTCCCTGACCAAAATATTTGCTTGCTGTTTAGTTGATCTGTTGGAAAATAGTTCTAGTAGCTTTCTCAATCAGAGGTGTTGCACTAATTTTTCAGAAATGGTGATGGGCTAACTTGAAAAATGTCAGAGGCTTTCCTCAGAGATCCCACAAAAAGTCAATTTTGCCCCTCCAGTCTTCAGAGACAGTCTCCTAATTTTTGAAAGGACTGCTTCTCCTAAAAGATTGCCAGAGTTTCTTCTTTAAGCCAGCAATATTCTGATTCCACCAACCTTCCTTGTACTGATACTTTGTTTTATTTGAATTGAAAAACTGACATAGCTAAGGACAGAAAATGTTAATAGGGGAATAAAGCTAGCTAAATTTTTTCCAAATCTGAATGCAGTTTTGGGGGGGGACCATGATAGTTTTCCTTTTGTCAGAAAGTAATTCATTCCACCTTAGTAAGAACAAGGTTTTCAATTATATTACTCTTTCCTTTAAGAAAGAAATTGATGGATCAAATTACAAATGCATAATACGTAAATTGATTTAATACCTGGGCTTACACATGTCAACAAGGAGTTTATTGACTCAGAAATGAGAATAGAGGAGCTGTAGAAAATGTTTTAAAAGTCATGTTGAAAAATTCTTTTCTTCTGGAGAGAAAGGCAGAGTGCATATTAAGATATAGAGAGCATTTGTTTATAGGAATTGATTACTGGGAACAGCAGAGTAGGGAGAAAGCTGCATAGTCATCTCTTGGAAATTTGGAGGTAAGCTATAATGCAGTGGATTGAATATTGGGGTTAGAGTGAAAATACATGGTTTCAAATACAAAGTCCATCAGTTATGACCTTTTGGAACCTTGGGCAAATCATTTATCTATCAAGGTTTAGTTTCCTACTCTGTAAAATGAGGGTGTTGAAGTAAATGATCTCTCAGATCTTTTCTAGCTTGGTATTATGTGATGTGATCCAATACGCAGAACACAGATTTTTTTTTAAATTACACTGATTATTCTAAGATCAAAAGGGAGCCCAAAGAAAGTTGATGCTGTCAGTTGAAGGTTAAGATTAAAAGGTAATTTTTGTTAAGTATCCAGATATTTGAAGCCTTCCTGAAGCTCTGCATTTTTTGAGCCTTGACCCTTCTAAGGTTAGCCTGACATTTACTCAAGAGATGAATAAAATCCTGTTCAAGTAATAAGGCACTGTTCTGACCATGTTTTGGAGAGATATTTGAATTTTTAAAACCCTTGCTTAAAGAAGAAAAAGGTTGTTACTATCTGAGGAAGAACCAAAAGATAGATTTTTGTATAGGTTAGCAAATTTGATTGAAGAAACATAGCAATTTGACTATTTCCTCTGCAAAGAAAACATTTTCAGAGTCCATATTTTTATTGCTAATCCTCTAAACTAACTTAGTCTCTTCTAGAGAAGCAAAGAAGTCTCATGATATTCACAGCATAATTCTTTCATTACCTTCCTTCTCCTTTATCAGAAAAAGATCCCTGTCATGTCAACAGAAATGAAAAACAGTTTTGCTTACCAGTGTCCGGCCAAAAAAAAAAGAAGGGAGTGCTCTCTGCCTTAGCTCACTTTCATTTAATGTCTGATTTTGTAACATAGAATAAGGACAAGGGCAAGAAGATGAGGGAAAGGTATTGGAGACCTCTTAGAAGCCTGGGGAGAAGGTTGGAGGATGAAGAAGGACTGGGTTCAATGGCTTGTTGGTTATATTTTTTTTTTGGTGAGACAATCAGGGTTAAGTGACTTGTCTAGGGTCACACAGCTAGTGAATGTCAAGTGTCCGAGGCCAGATTTGAACTCATGTCCTCCTGACTCCAAGGCCAGAGCTCTATCCACTGTGCCACCTAGCTGCCCCAAGTTTGTTAATTTTTTAAAGCATTGTTATTGAGCAATATACAGAGGAAAAAGTTAGCAAGATGGCAGTTTGAAATTTTGAGAATACTTTCTGCTGCTCTGATAAGTCAGAAGAAATGATAAGAAAGAGAAATATACACGTAATATATATGTGTATGTATATATGTATATCTGTTGTGTGGGTGTGTGGATTCAGAGGACAATAATCCATAAACTAAGGACTTTGGAAGCACATCATATATGCATGTTAAATATAAATAGTTCTCTAACTCCCAAAATAACTGCTAGAAAACAGAAGCCAGATGTGGCTTTGCATTATCTGATGGAGGTATTTCTCCAAATTCCAAATTTGAAGTCTGTCTGAAGTTTTGCCCATCACCACTATTGCTGCCTTCCTCAAGTGATGGAGCAGATTATAGACATACAATTTGATGTTATGCCACATGTTTCAGCAAAATTAGACATTTTTTGCCCACCAAGTGTTGGTTCATACTACATCATAAGCTTTCATTCCTTGGTTAGAAGACTGCATGGTGAGGTAAGCTGTCTAAAAGGGTTATTCTGTATCTTGCACTGAAAATTAATGGAACCCTGTAATAGGGATGTCTAAGGAGAACAGCCAATGGTGGTTTTGTTGTGATTGTTTTCTGCACCAAGGCAGTCAGGAGCTGTCCAGCCTCCAAGGTTGAGTAAAAGGCTGTCGGGACCTTTATTTCACTCTGCCTCAACATTGTCCTAACTCAGGGTATTCTGAATACCTGGTTAATTGGGTGTGACCAGTTGTTCCAGGGGAACATTGAAGAAGTGGATAATAAATGTTGAAAAGAAAGAACGCATTATGGCAGGAACTTTGGTACTAAATGACCACCCTAGCATTGGTGCTGGGAAGTGGCTGTAATGCTTGGGGAAACATTTCAGGGGAGCTACACTACACATTACATTGGGAAGCAGAAAAGAGACAGGGTAGGGCAATTCATTCCAACCCCTAAGGGCAAGTCTCTTTTCCTCAACTTGAAAGGAGCCAGTGCTGGCTTCATAATCATACTTAGCCACAATGACTGACGCATGTATGTGTGTGTGTGTAAGTGTTCGCATGAGTGTGTGTAAGTATGTGGGGGTGATGAGGGGAACCTTAAAATATACATCCACTGTGGGGTTGGGTTGCCAACTCAGAGCCTCACCCCTTCCAGAGCAAAATGGGGAGGGGGATAAAGTCATAACTTTCCCAGCATGGTGTTTTCCTGGGGAAAGCACAGTCAAGAACTCAGGCTTGTCTGGACTTTATGAGGAGGCCCAATTCTCACAAATACCCCCCCAGGCTTTTCTTCCTCTCTTCCTGGCTCTCTGATGCCCCATCCATCCACCTCTTCTCCCCCTGTTCTTTTTTTTCTGTAAATAAGTATTTCTCATTTTGGATATGCAGGGATCCACTGAGATTCTGGAATAGGGGAGGGGGAGGGGAGGAAAAAGGGAGGGAGGATGGTTGGGTGATATTTTTTTCTTTTTTTCTCTTGAATTTTGGTGTTTGAACTTGAAAAAAACTTAAAAATATGTGTACATATATATATATAAGCAAATTAATTACCTAAAAAATGTTGATTTTTTTCCCCCTTTGATTTATCTTATTTCTCAATGGGTAGGGGTGGGGGTTTAGGGTGAAGGTTTTTTTTTTGTGAGTTGTATAGATTTCCAGTTGGGACTTGTTCAGATGATGCAGGAACAACAACAACAACAACAACAACACAATAAAAATAAAGAAACACAACACAAAATAAGAAAAAAATTGTGATGTATAAAAGTTGTAAATAGTTAAAGATTCTTTCTCTTTTCTAATGGCAAATTATTTCTGTCACTTTATATTAAAAAATAAAGAAACCTACCACAAAATATCAGGGTAAGAAAACCCTAAAAATTCAGTATCAGAGCCTTTTCTTGGTCTTTTTTTTTTCTATACCTGTGACATGGGGAAAGATTGGGGAAGGGATAAGGTCCAAGCTATTCTCTTTCCAGAATTATAACTATGGTAAAGGGTCAGGGATTTGTACCAGGGAACCAAATTTAGAGCTTCTCAAATTTAGACTCATAACCCTTCAGCACCATAGAAACAACAGAGCACTTAGTAAGAATGTATAGTAAAAACAGGAAACTTCCAGATAACAGGCTAAGATGGACTCCTCTGCCACTCTTTGCTTTCTTGTCCATACCCTCCCCAGAAGTAGCTTGAGACTAATGTTTCTGAGGGTACACTTCATATCAATTGACTCAGGAGTGATTTGTGGTATTTACTCTGAGCACAAAATTTCCTAGTTATAGATCTAGGTTTTTAGGAGGCTTTAATATGGGCCTTTTCACTTCTAAGTAACTAATTACCAGTTCCAGTCTAGATTGATAAACTTGGTTTAAAGAGCTATGTTTTCTAGAGATGAAATAGGAACCAACAGGTAAGCAGGGATTTGGATGATAAAGACTTTTTTTCTCTCTTATTTTTATGCTTTCCTTATATTATGCCTAACCACTATCACTTTCTTAAGTTGAATCTTTCACAATAATTGGAGAGCAAAGTAATATGTGAAGTCTTCACAAGTGTTAAGCTTTCAATCACTACTTCTAGAGGGAAGAAAGTAATGGGTACCACCCCGGATTTCACTTATACTATAAAAACTGAAGTCAAGTCTTACTTACACATATAAGGCATATATAGATGTTAGTGATTTGGAAATAAAAGAGAAAATAGGCCCTCTTCTTAGGAGCTTATGGAAGGAAAACAACATATATACAGGTCGGAAAATGCCTAACAGGCCTTTCTTCCTTCCTTCCTTCCTTCCTTCCTTCCTTCCTTCCTTCCTTCCTTCCTTCTTTCTTTCTTTCTTTTTTATTTTAATGACTTGTGATTTCATTGGTATAAGAGATATCCCAATGAGAGAAATTCTTCTACCAATGCGATCAGTAAATGCTTTGCAGTTTATACTCTTAGAAAGTTTCCTGAGTCACAGAGAGGTGACATCACACAGCAAGGATATGTCAGAGGTTAGTCTCAAACCCTGGTCTTCTCAACTTGATCCTCTGTACCATATTACTTCTCTGTATACATGTAAAACATATACAGAATAAATTCTTTTTGGGGGTAAGAATGGTGCAGAAGAGATGAGTACCAGCAACATGGAAATCAGGATAGGTCTCTGTAGTGGTAAAACTTGAGCAGAGCTGTGAATGAAGCTAGGGATTCTAAGAAGCAGAGGTGAGGAAGGAGTGAACAGTAGACAGAATGTAGTCATCTGGTCTACTCATTCTAAGAGGAAAGAGTGCGTGGGAGAGGGCATGTTGTAATCTGTTTTACTCTTTCATTTCACAGCTGAGGAAATGGAGACCCAGAGGTCCACCAGTTTGCCCAAGATCATGTAAATAGTAAGAGAAGCAGCCTGATATATGAGTAAGAGCACCGACTAGTTTAATGACCTTAGGCAAATTATTTGGTCTCTTTGAGCCTTGACAATTTTAGTGCCTACCCCATTGTATTGTTGTGTGGATTGAATAAGGTTATATATGCAAATAATTTTGTAAACCATAAGGTTATACAAATGTATTAGAAGTACAAAGTTTTCCACATACAAACCTATTTCTTCCAGAAGTGAAAGGTGCTATCATACGAGAAGCAGTGGGGAGTAATAGATAAAATTAGGAAGCTTCATAGTTAGGAAGACCAGGGATTGAATCCCAACTCTGACATCTACTGGTTGTGTATCCTTGGGCAAATCACTTAATCTCTCTGTGCCTCAGGCAAGACTTTAAGTGTCAGGGAAGTTCCCAATATATGTTAATTGAACTTCTTCAGAAGTTCTCTCCTTTCTAAATGTCCTTGGTAGAAAGACCTGGGAATAGTCATTCTTCTCATCTTCCTGAGAAGCTTCCTCATTTACCAAAACTGAGCTTTCAGACAGAATTTCTCAAGATCTGAAGGGAAGTAGAAACTTACTATGGACTTGCATTACTGCTCTGCACTCAACAAAAGAAAGCAATGGGTTTCACATTCAGACTTTGGTTCTATCTCTTCACGAGAGACACTTGAGAATATTTAAGCCTGAACACTGGGTGGCATGCAGTAATAGTGAAATGTTTGAAGTTTGAGATAGTACTCATTACCTTCACTAACGGAGAGACTCGAGTATCCGTGAATATGTCTGGGAATTCTTGAGAATAAGGTAGGTCTGAACTCCCAACCTCCCCAACATTGGTCAGCACAATCACATCCGATTTGTCATCCTGGCCTGAGTCTCATTCTGAAAGCAGTTACCTGCCTGACTGGAAGCCCAGACCTATCTATATCACCTAGCCATATTGCCCAGTTTGGGAGACTAACTGAGAGAGACTTTGAAAAACTTCAGGATAGATACCTTAGTACAAAGGCTTCCACTGCGAGCAATTGACTTGAGATTTTCTATCACCATGAACTTTAATAAACCAAAATGAACTACATCTTAAAAAGCAACCACCCAAGGTTGTTACAGGGTGACCATGGTGACTGGGAATGAACTTCAGTAATATTTTACTGAAGGGTCCCAGGCTCTAGTTCACCAACAAGTCTTTGCATGTAGCCTACATTCTTCTCTAATGGATGTCTGTGGAGTACAATCATAGAAACATAGAGTCAGAACCAAAAAGGACCTTGGGAGTCATCTAATCCAATACCCTTATTTTATAGTTGAGGAAACTGAAAAGAACCTCCTGGAGGAAAGCATTTCCTAACACCATTTTGAGTGACTCCATATCCCACCCTTTATATGTAACACAATGGACGCTAGTAGTAAGCAGAGCATCCCACTGGGATTCAATGTCAGAACCTTAGCTTTCTAGGATTCTCTGTCAAGGAAACAGGACTGGACCAAGTAAAAGACCTGTTGTTTGCAAACATCCCCACCTGCACCTGAACATAGTGATGTACACATTCATTCCATCTGATTCTCTCCTGATCATCTTCACTTTAGAAGTTAGGTCTTGGCAGGGGCATTAGTCAGATTATAGAAGGCATTTAGTTTTGAGCCCCTTCAGAAAATGGGATAAATGGATATCTGTTGTGAATGCTGGATGCCCTAAAGAATAGGGAATGGACCTGGGGTTTTCTGGCACCCCTTTTTCTAAGGCATGTCAACACCTTCTCTGCAGCTTAGAGTCTTAAAAGATTGGCCAAGTGCATTAAGAGGGCTCTTGCCCAAGGTCATATAGCCAGTATACTGTCAGAGGCAGGATCTAAACAGGTGTTCCTGCCTCTGAAGGCAACTCTCAATCCACTATATCATGCTGCCTCTCATGTCAATAAGAAGGGAAAAAATCAAATATGTTCCAGTCTCTGAGCAAGGAAAGTCAATTTGGATGAAGCAGCAGTCTCTGGTTGTAACCAACCAGGTCTTTGAAAATTTGAAGTTTGGGCTAACATACCACTCCAACCTTCTGCCCTCAAAACATGAAGTCCAGATACTAATGATGCTCTACTACACAGTTTTAGGTGACAGCCTTCTATCTATGCTTAGGTAGATCAGTCAATCAGTCAATCAATGAGTAAGCATTTAATAGGTCCCTACACTAGTGGTAGGCACTGTGCCAGTTCAGGACATATAAATGCCAAATAGGACAGTATTCGACAGCTTACCCTCTGACAAGGGGATGCAACATGGACTACAGAAACAGATCACCAACTAACTGCCTTTTGTATATCTCAAGCTGTTTGTCCTATAGGCATTAAAAAATCCAACATGTTCAAAATTTAACTTATCTTTCCCCTCAAATCATACTCTGTTCTTCTAAACCTCATTGTTAATATTAAGGACATTCCCATCCCCCCAGCTGTCCAGGCTCATGACCTTGGTGTTATCCTCTATTCCTCATTTTCACCCCATACATCCAATCCCTTGCCACATCTTACCATTTCCACTTCTCTCCATTCACACAGCCAGTCCAAATCACCTCCTGCCTGGACTGCTGAAATAGGCTTCTGACTGCCACAAGTGTCTCCCCATTTTAATCCATCCTCTATTAAGTGACCAAGGAGTTTTCTAAAGTATTGGGTTTGGCATGTCGCCCTCCTACTCACTGAACTCCAAGGATTGCCTGTTACACCCAGGATTGCAGTTTACTGTTGGGCATTTAAGGAGCTTCATAACTGGCCCAATCAATCTTTTCAGTTTTCTTACACTTTACTCTCCTCCACATGCTCCATGATTTGTCTACACTGGCCCAACTATTGTTCCTCAAACATGAAACTACTTCCCGTCTTTTGCCTTTTCCTGACTGTCCTCCATGCCTAGAATCCTATCGCCTGTCCTCTGCCTCTTAGTAGCTTTGTCTTGCTTCAATAATCTGCTCAGATCCCACCTTCTCCAAGAGGCTTTTCCCAGTCCTCCCAGATGCTAGCGACTCCCCCTGCCCCACAAGACTGCCTTCCATCTGCTCAGTATATGTCTTATACTGTGCAGTTATTCACATGTTGTTTCCCCCATTGTAATATAAACTCTGTGAGCACATGGACTGTTTTTGCCATACTTGGTATCTCCAACCTCTATATAGGATCAAGCATGTAGGAAACACTTACTCAGTCCTTAATGATTGACTCACTGACTGACTAGGTGGTGGTGAAGGAAGGAAGGAAACAGGCATTTAAGCATTTTATAAATGTGATTTTATTTGATCCTCACAACAACCCTGGGAGGCAGATGTTATTATTATCTCCATTTTACAGTTGAGAAAACTGAGGCATGTTAAGTGACTTGCCAAGGTCACACACTTACGGAGTGTCTGAGGCTGTATTTGAAATCAGGTGTTCCTAACTCCAGGCCCAATACTCTAGCCATATGCCACCTAAGGAAAGGAATTTAGGTCTAGGCAGACAGAGGATGTGAGTGGAAATCCAGGGCAGTAGAGTGACACACCCTTTCCTATTAATAGCAGTGGTAATATGGCTGTGATTCTTGCTCCTGAGCTAGCAATCAACAAGTAACATAAAATACCTGCTGCATTCCCGATAACATGTTAGGCACTGAGGACATAAAAACTAAAAATGAAATGCTTTCTTCCCTCAAGGAGTTTACATTTTGTTGGGAATCATTTTGGAGGGGAAGGCACTAAAAAACCTGGGGATATCTGGAAAGGCTTTATGTGCCCTGAGTTGTGAAGGAAATTAGAGATTCTATGAATTGAAAGTAAGGAGAGTGCATTCCAAGCATGGGGAACAGGCAGGGCTGAGTATGGAGTTGGAGATGTAGGGTTACGTGTGAATAATAGCAACAAGGCCAATTTGACTGTAATGATAGAATGTGTGAAGGGGGGCAGGGTATAATAAGGTTGGAAAGGCAGCCGAGGGCCTGGTTGTTAAAGCCTTTAAATGCCAAACAGAGGAGTAGATACGTATTCTAGAAATCAAATGTATATTTGATCCTACAAGTCAGACCTTGAAGTTTATTAAGCAAGGAGTGATATATTCAGCTCTGTGCTTTTAGGAATATCATTTTGGCAGCTGTGTGAAGGATGGATTGGAGAGGGGAGAGGCATGGAGACTGAATAGGAGCCTTGAGCAAGTGTAGGGGGTGGGAAGTTGGGGGAGGGGATGATATAAGCAGTGGCGGGAGAGGTAACAATATGTCTACACTGGGTAGGCCCTGATATCCTGGCAAAAGGCTGAATGAGATGTGAAATGTGTCATAGATCTGGCTAAATATAATGGGTAAGGTTGTATTCATTCACTCATCAACTAGGACCACTCAGCAAAAAGCTGGTCAGTCAAGTCTGGGGTGGGGAGCATTCTGACACTTTAAAAAGTTTAGATTGTCCTATATGTAGAGAAGTGTGCAGCTAGATGGCTCAGTGGATAAAGCACTGGATTGGGAATCAGGAAGACTCAACTTCCTGAGTTCAAATCCGGCCTCAGTTACTTACTAGCTGTATGACCCTAAGCAAGTCACTTAATGTTGTTTGTCAGGAGAAGGGAATGGCAAACCACTTCAGTATCTTTGCCAAGAAAACCCCAAATGGGGTCACAAAGAGTCGGACATGACTGAAATTACTCAACAACCACAACAAAAGATATGGGGGAAAGAATATCTGTCTATTGGGACAGAAGAGAGCTAAGATGTATCTACAAAAACAAACAAACAAAAACAAAACAAAATTTCTTATACATCAAGCAAATGTAGGGGGGGGAACTATTATAAGACAATAGAGTTGGAGAGTACAGCTCCCTTATTTTACAGATGAAGAGCTAGGGCCCAGAAATTTAAGTGACTTTCCCAAAGTCGTACAGCTAGTAAGTGGTAGAACCAGTTTTGGAACCCAGGTCTACCTGACTCTAAGCTTGATGTCCCTTATAGTATAACATACTAATTCCCTGTTGATGGTTTTCCTTGAGTGAGAGATTAAGAATACACAATTCTATTTATTATGAACCCTTATCAGTACTGAATTTCTGGTTCTATCAGAGCTCAATGAAATTTCAGTGTCTGTAGTGAGAAATTCAAATGTTTTACTGTAAAGGGTTTTTTGTTTGTTTATATTTTGGCTATCTTCCAAAAATTCAGGAGGTGCTGCTTTCTGACAAGTTTGTAAAAAACATAATTTATTGTTGCTATCTCTGCAACTAATCACAGAGTCACAGAATTTGATATCTGAGTTCTCACAGAAGCCAGCTTGTCTAATCTGTATCTGGAAAAAAATTTCCAGTATAACATACCCAAACTAGCATTCATCCAACTTCTACTTAAAGGTCTACAATGAGGGAAAACATCTCTGAGGCAGGCCATTCCACTTTGGGATAACTATAGGAAGTTTTTCTTCACATCTGATCTAGTTTTTCCCACCATTACATGCATTGTGCCTGGTTCTGTCCTGCTGGGGCCAAATAGAACAAATACAAGACATTTGCCATATGCTAGCCTTTCAAACTCATGAAGATAGCTATCACGCCCCTCCCCAGTCTTCTCTTCTCCACACTGAACATCCCCAGTTCCTTCAACATGACCCTCAGGCAAGAACTCAAGGCCTCCCATATCCTGATTGTCCTCCCCTGGTTGGTCTTGTTCTTCCTAAACTGTGACGCTCAGAATCAAATATAATATTCCGGGTGGTGTCCAATGAGGAAGTTCTACCTCTCTCAATGGAGCCCAAGATTCCATTAGACTCTTTCGGCTGCCCTATCACATTGAGTTGACATACAGTGAGATGATAGTCCTCTAAAAATCCCTTGTCTTTTTCCAGCAGTTTGTTTCCTAAGCACATCTCCTCCATCTCATACTTTTAAAGTTGATATTTTGAACCTAAGTGTGATGTTATATTTATCTTTATTATTATTTTTTAGGTTCAGTTAAAGGAGTAACAGAGTGTAGTTGTGTTTTTGGACCTGCTCTGTTAACCTCTGAGCTGAAATGAAGTCAATTGATCATGACCCCTCTTCTGCCCACTCCACATGCACTATAGCAACATTTGTCTGTGAGCTATGCATTGTTTTGTTGAATGTATATCTGTGTATGTACTATTGCTTATGCATATTTGTTATGATTTAGACCTAGTAATATTGCTATTGCTAGCCTTTATTTTTCTGTTTCTGTTTATTTGCTTGTATGCTGTAGAGCTTTGGGTATGCATACACCATTAGAAAGTGTGCATGGACTGCGAAATTTCTCTTCCTGGGTAGAACCCAGATTTTTACTCCCAACAGTCATTGCCATTAAAATTAATTCTGGGGGCAGCGAGGTGGTGCAGTGGGTAGAGCTCCAGCCTTGGAGTCAGGAGGACCTAAGTTCAATCCAGCCTCAGACACTTGACACTTACTAGCTGTGTGACCCTGGGTAAGTCACTTAACCCCAATTGCCTCATCAAAAAAAAAAATTGACTCTGAGGGAGGGAAACTACCAGACTTCTCAAGATTCCTGTAAGTTTGCCCTTAACTGTAAATGAACTTCTGGGAAGAATTTTAAGGGATGGGAGATATTTTTCACCCTTAGAGGAAGCTTAGGTAAGGGTGTGTGTGTGTGTGTGTGTGTGTGTGTGTGTGTGTGTGTGTGTGTGTGTGTATGTGATGTGAGAGAGAGAGAGAGAGACAGAGAGAGAGAGACAGAGAGAGAGACAGAGACAGAGAGAGACAGAGAGAGACAGAGAGAGACAGAGAGACAGAGAGAGCTAGATATAGAATTAGAAGTAGCTGAATTCACATCCTGCTTCTCTCACTTAGAAACTATGTGGATGTTGGCAAGTCACTTAACTCCTCTAAGCCTCAGATTCTTCATATAAATACTATGCAGAAGTACCTATTTCACATGGCTATTGCAAAGCTCAACTGATATAATATGTATAATTAATTTATTTTTAATTTTCAACATTCACTTCCATAAAATTTTGAGTTTCAAATTTTCTCCCTATTTCTTCCCTCTCCCCCACCCCAAGAAGGCTTTGATATATGCTTGCATATATATTCATATTGAACCTATATTCACATCAGTTGTGTTGTAAAGATTTAGAACCAATGGGTGAAACCACAAGAAAGAAGAAACACAAAAAAAGGAAAAAACAGAAAGAGCAAATAATGTGCTTCAATCTGCATTCAGACTGCATAATTTTTTTTCTGGACTTGGACAGCATTTACCATCATGAGTCCTTTGGACTTGTCTTGGATCCTTGAATTGCTAAGAAGAGATATGTCTATCAAAGTTAGTCATCACGTATGGTGGCTGTTGTTGTGTACAATGTTCTAGTTCTGCATTGCATTCATATACCACAACTTGTTCAACCATTCCCCAACTGATGAGTGTCCCCTCAATTTCCAATTCTTGGCCACCACAAAAAGCTGCTATAAGTATTTTTGTGCGTGTGGGTCCTTTTCCCATTTGTATAATCTCTTTGGGATACAGACCTAGAAGTGGTATTCTTTAGCATTACCTCTTTAAATTATCTTTCTCAAAAATGAGACTCTTCTGAGCTGTTTTGTGGACAACCTGAAAGGACTGCCTCATCGACAGACTTCCTTCATCATCACTGATGAGATATAGGAGTCCCTAGCAGTGCCTGAAACCCTAAACACACATGGGAGATGCACATTCCTATTCCATTTGTGCAGAGGGACAGGAGGTGAGTGATATGAGAGAGAGAGAGAGAGAGAAGAGAGAGAGAGAGAGAGAGAGAGAGAGAGAGAGAGAGAGAGAGAGAGAGAGAGAAAGAGACAGAGACAAAGAGACAGAGGGAGAGACAGAGAGATGGAGGGAGAGACAGAAATATAGATAGAGAGAAACAGAGACAGAAACAGAAGCTGAGAGACTGAGGGAAAGACATAAACAGAGAATATGAATTTAGATTATCTCTTAGATGCAGATAAGGAGAGATTCCTAAGGAAAAGTAAATCAAAGAACAAGGAAAAACCCGTGTTGGGTAAAAGTTAGGCAATCTGTTCTTTAACTGCTGAGGGTACTTAAGACTTTGGTATCGATGCAGCTCACTAACCAGATTGACGATACAAACTGAGTGGGTTCTAGTGTCTGGACTACATTACACATGAGCACCCAGTACATATGTGGGACCCTTCTACATGAATATTCTATGCTAACCAGTCTCCTTTTCATCAATCCTTTTTCAAAAATGAGATATAATGTATGAAGACACACTTTAGTCTTCCTATGAAATACCAGTAATACCTATATATTTGCATTTGCCTTCTTGAATCAGGCTCTGTAGTTCATCTTGTTTTCTAGTTGGTGCATGTATTTACAGACATCTAAGGCATGGTTTTATTGTTTACTCCTTTCTTGGACTTTGTCTCCTGTAAACGTCTGTGTGTTTCTGCTTTTACTTCTCCAACCACTCTCCTTTTCAGTTTAAAGTTTCAGTTTAAAACACCCTTTGGTGTTTTGTTTTATTTTTTAAATTCTGAATTTTACAAACATTAAATATTTTGTTGGTGTTGTTGTTCAGTCACTCAGTTGTGTCCAGCTTTTCATGACTCCGTGGACCATAGCACACCAGACCCTTTTATCCTCTATTATCCCTTGAAATCTGTCATAGTTCATGTTCATTGTTTCCATGATATTATTTATCCATCTCATCCTCTGCCATCCCCTTTTCCTTTTGCCTTAAATCTTTCCCAGCATCAATGAGTACCATCTTCTCATTATGTGACCAAAGTATTTAAGTTTCATCTTCAGTATTTGACCTTCCACTAAATAGCCTGCATTAATTTCTTCAGGTATTATCTGATTTAACCTCCTTACTGTCCAAGGGATTCTCAAAAGTTTTCTCCAGGGGCAGCCAGGTGGCACAGTGGATAGAGCGCTGGCCCTGAAGTCAGAAGTACCTGAGTTCAAATCTGGCCTCAGACCAAACACTTGGCACTTACTATCTGTGTGACCCTGGGCAAGTCACTTAACCACAATTGCCTTAAAAAAAGATCTTCTCCAGCACCACAATTTGAAAGCACCAATTTTGCAGTGCTCAGCTTTCCTTATAGTCCAACTCTCACAGCCATATGTTGCTACTGGAAAAACCACAGCTTTGACTATATGGACCTAGCTACCCTAAATAAAATTGGCATTTCCAAATACATAATCGAATTTTTAAAAAAGATTGAACAGAAAATTGCAGATGTCTATTATACATAGCTTGCTTTTCACATACATTTAGTTCAACCTGTAACTTTCAAAGCTATGCTGCTTATCTGTACTTCTTTCCGACTTTCCTTTCAGTCTCATCTGTGCATTATTCAAAAAGATAATGACCCTCTTTTATTTCTTTCTTTTTCTTCTTTTTTTTCTTTATTTGTTCATTCATTCATTCATTTATTTGTTTATTTATTTTGCTACCCTATTCCTATAGGATGTGTCCACTCCCCAATTGGTAAAGAAAAAAAAACCGTCGTAACAAATGTATATAGTTAATCAAAACAAATTCATACATTGTTCACGTCCATAAATATATGTCTTATTCTCCATCATTTCTCTGCCAAGAGGAGGGTAGCATGCTTCATAATCAGTCCAGTACACTGATCTTTGAGTTATTTCAAAAATAAGTTCTCAAGTCTCCCAAGTTTTTCTTTATAGTGTTGTTATTATATAAATTGTACTTTTGGTTCTACTTACTCCATGCTGCATCAGTTCCTAAGGTCTTCCCAGGCTGCTCTGAAATTGTTCATTTGGTTATATATTGAAGTACAGTAATATTCTATTAAATTAATATATCGCAATGAAATGATGTTTAGCCATTTCCAAATAAGTGGATGTCTTTCTTAGCTTCTGTACATCTGAATTTTTATCCTCTTTTTTTAATTTCCTTGAGTTATAGGCCTAGTAGTGGTACCATTAGGTGAAAGGGTATCTATAGTTTACAGATTTTTAAGGCATAGTTCTCTGTTGCTTTTCAGAATGACAAACCAATTCTCATTTTACCAAATGTATTTTGGGGGAAGAAGGGTATTTTTCCCCAGCACCCATAATATTTGTCATTATCTTTTTTGGTCATTTTTGTCAATCTGATTTGTATGAAGTGGAATCTCAGAGTTGCTTTAATTTGCTTCTCTCTAATTATTAGTTGTTTGAAGCATTTTATTGCTATGGCTATTGATAGCTTATATTCCTTTCTTTGAAAACAGCCTATTCATTCCTTTGACCATTTATACATTGGGGAATGATTCTTCTGTAAAGACTTTTTTGTAAGGATCTAGGCATATACATTTTTACTGTGTTTTGTTAAGCATACCTTCTCTCTGGTTAGCAACCTGTTATTCCTGGTTTTTTTTTAAGCTATAGTCCAAGAAATTCAAATTCTATGCTCAAACATCATCTTTTTTTTGTTTTTTTTCAAAGATCATCTTGTTTATCAGCTTTCACTCTTGAAATCAGCCTTTCTTTTCTCATTCCCCTGCCTTTGATAAGGCAGGTAGGTGATGCAGTGGGTAGAGGGCTGGACCTGGAGTCAGGAAGACTCATCTCTGTGAGTCGAAATCTGGCCACTGTTGTGTGACCCTGGGCAAGTCAGTTAACCCTGTCTACCTCAGTTTCCTCATCTGTAAAATGAACTGAAAAAGTAAATGGTAAGCCCTCTAGTATCTTTATAGAGATAACCCTAAAAGCAGTCAAGATGAGTCACACACACTGAACAGCAGCAACAGTAAAGATGAACATGCAACCTTTAACCCTAAGGTTCATAGTTTTTTTCCCCCCAGAATTATCATAATCTTTAGCAATCCTTTCTAATTTTCTTCACAGTTTCATCACAATTATATGAATCATCAGAAGTATAAGTAATCATGATGTGAAAGAAGTTAAGGCAAAAGGTAACCAAACAGATGCTTACTTTCCTCAATGTGGTAGAAGAACTATTCCTAACTTTTAACAGCATGAAATCATTTTGACCACAGCTTCAGGCTATGTTTTCAAGTTTCACTCATGCTCCAACTTGCTTACATCCTAACTGTATTCAAAGCTAGTGAGTCTGGCTACACTCCAGTGTTGTTCATCTGACTTAGTGAGTTCTGGCTGGGCAACCAGAGTGTGATGGGATTGGGCCAAGATAACACAAAAGAGTGCAGCATGACACTGATGGTGCTAAGCTGTTGGGATCATATGTTGCTTCAATCTCTGGACTCACCTCCATGCTCTCAGTCTATGTTGTGGTCAGAGGAAGCTTCCCTAAATCTCTGTTATATATCAAGGCTCTTAGCCCTTCACCTTTCACATTTTCTGTATGAAATGAGGGGGGAAAAATAAGTAAAATGCCTTGTAAACTTTCAAGTGCTATATAGAAGTCAGCTTTTGTTGTTGTTGTTATTAACTGGGGAACATAAGCAATGAAAGAAGATGGGTTCAGTGGCCTAAGCATTGGAGCTCTTATTCTATCACTTATTAGTAGTGAAGAACAGAATGAAGTGTCAAGACTATGGAACTGGGCCTGGAGTTAGGAAGATTTATACTGGAATTTTCCCCCTGCTACTTCTTGTATGACTCTAGGTAAACTACTCAACCTCTCTGAGCCTCGGGTTTCCCCATCTATGAAATAGAGATAATAAGACCCGGAGTACCTACTACACAGGGTTGTTGTCGTGAGGCTCAAATAACACAATGTTTTGGAAAGCAATTTGCAAACTCTGATGTTCAATAAAGGAATGTCAGTTATTATTATCATCAGCCCTGGTTGCTAGGATACCTGGTTTTGTTGCCACTAAGAATGCCTCAATACCATACATCTTGCCAAAGACCTCCCAGACCTTATGTTATTTAATGTTTAATTTAAGAGCACATGTACAGGCTTCACTTCCATTTTTCTGTCTCTCGTGGCCTGGGGTAATGGGATGTCACTGTGACTTCCACCCCAAGGGGTACATCATGTGATAAGATTAGCATTTCCTTAATTGTAGCTTCTTTCCTCCCACCTACAACATAGGGATCCTTGACCTATAAGAAAATAAAACTGCCCCCGGGAACTGATTAACCCCAGCTTCCTTCCCAGCTCCTTCCTCTGGGACCTGATTGGCTCCAACTTCCCTGACTCAGCTTCCTGGACATGTAGGGGCACAAAAATGTCCCAGCTGTGTGGAGCCTAAACTTTGCAGCTTGGTAGATGACTAAGACCATTTTAATCACTATGTCCTGATGATATACATTTCCCTGAGTAGGCAAGGATGTCTACACCCTATACTTGTTGCGTATCTTTGCTGTGTTAGGGCCTTTTGTTGTACCTGAACTAAGAGAGTACCAGCTTTAGAGTCCCTCTTCTACCACCTTGTAGGAAGAGGAAGAGAAGATCACTTTTGAGTAATGAGATTCAGTTTCATGAAAGGAGAGAATGCTTCTTCATAAGGGTTTTTAAGTGCTAGGGAATTTCCACTAGGGTGAAGCTATTTCTTTTCTGAGGACATATAAAACTGAACCCTTCATTCCCTTTCCCAGGAACACTAAATACCAACAGCTCTATTAGATCCCATTTCAATTCATTCCCTCTCTCTGCTGGCTCTGTGACTAAGAATCATAAGATCGCAGGATTGCAGAATTGGAAGG
Organism: Phascolarctos cinereus; assembly: GCF_003287225.1. NCBI lineage: Eukaryota > Metazoa > Chordata > Mammalia > Diprotodontia > Phascolarctidae > Phascolarctos > Phascolarctos cinereus. The sequence continues at coordinate 188,181,282 of NW_027555514.1, forward strand.
CACCTCAGTTGTCATCTAATACCATGTGCAAATCACAAATTGCCTCTACCACCTCAACAAGGGACCATCCAGCCTTTATTGTAAGACCCTCTGTGCCTCGGGGGCACTCAACTCCAGAGACAGCTAAATAAAGTGAATGTGATTTTGAACTGGATTAAATGAGGCATAAGTTCACCAACTTCCCGCAGGCTGGATTTTGTTTTGTTTTATTTTAATGCCCTAGACAACCAGGGAACCCTACCAATGGTTCAAGTCCTGGTCCCCTGAACTAGTCAAATCCTAAGGATGCCTTCTTGTCCCTTTAAAGAGAAATTAGCCCAGACAACACAAAACAAATAATGTTTCTACCATACTAACCTTGGGGGATGGATCTTAATAAAATGATAGGGAGGAAAATCAGTTCTAAAAGGACTAAAGAGTGAGGGGATAATGAGGAAATTAAGTATAGATGTCTAGACATCTGTCAAGAAAAGTGAGAAGATGAGATGAGATAAAATGATAACTTGAGGGTTAGTAGGGTCAAAGATCTCCCTTTGAATTAGAGCAATCTTCAGATGTTTGTAGCCAAAAAAACGAGTGGCAAATAGAGTGGAGATGACCAGTGGAGTAAGTTCTCAGAGGAGAAAAAAGAGGATGGGGTCAAGGCTTCAAAGGAAAGATGAGGGGCAGTGAGGTGGCACAGTGCATAGAGCACTGGTCTTGGAGTCAGGAGGACCTGAGTTCAAATCCAGCCTCAGACACATAACACTTACTAGCTGTGTGACCTTGGGCACTTAACCCCATTGCTTAGTCCCCCCACAAAAAAAAAAAAGAAGGATGAGCTTTGCTAAGGAAGAACACCTCAAACTCTAAATCTAGAGAAAGGGAGGAGAAAAAAACCCAAAGAAGTTTTACATGTAGAGGAGAGATGAGGAAGCCTATGTCTGATCATGGAAAACAGAGGGCAAAAATCAGTGCCCATTTCCAGCGGCATGGTTCCTTCTGTGATGATTCTTCAGAGATCACTGATATTCAGCATTTCCTATTCACAAGTTTTTCAGTGCCCTTGAGTGCAGTTTGTCCAAACCTAGTGACTTAAACTCATTAAGTTGAGGGAAGTAACCTCTTACTATCTTTTTACTTTATCTTTCAATCCCCTGTTGGCATTTATGTTCTATTTGTACAAATCTGCTTGTTTCCAGTCAGAATATCTGACTTTAAATAATTTTCTTGGTACAAGAGAAAAGAAAAGTAAAATAGATATGGTCTGAACTTAATTGTCTTAGAGGGAGAGCTAAAAGAAGCAGATGCATTCAGAATGAGGTGCCTAGTAACTCATCTAGTTGGCACATGGTTAGAGTACCAGGCCTGGAGTCAGACTCATCTTTGTGAGTTCAAATGTGGCCTCAGACATTTACTAGCTGTGTGACTCTGGTTAAGTCCCTCAACACTATTTGTCTCAGTTTCCTCATCTGTAAAATGATCTGGAGAAGGAAATGGCAAACTGCTCCAGTGTCTTTGTCAAGTGAACCCCACAAGGGTCACAAAGAGTAGGGCATGGCTGACACAACTGAACAGTAACACCCAGTGGGGAAGTGACGACTCCCCGAATCTGTAGAGATAGACTACTTCATTTATAAGATGGAGGGATAAACTAGATGATACATAAATCTCTCCGAGCTCTGATATTCAAGATGTTTAGGACATGGAGAAAGCAAGGAAACTGCTTTTTATCTTGGAGCAAAATATATTTTCTGTTTGTGTTCCTCTCTTTTCCATGCTTTCTTTCCCTTCTGATGCTTCCCTTGTACAGTTCTTGCCCATGAAAATCAATCTGTCAGTATCTGAGTCCTTGGGGCAGTGCTCAAGGACTTTTCACAAGCTATTGTCTCACTTACAGCAAGCAGGGCCGGGCTTTACAGGAAAAAGCCCTTGAAAAGTTCTAGGTTGGCAGCTAGGTGATGCAGTGAATAGAGCACTGGGCCTGGAGTTAGAAGGACCTGAGTTCAAGTCTGGCCTCAGACACTCACTGGTGTGTGACTCTGGGCAAGTCACTTAATCCCAATCGCCTCACAAAAAAAAAAATGGGGCAGGTAGGTGGCACAGTGGATAAAGTGCTGGCCCTGGAGTCAGGAGGACCTGAGTTCAAATCCAGCCTCAGACCAAACACTTGATGCTTACTAGCTGTATGACCCTGGGCAAGTCATTTAACCCCAACTGCCTAAATAAATAAATAGAAAGTTCTAGGCCTCTTTAAGGTTGTGAATGACAAGTTTTGTTACCTCCTGCAGGGGATACTAAATGGGATGCATGGGCAAGCATCATGTGGTACAACTCAGGAAGTAAAGGGTCAATGCTGCTTGCAATGGGGCTGGATCTCTATGGATACCATTTAGGTCTAGGTAATTTTATGTTCTGTTCACCCTGCAAACTAATCAATCTAACATATCTAAAACCATAGCTCTTGCATTCAAATGCCAGAACTCCACAGAAAGCTTCTAATTCATTGAAGTTTTTCTGATGAATGAGGATGAAAGTATAATAAGCTTACCTTGCTTGAGCCCCTTCAGATGTTTTGGAATGCCAGGCCTATGTATCTGAGAACCATGCAATTGTTTTTATTCTTTCCTTTCACAAATGCCTCTGTTTCTCAGGTGGAGCTTGGCAGGGGTGAAATATCTGGAAAAGGAGAAAGCAGCTAAAGGCCAGGAGGGAAAAGAATGGTGCACAACGGAAATGGAAGGGGGTAGGGGGAGGGAGGCCTTCATAAAGCACAATGTAATTCCTTGTGCTGGAATTGGGCCTGTTCTTGAAATTAAAAAAATAATAATAATACTAAGGAAAAAACCACCTCTCACCTTATGAATATCGCAGTATGCCGCTGAATAATAGTCTTAATCATAATAAACCTTTTGAGTGTATAGACCTACCATTTCTACAATTCCTTTCATGTAAATTAAAAACACATAGCAGACATATCATTAGACACTCATGCTGTGAATTGAGTAGGTGGAAATAAGCATTATACAGAGTCAATTAAATGGGGAAACTGAGGCAATCATTAATTGACTTGTCCAATGTCCCCATAGAATCAGATTTAGAAATAGCAGCCTGGTGGTGCAGTGGATAGAGCACCGGCCCTGAAGTCAGGAGGACCTGAGTTCAAATCCAGCCTCAGACCAAGCACTTGACACTTACTAGCTGTGTGACCCTGGGCAAGTCACTTAACCCCAATTGCCTAAAAATTAAAAAAAAAAGAAATAGTAGCCTGGCATTTAGACTTCTAGTGGCCAGACATCTTACCTGGGCACCATTTTTTCGTCTGCCACATATATTAGTTATGTGTCAGAATGGACCAAGAGTATATAAATACACAAAGATGGCTCCACTTTTTCGATATGTTTATCCCAGGGTTTCCCCACTCTGAATCAGTATAAATATGTTCCTGCTTAGCTTGTGGGCTCTGTCTGACAATATCTTAGCTAATGCAACATTATCTCTTTTTCTCATATCTTGATTCCTCCTTACCTCTTATACTTCCTCTATCGTTCTTTGAGAGATTCAAAAACACAACAAACAACAGGTAAAACTTATCCATCTGACTGCCATAAGGACTTAGAAGAACTAATATGCTGGGTCCCTTTTTCTGAGCTAGGGTTAGTAGAAGGCATACTGATATTAAAAAGTAGGTAATTTGTCCCAGCAATTTCTTAGTCAGCTTTATCATCACTAACATAGATTTTTGCTCACTATCCAAATAATTTCGGCTTCTTGTCATCATGTTTCTGGAAATCAGTAACATGTATAAATAAGCTAAGCAGAAGGACGAACATGGAGAATTCAGACAGAAGAAGCCTCAGTGTCAGGCTGTGAACATGAGAATAAATCATAAAGGGGGGGTTTGCCTGAGTGAAAATGGCAAAGTCATATGTAGCCCCTAGGGGCTCCGTTACATAATGGCTTTCCAGGATGCTATCCTAAGTCTGAAGAACATTGTAGCTATCTCAGCATCCACTTAAGCCATACCTGAGGATCCTACACCTGTGTTTCTGTTGCTAATCAACAAGACGAAACCATAGTTCAAAGTGAAGGATATTTAATTTAAAAGTTTAACAAACTAAGTATTGAGAATATTTGTCCATATAACCACTAACACACTTTCCTGAATCAGCATACCATCAGTGGGAAAGGAAAGTTGCATACAAAATTCTTGAACAAGGAATATACATGGAGGGGCATACTCTTATATGTGTATAGCCAGTGAATAGATGTGAAAGGGTTCATACAAAGGGATCTCATGTGGCCAGAGATTTTGTGCAGCTGGGGCAAGTCCTGTGTCATCTGATGATGCTCTGTTCTCAGGAAGGTAGTATACCACAGCAGAAAGACAGTTCTGGGGTCAGAGAGCCTCTATTTTCATATGTATGGCCTTTAAAAAGTCACTTAACTTCTCTGGTCCCCCATTTCATAATCTGTAAAATGAGGAACACTTGGACTTGAGGTCCCTCCTGGTGCTAAATCTTTGACCTAATGAGTTCAAAGCTCTCTGAGGGTTATTGCTGATGTTACTCTCTGCTACCATCTGCTGGTCATCTGCTGCTTTGCAACCTATTCTACTGTAAGGGGAAACCTGGTCAGCTAGCTAGAGAAATTTAGGCATTAAGTTGGCCTTTTGCACTCTTTTTCTCTTCCTGCTTCTCAAGTGTTCTCATTTTAAACTCTGAATGTTCTTACAATCCAGAATTTCTTTTAAATCTTTCATATATTTGAGTCATGAGTCTGGGTCACCTTAAATTATCCTGTTGCCTTGACGTAGGATGCTGCCAAAGTCCAAGCGGAGGTGCTGAAATTGGAGGCAACTGCTCTACTTTCCACCAGCAGCCAAAGTCTCTTTGCTACCTATACTCTTTCTCCAGTAAAAAAAAAATTAGCTTTCAAGCAAGACATATCAGGATTGCATATCAGACACAATAACTAAGTTCTGTGCAGCAGCGTACTGTAATACAAGCACATATAACAAAAATGTGAATATTAAAAAGAACCTATAAATCAAACATATATAACACATACCATACATATTGCAGTTACATACAAAGTACACATAATATGTGTAATGGGGGAAGAATCCAGTATAAGGGGAGTCCTTAAAGCATGTGCAGTTATCCCTTGACTGGTTTCATTCCAAGTGACCACAGGGATGACTCAGGATTTTGTACTATGTGATGACAAAAAGTCTTTTAATTGGCTGCATAGCCCAATGACCCAATGACTCAGGAGTTGCTGGGCTAGAACTGAGTGAGTATGCAAAATGGATAGCCTCTCCTTATGGCTCTCTTTTTTTCTTTGTGACTATGAAGGGGCAGGATGATTTTTAATTATCTCCCTAGAACTGGATAAGTAAAGAACTCTCCTACCTGTCAGATAGTGACTACGAATACATTTTTATGTCTAGTGTTAGTTCTTTCCTAATCTTGGGTAAATAAATATTCTGTGATGAGCGCGTAGAGGTGTTATCAGATGTCTCACGGTGACCAGAATAATGGTAGCAGTAGAAATTAGAGTAGCACTGGCTAACAGTAGAGGAAATATACGCAGATGGATGTAAAAAGACAGTCACTCAAGAAGGCAGTAGCTTCAAGGAATTTAACACTTGAAGAGAGAAGTGTTGGCTATAGACTGGGGAAAGGTACAGACACAGTCTGGAAGCTGAGAGGAGTGGCCTGCTCATCACAAAGCTGCACTTAAGGAGATCTTCAGCAAGATGCCATGGAGGAAAGAAAAGGACTTCCAAGGCTAGGAGTGGGAGTTACCCTTTTTCCCATGTGTTCTCTTAACATGTGCCTCATAACTTTGATATTCTCCCAAGAAACTTTGTGTGTCAAAGAGGAAGTGCTCCCCTATTTTTTTGGGGGGGGATGTTTTGTACTAACTACTTTTGATTTAATTTCTTCATTAATCTATTTTTGAAAAGCTAATGTAGTCAACTTGGAGAAGAAAATGGCAAACTACTCCAGTATCTTTGCCAAGAAAACCTCAAGTGGGGACACAACTAAAATGACTGAACAACAACAATGCTAATGGAGAGCTTACTGGTGAAGGCTCAAAAATGAGAACAGTAGAAAACCCTGTTCCTCAAGGGAGAGAAGTAGACTGATGCTGTCTCAGGACTCCATCCTACAAATGCAAGTGCCCCAGAGGGTAGTATTGCACATTCCTTCTATAAATGGATGTTATTTTGCTATCAATCAATCAAAAAGGAATCATTAATTGCGTACTCTATGCCAGGCACGTTGCTATGCAATAAGAATATACACAAGAAGAATGAAACAATTCCTAATCTTAGTTTGCATTCTAAGGAGGTAATGACAAGTAAATAGATGAGTATATGATAAATATATATGCATACACACATATATAAAATATTATCTGTTATGTTATTTATTATATATGTGTGTGTGTGTGTATATATATATATATATACACACAATATTTAATGTAAGTTATTTAAATGCAAGGAAATTAGGGAAGATGCTAACAGTTGGAGGCCCAGGAAAGGTTTTGCATAGAATATAGTGCTAAGGTACAATGTGATGAAAGAAAGAGATTCTATGAGGCAGAGGTGAGATGGGAGTATATTTGAGGCATGGAGGGATGGATGGCAAGAACATTGGCACAGAAACAGATGGATTATTATGTGTGAGCAACAAAAAGACCAGTTAAATAAATGAATTGTTTTTAAAGGGAGAGAGTAAAAATACATCTTTAGTATCAAAAATGAAAAAAGAAAATTCACAATAGTTGAAAAACAACTAAAGGAAACTATCAAAAATTATTTTGCCCAATTATATGCCAATAAAATTGGTAAGTTAAATGAAATAGATGAATACTTACAACAATGTACTATGCTCAGAGTAACAAAAGAAGAAAGAGATTACTTAAATAATCCAACATAGGAAAAATTAATTAAGAAAACTGAAAATAGATACTCCCATAGCAAAATAACTCTAGGGTCAGATGAATTTACAAATAAAATTCATCAAGCACTTAAAGAAATAGTAATTACAATATTACATAAGTCATTTGAAAAAAATAAGGATGTTTACAAACTATTTATATGATGCTAATATGGTCTGGAGAGCTAAACCAGGGAGAGATGAAGAAGAACTAGAAGACTATGGACCAATATATCTAAAGAACAGTAATACAAAAATATAAAAGAAAATATTAATAAATATGCTATTATAATACATTAAAAATATTACATACTATGTTGAAAGTTACATTTCTATCAAAATGCATGTTTAGTTCAATATAAGGACAATTACAAACACAAAATTTCATATTAATAATAAAATAGTGAAATACAGCATGATTCTACCAATAGATGCTGAAAAATATTTTTGAAAAATATAATGCTCCTTTCTATTGAAAACATGAGAAAGTATAAGAACAAATCAACTTTTCCTTAACATACTGAGCAGTATCTACTCAAATGTAAGGGCAAACATCATATGTAAAGGAGAATGATTGGAGACTTTTCTAATAAAATTGAGGTAAAGCAATGATGCCCATTGTTACTAATTGCTATTTAACAGTGCTAGAAATGGTACTTATAGCAACAAAATGAAACAAAAAATCAACCAAGGGAATAAACATAGGCAAAGATGAAAGAAACTGTTGGGGTTTTGCAAATGATATGGTGGTCTATCTAGAAAACCCTGAAGAGTCAACTAAAAATTAACGGAAACAATAAATTTAGCAAAGTTATAATATGTAAAATAAATCCACATAAATGTTTAGCATTTCTATATATTTCCAACAAAACTCAGCAGAAAGATAAATGCCATTCCAAATAGCTAAAGTTGTTTCAAAATACTTTGTAATCTATCTACCAAGACACATGTGAACTACAAACATGTTACAGAAATAAAAAGACACAAATAATTAGAGAAATCTTAATTACTCATGAGTACTAATATAATAAATGATAATGTGATCATATAACCAATTTTGCTATTATGTCCAATAAAACCATCAAATGATAATTTTATAGATCTAGAAAAAATATTAACAAAATTTATCTAGAAAAATTAAAGGTCTAGAGTCTCAAAGGGGGGGAAAAATTTCAAATGGTGGGAAAGAAGGAAACCTAGCAGTACCAGGCATCAAATTTGATTATAAAGCAGTAATCTTCAAAACTTTTTGGTATTGGTTCAGAGGTAGAGGGGCTGATCAGTGGAATAGATTAGGTATACAACATAAAGAAGGATATGAACACAATAGCATAATGTTTGATCAACTCAAAGACCCCAGTTACTAAGGTAACTCATTATTCAACAAATATTAGTGAGAAAACTGGAAAACAATTTGACAGAACTTAATTTTAAAACAACATCTAATAGGATATACTTTGGTGGCAGCTAGGTGGCACAGTGGATAGAGTACCAGCTCTGGAGTCAGGAGGACCTGAGTTCAAATTTGACCTCAGACACTTGACACTTACTAGCTGGGTGACCCTGGGCAAGTCACTTAACCCCAATTGCCTTACTTGAAAAAAAAAAGATAAGATTCAAAAGGATACTTGACTTAGACATAAAAGGTTACAAATTAGAAGGATAAGAAAAAAAATGACCTTTCAGATCTATGGATGCGGGGAAAAATCATTACCAATAAAGAGATAAAGAGAATCACAGAAGAAAAATTTTGGTTATATATTTTTTTAAAATTGCACAGACAAACTCAATGCAGTTAAAATTAAGAGGGGAACAAATAATTAGGAGAAAAAAACATTTCTTAAGTTTCTTTGATAAAAGTTTTGCAGATTATATGATGGTCTCTGATAAAGATTTCAATTCTTATGTAAGGAAATGATTCAAATTTATAAGAAGAAAGACCAATTCTATATTGATAAATGATTAAATGATATGAACAGACTATTTTCAAAGGAAGAAATACAAATTATCAAGAGTCTCATAAAAAAATGCTCCCAAATGCTAATAGAGAATTGCAAATTAAAGCAATTCTGAGGTACCACCTCACATTCATCAGATTGGCAGAAATGACTGAAATGAAAAATGATAATTGTTGAACAGAATGCAGGAAAACAGAAACACTAATGTACTGTTATTGGAGCCATGGATAGGTCCATACATTCTGGAATGTATTTTGGAACTATGCCCTCCTCCCTACTCACTAAAATGCATAGAATGGAGTGTATTCAAAAAATGTTACAAAGGTAAAATATTTTGACTTGAAAACTCTGAGCAATGTAATGTAATGATCAACTAGAATTCTTAGAGGTTCTGAGAGAGAAGTGGTAGGCTCAGGAATGAGACTTACATTTTAGAACATAGCCAAATTTAAGAGTTTGTTTTGTGTGACTATAGATATTTGTTATGTGGGCTTTGTTTTTCATTGCTTTCCAGTGGGAGTGGGCTACTGAGGAAGTGGGTATAGTCCTCTTTTTCTCTTTTACTATGTACATGGGAAAGACCATTTTATTTATTGTTTATTAAATTACAAATAAAAATAAAATAAAAAGACATCTTCAGGTGGAAGAATTCAGGGAAGATGGCGTTAGTACCTAGACAGATCCAGATTCCTCACAAATATCTCCACTAAAGCTTTAGAAAGGCATGAGGAGGAACAGTGAGTGATAAAGAAAATCAAAGAAAAGTGGCTAGAAGCTGTTATGTTTACAGAAGACTGCTGGAATCTCTGAAAGTTTTGGGTGGAGGTAAGCCAGGTTAGGTAAAAGGCAAAATGTGCACAAGCCATCTAGACCCATATCAGGAGACTAATCCCTACCACAGTACCTAGGCAGCCCCACCTAAGCCACAGCAGTGGACATGGACACACCAGCATCTACACAGACTGTGCCCAATCCAACAACAAGGCAGCGTATTTGCAGCACAAATCCCAGTAGCCCATAGATACCCAGTAGATAGGACCAGGCCTGTACTCAGACAGACCAGAACCCATAAAGTCCATACCTGAACAGCAGCAGGTGAAAAATCCAGAGCAGCATCTGGGAATAAAGCATCTGGGATCTTTCAGAAAGCTGACTATCATTGAATCAAAAACATCTATTTAGGGCTTATCAGGGTCATAGAAAAAAAAATGGGACTAACTCTAGGTTAAGGAGAACCAGGCAGAGAAGAGAAGTTTGTTTGGCACAAACCAAATATAAGCCAGAAGACTGAGCCAAAACCCAAGAACTCCTGTAGAAGGTGATGACTATTCTTAACCACTGCATCCGGGTTCAAGCAGGCCCTACCCACAACAGCCAAGAATATGTGAGGGAGCAGTATGACCCAAGCACACTCCAGAAACAGAGGCCAGACATATGAGTAAGCAAAAGAAAATGGCTAACACAATGAAGAAATACTTTACAATGAGGGCTCAAGGGGGTAAATTCAGAAGAAAAGAGTAACCTGCCAATAAGTCCAAATACATCCTTAGAGAAAATAATATCCTAATCACATGAACTATAAGAGTACCTGGAAGAAATTAAGTAAATGAAGTGATGGCCATGGAAGAAAACACAGTAAGAAGAAAATAACTTAAATGATGGTAAACCTCATAATTGTACTCCCTGAAAATTAGAACGAGACAAACAGAAAAAAAGTAATTCTATGAGAAAACAAGAAATATTTTATGAGAAAACAAGGTTTTTAAAAACATATTATTATTATTATTATAAATAGTTGACCTGGAAAACAGTTAAAGAGAGATCATCTAAGAAACATTAGACTACCTGAAAATCATGGTCAAAAAAGGCACAGATGCTGTATTACAAGAAATCATTTTTTTTAAATGACCTCAATCTATTCACACCAGAGGGCAAAGCCAGCTAGCTAGTCAGTTAATAAATACTTATTGAGTACTAGCTATATGCTATACTCTGTGCATTATAGATACAAAGAAAAGTAAAAGATAGTTCCTGGTTTCACGGAGCTCATAGTTTACTGAAGGAGACAACATGCAATCAGCTAGATATAAATATGCTATTTGCAAGATAAATTGGAAAAATCAACAGAGGGAAAGGACTATAATTAAGGTGGGGGAAGGCAGTGAAGAACAGGGGAAAGCCTGCCTGAAGAAGGTAGGATTTTAGCTGTGACTTGAAGGAAGCTGGGAGTCCAAGAGGCAGAGATGGGGACAGAGAGCATTACATAAATGAGGGCCAACCAGTATAATGCAAGATGCCTGGAGTCAGGAGATGGAGTGTCTTACTCAAGGAATGACAAAGAGAACAGTGTTACGTGATTGAAGAATATGTGGGGGGCTAGAAGGTGTAAGAAGACCAGAAAAGTGGGAAGGGGAGAGGGGCAGCTTATGAAGTACTTTGAATATCAACAGGGGATTTCATATTTGATCCTGGAGGTGATAGGAAGCCAGGGGAATTTAAGTAAAGGTGGTGACATGGTCAGAGCTATGCTTTAGGAAAGTTAGCTTGATGCCTGAGTGGAAGATGGATTGATGTGGGTAGAGAGTTATAGCAGGCAGACAAACCAACAGGCTATTGCTATAGTCAAGGGGTGAAGTGATAAGGGTCTGCACTAGGCTGGTGGCAGTATCAGAGGAGAGAACATAGGCGTTCTCTTGTTTGATTACAGAGGTGATATCAACAGACTAGCAATAGATTGGATAAAAGTAGTGAGAGACATTAAGGTGTTAAGGATGACACCTAGTTCGCAAGCCTGGATGACTACAGGATGATGGTACCCTCAATGGTAATAGAGAAGTTTGTAAGGGAAAAGGGTTTGAAGGAAAATAAATTAGTTCAAACAATTCACAGATCATCCCCTGGAGGGGGAAAACAAAAAATAAAAACAAAACCAAATGAAAACTCCCAGGAATTTTGTAAGCCAATATCCAGAGATTCCAGGTCAAAGAAATAGGCCAATGATGTGAAGCTAAGAACAGCTCAGGCTCTGGATGATAAAATGAATATCTAAAAAGATCTTGGCAGCACAGAATGACAGCCTGTATTTAATAGGATGAAATTTAATTCTGATAAATAAAAAAGCTTTATACTTAGGCTGGAAAAAATAAACTTTTCACAGCAAAACATTGAAGGCATGGCTAGACTCTAATTCCTCTGAAGGGGGGAAATATCTGAGAGTTCTAGTGGATGGCAAGGATGGGGAGTTTTAATGGATAGCAAGCTCATTGAGAGCCAGCAGTGTGGCATGGAAGCCAAAAAACTGATACCCTGCTAGACTGCATTAAGAAAGGCAAAAAGTCCGGAACTAGGAAGGTAATAGTTTCTCTGTACTACATCTAAATCAGACTAAAATTAGAATATTGTGTTCAGGTCTTGACATTCACTACATTTTATCAAAGGCACTCTCAAATTGAAGAGTATTCAAAGAAGAGCAACAAATGTGGTGAGGGGCCTTGAGGCCATGCCATGAAAGAATCACTTGAAGGAAATGGGGATTTCTAGCCTGTATTAGAAGAACAGACATGTTCTATGTCTAGGAGATAGAAGTGAGAGCAATGGGTAGAAATTGTAAAAAGGGTAGATTTAAATTTGATTTAACGAAAAATTTCTTAGTCATCAAATTTGTCCAAAAGTAAACTGTACTGCCTAATGATTTCCCCTCACTAAAGATCTTCAGGATGAGATTAGGCAATGGTTTATTTGCTTTACCGGAGTTTGGAATCCAATAAAGGTATGGATTGGACTTCGTGGTCCCTGAGGTCTCTTCCAACTCAGATTCTATGATTCATTAAATTGAAAATGGTGGTGGGAAGAAGCAAAGTACCAAGTGAAATTTGAGAAGCAGTCTGGGAAAACTTTGTGGAAGATTGTCTGACCTGGGCCTTGAAAGATGGGAAGAAAATAAACAGAGAGGGGAATTTAGGGAAGCATCCATTGCAAGGCTCAGGGATTATATACCAAGGTTACAGATTCAGAAGAAAACAGGACAATAATGGGAACACTTTTGTTGGAATGTAGCATTTACAAAGGGGAGTATTATGAGATCAGTCTTGAAAATTAGGTTGGAAATCATGGAGAATCTTGCATGCCAAGATCAGATACTGGTACTTTATTCCTTAGGAAATGGGGAGCCCTTGAAGATTTTTTCATGAATAAGTGCCATGATCAGCACTATATGAATGAAAAAGATTTCTTTGGCAGTGATGTAAAGGCTTGGGGAAGGGATAGACTGGAGTCAGAAACTAGTGAGGAGGATATCACACTAATCCAGACAAGAAGAGCCTTAATTAGAATGATCACCATGACAGTAGAAAGGGGACAGATGTGAGGGATATCACTGAAGTAGAATTGACAGGACTTAGCAACCAATTAAAGTGAAATACTGTTGGGCTATGTTCTTTGGGGTTGACAGGATCACAGTTTAGGATGCTAGGACACATAGGAGGCCCCACACATCAAGAAACACTGAAATGCTAGGCTGTCAGGCACTCTGCGCCCGTGAACAAAATCACAGGACTGTCAGGTTTACTGAGCAACCAGGGCCTGTCAATAAAATCTGTCACTAGAGGACAGAGAGTCTGTTGTAGGGCCCATTAAACTATGATTGCCACAATTCATTTCATAGTGTTTATTTTGTCATTTCTATTACCCTTCTTATGATGTAATAGGGACATGTTTGCTGCTGGGGATTTTGTAACAGCAAATGTCTTTCAAAAATTCAAATGTATTTATACTTCTTGCTAGAGAATGGATGCAGGCATACACAAATGTATACTTCAATTTATTAATAACTTAGGCCTTTTCACCAATGTAAAGATATTTGGATACTCTGGCTTATTCCTCTTACCTCCATAGAATTTCAGTTTGCATTTATATATTGAATCCCAAGCTCTAAGAATCATTATCAGGGAGCCTTCAATCCATACTTCAGGGAACAATCCAAGGCCATCCTCCTGTCAGTGGCCGAGCAATTTACAAGCAGAACTCCCAGGGCAGAATCATGTCCATATTAATTGGCCATTATCCTCTGTACCTACACAGGTTTAATTGCTTCTCACTTTTTTTTTCTTTCACCTTCAAAAAACAAACAAACAAACAAACAAATGCTGAGAAAGTCTCTCCCATCTGTCAAAATAAACTTCTTAGATCATTATATACTTTTACCCCAAAAGATCCCCCACAGGCCCCTCAGTTGCTGACTTCAAGGAGGTTGGCAAATATTCCAACCTTATTATCTTTCATCCACTTCAAACATCACAGTGCTCAAAGATTCCTAAGTATAGATATGAAAGTGAAGGTAATAGATAATGTCTTGCTTCCCAACAACTCTATCCTGAAACCTCTGAAAAGGAAAGAAAATCCCAAATATGTCAGACAGATACAGGTTTTTCTCTTTGCAAAAGGGAAAGCTGAGAAGCTGTCTTAGGAGCTGCCATCATCCCATCATCCCATTAGCCCAATAAAGGTACAGACTTGGAAGACCATGGCACTCCTGAATCCAGACCTCTGAAACCTTGGTGAGCTTTGCAGAATTTTAAAAAATAAATCTCCTTTGAACGGGTAAATGTTTAGCATAGATTTTCTCCTTTTCCCTTCCCCAGTGTGGACACTGAATTACCACGTAATTACTCTTTGGGAGTAGCCTGTCTTCCCAAATGTAGCTATTGAAATGAGAGGGGGAAATTGATCAAGTTTCCTCATGTTAACTTTCCTAGAACTTGCACAGGGAACTTGTACTTAATGTCAGGAATCAACTTTGGCAACATGAAAAGCAGTGGAAAAAGACAGGCCTTGGACTCTGAAAGCCTAGGTAAAATTCCCAGGTTTTCTGTTTCCTCGCTGTGACTTCGAGCAAGTTAACTTACTTCTCTAAGACTCTATGACCTCATCTGCAAATAAGGGGTTTCAATTGGATGATCTCTAAAATCACTTTCAGCTCTAAATCTACTTCTCTAAAGATAATCACTGACTTTCCCTTTTCTCACTGCACTCTTTCCCATGGTGATTTCATCTACTCTCGCTGGCTGATTTAGCACCTCTGAGCAGGGGACTCCCCCAACTATCTATCTACCATTCACCTCTCCACTAATATCCAGTCCCATGTACTCAGCTGCCTGCTTCACCTCTCTGCCTGATGTACTGCAAGCATTTCAAACTGATCACGTATGAAAGAGAGTTTGTCTTTTCTTCCCCCTACCCTGAAAGCACCCCTCCTCCTAATATCTATATTTCTGTTGATAGTACTACCATCCTTCTAGTTGCTCACGCTCAAAACTTCAGTTATCTTTTAATTCTTCCCCTTCTTTCACCTCCCACATCCATATCTGGCTCTAAGATTGTTTCCGATTTAGCTAAATTTAATTATATTTCTCATTTAATTACAATTTTTCTTAACTGATCTGTAAGCAATGGTATAGCTCAGTTACTTGGAGCCCAGAAGGGAATACATCATTTAACTTATGCTCAACAGCATGTAATTAAAGAGCAGCTTCAGTGCATGTGATTTCCTATGTACTTTGGTTTTAATGGAATTTCGGCCAGTGGCATGGGAATGAGAAAAGGCAGCACAGTCTAGTGAAATAATCACTGGACTCAGAATCAGGAGACCTCACCCTTTGCTCTGCCTCCAACTTGGTAAGCTTGAAAAAAATCACTTAACATCTCTAGAGATCAATTTCCTTAAAAACAAAATAAAATGGACTACATAATGATAAGAATAGCTCACATTTATATAATACTTTGTAATTTATATGGCATATTCTTCACAATTACTCTGGGGAAGTAAATAATAATAACTGCTGATGATGATAACAATAACTGGCACTTATATAATACTTTAAGGTTTACAAAGTGCTTTATAAATATTATCTCATTTTACCCTCAAAAAGAACCCTGGAAGGTAAGTGCTATTATCATTCCCATTTTACAAATGAAGAGACTCAAAATCCTTTCTAGACCACTGGATGATCTGCATTGCTCAGTAAGTCTAGGCTGTCTATGAATGAGCTTTCCAGTGACAGTTAGGAAGGTACAATGGTACACTGGATGGAGTGCTAGATTTGAAGTCAAGAAGACTTGAACTCAAATCCTGTCTCCAACACTTACTGACTGTGTGACCTCGGACAAGTAAAGTAACTGCTCTTAGCCTCAGTTTCACCATCTATAAAATAGGGATAATGGCAGCATATACTTCATAGGGTTGTAAGGAGCATGAGAAATGACATGTAAAGGCGGAGCCAAGATGGTGGAGTGAAAGCAATGACTTGCTTGAGCTCTCCTCCAAACCCCTCCAAATACTCATAAAAAATGGCTCTAAACAAATTCTGAAGCAGCAGAACCCACAAAAAGACAGAGTGAAACAAATTTCCAGCCCAAGACCATGTGAATGATTGATCAGAAAGGTGTGTAGCACCGGGCTGGGAGCGCAGCGTGGGTGCACAGTCCACAGCGTGGGCGCGCAGGCTGCAGCAAACCTGGAGCAGGCCTCAGAGGACTGAATCTAGGGCAGCTGTGGAGGTTTCCAGATTCCTCAATCCACCAATGCCAAAGACAAATTAGAAGGTCAGTGGGAAAAGTCTGTTTCTGTCGGTGCCTGAGAAAGGAAGGGGGTTTCAGCTCCATTCCCCAAGAGCGTGGCCGGAGCGGGGGGCAGCTGCTTCCCGAGCTTCCGGCCCACAGACTGAGGGGGAATCCAGTGGCTGATCAGAGAGGGATTGCAGGGATCTCTTTGCCAGTGCTGAGGCAGGAATCTCTTCCTTTGCCCGTGTTTGGATCTGGGCCACAGTTCTGGGCAGCGGTGCTGGGTGAGGAGGAGTGGCTTGGTGGAGCTTGTAGTGATTGGAGAGAAGCCCCTCCTCACAGTTACAGGACAGAAAGGAGTACTTGTAGTCGCAGGCCAGGAAAGGAGTAAACACCTTGCCCCTTATCATACCACCTTGGAAGAACTGAAAATTTACAGGTCCCTACAAGTATCTCTGAAAACAGCTGTACAAACCCCCGAAGCTTGGGACAGTACATTCTCCACATTGGAAGCAGATTCGTACCTTAACAAAGAGTTTAAAACTCAAGTAATTGGCCGGGATCATGAGCAAGCAGGCAAAAAGAGTCAGACTATATTATCTTACTTCGGTGAAAAAGAAGACCAAAATATACAACCAGAAGAAGCCCACAAAGTCAAAGCCCCTACATCCAAAGCCTCCAAGAAAAATATGAATTGGTCCCAGGCCATGGAAGAGCTCAAAAACGATTTTGAGAAGCAAGTTAGAGAAGTAGAGGAAAAACTGAGAGTGATGCTAAAGGAGACCCCAAAAATACTGAAGAAAATAACACCTTAAAAAATAGCCTAACCCAAATGGCAAAAGAGGTCCAAAAAGCCAATGAGGAGAAAAATGCCCTAAAAAGCAAAATTGGCCAGATGGAAAAGGAAGTCCAAAAGATTACTGAAGAAAATACTTCCTTAAAAATTAGAATAGAGCAATTGGAAGATAGTGACTTTATGAGAAATCACGACACAGTAGAACAAATCCAAAAGAATGAAAAATTAGAAAATGATGTGAAATATCTCATTGGAAAAACAACTGACCTGGAAAATAGATCCAGGAGAGAGAATTTAAAAATTATTGGACTATCTGAAAGCCATGATCAAAAAAAGAGCCTAGACATCATCTTTCAAGAAATTATCAAGGAAAACTGCCCTGATATAGTAGAACCAGAGGGCAAAATAGAAATTGAAAGAATCCACAGATCTCCTCCTGAAAGAGATCCCCAAAGGAAAACTCCTAGGAATATTGTAGCCAAATTCCAGAGTTCCCAGGTCAAGGAGAAAATATTACAAGCTGCCAGAAGGAAACAGTTCAAGTACTGTGGGAACACAATCAGGATAACACAAGATTTAGCAGCTTCTACATTAAAGGACCGTAGGGCATGGAATATAATATTCCGGAGGGCAAAGGAGATAGGATTACAACCAAGAATCACCTACCCAGCAAAACTGAGTATAATCCTTCAGGGGAAAAAATGGTCATTCAGTGAAATAGAGGACTTTCAAGCATTCCTGATGAAAAGACCAGAGCTGAATAGAAAATTTGACTTTCAAATACAGGACTCAAGTGGAACATGAAGAGGTAAACAGGAAAGAGAAATCATAAGAGACTTATTAAGATTGAACTGTTTACATTCCTGCATGGAAAGATGATATTTATAACTCATGAGACCTTTGTCAGTATCAGGGTAGTTGGAGGAAAAAAATTATATGTATGTATATGTAGATAGATAGATAGAGGGCACAGGGTGAGTTGAAGATTAAGGGGTCATATCTGGAGAATAAAATGAAGGGATGAGAGAGGATTTTGGAGAAGAAGAAAGGGAGAGGTAGAATGGGTAAATTATCTCACAAAAAAAACAACAGAAAAGTCTCTTACAGTGGAAGGGGAAACAGGGGAAGGTGAGAGGGAATGAGTGAATCTTATTCTCATAGGATTTGGCTTAAGGAGGGAATAACATACACATTCAATTGGGTATGGAAATCTGTCTTACCCTACAGGAAAATAGGGGAAAGGGGACAAGAGAGCAGGGGGATGATAGAGAGGAGGGCAGATTGGGAAAGGGGTTAATCAGAAG
Source organism: Phascolarctos cinereus (assembly GCF_003287225.1). Lineage (NCBI taxonomy): Eukaryota > Metazoa > Chordata > Mammalia > Diprotodontia > Phascolarctidae > Phascolarctos > Phascolarctos cinereus. The sequence goes on from NW_027555514.1 coordinate 188,199,829, forward strand.
TAAATACTTCTGTGGAGAGACAGGATCGAAAGAAAGAATAGAATAAATGGGAGGGCAGGATAGGATTAAGGGAAATAGAGTTAGTTTTTCACAACATGTCTACTATGGATGTGTTTTGCATAACTGCACATGTACAACTTATATTGAGTTGCCTGCCTTTTCAATGAGGGTGGGTGGGGAGGGAGGAAGAGAGAAAATTTGAAACCTAAAGTTTTAAAAACATGTTTAAAAAAAAGTGTTTTCACATGCTACTGGGAAATAAATATAGGAAATGGGGTACAGAAGTCTATCCTGCCCTACAGGAAAATAAAAGGGGAAGGGGATAAGAGAATGGGAGAGAGATAGAAGAGAGGACAGAGTAGGGGAAGGGATATTCAGAATGCATGACATCTTGGGGTGGGGGTGGGGGGAGATGGGGTGAAAATTTGGAACTCAAAAACTTGTGGAAGGGAATGTTGAATACTAAGAATAAATAAATTTATATTAAAAAAAAAAAAATAACATGTAAAGTATTTATAAACCTTAAAGAGCTATGTAAATGCTAGTTATCATTAATTAATTGTTATTATAGGCAAAAATACCTAAATATTCTAGGATTAAGTAAATATTAGTAAATATGTAATTTATTAACAATGAAGTCAATAATAAAATACATATTATTGTTTGTAATATTTTAGCTGTGATGATCACAACCAGAGTCACCTCAAACCTTCGATGGCAGATAATATCTCTTCACTTCTGAGGACATAGTCCCACAATATTTAGTTCATTCCCAGGATAACAAATAATCTGTGAGAATTCTATTTGTGCTTTTTAAGGGTAAAGGTTAAAATAGTTTCACCAACAAAGAAATTCTCTCCAATCTTTTTCTTCCAGTGCACAGTACTAGATATATAGTAGGTGTTTAATAAATGCTTATTAATTGACTGTGTTCTCCAACTTCTTTTCAGGCATTATAGGTAAATAGTATATCATGCCTTCTAGGTCAGATTATTCTCCTCCCTGCCTACATCCCCTAAATCCACAAAGCAGAAAGTCGAGGTCCTAGTTAATCATTTTGGGATTCAGTTTCCTAACAAGTGTGAGACTTAGAGACTGAAATATGAAGGAATGCCTCAGCCCCTTTGGAAGTCTGAGGGATAGAGAGGTTTGGAAGTTTGGAAGAAAAGGAAGTGGAGCCAGGTACTGAGGTGATACCTGGATGGCCAGGAGGCAACTACAACATTTCACACTATGAGCTAATGGTAAAGTTGGTCTGCTTGACCTCTTTCAGTATCATGAGGAATGTTGTCTGTTTGCTGGGACTGTGAGAAAACCTGCAGAGACAGCTACGTGGCACAGTGGATAGAGTGCTAGACATGAAATGAGGAAGACCTGAGTTATAATGTGGCCTTAAATATTTCCTAGTTGTGTGACCTTGGGCAAGTCACTTAACTCTGCTTGCTTCAGTTTCCCCATCTGTAAAATTAGCTAGAGAAGGACATGGCAAACCACTCCAGTATCTTTGCCAAAAAGAACCCCTATATGGGGTCACAAAAAGTCAGACATGAGTGAAACAACTGAACAACAATGAAAGAGTAGTGGAGGTTCAGGGGCTGTTAACTTCAGAGGATAAAAATACATGAAAGCCTTTATTTCCAGAAGGCCCAGTATCATTGACGTAAAAAGTCAACTGAAAAAAAGGTCACCTGGAGAAGACTTTATTTAAATTTACAACCTCACAGCAGACAAGTAACATTAAAATGGAGTCTAGGACTTTCCTGTGCCCCTAGAATGAGTCTGGGTAATAATATGTAGATGGTGGAGGAGCCTGAAGTTGAGAGAGTGACAAAGACAGAGAAACAGACAGACAGAGAGAAACAAGGGAAGGAGCTGAGGAACTACAGGAGAAAGTCTCACTCTGCTCAAGAGAAATTGGGTACTCTGTCAGGATTTGGACTCCATCCCTTTCCAGTTGGGGCAGAGTAGAGTAAGGGGAGCACAGACTACTGGTCACCTTAGTAACATCTTGTGGTTACAACAACAGCTTCAGTTTCTCTCAAATCATCGCTTCTAACTGACAGTTAAACTTGACAGTTAAAACTGCCGTTTTTCTAACATTCCATTTGGCTCTTAAAGCAACAGTAACAGCAATTATATAGCCTCTGTAGGCTAGGCTTTTGAAGCTGGTGTTAGACCTACAAATTCTTTAAATGTATCTTTATCCAAATGATGAATAAAAAATGTTGTACAAGCAGAGTCAAGAATATGTTCTTGAATTAAAGCCATCTATGGTCATACAAAAAATGCTCTAAATCACTATTGATTAGAGAAATGCAAATCAAAACAACTCTAAGGTACCACCTCACACCTATCAGATTGGCCAACATGACAAAACGGGAAAATGGTAAATGTTGGAGAAGATGTGGGAAAATTGGAGCACTAATGCATTGTTGATGGAGTTGTGAAATGATCTAACCATTTTGGAGAGCAATTTGAAACTATGCCCAAAGGGCTATAAAAATGTGCATTTGACTCAGCAATAGCCCTTCTAGGGCTGTATCCCAAAGAGATCATACAAATGGGAAAAGGACCCACATGTACAAAAATTTTTATAGCACCTCTTTTTGTGGTGGCAAAGAATTGGAAATTGAGCAAATGCTCATCAATTGGGGAATAACTGAACAAGTTGTGGCATATGAAAGTAATGAAATACTATTGTGCTATAAGAAATGTTGGGCAGTGAGGTGGCGCAGTGGATAGAGCACTGGCCTTGGAGTCAGGAGGACCTGAGTTCAAATCTGGCCTCAGACACATTACACTCACTAGCTGTGTGACCTTGGGCAAGTCACTTAACCCCAATTGCCTCACCAAAAAATAAGAAAAGAAAAGAAAAAGAAATGATGAGCAAGCAGACTTCAGAAAAACCCAGAAAGACTTGTATGGACTAATGCTGAGTGAAGTGAGCAGAACCAGGAGAATGTTGTACACAGTAACAGTCACATTGTGTGATAACATTGATAGACTTAGCCCTTCTCAGCAATGCAAGGATCTAAGACTTCTCCAAAGGTCTTATGATGGAAAATGCTATCCACATCCAAAGAAAGAATTGTGAAGTTTGAGTGCATATCGAACCATACTATTTGCTACTTTTTCTCTTCTGTTTTGTTTTCTCTTTCTTGTGGTTTCCCTATTGGTTCTAATTCTTCCTTACAATATCACAAATGTGAAAATATGTTTAATAAGGATGTATACGTATAGCTTATATCAGATTGCATGTCGTCTTGGGGAGGGAGGAGAGGGAAGGAGAAGGAGAAAAATTTAAAACTCAAAAGCTTATGGAAGTGATTGTTGATAAATTAAAATAAACTAATAAAAAAGAAATAAAAAAGAATGTGTTCTTGCTGTATAACATTGGAGAATTCTAACAAGTTAGCATTAATCTATTAATGACTATTCCTTTGACCAAGTCTTTCAATCAGTTCCAAAATGACTATATTTTCCTATACTATCTAGTCAACATCTTCCCCCTTGAACATGAAAATATCATGAGATATTTTGTCAAATGCTTCACTGAAATCTTGGTATACAAGGTCTACAAAATTTATCTCATCTGCCAGCCTATTTAAAATAGGAGTGAAGTTACTATGGCATTACTTAATCTTGATAAAGCCATGATGGCTCTTAATGATTTATTTTTCCCTTCCTAAATGTTCTCACAAAACTCCTTTAAGAACATGTTCTAGAATTTTTCCAGGAATAGAACTTAAGCTCAGCAACCCATCATTTGTAGAGTCTACTGTCTTCTCTTAAAAATTTGGAAGAACATTTACCCTGTTCTAGTTCTATGACATTTATCCTGTTTCCCAATTTTTCAAAAATTGCTGACAGTATACATATTTTTAGTTATTTGTAGTACCGCTGTGATGGTGTTTGTCTAGGCCTGATGATTTGAATTCATGGAGGCTAACTAGATACTCTTTTACCATCTCTCTACTCAATTTGAGTTTAATTCCCCATTAACCATTTTTGTATTTTTTTCTTATCATTACAACCAACATTTTGCTTCTTGGTAGAGAAACCAGTAACAAAATAAGACAAGGAGTTCTGTCTTATCTTTGTCATCAAATATTGTCATTCTATCACCCCAAATAGTAACCTTATCTTTTTTTTTTAACCTCCCTCCTCTGGCCCTATCCTTCCCTATAGCTAAAGAGCTCCTTTTTATTGCCCACAGCATTCATTGATAGCCTCAGCTAATCCTGAGCTTTAGTGTCCCTGACATCATTCTTTCAGCACTCTGTGCATTCCTCCACTATTACCTAGCCTTGCTTCCATATGTTGCAAATATCTTTTAAAAATCTAGATTAGGAAGAGCAGCTAGGTGGCGCAGTGGATAGAGCACTGTCCCTGGATTCAGGAGGACCTGAGTTCAAATCTGGCCTCAGACACATAATACTTACTAGCTGTGTGACTGTGGGCAAGTCATTTAACCCCATTGCTAACTAAAAAAAAAAAAAGGATCTAGATTGGGGGAGAGGATTCTGAGAAAATAATGAAGTAGGTCAGAAAATTCCGAGCTCTCAATATTTTCGCCCACATGAGAGATGAAATAGTGCCTCAGGGCAAATATTGAGCAGTAAAAATAAATAAGAGTAGGGGCAGAATAGAGGTCCTCCTGGAACAATTGGATCTGAGGAAAAGTCCCAGGATGAGGTTTGATCTGTGTGAAGAGTAAACACTTCCAGGCTAGGTCCTAGTTCTGCTTAAACATCAAGCAGCAAGATCTGGAGTCAGCCGAGTTGGGAGGCTGCTTCAGCCCCAGCGTAGGAACTTTTATCCCCAGGACAGTGAGAGGCATTGGGTGTCTGAGCCGGGGAAGATCAAGGGAACCTCTGTTGACAAGGAATGTCATTTATGCTGCAGAGATGGGGCAAGAAGGGACCAGCACACACGTGATTAGTGCAGAAGCAGCGGGGCAGCCACTGGCTATGGGCACTTACAGGAGGCTAGGTCTTGATTCTAGTTCCAGGTCAGAGGGGAAAACTGAAGATCTGAGGCCAGAGGCAACAGCCTCCATGCCCCAGGACTAGAGATGATTACAAAAACTGAGCTACTACAAATTAAAAAAAAAAAAAGCACAGGCAAAGGAGAAAGAATTTCACTATAGACAGTTACTGTGGGAATAGAGAAGACCAGGGTTCATCTTTACAGAAAGATACTAAAGCAAATAAATCTTTTTTAACCCCAAAGAGTAATGTCAAATGGTCATCTGCCCAAAAAGAATTCATAGAATAATTTTTAAAAGACTTTTTAAATGAAACAAGATTGAGGAAAAATAAACAAACACAAAAACCAGCAATAAAAGAAAAACAAGAAGATTATGGAAAGTCAATCAATTGAAAAAGGAGATCCAGAATTTTTTTTAAGCTTTTATTTAGTATTTTATTTTTCCCCAGTTACATCTAAAAACAATTTTTAACATTCATTTTTAAAACTTTGAGTTTCAGATTTTCTCCCTTCCTCCCTCCTCAAACCTACCCCCATTAAGAAGGCAAGCAATCAGGGCAGCTAGGTGGCGCAGTGGATAGAGCTTCCCAGCCTTGAAGTAAGGAGGATCTGAGTTCAAATCCGATCTCAGACACATAACACTTACTAACTGTGTGACCCTAGGCAAGTCACTTAACCCCATTGCCAACCAAAAAAAAGGCAAGCAATTCCATATAGCTTATACATGTGTAGTCAGGCAAAATATTCATAATAGTCATCTTGTGAAAGAAAACATAGACAAAAAAACTCAAGAAAAATAAAGAAAGTAAGAAAAAAGTATGCTTCAATTGTATTCAGAAGCCAACAGTTCTTTCTCTGGGGAAGGACGGCAGTTGTTTTGTATCATTCTATTGCTGAGAATAACTAAGTCATTCCTAGCTGATCATCTTACAATATTGCTGTTACTTTGTACCTAGTACGTTTCACTTTGTATCAGCTCTTGCAAGTCTTTCCAGGTTTTTCTGAGAGCATCCTGTTCATGGCTTCTTAGAGTAGAATAGTATTCCATCATAATCACATACCACAACTTATTCAGCCATTCCCTAATTGATGGGCATCCCTTCAACTTCTAATTGTTTACCCCTGGTAAAGAGCTGATATGAATATTTTTGTGTATATATAGGTCCTTTTCCTTTTCTTTCCCCCTTTTTGGGATACAGATCTAGTAGTGGTATTGCTAGGTCAAAGGGTTTAATAACCCTTTGGGCATAGTTCCAAATTGCTCTACAGAATGGTTGAATCAATTCACAACTCCACCAAAAGTATATTAAAGTCTCATTTTTCCCACATTCCCTCCAACATTTGTCATTTACCTATTCTATCCTATTAGCCAATCTAACAGTGATGAGGTAGTACCTCAGAATTGTTTTAATTTGCATTTCTACAATCAATAATTAATTAGAATATTTTTCATATGGCTATAGATAGCTTTGATTACTTTATCTTAAAATTGATCATATATTTTGATCATTTATCAATTGGGGAATGGCTTTTTTTTTTTATAAATCTGACTCAGTGAGGCTTTTGTCAGAAAAGCTTGCTTTAATTTTTTTTCAGTTACTATTGCTAACTGTATTTCCTTCCATCCTATCCCCCATTTATTCTAGTCTCTCTCTCTCTCCTTTCACCCTATCCCTCCTCAAAAGTGCTTTACTTCTGACTACCTGCTCCCCAATCTGCCCTCCTTTCTATCCCCATCCCACCCTTTTCATATCCCCTTCCACTACTACTTTACTGTAAGGTAGGATAGACTTCTATACCCAATTGCATGTGTACATTATTCCCTCTTTGAGGTAATTCTGATAAGAGTAAGGTTCACTCATTCCCTCTCACCTCCCTCCTCTTCTCCACTGCAAAAGTTTTTTCTTGCCTCTTTCATGTGAGATAATTTACTCCATTCTACTTCTCCTTTCCCTTTCTCCTAGTACATTCCTCTCTCACCCCTTAATTTTATTTTTTAGATATCATCCCTTCATATTCAACTCACAGCCATTCCCTCTGTCTATATACGCTCCCTTCTAACTACCCTAATAATAAGAAAGGTCTTATGAGTTACAAATATCTTATTTCCAAGTAGGAATGTAAACAGTTTAACCTTACTAAGTCCCTTATGATTTCCCTTTCCTGTTTATCTTTTTATGCTTGAGTCTTGCATTTGAAAGTCAAATTTTCTATTCAGCTCTGGTCTTTTCATCAAGAAAGTCCTCTATCTCATTGAATATCTATTTTCCCCTGAAGGATTACACTTGGTTTTGCTTGATAGGTGATTCTTGGTTGTAATTCTACTTCCTTTGCACTCCAGAATATCATACTCTAAGCCCTCTGATACTTTAATATAGAAGCTGCTAAATCTTGCATTATCCTAAATGTAGCTCCATCATACTTGAATTGTTTCTTTCTGGCTGCTTGCAATATTTTCTCCTTGATCTGGGAATTTTGGAATTTGGCTACAATATTCCTGTCAGTGTTCATTTTGAGATCTCTTTCAGGAAGTGATCGGTGAATTCTTTTAATTTCTATTTTACCTTCTGGTGCTAGTTTTCCTTGATAATTTCTTGAAAGATGATGTCTAGGATCTTTTCTTGGTCATGGCTTTCAGGTAGTCCAATAATTTTTAATTATCTCTCCTGTATCTATTTTCCAGGTCAGTTGTTTTTCCAATGAGATATTTCTCATTGTCTTCTTTTTTTTTCCATTCTTTTGCCTTTCTTTTATCATTTCTTAATTTCTTATAAAGTCATTAGCTTCCATTTGCTCCATTCTAATTTTTAAGAAATTATTTTCTTCAGTGAACTTTTGGACCTCCTTTTCCATTTGGCCAATGTTGTTTTTTAAAGCATTCTTGTCCTCGTTGGCTTTTGGGACCTCTTTTACCATTTGGCCTAGTCTGTTTTTTAAGGTGTTGTTTTGTTCAGTATTTTTTTGTGTCTCCTTAAGCAGGCTGTTCACTTGTTTTTCATGATTTTCTTGCAGCACTCTCGTTTCTCTTCCCAATTTTTCCTCTACCTCTCTGACTTGATTTTCAAAATCCTTTTTGAGGTCTTCCATGCCTGAGACCAATTCATAGTTTTTCTTGGAGGCTTTGGATGTAGGAGCTTTGATTTTGTTGTCTTCTCCTGAGTATGTGTTTTGATATTCCTTGTCACCATAATAACTTTCAATAGTCAGAGGTTTTGGGTTTTTTTCCCATTATTTGCTCATTTTCCCAGCTGATTTGATTGACTTTTAAGTCTTTGTTAAAATAGGGCTCTGCTTCCAGGATGGAGGGTGCACTGTCCCAAGTTTTAGGGGTTTATGCAGTTGTTTTCAGAGATACTTCTAGGGACCTATAAGTTTTCATTTCTTCAAAGGTGGCATGATCTAAGGAGAGGTGTTTACTATGCTCCTGGCCTGTGCTTCGGTCTGTGAGAGACCACAAGCACTCTTTTCTGCCCTCAAACTGTGAAAAGGGTCCCCTCTCTGCTGTGGCTACAAGCTCTGCTATGCTAGTTCTCCTCCTCACACTAGGACTGCCACCCAGGATACAGATCTCAGTATGGGCAAAGCAACAGAATCCTGCCTCAGCACTAGCAAAAAGGCCTCTGTAATCCCCTTCTGTCCAGTTGTTTGACTCCCTAGTCTTTATGGGCTGGGAACTCCAGAAGCAGCTGCTGCCACAGCCACTGCTGCTTCAGTCACTCCCAAGGTCTGCTCCTGATTTGCAGGGGCTGTACTGGCATGACCTGTGCTGGACTACAGTTCACTCTTACCTAAGTGTGATGGATCTTTCCTGCTAACTTTCTAATTTGTCTTTGGTGTCTGTGGACTAAGAGGTCTGGAAACTACCTCTGCTGCTAGTGATTCAGTCACCCAGCTTTGCTGGGGCCCAGTCCGCACTGGCGAAGACTTCATTGGATTGTACTCCTCTCTCACCCTGATACAATGAACTTTTCCTGCCAACCTTCCAAGATGTTTTGGGCTGGAAATTTGTTTTTTCTCCATCTTTTTGTGGGTTCTACTGCTCTAGAATTTGTTTAGAGTCATTTTTAAAGATATTTGGAATTGTTTGGGGAGAGCTCAGTTGAGTCCCTGCCTTTACTCCACCATCTTGGTTCCACCTCCAAAATCCAGAATCTTAAGGAAGAAAACAACTTCTTGAAAATCAGAATTGGGCAAGGGGAAGCCAGTGAAGTTATAAGAGATGAAAAAATAATAAAACAAAATATAAAGAATGAAAAGATAGAAGAAAATATGGAACATCTAGTAAGAAAAACAACTAATCTGGAGAACAGATCAGGAAAAGAAAACATAAGTATTATCTGACTACCCAAAAGCTATGATAAAAAAAAAAATCTTAATACAATAATACAAGAAATAATTAAAGAACATTGTCCTGAAGCATTAAAACAAGAAGGGAAAGTAGAAAAAGAAAAAAGTCCACAGATCATCACCTGAAAGAGATCCTATGAGGAAAACCCACAGGAATATTATAGTCAAATTCTAAAAACCCCAGCTCAAAGACAAAATCTTATGAGCAAAAAGAAAGGGGAAAATGCATATATATCTATCTATATCTATATCTATATCTATATCTATATCTATATCTATATCTATCTATCTATCTATCTATCTATCTATATATATATATATATATATATATATATATCTGGAAGTGTATGAAAGCCTTCTAAATTCAGAAAGAAATAAAATGCTAGGGGAATAGGGAGGGGGAGAAGATAAAGGAGGGATTTCTAGAGTGTAAGGTGAGGGAATAGGTCAAGGGAGGTATAGAAGAGTGTTTAGATTAATGTGAATAGGAGGGTAAGGGAGGGATTCTTGGAATGGGTAAGTCAAGTAAGAGGAGGGCAAAGTAGTGGGTGGAAGTGAAGTAAAAGAGTTAGGAGGAATAGGAGATAAGAGATGGGCAGAAACATGAAACAAAGATCAGGAGTAGAATTTGTTAGGGAAAGTATATGTTTATATATATACATATGTATGTATGTGTATATATGTATATATGCATGTATATATCAATATATAAATATAACCATGCTTAATTATAGCCTTCTGGAGGGGAGGGGAGAACAAATTAAAAAGTGCAAGCAGAGAACAAAAGAAAATTTACAAGGAAGCAAAGAAAAGATGTATAATTCTCAACACAATGTGGAATAGGCTTATTACATAGGATTTCTTGAAACGGAAATTTATTGCTATATATTTTGAATCTTCTACATTCTGCTGTGCACGGGACCTTTTTTTTACTTCTTATTTTATATTTATATTTTAATATTCAAGTTTACAATATGTTTCTTTTTTATTTATTGTATATTTAAGTTTTAGAAAAATAAAATTAAGAAAAGGAAAAAATCTAGATTAAGTATATGATGGTGTCATTAGAACTTTTATCTGATGGAATTGCCATTCTTCTTGGGCTAACTTTTTCTATAGAATTTCATTACTCATGATTTTATATATTCTTTCTCTGAAATCTTTACAATATTGTCTGAAAAAACCTAGAGTAAATAGCAAGATCTGCCTGACTTTTCTCTGCTTCTTTATGATGGATATTTTAAGATACCCATGATTTCTACTTGAAGAACAAACTCACTCTTATTGATCAAAATCAGGTCCAGGAAAAGAAAAAGAGGTCCCCTTATTGCTTCTACCACTTTTTGAAGAATGATATTATTAGTAAGGTAAGACTTTGTTAACTGTTCTGCATTAGGCAGAAAGCATCAGCACATGCTTAAATAGTTGAAATCCATCACAACTATTATATAATGGCTCCGTCACATTCTCGTGATCTGTTTCCCATGGTCCTCAATTTTTTCCTCCTTCTTTCCAGGTTGTCTGTAGGATACTTCCAAGACAATTTAATTTTTGCATCTCCCTCCATGGATCTTTATTCCATATTTTCTCCTCCATGGTTCCCACTTCCAGGTGTGGATTCCCTCACATTGGTCTTCTTAATCCACACTGCTACCTCACTATCCCCTTCACCTCCTTTATTCCTTTTGAATAAGGTATTTCTTTCCATAACTTTATTTTAGTTCTGTGTCCCTTCCCACCACAACTTAGTGATTCTTATGAAGTTGAAGTAGACACTTTTTAAGGACCTCTAGGTCATTAAGGGCAGTTAAGTGGCGTAGTAGATAGAGTGCCAGCCCTGGATCAGGAAGAAATCTTCCTGAGTTCAAATTTGGCCTCATACACTTACTTACTTGTGACTCTGGACAAGTCACCTATACCCTGTTAGCCTCAGTTTTCTCATCTATAAAATGAACTGGAGGAGAAAATGGCAAAGCACTGTAGTGACTTTGATAAGAAAACCCCAAACGGAGTCACAAAGAGTCAAATGTGACTAAAACAACTGAACAACAAAAGTCATTAAAAATTACCCATACTTTATTCATAGAAATCTGAGGCTGTGTAAAGGTTTTACATCTAGCTTTCTTCTTAAGTATGGTCATCCATGAATCTCTGATCCTCCTCAATATTCTTCTTCCTAGAACATTGTACACAGTAACAGCCACATTGTGAGATAACTAATATTGATAGACTTAACCCTTCTTAGCAATACAAGGATCTAAGACATCTCCAAAAGGCTCATGATGGAATATGTTATCCACATCCAAAGAAAGAACTAAGGAGTTTGAAAGCAGAGCAAAGCATAGTATTTGCTCTTTTTTTTCAGTTGTGTTTTGTTTCCTCTTTCAGGTAGGTCCTCCTATTGGTTCTAATTCTTACTTACAACATCGCTAGTGTGAAAATATGTTTAACAGGAATGTATATGCATAGTCTATATCAGATTGTGTGCTGTCTTGGGGAGGGAGAAGGACAGAGAGAGGGAGAAAAATTTAAAACTCAAAAGCTTATGGAAGTGATTGTTGATAATTCAAAATAAATTAATAAAAAATTTAAAAAATATTCTTCTTCCTATGTGACTGATATTCTCCATAGTATCTGATTTGACCAATATATGTGGGTAGTTTCCCCTCTCCTCCTCTTTTCAGTTTAAAGCTCTTGTGAGTAAGTTTACAAGACTCCAGACAGATATTTTTAATAGCCTTCATTAGATCCATTTCATGCCTGAGCAAATGCCTACTATTCTTCTAAGTTATGGTTGTGAAATCCCACATTCAGATACCATCTTCCAAAACAGCTTTCCAGTTTGCCATCTACCTTGTGTTCTCCTCTTGACACCTCCACTAACTAATATATTTCAGATTTCTGGGCAAGGGGACAACTACCACTACCAGGTGGAAACTTCTCCCTTGTTTTTCTTCCCCCCCACCCAGTTTCTCTATAGTTCACAAGGCTTGAATGGTCAACAACTCCATTTTTTCTGATGAGATGGAGAACCACTAGACTTTGCAATCTCCCACTGCTTCCTGATGTCTTCCAGGCCTTCCTTTTTGCCTCGTCTCTATGGTCTGCCGTGCCACAGCACTGTTATCTTCCCTACTTAAGTAACCTATAAACTTACCATCTACCCAAATTATGGGACTTCTAGGCAATTCTATTTGCCTTGCAGTTGAGTTTTCTTTTATGTGTTATCTCTCCCAATTAAAGTGTGAGCTTGATGGAGAAGCATCATGCTTTTCCTATTTGTATCCCCAGCCATTAGTACAGTGCTTGGCACATAGTTAGCATTTAATAAGTGTTTTACTGAATTAGCCAATTAACTAATTAAAATTTTTGCTTTCTCTTCTGAAGCCATGCTTTCATCAACAACAGTAAATGAAAATACTACTTATGGACCTAATGTCTTCAGTTTTATACCTATGTATCCACCATTTTTAAGTTCTTTCTGCATTTCTATCCAAATAATGCACAGGGATTTGGCAGTGATTATTGTCAGCTTTGACAAGCCTTGGAATACAGTCTAATGTTCTGGAACATACACTGTGTGAAGACAGCAAACCTCTCTATTGTTTATATATAGTTAAATTGGTGCCTTTGTACTCCTTTTCAGGGTGCTTCTAACCACTGATACACCTCGCTGATTCCTCCGACCATTATTGTGTGATCACTTTCTTGGTGGTATCTGTATATTTATATCATATTCTTTGGAGCCCAAGAAGATGTTTCTTTATCAGAGAGATAAGATCCCCATCTGTGGAAAAGTGCATCATACTAATTAAATCCTGCAAGTGTTCACACGATCATAGATTTAGAGGAAACTGATGCACAAGAGAGCTTAAATGACGTTTCAAAGGTCACACAGGTAGGTGGCACGCTGAGTAAGAGCACCAGACTTGGAGTAGAGACTTGAATCCAAATCCTGCTTCAGGCACTTACTAGTGGTGCTACCCTGAGCAAGTCATTTAACATCTCTCAGTCTCATATTCCTCACCTGTAAAAGAAGGATAATAGCCCCTACAGGGTTTTGTCAGGATCAAATGGAAAACACATGTATAGTATTTTGTAAATCTTAAAGGGTTACCTAGATGCTAGTTATTATTAATATTACTAGCAATTGTCATTAATATTATTAATGTTGTAATTAATAGTTTTAGTGTCAGAAATGGGATTTGAACCCAAATCTTCCTAGCTCCAAGTTTAGTGCTCTATCCATTATTATATGCTAGTCAATCATCTTTCTTCTTTTTCTTGTCTTTATCACAGTCTCCCTAATTTTAGTATTTTAGGCAAAGTTTAGTATTACCTTTTGCTTTTTTAGTTTATTTGGCCTTTTTTTTCCCTTTTACCTCAAACACCCTCCAAAGTACCAAAGCAAAAGAAAGCCAGGGTGTTTCACAATAATTAAAAGTTGCCTATGTTCTACACAATATTGTCACAATTTTTCAGAGAGCCTTCCTTTTAATGGAATTTTTAGAACAAAATTTAATATTGTTGCAACAACTTGGACAACTATAAGTTGTTACTCATAATTCTTTGCACAAGTTATGTAATCCAAATTGCAAGAAGGACCATATTTTTCACAACTGTTTGTAGACTTACATTTAATCTTGACAGCTATTGACCTCCGACAGTCAATTAATAAAGATTTATTAAGCAACTGCTATATGCCAGGCACTGGGGACACAAAGGATGGAAAAAAAGAAGCACAGATTCTAATACAATTTCCTACATTATATCATTTTGATTTTTAAAAATCTGTCAGTTATATTTAAAATTTCTCCTAGTATGGCACCACAATCAATTGGTTTGCGTAGTAACAAATCTTCCTTAACATTGGTTTCAATAACATAGCAAACATGATATAATATATAGCAAACATAGTATAATTTTTAACTACATTTGTTACTTTTTCCATTAGCAATACAAAATAGAAAAGTTTTGGTTTTTAAATTAATTGATTACAAAGGTCTTTAGAAATATGAGCAATTCTTCCTCCAACTAAATCATTTGCAAGTATAACTATCTGAGCTAATTTGCATATATATGATTCTCCAAACATCATTTTGACCAGATCAATAGCTGCAGCTGTAGTACCAGTGTTTCTTCTATCAAATGAAGCTTTTCAGCAATTCTATATAAGCAACGTTAGATGATACAAGTAATCATTTCTGATGTTACAAATATATTTTTTTGAAAATTTTTAATTTTGATTATTAAAAGCATCTAATTTTCTATAGAAAAATATCTTTTCTTGAAAAAGTATTTTGCAGATGTTATCAAAATGTTATTTAAATTTCTTAGCTTTCATGTTTTCTGCAGCTAGAGCATTTATGTATTTTTTTTTCTTTTTAGGCAATTGGGGCTAAGTGACTTGCCTAGGGTCACGCAGCTAGTTAAGTATCAAGTGTTTGGTCTGAGGTCGGATTTGAACTCAGGTCCTCCTGACTTCAGAGCCGGTGCTCTATTCACTGTGCAACGTAGCTGCCCCGAGAGCATTTATGTAAACAAAAAAAAGTACTTTTATTTCCTCTGAGATGAATGAAAAACCCTAAGAGACAGAGTTTCTGGGTAATTAATAACCAATTTATTAATTAAGCTAGCCAGTGATCAATAAATTGGCGGTCAGTGGTTTTTCTCAGTAACCAAAGACACAGAGTGAGATCCTGAAATGTCTTAAATACTTCTGAAAGAGAATTCCCCTGACAAGTGAAAAATCAACCATGATTGGTGGACGTTTAATGAGGAGATGGGCTAAGAGTCTTTAGCTCCTCATGCTGAGAATGTGGCTTGATCATGAGACTCTACACTCCAGTAATTTGGGTAGGAGGAAGCCATCTCCACCCTGACCCATCTGGCCAGTTTTCTCTTTCATGGACTAGGTCACCCTAAGCTCTAATAGGAGTTCCTTCCCTGAGGGTAAAGGCTTGTCCAGACTAGATTCTGTTTATACTCTAAACTGGAAATTAGGTCTACCCTTAAGGTGGGGACCCACCCAAGATTGATGAGCGTGTTCCTTGAGGGCTAGGAATAATCTCATCAATCAGTCACATCAGTCATAGACTGACTTGGAGCTGTGCCTTAATGAG
Source organism: Phascolarctos cinereus (assembly GCF_003287225.1). NCBI lineage: Eukaryota > Metazoa > Chordata > Mammalia > Diprotodontia > Phascolarctidae > Phascolarctos > Phascolarctos cinereus. The sequence continues at coordinate 188,215,287 of NW_027555514.1, forward strand.
GAGATAGAAGGAGAAAAGCCAGGATCACAAATTACTAATTAGTTATTAACATAAGAATATAATGGTAATTTCTCCCACCTCCCTATCAGTAAGAGTGTTTGTGAATAACAGCGATAAATATATAGCAGGTCATATTTTCTGGAGCTGGGGCTGTTTCCTTTGAGTTTATGTATTTACATAACTTAAAATGTCTCTTTGGCTTTTCTTGTATGAGTTTCTGCTGCTGCAGCTGATTTCCTCTTTTAATTGCTCACATATTTATCAGGAAGAGATATTATTTCACTTTCAAAAAAACTAGAAATAATGAAAGTTTTAACAACCACATTTAAATTTAATTGTCAAAAATGCAAATGATTATTGATAATTGTTCTTGAGCTATAATAGGTTTTTTTAAGAAAACAATTTATTAAAATATATTTACTAAAATGAATTATTATAAAGAAATAGAACTGATGGGGGCGGGGCCCAAGCCAAGATCTTCGCCCTTTGCCCCAAAAGGGAATCTGACTCACAGGCCCCAGACCCTCATCTCCCTTGAAAGCCCTAGCTTACCTTTAGATCTTATTCAGATGCACCTTCAACCCTTGCCCTGAATAGAATCTGGCTCCTGTTTATCTACAGGACCCGGAAAACCCTTAAACCTTCGAATTTCCTAATCGACTCCCCTCATATCCCTTTGAAAGCCTTAGGCTCCCTTTTGTCTATAGGTCCCAGAAAGGCCTTCCATATAGACTTCCTTTATCTCCTTTTGAAAGTCCTAGCTCCACCTTGATTTTGTGCAGATGCCTTTCAAACTTCTGCCTTCCTGTTCCCTCCATTATCTATTCCCATTGTCTATTCAATCTCTCTGACCTCCCCAATTAGAATTCTTACCTAGACCCTTTTCCCAACCCGCTTCTCTGGCCACCCAAAGTTACTTTAGTATTTAAGTTCCACCTTGGCCCTCATTCAGATGCTGAGAATCTCAGGCTCAAAAGGCTGAGAACTTCTCATGCCCCCGCTAGTCTTTACGGGCATCACCTGGTCAATGTGATTTATCACTAATAAACTTTTCCTCTGGCTGAAGAAGATTTGAGTTGAATTCATTCAGCCGGGCCCGGTACCGTGATCTTGGGGTCCCAGCACCCCAAAACCCCTAGACCTCTTCAGAACAACTATAAAGGTACTTTTAACTTTCATACAAAGATTGTTTAACTTTGAGTTAATAAGCTTCACATTCAAATACTGCAAACAAAATGTTGAGAGAATTCATCCATATAACTAGTCCACACTCACTGAAGTCAATTGCTAACTTCTCAAATGACTCCCATGTCAAGATTCCATATTTTAGACTCAAATTTGAATTCATTTGATCATGTCTTTGCACTGAATTAATTACATTTGAAACAAATTCAGCATTCAAGCCTTGTTTTAATGTTGAAATTTATTTTCATTTTAAAATATAAATGCATTTATGCAGGAACTGTTATAAAGATGACCCCACACTCAGTTCTGAAGACTAATGTCTCAAAGACTTTTTATTAAAGAGGTTAAAGTGCATCCTTTCGATTCTCGAGAGAAGTGGGCACACCTCCTTGGAAGAGGAGAGTGCCCAGAGCACAGAAGCAAGGGCAAGCTTTATTGTCAGTAGCTGCCTAACTCCTTCCTTCTGGATCAGGATTGGTTCTAATCTTTCTGGGTTACAATCTAACATGTGATCCCCACCCCTTAATATGCATTAGAACCTAACTATGCAAAAGGCTGCTGACCTGGAGTTGACCCCGGAGTTTCCAACCAATTCAGCCAGAGTCCCTGTTTGTGATTTCTAATAAGTGGTTTGCTGATCCATCTTCTTATGTGGAAACTTAACTCTTTTATTTCTTACAGAACCATATTTAAAAATAAAAAAATCCAATCATTTTGAGCATGGCATCATGCTACAACACCACCCACTCCCCAACCCCCTATCCCTAAAGGTATTGCACCGTCCAGGATGGCATGCCCCACAATTTGGAATGTTCTTCTGAACTCTTTTCCCTGATAACTTATAGGACCCCTGGGTTCCCTCAGTGTGGTATACTTTTCATGTGGGCAGTAGCAAACATTCTCTGATGGGATTAATGCTTCTAACTTTGCCACAAGGAGACAAGAAGTTCCAAGGGGACAAATCACAGTCTGCTAAGGTTTTCCTATTTCTTGTGCTGTTAGGTCTTTGCTTATCTCCCTTTCGGAACCATCTGAGGGTTGTCATTCAGGGCTATGGACAGCTGCTGGTGGCATCAGTGGCGTTCTTGTATCGCTGCCAAGAAACAGTGATGGGCCTTACAGTCTTGACAATTCCCTGACATGAGCTTAACAAATTGCATCAAGAAACTGAAGACGTGTTGTGCTTTGAAGGCCTCCTGTTTTCCCCATTTCTTTCTCAGCCAAGTATTCCTGACCTCCTCCCAGCAATCTTTCTGTCCTCATTTTTACTACAATTTTTCCCTTTGATTGCTACCTTTCATTTTCTTTTAAAGTCATTTATTTTTGTGAAAAAAAAAGAAATTGAGAGCTGAGTAATTATAATAATCTAGCTTGTCCCTTAAAAAGAGATAAAGTGATGCAGCTCATTCCCTTTTTGCCTTCTTTGCAGAGGTGGGGGACTAAGTTTGTGGAACACTGCATATTCCAACAAACTCAATTTTGATGAAACACTTCCCCCCCCTCTCTTTTTAAAAATTCTTTGTTTCAAGAAATGAGAGGGGAGGTGCTTATTATGTGCCAGGCACTATGCTAATTACTTTACAAATATTACTTTATTTGAGTCTCCCAACAATTCTGGGAGGGAGGTGCTATTATTATCCTCATTTTACAGTTAAGGAAACAGGTTAAGTGACTTGCCCAGGGTCACACAGCTAATACTTGTCTGAGATTGGATTTGAACTAAGGCCTAATAGTCTAGTCACTGTGCCAGCTAGTTGCTTAATGAATTGATAGGTAGGAGAGAGGCAAAGGATATGCTAGGAAATGAAGGCAATGTAAAAACAAAACACATCATTAGAAGTTAAAATTTCCTCAATTTTATTTTTGTATAAATTCAAAGGAAACTTACACATATACTTTCAAAAACAAACCAAACTAAACAAAACACCCTGGGCAAGCACATTAACTTTGTAAGAGATTTCTCTATATCTCTATTTTTCATCCATAGGTATTTCCTCAAACATTTACAGAACATAGGCTGTATATACATATACATGAGTGCAAACTTTTACAGCCTAAACCACAGCAATCTAAAATGTTGTTGCATTACACTATGCAAAACTCTTCATGAGAATAATGCTACATTAGAATACACACTCATCTGACTATAAAAGGTAAGTTTCATTGTGAGAGATTCAGATAATTTTGTTCCTCCTCCAAATCCAATTGGATAAAAGAGGTACAATGTTTTTTTAACATGTCTTTTTCCCAATAGAGTTCTGATGGAGATCTGGGCCTTATTATCATATAAAAATTAATGAAACTCTGTGTAATAATAGGCCCAATTGAAAAAATAAAAATAGCCCCAGATCTTTAGCAGCAGCCATTTTAAATGCTTGAAACAATGCTACCATAAAAAAATAAATAAATGAGCAAACAAATGAACGAATGAGCAGTGACCTTTTGAAGCGCATTTGAAATAGCAAAATTAATTCAATGCATATTAGACAAAAATAGAAGAATATCCAATGAAATCTGGGAGAGAAAAAAACACCTAAAAAGAGTTTCTTAGAAGGGGAAGGTTTGAGTTTTATTTTCTTTTCCTTTTGAGAGTTGAATGAGAAGGACATCATTACCATATGTCACAGACATAAATGCACATACCCCAAGATCATCAAAAGTAAATATTTTTAAAAAAATTTCACCCCTGATTCCTTCCATATGTATAATATACATTTAGAATGTTAGTATTTAAATAAATATGAATTACTATGGACTTCTTTCTGGTATTACTAACAATTGGCTGAACTTGATTTTTTTTTAAATTAAAACAACTGTGCTTTTGGGGGTGGGAAGGGAAAGGGCAGAAGGGAAAGTCAGTACAAAATGTCCAGTTCAGGTCATTTATCAGTCTACTTTCTTTTGGCAGCTCGTTAAAGGTAGGCATGCTGCTGAAAACATCAAACCTTGGCATGCATGAATGGTAAATCAGGTAGGCTCACAAGCACCTTGGCAGCGTTTTTACTCAGATGTACGTCTCTTTGAGCCTTCACAGTAGATATGATTATCTTTTCTAAGAGAGGTATGAGAGTCACAAACGTATCACTTTGAAGCTTGAGTTGGTGCTTTCCAGCTTTGAAGTCATTGATTCATACAACTTTGCATCCATATTGTCTAAAAGATGAGCAAGACCACCGACGGTCTAGTCAAACTGGACAGATGGTAGCAATTTCTATAATTAATCAACGGTACTGCACTCATCTAACTGAAACAATTATTTTTTTTCTGTAGCAGGCAGTAATTTCAGTGGTTCCTTTGTTGGCTCGAACATATTTGGTCTTATTTAGCATTCTTGCTCATTTTGACAGGTTGCTTCCTATGACCCATTAGAGAATATTTTGTATATCAATATCCAAAGAGCCCAAGTTCCATGTCACTCCAAGTGTCCAGGCCATGTGCATCATGGGTAACTCCTTCTGCACATCCTATCCAGTAGATTTATTTCTACTTTCAGCCAAAGCTTTTCTTGTTGTTAGATGCAAATGCTTTGCCTCTAGCCAGTGCTTTGGGGAAACAAATTCCTCTCCAGTTTCTGAGACAGAGATGGAAGGAGAGCAAGTTCTGAATATTTATTCTAGGTGGTTTAACAATGTTATCTCAACCAAAGAAGGTTAATATGTACAAACTGTAATGGCCAGCTGTTTCTTGACAAGTTGCCAGAAGGACAATGTGAGTCTTTTGGGTCACTGGACTATCAATACTTTCATCTGTCCTCTATGAGCACTAGGCCTCTTTTCTGGGGTGAGATTCAGCCCCTGCTCATCTCCCAAAACAGAATCATTGCAATTTTTTTTACCCCTTCATGCCCCAAAGAATACCAAGTTTGGTTAACACCAGATAAATTAAAACATACAAAATTATCAGTCTTGAAAAGCATTGTAGTCATCTTGACTTTTGGTCCTTGATCAACATTCCCAACACTCATGACACAGAAAATTTCCTTGAGACTTCACACTCCTCTGATAAGGTATCAGAAGTCTATTTAGGAACAGCTAGGTGGTGTTGAGGATGTGTAGGATGGAGTCCTGAGGGGCCTAGAGTCAGGAAGATCTGAGTTTAAATCCGGCCTCAGATACTGAATAACTGTGTGAACCTGGACCTGCCTCTATTTCCACAAATCTAAAATGGGGAGAATAATAGTGCCTACCTCTCAGAGTTGTTGTGAGGATCAAGTGAGATAATATTTCTAAGACATTTAACATAGTGCCTGGCACATAGTAGATGCTTAATAAATGCTTATTCCCTCCTTTCCCTACAGTTTTATATGAGGAAATGTTATTCTCTCTTGACAAACAGCAGTATCTATACCTACTGTCTCCTCCTTGAATCACCAAAGGCATTAATCTGGTTTACTGAAAGATGGAAATTGTGGATTCTTTAGATATTCAGCCCCTCACTGCTTTGCAAGTATCATTAACAAAAGGTGTCGGTTACCAAAAATCATACTTATTAATAAAACACAAAGTGGTTACTACTTTTCAAATCTGTAGAACACGGAGTAGCACATAGAGTATGGAAGTTGAAGTCTGGAAGACTTGGGTTCAAATCCTGCCTCAGCTGTTAAATAGTTATATGGCCCTGGTCAAGTCTCTCAACCCTTCTTTGTCTCAGTTTCCTGATCTGGAAAATGAAGACAAAAATAGCACCTACTTCACAGATGTGTTGTAAGGATCAAATGATAATATTTGTAAAAAGCTTTTTAAACCTTTAAGCACTATCATCATCTTCATCTAAAACCTTTTCTTCTGTAAGAATTGTACTGGGATTTCAGATATCAGTGAAGTTAGAAATTTCCCCCTTTAGAAGAAGTACAAACTTTATCCTTTGTTTGGGAAATCTTTATGCTGTTCATGTTCAGGGCAACATGTTTGACAGTTAAGATATCAAGTCAGTGGGTTTTTGTTTATTTGTTTGGTTTTACCACATTTGCACTATTCTCTGTTTTGAAGCATTTCTGTATTGCCCAGACACGTGACTACCTCCACAACATCTCACCTTGGGGCTAGAATTCTGCTCACAGACTCAAACCCCTGCCTAGCAGCAGTGTCCTCTCAGCTGCTAAGAGAAGGCCACAAGCAGATGAAATCTCAGCAGCAATGCTTTTCTTCAGCTTGAGCACCCACACCCCATCAGAATCCTCTGTAGCTTCTACTCTTCTGATTGGAGGACCAGAGGGTGGAACAACAACAACAAAAAATGCAATATAAAGAGGGCTCAGAAGCCCAGCAAACTTCATTTCCCACCAGCTGCACTCTTTGGATTGTACTCCACCATTGTCATGCCCCTAAACACCAGCTGGGTACCTTCTCCCATCCCCTTCCTTTTAACTTTCTGCCCTGTGTTGTCTTCCCCTAGTGTTAGCAAAAGTAAGCTCCTTGAAGGCAGGGACTGTTTTTCCTTTAACTTATTTGCATCCATAGAGTTTAGCATAATGCCTGGCACATTTGTGTTGTTATTCTGTAGTTTTCAGTCATGTTCAACTCTTCCCGAGCCAATTTGGGTCTTTTTAGACAAAAAAAAAAAACTGGAGGGGTTTGCCATTTCCTTCTCTAGCTCATTTCACAGATGAGGAAACTGAGGCAAACTGGATTAAGGACTTGCCCAGGGTCACACAGCTAGTAAGTGTCTGAAGCCAGATTTGAATTTAGGAAAATGAGTTTTCCTGACTCCAGGACTAATGCTGTATCCACTGTACCACATAGCTGCCCATCCAGCATGTAGTGGATGCTTAATGAATGTGTATTTTATTTTTTTTCTCAAGGTCACACAAGTAATGGGTGTCAGAGACAAGATGCAAACACAAATGTTTTGACTCCAAAGGCGGTGCTGTCATAACAACATTCTCCTGCCTTCAACTTCTAGCTCTGCTCCATCCCTCTTGAGATCTTATCATATCCTTTCAGGTTCAGCTTTGAAGCTTTAAGTCCTCTAATTTAGCATCAGTATTCCCTATGGTAGGATCCCCTGCTAAGTATGAACTGTGTAGCTCTCTGATACATGCTACTATGTAAATCTGTATAGCCTATTTTAAGTAGGATTCTTGGTGGAGACATACAATTGGGCCAAAATATTTTATTTCATGATAATAAGAAATGCTATTAACTATTACAGGCCATGCAAAAAAATCTAACTCTTCAGAAAGGTGGAAGTAGAGGACACAGAGAAAGCAATCTTTCTCCTACTATTCTTCCTCCTTTACCCCATCTGGAGTTTCTGGAAACCAAAAATTAAATCAGAAGTTCAGCTGTGCAAAGCCTCCCAAGGGGACAGCTTCCATGAGGCTCCTAGGGCTAGAATTCCGTTCACAGGCTCATACCCCTCTCTAACAGCAGCATACTATCAGCTGCTAAGAGAAGACCGCAAGCAGAGGAAATATCAGCAGCAGTGTTTCAAACAAAAAGCAAATGGAGGGATTAGGCATGGCAGCTTGGGGTGGTCTGAAATCTCTCCAGTTTGCAGTTAAGCTGTAGTGCTAAGTCTTAAAGCCCATACACGTTATCTTGACAAATCTCTGCCAAGGAGTGTGATGTGGTAGAAAGAGCCCAGGAGACTTGGGTTTGACTCCTGACTGTGCCATTTCCCAGCTGTGTAACCAAAGATAAGTCATTAGTGCATCTGAGAATCTCTTCATTGTGGAACCTGGGTTTTCAATGAAACCTGGGGCATTTTGTATGCTTCTGCATATGAGATGTGACTTGAAAGAATTGTGGGAATTGAGTGAACCACACTGACTCCATCCTGCAACTCAATTCTGGATCTATCTCAGCTCCTTTTCTGTTCAATTATGAGTCTAGTCCAATTTCTGTCCTTTGAGAAAACTCTATTCAATTATGGGAATTGTGAGAAAACTTTATTACATCATTTGAAAATGGCCCTGAATTGACTGGTAAGTTGGACCACTTCTACCTGTTGCTTAGAGACCTTTCCAAGGACCTAGGTTATACCAACCAGAAACCCAGTCAGATCTGAAGATTTATACAAGGAGTTTTCTCACAATTACAGCCTTAAGCAACCCATATGTCTTATCTGAAACCTGGCTCTGTATTGGTCAATCAGTTGTTTCCATGTTCCTTTGGTTGAATACCGACAGAGGGAGTGTGACAACTTTTTTTCTGATTTTACAGAATTGCACCTGTTTGCTCACCACCTTCAACATGAAAAGCCCCCAATATTTCCTCCAATTAGAAATCAGGTGACCTAATCTTGCTCATCATTTATATCTTGTTGACTCTTTTCTTCTAATGCATAAAAATCTGTCCCCTCCTGCATTTGGGTCCAGTGCCAAGCAGAGGAGGCCTGCTTCTGATTTGTTACGCAATTTGCATGCATAGCGTAATAAATTTATATGCTTGAACTCTTGAACCTTTGTTTCCTCAGTTATTTCATATTCTACTCACCACATATTCGAGATTGTTGAAAAGAATGTTCAGCGACATGTCAGTGAGTGCCTCAATAAGAGGCAGAGTTGGTACAAGAGATTCTTGGGAGAAAGACATGGGTAGTTCAACACAGATTCTAGGGTGTAGGAAGAGAGACAGGGAGATGAGAGAGACAGAAAGAGAGAAGCAGGAAAAAAGAAGAAAAAGAGGAATACTTTGGAAGCTGCAAAGATGCAACACATCCCAGATTTCCAGCATGACCCCCCCTTGAGACTTCATAGATTTTCACTTGTGTGAAATCAAGGCCTCTCTCCTGGCTGAGCTAAGACCTCATCTTGCCCCAATTTAAAGAACTCATTCACTTTTGTGAATTAACCAAATAGAATTTATAAAACTTCTGCAATTTCTGTTTGCTGTTTTACAAGGATAATTGGGTTTACTTTCCATTCACTATTTGTGATTATCTTTTGTATAGCTAGTGGCTGGTGGGAAGGGGCTAAGTTGGTGAGGGCAAGGAGGAAAGCAGCTTTAGTTTTTTGTATTATTTGTTTTATTGTACTCCTAGATTAACAATGTTTAGAGGAGTTAGATAAATACAATTCTAATTGTTTACCTTTCTTGGAAACTAGAGAAAAGACTTCCCAAATATACATTTTGTATGGTCATAAACACATCTTACAATTGGTAACATAGGGATGATAATACTTGTACTACCTATCCCAGAGGATTTCTATGAAGAATGAGAGGAGATAAATTAGAACATAGAAGTTATGGTCTAGAGTAGAGGTGGGGAACTCACAGCCTTGAGGCCATATGTGGTCTTGTAGGTCCTTGGGTGCAGCCTTTTGATTGACTCCAAGTTTTTCAGAACAAATCCTTTTATTAAGGGGGTTTGTTCTGTGAAGTTTGGATTCAGTCAAAGGGCTGCATCAAAGAACCTAGAGGGCCACATGTGGCCTCAAAGCCACAGATTCCCTACCCCTGGTCTAGAGGTAAGACCTGGTTGAACAAGTGGTTGTAACAGTTGATGATAGTGAAGTTCAGCCAATAGCTCCATTCTTCACCCTGCTTTACCCATAGTTTAAACTCAGATTGCTTTTATTAGAAATCTACTTTAGATGAGAATTTTTATCTTTGCTTTTATATCGTTCAATATTGCTAGTCAATTATATGGCCATTGTTGTGATTTTATCTAAGCCTACAAGTTCATGGTTTGAGGTAGAAGGAAAGGAAACTATCCCTTAGGAGAAAAAAAATTTTGCCTAGTTTTACTCTCTAGTGGAGGATAAGACAATTAGAATTTCTGTGGTTTGGGTCATTTACTGAAAATATTCTAAAGCATACTCACTAGACTGCCTTTGCAACCAGAGAGAGAGAGAGACAGAGACAGAGACAGATGGAGAGAGAGACAGAGACAGAGATAGAGAGAGAATTAAGGAGACAACCCTGAAGTGCAGAGGAGCAGGAGTTGGTGAAATTATCACTGAGTGTGCCTGAGATATGCACACACAAACACACACGCACACATACATAACATAAAAACTCAGGAACATTCTCTCTTTCAAGGGAATACAAGCATAGAGTGGGTTCCATGTGGGGTCTTCGGCATTCAAGAGTGCCACTGACTTCTTTTATTAATTATCCACTAGAGTAATTAATAAAATGATTAATTATCCCGAAATTATGTCTCTTAAACTCTTTACATATCACAATCCCCTAACAAACTCCACTGTGAGGAGGGCAAAGCCTTTCTGTGTGTGGGTAGGCCTGTACCTTGGTATCTAATGGGACTCTCCACTTCATTGCCTGTGAAAGTGATGAAGGACATAATGTGTTTCATAGACTCCAAAGGTTATTGAAAGGGAATTCAAGCATAATCTAGGCCAACCTGTACTTAAGCAGGAGCATATTCCATTATAATCATGCAAGTAGCCATGAAGATGCTGTTTAAAGACCTTCAAAGCTTAGGAAACTCACTATTTGTCTAATCAGCTCATTACACTTTTGTCCAGCTCTAATTATTAAGAAGAAATTGTTTATATTGAGTCAAAAGCTTCTTCATGTTTTCCACCATTGGTCCTAATTTTTCCCTCTGGGGTCAGTTAGACTTTGTTTAATTCCTTCTTCACCCAAAAACACTTTAATAAGTAAAGTCAGGGGTCCTCTCTGTCCCTGTCTTTTTTTCCAAGTTGAACACTTCTGGTTATTATAAATAATTCTTGTATGCCATAGTTTAAAATTCCCTCAACATTCTCATCAACAAGTCAACAAGCAATTATTAAGCGCCCACAAGGTGCCATGCATTGTGCTACATCCTGGGGATACAAATAATGGCAAAAAAAAAAAAACAGGCCCTACCCTCAATGAGCTCACAGTCCAATGCAGGAGACAAGTAAACAACTACATACAAACAAAATATAAATAGGATAAATTGGAGATAATCCCAGGGGGAAAGCACTAATGTTAAGGGAGATTGGGAAAGGCTTCTTGAAGAAGGTGGGCTTTAACTGTTAGCTGATGGAGGCCAGGAAGTGGAAATGAAGAAGATAGTTAGGAGATGGAAGAACAGGGAAGATTCCAATGTCACTGGATTATAGCATACATCCCCCACTACTTGATGTGCTACTTCTTATGGATGTTCTTCCTAAATGTGGTAGCCATAACTGAATATAATACTCTATATGTAGTCTGACCAGAGCAGAGTGCAATGGAGCTGTCATCTCCCTTGTTCTAGATTTATAAGTAGCTGTTAACATGAAGTGTACATCTGTGTTATTGTCAGTATGGGAATTTTTCTCCAGCAGCACAGATGAGAAAGCTCCATGCCTTTTCATCTTCTATGATTCCCATCCATATTTTTTTGGAAATCCTTCATAGAGTATCATAGGATGAGAGCTGGAAGGAGCATCAATGGTATCAAGTCCAACCCTTCATTTTACAGGTGAAGAGATTGAAGCCCAAGAGTCTGAGTGACTTGTCCAGAGACATGAAACTTGTGAATGTCTAAGGTAGTCTTCCTGACTCCAAGGGCAGTGCTCTATCCACAACTCCACATATAAAATGAGACAAAATGAAGTGATCAAAACCTAGAAAACAATATGCACAACAATGTACATGGAAAGAACAAAAACAACAGCAAAATGAAATCGACACTGAGTAATTGTAGTGACTAAGCATGGCCTGGGCAAGAGATGTAAAAAATGCATATCTCTCTCTTCATTGTAGGGATGGGGGACCATGGGTATGCAACATTGCATATGCTGCCAGACTTAATTGACCTGTTAATTTTGCTGAACTGCTTCTTTTATCTTTTTTTCTTTCATTATTCTAAGAGAGACATTCTAGGCAGGATGGAGGAAGGATAAATTTGGAAATGAAGGTGTACAAAAAAAGGTCAATTTTTGTAAAAAAGAAAGAAAACTACATAAATTCCCAAACACAACAGTCTGCTTCCCTCTTACTATTTTCCCACCTATCCACAATGCTTGTCTGAGATACACATGGTGATGGCTTAATTTAATGGCTTCCCATCCAACTACATGTCACAATCTGGGCATCATGCATATTTTCATTCATTTTTATTTTCCAATGGGGATGGTTAGAATACCTTTCTTTCATTTTCTTGGAAATTTCACTAAGGAGGTTTTGTAGAGTCCCAGGGATCAGTGCAATTAGTAAAATATCATCTGCAAATAGAAGCATTTAGAGAATTTTACTATCAATAGCAAATCTTTTATTTGTTTTACCCTTTACAGAGGACATCTTCAATAACAATGACAAACACCTTTAATGAACCCATGTCTCTCTGTCTATCAGGTTGACAGCTGTCAATACTTTGTGAAATTTGGATTAAGTTTACTTTGGTAGCTAGATCTGTCATAAAGTTTTTGATGATTTTGATGATCACATTGGGAGACCTCTTATCTGAGAAGACATTGTGTCTTAAAGGACACATTTTACCCTACTGAGAGAAATGCTTTCTTAAAATCAACATACGATAAATATAGAGGGATATATTTCTTACAACTGAGAGGCAACATGGCATAATGAAAAATTGGTTAGCCTTGGAGTTAGGAAGACTTCCTTCCTCTGACATATTAGTTATTAGAACCCCAAGCAATTTTCTAAGACTATAAATTGCAGATTAGATACTGCCTGGTTGTTTGGGTACAGGAAGAAGAAGAAGAGGAAGAAGAAGAAGAAGAAGAAGAAGAAGAAGAAGAAGAAGAAGAAGAAGAAGAAGAAGAAGAAGAGGAAGAGGAAGAGGAAGAGGAAGAAGAAGAGGAAGAGGAAGAAGGAGGAGGAGGAGGAAAAGAAAGGAAGGAAGTCAGTACTCAAGGGGTACTCAAGGAAACTATTTTTAGACCACATGAAAACAATAGAGAGATCTGCTGTCTCCCTGGAGCATATCTCAAAGACATAATAGATAGTTCTAAGACATCAAGATGAGTGACAATTACCCAATTCTGATGTTTTATAAGGATGCCACTGACACTTCCACGAGGAAGTTAAAATATATTGCCATTTATTATGAAGAATTGGGTAAGAAACTGAAGACCAAGGAATCACAAGTTGAACCTTCCTTTGTGATACAAATTGAAGGCAAGGGATGCAGAGCAGAAAAAATTGAATTTGGGATTAGAATTTCTGAATAACAGTTTACAATGTAGGGTTGACAGATTTCTGGCCAGAAATGGAGTATACCTAACAAAATAATGCATTTGCCAATTGTCTTGCAAATCTAATTAAAAAGGCTTTCAACTAAAATAGATGGAGGAAATAGGCTCTCTCTCTCTCTCTGTCTCTCTCTCTGTCTCTCTCTCTGTCTCTCTCTCTCTCTCTCTCTCTCTCTCTCTCTCTCGCTTTCGCTCTCTTTCTGATGTATAAATATATATGTCTATCCATATCCTCCAAATTAGTTATTACAGAAGATGAAAAAATAGCAGCTGAAACACCCCAAAATTCACAGGACACAAAATCCAATAAAAGATCCAGTGATAAAACCTATGGCCTCAAACATCTGTATGCAAATTTCCAAAGTTAGTCAAACACAAGATGAAGTAGAAGTCCTGATGCAAGATGGAGGAATCTCATAGGTCTCACTGAGACTTGGTGGGACAAAATCCATGACTTGATGATAGCTTTAGATGTGTATACTTTATTTTTTTAAGTATAAGTAAAATTGGTGAATTGAGGGGGATTTTATATTTATATTAAGAAAGTATACTCATCTGAGGAAATCCAAGATCCATGAGACAGAATACTTGGGTGAAGGTCAAAAGAGAAACATAAGTGATTTTTATTATTAAAGTGTAATACAGAAAGGAGAACTAGATGAGGAGATTGGGGAAACAGATCACAAACCTAGCACAGAAATATTATCTAGTAGTGACAGGTGATTTCAATTGTCCAGACACCCTTAGGAGATCATAACTTCTTAACTTCCATAGGAATAATTTCTTTCTTCAAATAGTGAAGCAACCAACAAGGAGAAAGGATCTAATTTTCACTAAAAGTGAGGACTGGTACTGGGCATTGAAATGATGGGAACTTTGGGCAGAAGTCACCACTTCATCCTAGGGTTGGTGATTGAGGAAAGAAAATCTTCATGTCATAATTTGACATTCACTAAAATTTTGGGAAAATACATTTCAAAAAATTCATAGGAAAGATAGGTAAAATGTCATCAAGTAAAATGCTTCAGGGGAAGTCAGCCAGGGAGAAGCTCAAGAATGAAATTCTGAAGACACAAAGGGAAGCTATTCCAATGAGAAGGAAAAATGGGATTTGTATGAAGACTAATGTGGATATACAGAGAACTCACCAGGATTTAAAAAATTGATTATAGAGAATTAGATAATTAGTATTTACTAATGGTAAAAGGTCTCTCTAGTTCATCAAATAATTAATAATTTATTAGCTTGAGTCATTGAATTAATTAATGAGAAAAAGAATACAGTTTTATTAATCAGAAGTACATTTTCAAAAAATAACCAACCCCTGCATCAGTTTAGATAAAAAGATAAGAATAAATGAGATTGAGTCAAATGACAGGTTGAGGAGTGAAATACAAATGAATTTAGTTAACAAGATTACATACACATGAAAGTTTCTCTTCAAACATGATTTATATATAGATATAGCTATAGATATTCTTTATTTACCAAACCTTGCGCATGTTGATTCTTTCCCTCTTGCTGTCCTCATCCTACCAATAAAATATAAGCTCCTTGAAGGTAACAATTGGTTCACTTATTTATTTTTTTCCTTTCTATTCCACTATGGTTTCATGTAGTAGGGAAGTTAATATCTTTGTTGAGTGAGTGAATGAATACATGGATAACAACAAACAGATCCAAGATCAGTAGGATTCCCTCTCCTACTAATAGGCTGCAGCTTCTAGGCTCATACATTCCAGAATCAGGTCTAGGAAACCTTGCCTTTAAAAAGAGGGATCAGCCTTCTTTTTGTCTCAAATTCTTTATGCCCCATTCCTGGAACCCAGAGAAAAATTATTTCAGGTTCAGGTTATGTCTAGTAGGAGTGAGGAAGCTGCAGCCTCGAGGCCACATGTGGCCCTCTAGGTCCTCAAGTGTGGCCATCTGACTGAATCCAAACTTCACAGAATAAATCCCCTTAATAAAAGGATTTTTTTTCTGTAAAACTTGGACTAAGTCAAAAGGCTACACCCAAGGACCTAGAGGACCACACGTGGCCTTGAGACCACAGGTTCCCCACCCCCGAGTCTAGAGTCTCCCACAAAGAGATTAGGAAATCTTCAATGTGCAATGTTGATCAGGTAGAAGATGGCTATTTATATCCTCCACACCAAAGTGTTTAAACACCAAAGATTCACAAGTATGTATTGACAAAAGACTAAAGCATGAGACATTAACCCAGAATGACTGTAATGCTCTCCTGGGAAGAACTTAGGACATAAAAAGAAATAAAATAAAATAAAAAATAGCAGGGCTGTCAAACAAACATTTCAACTTCAACTTTTCACTATCTGAAAAACTCCCTGAAGGTTCATATCTTTCGGCAAGCCAGGATATGGCTGGGACTCCTTTTACTGTCAGACATCATTTCCTCCAAGATGCATTGTTGTAGCTGTAGGGAGCATTTCCCACAGAGCAGCCAGCACAGACTGAGAGACCCAGTAGCTCCTTATCTCTCAGACTCACAAGATTCCAAAGCTGGAAATGGTCTCCTCAGAATTGTCATTCAGAAATCTACGCCCAGGGAAAGAAACACAAAGTGGAAGAGGTAGTCAAAGTCCTGTGATCCAGGCTTAGGTAATAATAACAACAATAAAAATAAATGAATAGTATAGTTATATATTATGATGTATAATTATACATTTATATTATTATCATTAGCATTTATACAGGTTTGGGAGGCTTGTGCTATTCATAATCCCCATTTTACAGATGAGATAACTGAGGCACAGAGAGCTTAAATACTTTCTCAAGGTCATTCATGTTGAGGTTCAGGGCTTTAGTGATGCTGGGACCCTGAAATGATGATAAGCAGATCCTGCCCAAAAGAATCTGACCCACGCTTCCTTTCAGCCAAAGACAAGGTTTATTAGAACATGTGCCATATTGGCCAGACTCTTAAGGAATCTGAATGTTAGTGAACTATTGGCTAGTTTCTTAAGGAATCTGAGCAGTGGCTAGACTTTAAGAATCTGAACCCCTTAATGGAGACAAGATGGGTCTCATATACAGAAAGACTTGTGGGAGAGATGTAGGAGTGGCCAAGTAGTCTGTGGGGATTGTGAGGTAATGGAATGACAGGGACCTGGACCATGTGGTCGCAGGACAATGGAGTTTAGCTGGGTTAAGGGTCAGAAGTGGCCTGGGGCCATAAGGAGGTAAGACAACAGAGAGCTAGGCTAGGTTAAAGTTAAGAAAGAATTGGAGATTGGGCATAACCACAATGAAAGGCCAGGATAGGATTACAGCCTCAGTCAAATGCCAGGGATTTGGCCACAATAGGAAAGTCCAGGGTTTTTCCTTTCTGGGGTCCAGATCTCAATCCCATTAACACAGTAACTAAGGCAGGATTTGAACTCAAGTGTGCCTGCCTTCCAGTCAAGTATTCTTACCCACCACTCCAACTAACTGTCTGACACAACAGCATATGCACACATTGCCATGTGTGAGAAGATGCCACAGCTGGCAGGGCACTGAAGAGGAGAAGAAACTCTCCCTCTCCCCCATGAGAAGTCCAAGAAAGAGGATGGCAAGGTCCCTAAATACTTTGTAGATGAGGAGTGTTACAAAGGGTGGAGTTGTATCTTTTAAGGACTACCAAGTAGTCTTCTCTCCCTGGCCTCATTGACCAATCCTCTTTGATGAAGAACTTCATCATGGGGCAGGGGTAGGCACATGGGGAGGATATTCAATAAACTCCAGTGGCTCTGTATTACCTCCAAGATCAAATATCAAATCTTATTGTTGAGGTTTAGGAGTTCAGGGGTCCTGGGAGCCCTATGTCAGAACACGCAGGTCCTGTCTGAAAGAATTCAACCCCAGCCTTCTTTCAGCCAAAGACAAGGTTTATTAGAAGATTTGTCACATTGGGCAGACCCTTAAGGAGTCTGAACATTAGTGAGCTATTGGCTAGATTATAAGAATCTAAGCACCTTAATGGAGAGAAGATGGACCTTATATACAGAAAGACTGTGGGAGGTATCTAGGAGTGGCCAAGTAGTTTGGGGTGACTAGAGGAGGGGTCTAAGGAGGATCTGGATGAAAATGGCAAGCAAGCTGGGGTGAACAAAACTGGGACCTGGACCACATGGCCATGGGAGAATGGAGCCTAGCTAGGAATAAGGGTGGAAAATGGCCTGGGGCCATAGGGAGGTAAGACAATGGAGGGCTAGGCTAGGTTAAAGGTAACAGAGAATTGGGAGATTGAGTGTAGCCACAATGAAAGGCCAGTTGATGGGATTATAGCCTCAGGGGAAAGCCAGAGATTTGACCATGTGGGAAAGTCCAGGGTTTTTCCTTTTTGAGGTCTAGCTCCCATCCTCACCACCATAACTTCTAAAGTCTTTCATAATCTTGCCTTTTCCTACCTTTCCAGTCTTCTTACACCTTTCCATACTAGGCAATTCAGTGACACTGGCTTCCTTGCTATTCTTCACACCAAATACTCCATCTAGCAACTCCATGCACTTTTACTGACTTTCCCTCATGCCAGGAATTCTCTCTCTCTTCTCTCCCTCTTGACTTTCCTATCTTCCTTTCCTAGTCCTGCTTAATGTTATTGCCTTCTCTTTGAGACGACCTCTAATTTATCCTGTGCCTACCTTATTTTTACAGAGTTATTTGCATGTTAGCTCCATCATTAGACTAAGAGCACACTGAGGCCAGGGACTGACTTTGTTTTCCTCTGCATCCTCATTGCTTAATGCTTACCTAACAAGTAGTAAGTGCATTTGGTGGTGGGAGAGAAGACAAATTCGGAGTCAGCAGCATTGTCAAGAGCAGCGGTCTCTTGCAGATGGAAGCATATTTTATTTTATTTTATTTTTCTTGTTTTGTTTTTTGTTCTGTGTTTTCCTTCACAACATGACTAATACGGAAATGTTTTGCATGACTGCATATATATAACCTATGCTAAAATTGCTTGCCTTCTCAATTAAGGGAGGGGAGAAAAAGAATTTGGAACACAAAATTTTAAAAAACAATGTTAAAAATTTTTATGTGTAATTGGAAAAAATAAAATATTAATAAAACAGAAACAAAATGCAAATAATAGAAAGCTCCAAACCTTTTGAATATGCAACCTTATGTATAAAACATTTTTGAACATGATCTATATAAAAACTGCACTAAAACTTTCAGAATGCTCTGTACATGCATGTATGGGTTTATGCACTTTGTGGGTGTATGCATTTATTTATGCGTGTATTTGTTATTCAATCATGTCTGACTCTTTGTGACCCTATGGACCATAGCACACTAATGCTGCCCATAGGGTTTTCTTGGCAAAGATATTGGAGTGGTTTGTCATTTCCTTCTCCCATGGATTAAGGCAAACAAAGGCTAAGTGACTTGCCCAATGTCACACAGTTAGTAAATGTCTGAGGCAGATTTGAACACAGGTCTTCCTGACTCCAGATCCAGAATTCTATCCGTGGAGCTACCTAGATGCTTCTCTTATGTATGAATGTATGCATGTGTACGTATACACATATATATGCACATACATATAAATATAGAAACTATGTGCGTGTACTACTTACTAAAAAAGTATGTTCATTATACAACATATACACAAGTAGATACTAAAAAGGTGGAGATGTAGGTAAAATAAGCAATACTAAAAATATTTTATTATATTTATGAACAACACAAAACATTTTTACTTTCTCTAAATTTTATTATTAATCATAATATTTTTATTGAGAGTAACCCTTTTGAATATAATTTTTTTTTGTATTTTGGTTTAGTGCTTTTTGATACAGAGATTCAAAGGTCTACCTCTCAGTTCAGTTTCTTTGGATACTTGTTTTAATGGCTGTCAAAGCTGAAAAAGATACTTCCTGAAGATATCTAGATCGAAGCAGATATACATCATTGGCTGCTCTTATGAAATCATGATATTCATTTTTTTAATGTCTTTCAATTATGCAAAGGTTTTTGTTAAAAATTTCTGGTAAATTTCCATCTTCCCCAATGTCTATCAATCAGTTTGTTCTTCAAAACCAATTGGAAGATCTTATATTTTTGTAATTTTAAAAGACGTCAAAGTCTTTCATTTTGTAGGATTTTAAGAAGGGTAGAAAATTCTGTTTCCAAGTTTTTTAAATGTGCTGATATCCTAATATTATTTATGGCCAAAAAAACCCCACCTTAGTTCTCATTTTATTTTTTAGGCAATAGGAGTTAAGTGACTTGCCCAGGGTCACATAGTTAGTAAGTGCCTGAGGGTATATTTGAACTCAGGTCTTTCTGATTTGGAACCCACTGTACCACCTAACTGCCCCAAAAACCTTAGATTTTATAGATTCTGCTAATTATCATGCTTTCTCTTTTACTTCTTGGAATCCTTAGCTTCCTTTAAGGACTCTACTCAGATGTTATCTCCTTCATCAATCCTTTCGTGATTCCTCTAGTTGTTAATGCTTTGTTTCTCCTCCAATTACATTGTATTTCCTCTCCATGCACATTCTATAACCCCTAGTAAACCTCTTGATTTCAGGTACAATTTTTGCCTTTCCCACAACTAGCACAGTGCCTCGTGCACAGAAGGCACTTAATGCTTATTTCATTTAATTGAACTGATATATAGGCATATAGGGATGATAGTTGACTCCTTGAGTGCTAATGAGACCAGCAAGAGAGTGCAAACAGAGAAGAAAACAAGGGTGTTGGGGAGTAGCCATGCCAGTGATTGGGAGAATGCTGATAACCCGGCTAAGTAAGTAGACTGAGAAAAAAAGAGTCAGACAGGTGGTAGGAGAATCAGGATTGTCATGGAAGCCCAACAATAGATATCTAAGGGAAAGGAGTGGTCAGCTGTATCCAAAATTATAGAGACATGAAGTAGAATGAGGACTGATGAGAGCCAGTTTTGATTTAGCAGCTGAAGAGGGAAGGAGGAAACAAGATTTATTAAGCACCTGTGTGCTATGCATGAGGCACTATGCTAAGTGCTTCACAAGTATCATTTCATTTGATCATTATAATACCTCTAGGAGGTAGGGGCTACCGTTATCACAATTTTATAACTGAAGAAACCAGGCAGAGAGAGGTTAAGTGGCTTACTCAGGATCACACGGTGGAAGTATCTGAGGATATATTTAAACTTAGGTCTTTCTGATTTGAGACCCAGGACTTATTCACTGTGCCACCTAGAAGTTGAGGTTATCATAGTGGTGTCAACAAAACTTTGATTGCTATAATGCCTCCTATAATGGCCTGTTATTTTCCTAAAGTTCAGATCCGACCATGGTACCCTTCTACTCAGTAAACTACTGTGGCTCCCTATTACCTCCAGGATCAAATACAGAACGTTCTGCTTAGCTTTCAAAGCCCTTGATAACCTAGGTACCTCCCTATCTTTCTAGTCTTCTTACATCTTGCTCTGGACAAGTACTGTGTTCTAGTGACACTGGTGTCCTGAATCAGACACTCCCTATCTTAGCTCCAGGCATTTTCACTGAGGGTCCCTGATGCCTGGAATGTTCTCCTTCTTCGTCTTTGCCCCCTGACTTCGGTGACTTCCTTTAAGTTCCAACTAAAATTCCATCTTTTACAGAAAGCTTTCCCCCAGGGAAAGTCTAATGACTTCTTCCCTCTATGAATTAATTGCTTTTTGTCCTGTATATACCGTATTTCACCCCATAAGCATCGCAGATTCTATGCCAAATTTTTGTTTTGCAAAAAAGTGAGGTGCAACCATTATGTGAAGCTTTAAAAAACATTCCTGTATTATTTAAAAATAATTTATCACTAAATTGTCTTTGGAGTAAGATTAGGATGCAGGGAATACTCGTGAATACACATTAAAATTGAATACTAAGAATGTGCATGCTCTGAGAATCTAGGGGGCTTGCAATGTGCAAGAGATAAATGTGTAGCTGTATGCCAGTGGTGAATACTTTGCTGCTCTGTTGACCTTTTAAGCAGCTTGAGGAACAGAATTATATCATGTGATGATTACACAATGAAAGGTTACAAACCAATGTTTTTTGGACTGAAAAAACAGGGTGACCTGATTATGCAGTGACAACAATTATTCAATTTTTCTTTGTTTTGCTTCTTTTTGTGTCCCTATTGCTTTGCATAGTTCCTGGCACACAGTAAGCGCTTAATAAATGTTTATTGATTGATCAGTTTGTATAACCTTGTCATGATGTATATAAGCATATGTCCATTTATTGGACCAGCCCAATGATTTTACTGGTAGAAGGAAATCCTAGTGAGGAAACATCTTTTACCATCAAAGTTTGGCACCACCTCAGCAATTTACAGAATTAGAAATTTGCCTTAGGGCACTGAGAAACTAAGTGATTCACTCAGGGTCACCTCGAAAATGGAAGTCCAAGGCAAGCAGGATTCAAACCCAAATCTTTCCCATGCAAAGGCTGGTGTTATATCTACCATGCCACGCTGTCTCTATCTATTATTCAGGACTTTTAAAACTGCAAATGCTGTTCTTCCTCTTACTGAATGAATTGACCTTGCTTGCTAGAAAAGTATCTAGGGAAAACTGTTAACTCCTTAAAGCAAACACACCATTGTCCTTTCACTAAAAGTACGTGCCTCGAAGCAATTCGCCTTGAGCAGTAGTCAAGTTCTTAAGCAATAAAAGAGCTCTGTTAGGAGTTCTTTTCCTACAGAACCTTTGCTTTTTTTTTTCTGCTTACCTATGCAATGTGTCATCCATCACTATTTTGCCTCATACATACCTCTCAACTACTGGAAAGTCTCTCCCTAGTTCCAAAACCTTAGTAATGCTCATCTCTAGGCTTAAGTAGTTTTTTGTTGTTGCTGTTGTTTTTGGTAACTCTCAGTTCCTAGGACTGTAATAAAAGATTTCCGAATCCAGAGAACATGTTGATTCTATGCTCACTATCCTACCTAGACCATCACTGCCTTAGAGATGGTGGGAACTAGAAAATTGAAACCTCTCTGATGTATATTAGAAATAGAAGCTTTCTTGAATAAAAAAAAAAGAATACCAGGTAAGTTTGTTTTGGTGCTGGCATCCCACTAGAACAGCTACCACCCCGTCTGTGATGTCATAACTCTCCACTAGCCATTTTGGGAGCTACCTTTCATCTTCTCTTACTAGTTGATCAGAGACCACAGCCTGCTGCACTGTCCCTCTAACCAACTGGTCTGTCCCCTCCTCCCCACCACTACCTCTACTGGCCACAAAGATTATTTTTCAATAATCCTCATTAGAATATTTAAATTCTACCAGTGTCTGTCGTTCTTTGCTTCAGTACGGTGGTTAGTTATCATAAAAATCCCTCATGTAGAGAACAATTGCCGATAAATGTAGGAAGTAGGAGAATGATTAATTTCCTATGGTAACCATGTTGATAAATGTGCAGATAGGAGTTTCATTAGAGTGATATGGTTTAAAGCCATATTACAGGTTGAGAAATGAATGAAAAGAGGGGAAATGAAGGCAATATATGTATATGTATACAATATATGTAGGAGTTTGACCCATGAAAGAAGAGATCTAGTATGAAAGCCTAGTGGTGGGGTCAATTAAAGTTTCTGTTTTTGTTGTTGTCCTTGCTGTTGTTTTGCTGTTGTTGTTTTTTCTTAAGGATGGGAAAACTTGGGCATGTAGATGGCCAGGAATGAGGCTGTGAATAAAGGAAGTTTGAAATTAATACAAAGAAAGGCAATCATTTCTTTTCACATTGACTAATCTTAGATTATTTATATTTTACAGACAGATGAGTGTGAACTTGCATTCACACACCCACCAAGAGGAAGAGGAAATGATTGAAGATAGCATTATTATTACAGTTCTTATACACTTAAAATCACAGCATGGTAGAGTTGGAAGAGACTTCTCATTTTCTAGATAAGAATATTGAGATCCAAAGAAGTCCAGTGACTTAATGAAGATCATAAAGCAAGTTAAGAGGCAAGGATAGAACTAAAATCAATCAATATAATTAATAAGCATTTATTAAGTGCCTACTGAATGATAGGAACTGAGCTAATCTCTGGAGATGTAAAGGATGAAAGGTATCTTGGCTTTCAAGTTCACATTCTATAAGGGGAGACAAAAGGTACATACCCACGTACATTCAAAATAAATACAAAATAAATGCTAGTTATTTAAATACAAGATGAGTGTACAGAAAGAACAATAATAGTCAGGTAGGAATCAGCAAAGGCTTCATGAGAAGATGGTGCTTGAGGCATTTCTTACGTGAAAGGAAAGATTCTATGTGATGGGGGTGACAAGTAAGTACATTCTAGGCACAAGAGACAGATAGTGAAAAGACAGAGAGATGGGAAATGGAGTATATTTGTGAGAAACAGAGAAAAAGTGAGTTTAACTGGACCATGGAATGCAGGAAGTAATTTATAATGAGCCCGAAGACATTAGTTTGAGCCAAATTATTGTTATTTTCAGATGTTTCTATCATATCCAATTTTTCATGACCCCATTTGGAGTTTTCTTAGAGTGGTTTTCCATTTCCTCCTCTAGCTCATTTTACAGATGAGGAAACTGAGATAGACAGGGTTTAAGTGATTTATCCAGGGTCACATAGCTAGTGAGTGTCTGAGGTCACATTGAACTCAGGTCTTTCTGACTCCAGGCCTAGCACTCTATCCACTATGCTTACCTAGTTGTCTTTGACCAAATTATGAAGAAGGGCATTAACAACTAAACAGAGATTTTTTTTTTCCAGAAGCAATAGAAATTTATTGAGAAAGGGTTATGTATATGCTTAAAGAATATCATTTTGGCATCTAAATGAAAAAAGGGATAGAGAAGAGATAGATTTGAAAGAGAGCAATTGGGAAACTTTTTGTAATTTTAAGAGTTGATAAAGGCTTAAACTAAGAGATGGTTGCGTGAATAAAGAGAAGTCAAATGCAAGAGATGTTGTGGAAGTGGAATCGCAAGACTTGACAATGGACGGGATATGTAGACCGAGAGAGAGTAAGGAGTTGAGACTAACATGGAGATTACAAATGTTGGGGATTGGAAGGATGGTGGTGCCTTCAGAAATAATGTGAAGTTTTGTAGAGAGGAGGATTTGAGGGGAAAGATGAGCTCTATTTTGGACAGGTTGACTTCTGGATGTCCCCAGGGCATCCAGTTGGAAATCTCTAATAGGTAATCAGTGTTATGGGCCTGGACCTTAGCAGAGAGATTGGGGCTGGGTATATAGATCTGGGAATCATCTGAATAGAAATAATAATTAAACTTATGGGAGTTGATGATATAACTGAGAGTGTAGAAAGAAAAAAGAGTCTAGTGCAGATGATCCAACAAAGGAGACAAAATATTCAATTAGGAAAAGAAATAGGACACAAAAACTGAGAGAGGACAGCATACCCAACAGTGGTCAACAGTGTCAAATGCCTCAGAGAGGTCAAGAAGGATAAAGACTGAGAAAAAAATAAACAAACATCACATTTTGCAATTAAGAGATCATCAGTACTTTTGAAGAGAGCACTTTCAGTTCTGTGATGAGATTTAGAAGAAGACTGCCTTTCCTGCCCCAGTCTCTCTGCTGATGTGGGTCACTAACTGAATATCTACTAGATATCTTAAGCTCAACATGTCAAAAAGGGAACTCATTATCTTTCTCCCTAAAATCTCTTGCCTCTTACCTTCTGTATTACTGTAGAAAGTAACACCATCCTCCCAGTCTATCAGGCTCTCAATTCAGAGTCATCCTGGATTCCTCACTATCTTTCACCCCATCCCCTCCCCCCATATTCAATTTTTTGCCAAGACCTGTCAATTTCACTTTTGCAACACCTCTCAAATTCACCCTATTTTCTTCTCTGACTTTGCCACCACTCTAGAGTAAGCCCTTATCACTTCACTCCTGGACTATTGCAAGAGCTCCCAACTCTAATCCATCCTCCACCCCCACCCTCACCCCCACTCAAAAACCACTCCAGTGGTTTTCTATAGCCTCCAGGATGAAAGAGAAGATCTTCTGTTTGGCATTCAAACTCCTTCATAACCTAGGCCCTTTCTACCTTTCCAATCTTCTTTATACATTATTCCCAGTCCTGATCTATATCTGGCCACTGGACCCTGATGGTGGGAGAAGAAAGTGAGGCTGATGACTTTGCACAACCCTCCCTCATTTAAATCCAGTTCACTTACAAGTCATGGCATCATCTTCCTGATATCATAGTCCTCTTGGAGAATGAAGGACAAACCACAGCCTTACTCCCTGACAGGTCCTCTTCAATCCAATGACACTAACCTCCCGGCTATTCCACAAACAAGACACTCCATCTCTTGGCTCAGGGCATTCTCTCTGGCTATCTCCAATGCCTGGTACACTCTCCTTTCTCCACTCCAACTACTGACTTACTTGGCTTCCTTTAAGTCCCAGCTAAAATCCCACATTCTATTGAAAGCCCTCTCTAACTCTTTTCAATTCTAATGCCTTCCCTCTGTTAGTTATTTCCTATTTATCCTGTTCATAAGCTTGCTTGTATATATTTGTTTGCATGTTGTCTCCCTCATTAGATTTAGGCTCCTTGAAGCAGAGACTATCTTTTTAGCCATTTTTGTTTCCCCAGCACTTAATACAGTGACTGGTACATAGTAGGCACTAAAGAAATATTGATTGATTGACTATGAAAAGTTGAAGAGTGAACAAGAGAAGTCTGGTTTAGAAAGTAAAGTGATAGGATGATATCTTGAGGGAATAGTAGAATTTAGTGAACAACCCAAGTATCCTGGCAAGGGCTTTGTCCTTCTTATCCCATTGCCTCTCAAGTTCATAACAGTTTTTTGATGTGAAGAATATTTCATTGTAATCTTTTTTTTTTAAATTGGCAAGCTATTTATGGTGTATATGGTAACTCCATTAAGTATAATGTGTGATTAAAAAGAATATCTCACATTACAACTATACCTATGAAACTCCATCATCAATTGTCCCTGCCCCAGAGGCTATGAATACAATTATGGAATCATTAAGATTCTATCCTCTCTGGATAAAAGAAAAGTTTTCTGTATTCTTGCCCTATCTCTTGTGACTATTAGCAACTCTCCTTTGGGTAATGTTGAATAGTGGTAGTTTATTGAGTTATGTAAGTCTGTTTCATTTGCATTCTCGTTCTTGGAATTGGTTCCTATTCTTCCTTGACTATTATTATTTTTATTAGCTATGATTTCCTTTCCTGATATATCTGTCAATTTTTGTCTTTGGTACTGCACATGCTTCCATCAATTCAGGCACAAGGAGATTAAACTAGTTGCCAAAGGTCAGTCGGCAAATTAGGATTTTTCCTGTTCTTCAGTTGTTTCAGTCTCATCCAACTTTTCATGACTCCATTTTGGGTTTGTTTGTTTTTTTGGCAAAGATATTGGCATCATTTGCATTTCCTTCTCTAGCTCATTTTACAGATGAGGAATCTGAGACAAACAAGGTTAAGTGACTTGCCCAGGGTCACACAGTTAGTAAGTACTTGAGGCCAGATTTGAACTCACAAAGATGAGTCTTCCTGATTCCAAGCCCAGTGCTTTATCCACTACACCACCTAAATTGGATTAGAAGCATAGAAAGTATTCTAGTTCAGAGATCTGAAGACCTAGGTTTGAATTCCAGCTCTGCCAGTTCCTGTCTTTAGCCTTGGATACATCACCTAATTTCTCTGAATCTCAGTTTCTAGTCTTTACATTGAGCAGGTTGAACCAAAGGACCTCAAAAGCTCTAAATCTATGGTGCTATAAACTTCTAGTCTTTGAGTTTCAGATAGATTTTTAGGTACATAGGCATTTTAATGTTTAATTCTACCCATTACCCTCTTAACCCTCTATCAAAGAATTTGCAACTGTTAGGGACCATAGAACTGCCACTCCATTTTGCAGATGAGGCAATGAAGGCCACAACAAGAGAAGTGACTTGCTAAAGCCTATGCAGGTGGTCTCTTAAATCTGGATCTAATTCATTTATCATCACATCCAGTACTCACGAGCTTTGTTTGTCTTTTTTCTTTCGCTGATGCCAGGCTGGAGTGAAAATAGATATTGCCAACAGCTTCTCAGCTGGCAAACTGACACTGTTTTTTGGTTCTCAGGGTTTCACCAGATAAAAATGTAGGACTCCACGGGGCTCCATACAACTTTTGGCCAGATCCCAAAGTCCTCTTGAATTTCTGGGCTCTCTGGTTAAACCTTGTGCTTCCAGACATGAACTGCAATAGGTCAGCAGATGTGGAATATAATAGCAATAATGGTTTATATTTATATTTATATGTTTATATATTTATAAGCCTCTATGTGTAAACCACACATGACTGCTGGAAGTTCAAATGAGATTTTATATCTACAATATACATATATGTGTGTCTTCATGTATACGCATTTCTCATAAGGCTGTTATAAGGATCAAATGAGATTTCATATTTCACCTCATCTTGCCCATTGTTCTTCCACATTTTACACAGTGCCAATCTTCAACCTAGATCCGCCCTCTATCCAACATCTTTATTCCTATGCCAGAGCTGATGAACACTGTTGGAAGAAATAATGCAACTCTTCTCAGAAAATTCATGTACCTTCTGCAATGTATAATTTATATCAAATTGCTTGCCTTCTCAAGGAGAGAGGAGGCAAGGGAGAGAGGAAGGGAGAGAGAGAGAGAGAGAGAGAGAGAGAGAGAGAGAGAGAGAGAGAGAGAGAATTTGGAACTCAGAATTTTAAAAAATAAATGTTAAAAATTGTTTTTACATGTAATTGGAAAAAATAAAATATAAAAATTTTAAAAGTCACATATTTAATCTCAAATGGGCCCTCATTGTAACATGACAATCCTTTTAGTCTTCTCTGATTAATTTATTATACGTTCCACAGCTGCTATTCCAAATATGTTCCTCTCTCCTTATTTATAAATGCACATATGTACATATTGGAGAAGGAAATGGCAAACTGCTCCAATATCTTTGCCAAGAAAACCCCAAATGGAGTCACAAAGAGTTTGACACAACTGAAACTACTGAACAACAACATATGTGCATATGTACACAGGTAAATATACTTGGAATATATTATATATAGAATTATACATGGATTGTATTATCTATAAGATTATCTATAGAATAGATTCATATGTAAAAGATTATACAGATTAGATTCTCTATATGACATGTACATATATAATCTCTCTATATAGAGAGTAGAGGAATGCATATATATACTTTTCCTATATATGAACCATGTGTATATAGATTATACATATTCTAAGTACCTATGAATGTCCTACATACAAGCATGCACACATGTGTGAGCACATGTATGCACTTGTGTGTATATGAATGCATAAGCTTATCATACAGAGTTTTTGCAAGAACACAATCTCAGTGGCTTGCCCAAGGTCATTCAGGTAGCAAATATTAGAAGATAGAACTTAACTAAGTCCTGTGACTTCAAATATAGTCCTCTTTTCACTTCAACACTGTTGTTGTTTCTGTCATAATTTTGGTACCTTGTTGGGATTGTGGTGGAGAGAGATAGAAGGCTTGTGGTGGCCTGCCCATGAAACATATCTAATTCTTAACATTGTATACTGTTCTTGGCTATTTTCTCCTGTTTGTGCTAGAACCCAGCATTGCCATTCTTGGAGGATTGAAGTTTCAATTCACATCATAATCCTCACTCAGCTAGAACCCCACTCAGGAACCTCACTGTGAAGGTCAGAGTGGGCAGCTAGGCGGCACAGTGGATGGAGTATTGAGCCCAGAGTCAGGAAGATAAGAATTAAAATCTGGTCTCTGACACCTACTAGCTTTGTGACCCTGTGCAAATCACTTAATCTCTACCTCAGTTTTCTCATCTGTAATATGGAGCTAATAAAAACATCTACCTCCCAGGGTTGCTGCAAGGATCAAATGAGACAATAATTATAAAGCACTTAGTATAGTTCCTGACACGTAGTAGGCACTATTATTAGCTATTGCAATTGTTATTATTGTAACTTAGAGGGTCTCTCTTTAGCACCCTATGGTAGTCTGTTTCTCCTATAGCTCTGGATTGGGGTGGAGGGAGGCTGTTTCTCGGTGGAAGGTCAAGAGGGCAGATGGCAGGCTTAGGGACTATAAGCAGACAAAGAGTAGAGGACCTGGAGTACATTCCCATGATCCATGGAGGATGACATAGGCAGATAAAGCCTTTAAAGAAAATGCTAACAAATAATTGAAGATTGAAGATAGAAGAGTTCCTCAGAAGTCTAGAAAAGACTGGAGGGTGATCACTTCTGCTGAAGGAGGTCAAAGATGACATAGTGGCCTTCACATTAGGTGGTGAGGCAGTCACTGGAGGTCTCTTCATAGACTGCCCTCTCAGAAATGACATGAGTAAGATGAACAACTCAATGGTGTCTTACCACTTCTTTAAAGGCTTCATTTTCCTTCTTTCTAGCCAACTGGTGCGGGTGGGGATGGGGGTTGAGGTGAGAGAATCTTTGGTGGGAAGGTCCAGCCCTAGGATGATGTCATCTTCTGGGTTTAAATCTTCTGCTGGGATGTGAGCTGGGTCCCTTCATCTGTAATAAATTCCTTTCCTAATAGTTTATTTTTTTTCAAAATGGGGAATATGTCCCCTATGAATATGATTATTGTTCCTTCTGTTGCTTTAGTGACATTTCTCAGGGATTATACACATAACATTTAGAAGTACAAATACAGTGATGAGAACCCTTTTCAACTGATGACAGGAAAGAACAAGAACACTCTAATTATTACATGATGTGAATTTATGGAAATTTCATAATATTGGCTTTTAAAAGCATCTCCAGCTCAAGAATGTGCTCATATTTTTAATCACTTCAGATTGACCAGTAATTGGAAGGCTTAGATCTGTGAAGAGACAAGCTGAATTTTTTTGAGTGCCTTTCCAAAGCTTATCTTGGGAAAGTCATTCAGTGATTCTTCTGCTGGTGCTCCTGATAGATATTCTAGCTCAGTGAGCTAACTGATGTCCCAGCATCAAGAGGCTGGCAGCCCTGAACCCAGATTTGCTACCAACCTACTAAAAAGAAAAAAACAGTGTGTCAAAGACTTGAGCTCTATTAGCTTCTTGTTTTAGGAATTATAGGAACATTTATTCAGTTCAGTTCAATTCTATTGAATTCAATAATGATTATTGACTGATTGAACAAGCATTTATAAAGCACCTACTATGTGCTGACTCCCCCCCACACACACACACTATAAATAAAATGGGTTCTTGCCTTCAAGAAGCTTACATTTTATTGGGGGAGGGGAACTACAACATTTGCACAGATTAGTACAAAATACATGCAAAGTGGGATCATAGGATAATAAATCTAGTTAGAAGGGTCCTTAGAGGCACTTTAATTGACAAGTATGGTTTTATAAGTCACTATGTGGCCTGCAGAGATCTTTATATATGGTTTAGTGGTCCCCATTTCTGTTTAAGTTTGACACAACTGCCATACCTGTATATGATATACAGAAATATACATATACACACATTATACATATAGGTATGTGTATATGTATCAACATATTAAAATCCGATTAGAGCTACATTTTAATCTGGCTTGGCTACACTCAGGAATGGAAGTCTGCTGGTTCATGTTTGACACCTCTGATGTACGTGATGGATTGGAGAGAGGAAAGACTAAAGGATTAAGATGGCAGAGTCAGATGAAAGAGTAGAGGCCAGACTCTCCCCAACAATTACTCCAAAAAAGATCTAGGAAGAGCGTTGGACTAAGTAGTGATTGGAAAATCAAAGGAGAAAACATGAGCCATTTTTCCCCCAAGTCTAAGCAACAAGAATAACATTCAGGCAGCAGCTGAGTCACTCTAAGCCCAGAATTGGATGGCAGATACAGCATGGATGAAGGTGGGACCTCTGGTAAAATGTGGGGCAGACCTGAGGTGGTGTTCCTAAGCAAGGAGTTGCCCTATATTCAGCAGAGACTAGACCTGACTCTGTGTAATTTGCAAGAAATAGGAACAGTCAGCAGCTGTCTGGCATGGACCCTGGAGTTAGCATGCTGATTCAACTCCCAACCTGATTTGAAGGCTGCAGCTGAATGACCAGGGCAGGGAGCTCAGATCAAGGGACAGCCTACAATATTGTTGCTCTGAAACTTCCAGGGAGTTTACAGGGGCTGAGGCCAGCAATTGTCTTCTTGAACTCTAACTACCAGCAAGCATACAGTGGTACCTCATAGACCCAAACCAAGGTCAGGAGTTTATAAAGCTTAGACCAGTGGAGCACTAGTCAGACTGCTACAGGTCAATTTTCCAGGTTTCCAGCCTGAGATCCTTGAGGAACACAGCACTCATACCTTTTCTTGTTTTTTCACTATATTTTTTTGTTCTAAACTTAAACGGCTACAAAAAAGAAAGTTTCCAAATATGCAGCACAATACAAAAAAACTGCTATGTAGGAAACTATGAATCTCCATTTCATATTTCCTTTCTTTTTTAAAAAGAATATATAATTTCAGAGGTTACTTTCAAAACTGTCTTGCTTGTTTATGCTTCCTTTCAAACTTCCTTTTATGCTCTTCTATATATTTAAAAAAAAGTTCACTACCCTATTTGAGGGGGAGGGGAAGGGCATTGCTACTGATAATTTTCTTTATAACATTGCTTTCCTTGTGTTATCTGTTCTTCTAATTCTACTCACTTCTCTCTGCATCAATTCATGCTCCCCTAGGATTTTCTTAAATCATCTCTTTCATTATTTATTTCTGTGCAATAATATTCCGGTAAATTTCTATACCACAGTTTGTTTAATCATTCCCTAATTGATGGCTTCTCCCTTTAAATTAAAGGGACTTAGAAAAACTCAGAAATTCTAAGCTGTTTTTTTGTTTGTTTGTTTTGTGTTGTTTTTAATCCTTAGAGAGAACAGGGAGTTTGTTTTATTTTATTTTCAGTTATTTCATCCCTGGTTCATCCTCCATTTTAACTAATGTTGCTTTTTTCCCTGTTGAGTTTGATGTATTGATATATTTCCATACCAATCTGTCTTTCTGTCTTTGTCTCTATCTCTGTCACTGTATCTGTCTCTCTCTCTCTGTATTTGTTTAACTCACTTTTGTCCAGTTCAGATAAGAGTGAGGTTTATCTGATAGTCACCCTCCCCAGTCCTTTCTCCATGTTTGTAAACTCTTCATACACACCCAAATTCTGAAAAGTAACAAATTCCATTGCCTTCTTCCTTGTTTCTACATTAATGTATTATTTTTACCTTCCCTTCTCTTTCCCCTCTTCAAACTGTGATTTAGAGCATTTTCGTCATATGACTATAGATAGCTTTGATTTCTTTGTCTGAAAATTGCCTGTTCATATCCTTTGACCATTTATCAATTGGGGAATGACTTGTATTTTTATAAATTTGACTCAGTTCCCTATATATTTGAGAAATGAGGCCTTTATCAGAGATATTTGTTGCAAAAAAATTTCCCTCCAGTTTTCTGCTTTCCTTACAATTTTGGTTGCATTGGTTTTGTTGGTGTAAAAAACTTTTATATAATCAAAATTTTATATAACCAAAAATTGTCTATTTTACATTTTGTAACACTTTCTCTACTTTGATAATAAATTCTTCCCTCATCCATAAATCTGACAGAAAAAACTATTCCATGCTCTCTTAATGTGCTGATTGGTATCAACCTTCATTTTTAAATCATGTACCCATTTTGACCTTATCTTGGTATATGGTGTGAGATGTTGATCTATATCTAATTTTTGCAATACTGTTTTTTTTCTCAGTTTTCCCAGGAGTTTTCGTCAAAAAAAAAATGAGTTTTTGTTTCAAAAGCTTAGATCTTTGGGTTTATCATTTACTAAAATGTAATTTGTGTCTAATCTATTCCACAGATCCACCACTCTATTTCTCAGCCAGTACCAGATTGTTTTGATAATTACCTCTTTATAATATAGTTTGAAATTTGGTAAGGCTAGACCACCTTCTTTCACATTCCCCCCCCATTAATTTCCTTGATATCCTTGAGCTTTTGTTCTTCCAGATGAAAAACTATAAAATAGTTTTTTGATAGTTTGGCATGGCAATAAATAAATAGATTAATTTAGTTAGAATGTCATTTTTATTATATTGGTTCAGCTTGCCTATGAGCAGTTAATATTTTCCCAGTTGTTTAGATCTGCCTTAATTTGTGTGAAAAGTGTTTTATAGTTGTTCCATCGTTTCTCTTGGTGGGTAGACTCTCAAGTATTTTATATTGTTTACAGTTATTTTAAATGGAATTTATCTTTCTATCTCTTGCTAGTTTGCACTTTGTTGGTAATATATAGAAATGTTGATGATTTA
Source organism: Phascolarctos cinereus (assembly GCF_003287225.1). Lineage (NCBI taxonomy): Eukaryota > Metazoa > Chordata > Mammalia > Diprotodontia > Phascolarctidae > Phascolarctos > Phascolarctos cinereus. The sequence continues at coordinate 188,248,904 of NW_027555514.1, forward strand.
TGTGGCTTTATTTTGTATCTTGCAACTTTGCCAATGTTATTAATAATTTCCAGTAGCTTTTCAGATAATTCTGTGGGATTTTCTAAGTATACCATCATATCATCTACAAAGAGTGATAGTTTTGTTGCCTTACTGTTTATTCTAATTCCTTTGATTTCTTTTCCTTCTCTTATTGTTATAGCTAACATTTCTGGTACAATATTAAATAATAGAAGTACTAATGGGCATCCTTGCTTCACCCCTGATTGAACTGGAAAGGCTTCTAGCTTATCCCCATTATAGATAATGCTTGCTGATGGTTTTAAATAAATATTACTTATCATTTTAAGAAAAGCTCCATTTATTCCTATGCTCTCTAGTGTTTTTAATAGGAATGGGTGCTGTATTTTGTCATAGTGTTTTTCTGCATCTATTGAGGTGCATTTCTGTTAGTTGTGGTATTGATATGGTCAATTCCACTAATAATATTTGAACCAAACCTGAATTCCTGGTATAAATCCTACCTGGTCATGATATATGATCCTTGTAATATATTGCTCTAATCTCTTTGCTAGTGTTTTATTTAGAATTTTTGCATCAATATTCATTAGGGAAATTGGTCTCTGATTTTCTTTCTCTGTTTTGACTCTTCCTGATTTAGATATCAGCACCATATTTGTGTCATAAAAGGAGTTTGGCAGGACTCCTTCTTTTTCTATTTTTCCAAATAGTTTATATAGTATTGGGAATTGTTGTTCATTAAATGTTTGGTAGAATTTGCTTTTGTCCTGGAGATTTTTTTAGGAAGTTCATTGATGGCTTGTTCAATTTCTTTTTTCTAAGATTGAATTATTTAAATATTTTATTTTTTCCTTTGTTAATTTGAGTAATTTATATTTTTGTAGATATTCATTCACTTCATTTAGATTGCCAAATTATTGGCATATAATCAGGCAAAATAGCTCCTAGCAATTATCTTAATTTCCTCTTCATCAGTGGTGAATTCATCCCTTTCATTTTTGATACTAGTGATTTGCTTTTCTTCTTTCTTTTTTCAATAAAATTAACGAACATTTTATCAATTTTATTGGTTTTTTTTTAGTAAACCCAGTTATTGTGTTATTTATTAATTAAATGGTTTTGTTACTTTCAATTTCATTATTCTCTCCTTTGATTTTTCAGGATTTGCAATTTGGTGTTCAATTGGGGATTTTTAATTTGGTGCATGCCCAATTCATTGATCTGCTTTTTCTCTATTTTATTGATGTAAGCAATCAGAGATAAAATTTTTTCCCCTAAATACCTCTTTGGCTTCATCCCATAAATTTTGGTATGTTGTCTCATTTTTGTCATTTTCTTTAATGAAATTATTAATTGTTTCTATGATTTGTTTTTGACCCACTAATTTTTTAGGATTAGCTTATTTAGTTTCCAATTAACTTTTAATCTATTTTTCCACTGTCCATTATTGAATGTAGTTTTTATTGCATTATGATCTGAAAAGATGCATTTACTATTTCTGCCTTTCTGCATTTGATTGTGAGGTTTTTATGTCCTCACACATGGTCAATTTTTGTGTAGGTACCATGTACTGCTGAGAAAAAGATGTATTCCTTTCTATTCTTATTCAATTTTCTCCAGAGATTTATCATATCTAACTTCTCCAGAATTTTTTTCACCTCCTTAACTTCTTTCTTGTTTATTTTTTGGTTAGATATATTTAGCTCTGAGAAAGGAAAGTTAAGGTCCCCCACTAGTATAGTTTATCATCTTTTTCCTCCTGTTACTCATTCAACTTCTTCAAAAATTTAGATGCTTTACCATTAGGTGCATATATGTTTAGTACTGATATTACTTCATCATCTGTGATACCTTTCCACATGATATAGTTTTCTTCCTTATCTCTTTTAATCAGATCTATTTTTGTTTTTGCATTGTCTGAGGTCAAGATTGCTACCCCTGCTTTCTTTGCTTCAGCAGAAGCATAATAAATTCTGCTCCAGCCCCTTACCTTTACCCTGTGTGTATCTCTCTGCTTCAAATGTGTTTCTTGTAAACAACATATTGTAGGATACTGGGTTTTAATCCATTGCACTTATCTGATTTCATTTTATGGGTGAGTTCATCCCATTCACATTTATAGTTATGATAACTAACTGTGTATTTCCCTTCATTCTATTTTTCCTTTGTTTATCACCCCCCTCTCTCAGTCCCTCCTTCCCTTCTCACAAGTATTTTACTTCTGATCTCCATCTTCCCCTATTTACTTTCTCTTTTATAGGTCTCCTCCTCATCCTTTTATTATTCTCTCTCCTTTTTACTTTCTCATAGGGTAAGACAGATTTCTGTATCCAACTGTGTGTGTACCTTATTCCCTCTTTGAGCCAATTTTGATGAGAGTAAGGTTTAAGTATTGCCTGTCAACCTCCCCCAATCTTTCCCTCCATTATAATAGCTCTTTTATGCCTTTTTTATGTGGGATAATTTACCCAATTCAATCTCCCCACCACCTTCTTCTGGTGCAATTTTCTTTCTGACCCCTTTATTTTGTTAATTTTTGGGGGGGCATCATATCATCAAAGTCACCTTATATCCACACCCTCTGTCTATATATACTCCTAATAGCTCTTACAGTAATAAAGTTCTTAAGAGTTACAAATATTATCCTCCCATGTAGAAATATAAAAAAGTTTAACCTTATTGAATTTTTTATGTTTTCTCCTTCTTATATCTTTTCTTTTCTTTTCTTTTCTTTTTTTTTTAACTCTTTTATGCTTTCCTTGAGTGTTGTATTTGCAGGTCATTTTTTTAAAATACAGCTCTGGTATTTTAATTAGGAATGCTTGAAAGTCCTCTATTTTGTTACATATTCAATTTTTCCCCTGAAAAATTCAAAATATTCAATTTTGCTGGGTAGGTTATTCCTGATTATAATCCTAACTCCTTTGCCTTCCAGTGTATCATGTTCTAAGCCCTCAGGTTCTTTAATGGGGAAGCAGCCAAATCCTGTATAATCCTGACTATAGTTCCACAAGATTTGAATTGTTTCCTTTTGGTTGCTTGCAGTAATTTCTTCTTGATCTGTGAGCTCTGGAATTTGGCTATGATGTTCCTGGGAGTTTTCACTTTGGGATCTTTTTCAGGTGGTGATTGGTAGGTTCTTTCAACTTCTATTTTGCCCTCTGGTTCTAATATATCAAGGCAATTTTCTTTGATATTTTCTTAAAAGGTGTTGTCCAAGATTTTTTTTATCATACCTTTTAGGTAGTCCAGTGATTCTTACATTATCTCTTCTGCATCTATTTTCTAGGTCAGTTGTTTTTCCAAGAAGAAATCTCACTTTTTTTTTCTATTTTATTTTTTACTCCTTTGATTTTGTTTTGTCATATCTTGATGTCTCATAAAATAATTAGCTTCCACTTGCTCAATTCTAATTCCTAAGGAATTATTTTCTTTGTTAAGTTTTTGTACTTTTTTTTTAACCATTTGGCCAATTCTATTTTTTTAGGGAGTTATTTTCCTTGGTAAATTTTTGTATATCGTTTCCCATGCTATTGACTCTTTTTTTCATGATTCTCTTGTATCACTCTCATTTCTTTTCCCAATTTTTCTTGTGCTTCTTTTATTTGCTTTTTCAAATCCTTTCTTAAGCTCTTCCAGTAATTCTTTTTTTGGCCTGAGATCAAATTACATTTTTCTTTGAGGCTTCACATGTAGCCATTTTGACACTATTGTCCTCTTCTTACTTTATGTCTTGATCCTCCATCACCATAGTAGCTTTCCATAGTCAAGTTCTCTTTTGTTGTTTTTTGCTCACTTTTCTGCCTTTTTTGGTGACTTGGTGTTTTTATGTGAGAGTTGGGATCTGTTTTTACACTGTCCCAGGCTTTCTTATACTGAGGCTCAGGGTCTTACTGATGGCTTTCACTGGGCTTCAGGGCATGGCTGCTTGCCTTCACTAGAGAGTAGGCTTCCCTTCTGGCTTGCACTGGGGTGGGAGGGGTGGTGAGGCCTCCCTGTTGGCCTCCTCTGGATGTGGGATTTAGCTGCTGGCCTGCTCCAGGGTGGGGTCCTGATGCTCTGTTGCTGTGGAAACAAGATCTCAAGAGGGGCCCTACAGGAGGAATCTTGTTGCTGGGTCTGCCCCAGGAGTAGAGCCCTATTGCTGGGTTGCTGTGGAAATGGTCTCTCTGCTTGCAGGGCCCAGGGGCAGGTTCTCACTGTTGGCCAGCTCCAGGGGCAGGGTTTCAATACTGGTCAGCAGTTGGGTCAAGACCTCTCTGGTGGTTTGTGCTGGCTGTTGGAATCACTGGGGTAGGGCTTCTCTCATGGATTGGCCCCGGCTTAAAGCCTTGCTGCAGGTCCCCTGCTGTGAGGCCAGCTGGTGCTGCTCTGCGACCTCACTCACCTTCTACCCCAGTGAGACAGATTTTTCCTGTTATGATGTAAGCTGTTTCCCTGCTCCTAGGTCAATTCTGAGTCATTTTTCTACTTGTTTGGAGGGGAATCTGGGAGTGTTTCAAAGGGTTCCTTCCTCAGTCTGCCATCTTGGCACTTGAAATTATCTCCAGTGATTCTTTTGTTTTGTTTTGTTTTGGCTAGGCAGTGGGTTAAGTGACTTGCCCAGAGTCACGCAGCTAGTAAATGTCAAGTGTCTGAGGCCAGATTTGAAGTCAGGTCCTCCCAATTCCAGGGCTACCTACCTAGCTGCCCCATCTCCAGCGATTCTTAAAAGAATCATTAAAACTGGCCTTCTTTCTAGGTCAGCTGGTTTTGATACCAGATATCTTACTCTTTTTTTTTCCTTCCATGCTGTTAGTAGGTTTTATTCTAATATTTTTTGCTCTCTCCTAAAGTCACAGATTTCTCCTTGTTCTATTCTAGTTTTCAGACAGTCTGCCTTTGGTAAAGTTTACAACTTTTGTATCTACATTCCTTATTCTCCTAATTCTTTTATCCAGAAATTTTATCTTTTATCTCTTGCTTTCTCCATTCATTGAAATAAGCCGTGTAGAAAATGTGTTTTCCCCATTTGACATTCGCTGCACAGTATTTTCAGTTACTTGCCCATTTTGGGGGGAGGATCGTGGAGGGGGGCAGATCTCTGATAATCTTTTATCCAGTTTTCTTGAACTTACTCATCTGTCCAGCTTTAGTTTTCAAATTGGGGTTTTGGGTCAGGGCTGAGCTCTGCCCACTGCTTCGCTTTCGGGTGGGGTGGTTAGCCCCACATATTCTTGACCTTCGTCCTCCGGGTTTCGCAGCTGACCTTACTTCCCGGAGTTAGGTAGTCAATCAGCGAGAGTTGAATTGCTTACTATGTGCCAGGCACTGTGCTAAACACTCCAGTTTCTTTGAGGTTTAGAGAAGATCCTAGGGACCCTCTATAGCGTTCCAGAATAGAATACTAGGGACTTCAGAGTGTCTAGGCATAAGGTGGCCCCACACAAAGGCTGTTGTGACACTATCCAAAGGTCCCCATCTTGGGGTTCTCTGACCTGTAGCCTCCATCCTGGTCCTCTCTGATTTTCCTGGGTATTTTTCTTTGAAGGAGAGAGGGAACATTCTTCCTCTCCCTGACTCTAGCATGGAGTCTTGCAGGTAACACATACCTTTGGCCTACCTCTGGCCATGTTACAAGACTACAGACTCGTTTGCCTGTGCTGGCATTGACTTTGATGGCTTCCCCCTTTCCTATTATTTCTAGGCTTCTAGTTGATTTGTAATGAAGGTTTTTTTCCCTTTTTTTCCCTTTTTTTTAGGCAATTGGGGTTAAGTGTACCCAGGGTCACACAGCTAATAAGTGTCAAGTGTTTGCTCTGAGGACAGATTTGAACTCAGGTCCCCCTGACTTCAGGGCCGGTACTCTATCCACTGTGCCACCTAGCTGCCTCTGTAATGAAGTTTTGAAGTGGAAGAAGTCATCACAGTTTTTTCTTGAATTTCGTGATCACCATTTGGTCTGGTGTAAATTTCAGATTTTTTATGAAGTTGCTATGTAGGAGCTATACAGTATTCCTCTATTTAGGTAGCCTTCTTGTCTGGAAGTATTTCTTTTTCTACCTTTTAAAGAACATAATCATTGTTAAGACAAAGCAAGAATTTATCATCTACTATGCTTTTAGGGGAGAACAAGCCAGCAAGCAAATGGGGGGGGGCAGACAGACAGACAGGCTCACATACAGATAGACAGAGACAGACTGGCAGATAAACAGATAGGTAAACAAGCAGACAGAAATACAAGGATAGAGACAGAGATAAAGAGCTCTTGCATATATCCAGCTAGCTGAAGTACCACTGATTACTATATTATGCCTATGAATCAACTTAGTGATCTGTTTCTTGAAATTATCCATTTATTTTCTTCTCCTTTCCAGGTCATCTATAGTACAGGATCACAAGAATACACGTCCACAGATGGGAACAAAAAGAGGATTCTAAGTGAGTTTGTCAAGCTCTATAGCTTGCTTTTTAAATTATATAATAAATTGAATACTTAACTCTCTTTAAAGAATTATGATTGATCTCTTTGAGGGTTTTTTGACATTGCTTAATTTTCTCCCACTGTTCTTTCACTTCTTTCCTCCTTGAAAACCATCCTATATAACAAAGAATAGACTTTAAAGAGAGGAAAAAAAAGAAAAAGGAGACAAAAATTAGCAAGACTGATCAAAACACTGAAAAAGTATGAAAATATATGCAATGTTCCACAACTGGACCCCTTTCAAAGGAGTAGGAAAAACTGTCTTCTCATATATGTTCTCTGGGGGCTGTTCTCATTTTTGTAATTGTGCACCATTCAATTTTTACTGTTTGTAGTTGTGGTTGTAGTCATAGTGTATATTGTTGTAGTCATTGTTATAGTTTTCTTGGTACTACTTACTTTACTCTGTATCAGTTCATGAAAGTCCTTCCATACTTACTCTGTATTCATCATATTTGTCATTTTTTACAGTGCAGTAATATTCATTGCAATCATATACTATAATTTGTTTAACCATTCACCAATCAATGGAGATCTCTTTGTTTCTAGTTCTTTGCTACCACAAAAAGTGGTGATATAAATATTTGATGTATAAGAAGCCTTTCTTTTTGTCAATTACATCCTTGCTGCATATTCTGAGTAGAATGACAAAGGATGACATTTTAACAAACTAACTTATGTAATTTCAAAGAATTTTCAAAAATAGATCTTCTTGATGCCCTGTTCCAGTAATAATATTCTAGGGTTCCTCTCTGCCACCTCTCCAACACTGCCTTGTCTTTTGTCATTTTTGTTAATTTCCTAGATGTGAGGTGAAACCTAGAGTTATTTTGATTTGCATTTCTCTTATTTTTAGTGATTTAGAATAGTCTATCTATCATCAGGTTTTAAGAGTTTAAACTTCTTCTTTTGAGAACTGTTTGTTAACATCCTTTGACAATACATCTATACAGAATGGCATTTGGTTACATACACCCACACATTTAAATGTGTATATAAATATGTATGTATTTATGTTAGTTGTCTGTACATCTTGGAAAAACAAATACTCATTTTAGGATTTTGATACAAAGATCAAATATCACTTTAAAGCTGTTCTGCTTGTCTGCATTTCCTTCAGAACTTCCTTCTGTTCTTTTCTGTGCAATTAAAAAAAAGATGTTTCAGTGATCCTTTTACATTTCTTTTTGGCAAAACAATTGTTAGCTACCTTCCCCCCTTAAAAACAAAACAACAAAATTGGATCCTTTTAAAAAAATAAGCATTGTCAAGTGAAATGAATCCCCATATTTACCATGTCCAAAAATGTATGTTTCATTATATGCCTTGAATCAATTAGTCCTCTCTGGGCAGCTGGGTAGCATTCTTCATCATCAGCTCTACGGAGTCATGGTAGGTCATTACAATGATCACATTCCTAAATCCCTCAAAATTGTTTTTCTTTATAAAGTTGTTACTGTATAAATTGTTCCCCTGTCCTTCCTCACCTCATTCTGTATCAGTTCATATAAGTCTTTCCAGATTTCTCTGAAACCACTCCTTTCATTATTTCTTGGTGTTTAGGCCCAATAGTGGTTGTCAGATGGTCAAATGCTCAGAGACAGCAAAGACATTGAGTGGATAGAGTTGTGGACCTAGAGTCAGGAAGATCTAAGCTTGAATCCTACCTCAGATATTTATCAGCTCTGAGCAAGTCACTTAGCCTCAGTCTCTTCATCTATAAAATGGGGAATTATAATAGCACCTACTTCAAAGGGTTGCTGTAAGAATCAAATAAGATAATATATGTAAAGCATGTTCCAAATCTTAAAGCACTATAGAGTTATTATTATTGTCTCATTGATACCTAAAGGAGGTAAAATTTGCTTCTGCATTATGTGGAAGAAAATTCTGTACTCCGCATTCTATTCACAAGCCTGTCATAAACAATTTTTATTGTTTAGCTTAAACTGCTCCTAAATATTTCTGCTTAGAGAGACAGCAGAGTTAACCTATGTCTGAAAATTTCTCTGTTGTTCTCAGACAGAATTACACAAGATAGAACAGGGTTACAGAGATCGGTGAAAGTTAATAATTTGCTTTATCAAACAGCTTTATAGTTACTTAACTTTCAGTACAACCTAGAGCCAAGGTGCTTAACTTGTTCTGTGACATGGACTCTGTTCTGGGGGAATCCTGACCCAGGTGAGTCCCATAGTAGTGTAGGTTCAATATTGGAACAAAATGAGAAACTTGTAGGTCATTTGACAGTTAACTAAAAGAGATATACTTAGCCCTAGTAGGTTATTCATCAAGAATAGGCATTGAAAAACTGAATTGATTCAACTGAGCAAAACTGCATGCAGTGTTCATTAGCCAAGCACCAGAGTATCCAACACCTCCTTCCCACCTCCCCTAACCACCATTCCTAGTAGCTGTTTTGTACCCAAGTGATGAGGAAGTAATGTCAACAGTTTGAGATCTTAGTTCCTTGAGCCAAACAAGTGTCTGAGTTAGGGGGACGACTGCTGCAAGTATGTGAAGACTTCCCTCATGAAGAATGGAGGAATGAGAACAATTTGTTCCTCCGGCAACGAAGGAGGCTGAAGCAGGTGCTGTGGAGTGCTTAGAGCTCGGTCAGACATAGAAAATGCCAAGGTCACCTGCTGCATCCCAGGCCATTGCCAGTGTCTCGACTTTTGTCTTGCAGCTGGACTCTAATGACTCTGGAAGAGAGAGTGAGGCTAATGACTTTGTGCAACTCTGCCTTGTAAATTCAATTCACACAGGAGTTTTTAAGATATCACCCATGATGTCATTGGTCCTCTTCAAAATGAAGGACAAACAATACAATTTCCTATGTCATAAACTTATTTGTATGCTAAACCAGAAAGGGTTTAGGGATTCCTAAATTTAGATAAATATCTATCTAGAAGACTTTAATTTCCAAGAAGGAAAAGGAAAAAAAAAATAATCTTAGCCAGGAGGTACTCTTGCTTTTTGTTAACCATAATCAAAAAACTGCCAGATTTGTCCTTACCAGTAAGTAACTCTAGTCTAACATTTATTAAGCGCCCTACTATATGCCAAACTTTATGCTAAGGATGCAAAAAGAAACAAAAGACAGCCTCTCTCCTCAAAGAGCTTGCAATTTAAAGGGGGCAGCCAACAAACTAATATGTACAAATAAGCTGTATACAAGATAAATAGGAAATAATTAACAGAGGGAGATACTAGAATTTCTGTAGAAGAAGAGATTGTATTTCAGATTTAAAGAAGCTATAGAAGTCAATAGGTAGGTGTGTGGACAGTAAGAGAAAGCTCCTGGAGCCAAGAAATAGAATGTATTTTTCTTGGAACAGCATGGAGGTCAGTGTCACTGGACTGAAAATAGATGATGGAGAATAAAGTATAAGAAGACTCTAGTTACTGTGTCCTAGAAGATTGGAGCTGAGATGGCTTGTGTGTCCTGAAAAGATAAATCTAGAAGCTAGTAGCAACACTGAACAGAAACTATGGGCTTAGCAGCCATCTCCAATCCAATGAGCCAATGAAGAAGGAAGCAAACAAACATCTTTTAAAAAACAATTTATTTTTAGTGTTCAACATTCACTTTTATAAGACTTTGAGTTTTAATTTATCCCCCTCCCTTCCTTCCTCCCCAAGACAGCATGTAATCTGATATAGGCAATTCAAGTATAATCATATTAAACATATTTCCACATTAGTTATGTTGTAAAGAAGAGTCAGAAACAAAGGGAAAAAAAACACAAGAAAGAAAGAAAGAGTGAGAGAGAGAATATAGTATGCCTAGATCTGCATTCAGACTCCACAGTTCTTTCTTTGGATGTGGATAGCATTTTCCATCATGAGTCTTTTGGGATTATCTTAGTTCATTGAATTGCTGAGAAGAGCTAAGTCTATGAAAGTTGGTCATTACACAATGTTGCTGTTACTGTGTACAATGTTCTCCTGGTTCTGCTCACTTCACTCAGCATCAGTTCATGTAAGTCTTTCCAGGTTTTTCTGAAATCTGGCTGCTCATCATTTCTTATTGCACAATAGTATTCCATTACATTCATATACCACAACTTGCTCAGCCATTCCCCAATTGATAGGCATCCTCTCAATTTCCAATTATTTGCTACCACAAAAAGAGCTACTATAAATATTTTTGAACATATGGATCCCTTTCCAATTTTTATGATCTCTTTAGGATACAGGCCTAGTAGTGGTATTGCTGGATCAAAGGATATGCACAGGTTTATAGCACTTTGGGGCATAGTTCCAAATTACATTCTAGAATGTTTGGCTCAGTTCACAGCTCCACCAATGATGCAATTTTCCCACATCTTCTCCAACATTGATCATTTTCCTCAAACAATAATTTCTTAATTGTCTACTATGTGCCAAGCACTGTGTTGAGTACTTTACAAACATGATCTCATTTAATCTTCACAACAACCCTGAGAGGTAGGTACTATTATTATCCCCATTTTATTGATGAGGAAACCAAGGTTCAAGAATGGTTAAGATTTTCCCAGGGTCACATGGCTAGTAAGTACCAGATTTGAACTAAGATCTTCCTAACTCCAGACCCTGTGTTCTATCCACCATGTCACCTACTACCTGGAGACACCTACACATCTAGTAGTCACAAGACTAGCAGCAATACACCCCAGGGGCAGCTAGATGGTGCAGTGGATAGAGTGCTGGCCCCGGAGTCAGGAGGACCTGAGTTCAAATCCAGCCTCAGACTAGACACATGACACTAGCTGTGTGACCATAGGTAAGTCTCTAAACCCCAATCACCAAAAAAACCCCAAAACCCCAATACACCCCAAAGTGATACCATGCTTAATGTGGAGTAAGCACAATGAGGGCAGCACAATGAAATCACTAGAGGATATGAGTGATTCTACAGCATCAGTCTGTGATTTGCTGCTACTGATTGGAGAAATGCAAATGAAAACAATTCTGAAGTACTACCTCACACCTACTACATTGGCTAATAAGACAGAAAAGTAGTGACAAATGTTGGAGGGGATGTGAGAAAATTGAGACACTGATGCACTGTTGTGCTTTAGTGCATGTGAAGTTGTGAACTGATTCAAATACTATTCAGAGCAATTTGGTACTATGACCAGATATTTATAGCAGCTCTGTTTATATTTATTGTAGCTCTCTGGTGGCAAAGAATTAGAAATTGAGGGGATGCCAATCAATTGGGAAATGGCTTGATTGTGATGGAATATCATGGTGATACAAAAAAATGGACGGGCTAGATGCTCTCAGAAAAACTTGGCAAGACTTACATGAATGGATGCAAAGTGAAATGAGTAGAACCAGGAGAACACTGTACATAGTAAGAGCAATATTGTAAGATGATTGACTGTGAATGACTTAATTATTCTTAGCAATGCAATGATCCAAGACAACTCTGAAGGACTTATGATTAAAAATGCTATCTATCCCCAGAGAAAGAACTGATGGAGTCTGAATACAGATTAAAGCATGATTTTTTATTCTTTTTATTTTTCTTTGGTTTTTATTTTGGTCTATGTTTTCTTTTATAGCATGATTAATATGTAAATATGTTTTGCATGACTACACGTGTTTACCTTCTCAATGAGGGAGATGGAGAGGAAGGGAGAGAATTTGAAGCTCAATTTTAAAAACAAATGTTGAAAATTGTTTTTACATATAATTGGGGAAATAAAATGCTAAATTAAATAATAGATTAAAGTTTTAAGCTTTGGGGATAAGAAAGAAAAGAACTGTGATTTTCCCCTCAATCTATGTGCTTTGGCCATGTGTGGCACATATATGCCCTCATGCAGAATTTAATCTTAGATTATAAGCTCCTCGAGAGAAAGGACTATCTTTCACCTCTTTTTGTATCCCTAGCCCTTAACACAGTGCTTGGTACATAGGGTTCTTAATAAATGTTGACTGATGATCCTTATGTATGCTCACTCTCTCCATTGATGATTAGTGTATTTGTGGGGCAATGTGCTCTAAATTATAGAGGGAATATTTTATCGTGAATTTTCTTACTGTGCTATTTCTTTAAATAGCTTTGATTGAACTGTGTAAATGCATTCATGGGGACTCATGAGTTATGGTTTTGAAAGGATGTGGATTCATAGAATCCCTTGGACCTAAGATTTTGGTGGCCTTGTGTGTGAGAAGGAAGTGACTCATGTGCTATGTTTTATTTTAAACCATGGTCCAGAAATTCAAGTCTCATTCTCAGACATTGTTTCCATAACCAAGTATCCAATTTTCCAGCTATAACTTTCATTTCTGAACCCTCTATATTTGTTTGGCAGTAGTGATTTAAAAACACTATGTATAGCCCTGAAAGTCTTAAATATTTCCCTGGATTTCAGAATTCATGGCATTGTATTTTGTTTCCTTATTTGAATTTGCCAAGTCTCAGAAACTTCTATATCATGTCCCAGATAATTAATTACTCTAGGAAGGAGTAGGCTCATTGGTCTCTTAGATTCCTTCAAGTTTTGTTTTGTTTTGTTTTATTTTTTAATAATAAAAAGCCACACCAATTCAACAATGGCCTACTCTGGCTCTAGGAGTTGAGAGAAATGGGCAAAGCAGTGACCTCCATTGGATAGAGAATATAAGAGAAAGGACATCTTCAGGAGGAGAACCAGGGACCACAGAAGGCTTGAAAGATGTGTTGAATATCCAACTAATAAATAACTTACTTTTTCATCATCTCAATGTGTATCCTGTCCCATGAATAAAAGGAAAAATCCCAAAGGCACAGTTATCATCATAATGATTATCATTCATCCATTCATTCAACAATTTAGTGAACACCTACAATGTTCAAGGTATAGATCAAACCCATAGACTCAGGTAAAAAGTTTTGAACTTTAATCCCAATTCTTCTGATTTGCTCAGCCCTGTTAAGTTACTCACCTTCCTTTCTGTAGGCAGGTTGTTTAATGACCAAACTGACTATAGTAAATAGTTTTTTATGGATGTATTAAGCATGGATTTCATTTTATTTATAAATAAGGTCAGACAGGATCTCCTCAGACACAAATACATTGCTATAGCTATTGGATAAGCGGCTGCAGAGAGGCTGTTAGGAAGCTATGGAAATAAGTGGTTGGATTCTTTGGAAGAACAATCTACTTCCTGGATAAAGCCAAAGACATAGCACCGCCTTGTGTCCCTCTGGGTATTTGCAGAGTCTCTCTCTTTTTTTTTTTTGCTTGGGACAAAAATTGTATGATTAACTGGACTGCTTATATGAAAACCAATGACTGCCCAGAAACTTCCTCTCTCTTACTTTTCTCTTCCCTTCCTGCTCAAGAGCCTCTTTCCTTCCTCAGATCTGCTTTTACATCTATTTTTTGTGCTCTTATAATGGTCAAGGCCTCAATAACGATAGTAGAGATAAGGAACATAATAAAACCAAAGTCTTAGGTTTGCCAACTGGTGGACCAGAGCTGCAAAGTCTAGGAAAGCTGAACCTCCCAAAGTCCTGACTTCAGTACCAAGAAATATGTCAGACACTGGCACATGGCTGAAGGGAACTTCCAGTGAATCCTCCTTTCATTTCTATGTCTTTTCTCTTTTGACTTATCCCAGAGCGACTCAAGCCAAAAGATGGAACTCAGGTTTGCGCTACTGGCAAAATCTTTATGTTCATGAAAGAATTAAAATCATTCCTCTTTAGGTGAAGGAAAAATGTATTTAGGTGAAATACCAGATCATATGTACTTCCATTTGTGTTTTTATGTTTTTTCTTTCCTCCTTTTCTTAGCATAGTTTTTTAGTTTAGGTTTTCTTCCCCTTCAGCACACACACACACACACACACACACACACACACACACGAGATGCCATAGGGATGCAAAGAACAAGCTGTAACCCAGAGGAAAGGAAAGAATGTAAGGTTTCCACATGAATGGAGATGGTAGGCACTCAGCTGGAGCTGCAGGAGAGAGAGTTTTTAGTACCGGGAGCCATGGTGTTACCCCAGGTCTTCATAATGCATTCCCCAAACCTCCACTGAGACTGGGACAAGAGCTGCACATAATTAATTTTTATTGAAATAGACTTTTTTTTTTCAGTCTCCAGACATTTTGTTCTGTTTTTGCCATGACAATAAAGTCTCCACTACAATTTTGGATTTAATTATAGCCTGATTTCAGGGGAATAATAATAAAAATAATTAAACCCTATGTCAGAGGAACAGTTAATTGGTAATGCCAGGTGGAACTAGGGCATGGGGTTGGAGGGTTCAAGCACTGATTCCTTATCAAATTTTATGGATACAGTTTTCTGAAGAAACTTTCCAGTACTCAGAGATGGAACTACATAAATGCCCAAGGTAGCTTTTGTGGAGAGATGATTTAGAACGTGCCAGTGGAATCAGAGGGTGTTAGAGGCTCTCACTGTGCCTGTGGGTAGGCTTCATTGTCCCGGCCCCAGCTCCCCACCCCTTCCTCCCACCCTTAGAGACCTTAACATATAGCTGGAAAATTGCTAGTTAAAGGGATGTTTGATGCACTCATGTACCTGAACAGAGGTTCTTTCTACTTACCCTTAGGACTGGAAGATGTTCCAGAATGAGCTTTGGTGGAAGGAAGATGTTTAGCTTCATCTCAGAGAAGAGAAGAAGCTGAGCAGGAAAGCACTGATGGCCCCTAGAAAAATCTAGATAAACAACTGAGACAATGAATGAAAGATAAATGGGCTAAGAGAATGAGAAGGGGTAAATGAAGGAGAATGTGTGGCCCAGAATTTATAGAGGTACTTAGGACACACTCAGAAAGGATTATGACATAGAAAATCAGAACAAGATGTCTGAATTGGAATTAGGCTACACTGGGGAACCAGTGGTGTTGTTGGTGGTGGGAAGGCAATATGAGGTGACAGCAGGCAGTAGGCTATGATGGAAAAAACACTGGTTCTGTGGGCAGAAGACTTGGGTTGAAATCCTTTCCTTTGGCACTTAACTAGCTATGTGATGTCAGGAAAGTCATTTAACCTCTTTCAGACTAAATTTCCTCTTACACAAAATGTAAATAATAATGCTTAGGCTTATTACCAAAGAACTTTAATATCATCGATGTGGGACATTCCTTCCACTGACAAATATTGAAATCCTTCCTTGTCTTTGCAATTGATTTTCTGAGTTGTTTTGGTCAAAGGAATTTATCACTGAGTGTCCAGCCTACTGGTTCTCTTAAGCAGTCTGGTCTTCAAATGGCATTCTATTGCCCAACTCATACTTGGAGCATTTCTGATTTCAGTGGGACATGTTAAGATGCTGTAGGTCTCTAGGAATCAAAGGAAGCCAGTTACCCTAGATGGAAGGGACACTGATCAACTTCAGTTGGTTTCTTTCCATGTGTTAGTAGGAAAATCCTCTATTTCTGGTCCCCTTAACTCTGATTCAGAGTTAATTTCTAGTGGCATGAAAATCCTCTCTAATGAGGCTCTGAGTGTTGTGAGGGGCTGTCTCCCTATATGTAGCATGGAGGTGTTGTGTGGCTCAAAGAGAAGCAGAATTCACATTTCCAGCCTCTTTTCCCTTCATCCTTTTCTGAGAGAGGCTTTAATTTCTGCCTGAAGGCAGAAGGTTGAGGTAAAAAAATTTGGGCATTCTGCCCTCCTCAGAAAGAGGGGATACTTAGAATTTTATCTGTTTTCTCCCTTAAATATCCTTGATCTAATGGATGTGGTTTGCAGCTTTGAGCTAAATTCTGTCTGCTTCATTACTGAGGAAAGGAAGAAAATCCCCAGCTTTATAGCCAAGGCTTGACTCCTTTCCCACCAAATTATCAGTTACACAGTGAACATACGTAGTGATTAGCAAAGAAACCTAACTATCCAATCAACAGCCAACCAGAAATCAGAGAAAGTACATGTAGAAAAATATATCCCAGAAAATACAGAGTGAAGGAGCTCTCCCAGTGGGAGTGAGGTCACTCAGCTCTATCATGAAAGTCCCAGATCTTGCCCAAGGGAAAGTTCTCTGAAGTCTCCATTGTAGAAGGGTGGGGATAAGGACACAATGGAGACTGTCAGCTCCTCTCATACCACCTTCTTTCCAGAGTATTTTTTTTCCTTCAGGAACCTGAAATGGGCTTGGACTCATCTATCTTCTCTCTCAAAGCTGGAATCCCCAAAGTGACTAAAAGCTTGAAGAGAATTTGAAGAAACCAAAGCCCTCTTCTGCTGTCACCAGCTCTGCCTTGCCCTTCATGCAGGAATGGCCACTGATCACCACCAATGAGGAGACAGTACCATACCACTGGATTCTGAGACAGGAGTTACACTTCTACCTCTTCTACCTAGCCCTATACTTCAGCCCTACCTCTCTACAGTGTTCCTCTGCCCTCCCATTCCATTGTGATCGCTGGACTCTTTCCTTCTCCCCCTGCAGTTGTTAACAAACTACCTTTTATCCTGGACCTCTACGCTTTACATTCCTTCTGTCTTCTACATACTGGTGGCAAACTTAAACAGAAACAGATTGCTGTGGGTTGCATATCTCCTTTTGAACTCTTTTTGTTTTCTTCGTGTGCTACTTAAATATTTTATTGGTGTCCTTTCATTTCATCTCTGCCTCTACCTATTAACTCATACTCTGCTGACCTCCAGTGTCATGTCTCCAACTGTTTAGTGGACATATCAAACTGGAAGTCTTGTAGACATCTTAAACTCAAGCTGTTTAAAACTGAACAAATTCTCTTTCCCTCATAACCCTTCCCTCTTCTTAACTTTCCTTTACTGTCAAGGACACCACCATCCTCTCAGTTACCCAGGCTCACAACCTAGATGTCATTTTGCAGCTCTTTACTTTCTCTCATCCCTCTCCCCCCTATCTAATCTGTTGCCAAAATCTGTCAATTTTTACCTTTGTAAACTCCCTTCTCTCCTCTAACACTGCTACCATCCTGGTGCAGAATGTCATTATCACCCCATTCCTGGACTATTGCAATAACTTACTGTTTGGTCTGCCTGCCCTTAGTCTCTGCCATTCCAGTCCATCCCATATTCAGCTGTCACAGTGATCTTGCTAAAGTTCAGGTCTGTCATGGTGTACTGGATAAAACAGTGGTCCTGGAATCAGGAAGACCTGAGTTCAAATCTAGTCTCAGACACTTACCTGGGCAAGTCACTTAAACTGTTTGCCTTAGTTTCCTTAACTGTAAAATAATAGTATATACCTTGAAGGTTTCTTGTGAGGATCAAATGAGATAGTATTTGTAAACAGTAACAGCATATAGTAGGCACTATATAAGTGCTTATTCCTTCCCCTTCCCCTTTCCCTACCTAACTTGCCCTCTTCCACACTTTACAATCTTCTTAAACCTTACACCCCTCTATGTACTCTTTGATCCAATGGAACCAGCCTCCTTTCTGTTCCTCCATATCCAAACATTATAATGGTTCTAATTTATGTGTGAGTTCGGTTCACAGGCAGATCACTTCCTCTGAGAGAACGTTATATACTTCCATGGACAACCTCCTGCTTCTAGTAAAGATGTATCAGAGTTCCTAGAGGCAATTGGCATTAAGAAAGGACATGGGCCTAGAGAGGAGATTTCATGGCAAATGAATAAAAAAAAAATAAGGGCAGGAAATAGAATTAGAATGAAGGATTTGAGATACACGGAAGTTTCTGCCATGGAGCAATGCTTCTACCCTCTTTACCTCCCACTAGGATTGATACTTCTAACATTGAAGTATAATAGAAAAACAAAAGGTGTGAGGAGATAATATTAGGAAGGCATTAACATAGAAATTGTTTAGAAGGAAGAACTGGAACTTGGTATTTTAAAAGCTTTAATTCCATGAGGAACACCAAGAGACTTAGAAGGAATAAATATATCAGAGTTAAAGTTTAGAATAGACAGAAATGGAAGACTAAACTTGAAAAGAACACACCAAAGAAATCCTTTTTAAAAAAATTTAAAATCAAAGAAAAGAATATGGAGAGGAAAAGAAGAAGGAGGATTTTGAAATAATTACTTTACTGAGAGAGAAAAGGGAATAAAACAGGGAAAGAAGGAATAAAAAAAGAATGAGTAAACTTCAAAACCAGAGAGAGGGATGATTAATGGGAAGAGTTAGAGGGAGAAATTGAAGTTGAGAAGAGAACCTGTGGTAACAGAAGTGCCTTAAAGAAGATCCAGCAAAAATAATCATAGAGACAAATTACAGTTTTAAGAGAGGAAGCAGAACAAATATGAAACCTAATTCAGAAAAAAAGCAATGCAAGAGACACATGTGAAGGAAAATATAAACCAAAATTTCATCATTTCAAATGGATTAAACAGTCCAATACAATTAAAGAGTGACAAATTAGATAAGAAAATAAAACCTTACATTCTATTGCTTAAGATAAACATACATGAGCAAAGCTAGGGAAGACACATAAAAGTGAGAGACTGGAATAACATTTACTTTGCATCAGATGAATCCAAAAAAGCAGGAATTCAATCATATGATCAGACAAAGAAAAATAAAAATTAACAGTGAAAATAAAGGGAAACAAGGAAATTAGATCATGGTTAAAGGAGCCACAGACATACATATATACATACGTGTGTATATTGATGTATATACAAACATATATGTGTATGTATGCATGTACATATCCTATTGCATCAAGTGCCACAACAACTAAATTAATAGAGGAAAAATGAACTCAATTACAAAAATAAATAAACAGTAACAATGATAGCAGGATACTTTAATGTTCCTCTCTCAGGGTTGGACAAATACAACAGAGAGAGTGATTTTATACACACACACACACACACACACACATAATTGAACGGAGTAATAAAAGCTAAAAGAATTTATGAAGCTTTCTAAATAAAACCACTAAAAATGCACATATTTCTCCTTATCATATAGAACTTAAACAGAAATTGAACAAATGTTACCTCATATGGAAGTCACAAATAAATGTAAAACAACAGAAATACTAAATATATTCTTTATAAACTCCAATGGAATAAAAATAGTAATCAGTGCAGGGAGTAGAAACAAAAGACACAGAGCAAATCATAAAGATGATTTTATGTTAAAGATGATAATAATAAACATTTGAATGTGTTCCTTAACATCATCTTTAACAATAGACAGAAAAATTATACCCCTAAAAACAAAAATTAACAAAATAGAAAAAGAGAGGATTATGAACTGACTATGCTTTTCAAAATACTAGAAACATAATAAATTTTTTAAAAGCCAAAATAAGCACAAAAAGGAGATACTGAAAATTAGAGGTAAAATAGATAAAATGGAAACAAAAAAAGACTGTAGACAAAACTAAAAGATGATTATTTGAAAAGAACAAGAAAATTGATAAGCCTTTAGCTAATCTGATTAAAAAAGAAGATAGAAAAGCAAATTAACAAAATAGTAAATGAATAAAGTGAAATCACAACAAAACCAGGAGAAATAAAAATAATTTTCAAAGGCCAGTACACAGTTATATGGTTAAAAAAATAAACTAAGGCTCTTCCTTCTCCTCCTCCTCCTCTTCCTCACCTTCTCCTCCTGCTGCTGCTGCTCACAGAATCTTGTGAGGAATTTTTGGTACCAATAAGTTGATGTGGAAAATATTTTGATGAGTCAGGGTATCCTATATGCTCCCTGAAAATTGACAAGGTGGGGACATTGACCAACTGTGGAGTATTCTGAGAAGAGTGACCAGTAGCAGTAGCAGGAGCAGGAGCAGAAAGAGGAGGAAGAGGAAAATGATGGTGGTAAAGGTGAGGAAGAGGAGGAGAAGAAGTAACCAGTATGGTGTGGAGCCCATAAAACATGCCACAAAAAGACAAGTTGAAGGAACTGGAAACATTATGGTATGTGTTAATTGTGAAGTATTTAAAAGGCTTTTATACAAAAGAGGGATTAGATTTCTGCTTGTTACCATAGGGAATAATTGGAACAATGGTTGGAAGATGCAGAGAAACAGATTTCATCTTGATATAAGGCAGGGTGGGGAATTACTACTAATTGGAAATAACCAAAAGTATAATGAGATGCTTCTGAAAGTAGTAGGTTCTCCCTTACTACGTATCTTTGAGCAAAGGCTAGATGACCGTTTATTAAAGATACTATAGTGAGGATGATTGTACAAATGCAAGCTGGGCTACAGATGGATTTTGAAGTCCCTTTCAACTCTGACAGTCTATGATTCCAGGGAAAGTTACAATAGCATGTAGGTTCCTTGAGAGCAGAAGCTGTTTAATTTTGGTCTTTGTGACCTCAGCACTTAGCACAATGCCTTGCAGAAAGTAAGAGCTTAATTAATGATTATTTAATCAAATTGAATGAGATCACATTGGCTCCACTGAATTCCTTACTGAGTAAGGCCAGCCACTGCTTAGTGTGTACCCAATACTGTGCTAGGACCATGTGAGATTCTGGCTGCTTGCAATATTTTCTCCTTGACCTGGGAACTCTGGAATTTGGCTATAATATCCTTGGCAGTTTCATTTTGGTATCTCTTTCAGGAGGTGATCATTAGATTCCTTCTATTTCTATTTATCCTCTGGTTCTGGGATATCAAGGTAGTTTTCCTTGATAATTTCCTGAAAGATGATGTCTAGGTTCTTTTTTTGATCATGGCTTTCAGGTAGTCCAATAATTTTAAAATTATCTCTCCTAGATCTATTTTCAAGGTCAGTTGTTTTTCCAATGAGATATTTCACATTGCCTTCTATTTTTTCATATTTTGGTTTTGTTTTATAATTTCTTGATGTGTGTAGAATCATTAGCTTCCATTTGCTCCATCTAATATTTTGGGTTTTGGGGTTTTTTGGAGGGTTTTTTTTTGAGTTTTGGGGGGGTTTTTTAGGCAATTGGGGTTAAGTGACTTGCCCAGGGTCACACAGCTAGTAAGTGTCAAGTGTTTGGTCTGAGGCCAGATTTGAACTCAGGTCCTCCTGACTTCAGGGCTGGTGCTCTATCCACTGTGCCACCTAGCTGCCCCTTAAATATTTTTTGTAGTGTGCTTTCTCAATTTTTTTTTGGGTAGGCAATAAGGTTAAGTGACTTGCCCAGGGTCACACAGCTAGTAAGGGTTATGTGTGTGAGGCCAAATTTGAACCCAGGTCCTTCTAAATCCAGGGCCAGTGCTCTATCCACCACACCACCTAGCTGCCCCTGCTCCATTTAATTTTTAAGGAATTATTTTCTTCCGTGAGCTTTTGCACTTGCTTTTCCATTTGGACAATTCTGCTTTTTAAGGCATTCTTCTCCTTATTGGCTTTTTGGACCTTTTTTTGCTATTTGACCTAGTCTGTTTTTTAAGGTGTCATTTTCTTCAGTATTTTTTGGGGTCTCCTTTACCAAGCTCTTGACTCATTTTTGATGATTTTCTTGCATCCCTCTCATTTCTCTTCCAAATTTTTTCTCTACTTCTCTTACTTGATTTTCAAAATCCTTTTTGACCTCTTCCATGGCCTGAGACCAATTCACATTTTTCTTGAAAGCTTTGGATGTAGGAGCTTTGACTTTGTTGTCTTCTTTTGAGGGTATGTTTTGATCTTCCTTGTCACCAAAGTAACTTTCTACAGTTAGCATTTTTTCTCATTGTTTGCTAATTTTCCCAGTCTATTACTTGACTTTTAAACTCTATGTTAAGGTAGGGCTCTGCTTCCAGTGTTGAGAGCAAAGTGTCCCAAGCTTTAGGGATTTTATGCAACTGTTTTCAGAGGTACTTCTAGGGACTTGTAAGTTTTCAGTTCCTCCAAGATGGAGAGGTGTTTACTCCTCTCCTGTCCTGTGCTCTGGTTTGTGAGTGACTATAAGCACTGTTTTCTGCCCTACAAGTGTGAGGAGGATTCCCTCTCTACTGCTTCCACAAGCTCTGCTATGCTAGTGCTCCTCCTCACCCCAGGACTGACGCTCAGAACTAGAACCCAGATCCAAGTATGGAGAAAGCAACAGAGTCCTGTCTGAGTGCTAGCAAAGAGACCCTGTAATCTCCTTCTGACCAGTTGTTTGATCTCACCTTCTGTGGTTTGAAAGTTCCAGAAGCAGCTGCTGCCACTGCTGCTGTCACTGCCACTTCTGATTCAATCACTCCCAAAACCTGCTTCTGGTTTGCTGGTGCCAGGACCATACTGTACTCCTTCCTCCTACAGGTCTGACAGACTTTTCCTGCTGGCCTTCTAAGTTGTCTTTGGAGTTTGTGGGCTGAGAAGTCTGGAAACTGCCACAACTGCCCATAATTCAGTCTCCTGAGTCCTACTCCAGATATATTGGGGTCTGGTCTGTGCTGGTATCCCTGCAGTGGACTGTACCCCTCTCTCAGCCTAGGGCAACAAACCTTTCCTGTTGACCTTCCAGGTTGTCTTGGGCTGGAAATTTGCTTCACTCAGTCTTTTTGTCAGTTTTGCTGCTCTAGAATTGTTTTAGAGTCATTTTTTAAAGGTATTTGGAGGGATTTTGGGGAGAGCACAGGCAAGTTCCTACCTTTACTCCACCATCTTGGCTCCACCCTGAAAGGACCAGTTTTGATACAAGACTGCCTGAAGGACAGGAAAAAAGAAGAGAGAAAATTAAAAAGTGGTGAAGGTGCCCCAAAAGGGAGATGTTAGCGGTCTGAAGAAAAACGTTTGATTTTTTTTTTACCTGTGATTTCATCTTCTATTGTAGAAACACTGTTCATCAATAATTGTATTGTGGAAACACTGTCCATCAATACATTGTCAACATTTTGCCTATGATTTATATTAGCAGTCTATAGATTGGGATGCGCACACCTTAGGGGAAGGTGTCAACCCATGTCAACCCATACACTGGGGGTAAGGAAAATGATCAATTCTTTTATTTGTATTTATTTTTTTATTTTAGCAAATAAGCAGGGAATGAAGTTTTATTGATTTGATATATAGATTAATATAAGTATCCTCACTTGGATTCTATGTAAGACTGTTACTTTTCCCATATAGTACAGAAGTTATCCTGAGGAAAAAGTGGGAGTTCTTCAATGCCAACTGTTTGACAGTGGCTCCCTTACTTGAGCATTTGTTTTTAGTGTGTTGTGACAAGTTGCAGTTTACGTGCCCTGGGTCAAGTGGACTTAGAGATTATATTGTCTACTTTAAATTAAATAAACCCTCACAAAATAGACACAAAGTGACTTAAAATATTCCCACAAATAAATCTCAGATTGATGACAATACCAACGTGAGTACAATGAAACAAGAAAATTGGAGAGCTGACATTTCTACTCCTGGTATGTGCTTTTTGTCAGCCACATTATGAGGTAAAACAATGATGATTTAATCAAATCTGACAAGGAAACCAGCCCCTCAAATTCAAATTCACTGAGACGATTATTTGAAATGTGAATTTACATCCACTGCCGTTAAAAATATACCTCAACCTAAGTGTATATTGTGCTTCAAGATATTGACACTAGCAAGAAGTCATCACAATTATCGACACTGAAAACTTAGCTTTTATTGCCTAAGATGATATAATTGTGTCACCTATAAAAACATCTGTATCTATACACTTATAGTATATTTTGGGACTACTCATTAGCTTCCCAGGCAGGTTCCCTAGGAGATGCCTAATATAGATTTAAGGTGATTTGTGGGATTGTATTTCAAAAACTACTAATGTGTTTACCATTCAGTAATTAGCCAGTGGACATAATTAGTTCAATGCAAGGGCATTTATTGGAAAAGCATAGCAAGAATATTTACGGTAGAGTATCACTCTACATAAACTTAAGGTGCACTCTTCCACAAACATCTACACCACAGAGAGGGAAAGTGTGCAAGTACAGAGAGAACTCAAGAGGGGCCAAGGAAGAGGAACATGTTGGTTGGAGAACTCCCAACTCCAACACTGCAGTGTTCCTAACATCCTCTCATAACATATCCATGCCTATCCTCATTGCATGAGATGTCTTTTTAGATATGTTGTTCTACTGAGATCACTGGACCTTCAAAACATCCAGTTTCTAACCAAACTCAGATCTTTTGCTAAGGTATGACTAAGCTCTTTCAGAAAGAATTAGAATCCTTACCTTAGAATCAATGGGAAACCTTCCCAGATCCGCAGCCTCAAAATCCTGGCTCTGCTATCACTCAAGCAGTAGGAGTGGTACCCTCACTCCTTCTATCAAGTTCTTTCACCTTACATCACTCTACACAAATACTGGAGATCAGGAAGCAAATTCCTTGAATTACACTCTCCAGCTATATGGAAACACATCTTCCATGGCTATGTGATTCTGCCACAAATGCCATTGCCTGTGAGAGAGAAATTCCCTACCCCTTTTACTCTACTAATCAATCTGGTTGTCTTCACGATTATCTTAGAGAGGGGTCAAACCTCTCTTTATCTGGCCCACAAGAGGGCATGAATGATCCTCTCAGCCAATCACTGGAAGTTCCCTGCATCTCTTTAATCACTCTCATTTAATGGCTAATGCCCTATAATTCTACAAGGTTGATTGAAGAACTTGACTTCAATTTGATCAGTGACTAATAGTCACCTTCCCTCTATTATGTTATCAGTGTTTAGGAAAGCCCTTTAATTTGATGAAGACTTTTTCTGATCTATCTCCTCTGTGTTAACGAGAAAAAGGAAAAATAAACAAAAAAAAATTTGGGATATGATTTTCCAATCTATATAAAAATCTTCCAAATGGAGAATTTCAGTGGATTTTGAACCCATTTATTAAAAAACAAAGAAGTGCAACACTTTCAAATTAGTTTACAAGAACAATTGACTGACATCAGAAAAGATGGAATTTATTAACTAAGTTTCAACAGGTATTTGCATAATTTGGAGATGAAGTTGAAAAATGAACATCTGGATTTAGTAAACATATCCAGCAATGCAATTCTGCCATTTCTATTCATCCATCTTTGTGAAGTATTCTTTTTAACTGTGACAGTTATTGAAACCAAGCTTTGAAGTAAACTAAACTTAGAACCATAGCTTTGAATTGTTATCACTAAGTGTCAAACCAAGAGTTTCAAAAAGTGAAGCATATTTAATCACATTATTCTCATTAAGACTTTGTATACTATTAATAAATACATTTTAAAACAACTTTTATCTCACCCTTTAAAATTTTTCATGCTTATTACTTATTACTTCCTTTCATACTCTCTAGACTTCAGCCAAGCCAGCTTACTTGTTAGTTCATATGCATAGCATTCCATTTCACATTTTGTGCATATATTTTATAACATATAAAATATAACAGTATGGCACTTAATATGTATGTGTGTATATATATATATATATACATATATATATGTATATATATATATATATATATATATATATAATTTTAAATAAATATACATATATTTAAGCCACTAAGCCTCTCAATGTTCCAGATAGCTCTCAAATACTGTAATATAATATGGCATACAATATATCTGACACTATAAATCAATGGTCTCCAAACTTTTTGGATCACATGCATTTTAAAAAATACCCCCAATATATGAATACTTATTTACATACAAATTATATACATTAACCGCTATATTGCTATATAGTACTTTGAAACATATAGAACATTTTATAACATATAAACATATAGAACATTATAGAAACAAATAGAAATTTTTAAAATATTTGATAAAGATGAAAGAAACAATATTTTTAAAGGAGTATTTATTTGTATTTTCCATTGGGTTAAATAAAACATGTTTTATATTTTATATTTTATTTTATTACCTTGAGCACTTTTTGTGAGCTGAAGACCTTTTGTGTTTTTCAAAGGGTTATAAACACCTCAGATTCTGAGATTTCCAGGGAAAAACCTGAGTGGACACAAGTCACAGAGTTGCTTACTGAGAAGTCTCCAATATTGAACCTAAGTCTAGAGCCACATAGATTATACTTTATCACTCCTGCATTTCATTTCATTTCATTTGCCCCAATCTTCTGGCCTGTTAAGATCCTTACTATGTCAACCAATGCATTAGTGATAAATCTTAGCTTTGTGTCATCTACCAATTTGATAAGCATGTTATCATTCTCTGAATCACTGATAAAAATGTTAAACAGAACTCATCTCTCAGGTGTTCTACTGTTGACCTTCCAAGTTCACATCTAAACAATTACTTCCACTAGAATACTGAGAGAGACCTTATCAAATCTAGGTAACTCTATCTACAGCATTCCTGTAATGTATCAGTCTGGTCATCCTGCCAAAAAATGAATTAAGTTTAGGCTGTTATATTTGATTTTTATAAGCCATGCTGGCTATCTGTAATCTTTTCCTTTTTGTAGATGTTCACTTTAATAACATATTTTTATAAGGAATTGAAGTCAAATTTACTAGTTTATAGTATGGAGAATCCATTCTCATTCATTCATTGCTGCAATTAAAGAATCTCTATCAGAAGGCCATTTAAGGTAAAGCAATGAGATCAGAAGCCAGCTTCCAACAGACTGAGAAATGAGTGAAGATAAAGACAGTGAAGGTAATGAATGCAAACTCCTTAACCTAGGAGTCTGGCTGTGAAAGTGTGAGGAGAACTATAGGATGACAATTAGAGAAGATGGTAGAGTCAAGCGAAAGCTTATGAAGTTTGGGAGAGAACTGGGTAGGCAGCAGGGATAGAGCCTAATGTTAGAGAGGGGGGAATGAGTGTAATCTACAAGAGAGTATAGGAGGGAATAGCATTCAGGGTACAAGAAGTGAGGTTGACTTTGGTGAGAGGAAGTGCTGCCTCTTCATCATAGACTAAAATAAAGAGGAGACGTGGAAGATTTAGTTTAAAAAGTTCAGGGCCATCATAGAGGATAATTGTCATTAGTGTCACTGTCACACTCAGAGGAGCTTTTGTTTTAATTGTTGTTGTTATAAACTTGACAAATATTGATATATGAACATTTTCACATAAAAAACAAAAAAGTATTATACATGAATATATAAATAATATTTCTTGGTGTGATTTATTTTTAAAGTATATAACACATCCAATTATATATATATATATACATATATATATACATATATATATATATATATATATATATATATATATATATATATATATAAACACATTAATTCTAAAGACATCCTGTTTGTATTTCCTTCTAAACTTCTTTCTCTTCGCTTCTGTGCATTGAAAATTTTGGACACTTTTTTCTTTGAGAGAGGTGAAGGAGAACATCATATTCTTTCTCCCAAGGAAAACAAAGAAAAAAAAACCTCCAAAGAAAACTGATGTATAAAACATACTGCTTTGAATATTCCTCTTTCTTTAATCTTTTTGGGTTATGCCTAGTAGGTTATCATTGGGTCAAAAAATATGTACAGGTTAGTGACTTTTGGGCTATAGCTCCAAATTGCTTTCCAGAATGGCTGAACCAATTTGAAGACCTGCCAATAGCGTATTATTTCATATGTCCTCCCACATCCTCTCAGAGGTACTTTATAAAGAGACAGATAAGCACTTGCTTGTAAGGAACACTTCTTATCCTTTGGCCCTTTGCATTTTCCTTTTTACTAGTACTCCTAGCATATAGTTGGAGCATTGAGAGAAGACATGGGCATCTGACTGAGTGGAATCTCCCCAGTTCCTCCCTTTGGCTGGAAGAGAACTTAGGCCAGCTCCATGGAAGCTCCTAGTAGCTAACTCACCCTTGAACTTCTTGCCACAATCATCATGAATCAGGAGGAAAGAGATTTACTGATCATGTCCAAATGCTTGGGATGCCCTTTGAATGTACTTTCTGACTAGAAAATATTAGAGGTCATAGGGATTTGCTAGATCATAGAATCTTAAAGGATCAGAGATTGAAAGACTGTAGAGGTCACCAAACATAGCTCTCTAACTCTCTAGATGAGAAAATCAAAGTGAAGTAAGTTGCTCAAGGCCACTCAGGTTCTTAGTGAAAAAGTTGTAGCTCCAGGTTTATCTCCTAACATTTAATTCAGTGCCATGTTTAATACATCATTTGGCTTTTTTTTTTATTCCTCTTGTATTTCTTCCTTGTATTCAATAGGCTCAAAAATCATTTGTTGAATAAAAGATGGATGTGTATGCATATCAGTGTGCAAAAAAGGGAAAAGAATATCATTGCTTTCTCTCATTTTTCTGCCTCAGTCTTAAAGGACTAGACCTTCATATAAAGTCTAGCTCTTTCTATTCTCCTTCCATGCCCTATGTCTTATTCCCCTTTTAACTGACAGGTTGTGTTGACAGCTACTTTCTGGGGAGTTCCACACTTAGCCTGGTGATTTGTCCATGTCCTGCTGGGCCTCAAGCACTGAGTAAGTACCATGTTCTCTACAGTTATCAGATAGTCAAAGATCTACTATCCCTCAGCTCTGCCTCTTGTTTTAGGATGCTGTGGAAAGACTGTACAAGTATATGGATCTACCCAATCAGAACTGAGTTCTGAGACTTCACTCACTGACTATCTCCTTTGCTGTGTTGTAATGAGTACTATTCTGACCTTGGCATAATGGTATCAGGTCTCTAGGGAAGCAGACGTGTTAGATAGAATGGTGCATGTAGTGTTTTTATTTTATTTTATTTAGCATAGAATCAATAAGTAAGTAAAGAGTATTTGGTAGCCAGGGACCATAAAGTATAATAAAACACGAAACATCTACTAAGTAATTTCAAATGCTTAGCACAGAACCTGGCGTGTGATAAGCACTTAATAAATGCTTGTTGGCTTCACTTGTCTTTAACTTACTGCTTTCCTAAATCATAGAACTCCTCCTTCTTCTCACCTGCAGACATAGGATGGATCTAGACAAATGAGTTTACAGCTGGAATGCTCCCTTTAAGAAGGTCAAGGACTGCCACATGTAGTTCCCTGAGAAGCTTTCCATTTACATTTCCCTCAGGACTTGTCATCAGTCACAGATGCAAGAATGCCAGAGTCATGGCACTGCTCACAGCACTAGGGCACAGGAGTTGATACACAAGATTGGTGCACACTTTAACTCATGGAGGTTGGTGATTTCTCCAGACAGTGGCAGGGACCTCTGACCTTGTCTGACTACAACTTGTCCACTAAAAAAGCAGAATTAATGAAATTGACATGTCATAGTGTCCCTTCTTTCCTGCCTTCTCCTCTCCACCTCAATTTCTCTCATAAACTCTTGCCTAATCTCTGTCTCTTTGTGTGGAGGGTGAGGGGAGGGCAATAGACGGAGGGAGATGCTGTATACGCTTGATCCTCTTGTCATCCATACCAGGGAAATTGATGCTAGATCAGGTTAATTGATGGTAGGCTAACTCAGCTAATCATTGCGTTGGTTTCCTTGGAAGTGCTGCTTATCATCATCATCATCATCATCATCATCATCATCATCATCATCATCATCATCATCTCTTTCATATGAGGACATATATGTACTGAACTATCTCTTCCCTCCAAGGATCGAGTCTGAGACTGAAATTCAAGTTTTTTGCCACTGGAATCAAGCCCTCAAAGTATAGCTGGAGTCTAGCCTAGTAGCAACTTATCTCCAGAATACCCCT
The DNA here is from genome assembly GCF_003287225.1 of Phascolarctos cinereus. NCBI lineage: Eukaryota > Metazoa > Chordata > Mammalia > Diprotodontia > Phascolarctidae > Phascolarctos > Phascolarctos cinereus. Next base: position 188,278,849 of record NW_027555514.1, read on the forward strand.
CACACACACACATATGTGTGTATGTATACAAATATATATGTATATATTTATGTGTATATACATATACACACATATAAATGACGTTCTTAGTCAAAAAGAAGACTATACATATAGAGACATGCACATATATACATACATGTACACACATACATGTGTATATATTATATATGTGCAAGTATGCCAAAATGATTATCTTAGGCAAAAAGACTACACATGTACACACACATATATGCATAGAATATGTGTGTATATGCATATACATATGTGTGAGTGCATGCACATATGTAACCTTTTTATTTTACTTAAGAGCATCATTTTGGCATATTATGGTTTGAAGGACTCTGTTGAATATTCAGATAGGTTTTTAGGTGACAGTAGACGTTCCAGAAAAAGTATAAATGAGAGCTCTTTTTTGTTATATAATAGATCCTGGAAATCAAAATACCCCCTAGTTGTTTAATAGGAGCTGGAAATGCGTCCTTAGCTCTACCAGAGCCATCTCTAGTGAGAGGGGAGGATTAGGTGATGTCTGAGGTCCCTAAATCTATGAGCCTATAATTAGCCAACAGGTCATGTGATAAGGCAGAAAGCACAATGGATCAGGAATAAAAATGTGGGGTTCTAGTCCCAGTTCTGTAATTAGCTGTTTGACTTTGCTTGTCACTTCATTTCTAAGTCTTAGCTTCCTCATCTGTCAATGAGGGTGTGTCTTTAGATGAAGAGAAAAGCTCAGAAAAACCTTGAGTTCTGCAGGGACACAGTTCATATGGTAAATGTTCCCTTCTCGAGAAAGTCTCTTTCAATTTACCCCTTTCTCTCCTCTACCCCAACATTTGTTCTTCTCTAGAAGGCTGGTCCCATAACATTACATTTATCCTTAACATGGAACAACATCAGGGTGGACAAAGGAGCTAGAGGGTCTGGGAAGCTCAAGCTTTATGTGTGACTGTGAGTGTATGTATGTGTATTTCATACTGTTCCTTACTTGGCAGCCAAATAATACATTTTGTTGCTGAGCAGCATTCATGAGGTATAATTTAAGCCCTATAAATAGATGGCTGTTATTAACCAAAACACACACACACACATGCACACACACACACACACACTCACACACACACATACACACACACACTCACTCACATGCATACATTTCTCTCCCTTTTCAGGCATCAACAGAAATATTGCATATAGAGAAGATAAGCTGTTTAAAATAGGAGGTACCTTATCCTCTCCTTTCTGTAGCCTCTCCAACCATCTCTCAATTCACCAACTAGATAAATGCATCTGGCTTTTCTGCCTTTTCCTCTGTTCTTCTCAGTGTTCCTTTCATCTTTCTTTTCCTCCAGTTCACAATTACACTGACCCTTATCTTTCCTCCACATTTCCTACATTCTTATCTGGGCAACCTCTTAACAAGAGGAGACATCAACTTTTTTCTGAAAATCAGTAGTGGAGAGTAAGTGATGAGGAGATTGAACATTCTTCATCGTACATAAAAGTGGGAAGCAGTGTAATATTTTGTAAAGATCACAGGATTAAAAAACAAAAAACCTGGTCCCAGTCTCCCACCTCCCCCTAACTAGGTATATGATGTTTGATAAGTCCCTCTCTGAGTCTCAGTTTCCTTATCTGTAAAATGGAGAAAATAATCCCTGTCCTGTTTACTTAATGGTATTGCTGTGATAATCAAATTAAACAATAATGTATGTGTATTGAGGGACTGCTTTTCCTTTCGAATTATAGGCATATGTACTGAGTATACTTGGTTCCTCACCCCAACTCTCCCCCCCATAAAAGTGCTTTATAAACTCTAATGTGCTCTACAAATAAGAGAATGTCATTATTTCCCCTACGCAATTATGAATTTGGTGAAGGTAGGGGACCTCTTCTCTACCTCCTAACACCATAGTACTCTGAACATAGTAGGTGTTTATTGAGTTTAATGAAGCCTTCAGAGGTTACATCCTCCTACCCATGAATAGAGTGGCAAGGCTGGCCAAAGTCTTTCTTATGTTTCTCTTACAACCTTTCTGCTAGAAAGATAAACAGGGACTTCTGGATGAATTCACCCACTGTCAAAATGTAGCTACCTCTAGGGTGTTCAATGATAGTTTTTGAATGCACTGCCACACTAGATTACTCCCAGGGCAAGAAATGATGAATGGCATGTCCATTTCAACTACCAAAAAGTCTCCCTTCTCAATTTTCTGGGTAATATTTCCAGTGTATCCAGGCTCTGGCATCATTTCCACCAAACCTTGCCTGCATGTTTGTAAAAATAACCACTACTCCCTGTTCCTAGCCATGCACCATTTAGTCATTTCTCATTTTTTTCTGCCATAGCCAGCCCTAAGTAAAAAAGTGAAGTAGGTTTGCTTTGGGGACCACCTCAACATCTTGTTTTGCTCCCACCTAATGTCTTAATGCTTTAGCCTGGTTGCTCAGGGACCTGACCATTCAAGTTGCACATTCTTGCCTGGTTTTCTTAGAACCTGTGCTCTGAACCCCATTTCAACTTCTCTACCTCTTCAGTACCTCATTTTGTCCAGACCAGATAATGGTAGGAGATAGCTGACTAATCTGATCATCTAACATGACGTATTGGGTTCTAATGCATTCATATATTAACTAAGGTGCTATTTCTTTCCAAGTAACATGAAACTTGCAATACATACTTCCGGAGATAATGTCTTAACTCAGGAGAATAAGTCTAATCGTAGGAATTTAGAATCTGTGAAGGTCTGAATATAATAATGACTCAAATTACAGCTTAATCATACATCCTTAAGACATCCTTCAAATTGCACTATGTAGATGGCTGCCTAAACGTATCTATAGGTCAATCTAACTTTGCCCCTAACATGCTACTGAAGACCTTTCTGCAATAACAGGCTTTCTTTAAACACACCAATTAATGCAGAATAATTGATCAATCTAGTTAAAAGTGGTGGAAGTAAGTGAGGTTGATCAATAGTAGGATAAAAACTTAGACAACCTGATTCAAGCCACAGATTGACGAGGGCTTCCAGGGGCATGCAATAATAATAATAGTGATTCTTTAAATCTCTTCAATATTTTTCTTCCACAGGGCATAAAAAGCATCATGTGTAGTAATTATTCTTGCTGGAATTTTGTTTTAAAACAGGGAAATCTATCATCACTCCCTTTTTATCAGTCTGACAAATTAAAGGCACAGATCTACTGCTCTTTTAAAAGCAGGTCTTTTTAAAAAAATCATACTCACCTTGCAAATGTGTACGAAATTTTAATTTCTAATAATTTTCCCTCTAGCCAGTCAACATGTCTCCAAAGTGGGACCTCAAAAGTAAAAATGAATGATGTCAATGTTAGTTCTTCCAATAAACACCTTATTCCCTTATAACGAGCTCTCTGTCATATAGTATTCTATTAGCTGGCAATCTTAGTTAATAACTGATGCATCTGTATAGTGTTAGTATGTTCATAATGATGAACCTGAGATAATGCAAGATATTAATGTGAAAATTATCTCCAGTTTAGTTTTAATGTTAAATATGCATTCATACATCCCTCTGTTTCTTTGCTTCTCAGTTTCCTTTGCTTGAAATACCCACCATCTTTGTCTCTGCTCATTCAAATACTTCTCAGTCACTCAGGAATATCTCTAGTGCTACTTACTCCATGAAGTCCCTATATTTCATCCAGATTTCTCCTTTTTCTGAGGTCCTCTTTTACTTCTATCTGGAACCACACAGTTCAATGCATGACTGTTCCTTATTTGCTCCTTTCTGGCAGAAAATGTCTTATTGTGTGGGTGTTCATGTGTGTGCATTTCCCAAACTATCAAGTGTAGTGCTAGGTATATTAATCTATAAATACTTATTGATTGATTACTATCTTCAACTTTTTGTGAATTGGAGATCTATATTTGGAATATGTGGTAATTAGAATATTACTTTAGGCAAAAGGAACACTCTATTTCTTAATCCTGCCAGATAACAGAGTTTATAGTATATGCTAATTCCCAGAAAGTGGGCCAGTGACCACTTGCAACTTTGAATGTCTCTATACTGTTTTAAATCATGAGAAATTTTTCAATCTCTGTGAGATTTTATATTTATCTATATTAAATTTCATAGTGTTGGATTTGACTTATTATCCAACGTGTTAGTTTCCCTTTCCAGATTTATCTCATTTGCAAATTTGAGAAGCTTGACATCTATGCCTTCATCAAAGTCAGCAAAAATAAGGAACAGCACAAGGTCAAGAGCATTTGCCCTGTGGCATTTTGCTAATGTTTTTCACCTTCTCTTCCAAGATGACCAACTAATGGCAAATCAATGGATTCAATCATTCAATCAGTAAAATATCCACCTAATATCTAGCCAATGTCTCTCCATCCTGTCCACAGGTATAACGTGAAACAACTTAGGAACACCACCTGTAGAATTCTATGAACCTTGTCAAATAAAAAGGAAATTAGATAAGCTTGGAACGTGCAACATTACTTTTTCTTGATTCAGTTTAATTCCATTCCATAAGCATGCATTTACAGGCCACTTTATGCTAAACACTAGGAGATAAAAAGATGGAAAATAAACTATTCCTGTCCTCCAAATTCTTGCTTTCTACCAGGAAAAACAACATGTATGCAGATAAATACAAAATATATACATATTCAGAAAGATGATTCATTATGATCAGGCTCGTTTAAACCAGAAATGTATGGCTCATTAGGAAAACTATAAACATAATATGCTACATTAATGTCAAAATAAAAATTACATGATTGCATCAATGTATGCAGATGTACAAAATACATTTATGATAAAAACACTAGAGATACTTTGTTCTAGTTCTTGACTAGTTTTTTGGTCTAGTCTTCTTGGTCATGAAACCAAAAAACTGGAGGACTAAACATTTTCTCCAATCTTCACTAACTCTTGAAAAACTGCTAAAGGAGAAATTTTACACTGGAGGGAGAGAGCACATTTAAAAATTTCCACAGAGTAAGGAAACAAAAAAACCCAGCCAGATAAGAGCCTTATAAACTAACAGTGGAAGACCCTAATCCTCTCAAATGGTATCCAGTACTCCCCTGCTGTAGCAGGGTACACAAACCCACACAAAGACTTGTGTTTTGGCATCTACTCAGGGATTTATCTCCTGATATAGTCTCTGTCAGCACTCCCCACTCTAGCCTTTTCCCCAGCATTCTGTTGCAATAGAAAGAACACTGCAACTCTACCCAGTCATATGTACAGGAGGAGAGGGGTATGATGCTCCACGTTGATTATTGAATCCAAAGCTGGCAGAAACTCTGCCCAGGATATCACTCTTCCTCTACCTACACCTATACCTGTAAGAAGGGGCAGATACTGATTCAGCCATAGAACCAAGTGTGGGACCTGGAAAGTGGAGCTGCTTAGGCCTTTAACAACATAACAGTGTCTATCTAAAACCAAAAGCAAATATCATATGCAAGGAGAATACACTAGAAGCCTTCCCAATAAATATAAGAGTAAAGCAAGGATGCCTCCCTGCTATTATCTAATTCTAGATATGCTATCAAAAGCAAAAAGGCAAAAGAAAGAATTTCAAACATGAATATAGGCAAAGAGGAAATAATATTACACCTATTTGCTGATAATATGATAGTTCACTTAGAAAATATTAGGGAATCAATTGATTAATCAATATTTATTAAGTGCCTACTATGTACTAGGCACTGTGCTGATCTCCAAGGATACAAAAAAGAGACAAGGAGTTGTCTCCCCTCAAGAAGCTCACAATCTAATGGGAGAAACAACAAACACACACAAAAACCATATACAGGATCAATAGGAAATAATTCACAGAGGAAAGACACTAGAATTAAAAGCAGTAGTGAAAGGCTTCCTGTAGAAGACAGGATTTTAATAGCAACTTATATGAGGCCAGGGAAGCCAGTAGGTGGAGATGAGGAGTGAGAGCTTTCCAGGAATAAAGGGCAGCCAGAGAAAATACCCAGAGCCAAGAGATGAAGTTTTTTGTTCATAGAAAAGTCAGGAGGTTAATGCCACTGAATGGAAGAGGGAGAAGACTAAAAGGTAGGAGAGGACAAGGTTATGAAGGTCATTGAATGCCTAACTCCAGTTTTTATTTGTTCCTGGAAGCAACAGGAAACCACTGGAGTTTATTGAGTGAAATAATCAGGACTACATTTTAGTAGCTGAATGGAGGATGGATTAGTGTGGTAAATCCAACATCAACTATTACAATAATCTAAACAGGAGGTGATGAGAGGGCCTGCACTAGAATAGTGGCAATGTCAAAGGAAAGAAGGGAGTGGATATGAGGTGTTGCAAAGGTGAAATCAATGTGTTTTGGCAACAGATTGAATATGCGGGATGGTAAGAGGTAGTGAGGAATCCAACATGACTCCAAATTGTGAGCCTGAGGGACTGAGATGATGGCAGTGTTCTCTATTAGAATAAGGAAGGGAGAAGGAGGAGAGAGAGTTTGGGGAAAAGATACTGAGTTCTATTTTGGACATGTTGAGTTTAAGATATCTATTGGATATGTAGCTTGAGAGGTCTGAAAGGAAATCGGAGATGTGAGACTAGAGGTTAGCAGAGAGACTGGGGCAGGTTAGGTAGATTTGAGAATCATTAGCACAGAAATGGCAATTAAATCAATGGGAGCTAAGGAGACCACCATATGAAGTTGTGTAGAGGGAGAAGAGAAGAAAGCCCAGGACAGAACCCTGTGGGACACCTGTGGTTAGAGGGAATGATCTGGATGAGGATCCAGCAAAGGAAACAGAAGGAGCACCAGGAGAAAGTGAAAAATAAAAGATACTAGCCCAGCCAATAATATTTTCTTTCTTTCTCTCTTTCTCTCTTTCTCCCTTCCTCCCTTCCTCCCTTCCTCTCTCTCTCTCTCTCTCTCTCTCTCTCTCTCTCTCTCTCTCTCTCTCTCTTGCTCTCTTCCTTCCTTCCTTCCTTCCTTCCTTCCTTCCTTCCTTCCTTTCTTTCTTTCTTTCTTTCTTTCTTTCTTTCTTTCTTTCTTTCTTTCTTTCTTTCTTTCTTTCTTTCTTTCTTTCTTTCTTTCTTTCTTTCTTTCCTTCCTTCCTTCTTTCCAGTTGGGGTTAAGTGACTTGCCCAGGGTCACACAGCTAGTAAGTGTCAAGTGTTTGGTCTGTGGCCAGATTTTGAAACTCAGGTCCTCCTGACTTCAGGGTCAGTGCTCTATTCACTGCGCCACCTAGCTGCCCTGCCAATAGTATCTTCCACAAAGGTTCAGGCTACAAAACAAACCTACAGAAATCAACTGAATTCCTACATAATAATAATAATAAAACTAATACAAATAATAAAAAGCAAAATACCACTCAAATTTATTACCAACTCCATGAAATATTTGTGAGTCAATATACCAAAGAGTATTCAATACTTATATAGATTCAATTACAAACTGTTCAAAAGAATAAAGAATAGCAAATACTTGGAGGACTTTGCAGTATACATAGCTGAGCCCGCCCAGTATATTATAAAAATGACAATATTATCAAAGTAAGCTTACAGTTTTAATACTATACCAATAAAATTACCAAAAGGATGACTTTTTGGGACTTGATAAAATAATAAGAAAACATATTTGAAGAGAAACAATGAAAAAAGATAGGGATAGAGGGGCAATAGCACTTCTAGACCATTAAGTATATTGTAAAGTAATAATCATGAAAACTATCAGTTATTAGAAAAAATAGAAAAGCAAATCAGTGGAAGACTACAAAAGGGAGAATCAGAAATAATGGAACTTAAAAACCCAATGTTTAATGAACTTAAAAACATGCATGACTTTAGGAAAGAATTCCCTATCTGTTTATTTATTTTAATTAATTAATTAATTAATTAATTTTTAGTTTTCAACATTCATTTCCACAAGATTTTGATTTCCAAATTTTCTCCCCACCTCGTCCCTCCCCTCACTCCAAGATGGCATGCATTCTGAATAACCCTTCCCCTAATCTGCCCACCCTTATATTTCCCCCACTTCTCTTATCCCTTTTCCCTTCTATTTTCCTGTAGGGCAGGATAGGTTTCTATACCCCATTGCCTGTATATCTTATGTCCCAGTTGTGTGTGAAAACAATTTTTAACATTTGTTTTTAAAACTTTGGGTTCCAAATTTTCTCCCTTCCTCCCTCCCCACCCACCCTCATTGAGAAGTCAAGCAGCTCAATACAGGTCATACATGTATAGTCATGCAAAACACTTTCATAACAATCATGTTGTAAAAAACTAACTATATTTCCCCTCATCTTATCCTGCCCCCCCATTTATTCTATTCTCTTTTTTGACCCTGTCGCTCTGTAGAAGTGTTTGCTTCTGATTACCCCCTCCCCCAATCTGCCCTTCCTGTTATCATCCTCCCACTCTCTTATCCCCTTCTCCCCTATTTTCCTGTAGGGTAGGATAGATTTCCATACCCAATTGAGTGTGAATGTTATTCTCTCCTTAAGCCAAATCCAATGAGAATAAGATTCACTCATTCCTTCTCACTTTCCCCCATTTTCCTTCCACTGTAAATGCCTTTTCTCGTCTGTTTTATGTGAGATATTTCACCCCATTCTACCTTTCCCTTTCTCCTTCTCCCAGTATAACCCTCTCACCCCTTAATTTTATTCTGTAGATATTACCCCTTCATTTTCAACTCACCCTGTGCCATCTATCTATCATCTATCTATCTATACATACATACATATAATTTTTTCCCCTCTAAATGCCTTAATACTGATGAAGTTCTCATGAGTTATGAATATCATCTTTCCACATAGGAATGTAAACAGTTTAACCTTAATAAATCCCTTATGATTTCTCTTTCCTGTTTACCACTTAATGCTTCTCTTGAGTCTTGTATTTTAAAGTCAAATTTTCTATTCAGCTCTGGTCTTTTCATCAAGAATGCTTGAAACTCTGCTATTTCACTGAATATCCATTTTTTACCCTGAAGGGTTATACTCAGTTTTTCTGGGTAGGTGATTGTTGGCTGTAATCCTATCTCTTTTGACCTCCAGAATATTATATTCCAAGCCCTCCTGTCCCTTAATGTAGAAGCTACTAAATCTTGTGTTATCCTGATTGTGCTTCTGTAATACTTGAATTGTTTCTTTCTGGCTGTTTGCAATATTTTCTCCTTAACCTGGGAACTTTGGAATTTGACTACAATATTACTAGGAGTTTTCCCTCAGAGATCTCTTTCAGGAGGTGATCATTAGATTCTTTCCATTTCTATTTTGCTGTCTGGTTCTAGAATATCAGGGTAGTTTTCCTTGACTATTTCTTGAAAGATGATGTCTAGGCTCTTTTTTTGATCATGGCTTTCAGATAGTCCAATAATTTTTAAATTCTCTCCTGGATCTATTTTCCAGGTCAGTTGTTTTTCCAATGAGATATTTCACATTGTTTCTATTTTTCATTCTTTTGGTTTTGTTTTACATGTCTTGATTTCTCATAAAATCATTAGCTTCCACTTGCTCTATTCTAATTTTTAAGGAAGTATTTTCTTCAGTGAGCTTCTGGTCTTCCTTTTCCATCTGGCCAATTCTGCTTTTTAAGGCATTCTTCTCCTTGTTGGCTTTTTGGATCTCTTTTGCCATTTGGGTTAGGCTATTTTTTAAGGTGTTATTTTCTTCAGTTTTTGGGGGGTCTCCTTTAGCAAGTTATTGACTTGTTTTTCATTATTTTATTGCATCACTGTCATTTCTCTTCCCAGTTTTTCCTCTACTTCTTTTACTTGCTTCTCAAAATCCTTTTTGAGCTCTTCCATGGCCTTGGACTGATTCTCATTTTTCTTGGAGTCTTTGGATATAGGAACTTTGTTGTCTTCTTCTGATTGTATGTTTTGATCTTCTTTGTCACCAAAGAAAGATTCTATGGTCTGACTTTTTTTGTGCAGTTTGCTCATGATCCCAGCCAATTATTTGAGTTATACACTCTTTTTTAAGGTAGGGGTCTGCTTCCAGTGCGGCAAATGTACTGTCCCAAGCTTTGGGATTTTGTGCAGCTGTTTTCACAGAAACTTCTAGGGACCTGTAAATTTTTATTTCTTCCAAAGTGGTATGATCAAGGGTGAGGTATTTACCCCTTTCCTGGCCTATGCTCTTGTCTATGTGACCACAAGCACTCTTTTCTGCCTTGGAACTGTAAGGATTCTCTCTATACCACCACTACAAGCTCTACAACACCAATGCTCCTCCTCACTCCAGGACTGCCACCTAGAACTGTGACTCAGATCCAAGCATGGGCAAAGCTAGAGAATCTTTCCTCAGCACCAGCAAAGAGATTCCTGCAATCCCCCTGTTATCAGCCACTTGATCCTCCCTCTGTCTGTGCACTGAGCTCAGGAAGCAACCACTGCCCCAGGACTGTGCCAGGACTGGGGCTGAAACCAAGCTTCTCTCTCACCACAGTCACAGGCTTTTCCTACTGACCTTCTAAGTTGTCTTTGGCTTTTGTTGGTTGAGAAGTCTGGAAGCCACCACAGCCACCTGTGATTCAGTACTTTGAGGCCTGCTTCAGGTTCACTGAGGCCTGTTTTGCCTGCAACTCCCATTCTAAACTGCATTCCTCTCCCAGCCCAGTGCAATGGACCTTTCCAATCAACCATCCAGGTTGTCTTAGGCTGGAAATTTGTTTCACTCTGTCTTTTTGTGGGTTCTGCTGCTCCAAAATTTACAGCCATTTTTAACAAGTTTTTGGAGGGGTTTGGGAAGAGCTCAAGCAAGTCACTGCTTTTACTCCGCCATCTTGGCTCCACCCCTCTCAGAACTCCCTATTTATTAAGAACTGCTTGTAACATTGCAAATCAGATTGGCAGAAATTTGGCTTAAACTTACACCTTATGCCATATTACACAACAAATTCAAAAGACATGAGTGATGTAAATATTAAAGATCACATAAAAAATTAGAAGTACCTTATGTAACTTTCATAGCTATGGGTTAGAGAATAATTCTTTACCAAACAGGGAATAGCAGTAATTACAAAGAATAAGTTAGATAGCTTTAATTACATAACATATATATATATATATATATATATATATATATACACACTCACACACATATATATGTATATGTATGTATGTATTCACATATCTAGAACAGAAAGACAAGGGATCAAAAGGGAAACATGTACACTTAATGAATTTCTCAGAGAAAGAGATTTTGTATCTAAAATATGTAGACAAATAACAGAAATACAAAAGAATAAAAACCACTCTCCAAAAGATGAGTATCCAGAGGGTACAAACTCAGCAAATTGGCAAAAAACAATCCATTTTAAGGGTTATAGCACCAACTTGCAAATTGGAATTCTTAGTTTGAAGTTCTCCACTACTGGACTGGCTCCCTACTTGGATGGCATAATGTTGAAATATCTCCTACTTTTTTAAAGCCTCCAGAGGCATGCTCAGCTTATTTGGTTAATCAATTAACTATTCTCTTCTTGACCCAGTGAAAGAATTAATACCTCATAAAGAAGGTGTGAACTACCATGTTTACGCATTTTAAACTATCTTGTTCTTATATTGATTGAGATAGGACTATACCAGGATTGTCAAATTTAGCTGTGTTTCTCCCGTTTGTCCTAATGTCTCCAGCCCCTTGGTCCAGTTTTCCATGAATGAACAAAGTGTCTCACCTCTATCTCATGTCTAAAACAAGGAATTCTATCTCTTTATCTCTCCTCTTCCCCCACCCTCTTCTTATAATCTATATACATAAGAAATAAGTAAAGTATAAATAACAGCTCCTCCAGTTTAGATTAGTCTCCACTTTTATCACGTTAAGGAATTTAGAAGGGAAAATAAGCATAAACAACAAAGGTTAATGCTTCTCAAGCCCAAAAGGATTCAGGGATTGTAAAGTAAGTAAATGACCTAAGGAGACATTCTACTTTCTCTCCCTGAGCAGAGGGAGATGAACAGGAAAGAGAGTCATGATGTGTCTCTTGCTGGCAGCTTACGAGATGCAGAGAGAGATTTTTCTCAGTGCAGTTTGAGTTCCTCATTCCATCATTGCCAGACTAATTGTATATAGATGCTTACACTAGTTTTATCTCAGCCTTCCTCCCTCCTGTGACTCTTTATTGCATCTGTTTCTTACAATGCCCTTTGGCTTGTCTCACTTTGTGAGTATGGCAGAGCCAAGATTACACCAGGTGTCACATTTTAGAATGGCTAAAAGCTAAATAGCATCAAGGGAACGACAACCAGGACCTCATAGGGCTGAAGGACCATGAAATTACATTGTATAAGAATAATAATAATAATAATAGCTAATATTTAAGTAATGCTTACTATGTGCCAGGCACTGTGCTAAGTGTTTTACAGTGTTTCTCATTTGATTCTCACAACAACTCTGGAAGGTGCTGTTATTATCCTCATTTTACAGATCAGGAAACTGAGGCAAACAGTGGCTAAGTGACTTGCACGTTTCACACAGCTAGTAAGTTTCTGAGGCCAGATTTGAACTCGTCTTTCTGACTCCAGTCTCAGCAGCACCTTATCCACTGTGCCACCTAGCTGCTTCAACTGGATGAAAAAACAGGAATAGTTTAATCTAGACATAAGAAGACTCAGTAGGGATGTGACAACTGCCTTTAAAACTTTGAAGGGCTGTCAAGTGGGCAAAGGATTTATTAGTTCTGTTAGGCCTTAGATGGCAGAAGGAGTAATGGGTGGAAGAGGCAAACAGACAGATTTCAGGTTGATTTAAGAAAAAAACTTCTTAATATTCCAAAAACGGAATGTATTACTCTTTTAGGTAGTAAGTTCCTATGCACTGGAAGTCTTCAAACAAAAGTGTGCACTTAAAATTGGTGAGTATTTTTAGATGGGTTTTTGTTCAGGTATGTGTTAGATTGCTGAGGCCTCTTCCAAATCTGACATTCTGTGAGTCTCTTTGTTGGCTATCTTAGAGAATTTCAGGGCTTTGAATGTGAAAGAAGGATTAAGCTTCTGCTTGATTCTAGAGGGCTTCTAAGTGATGAGAAGTTGCATAGAGGCAGATTTCAGCTTAGCATAAGGAAAAAACTTCCTAATAATTAGAACCACCCCAAAAAAGGAACGTGTTGCACTTCTAGTCTTTAATAATTGGCCAAAAGCTCTTCTTTGGTGATTTGTCAATTTCCATATAAACCAGCTCTGAAGAGGGACAGGGAGGGAGGTTTCTGGGAAGGGAATCTGACAGACTTATTGCTGCTGACCTGGGCTTGTCTCAACAGACCTTCATTGATTAATGCATATGCATTCTTATGTGTCTGTAGACCCTTGCTGTTGCTTTTAGGTAGTAAGGAATTTGTTTCTTTGCCATCTTCTACATTGATTCAATCCCACCAAATCCTGATGTTGCATTTGGTATCATTGTGCATCTGACCTAAAACAATAATTAAACCCATGGGAGCTGATAAGAGGGAATGTGTAGAGAAAGAGGAAAAGAGGGGGATTCTTTAGGCACATTCTGAAATACAAAAAAGGAATCAGGGAGAGACAGAAGGAAAAAGAGAGGAGAAAAAACATGTGGAGGGAAAATAGTGTTAAGAAATCACTATGGTATGTAGCAGGCAGTTACCATATGCCTATATGTCTGGGGTAAAAGAAAGAGGGTAAAAAGTAGGATTGTAGGAAAGAGACCTCCACAATTTCCTGAAGTTCTTCCAAAGCCCTTGAAAACCACCTTTTTTGCTTTGGTTCAGGTCCTGCTTGGAAGGCAGATGTTTCCAATCTTCTCATGCCCTACTCTCTTTGACCATGACTGTGAATTTTCTTTGCAGCAAAGATAACAAGAGAAGGGCATGCCGCCCAGCACCAAGAGTGTTTCCTCAGGAATACTCCAAGGCCTGTTCTGACATTTGTCTTTCCCATTAACCTGCACACAGCACAATCCTTCACCAAAGAAGACACTACCCGAGAAAATAATTAGCTTTCTCTGGCCATTATTCTCCCACGTCTTCCTTTCCTTCAAATTTTACACCTCCTTTCTGCCTCTCCTTGGTATCTTAGAGTCACCAGAATCACAGAACTGGAGAGAACTTTAAATGCCATCTACTCTAATTTCTACCTCTCTGGGACACGCCCCCTCCTTGACACCCCTCATCAGCGATCATTTGAAGACCGAAACATTCAGTTATGCATTGCTTTCTGGGTCTCTATGACTAGGACTGCACATTGGCCTTGAATTTCTAGCTTAGCCATGAGGGCTAGTTACTTCCTTAGGGTCTGAGGCTTGAGTAGAATATGTGGCACCCCACCCACTATGATTATCATCTCTATGCAGATGACTGACTCACAGATCTCTCTCTCTCTCTCTTTCTCTCTTCCTTGCTCTCTAATATATATGCTTATGTATGTACATATATATAGATAGATAGCTTGATCTAGAGATAAGAAGACTCCCAGGGGATATGATGGCTCCCTCTCAACCTTTAAAGGACTTTCAAGTGGGAAAAGGATTGGATTAGCTCTGTTTGAATTTAAAGGGCAGATTAAGTAATGGGTAGAAGTTGCAAAGAGACAAACTTCAGGCTGATTTAAGGGAAAAAAAACCTTCCTAATATTCCCAAAATGGAATGTGTTACTCTTTCAGGTAGTAAATTTTTCTGTACTAGAAATCTTGAAGCAAAAATAAGCACTTAAAATCAGTATTTACATATATACAGGTACTTGTATGATAATATAGTTTATATTTGTAAGCTTCATTAAAGTTTACAGAGTGTTTTACTCACAAACCTGTGAGTCTCAGTAGAAACCATTTGTACAGATGAGGAAACCGAGGCTCACAGTAATTAAATGGTTCATAGTCACATAGCTAGTAATGTCAGAGCCAGGATTTGAAGCTAGGACTTCTGAGTACAAGTCCAAAGTGCTTTCTAATGTATCACGCTGTCTCTTATATGTGAATTTGCATATTTTCTTTATATTGAAACTTTCCTGGTCATACTTTCCCCTGTCTTCTACTATCTCTGTTGTCTTTACCATTATCTTTGTTTCAGAAGGAAAGACAATAGCAACGCTGGAGCTTGTTTTGAGAGGGTTAGTGAGTTCTTTTCAATTATGTATGGGAGCTGACAGTTGTACATATGAGTAGATGATCTCTGAGGTATGTTTTTGGACCCTTAGCTGGGAGGAGAGAATTGGGAGGTGGTACTTTCCACAGTCAGAAGTAGGCTCTTAGAAAGGGATAGTAGAAGGAGAACAGAAACCATTGACTGTCAACTCCTCCCAAAATTATGTAAACCACACTCATTTTCCATTCTGAAAGTGCTAAGTTTAGTCTTGAATTGACAGTTCCCCTGAGGTTAGAGTCTGCAGTCTTCCCAAGGACAAGAACAGTGCAGACAGCAATGCGGCCCTTACTCAGACACTCTCTACTGCTGCCCATGGCACCAATTTCCCCTGGTGACCTGAATGACATGGCCTGAAAAGGTTTCTCATGTAAATAGGACCTTAATAAATTCATATTGGTGGTGGTGGTGGCAGGAATATCCATACCGGAGCTGGCCTTACTATCTTGTGACCATGTCTAGGTGAGGGCAAGTAGCTTATGCCTCTATGTTACCTGTTTGGGGAATGCAAGCTTCCTGGAAGTGAGCTCTCTTCCTTCCTACACAGGTCACTGCTCCCACACCTTGGAGTACTCCAGAGGTGCCACACCCCTAGTCATCCCCACATCTCCAAGTACCTTCAGTGCAGCACTGGCCCTTTCTGGATGATGGGCCCCACCTCCCTGTCCTTATTGCCCCAGGACTGCAGGACCACTCTATTACTCCCTAGTATGTCTCATCCTACTCTCCTCTTTCACTGAATTTGTTCCAGAAGCAGTTTTGGTTCTGTCTAGAACAGTGCCCTGCATAAAGAAATTGTTCAATAAATATCTAAATGAATGAATGAAGCATTAATTAAGCACTTATTATTTGTGAAGCCCTGTGATAAGTTTTGGAGATGCAAATAGAAAAGATAGTCCCTGCTTCTCAAGGAACTCACATTTTAGTAGGAGAATGCTTCAACTGCAAGTCAGATTTTAAAAAAGTCCCACGGTACTTAGGATGTGACAATAAAGCAGATGTTAAAAGCTTTTCTTTAACATCATTTCCACTGATAAAATCACATCAGCTTCTGATGCTGAACCATATGACAGCACAATGACTATCTGCTGCAGAAACAAATGAAAGCACACTATACCTCCCTTTTTTTTCTTTGTCCCTAGTCTCCGTGTAATTCCTATTTCAATGCTAAAAGCACCCATAGATTATCCCCAAATGGTCAGAGGCACATCACTTCCTTGGTCTCAGACCATATTAAAAGTGGACCAACATATCCATAAAATTGATATCCATCCATCTCTGTCCTAAAATAGTATTTACTGGGGGGTTGTGACTACAAGGGCAAGTTTATAAATGACCAAAATGCCAAAAATCATTGAAGAAAGGACTGAAATTACTGTTAATTGGCTTTTCAAATCAAACCTCATTACCTGTGACTAATATTTCAGAGCACTTTTGTATTAAGGGAGGTATGATGAAGGGTTAATGACCTAAAAAAGCTTCTTCTAACCTTCTCAAGATGTCTTTTTTGGCAGGGGAAAGATGCAAGGAGTCCAAAGGTTCAATGGAAAATCATGTGCTAGATCAAAAACACAGTGGCTCACTAAGAAATTGCAGCAGATTGCCTTTCAGGTGGAAACTGGTCCATTTTTTTCTTCCCTACTCTGATCTTCTACCCATTTACATTCTGTCACTCATTCCCTCAGCAAGATGTTCTAAACTAACGTCTTATTTCAACCCAAATGGAAAGGGAAACTACAGGCAAGGAGAGGTCAAGACCCATTATAAACTCCCTACAAATACTTCTGTTTCCTACTAAGGGACAAGCAGTCAGGCACTTGCTTGGGGGGAAAATGTATTATCCTTTGTACTAGAGCAGAAATAGCTTTAAATTTGAGATCTCTCTGCTTCTTTCATTTTCTGCCTGTGTCTGTCTCTGTTGCTGTGTGTTTGTCACTTTGTTGCTGTCTCCATCCATCTCTCTCTGTCTCACTATTCTACTTGTCTGTCTCTTACACACACACACACACACACACACACACACACACACACGCATTCCATAGTTTGTTGGTATTGCATAACTGTAGTCCCTATTTCTGGGAAGGCTGAGGCTGTTGGCTTGCTTGAGTTTGGGATTTGTGAGCTGCAGAGATGCTAAAGCTGACTGAGCATCCACAATGTCTATCACCAATGTACTGAGTCCCTCTTTGCCCAAGGAAAGGACCACCAGGATGCTTAAGCAGAGGTGAAGCAGCCCAGGTCAGAAATAGAGCAAGTCAAAGCTTCCATGACAGTCTCTAAATCATGGAAAATCCACATAGGCTGAGGAAGTCAGAATGGCCATTAAAAGAGAGTTTAGGTGTTTTACAATCCACAGAATGAATAAGTGCATACCCTGGATGGATGGAAAGTGGCACACTAGATAGAGTGACTGGCCTGGAGTCAAGGAGACTCATCTTCCTGAGTTCAAATCTGGCCTGTTAGACACTTATTAGCTGTGTGACCCTGGACAAGTTACTTAACCCTATTTGCTTCAGTTTCTTCAAATATAAAATGAGTTAGAGAAGGAAATGACCAACTACAATATCTTTGCCAAAAAACCCCCCAAAAACCCAAATGTGGGTCAAAAAGAGTTAGATATGACTGAAATGACTACCCAAATACCAAATGACCAAATAACCAAATAGATCTGTATCTCTCTGGGCTTATGTGATCAACATATCTCAGCATGGAGATCAGGTGAAGCAATGGCCTTTATCTGAACAGTTCTTTGGTGGAGAGGTGAGTATAGAACCAATTAGCTCCTTAGCATTAGCCCTTTATTGTCTATCTACATCACCATCAGTCTCTCCTTTAAGGCTAGAATTTACATTTGATTGTTATTTGCAGTCAAGTGTTATTTGGATGCATACTGTTGTTACACTGGATCTTTTGAAGCAAACTGAAAAAAAAATTGTAAGCTAAAATTTAGACAGTTGACAGTTATTCATACTATTCACAGCATCAATTCATTAATGGTTGATTCTAGGTTTCCCTTATTGGTTCCAAAATATTCACCCACCTTTTGCCCATTTTTATAGAACTGAGACATTGGCATTCATTATTTCACTCCACACTGTGAATGAAGCAACATTGTGACAGTTATCTCCACGTACTTCTGTGAAGATCACGTTTGGGTACTTTTTACAAAATGAATGAAAGAACACACCATGTGGCTGAAGCATCAACCACTACTAATTTTTCTCCATTCTTTTTGGGTTCTGAGTAAAAGTTTTCCTTGCTCTCTGTCTCACTGTTTTTGCAAGTATGGAGCTGCCTGTGCTTGGGAGGTCAGGGGGTAAGCAGGTTTAAAAGCAATTGAAGACCATGTCCTTTGGTCTATGAGAGATTCAAGAGCTTGCTCTCTTGTTCTCCTTTCAGACATCACACCCCTCACCCTCCTGTTTACCAATGTAATCATATTTTCTTTCTAGAAAAATGAAAGGAAAGATTCTTCTCTCGTTTTCTCCCACTATCAACTGTGTAGAATCTTAGAAACTATTCCTTTCCCCCTTGTTATTGTTGTCATTGTTCAGTCATTTCAGTCGTGTCCAACTCTTTGTGAGCCCATTTGGGGTTTTCTTGGCAAAGATACTAGAGTGGTTTGCCATTTCCTTCTCCAGTTCATTTTACAGATGAGAAACTGAGATAAACAGGCTAAAGTGACTTGCCCAGGGTCACACAGCCAGCAAGTGTCTGAGGCCAGATTTAATCTCAGGTCTTCCTGACTGGAGGCCCAGCCCTGAATTCATTGCGCAATTGAAAGGTGCTTGAATTATGAGGTCTAGATTTTTTTTTGATTTTTTAAAATTTTTTTTTCCATATGCTTTTGAGTTGAAAATTTTTTCTCCCTTTTTATCCCCACCCCACCCTCCCCAAGACGGTGCACAATCTGACATAGGCTTTACATTTACATACCCATTAAACATATTTTCACATTAGTGAAGTTGTAAGTAAAAATTAAAACCAATAGGAGGAACCATCAGAAAGATGAAACAAAACTCAACAGAAGGTAAAAATAAGTGATAGCGATTCGACTTCCATAGTTCTTTCTTTGGATGTGGACAGCATTTTCCATCCCGAGGCCTCTGGAGATGTCTTAGATCCTCGTAATGCTGAGAAGGGTTCAGTTTAACATTCTTAGTCACTGCATGATGTGGCTGATATTGTATACAAAGTCCTCTTGGTTCTGCTCACTTCACTCAGCATCAGACCATATAAGTCTTCCCAGGTTTTTCTGAAGTCAGCCTGTTCATCATTTCTTATACAACAATAGTATTCCATTACATTCATATACCACAACTTGCTCAGCCATTCCCCAATTGATGGGCATCCTCTCAATTTCCAATTCTTTGCCACCACAAAAAGAGCTGCTATGAATATTTTTGTACATGTGGGTCCTTTTCCCATTTGTTTGATCTCTTTCAGATATAGCCCTAGAAGTGCTATTGCTGGATCAAAGGGTATGCACATTTTTGTAGCCCTTTGGGCATAGTTCCAAATTGTTCTCCAAAATGTTCTCCAACTCCACCAACAATGTATTAGCGTTCCAATTTTCCCACATCCTCTCCAACATTTATCATTTTCCTGTTTTGTCATGTTGGCCAATCTGATAGGTGTGATGTGGTACCTATGAGGTCTAGATTTGAGAGGATAGTGGGGAGACTATTCTGGTGATAGGCATGGAACTAGGATAAGAAGGATGAGAATCCTTGTAGATTTACTATGTCATTTTTTGTTAATATTTCTGATTGGAAAGCTGCCTGGAAAAAAAAAGACAAAGGACACTTAACAGGTGAGGAAGCTAGGTCAAGTGGAAGTTACAGAGTGGAAAATGTATCAGATTTAGAGTCAAACCTGGATCTAATGTGAGCTCCACTACTTGCTAACTATATGACCATGGATGAGTCTCTTCCCCTCTTTGGACCTCAATTTCTTCATCTTTTAAATGAAGATGTTATGCTAGATATTCTGGAAGGTTCCTTCTCACTATAAATCCTTTGGTCCTATGAGTCTCTGGAATTTAAGTGATTTTCCTATGGATAAATAGCTGGTGGGCAGCTTATGTTGGGATGAAATCCAGGTTTTCAGAATCAAGGCACCAAAACCAGCATCAAACATTATAAAACTATGTATAATTAAACTCTCAGTGATGTAATGGAGTGCCTATTATGGAATGGTTGGTTTTTAAAGGAGAGAGAGAAGAGAAAAAGAGAGGGAAGAAAGGAAAGAAAAAGAGAAAGGGAAGAAGAGAAAGAAAAGAGAGAAAGAGAGGGAGGGGGGAAAGGCAGAGACAGAGAAAGAAGAGAAAAAGATGAAGGGAGGGAGGGAGGAGGAGGAGGAGAAGGAGGAGGGAGAAAGAGAGAGAGAGAGAGAGAGAGAGAGAGGAAGAGAGAGAGAGAGAGAGAGAGAGAGAGGGTTTTTGCTTCGTTATTATTCATTCCTTGTCTTGTGCCTGAGTTCCCAGAGCACAGCTGCATTTTACTCACACATCGACTGGTTAACAAGTTCAGAGAAATAGCTAGTATGAAATTAACTGAATCTCAGACTATCAGGGCAGAGAGGGGAAAATGTTAGGAAAAGCAGGGATAGAGCTACACCTATGCAGGCATACATGCACACAAGCACAATACACGCATGCATGCATGCATATACACATGTATACATGCATGTGTAACTCTGACTTGCCTCCATGAGGCAAGGGTATAAAATAGAGCCTGAATTCATTGTGATTATGCACTTAGCAGGCTGGTTATGAAATGACTCATGCTTATGCATCTGGTTAGAAAGTACAGTTTCTTAACAATGGGCTGGAGGTTGGGCTTTCAACCCTCTCTCTTGTGTGACTCCCAACGTGCCTTCATGCCTCAAAGGGACACCTGAGACCATAAGGACAGGGTTGACTATAAGAGTTCAGGAGGGATAATATTAAATCTAGCAAATGTATTCTTTGGGCAGCTAGATTGTGCAGTGGGTAGAGCACTGAGCCTGGAGTCAAGAAGACCTGTGTTCAAATCTGGCTTCAGACACTAGCTGTATATGATCCTGGACAAATCACTTAACCCTGTTTGCCTCAGTTGCTTCATCTGCAAAATAAGCTGGAGAAGGAAATGGCAAATCACTCCAACATCTTCACAAAGAAAACTCCAAATGGGATCATGAAGTTTTGGACATGACTGAAAACAATTGAACAAATATATTCTTTAACAGAACAAATTTAACAAAAACACCAATGGAATTAAGGCTGGGGCAGGAAACAAGCAATCTGCCTGACTTGTTTCTCAGGTTAGCACCAGGATAAAACACATAATCACACACATCTCTCAGCTGTCCCATTACATAGAGGTCATTTCTCACGGTCTTAAACAGATGTGACAGACACTGTCTCCTGCTGCCTTAGTCTTATTGTTCTCATGAGGTGATCACTGCCTCTCTCTTCTCTCCTCATTCTCCTTGAGAGTTTCCTAACTTGTTGCCATAGCCAACTAATCAGTGGATCAATAAGCATATATTAAGCACCAGCTACGTGCCAGGCACTGTGCTAACTGCTGTGGATACAAAGAAAGGCAAAAGACAGTCCTTGTTCTCAAAGAGCTCGTGGTCTGATGGTGAAGACAACATTCAAATAACTATACAAACAGGATACTGACAGGTTAAATAAGAAAAAATCAGCAGAGGAGAAGGTAGTAGAATTAAACGGGATTCAAATTCTGGATTTTAGCTGGAACCTAAAAGAAGCTAGAAGATCCAGAAGAGGTAGAAGAGTAAGGAGGGAATTCTAGGCATGTGGAATAGCCAATGAATATGTTCAGAGATAGGAGAAGGAGTGTTGTGCAAGGAACAGCATGGAGGACAATGGCACTAGATAATGGAGTATACGAGGGAGAGTAAGGTGTAAGAAGACTGAAAAGGTGGAAGATGGGGCATGTTACAAAGGGCTTACAAAGGATTTTATAGTTGATATTATAGATGATAGGGAGTCACTGGAGTTAATTGGAATAGGAGCATGACATGGTCAGAACTGTGATTTAGGAAGATCAATTTGACAGCTGAGTGGTGAGTGGAGAGGAGTGGGAAGAAAATCCAGTCAAGGAGGCCGCCAGAGCAGCCGCGGCAGCAGCAGCAGCAGTAGAAGCTGGAGCCGCTGCCGCTAGACCGAAGAGCAGGAGCTGAGGAGGCGGCGCGGCGGCGGCGGTGCGGGGAGCCCAGAGGGAGCCCGGGTTTGGGCCCGACAGCGGGAACTGGGCGCCGGCTCGGGTGTTTTCTGGAGAGTAGTTCTTGGGGCATCTTTGCTTATGAGGCTTATGAGGAGGTTCTGTCTCACAAAACAGTGTCTATTGAAGACAACAAGGAAGAGGAGAAAAGAACAGAAAAAAAAAAGAAGCTAAAACATTTTAGCAAACCATGAGATCTATTAGATCTTTTGCTCATGACGATCGCCATGTTATGGTGAAACATTCAACAATTTATCCATCTCCAGAAGAACTTGAAGCTGTCCAGAACATGGTATCTACTGTTGAATGTGCCCTTAAACATGTCTCAGATTGGATGGATGAAATGAGTAAATCTGGGAAAACAGAGGGAGATGTAGATGTGAAAAAGGATGATGCTGCAGAAAACTCTGCCAAGGATCAAGGTGGCTGAACACTCTGTGGTGTAATGAGAATTGGCCTAGTTGCAAAAGGCTTGTTGATAAAAGATGATATGGATCTTGAGCTGGTTCTGATGTGCAAAGATAAACCCACGGAAACTCTATTACACACTGTCAAAGACAATCTTCCTATTCAAATTCAGAAACTTACAGAAGAGAGATATGAAGTGGAGCAGTGTATAAAAGAGGCATCTATTATTATCCCAAATACAAAAGAGCCCATGTTAACTCTGAAGGTGATACTTACTTCCCCTCTAATTAGATGAATTGGAGAAGAAAGATGGAGAAAATGTTTCAATGAAAGATCCTCCGGACTTATTGGACAGGCAGAAATGCCTGAACGCCTTGGCGTCTCTCCGACATGCCAAATGGTTTCAGGTAAGGGCAAATGGACTAAATCATGGACTAAAATCACAATTACGTCCTCCACATTCTGAGTGATTTGTGCAACAGAGTACCCACATGGGCTCCATTAAAAGGATGGCCACTAAAACTTATATGTGAAAAGTCTATAGGTACCTGTAATAGACCTTCGGGCACTGGGGAGGCTTTGAGATGAGTAACGGAGTGTTTGGCATCTGGAATACTTCTTCCTGGGGGGCCAGGTCTCCATGATCCCTGTGACAGGGATCCGACTGGTGCATTGAGTTATATGACAATTCAACAAAAAAAAGACATTACACACAGTGCCCAGCATGCACTCAGACTATCACTTTTGGTCAGATTTATAAAGTGCTGGAGATGGATCCTCTCCCATCTAATAAACCTTTCCAGAAATATTCCTGGTCTGTTACTGACAAAGAAGGTGCTGATTCCTCAGCTCTGAAGAGACCTTTTGAAGATGGATTAGATGATAACGATCCCAATAAAAAGGTGAAGTGAAACTTAAGGAAGATTCTGGACAGTAAAGCAATAGATCTAAT
The DNA here is from genome assembly GCF_003287225.1 of Phascolarctos cinereus. Lineage (NCBI taxonomy): Eukaryota > Metazoa > Chordata > Mammalia > Diprotodontia > Phascolarctidae > Phascolarctos > Phascolarctos cinereus. Next base: position 188,302,533 of record NW_027555514.1, read on the forward strand.
GAATGCTCTTATGAGACTCAACCAGATCAGGCCTGGTCTCCAGTATAAACTCTTATCCCAGTCTGGCCCTGTTCATGCACCAGTCTTCACAATGTCTGTAGATGTGGATGGCACAACATATGAAGCATCAGGACCATCTAAGGAAACTGCAAAACTTCATGTAGCAGTGAAGGTTTTGCAAGCAATGGGCTATCCAACAGGTTTTGATGCAGATATTGAATGTATGAGCTCCTATGAAAAGTCAGATAATGAAGGCAAAAATGAAACTGTGTCTTCAAACTGAAGCAATAATACTGGAAATTCTACAACTGAAACCTCCAGTACCTTAGAGGTAAGAACTCAGGTCCCTATCCTTACAGCAAGTGGTAAGAACCCTATCATGGAGTTCAATGAAAAAAGAAGAGGTCTTAAATATGAACTCATCTCTGAAACAGGTGGAAGCCATGATAAGAGATTTGTTATGGAGGTAGAAGTAGATGGACAGAAATTCCATGGTGCAGGTCCAAATAAGAAGGTAGCAAAAGCCAGTGCAGCATTAGCTGCCCTGGAGAAGCTATTTTCTGGACCTAATGCAGCAAATAATAAGAAAAACAAGACTATTCCTCAGGTTACGGCACACCCTATGGCTATAGCACAGCTGCTCCAGCCCAGGTTTACCCAAGAGAATGATTCTGTTGCCCGTTATGAAATTCCCAACCTATCCAGTTCCCCACTACTCATTCTTTTAGCAAATGGCTGAAGCTAATTCCTATTGATTGAGCAACAATCCAATCCAGTCCTGAATATTAGAAGAGAGAACAAGCCTTTTTATCCAGTTTCTTTTGAACATATAACTTGTGCAAAAATGATTTGTAAAGAACATCTTTTTCTACTTTTGATTTTTTGATTTTAACAAATGCAAATTTAGTTCTTTAAAACTTGAAAAAAAAATATACACAAACCTTCCATTCCCTTACCCCCAACAAAAAAACCTAGTTCTGTGAAACGTTACCTCATTTTCCGATAATAACTTACACCAGCCCTTCTGTTCTAGGGGACAAACTAGCTGCTCAAAGTTTGTTTTAAATGAAGTCTCAGATTATGTAAAATTAAATTTGTGAAGGATGTTTAGAGTATAAAACAAGGATCACAAATAAACTGTTTTTTGTTGTAAAAAAAAAAAAAGAAAAGAAAAGAAAATCCAGTCAAGGAAACCAACCAGAAAGCTGTTGCTATAAGCATGAGGTGATAGAAGCCTGTACCAGAGTGATGGCAGTGTCACAAGATAGGAGGGAGTGTATAAAAGAAATATTATGAGGGTAGAATAGACAGAACTCAGAAACTGGATGAATATAGGGGGAGGTAAGAATGAGGGAGAAGCTGAGGTTGACAGCTATGTTGTGAGCCTTGGTATCTGGAGGACAGAGGGACCCTCCCTCAACACTAATAGGAACGTTAGGGAAAAGAGAGAATGATAATGATTTCAGTTTTAGACATATTGAGGTGTCTTATACCCAACAATTGTTTTGTATATTGAGTACTATTTCTAGAAAACATCCTGAAAAGCAAAAAAAAAAAATACATCTAAGAATAAATGTTTTTCCTCCATGGTTCACTATCAATTTTTGATCTACCCAAATAGCAAATCTATTCTGTCATTGATCTTGCTATCTGTCAAGGACATGTCTGATCAGTTGATTTCCCTGTCAGCTCAATTGATGAAATCAGGAAGACAACATGGAATTACTATGTCTAATGAAGTAAAAAAGAAGTATTTTTACATTGGTATCCATTTATTTGGTGTTAAGAAATTCTCTTTGATATAATTAGAGGAACAGCTAGATGGCATTCGGTTAGAAGGCTAGACTTGAAGTCAGGAAGAACTGAGTTGAAATTCTGCCTCAGATATTTACTAGCAACATGACACTGGGTAAGTTATTTAAGCACTGTCTGCCTCAGTTTCCTCAACCATAAAATGGGGAATTACTTCACAGTGTTGTTGTGAAGATCAGTGAGATGCCTTAGGTATAGCACTTTGAAGTGTTAGATAAATGCTATTTATCATCATCATTTCATCGCTTTTGTTGCTACTGCTGTTATTACTGTTGTTATTCAGCATGCCATTGATTGACTGAAGATCAACCATGAAAGCCTGCCAGTTCTGGGACACAGTCAGTGAGTGGAAGCAAATCCAAGAAGTATTGACCCCTTGGAGAAGGGTGAAGACAGTCAGCTACAAACTCAGGAGGCAATTGGCCCTGGTATTTGTGGAACAACGTGCCCCAGATTTATGGAGTGGATGTTGTTGGCTACTGTTCTCACTATGCCATCTTAATAAATGCCTTAGCTTTTAGCTAATGTCTGACTATGAAATGTAAGCATGCTGGTTGGAACGTGTGAGCTATAGTTTCAGGAGTGAGAACACCGAATTCTTTGAATTTAAAATTGCTCCAGGAATCAAACCTTCTTGCCAATGCTGAGTTGGAGATGTGTGTGAATGATTCAGAGATGGTGCTACATAGCTAAAAACTTTATTGTTCTTTGCCAGTCTTAGATCATTCTGACTCTTTTACATTCCTGACATTTTTCTTACAGGAATTATGATTTTTAAAATCAATACATGGTAAAGACAATAGTATATTCCCTTCAGTCTCTGACCCCAAAGATGAGATCCAGTTTATCTCCAAATCTATGCCTACTCTGTGCTCATATTTTCACCCATGCAATCCTAACACTATATATAACTGTAATAGTCTATATCATATAATATTTTATGGTTTCCATCTCCATCATAGCCTTCTTGGGCCTCCATTTATCAAAGAAGGAAATTTAGGCTCTGAGAAGTTAGCTGACTCATATAGTTAGAGCCAAGTCTTCATATTCAAAGACCTGACTCGTGCTCTCTGCACTACATCTCATTGCCTTTTCTGGGTCTCGCCAGGGTCAGGTTCAGTAGCATCCTACTTTGTGCCCTAGGTCAGGATGGTTGTCATTCCCTGAACTTAGATTTTGTAGCAAGTGAGAATTTGACAATTTACCTTGATTTTTTTTTTTAGTGGTGGAGGGGGAAGATCTCATATTAGAATCACGATGGGAGATAAAATATGCCTTTCTTCTTCCTTTCACCATTATTAATGATTTAGGGGACACTAAAGCTCAATAAAAATTACATCAAAGGCCCATAAGAATAGTTCAAATCCCTCTTATCTTCATTTCATAAAAACCAGCATTTTCTGTTTAAATAATATTAATTCAATCAGATTCAACAAATAGTTGTTAAGCACTTACTATGTGTTAGATATGGGGATACCACGACACAAATTACACAATCCCTGCATCAAAGATCTTGTATTCAATAATATGATAATGGAATTTGATCAGATTATGTCCGAAGAGAAGTAAATTATATTTGGTGATTTGCTTCTTCTATAGTTAGCCAATTCCCACTTTTGTTCCTCAAATCCCTGTGGTTCCTCTCTATCTGGTGAAGCAACAGCTCCCTTCCTTTTTACCTTGGCTCTTGCTCTTATGTTTTACGGTTCAGTGCTTCACCATCCCAGTCCTTATTTGCCTCTGTTTTCTTCTCTTTCCTCTGCACCTCTGGAACCAACAAACTTCTCTTGATCCTAGATTTCTTCCTCTCACATTTTTTCCATAGTCTTGCATTCATGGAAACCAGGCTTTCTCCCAATCATTTCCTGATTCTTACCATCCTCACTAACTCTAGGAGAAAAAGGAGTTAACTCTGGAATCCTCAGGCCTCCTTCAAGCCCCACCTCTTAAACCAGACCATCAGAGACCATGCACAAGAGGAACTAGGCCACTCCGCCCTGTACTTTGGGGATCATGCAGGCTCATCTTCACTCCAGCCATTTTCTTCCCTGTTATCATCCTTGTATCCTCTCCCCTTGCTCTGAAAACTGTAATCAAATCAAACCTATCAGTGCCTCTGGAGAGGGCATGAGTTGGCTGCCCTGTTGTTCCAATCACTATCTTAGTCGCTTTGCAGACCAAAACTCCCCTCCATGGCCATCATTTTTCTATATGGACTTTCTACCCATATTAAAATGTTAGCTCCATGAAACCTAGGACTGTGTATTCCTAGAGCTTAGCCCAGTGATTAGTGATTTGTAGTATAAGTCAAGATCTGATAATCCCAGATCTTTTTTTTTCATTACTTCCCTTGAGACTCTTGACCTTTTGTCCTTCCAGATAAATTTGGTATTATTTTTTCTAGTTCTGTAAAGTAACCCTTAGCTCAGTTGATTGATATGTCATTGAATAATTTATGGAATATTGCCATTTTTATTATGTTGTCATATCCTGTGAGCACATATAATCTCTCCAATTATTCAGGTCTGCCTTTGTTCCTGTAAAAAGCATTTTATTCCTGTGTTTATATAGTTCCTGTGGATCTCTTGGTACGTGGACTTACTAATATTGTATACATCCCACAATTATTTTGGATAGAATTTCACTTTTTTTCTCCTGTTGCCTTTTGTTGGTAATATTTATTATGACTGATGATATATGTAGATTTATTATATATCTTGATACTTTACTGAAGTACTTATTTAAGTTAATTTTAGTTGAATATCTAGGAACCCTAAGCAATCATATAATCTTGAAAAATGATAATTTTATTTCCTCTTTGCCTGTTGTTTCCAATTTCTTTTTATTCACTTTCTGCTTTGTTTAATATTTTATAAAATAATAGTGATGACAGTTGACATCCTCATTTCTCCCTTTTCCCTTTAGGAGTTTTTTTTATGGATCATTTACTTTCTTTTCTGCAACTGGCTTATTTCAATTCTATGTCTCATTCTGTTAACATAGGTATTTTGTTTTTTTGTAATCTTTCATTTTATTTAAGTTACAAATTTTATTGGCATATAAATAGACAAAATTTCCAATAATTTCTTTTACTGTCCTTTTATTTGTTGAAAATTCTCCTTTTTTAGTTTGATATTGTTAATTTGGTTTTCCTCTGTCTTCTAAACCGGATTTGATTATGTTTTCTTCTTTTTTATTAGGTTCTCTCTGTCTCTGTCTCTGTCTCTTTGTTTCTCTTTCCTAGTCTGTCTGTCTCTGTCTGTCTTTCCCTCTGTCTCTCTCTGGCTCCTAGTTTCAGACCTTCTTTCTCCCTCCTTTCCTTCCTTCCCTCCCCTTTCCCCTGCTGCAGCTTCTGACCTATTCACCTAAGCTCCTGCTGACTTTCCTTTTCCTATCAGGAAAAGGAAAGTGTTCTCAGAATTTGACTTTCTTTTTGCTTAGTCCAGGGCTAGATGAAAAGGTTTACTGATGTTTCTCTTTAGATCTCTTGATCATTATTTGATCTGGTACCCATTTTTAGATCATTGCTAGAGTGAGTGTAGGAGAGCAGGGCTCCTCTGTGACCTTTCATGTGGCCATCTTAACTGATATCCAGGATTCTTCCAATTTAAGCATGTATGTATCACAAGGTATTTCTGGGGCTCTCTTCACTTTTCAGCAACTCATAGAGAAAGACAATATTAGCCACTTGGAGGTGTTAGAGGTCATCTGCTACTCGATAACTTCATTCTGTTTGTCAGACCTTAAAAGATCTAGGAGGCAGACTTCTGAAGGTGTCAAATGATGCAGAGGCTGCTGTGCTAAGGTAATTGATTGGGAAGCTGAACATTTGTTGAATATATGCTTTACATAATATCTTAGGAGGAGTTGAATGCTGACCCTGAAAAAATAGAAACCTCATTAGTTATCTACATCTCAAGAATTACCATAAACAGAACTGGTAGTTATTACTAGGGAATTATGGTAAAACTATGACATCATTTCAAAATTCACTCATGGACTCACTCATGGATATCTTGTTGTAAGAAACCATGAGAGGAAAGACAGAATTGAAACTTAGAAGATGTCCCTATCAGGAGGAAGGGCATGGGTTTTAGTACCTTTTGATACCAAGTATGTTCATTCCTTTCCAGACTGCACCCCTACTTCTTCATAGGACTTTCTCTACAATGCCACAGAAACCACCTCACACTAGAAGCTCCCTCTACCTCTAGACTCATACTGAAGCTCCCCTCTCCTTCTGATTGGCTGGTTCCTCTTAAAAATGAAATTTAGACTCTGAGAAGTTGGTTGGCTTCTAGAGTTCAAGTTCAGTCTTTATGTTCAAAGACCTGTTCTATGCTCTCTCTGCTGCATCTCACTGCCTTCTCTGGGTCACACCATGCTCCAGTAGCATGCTTCTTTGAGTGCTAGGTCAGAATGATTGACATTCGTTGAACCTTATTTCATTCTAAGGAGGGTGCCCAGACCAATTATATATTCATTCCTCTCTACTATTCACTCCTAAGTCTCTATGGGACTTTTTCTACCAATGGCCCACATGAGCACCTTCTTATTTGTAGCTTTCTTTTATATGATGTTTTTTTTTTCCCATTAGAATGTAAGATCGTTGAGTGCAGAGACTGCCTATGGTCTCCTTTTATTTGTATTCTCAGTGCCTAACACAGTGCCTGGCATCTACTAAGCATTTAATAAATGATTGTTGACTTGACTTTGGGAACAGCTAAGATGAGAAAAGTGGCCAAACCTTCAAGGACCTACTCAGTTGATCAGGGCTGCCTTTCACCAATCCAAATTAACCCTTTGTTTTACAAACATACTAACTTGGGTGTTTTTTGAGGCAGTCTTGTACCTGGAGAGAAGAAGCTGCCAGAAACCTATTGTATTTAACAGCTGGAATTCACTGGTAGTGCACTCCATTAGCCCAACCTCATTCTGTAGTGCCTACATACATACTTGAAGTGGACTCTCACTGAAATTGAAATCTATGTATGAAAAACTCAGTTTCAGTAAGGAATGGAAACTAGATCATGAGCCAGGACACACAAAATGTGTGTGTGCACAAAAGTATATAGGTTATATATAGACTACAAATAAAATATATTTTTAAAATATGCAAAAGCAGAAATGGTAAAATAGAAAAAGAGAGAATTAATTGAATGAATATACAAATGACATTAAAAACCCAATAAATGAGTCAAAACAAGTTCAAAATAGGAAATTTTGAAAACTCCAATGGAGCTCCCCAAGAATCTGTGCTTGATCCAGTTCTAGTAAACATTTTCATTAATGACTTCAACAAAAATATAGGCCATGTTTGCCAAATTAACAGATGAGGCAGGGTGGATGGTATAGTAGACCTGGAATCAGGAAGAACTGAGTTCAAATTTAGCCTCAGTCACTGACTAGCTGGGTGACCCCAAATAAATTCCTTAACTTTTCTGCCTCAGTTTCCCCATCTGTAAAATTGGGTTAACTGCTACCACTCAATGCTGTTGTGAGGATCAAATGAGATAATATTTGTGAAGTGCTTTGCAAACCTCAAACCACTATATAAATGCTAGTTATTATTATCAATTATTGTACGATACAGAGCTTAAGGAGATGGCTAACACACTGGAAGACAGAATTAGGATCAAAAAAAAAATCTTTACAGGTTAGAACATTGGGTCAAATTGAATTAAATGAAATTTGATAGAGATAAATGTATGGTCCCATACCTGGGCTAAAAAAAATTGAACTTCTCAGGTATAATATAGGGAAGTATGGCTAAGTGGCAGATTATTCGAAGGAGATCTTGGACTTTGAGTTTATGTCAAGTTCAGCTATTCATCAGTGGCATGAAATGACAGACATCCAATCTTAGTAGAAGATGGGCCCCAGAGTCAGGAAGATTTAGTTTTAAGTCCCTCCTCTGACACATGTTACCTGTGTGACTCTGGGCAATTCTCTTAAACTCTCAGCATCCTAAAATTTTCTACAGCAATTCTACAACTCACTAACCTGCACTGGTAAAGGGAACTGCCTCTCTACACTGGTGAAATCAAAGGTCAAATCAGACAAAAATGTAAATGTCTAAACAAGGGAAATGATAGTCCATTTGCATTATTCTTTGGTGTAACCACTCTGTAGAATGGTGTTCAGTTCTAGACAATACATTTTAGGAAGTACACTGATAAGCAAGTGAGAGTTTAGAGAAAGCCTACAAAGATAGAAAACAGTCTTGAGATTAGGCCATATGAAGCATGGTTGAAGGAACAGGGAAGGCTTAGACCAGAGAAGAGAAAACTTATAGCTATCTTTATGCAAATTAAGGGCTTTCACGTGAAAGAGGAATTATATTATCAGAACTAGGCAGAATTAGGAGCAGAGGCAGAGTAACAAAGGAATATTTAGACTTGATGTAAAGAAAACATTTCCTAAGGTTGAAAGCTATTCAAAATTAGAATAAGCTACCTTGGGAAGTAGTAGGTTCTCTCTTACTGTAAGTCTTCAAGCAAAGGCATAATGACCATTTGTTGGATATATCATAGAGAAGATTCTTGCTAATTTATGGCTTTGGCTAGGTAACGTCTGAGGCCTCTTCCATCTCTGTCATTCTGCAATTAGTGACCCAGTCAGCACAATTGTGTGCTCTGTTCAGTGGCTCAGAAGTAGAAGCAGAGAAAATGGCAGGGAGGATGAGAGTAATCCAGCAAAGAAGCGCAACACAAGGTTAAAGATTACTGGTTTTTGAAAGGTGGAAAATCAAGTGAGCCTGGGTGGAGGATGGTAAACTGGACAGTTACTATCAGAAGTCGATGATGAGAGAAAAATGAGGCCAGAGCAGGGTTTCTGCACTGGGAAAACAGGGATGGGTTAAATGATAGAGGTCATTGTGAGGACAAATAACAGATTTAGGAGCATTAATCGGTTGGAAACGACATGTACTCTCTGATCTCATATACTCAATTTTCATTCACACCTTAAGTTCTAGGGGTAAGCTTGTGGATCTACAATTCTACATTATTGTTTATGAGTCCCCACCAGTGTGCTTCCCATTAACAATCATCCAGTAGGCACAATAAAACTGGTAGCCACAAAACACTCTTCATCTGAATGAGAGGAGGGGTACACTATTGAACAAACACACACAGAGTTCACAGGAAGAATGGACTCAAACTTAGAGTTTGAGTGTGTGACAAAAGTTACTCACCACTCCTGATATCTCCAGAGCTTAGAAGTCATTTCTCTTTATAGAGTCCTCATGACACTCTCATAAGTATCTTTGGTGGACAGGTTTCTCAAATGGCTTCTAGTAATTAATTAGTCTTTTCTACCACGACTCTGGTTCCTTGAAGCTTTCTCTTTTGTCAGTCTGGGTTGGGGGTGAGTGTCTCTGCTTCCTCAGCTGTGCCCCAAACTCTTTCTGACAAATTTTTAAACTGCTGGTTGGAGTTCCCTATAGGAAGGCTGCTTCCCCTCCCACATGCCTTCAGAATCTCCTCTACAAAATGTTCCCATGTCTGAATTCAAGTGAACTCCCCAGAATCTAGTTATTTAAAACTCCTGGAGTATAGTAATATATTTGCTTAACCAATGAGGTTATTCCCTTTAATTCACTCAAGTGTTCTGTTTGTATCTTATTTAGTTTGTAACTTGTAGAGAAATTACTGAAAATCAACACCTTGACAACACATTGATATCATTACTTCTGTTCTTATAGCAACTGTGTTACATAGGGAATGGGGGGGTAATCAAATCCTACTCCCCTTATATTTGAAAGTATAGGAGATTTCTGTCATAGAAGAGAAGATCATGGAGGAAAAATTATTTTGAATAATAGTGATAATAGCAGTGACAAGCCCTATGGATGGTAAAGATTGAGTGGCAATGGAGGTCATGGGTGTTGTGCAGTTGAGAAATTAGAAAGTGAGAGTGTTCAAATGGACATGTGAATACCATGAGAATACCCATGCTACCAAGGCTGGTGATAGAAGATAAGGTAAAGAGATTTTCTGTGATTCAGATATTAAACTTATTCAGTAAAAGATCTGGACAGGATGATAAAGATAGCTAAAGTGAATGTTAAAGGAGAAAAAATTATTGAGTGACAGTGTCAAAGGAAAGGTCTGGATGTAGCAGTAAGGGAAAGAAGTATACTTATTCTTTCCTTTGTACAGTATGTAAAGGGGCTAGAGAAGTGACCAAGACTAGAGAGGGTGGCAAGAAGCTAGGTGTCTTCAGGAGAAAACCAGTTTCCATGAGTACCAGAACCTGGAAAGAGTGAGAGGGGAAGAGGTCCAGGACGAAAAGGAGTTTGTTTATAATAGAGAGAAGTTCCAGAGGCATAGTGGAAAGAGAAGGCAGAGGCAGGGTACAACTGATAGAGATGAGAATGATAGGAGAATAGCAAGAAAAGTAGTTTTTGCCTCACCACATACAGATGATTCACAGGGATTTGGGGAATAGAAGGTAGGAGTCTGCAAGCCACAGAAGCAGATCATGAAACATAGTTTACTTTTCCTGAAATATAATTTAAATAATAATTTAAAGATAATGTAAATAATAGCTTTTTGGGGTTAGTAAATTTGTGTCTTAGATGCTTAACAAATACTTGTTGAATTCAATTAAATGCTATTTAAGTATCTTTATTTTTACAAAAACTGAAGCAAAGATTTGAAGCATACTTGTGAGTCTTCTATACAGTTTTTCTTGAGTTTTAAGGACTCATAATTCATTAATAATGAGAGAAAGGAAGAACAAAATAGAATTTGGCAATTTGCCTCAAGGAAAAAAAAACAGAGAGGGGAAATTCACTGAATCAAAATAACAACAGGAGGTATAATATGCCTTTGTTCTTCACACTCTTTCCTTGTCTTGAACTACCAGAAACCTGGCTCTCTACAAAAGATATTACACACATTCCTTCCCACTCTCTTCAGTCTTGGCCATTCCTTCTACCATCCTTCCTGTCACAATTTTCTAAAAGGAAAAGGAAATATATTCCTTACTCCTCACTCCCACTTCCAAACTATTCCTTAGAATTGGATTTGGTGATGGAAGATTGCAATGACTTCAAAATAACAGAATTTTAGAGTTGGAATAAACATTGCTAGGTATGTAGTACAAACCAGAAGCAAAAAGAAGTACTCACCACATCAGCTTCTCCTTAAGGACTTTATTCCACTCCGTTCTGTTAGGAAGTGTTTCCTTATATTAAACCTAAATTTGGATCTTTGTACTTCACTTCCTACTCTCTGACCATATCCTCAAACCCATATTGAACAACATGCCATTTAAGTCTTTATTTAAGGTACTGATAAAAGATGCTTAATAGCCAGTGCCAAGAACAGATCTCTTAGGAATTCCACTAGAGACTTCCTGCCAAGCTGACATTGAGCCATTAAAAATTACTCTTTGACGCCTACCATTCAACCAGGTCAAATCTATTTAAGGGTACTATCATCCTGGGGCTGTAGGTAAACTTGCACTCTAATACATCACTATTGGGAGATGAGACCGGCTCAAACACTTTAGAAATGCAGCAATATGTGATGAACCACAAACCAACCCTATCTTTCAACCCAGCAGTTCTATTGCTAGAATACTATCCCCAAAAATATCATGAAAAGGAAAAAAAAAAGGACCCATATGTACAAATTTTTTTGTAGTTGCCCTTTTTGTTATAGTGAAAATTCAGAAATACCTTATATGTCAAACAATTGGAAAAAGGGTTAGCCTTTCCATCTTCCCATTCGTGTCCCAGCAGCATCCCCAGAACAGCTACCTTTATTTAGAGCAAAGGAAAAACTGAACATAGATTCACAGCTCTACAATGAGGCAGAAAAAAAAAAACCCAGGAACATTTTAAGGATTCCAACAGAAGGACTTCCAGGAGCTACGAGCTCACATGTGCTCAAAAATTGAGCCCACTTTTAACTGGACTCTGTATGTATTGATGGAAGTGAGTCATAGCTTTTTGTGGGAATGTTTTGCATCATGTTCATTTCTAACACCTTAGTAAGATACTCTTTTCTAAAAGCTAATTTCATCAAGCTGACTAATTGACAGCGATGCATAATCATGGCAGGAAGCACACCAACTAGGGCATTAGAAAGATAGCCTCAATCTCTCCTGGCTGCCTCTAGAGCTGTGAAGGAATAAGTAGTTCTATTTCAATGGGGACTTAACCTGCCAGTAGAGTTGGTGTTGGGATAGCAGCTCCAGAACTGTCACCCAGAAACAAACAAGCAAACAAGCAAACAAATACATATCTTACTGTTACATTAAAGCTATACCTAGTACAAATAGAGGATGGGGGAGAAATAGCCAAGAAGTCTTTTGGGTTTTTATTTGTTTGTTTTTATTTTTTTAAGAGACAGGATTTTAGCAGTGAGGTGGCTCAGTGGATAGAGTGCTGGGCCTGAAGTCATGAAGACTTGAGTTCAAATGTGGCCTCAGACACTTACTAGTCACAGGATCCTGGGCAAGTCACTTCTGTTTGCATCAGTTTTCTCAACCATAAAATGAGGATGATAATAACACTTACCTCCCATGATTGTTGTAAGCATTAGATTAGATAATAATTATAAATTACTTAGCACAGTGCCTGACACATAGAAGGCACTATATAAATCTTAGCTATTATTATTATTACAATTATTATTACCCCCCAGGGTTGTTATGAGTATCAGATGAGATAATATTTATAAAGAGCTTAGCACAGTACCTGACATATGGTAGTCACTATATAAATAATAATGGCATTTATATAGTCACTACCATATGCCAGGCACTGGCATAGTTAAAACATCAGTCAAAGCAATAATAGAATCTTAGGCTTCTACAATCAATTCTGCAAACAGAATGATGATTATAATAGAGCTACTCTGCTCTAGTCAGACCATATCTAAAGTAAAGTTTTCATTTCTGAATACCATAGTTTAGGGAGAACATTCAAAAGCTGGAGCTTATCCAGAAGAGAATGGCTAAGTTAGTGATGAGATTCATATGAAAATTAGATGAAGAATCTGGAAATATTTTATCCAAAAGAGAAAACATATGTAGGGGGGCAGATGTCATAGGGAAACAGAATTAGATTCATTCTGCTTGGTTCTAGAGGGCAGAGCTATGAGTAGTCATTAGAAGTTAGCAAGAATTAGACTTCAGGTTTATATTAAGGAAAACTTTTTAATAATTATTTACTTACTGAAAGGGGAATAGACTGCCTCATGAGTAATTTCCTTATCACTGGAAGTCTTTAAGAAGGGACTAGGTAACCAATTGTATAGTATTCTTTAGAAGGAATTTCTTGTCAGGTACTGGTTGAACTAGATGGCCTCTGGGGTCTCTTCCAACTCTGAGATTTAATGATTTTTATACTGCTTTGAAGAGATTTCCCAGAATACTAGGCCAATGTACTAAAAACTTAGAAGTCCATAAAAAAAAAATGTTGCTTTAGTTGATTCTGTAATTTCCTACTTCAAAGAGTTGGTACTTCCTCTTGACCACAAGACTAAAGAGTAGACAGAGAACTTTCTTAACATTTGTGAAGATTGGAGGGAAGGAGGAGTGCCCTGTGACACCAGTACTATCTGCCTTTAAAGTCCCCAGATAGGGGACTTTTGGTTGTCCTTATCATATCTTACCCTTATGACTACCATTCTTTGGGTTATTGGCTTCTCTTTGCCCTACCCCAACATGAGAAGAGGGTATTTTCTTGTCAACAATTCAAGGTAACCACATTTCCTATCTAGTGAAGCTTTCCTTGCTGCCATTTTGCTCTTACTGACATTTTCATTGTTCTTCTCTCTACTCTGGAACGGAGTGCTACTGAAATGTCATAGGATCCCTTTTGCGGCAATTTGATCAGCAAGAACTCTCCTGTCCATTAGAGGACCCAATGAAAGAAATGAATTAATGCCATACTCTGGAAGATAAATTCAACATTACAATGTGGAGGCTCTTGATGAACCTTCCCTTTTTGTTTTGTCATGGAAGAGTGCTAATTTCTGCAGCAAAACCATCACTGAGCTATACTGAGTGTCACAGAACAAAGGTATCAATCACATGACCCACATCCTGTGTGTGGCCCACAACACTCTCCAGTTTGACCCAAATCAGATTAAAATGTAATTAAGAAATATTTAGCAAAGTAAATGAAAATACAATAAAAGGTAGATAACATTATATTATAAAGCTGTCAATATATGGCCGGGGGGGATCTTTATGTGTTATTTAATGGCCCCCATTTCTGTTTGAATTTGACACCACTGTTGCAGAAGACTAGCTTTTAATTCTTGAAAGACTTTACTTCTCATTTCTAGTTCTTAGGAGGCAATAGAAAAACAAAAGGAGATGGGATAGTCACTTGCCCTAGAAATCAGATCAAGACAACCTACATGAATACATTATACATGGAAGATATGCTGTCAATGTCTGAAAAAGAAAAAAGTAGATTTGTATTTTAATTTAATTGCACACTCACTCTTTTTATTTTTAAGTGTAGATTTAAAGCCCGTAACAGCATGATATAAATATTGTAGAAATATATAGAAATCCCATGTTGTCATAGTAGACATCCCTATTCTTGTCATGTCACCTCCTCTCTTCTTCTCCTCTTTCCCTTTGACTACTATTCTAGAAAATTCTTTGGTCTATATAAGCAGTCACTTCTGTTGTGCCCAACATGGTATAGTGTTTCTAATCTTTCTTGCTGAGACTATAGTGAAATAGTATAATAGCCTCATGGTTTTACATTGCAATTCAATCATATGATACTCTTCTTTTAAATTTAAAATATGGATTCTCTTTTGTTGTTAAGATAAGAAAAGGAGTCAGCAAACTGAATTCTAATGACTGTGCTGATAGCAAGGCAAATTCCTTGCTCTCTTCAGCTAAGAGCTTACATGAAGATGATGCTGTCACCAGTTTCAGTGTGTGCAACAAGCTGAATAATGGCCAGCACCAATAACTGGATCTCTTAGTTTAAATCAAGGTAGTTTCTATTCAAAACTATTAAATATTCTGATAGCCTGATCTGTGATATTCCCACAAATAGACCAGAATGTCAGTTTTGATTATTTAAAGGTACTTATCAGAGTAGGTGGATCTTCTTTTCCCAGAAGTAGAATAGGAAAAAAAAAACACTGAAATTTAGTCAAATTGATATAAAAATCATATGTTGTTCAAATATAGCCCATCAAAGGATGTAGCTTTTTGTTTTCACTGTCATTTCTTTTCCTCTAATATTGAAGTAAACGAAGGTCTCACTGATATAGCTTTTTTGTTAAACAACTGAAAAACTGACATAGCTAATGAATGTTTTATTTTGAATTTAATTTAATTCATATATTATTTTATTTTCCCCAGTTACAAGTCAAGAAAATTTTTAGTATTCAATTTTATAAGATTTTGAGCTCCAAATTTTTCTCCCTCCTTCCTCTCCTCTCTTCTAAAAATGGTAGGCAGTTTGATATAGTTTATATATGTACTATCATGTAAAAATATTTACATATTAGCTACAGTTGTGAAAGAAGAAATAGAAAAAAATGAGAAAATAAAATAAGTGAAAAAAAAAAACATGTTTTGATCTGCATTCAGAATCCATCAGTTCTTTATCTGGATAAGGATAGCATTTTCCTTCTTGAGTCCTTTGTACTTGTCTTGGATCATTGTGTTGCTGAGAAGAGCTGAGTCATTCATAGCTGGTCATCACACAGTGTTGCTGATACCATATACAATGTTTTCCTGGTTCTGCCCATTTCACTTTGCATCAGTTCATGTAACTCTTTCCAGGTTTTTCTGAAGTTCTCCTGTTCATCATTTCTTATTGTACTATTGTATTCCATTACATTAGTATACCACAGTTTCTTCAGTCATTCCCCAATTGATGGGAAAACCCTCAGTTTCCAATATTTTGGCACCACGAAAAAAGCTGTGATAAATATTTTGCATATGTAGGTCCTTTTCCCTTTTTTAATGATCTCTTTGGGATGTAGACCTAGTAGTGGTATTACTAGATAAAAGGGTATGCACAATTTGTCTGCACTTTGGACATAGTTTCAAATTGCTCTCCAAAATGGTTGAATCAGTTCACAACTCCACCCACAGTGCATCAGTGCCCCAATTTTCCCACATCCTCTCCGACATTTATCATTTTCCTTTTTTGTTGTTGTTGTTGTCATATTAGCCAACCTGATAGGTATAAGGTGGTACCTCAGAGTTCTTTTAATTTGCATTTCTCATTCACATTCACAGTTATGATTACTAACTGTGTATTTTTCTCTGTCTTTTCATTCTGTCTCTCCTCACTAGTATTTTGCCTCTGATCACCACCTCCCTCAATCTGTCCTTTCTATCAGGCTTCTCTTTCCCTTTTTTTCTCCTTTTCTCTCCTACTTTGCTATAGGGTAAGTTAAATTTCTATACCCAACTGAGTGTGTATGTTATTCCCTCTTTGAGACAAATTTGATGAGAGTAAGGTACAAACAATGCTCACCCTCTTTCTTCTTTCTCTCTACTGTAATAGGTCTTTTCAGCCTCTTCATATGATGTAATGTATCGTATTCTGCCTCCCTCTTTCTTCTTCTCCCAGTACAGTCCTTTTTTCCCCATCCCTTCATTTTTTTTATACAACCACATCAAAGGCAACTTCTACCCACACCCTCTAACTATGTGTAGTCCTACTAACTGACCTAATAACTAACCTAATAGAGGTACAGTTATCAAGAGTTACAAATATCACTTTCCTGTATAGGAATGTAAACAGTTTAACCTTGTTGAATAACATGTTGTTGATTTTTTTTCCTTTTCTTTCCAGTTTACCTTTTTTTATTCTTGAGTCTTCCATTAGAATCTCAAATTTTGAATTTTCTTTTCTTGTTATGTTTTGCTCTTTTTTTTTTTTTGGCCTTTTTCCTTTCTTGTAAATTTGAGCTCTGCTTGCTGGGGTGGAAAAGTCATAGTCTCAGTCTTCTTGTGCCAGGGGCTACAGGCCCTAGCAAATTACCTGATGCAGTACTGATGTTACCCTGAGACCCACAGGGAACCCTCCTGTCTGGTGCTTTGCTGAGGGCCTGGATGAGGGGTGGCTGACGCTGCTGGAGGCCTTAATGTCTGGCAGCTTACCTGGTGCTGAACTAGGGTCCTACTGGAGATATCTGGCATGTGCTGAGGCTGGGCATGGTGTTCTATGTTTACCCAGGGCTACAGAATGTAGTGGTCTGGCTGCTGCAGGCTGTCTGTTTTCCCAGGGCAATGCTGAAGCATATGTCCATTCTTGGTGCTGAAGTCTGTCCATTCTCCTGGCTATGCTGAGGCAAGTGGAGAGGTCTTGGTATTGTCTTTTGCCTGCTCGACTATACTGGGGCTCAGGATCTCTCACTGGTTTGTTGAGTTGTGACTTGACGCTGGCTTGCTGGGACTCATTCTATCCTGGCCTGAGTTCCCTTTTTACCCGAGTGAGACAGATTTTTCTTGCCAATCTTCCAAGATTCTTGGATGAAAAGATTGTTTCACTCTACCTTTTTGCTGGTTTTGTTGTTCTAGGATTTGTTTTCAGCTATTTTATGGTTGTTCAGAGGTGATTACAGGAGAGTGATGGTGATTTATTGCTTACTCTGTCATATTGGCTCCAAGAAGTCATATGTCTGAATTTTGAATTTTCTGTTCAGTTCTGGTCTTTTCATCAGGAAAGTTTGAAAGTCCCCTATTTCATTTAATATCCATTATTTCCCCTGAAAGATTATGCTTAAGCCAAGATGGTAGAGTAAAGGCAGGGACTCACCAAAATTCTCCCCTAAACCTCCCCAAATATCTTTTAAAATGATGCTAAACAATTCTAGAGCAGCAAAACCCACAAAAAAGATGGAGTGAAACACATTTCCAGCCCAAGACAACTTGGAAATTTGGTAGGAAATGTCTGTTGCAGTCCAGTGCAGGCCATGCCAGCACAGACAAGGCCCCAGCAAACTTGGAATAGGCCTTGTGGCAACTGTATCACTGGCAGAAGTGGTGTTTCCAGTCTCACAGACACCAAAGACAATTTAGAAGGTCAGCAGCAAAGTCCCTTGCATCCGGGTGGGAGTGAAGCATAGTCCAGTGTAGGCCATGCCAGCACAGCCCCAGCAACAGCAAACCAGAACAAACAGAACCCCTTGGAATTGAATGAATCTTTAGCAGCAGTGGCTGCTTCCAGAGCTCTCAGCCCACATGGTAAGGGGGTAAACTACTGGTCAGAAGGAAATTACAGGGATCTTTGTGCAAGCACTGAGGCAGAACTCTGTTGCTTTACTGGTACTCAGATCTGGATTGCAATTCTGGGTGGCAGTCCCAGGGCAAGGAGGAACAATAACACAGCAGAGCTCAAGGTCACAGTGGAAGGGGACCCTTCTCACAGTTGCAAGGCAAAAAAAATCAATTAAGAGAGATAGAGGAAAAAATCGAGAAGACAAATAAGAGTGACGCACGAAAACCATAAAAAATGAGTCAACAGCTTGATAAAGGAGACACACACGCACACACACACACACTACTGAAGAAAAGAACACCTTAAAAAATAGACTAGCCCAAATAGCAAAAGAGGTCCAAAAAGCCAATGAGGAGAAAAATGCCTTGAAAACAGAATTGGCCAGATGGAAAAAAAGGTCCAAAAGCTCACAGAAGAAAATAATTCCTTAAAAAGTAGAATGGAGCAAATGGGAGCTAATGACTGTGAGATATCAAGAAATTACAAAACAAAACCAAAAGAATGAAAAAAAAAAGAAGACAATGTGAAATAGCTCATTGGAAAAACAACCGGCCTGGAAAGTAGATCCAGGAGAGAGAATTTAAGAATTATTGGGCTACCTGAAAGCCATGGTCAAAAAACATAGCCTGGATAGCATCTTTCAAGAAATTATCAAGGAAAACTGTCTGATATCTCAGAACCAGAGGATAAAATAGATATTGAAAGAATCCACCAATCACCTCCTGAAAGAGATGTCAAAATGAAACTGCCAGGAATATTAAAGCCGGATTCCAGAGTTCCCAGGTCAAGGAAAAATATTGCAAGCAGCCAGAAAGACACAATTCAAGTGCCCTGGAGCCACAGTCAGAATAATACAAAACATAACATCTTTTACATGAAAGGATCAGAGGGCTTATTCCAGAAGGCAAAGAAGATAGGATTAAAACCAAGAGTCACCTACACAGCAAAACTGAGTATAGTCCTTCAGTGAAAAAACTGGACATTCAGTGAGATAGAGGACTTTCAAGCATTCTTGATGAAAAGACCAGAGTTGAATAAAAAATTTGACTTTCAAATACAAGACTCAAGAGAAGCATAAAAAGGTAAACAGAAAAGGGAAATCATAAGGGATTTAACAAGGTTAAGCTGTTTACATTCCTACATGGGAAGATGATATTTGTAACTCATAAGATCTTTCTCTATTAGGACAGACTATTAGAGTAGTTAGAAAGAGTATATTTAGGGAGAGGGCGCAGATGTAAGCTGAATATCTTCATATCTACCTATCATATGATATCTAAAAAAATAAAATTAAGTGGTGAGAACATGATGTACTGAGAGAAAGGGAAAGGGAGAGAGAGGTAGAATGGGGTAAATTATCTCACATAAAAAGGTAAGAAAAAGCTTTTACAGTGGAGGGAAAGAGAGGAGGAGGTGAGGGAGAGTGAGTGAACCTTACTCTCATCAGAGTTGCCTCAAAGTGGGAATAACACACACATACAATTGGGTATAGAAATCTAACCTAGTCTACAGGAAAGTAGTAGGGGACAGGCATGAGAGAAGGCAAGGGGTGATAAAAAGGAGGGCAGAGGGCAGGCTGGGGGATAGGCAGTCAGAAGCAAATCACTTTTGAGAAGGGACAGGGTGAAAGGAGAGAGAGAGAATCAGATAAATGGAGAGGCATAAAACAGAGGGAAATACAGCTAACAATATAACTGTGAAAAAATTTTTGAAGCAAGTTTCCTCTGATAAAGGCCTCATTTCTTGAATGTATAGAGAACTGAGTCAAATTTATAAAAATGAAAGCCATTGTCCCAACTGATAAATGATCAAAAGATATGATTCATTTTTTAGATGAAATAATCAGAGATATCTATAACCATATGAAAAAATACCCTAACTCACTTATTGATTGGAGAAATTCAAATTAAAAAAAAATTCTGAGATACTACCTCATACCTATTAGATTGGCTAATAGGACAAAAAAAGGTAAATGACAAATATTGAAGGGAATGTGGGGAAAATGAAACATTAATATATTGTTGGTGGAGTTATGAACTTATTCAACCATTCTGTAGAGCAATTTAGAATTTTGTAGCCTAAAGGGCTATAAAACCATGCATACCTTTTGACCTACCACTACTAGGTCCACATCCCAAAAGAAATTTAAAAAAAAACAGGAAAAGGACCTACATGTACAAAAATATTTATAAAAACTCTTTTCTTAGGGCAAAGAATTAGGAATTGAAGGGATGTCCATCAATTGGGGAATGGCTGAAAAAGTTGTGGTATGTGATTGTGATGGAATACTATTGCACTATAAGAAATGATGAGTGGAATGATCTTAGAAAAACTTGGAAAGACCTACATGGGCTGATGAAAAGTGAAATATACTGTCTACAAAGTAACAGCAATATCATAAGATGATCAGCTTTGAATGACTTAGCTGTTCTCAGAAATGCAATGATCTAAAACAACTCTGATGGACTTATTTCTTTATTAATTTATTTTGATTTATCAATAATCACTTCCTTATACTTTGGAGTTTAAAATTTTTCTCCCCCTTCCTCCCCAGCACCCTCCCCAAGACGGCACACAATCTGATATAGGCTATACATCTACATTCCTATTAAACATATTTTCACATTAGTGATGTTGTAAGTAAGAATTAGAACCAATAGGAGGAACCACCAGAAAGAGGAAACAAAACTCAACTGAAGAGAAAAAAAAACTAGCAAATAGTATGCTTCTATCTGCATTCAAATTCCATAGTTCTTTCTTTGGATGTGGATAACATTTTCCATCATGAGGGCTTTGAAGATGTCTTAGATCCTTGTATTGCTGGGAAGGGTTAAGTTCATCAGTATTAGTCATTGCACAATGTGGCTGTTATTGTGTACAGCATTCTCCTGGTTCTGCTCACTTCACTCAGAAACTCTGATGGACTTATAACAAAAAAAATGCTATCCATCACCAGAGCAGGAACTTATGGTCTCTGAATGCAGACTGAAGAATACTTTTTTTTTACTTTTTTTACTGTTTTTCTTTAGTTTTGTTTGTTTTTGTCTATGCTTCCTTTCACAACATGAATATTATGGAAATATTTTGCATGACTACACATGTATAACATATCAAATTGCTGGGGGGTGGGGGAGAAGAAGAGAGAGAAAATGAGTATTAAAAATAGTTTTTAACATGTATATATATATATATATATATATGTATATATATAAAAGTAAAATAAAAAGGTTAAAAAAAAGAAAGAAAAAAAAGATTACGCTCAGTTTTATTGGGTAGTCGATTCTTGGTTGTAAGCCAAGCTCCTTTGGCCTCCAGAATGTCATATTCCAAGCCCTCCTGTCCTTTAATGTAGAAGCTGATAAGCCCTGTACCATCCTAACTATGGCTCCTTGATATTTGAGTTATTTCTTTCTGGCTACTTGTAGTATTTTCTACTTCACTTGTGCCTAGGGTCACACAGCTAGGAAGTGTCTGAAGCCAGATTTGAACTCAGGTCTTTCTGACTCCAGGCCTGGCACTCTATCCACTGCACCACCTGGCTGCTCATAATGTTTGGTAAGAAAGTGCCAATTTGTCAAGTGAAAATGGGAAGCAGCTTTCCTTCTGAACCTAGATTCATACTCCAGTACCAATTATATTTAAGAGGGTGGGTAGAGGCATAATTCTTGGTCAGTACCATTTTTGGGAACTAGAGGAAAAATTGCCCAGTCTTGGCTGATCCAGATATTGCCTTCCTTCTCCTAGCTATTATCCTGGTGATACAGGCATGGTCTTTCTCCTACTTTCAGCAAATGTGGGCCAGTCCTCAGATCATATCTACCCATGCCACCTGTGAGTTATGTATGTGTATTTAGACAACCCACACACGTAGGAGATAATAATAGTACTTATGGCACCTCACAGAGTAGCTATGAAGATCAAATAAGATAATGTATGTAAAGTGCTTTGCAAACCTTAAAGCACCATATACAGTAAATGATAGTTATCATTAGCCCTTGCCTCTCACTGCCTCTAACCTCTCAGGAATCTAATGAATTTACATCCCACCTGCTCTGAAGCTGAGCCATAACTTTTCTTAACAAATGCTGAATATCATTAATATTTCAGGTTTAAATAGGGGCAGAGGGTGTGGGGAGGGAGGCATAAAAATAGATATGTGCAAGTGTAAAAATTGTTACCCTCAATCATAAAAAAGAGTGGGCAGATTGAAAGAAATTATTCCTTTAATTCTCTTTACCTTTCAGAGGTCAATTCAAAATATTCAAGTTCGGAAAAATCTATGCAATATAGCAAAATCCATGTGCAATCATAACGAGCTCTGGCAGTTTTTGTCTTGTGAAAACAGTTTCAACTATGAGATTGGGAGAGGCAATGGAATGGAACAAAGAGAGAGCATATCATCAACAGATGGAGACACTGCAAACACAGACTGAAGGAGACTTCAATTCAGGCCCCTATGCTGCTTAGTCAGCATAACACGTCTAGTGTTAATGAATGTTTAACCTTCTAGTTTACTTAGGCCACTCTAATGAATATAACCACCCCTAAACTCTCTAGATCACTTTCAATAAAAGTATGATAACAAAGCAAGGTTATAAATTCATATCCTCTGAATCAATAACCTAACACCTGGGCATGTACCCAAAGGAGGTCAAAGACCAGAAATAAAATTCCATTATATGTCCCCAAAATGTTTTTTTTAAATTAACTCATCAGTAATTATCAACAAACCAAACACTACAATATACAAAGAGCAACAAAAAAAAAGGAGCACTCCATAGGAAAGCATAAACTCATGTTACACATTATTATTTTTAATGTATATTAAATTTAACAAAGTAATATCAAAATTGTCCTATTTATACCCCTTCTGAGCATCTTTTTCCTTGAGCATTTTGTTTTATTGATGCTGTTTTCTCCTCCCTCCCCCCCCGTCTTTCTATCTTTTCTACTTTGCACTAATACTTCCCCAACTCACAAATAGTTATTTCTTGTTATAAAAAAAAAGTATGGTCAGTCAAAACAAATTAGCACATTGGCTACAACAGAAAATATATCTGATTATGAGCCTCTAGTCCACCATCTTTCTACCAAAACACCAGAGCTGTGCTTCATCACCAATCTTCTGAAGTCATGACTGTTCACTCCATGGATAAGAATTCTAGTCTTTTACAATTGTTTACCTTCCTGTTATTTTAGGGATCATGTCAATTTTTCTAGTCCTGCTCATTTTACTCTAAATCAGTTCAAACATACTTATCCAAGTTTATCTGAATTCTTCATATTTACTTTTGCTTATGATAAAGGTAATATTCCATTATATTCATATATCACATGTTCAGCTGTTCCCAAATGATAGGTACTCACTTATTTCCAGTTCTTTGCTGCTATCAATTCCTCCACCATGCCTCAGCTCTCTCCTCTTTCTATGCCTGGGGCCCTTTCTCCCATTGGTAAATTTTCCGGAACCCAACATTTTGAGAAAGGGCTTTGTGTATCTCAACACTCTACCCCTAAGTTGGTTATCTCTTCTCTTCCTTACATTACCATTACCCACTTTTGGTTCCCTTTTTATTATCTTGTCTTCCCTCTTTAGAATATAAGTTCCTTGAAAGCAAGGACTACCTCTGCTTTCACTAATATTTATATCCCCAGTGCTTAGTATAGTGCCTAGCTCACAATTAGCACTTAAAAATTATTGTTCACAGATTGACTGCTATGATGAAAAAAAAAGTTGCTATAAATAATTTTTGGATGTATGAGTCATTTCCCTCTATCTTTGGTCTTTTTAGTAACTAGTATCACATTACTAGATCAAATGACATGTATAGTTTATTGACTTTTGGGGTGTAGTCCTAAGTTGCTTTCCAGAATGGTTATTCCAAATCACAGCACTTTCTACTCCCATGTGACCGGCTATGTGAGTTTGGTAAAAGTGATCAGTTTTTCAGAATCTCACTGTCCTTATTTGTAAAATGAGAGATCTGAATTTTCTGATCTTTGAGTGCTTTTATAGCTCTCAAATCCTGTGATTTTATCTTATATCCTCCACTGAAACCAAGCATATTGCTCAACTGGTCTGAGAATTTTTTTTACCAAGAAGTAACTGTTACTAACTAATTAATATTGTGATCTTCAGAAAGTCATGTGAATTTTCTAAACCTTAATTTCCTCATCTATAAAATGGAAATATTGATTTTTGTTCTAAATCAGAGGGTTTTGTGAGTAATGTACTTTGAAAACTAACATATTACTGGCTTAAAGAAGCTAATTTGTAGATTTAGAAAAAAGCAACAAACTTCTACTCTATCAGTATTTAGGAGCAAATACTCTCTAAGTAGATAGATAGTTAGATACTTAAATAGATAGCTAGATGACACTTTTATGCCACTAAAAAATAAATGCAAAACCCAAATGCATCACCTTCCTTCGTGTCCACTAAAAGGACCAGTATTTGGAGGTTTAGAACTAAAGGGTGAAAAAACAATACTGTTAGTAGGAATTTACAGCCAATATAGCTGCTTGAACCATTCTGTTTCCACTTCAGCAAACACTGACAGTCTTAACAGACCAAATAATGGTCAAGAAATCAAATGAAAAGCTACAGTAAGTGACCTCATCCATCCTGGAACTGCACAAGAGGTCAGGCATAAGCCTGAGGGAAATAGGAAAGGGAGGTGCTACCAAGGCCAGCCCCAGCACAAAGTAGCCTACCACCACAACCAAAGCCTAACACATTGTAACCAGCAAAGATCTGTGTGACTGAGGTTCATCCAAAAAAAAGTCCTAAGGTGATCAGAAAGTCATAGAATGGTGACCTAACAAATGCCACGGAAAAAACATTAAGCAGAACAGTGCTCAGACCAGGACATTCAAAACACAAGGGTTCAGGAGCCCCCAAAACTCTTCTGAGATGCCAGAGAGAGCCCTGAAGACCTGGCTATCTGAACCTCAATGTTTCAGCATAAGAACTCATGAGACATAGAGCAAGATCAAGCAGTATAGACAACTGCACCCCATAGTGCAGTAGAGGACAGAGCCTCATCCTGAAACAAGCCCCAATTCAGGAACTAAAACTGGAGAGATGACTAAATCAAAGAAAATACTGAGAAGGAAAAAAATCATTTCAATTATGGAGATCTCCCAAAAGAAAGAGTGAGTACAACTGCAAGGCAAGATTCAGAGGGAGGAAAAAAGTTAATTATGACAAGGACCTAGAAGATATGATAAATACCTAGAAGAAATGAACCAAGAGATTTTTTGATAAAACAAAACCTCTTGAGGAAAGAACTAAAATGAGACAAATAGCTCAAACAGAAAGTGGTGAATCTTATCCCAGTAACAGACTTACTGAAAACTAGAATAGAACAAATAGAAATCAATGACATCATGAGATAAAAAATATTAGAACAAAAGCAAAATTGAAAGAAGTGGGCAAATATATGAGATATCTGATATAAAAAGACAATTGCTCTGGAAAATAGCTCAGAGAAAATTTGAGAATCATTGGATTTCCTGAAAACCATGATCTAAAAAAGAGTCTGGACACTACATTTTATGAAATCATAAATGATAATACCCCAGGTCTATTAGAACCAGAAGACAAAATGAAAAGAGAGAAAAATGACTCATCACCTCCTGAAAGAAATCTTAAAAGGAAAAATTCAAGGAATATCATAGTCAAAATTCAGAGCTTCCTCATCAGAAAAAAAATACTGCAATCATCCAGAAAAAAAGTAGTTCTAGTATCAAAGACCCACAGTCAGGATCACAAAAGACCTACAGCTTCTACTAAAAATTATAATTCTTAAAATATGATATTCCAAGAGATAAAAGGTATAGGCTAACAGCTAATAATAATATACCCTGCAAAGTTGACTATAATCCTGAAGGGGGAAAACAGGCCTTTAACAAAACAGGGGACTTTCAAAATTTTCTGATTAAAGGACTAGAACTGAGTAGAAACGTTCAAATACAAATTCAAGGGTCAAGAGATACCTCAAAAAAGTTATTTAAGCAATTGAAAAGAGCCATATGATGGAATAGTGCTAACATTCTAATGAGAGAGAAAAACCAAGTATCTTAATGTCTTCAAAAGCTATTGGAAGACGTTGAATAAGAAAGATGGATGTTCTGTATGGATTTTGTTCTGAGAGACTGAAAAGGGGCAAGAGAAGGGAAGACAAAAGGAAGACTGCACTAGTATAGAAACCAAGTAGAAAGGGTGGAACTTGTTTTGTTTTGTAATTGAGATTTTTTGTTTTTGCTTGTAACAGGAGCATACAAACATGGAGGAAGGGGTGAAAGGAATGGAAATCAGATAAATCTCTCTTTGAAGCAGAGGGTTAAGTACATATATATAAACACACATACATGCAAAGTCTTAGCTTTCTGTTCCACCAACTCTTTTTTCTTTCCAATTTTCTCCCAAACATTTGAGTTCTCTGGTGCTTCTACCTCTGTTTCTGTTATTGACTTTATTCATAAGCAGTGTAACGAAATCACCATTTGATGCCTTATGATATTGTCCCTTAAATTGTAACATTTTCTTGAAATTCCATAGTGAGAGACATCAATAGTAAGAATTTTAGTCACAGTGGCAGGTTGATGAGCTATATGGGTTTGGGGTTGGGGGATCCTTCGATCCCTTTTTAAATCACTACTAACCACTGACTCATCATTCAACTGAGACTTCTTTCCAGTTCTTAATGATCTCTTGATTGCCATATCTAATTGCCTTCTCTCAATCTTCATCCTTCTTGACCTCTCTTCAGCCTTTGACACTGTCAATCACTCTTTTCTCCTTGAAATTGTCTTTTTTCATGACATTGCTCTCTCCTGGTTCTCCTCCTACTTGTTTGACTGTTCCTTTTAAATCTCCTTTGCTGTATCTTCATCAAGGTCACACTTACAAGCAGTGGGTGGGTTCCCTCCTACCCACCCAAGGCTCTGATCAAGGCCCTCTTCTCCCTCTATATTATTTCACTTGGTAACTTCAACTCTTGTGGATTCATTTGGTCATCTCTATTTATATCATTCTAAGATCTACTTGTCCAGACTTAATCTCTCTCTTAGGCTCTACTCTTACATCTGTCTACTAGATATCTTGAACTGGATGTCCTGTAAATCTTTAACTCAACATGTTCAGAACTGAACTCATCATATCTAGTCTCCCCCTCTCCCTCAAACCCCCCCCAAAAAAAACCTTTTCCTTCTTCTTAATTTCCCTATTACTGTGAAGGGTACCACCATCCTCCTAGTCACCCAGGCTTGGAACACAGGGAGCCATTGTTGACTACACATTCCCTTTCACTTCTCACACCCAATCACTTGTCTAATGACATATCCTGTCATTCCTACCTTTACAACACTTCTTGTATATGCTTCTTTCTTTCCTCTGACACTGTCACCATCCTAGCGGCATAGGATCTTATGACATCATGTCTGAACTATTGTAGCAGTCTTCTGGTTGGTTTCCCTGACTCATCTCTCACCATTTCAGGCCATTCTCCATGCAGTTGTGAAATTGATCTTCCTAAAATTCAGATCTGACCATATAACGCCCTCCTATCCAATGCAAACTCCAATGGTACCCTGTCACCTCCAGGATCAGATACAAAGTGCTATGTCTGGCTTATAAAGCCCTTCATAATCTATCCCCCTCCTGCCTCTACAGAGCTCTTTTATCTTGCTCTTTCCCCTGTGCTTTACAATCCAGTGACACTAACCTCCTTGCTGTTGTATGCAGAGGACACTCCATCTCCAGACACTGAGTATTTTCTCTGGCTATTTATCATGCCTGGAATTCTTCCCCCCTCATCTCCACCTCATGACTTTCCTGGCTTCCTGTAAGTCTCAGATAAAGTCTCACTTTCTGGGGGGGGGAAAAAAAGCCTTTCCCAGGTCTCCTTAATCTAAGTGCCTCTCCTCTGAGACTATCCTTAATTTTGTCACATAATTCATACACATACACACATACACATCTTTTTTTTTTGGTCTATAGTTATTTCCATGCTGTGTCCCCCTTTAAACTGAATTCTTTGAAAATAGGTTATGTCTTTTATATTTTTGTGTGTGTCCCCAGTACCTGACATATGGTAGGCACTTAATAAAAGCTTGTTGACTGGCTGACCAAAGGGTGACCCTATGCTATGGTTATCTCTCTAACCACAGAGAGAAGATATTTTTCTTTCTCTGAGCTCTTCCTTATTTTTTCCTCTTGATATCCTTTCCCCATTACGGCTTAATTAGAGGTAACAAAGCACAAATCCACAGAGAATAATCTTGTCAGATAACATTCAACAGATTTTCTCCCAGATTATACAAACCACAATAGAAGTACAGAAGGGCAAAGATCTTCCCACTTCTACTTCAACTAGATTGGATCAAGGGGTTAGGAAAAGAGAGAGGGCAAGAAATTACTTGGGATATAGGAGATGAAATCTATTGAATATACCACTGTTCTTCTAGTTACTGAAGTTTGTAACCTTGAAATCATCCTTGAATTTTTATTCTCTTACTCGTCCATATCCAATAAAGTGCTAAGCATTGTTGATTTCACCTCCTCAGCATCTCACAAATACCCTATTCATTCTATTTATATTACTTCTGTCAAAGCTCAGGCCCTTCATTGCCTTTTGCTTGTTTGTTTTGTTTTTTTGTTAGGCAATGGGGTTAAGTGAGTTGCACAGGGTTACACAGCTAGTAAGTGTCAGGTGTCTGAGGCCTGATTTTGAACTCACAACCTCCTGACTCCAGGGCTGTCACTGTGTCCACTGTACTACCTAGCTGCCCCTCTTCATTACCTCTTCCCTGAATTCTTACAACAGTTCTTTCTACTGGGGTAGACTACTCCCTGCCTGGAGGATTTAGATTGTCTAACTCATACTTCGGGTCATCAAAGGAAAATCTAAATTTAAAGCAAAGGATTTAGAAGAGGTGTGGATTTTAGAGATAATCTAATCAAAATTTTTACAGATGAGGAAGCTGAGATGAAAAGAAGCAGATTAGAATTAACTTACCTAATGTCACAAATTTAGTAAATGGCTGGCCTGAAATTTGAACCCAGACTATGTTACTTTAAATCCATCTCCAAAAGCTGAGCAGATGGAAGGACTGCAGGAGAGTGGTAAAGCCTTTAAAAAGACTTTTCTTCTGAAAGTTTCTTTTCAAAATTTAGTGTAAACTGGTTTGATAAAAACACAGACTAATTGATAAACCAATCACAGGAAGACCAATGGGGTAATCATAAATTGTTAGCCATCCCAAGGGAGGGGATAGGGAAGGAAAACATTGCTGCCCCTAATGGCTTGAGGTAAGAGCCTGTCTTCTTTCTTAACTTTATTCATGATTTGAAGGAATCAGGAAACATTATGTTCATGCTATACTGGGAGTTAGTACAAACAGTAGGACAGTAGAATAACGATACAAATAGATGAAACAATAGAAAATGGGTTCAGGAAATTCAGTTAAAAAACAACCTTTACTTTTTTTAAGTTGTAGTCAGAAGAATTGGAAAGATTGAAAAAAATTGATGAGTATGACATGCAAATACCTAAATACCACCGGGATGGTAGTAAACATATACTCTTTAGTAACAAATTATTTATTCTTAAAAATAATTGTATTGAAGGCAGAGCCAAAAGGGCATAGAAAAGGCAGGGACTTGCTAGAGCTCTCCCTATAACCCCTCCAAAAAAAAAAACTTTAAATAATTCCTCAAAACAAATTCAAGAGCAGCAGAACCCACAAAACAATGAAGTGAAACAATTTTTTCCAGACCAAGACAACTTAGAAGGTCAGCAAGGAAGGTCACTTGCACCAGTGTGATAGTGTAGCACAGTCCAGTGCAGGTTGTGTCTCAGCAAACCAGTAGTAGGCCTTGGGAGCAACTGAATCAGGGGCAGCAATGATGGTTTCGAAACCTCTCATTCTGCAGAAGGTAAGGTCAGACAATTGGTCAGAAGAGATTGCAGGAGACCCTTTGCTGGCACCATGGGCAAGATTCTGTTGCATCGCTCAGACTTGGGTCAGGGTCCCAGGCCTGGGTCTCAGTTCCAAGGCAAGAAGGAGCTCTAGCATACCAGAGATTGTAGCCACATGGGAGTGAGGACCCTGCTCACAGTTCCAGGGCAAAAAAGAGCACTTATGGTCACTCACAGACCAGAACACAAGCCAGGAGAGTAGTCAATGCACCTCTCTTTAGATCATACCACCTCAGAAGAGTTGAAATCTTACAGAACCCTAGAAATAGCTCTGAAAACAGCTACACAAAAACCCTGAAGCTTGGGAAAATGTGCCTTCCACCCCAGAAGTAGAGGCCCACGTTAGCATAGAATTAAATGTCATGAAATAGGCTGGAAAAATGAGCAAAGGGCAGAAAAATATTCTGATATAGAAAGTTAATAGGCTGACAGGAAAAATCAAAACACAAACTCAGAAGAAGGAAACAAAGTAAAAACGACTACATCCAAAGCTTTAAATAAAAATACAAAATGGCCATGGAAGAGCTCATAAATAATTTTATAAATCAAGCAAGAGAAGCAGAGGAAAAATTGGGAAGGGAAGTGAGAACGATATAAGAAAATGTTGAGAAATGAGTAAACTGCTTGGTAAAGGAGATACCAAAAATACTGAAGAAAATAACACCTTAAAAAATAGAATAGGTCAAATGGTAAAAGAGGCACAAAAATCCAATGAAGAGAAGAACTCCTTAAAAAAGCAGAATTGCTTTTTTAAATGGAAATAGAAATTTCCAAATGGAAAAAAAGGCACTAAAATTAACTGAAGAAAAGAACTCCTTAAAAAGTAGAACTGGCCAAATGGAAAAGGAGGCCCACTGAAGAAAATAATTCCTTAAAAATTAGAATTGGACAAGTAGAAGCTAACAACTGTACGAGACATCAAAAAACAACAAAACAAAACCAAAAGAATTTAAAAAAGAGGAAAAAATGTGAAATATTTCATTGGAAAAACAATTGACCTTTCAAGCATTCCTGATGAAAAGAACAGAGCTGAATAGAAAATCTGACTTTCAAATATGACTCAAGAGAAGCATAAATAAAAGGCGGGGGGGGAGGGGGAACAGGGAAGAGAAATCATAAGGGATTCAGTAAGATTAAACAGTTTACATTCCTACATGGGAAAATGATACTTATAACGCTTAAAAAATTTCTAATTACTAGAGCGGTTAGAAGAAGTGTATATAGACAAAGGGAGGGCATAAGTGTGAGTTGAATATGATGGGATAATTATCTAAAAGAATAAAATTAAAGGGTGAGAGAGAGGAATGCATAGAGAGAAGTAAAAAGGAAGAGTTGGGATAAATTATCTGACATGAAAGAGGTACACAAAACTTTCTACAAAAGAAGAGAAGATGGGGAAGTGAGAAGGGGGAGCTTAATCTCATCAGAATCAGCTTAAAGAGTGAAATAACATACACACATATTTGGGTATAGAAATCTAACTTAAGATACAGGAAAGTAGGAGGGGAAGAGGATAAGAGAAAAGAGGAAGGAGCTGATGGAGGAGAGGGCAGACTGGTGGAGGTAAAAGTCAGAAGCAAAACATTTGAGAATGGATGAGGTGAAAGGAAAGACAGAGTAACAGAAGGAAAATAGGATGGATGGAAATACATAATTAGTATGCATCAGAACTGTGAAAAAAAATTTTACAGGAAGTTTCTCTGATCAAAAACCTCACTTCTTGAATATGTAGAGAAGTGAGTCAAATCTATAGAAATAAGAGCCATTCCTCAATCGATAAATGGTCAAAGGATAGTTTTCATATGAAGTAATCAAAGTTATCTAGAATCACATGAAAAAAATGCTCTAAATCACTGTAGACTAAAGAAATGAAAATTAAAACCATCTCACACCTATTATGTTGGCTAGTACAGCAGAAAAGGAATATTACAAATGTTGGAGAGGATATGGGAAAATTGAGACATTAATGTACTGTTGGTGAACTTGTCTGCTGATTCAACCATTCTATAGAGCAATTTGGAACTATGCCCAAAGGGCTATAAAACCATGCACACTTTTTGACCAAGCAATACCACTACTAGGTCTGTAACTCAACAAAATAAAAAACAAAAAGGAAAAAGACTTATATGTACAAAAATATCTATGGCAAGTCTTTTAGTGGTGGAAAAGAATGGGAAATTGGAAATTGAGGAGATGCCCATCAATTGGGCAATGGTTGAACCAAGTTATTGTGTATGATTGTAATGAAATACTATTGTACACAATAACAACAATATTGTATGATGATCAACTGTGAGTGACTTAGCTGTTCTCAGCAATACAATGATCCAACACAATTCTCAAGAAATTGGTATGAAAATGCTATTCATCTCTAGAGAAAGAATTGATGGAGTCTGAATGCAGATTGAAGCACATTTTTCTTTATTTTTTTTTGTTTTCTTCTGTGCTTTCTTTCACAACATGTTTACTGTGGAAATGTTTTACATCACGGTACATGTATAACTACACGAAATTGTTTGCCTTCTCAATGGAATGAGAAGAGGAGGGATGGAAGGAGGGAATTTGGAACTCAAAAAAAATTTAAATGTTAAAAATTGTTTTTACATGTAATTGGGGCAAAATTAATTTTTAAAATGGCATCTAGCAGCAAGGTGGCACAGTGGATAGAGCACAGGGCCTGGAGTCAAGAAGACCTGAGTTTAAAAATAGCCTGCAACACTTACTAGCTATCATTTTAGCCAATCTGGTAGGTGTAAAATGATATTTCAAGGTTGTTTAAATCTTCATTTCTCTAATCAATATTGCTTCAGAGCATTTTTATATGACTATAAATTGGTTTGATTTCTTCATATCCTTTGATAACTTATTAGTTGGGGAAAGAGTCATATTCTTATATATTTGACAAAGTTCTTTATATATTTTAGATATGAGATCTTTATCTCATAAACTCTGTATAAATTTTTCCCAAAATTTTCTGCTTCCACTCTGACATTGGTTATATTTGTTTTATTTGTACAAAAAACTTTTAAATTTGTTTTAATGTAATTTTTATTTATATAAAAAACATTTCAAAGGTGAATGGATGAAACAATGTGATAAAAATGAAGAGTTGTATAATAGATAAGAAAACAAAACCCTACAATCTTTTGTTCACAAGAAACAGTCTAGCAAAGACATACATCTAAATGAGATACATTGCTTTTAAAGATTCTTTTAATGGTTTTTCTAATGTTGGCCCATATTTGCACTGGTATAAATCCATTATTGATCATAGCGACCTTTTTTTAAAAAAATAAATTACTTTAGTCCTTTTGGCAGAGATTTTTAAAAAATCTTTGAATTGATATATATTAATGATACTAGTTTTTAATTATATTTTTTCTTGTTTCATCTTTTACTGGTTTAGGCATTAAAATCATATTTATCTTACCAAAAAGAAACTATAGTGGGCTACTCTTCTTCTCAGTTTTTGAGAATAATTTGTGTAGTATAGCTATAAGGAGAGATAATGTGATTCTTTACAATGTTCCCCTAGAAGAAGCAAAAAGATTTGATACCTAGAGGGTTGGTAATATTTGCAATTTTTCATTGGTTGCTATGCTTCCTAGGAGAGAATTTATAAGAATATATAGAAAGTATATAATTGATGTAGTTGCAGAATTTGGTAACAGATGATATGGTTTTAATATGGTATCAAAGTGTTAAATTGTGGCCATGCATTTATGAGGTGCAAATAAGTACCTTGAATGACTCAGAAGAGATAACTCAATTGACTAAGCAGAAATCCCACCATATCTCTAAGGGTATCAACTCTGTAAGCAGTTTCAAGCTGGAAGCCAGAAATGAGGGAAGATTCAATCCCTAAGAAAAAAAAAATTGTGCGTGTGTGTGGGTTAGAGGTGCAGTGAAGGAGAAATATTACTTTCTCGTTCCCCCTCCCCATGTATTGGCCCTGTTTTTTGAAGTAAAGCTATTCTTCTGGTAGATGTTGTGCTCAATAGGAATACTTGAGAGAGAAAGTAACTTTAGAGAATAGGACCTATGGCAGCAGAGAAGAGAATAGCTATTGAGAGGAGCAGATCAAAAAAACAGTTGAGCAACCCACCCACCAGAGATGCTGTTCCCAATGGAGGCTACATGAGGAGTCTACAAAGGAAAAAGGATTCCCCAGACCTTTAGTACTAGTAGTTGTGAGTTTATATGGTATTATATATTAGGATTACAAATTATAATATTACAAATTATTGTATTATTAACATATTATATAGTAATTTATTATATAAGATTTTAGTATAGTATACTATATATGTGTGTGTATGTGTGTGTGTGTGTGTGTGTGTGTGTGTATATATATATATATATATACATACATACACACATACATACAAAATATAATATTATTGGATTAATGCATAGTTATTTTCATGTTGTCTCCACCATTAGAATGTTAGATCTTGGGGCAGAGCCAAAATGGAGGAAGAAGGCAGAGGCTCAACAGAGCTCTCTCAAAATCCCCTCCAAACAACTTTTTAAAAACACCTTAACAGAAATTCTGGAGTGGTAGACCCAACTAAAAAAAATGTGTAAGAAAAAATAAAGAAAGAAGAATGTGAGATCCTTGAAAGCAGGGTCTATGTTTTTGCCTTTTTTCCTATCTAGATCACTTAGCACAGTGCCTGCAGGGTTCGTGGTTAAGTGCTATTAAGTTCTTGGTGGCTGACTCTTAAATTTGTCCAGCTCTTAGAGAAGGACACTAAAGTAAACAACTGTTACTATGTGATTTTTTATGCCTTTTTACCATTCAGTTAATTTTTCCTTTGTGAATTTAAGATGCTATACCATTTGGTTTATATATCTTTAATACTGAATTTTGTTCATTGTCTATGGTTTCTTTAAGTGTAATGTAATTTCTGTATTGTTTATCTCTGTATTGTGAATTTTTATTTTTGCTTTATCTGATAGCACGATTGAAAGTCTGGCTATTTTTAGATTCACTTGATATATATTAATTTTTGTTGCAGCTTCTCATTTTAATTTTCTCTCTGTCTTTGCTAGATATCTTTCTTGTGAACAAAAGATTGTGAGATTTTGTTTTCTTATCTATCACGCAACTCTTTCCATTTTATTTGATTGTTTCATCCATTCACATTTAAAATTATGTGTTAGATGTGTTTTCTGTCATACGTTTCTTTAGATTTGCTTCAAAATATTTATCACTTTCTTATTTTAAGATAACATTTTATCCTTACATTCAGTTTTGCTTAAATTGCTTTGATGCAACTCTCTTTCCTCAAGCCCTCTTCTCCTCCCATCCCAAACTTCCATTTACTCCCACTTTCCCTATTTGGAATTTTACTTAAATTGTTTATTTCTTTCCCTTTCTTTCATTTAGTTGGTCAGCTAATTTCCCTTCTTTTATTCCTTCCCTTTTCCCTCTCAGTTACATGGTTAATTAATAATCTTCCTTGTTTATGCTCTCCAATTTAAGGTACTTCTGTTAGTTTTCTTCTTACAGCACCCTTTTCTAAGAAGTCTTCCTTGTTTTATTCTCTTCATTAATTCTCTTCCTTTCCAACCTATTTTGAAATGTTCTCTCATTCATTGTCTATATCCTTATTTATTTCTATTTTGATTTGTCTGTATTCCTCATTGGGTTAAATTTTTTATTCAATGTTATCTTATTTTAAGGTTAAATTTTCTGAATTACGAGGTTTGAGTTCTTTCTTCTAACCAGTATCCAAAACTAAACTCATTATTTCCACTCCCTACCCTTTGAGTTCTCCCCTCGTTCTAACTTTCTATTACTATCAGGGGTACCAACATACTCCCAATCACTCAAGCTTGTAACTGAGGCATAATGCTTGACTGCTCACTCTCTCTCACACCCGCTCCATATCCAATCAATTTTCAAGTGCTTTTATTTCTACTTTCATAATATCTCTCACCATATCTTTCTTTCCTCTGACACTGATACCACCTGGTACAGACCCTTATCATCTCACATCTGGGCTACTGCATTAGCCTTTTGATTGTTCTCCTTGCCTCAAGTTTCTCACTCATTCTAGTTCATCATCTACTTAACTGTCAAATTGATGTTCAAAATTGTACAATATTGATTCTTCTTCTTCCCAATGGCAATGACATCTTATCTCTGTCCTCTTAACCCTTCAGGGTAGTAGCTGCTCTTAAGATGTCATACATTCCTTCTCCTAGGCCAGTAAGTTTTTCACTGAGGCACATTTTCTCAGATAATTATGGCCTACCAATGTACTAATTCCTCCACATTAAATTGTGAGGTTCCCATATCCCATTATAGGAGTATTTATCTTCCTCCAAGGACTATTTTTCACTGGGATCCCCTCCTCCCAATTTTTTAAGAATACCAATTTCTTTCAGTCATACAAATGCAATCTCCCCTTTCCTCTGCCATTCCCATTCTCCTACTTTCTGTCTTTGACTTCCTTCTGACATATTATAGGAATTATTATTATCCCTTTACTGTTTGTACATGGTCTTGGTAGCATGCATCACTAGTTATCCTCTGACCTTCTTTTTTGCCTTTCCTTTTTTCTCAACCCTCCCTTCTACAATTCCAACTGACAAAATTTAATAATGGTGCCACTGTGTTTAGTCCATTGTATTTTGGTGTTCAGCTTCTTCACCTTTACTTCTCATTTTCTGAAGTTCTGTTCACAGCTTTATCACCTTGTTCAGGAGGATAAATTATGGGTATAATAAAAAGGCTTCTCTGCATAATATCAGAGCATATATTAGCAAACTCTCATTTATAAGTAAATCTAACCCAGGTGACATTTATGGTCCATGGTCTAGTTTTCTGATTTCATGTTGGTTGAGCCTTTTTGGGTGGGATTACATTCCTAGCCAGCTGCTTGGTTTGGAAGTTTAGAGGTGGGACCCAGGAGCTAAAAGATTGAGATGTGGTTACCATTGTCAAATGTCATGGTGGAATGCACACTAAATTTGAAATCAGACAATCTTTATTCAAATCTTAGGTCAGTTTATTTACTATACAATCTTGGGAATACATTGAACCTTTCTGGGTATCAGTTTCCTTATCTCTAAAATAAAGATGTTGTACTGAATGATTGTGAAGACTCCTTTCAACTCTAAAACCTAGGACGTTTTTTTTTTGGGGGGGATATCACTATGTTCATTGGCTTTCTGAAATAAATCACAAGTTCACAAATGGTACAGGTAGGTGAGATTTCAGCTTCCCTGCTTCCGGATTGATCCTAGTTGGCTTAAAAGTTGACATCTTCTTCTATGTTAGGATCATAATAATAATTGATCCCTTTTTTATTTTTGTGATATAAGTGAAAAGAGTGAATCTGTAGTCTGAAGAGCTGGTTTCAAAAATTGACTCTATATTACCAGTGTGAGCTTGTTCAAATCATTCTTTGAACCTGTTTCCTCACCTGTAAAATGGAAGGCTGGGATATATTACCTCTGATATCCCTCCAAGCTCTAAATTTATGATGTGATGGACTTTTTGAGTCTGTTGGTACATTTCTCAAAGGAAGAAACTGAGGTTCAGATAATTACAGTAGTTTGCTTAAGTTCACACAGTTAAGTGAGTGTGGGACTTGAATCCAATTCTCCTGACTCTCGGTCCAGTACTCTTTCTATCACACCACCCAATTACCAATAAGCTAAATGTGAAAAGTTTTGGGCTCAATTAGAAATCCATAAATAGAATGGAGTCATAGGAAGGGAGGGAGTTGCAGAAAGACTAAGAGAGGGACAAAATTGATTCCTAAAGGGGAATCTAATGGTGCATATAATTTGCAAATTAAAGATTAAAATGCTTACAGGAACAATAAATTCCATTTGTAATATAAGACATTGGAATTGAAGGGGATAAAACATGTTTAGCTCAGTGTAGGAAGCTGCAGGAAGAAGTCATGGGAAGAAGTTCAGGTAGAAAGTTCAGGATGGCAGCTCAAGGTATCACTGTCAGTGTTATGATTTCCTAGAGAGAAGTAGTAGGAATTCTCACTGAAAACATTTGTTTCTTTTATTTTTTAAAACTGATGCATTTCATTTTGACACAATACACTTGTCAACATTAATCTAAATCACCCTTGCCCTCCCACCCACAAAGTATAATTCCTAAAAATAGTTAAAGACAATTTTCAAATTCTAATAATACATTTGACTTTCCCCCTTTTTGCAGTTTACTATTTATTAACAAAAGGGAAGAATGTGTGTTTTAACTTCAATATCTTTGGTACTAACATTATCTAACTTGATTTTCATTACCTTTAAATCAATTTACAAGCATTTTTCCAAGCATCTTCTATGTGCCAGGCACTGTGCTAAGTTCCTTAGGTACAAAAATTGAACCAATCCCTGTCTTTGAGGAGTCAAGATCCTAAATAAGTTTGTAAATTTGATATTGATTTTTACAAAAATATGCTGTTTTATTAAATACTTTGTTGTCATTGTGTAGAATCATTTTTCTCCTGTCTTTTTAATTTTACATTCCCTCACACATCTTCGCGTGTTTCTCTGAATTCTTCATAGTATAATTTCTTACAGTATGATAATATTTTATTGCCTTCATATATGATAGACCAGACCAGCACAACATATGGTCTGCCAAAGGATTTTGGGCAGCCCATGAAAAATGTAGAGGATATAAAAGAGAGTAAAGATGTAATGAGTGTTTCTTCTGTGCCCTGCTCAACCCACCTTCCACTAGTCACTATTGTGCCCATCATGTAACTTGGCAGGTGGGTTGGGACATTCTAGAAGAGAGGGTAAAATAGAAATTGAAAGAATCCACCAATCACCTCCTGAAAGAGATCCTCAAAGGAAAACTCCTAGGAATATTATAGCCAAATTCCAGAGTTTCCAGGTCAAGAAGAAAATATTGCAAGCAGCCAGAAAGAAACAATTCAAGTATTGTGGAAACACAATCAGGATAACACAAGATTTAGCAGCTCCCATATTAAGGGACTGGAAGGCTTGGAATATGACTATTCCAGAGTGTGAAAGAGATAGGATTACAACCAAGAATCACCTACCCAGCAAAACTGAGTATAATCCTTCAGGGGGGAAAATTGATATTCAGTGAAATAGAGGACTTTCAAGCATTCTTGATGAAAAAACCAGAGCTGAAGAGAAAATTTGACTTTCAAATACAAGACTTAAGTGGAACATGAAGAGGTAAAGAGGAAAGAGAAATTATAAGAGACTTATTACGGTTGAACTGTTTACATTCCTGCATGGAAAGATGATATTTGTAACTCATGAGACCTTTGTCAGTATTAGGGTAGTTGGAGGGGAAAATTTATATATATATATATATATACATATATATATATATATATATATATATATATATATATATATATATGTGTGTGTGTGTGTGTGTGTGTGTGTGTGTGTAGATGGATAGATAGGTAGATAGACAGATAGATAGACAGACAGACAGATGGCACAGGGTTAGTTGAAGATGAAGGGGTGATATCAAAAAAATAAAATTAAGGGGTGAGAGGATTGAACTAGGAGAAGGAGAGAGGAGAGGTAGAATGGGGTAAATTATCTCAAGTAAAACAGACAAGAAGAAGCTTTTACAGTGGAAGGGAAGTGGGGGAAGGTGAGAGGGTATGAATGAATCTTACTCTCATCAGATTTGGCTTAAGGAGTAAATATTATACGTACTCAATTGGGTATGGAAATCTATCTTACCCCACAGGAAAATAGGGGGGAAGGGGATAAGAGAACCAGGAGATGATAGAAGGAAAGGTAGTTTGGGGGAGGGGGCAATCAGAATCAAACACTTCTGAGGGGGGACAGGGTTAAATGAGAGAATAGAATAAATGGGGGATAGAATAGGATGAAGGGAAATATAGTTAGTTTTTCTCAACATCACTCCTAGGAAAGTGTTTTGCATGACTACACAAGTATAACCTGTATCGAGTTGTCTTCCCAATGAGGGTGGGTGAAGAAGGAGGAAGGGAGAAAATTTGGAACCCAAAATTTTAAAAACAAATGTTAAAAGTTATTTTCACATGCAACTGGGAAATAAGATATATGGGCAATGGGGTATAGAAATCTATCCTACTCTACAGGAAAATAGAAGGGGGAGTGGATAGGAGAAGATGTGGGGGTGATAGAAGGGGCGGCAGATTAGGGGAAGGAGTATTCAGAATGCCCACTGTCTTGGGGTGGGAGAGGGGCAAGATGGGGAGGAAATTTGGAACTCAAAATGTTGTGAAAGTGAGTGTTGAAAACTAAAAACAAATAAACAATGGGGGGAAAAAGAAACTTCAAGTTCCAAATTCTCTCCTTTCCTCCCTCCCCACTCTTCCTAACTGAGAAGGCAAGCAACTCAATGTAGGTTATACATGTGTAGTCCTGCAAAATATGTCCATAACAGTTATGTTGTGAAAGACTAACTATATTTC
This sequence comes from Phascolarctos cinereus, assembly GCF_003287225.1. NCBI lineage: Eukaryota > Metazoa > Chordata > Mammalia > Diprotodontia > Phascolarctidae > Phascolarctos > Phascolarctos cinereus. The sequence continues at coordinate 188,342,993 of NW_027555514.1, forward strand.
CCTCCATCCTATTCCTCCTAATTTATAATATTCTCTCTTTCCTTTCACACTGTCCCTCCTCAAAAGTGTTTTGCTTCTGATTACCTCATCCTCCAATATTCCCTGCCTTCTATCATCCCCCTTCTTTTATTCCCTTCCCTCACTACTTTCCTGCAGGGTAAGATAGATTTCTATACACAATTAAGTGTGTATGTTATTCTCTTTTTGAGCCAATTTTGATGACGGTAAGGTTCACTCACTCCCCCTCCTTTCCCCTCACTTCCCCTCCACTGCAAAAGCTTTTCCTTGCCTCTTTTAGGTGAGATAATTTACCCCATTCTGCCTTTCCTTTTCTCTTTCTCCCAATATATTCCTTTCTCACCCCTTAATTTTATCTTTTAAATATCATCCCTTCATGTTGAACTCATACCTGTGCCTTCTGTCTATATATATTCCTTCTAAATACCTCAATAAAGAGAAATGTCTTGTGAGTTACAAATATCATCTTCCCATGTAGGAATATAAACAGTTTAACTTTAATAAGTCCCTTACGATTTTTATTTCCTGCTTATCTTTTCCTACTTCTCTTCAGTCTTGTATCTGAAAGTCAAATTTTCTATTTACCTCTTGCCTATTCTCAAGAATGCATGAAATTCCTCCATCTCATTGAATACCCATTTTGCCCCCTAACAGATTATACTCAGTTTTGCTGGGTAGGTGATTCTTGGTTGTAATCCTATCTCCTTCACACTCTGGAATAGTCATATTCCAAGCCTTCCAGTCCCTTAATATGGGAGCTGCTAAATCTTGTGTTATCCTGATTGTGTTTCCACAATACTTGAATTGTTTCTTTCTGGCTGCTTGCAATATTTTCTCCTTGACCTGGAAACTCTGGAATTTGGCTATAATATTCTTAGGAGTTTTCCTTTGAGGATCTCTTTCAGGAGGTGATTGGTGGATTCTTTCAATTTCTATTTTGCCCTCTGGTCGTAGAGTATCAGGGCAGATTACCTTGATAATTTCTTGAAAGATGATGTCTAGGCTCTTTTTTTAATCATTGGTTTCAGTTAGTCCAATAATTTTTAAATTATCTCTCTTGGATCTATTTTCCAAATCAGTTGTTTTTCCAATGAGATATTTCACATTGTCTTTGATTTTTTTTCATTCTTTTGGTTTTGTTTTACAATGTATTGATTTCTCATAAAGTCACTAGCTTCCATTTGCTCCATTGTAATTTTTAAGGGATTATTTTCTTCAGTGAGCTTTTGGACTTCCTTTTTCCATTTGGCCAATTCTGTTTTTTAAGACATTCTTCTCCTCATTGGCTTTTTGGACATCTTTTGCCACTTGGTTTAGTCTATTTTTTAAGGTGTTATTTTCTTCAGTATTTTTTTGGGTTTCCTTTAGCAAGGTATGGACTCATTTTTGATGATTTTCTTGTACCCCTCTCATTTCTCTTCCTAATTTTTCTTCTATTTCTCTTACTTGATTTTCAAAATCCTTTTTAAGCTCTTCCGTGGCCTGAGACAAATTCATATCTTTTTGGAGGCTTTGGATGTAGCAGCTTTGACTTTGTTGTCTTCTTCTGAGTCTGTGTTTTGATCTGCTTTGTCACCAAAGTAAATTTCTATAATTAGCATTTTCACCATTGTTTGCTCATTTCCTCAGCCTATTCTTTGACTTTTTAACTCTATGTTAAGGTAGGGCTCTGCTTCCAGTGTGGAGGGCAAACTGTCCCAAGCTTCAGGGGTTTTGTGCAGCTGTTTTCAGAGATATCTGTAGGGACCTATAAGTTTTCAGTTCTTCCAAGATGGTATGATCTCTGGAGAGGTGTTTACTCCTTTCCTGGCCTATGTTCTGGTATGTGAGAGACTGCAAGCATTCTTTTTTGCCCTGGAGCTGTGAGAAGTATAACCTCTCCACTGTTGCCAAAAGCTCTGCTATGTTAGTGCTCCTCCTCACCTCAGACTGCCACCCAGAACTGCAACCCAGATCCAAGTGTAGGCAAAGCAACAGAGTTCTGCCTCAGTGCTAGCAAAGAGACCCCAGTAATCTTTTTCTGAGCAGTTGTTTGATCCCCTTACCATCCATCAGCTGAGAACTCCAGAAGCAGCTGCTGATGATGATGATTCTGTGGCTCCCAAGGCCAGCTCCTGGTTTCTTTGGGCCAGGGCTGTGGTGGCACGCCTGCATTAGATTGCATTCCTCTCTCACCTATGTCTGACAGATTTTTCCTGCTGACCTAAGTTGTCTTTGGCATCTGTGTGCTTAGAAGGCTGGAAATTGCCACTACTGTCAATTATTCAGTTCCCTGGGGTCTGTTCTAGGTTTTCTGGGGCCGGGTCTACACTGGTGCAGCCTGTGCTGGACTATGCTCCTCCCTCAGCCTGGTGCAACAGACTTTTCTTGTTGACCTTCCAGGTTGTCCTGGGGTACAAATTTGTTTCACTGTGTCTTTTTGTGGGTTCTGCTGCTCTAGAATTTGTTTAGAGTTATTTTAAAGATATTTGGGGGGTTTGGGGAAGAGGTCAGGGTAGTCCCTGGCTTTACTCTGCCATCTTGGCTCCCTTGATTATATTAAATTGAAAAACTTTTGTACAAACAAAACCAACACAACCAAGATTAGAAAAAAAGTAGAAAGCTGGGAAACAATATTTACAGCAAATATCTCTATAAAGGCCTTATTTCTCAAATATATAGAGAACTGAGTCAAATTTATAAGAATACAAGCCATTCCCCAATTGACAAATGGTCAAAGGATATAAGTAGTCAGTGTTCAGATGAAGAAATCAAAGCTATCTATAGGCATGTGAAGAAGTGCTCTAAGTCACTTTTTATTAGAGAAATGCAAATTAAAACAACTCTGAGATACCACCTCTCACCTATCAAAATTGGCTCATATGACAAAAAAGGAAAATAATAAATGTTGGAAACGATGTGGAAAATTGGGACACTAATGCACCATTGTTGGAGTTGTGAACTGACACAACCATTCTGGACAGGAATTTGGAACTATGCCCAAAAGGCAAGCAAACTGTGAATGCCCTTTGATCCAGCAATACCACTACTAGGACTGTATCCCACAAGATCATAAAAAAAAAAGGAAAAAGGACCTGTATGTGCAAAAATATTTATAGCAACCCATTTTGTGGTGGCAAAATATTGAAAATTGAAGGGATGCCCATCATTTGGGAAATGGCTGAACAAACTGTGGTATATGAATGTAATGGAATACTATTGTGTAATAAGAAATTACGAGCAAGCAGATTTCAGAAAATCATGGAAAGTCTTGTATGAACTGATGCAAAGTGAAATTAATAGAACAAGGAAAACATTGTACACAGTATCAGCAATGTTGTATGATGATCAACTATAAATGACTCAGATCTCAGCAACACAATGATGCAAGACAAGTACAAAGGATTCACAAAGGAAAATGTATCCATATCCAGATGAAGAACTGGTGGACTCTGAATGCAGATTGAAGCATATTTTTTTCACTTTATTCTTTCTTATTTTTTAATCTGTTTCTTCTTTTACATTTGTGACTAATATGGAAATATTTTTAGCATGATAGCACATGTATAAACTATATCAAGCTGCCTACTGTTTTCAGAAGAGGGGAGGGAGGGAGAAAATTTTGGAACTCAAAATCTTGTAAAAATAAATGCTAAAAATTTTCTTGACATGTAACTGGGGGAAAAGTACTATTTAAGAAAAAACCACAAAACTTGAGATTATGTCAAAAAGAATAGACTATTGAGCTAGGAATAGTAGGCCACTCAGTAGACTTGACTTGACTTTGCTCTCTTTTTTTTTTCAAGCTCTCTCTTCCTATCTGTCCAAAGTATTGGTATTCTTTGAATTCCTCCTCCTCCTTCCTTCCCATCAGATTCCTTCTCCTCTCATTCACCTTAGGGAACACCTCACCACCCTCCCCAACCTTCGCAGATATGGAAGTTAATCTTATATGACAGAGATCACATGTATTGATCTAAACAAAACTGAAAATGATTCTCAATTCTCTGGCTGCCTCTTCAATTTTGTTTCTCTTCTAAGACAAAGAAGTGGTACTAGAATGGATGGTTCCAGACTTAGAGGTGAATGAGCTTTCTTTTTAGGTGCTTTTTGGATTTCTTGATCATTATTTAGTCTTTTACTCTTTTTAGATCCTGTATAACCTTTTATATTGCCTTATTATCTGGAAGTTCTGCAACAAGCTGTTGAGGTTTCCTGACATACCCAGACCTCCCAGCTCATCAATCTCTGAACTTCTATCTTAATGTCAATCCTGTCACACACAGAAATAGTCACAGCTTAAATTTCAACATCATTCATTAATGTGTTACCTACATTGTCTCTGAAATTCATCATTCTGGTCATAGCCTATCCTTCTATATTTCTATTTAATTCATTCCAAATATATTTTTTCATTCTCATTTTGACTTCTAGTTCTTTAACCTGTCACATTTCTCCCAGTCCACCACCCATAATCTAGGCTCATTTTCCTCTCTTCACAATCTTGATCTTACATTTGACCAGTTCTTCTATATGCTATTCTCTGTTGTCAAATTCCTTGCCCCTCTGTCCTATTGCAACTCACACATTGCTAAACCCCAGCCCAGGGTTACCCCCATGTCTATTTTGTCCATTTGTATTTGTGTGCTGCTGAATCCTGCTAGAGAAACTCCTATAAACATGCTGATTAGGTTCACTATAAATATGTAACATCTGATCTCAACTGGGTTATTACTACTCCATAGCAATCCTTTTAATGTCCTGTAATTATCTTTCTATAAAACAGTGTACTGTGTACAATGTTTTCCTTGTTCTATTAATTTCACTTTGCATCAGTTCATACAAGTCTTTCAGGATTTTCTGAAATCTTCTTGCTCGTAATTTCTTATTACACAATAGTATTCCATTACATTCATATACCACAGTTTGTTCAGCCATTTCCCAAATGATGGGCATCCCTTCAATTTTCAATATCTTGCCACCACAAAATGGGCTGCTAGAGAAAGATGTGTGGTACATCATCCCTAGTTATGCACTTGTGTGTACTAAGTTCAATCTTGGAAGTACCCCAATAATCTCTCTCTCTCTCTTTCTCTCTGTGTGTGTGTGTGTGAGGTGTGTGTGTGTGTGTGTGTGTGTGTGTGTGTGTCTGTCTGTCTGTCTGTCTCTTTCTGATTCATGCCCTCATGCAGGGTTTTCCCTGAGAACCTAGAATCAGGTTCATCTTATACCTGCTTAGGCTTCTCCTAGTAACATCAGAAAGACATTTTGTATCTAGATCTCTAGAAATTTGCTAAATAGTCATAAGACCTGTCCAATACAATTAGTTCATGGACAAGATCCAGGTTTGTTCCTTCTCATCTCAGCTTTGTCTTTTAGTACATCTCCATCTCCATAGCTACATGGTTGCTCCTCTTTTCTCAAAGATCCTGGGTGCAGGAACCTTATGCTGTTGACTCTTCCCTCCTAGAGACAAATGGTTTCCTTCCTGAGATGGCTGCCATCATCACTTGGGTTTCATGATTTTGTCCAAAGGAATATAAAGTTTGATGGCTTAGGGTTTGGGGGCTAGATTTTTTCTTCCTTACTTATTTATTCTGTCATTGTGTTGTGTCGTTGTTGTTTTTTTAAACTGGGACAATTAACTCTTTGGTCCCACGTGGTTTTTATTTATGATTTCTTGACATACAGTTCTGGAACACCTGGCTTTGGTAAAACCCATTGGGATTCAAATGGAGCAATTTGATTATGCTTTAAACTGAAATCACTCTGGCTCTTACTAACTGGCCAATAATAAGCCCTAGACCAAGCTTCACTTGCTCATTGTTTGGTTCTGATGGCTCAGATTGAGTCTAAATAGCAATTGTTTCTGTTCTAGCCAGAAATTCTGAGGAACTTCTCCTCCCAGACTGATTCTTTTGTGAAGGCAAACTGGGTCATCTTTTGCCTCACTTCTTACCTAGCTTTTAACTACTGAATGGATGTTGCCTCAGACAAACTGACACTTGGGAAAGACCTTAGCTTAAAAAGGCCAAGGTATCCCACTACATCCAGGGCCATAGCCAGCTGTTCTGACCTGTATCTTGCCACTGGACCCTTAATGACTCTGGAGGAGAGAGTGAAGCTGAGGATCTTGCATGGCCCAGCCTTACTTAAATCCAATTCACTTGCAAGTCAAGACATCACCCTCATCATGTTACTGGTCCTCTTTGAGAATGAAGGAAGAACAACAACTCACTTCAGACCACTCAGTTGAGAATTACATCTATTATTAGTGCAAATGTATAGACTTCATTGTAATCCCTTCCTTCTTGGAGAACCAAGGAAGGCTGCTTTCAACTCTCTTAGCTTTGTTTCGTCAGTATCTGACTCAAGTTCTCTCTCTCTCTCTCTCTCTCTCTCTCTCTCTCTCTCTCTCTCTCTCTCTCTCTCTCTCAGCTCTCCTCATCCTTTTTAAATTGCATTGATATCCTTTTGTATTTGAATCACCTTCATTTCTGTATATGCCCCTCCCTCTTCTTCTTATCCAGTGAGTTATCTATTGCAACACAGAATAAAAAAGGAGAAAAAGAAAAGCAGTTTATCATACAATATCTGTTAGCATATACAATATCCTATACTCATAATTCTCCACCTCTATAAAGGCAGGAGGGTACATTTTCTCAACTATTCTCTTAGGCCAAGCTTGGTTATTGTATCTGTTGCTTTTAGTAAATCATTTTCAGAGGATAAAGTTCAGATCTATGTTATCCCTGATAAGATCATGTCAACCTTGAATTCTGAGACTAAATCACTTATCAACGGCTGCAGGGGAAGTGTTTTCCTCCACAAAGGGGCCCTAGGCACATCAGATTCAGACATGGGGGAGCTTGATTCCCAAAGAGAGGGATTCAAGCTTTTCAGACACTCTTTGGTTTACTATGCTTCCCTTCCCCATTTTCCAGGGAAAATCTTAAATAAAGCTTATGTTTGGCTCATGTCTAAGATATTCCCAAAAGTGATTAATAGGGTCCCTTTTAAAGTAACTTATTTAATGTCTAAAGTACTAGAAATGAAGTATAGGACAGCTATTTATTTCCTCTAATGTTTAAAGAAATGCTTAAAACACAAAAGACTCATAAGTGTACATTTTCAAATGACCAAAACATGCAGTAGCAACCCATAATTCTCTTTATACTTTCCTAGGAGGAAGAAAAAATTGGGAATCAAAGATGTAAAAGACTCATAGTAACCCATAAAGCAGGCCAAAAACACATGAAGCATTCAAAGGTCTCAAAGAGTCCCATAAATGGATACAGAAATGCTTGTTACCTGCCACCTCTATTATATTCTTCTGGGAGGTAAAAATTCTTGGGAGCCTTGTGGAATTGCTGATCAGATTTCATTTTCACCTCAGTCTGTATTGTGTATGTAGTGACTGAAGGTCTGGACTTTCTGGCTAGTGAGATGTGTATGCATGGATCATCCTCCTGGCCATGGTCATCCTTCCCTTATGAGAAGGATGTAGATGCAGAGAGCACCTTCTATTGTCAGTAAGCACCTAGGAACTCCTGATCACTCAAACCTATAAGGTAGCCACCAAAACCAGAAACAATCATTTCAGGATTACTCTTTTGTTACCTGTCCTCAGAAGGAAAAAAATAACATCAAACACAAGAGATAGTCAGAAACTTGAGATCTCAGTCTAACCTAAGCATGCACATGTATGCACTGCCACGTGCATCCAGTCCCTGTAGCTGCTGTTGAGAAGGAAAGAAGGGAGAGAAATTCTGCCCCCACCCCATAAAGTCAAAGAAGAGCTCTCAGAGTTCCAAATCATACATTCAAGAATGGAAAGAAGAGGTGACAGTGGAAGTGTTTCTCTTTTAAAGTCTTCCTGCTTAGTTGTCAATCATCTCAAAACTCCATCTACCCTCCTGAGTAAGGAACCATGGAGAACCATCTGGAGCCTCTGGTCATGACTGTCCTATAACAAGGGGTCCATTTGGCATGAGTCCATTGCCAAATATATTCCCTGGCTTCTGAAAATGCAAATCCAGAGGGACCAATAAACAGTTGCTAAATTATACCAAACCACAAGTCCTTCAGCACTGAACCAGAGCACATGTCTCTCTCCATGAAGTCAAAGCACACATGCTCAAGCTCCATGGGAGGTGTCCCAGTTCAGCAGATAGCTGATTATTTTTGTTAAACACTCATCTCAAGAATGTGTGTGTGTGTGTGTGTGTGTGTGTGTATGATCCAATAAGTATACAGATCAAAGTTATCTCCTAACCATCAAAACAATTGTATCCCTCATCTCCGTGTAATGCTGATGGATAAGTCCATACCTTCCACTTAAAGATGTGACCAAATTCCCCAACAAATGTCACATTCTTTCAATTTATTAAGTTACCTAGACTGACTCTGGTCATACCCCTGATATTTATACCATGAAGCCACAGTTGTCCTACTTATTATTGGCAGAGGGCAGCAAGAAAGAGTCCAGCTCTGTTTAGAAGGGCAGGAAAGGGGAGGGGAGGTTGGGTCTTAATAAATTGTCTCCAATCAAGTTCTCAGACCCTGGTAGAACACAGAGAGAAACAAGAGTTTGGCTAAAAAGGGAGATGATAGAGTGCCCCAGAAAAAGCTGCCCATTCCATAATTCTGCCCAGAGCTGACCTTGCCACTTGGCCTCTCAGACACCTCAGGACTACAGCTGAAGCTAGTTTCGTATTTTAGAACAAGACGTCCATCTTCTCTTGGTTCACTTAGTAAGCTGCTTGATTTAGCTACAGTAGGCACCATAGCATTGCAAAGCATATTTATATACTGAGTTCAGAAAGGGATTTTTGTTGTTGTTGTTGTTGTTTTCTCCCTTCTACTTTCAATATACTGTTCTCTCTAGTCTTTTTTCTTGGAATAAAAACATAGTTTTTGTCCACTTATTGCTGGCTGCCTCGGTGTTTCCCTATTTTCCCAGCTCAATTGGGAGCTTAATGCATGCTATTTGATGGTGAATAGCTTAAGCAGCTCAACACTATTTCCGTTGCTTAGCCAGGACCCAATGTGAAAACTGACTTGTTTGGGCCCAAAGAGTAGACACTAAGAAATGCTCCCTTAGCTGTCCAGATGGCGAAGAGGAACCAGCATATTTTTGCTAACATTAACACCCTGACTGAGATTTAGCAGGCCTTTGAAACTCAATGAACTCAAATGGGGCTACAGAGGTTAAAAGCCTCTAGGAGAAAAGTTTTAAATCTACAGTAATTGTCAGGATAAAAAACCCTTGAAAGCAAAAGGCTAAGCTATTTGCCATCTCTGTTATTTAACCTTCAAAATGCTTTAGGATAGCCACTAAAAGGGATGCTACTTTACCATCCCTCCTCGACCTACCTTCTTTTCACCCACCTCCTCTTTGACATGACTAATGGGGCTGGAACACACCCAGGGCCAGCAAACAGAAGAAGGGTTGAGGAGGAGGGTATGAGCAAGCTGAAGAGAAAGCTGAGGGTGGGTGTGATCATCAAGCTTCAGCTGTTGAGGGAATACATGAGCCAAACAGGGTGGAGATTATGTAGAATGTGGCTGGGTCAGGTTAGGTATTTTAATTTTTTATTTTTTAAAAATATTTGTTATTAGGAACTTAACAAAAATCAACAAACATGAACATATCCACATATAAAGAACCTAAAATGAGGAAGATATATGAAACTGAATCCCTATCACATCTGGTTTTTGTTTATTTTTAAGGTCTGATAATGAGTGACAACTGCACTTCTCTTCCCTCTCCAATCTCCCCTAAGTGCTCTGGACCCACACAGGCATGTGATCAGGTCAGGTTCAGTTCTGAGGAGTAGGGACTCTAATGAGAAGGGTGACTTTTGCTGTTGATGTTTTTCAGTTGTGTCTAACTCTTCATGACCTCATTTGGGGTTTTCTTGACAAAGATACCAGAGTGATTTGTCATTTTATTCTCTAGCTCATTTTACAAATGAAGAACTGAAGCAAACAGGGTTAAGTGACTTCCCCTAGTAAGTATCTTCAGCTAGTAAGTGTCTGAGGCTAGGTTTGAACTCTTGAAGAGGAGTTTTCCTAACTCTAGGCCCAGCACTCTGTGTACTATGGTGCCACCTAGCTGCCCTAAGAGGTGGAGCTAGACTTCATTTTCTCATACTCTTTGACTTGTCAAACTCCCACTCTGGTGCTCTGGGAGCAAATTATTAAAAATTTTGGTTTGGGTCGAATCTAGGTCTCACCAAAAGGGGAGTCTAAAGGTCCTTAGTATAAATCAGCTGTGAGAGAGATTTTTATTTCCTATACATAAAAAGAAATGTTAACCAATACAAAAGACTCACAGTGTGCAACTTAAAACAGGATTCAATAACTACTGTCTATATCTGTATCTATATCTATGTAACTACTATTATGCCCTTTCAGGAGGATATTTATTTACTTACTTTAATAAAATGATTCTTTTTATAAAACATTTATTATTTATTTTCACATTCTTTTCTTTTTAAATTTGAGTTCCAGATTCTCACTCTCCCTCCCACCCTTCCACCACCCACTGAGAAAGCAAATAATGATATCAATTATACATGTGAAAATCATGGAAAGCGTATTCTCATATTATCCATATTACAAAAAAAGAAGAAAAAATAAAGCAAGAAAATGACTTTTCAATTCGCACTCAGAAGGTGGATAGCACTTTTTTTTATCATGAATCTTTTGGAGTTGTCTTAGATCACTGTATTGATCAAAGGAACCAAGTCTTTCACAGTTGATCATCATTACATTGCTGTTATAATGTACAATGATCTCCTGGTTTTGCTCATTTCACTTTATATCACTTAAGATAGGTCTTACCATGTTTTTCTGAAACCATCCCCTTGTCATTTTTTATAGTATAATAGTAATCCATTATAGTCATGGCACATTAGTGGTATTGCTGGGTCAAAGGGTATAGAGTTTTATAAACTTTGTGCATAGTTCCAAACTGTTCTTCAGAATGATTGAACTAGTTCATAACTCCACCAACAGTTTGTTAATATGCCTATTTTCCCTTAATCCCTTTACATTTGTCATTTCTGGTAAGTGTGAGGTGGTACCTCAGAGTTGTTTTAATTTGACTTTCTCTAATAATGATTTGCAGCATTTTTTTCATGACTATAGATTGCTTTGATTTATTTGAAACTCCTTGTTGATATCTTTCGACTATTTGTCAATTTGATAATGGCTCTAATTTGACTCCGTTCTCTATATATTTGAAAAATGTGGCCTTTATCAAAGAAACTTTCTGTAAAATTTTTGATATTACTTCATTTTCTGTGGTACTTTTTAGCAAAATGTAGTTTCCCTGATTATCTCTTTCAATTAGGTCCATTTTTTTAACTTTTGCTTTGTTTGCGATCATGGTTGTTGCCCCTGCCCTCCTTACTTCAGCTAAAGCATAATAGACTCTGCTTCAGCCCTTCATTTCAACTCTCTGTGTGTCTTTCTATCCTAAGGGGGTCTCTTGTACACAATATATAGTTGGATTCTGGATTTCCAGTTCCTTCTACTATCCACTTTTGTTCTATGGGTTAACTCATCCTATTCACATTCACAGTTATGATCAATAACTGTACATTTCCCTCCATCCCATTTTCCTCCATTTATCCTCTCTCTCTCTCTCTCTCTCTCTCTCTCTCTCTCTTCTCTCTCTCTCTCTCTCTCTCTCTCTCTCTCTCTCTCTCTCATCCTTTCTCTCCTTAAGAGTCTATCTTGCTTCCCACTACTGCCTTTCCCAACCCACCCTTCTTCTTATATTCTTCCCATATATCTTATCCCCATCCCCTCTTGTCTCCCTATTGAGTAAGATAGATTTCTATGCCCAGCTGTGTGCATATACACATACATTCATATATATATATATATATATATATATATATATATATATATATATATATATATACATATATATAGCATAAATATTGCATATATATTCTTCCCCCTTTGAGCCAATTGCAATGATAATGAAATTCAAACATTGCCTGTTACCTACCTCCCATTTTTTCCTCCACTATAAAAGCTCTTCTTTGAGTGCCTCCTTTATGTCAGAAAATTTGCCCTATTCTATTCCCTCCCTATTCTCTTAATGCATCCCTCTTTCTTACTCCTACAATCTTTTTTTTTTGAGATCATTCCAATGTAATCTACTCATACTCATGCTCTCTGTCTATACAGATTCCTCCTAAATGCCCTAACAATTTTAAAGTTCTTATGAGTTGTATTTGTTTTCTTCTCAAATAGAAACATAAACAGTTTAACTTCATTGAGTCCCTCATGATTACTCTTTCCTGTTTACCTTTTTTATGCTTCTCTTGACTCTTGTTTGAATGTCAAACTTTCTACTCAGCTCTGGTTTTTTGTTTGTTTTTTTCATCAGGAATGCTTGAAAGTCTTCTATTTCATGAAATATCCATCTTCCCCCTGAAGGACTGTACTCAGTTTTGCTGGGTAGGTTATCTTGGTTGTAACCCTAATTCCTTTAACTTCCAGAATGTCATATTGCAAGCCCTCTGCTCCTTTAACTTGGAAGCTGCTAAATCTTGTGTGATCCTGACTGTCTCCACAATATTTCAATTGTTTCTTTCTGGCTGCTTGCAATATTTTCTCCTCAATCTGGGAGCTCTGGAATTTGGCTATAATATTCCTGGGAGTTTTAATTTTGGGATCTCTTTCAGGAAGTGATCAATGGCTTCTTTCAATTTCTATTTGACCACCTAGATTTAAGGGCAGTTTTCCTTCATAATTTCTTGAAATATGATGTCTATGCTCTTTTTTTGATAATGGCTTTCAGGTAATCCAATAATTCTTAAATTAGTTCACCTTGATCTATTTTCCAGGTCAATTGCTTATTATACCTCTTTTCATCTCCTAAGTTTATGTTTTAGTCTTCCCTGCCTCAATGTAGCTTTCTATGGTCAAGTTCTTTTTTTGTTATTTGCCCATTTTCCCAGGCTATTCATGTTTCTTTATATTTCTTCATATTTCTTTCTATTAAAATTGGGTTCTGCTCACTTTGGAGTGAGGAGTCGCTGTGCCAAGCACAAGGCTTTTTCATGCTGCTGTTTTCAGGATTAGTTCTGGGGGGTCTGCAAGTTTTTGGTGTTTTCAAGGTAGTGTGATATGGAGAAATGTATGGTCACTGCTCTCCTGTCCTGCACTCTGGTCTTTACCCAGGAAGGGCCCCTGGCCCCCTGCAGCCACAAGTGTTCAGGGCCCCTACTTCCTTGTGATTAATCATGAATGTTTCCACCATGGAACTGTGACCCAGAACTGCATATGGGAAATAGAGTAGCCAATCAGTGCCACCCACACCCAGTGCCAGCAAGAGTCCCCCCTGTAATCTCTTTCTGACTGGCTGTCCAACCCCTTTACCATCTCTTGGCTAACGGTTCCCCAAGATACTTCTTCTGCTGTTGCTCCAGCTGTCTTTAAGGCTCATAACTGGTGCTCCTGCCATGCCCCTCACCTGCATTCACTGTGGTTTTACAGATCTCCTTCACACCTCCCAAGCTGTTTTAGCCTAGAAAAATGTCTCCCTTTGACCTTTCATTGATTTGAAGCATTATTTTAAAGTTGTTTGGAGGGCAATGTTGGGAAAATTCAGTGGGGTCCTGGACTGTATTCTGCCATCTTAGCTCTGCCTCAGACAGATGATATTTAAACCTCATCAGAAGACAAAGCAGTTTGTGAGACTGTTGATAAAACATCAGACATTTCATTCAACTCTTCATTTTCCTAACAACTCATTATCTCTGTCTTGTAAAATGCTTGACTTGGGTTTATCCTCTTTCTAGTGGTCATTTTCTCTAATATTGCTGGAGTTGATGAATTCTCCCATGCCTCCAGACAGTTCTGACCTCACTGGACCCAAGATCTTTGGATCTCATGAACTCACAAGGTAACCTCCAGGTCTGTACACATTCATCTCTACATGGAAACTGGTTTGGTTAATGTCAGGAAAGAACAAACATAAGGTAAAAAAGGTAGCCAGGGGCTCAATAGCAAGGTCTCTTTATAAAGTTACCCATTCCAGCTGCCATTCTATTGCTGTACTGGAGTTGGAAGGAACATTATATTCCCATCCTGTCACTAAAAGTCTTCAGCTTACATGATTCCACCTGTAAGATCAAAGGAAGAGAAGCCCATCCAGAAACTGTCTCCCATTTTACTTGAGAGAATGCCCCACCTTTCTGCATTGTCACAGGCAAAGGGAGGACCAAGGAACCACTCAAGGTTGTCACCCTGAAGCACGGTTGTCACACCTCAACAAGAATGGGACCATCACATGGCCAGGAGAAGCTAGGAAGTTTGTCAATCCTAAAGGCCCAGCTCTCAGGCACCATGTCCCTGGAATTCCTAGAACTTTCCAGAAGAGATCAGGGTCTCCATTCCCTGGGACAAGCCCTATAGGCTAATTCAATCAATCAATCAATAACATTTATTAAGCACCTACTATGTACCAGGAACTATGCTAAGTGTAGTACATATAAAAGGAGACAAAAAAATAATCCCTGCCCTCAAGGAGCTCACAATATAATGGGAGGAAATAACAAACACATACAAACAAGCTTTATAGAGGATAAATAGGAAATGGTTAAGAGAGTACTAGAATCTAGGATCAAAGGGGTTGGAAAAGATTACTCTAGAAGATACAATTTTTAGTTGGGACTTAAAGGAATCAGGGGAAATCAGTAGGTAGAAATGATGGCACTCCAGGCATAAGGGGACAACTAGAGAAAATGCCAAGACCTGACAAATGGAATATCTTGCTCATGATATGAACAGCAAGAAGGTCATTGTCACCAAAGAGCACCTGGGAGGGAGCAAAGGTGTAAGAAGATTGGAAAGGAAGAAGGGGTCTAGGTTATGAAGGGCTTTGAACACCAAACAAAGCATTTTGTATTTGATCCTGGAGGCAATAGGGAGCCACTGGAGTTTATTGAATAGTACAGTAACAAGGTCAGATATGCTGTTTAGGAAAATCACTTTGGTGTCTGAGTGAAGGATGGATTAAAGTATGGAAACGCTTGAGGCAGGCAGATCCACCAGCAAGTTTTTGAGGTGATGAAGACTTGCATTATGGTGGTAGTGTCAGAAGAGAGAAGGGAACATATATGACAGATGTCGCGAAGATGAAATCAGTAGATTTCAATAGGCAATAGATTAAATATTGTGGAGGAAGGGTGAGAGGTAGTAAGGAATCCAAATAACTTCTAGGTAGTGAGGCTGAAGAACTGGGAGGATGCCCTGTATAGTAAAAGACAAGGTAGGAGGCAAAGAGCATTTGGGAGAAAAGATGATGAGTTAAATTTTAAACATGTTTAGTTTAAGATGCCTATTGGATATTCAGTTAAAGATATCTGAAAAGTAGTTGGAGATTGGAAGTCAGCAGAGAGTTGGGGACAAGATAGGTAGAATCAGCCTCGATTACAAAAGTGCATGTTAAATTTAACATGGTAGCATTGCTGCCTTACTGTTTCCTTCTGAACTTCCTTGTCTTCCTTTCTGTGTATTTTTAATGCTTCACTGATGAGCTTCCTTCTTCTTCTCTTCCTCCTCCTCCTCTTTCTTCTTCCTTCTTCTTTCTTTCTTTTTTCTTTCTCCTTCTCATTTCTTCTTCCCATTTCTCCTTTCCTCCCTTCTCCAAACTGTACCAGGACTTTTCAAGAGAGAATAAGAGACAATAAAACCACAAACACATCAGCATGGTTTGTTCCTCCTCCTGGTCTGTGATAACAAGGCTTTCTCTGAGCAGGAGCAAACTGATCTGATGAGCCTAAGAATCTGGAGCCACGGTTTGGGAAGAACAGCCACCGAGTGAGATCTGGAAGATGAATCATTGTCTTAATTCAGATTGTTGGTAGCTAACCATGAGGATGAGAGGACTGAGACCACATGAAAAACTCTGGGTTCAGAGTAACAATTCTGACTAAGTATGGACTCTACAAAAGGTGACAAATGGAAAAGCAACAAGGGAACATTTGCTAGCTTCCAGCAGGTGTAGCTGATGAGGAGATCTGAGTCAAGGCACCTGAATTCTGTTCCTAAAATTACTGGGTTTGGATGTTCCTTTTTGCTGGTTAGAAGCTGCCAGGATATGTGAGAATCTGTAGGAGTGCAGCCATAATGGTAGTTGTTTAGTAGATTTTATTCCAGTCCTTTTGCTTCCATGGGTATGAATGAGTAAAGAGCTACAGAAAGTCAAATTGCATTTGTTTGATCAGCTCCATCATGCAATACTCATATGATCAGAATCCACTGACATGCATCACAAAGGGAAAATGGTAGAGTTTTCTCCTAATTGCGTGGTTGTCCTAGCTGTTGGAGACTAATTGACCAAGAATATGAGTTCTGACACCCATAAAATGGACAGAACTGGAAGACAGAGGTAGCCATGTCTCTGAGAATCATAAAGGGGTTGGTACCAGATGGTACTAGGGAGCTGCTGGTACTGGTTGGAGCAAAAAAAAAAACCCAAAACTGGAGTTTGTAAGAAATTACCAGTGCCTGGTCCTTATTATGAAATAGGATCATTAAAGCAGCCAGACCCTCTCATAATAAATCCTATATTACATAAATCACCTTCTGTGAAGCCCCAGATGGCAGAGATGGGCCCAGTGTGTTCATGAAGGCAGATTTCAGCAATATTTAAAGAACTACTAAATATTAGTGTTGCCCTTTAATTAAAGGGGCTTCTCTGTATTCTTAAGATTTAGTCATTGGAGAGACACATCTACTGACTACCTGCTTCTCAGACTCATCTACTAGCATGGCACTCTTCTATGGCCCCCTAAGAGCTGGCATTTGGAGGCATTTGGACTATGGGTGAAAAGTGCTGTTATAAAGAGTGATGTTGGACCCTTGAGGAGAAAAGCTATTGCTAGTCAGGGCCTTCAAGAAACATAAGGCCTTCAATTATTATATATAATTTCAATTATTATAGTTATATCAACTATCATATTATAATTTTTTATGTGTAGCCCATCTCTCATTCTTTAGTGGGTTCATACCTCCTGTCACCTGCAACATCTTCTTTCCTTGACTTTCTGCCTCACCAACTCCTCTTCCAAATCTGCCAAACATTTCTCTTCTCCCTTGATGCAGTCTTTTAATTTTTCCTGCCTCTGTTATTGACTTTATGCCTCAGTATTTCAATTAAATCACCATGAAATGCCTCTGTAATGCTATTTTCCTTTAAATTCTATGTTCATTGTCCAGCATCTGAATTATTTAATCCTGAAAACACTTTAACATAGTCAATAAAAGGGAGTCTGCCAAAGGAAAGGTATGTTTCTAATTTAGTGCCTCTGATATTTTGATCTGCATTATCTGCAAAGAGAGTAGAGGCAAACAAGAAAGTTGCCTCCTATCCTAGTGAAATAAAAGTGGGATATGGCTAGATGAAGCAGTGACATGATGGCTACAGAGAAAGCCTCAGCATGGGGAATATTGGCATTCATGTCTGACCTCTGACATTGACTGGCTTTGTGACCAAGGTCAAATCACTTAACCTTTCAATGCTTCTGGCAACTGTCTAAGTCTCTGTAGGTTGCAGAGCAGATGCTATATTGCATTGGTAAAAGGAGTTCCTTCTCCAGGAATTCCCAATATGAATGAAATCATATGCACCCAGTTTAAAAATTTGTTTGCTTAATGTAATGGATAATGGAGGTAGATAAAAGTAAATGCTTTAGGTAAAAGCTTAAATGCTTACTATGCTCCACTTTTGTAAGAGTGGAGGATATAAATACAAGCAAATAAGACAGCCCCTTCCCTCAAGAAACTTACATTCTAATGTATATTTATTTATATTTATATTTATTCCTTCTGTTATTTTTTATAGATCTTAAAAATTGCAATAATAATCTTTTCCTTCCTTCCTTCCTTCCTTCCTTCCTTCCTTCCTTCCTTCCTTCCTTCCTTCCTTCCTTCCTTCCTTCCTTCTTTTCTTCCTTTCCTCCTTCCCTCCAGATGTGAGAACTAGACCATGGGTCTCTCAGAGTAGAGCTCTGGCTCCTTATGTATTTGGAAATAAGAGCTGGAGAGGAGAGGAGGCATGCAGGTACCAAGGCATGGAATTGTCAGGGAAGTGGTTTACAGGTTGAAGCTCCAATAAAATAAGGCAAAAGCTGGCTTATTAAAACTGAGGGCCTCAGTGTCTAAGTTACCCATGGGGACAATATGAATGTGATAGTAGAAGTCAGGCAGCATGGAATGAAGCAATCCAGGAATTGCTAATGAAAGGGGGAGGGAGGGTGACAGGGCAGAAGGGAGATAGAGAAAAGGAGGGAGGGAGGGAGAGAGAGAGAGAGAGAGAGAGAGAGAGAGAGAGAGAGAGAGAGAGAGAGAGAAGGGAGGGGAGGACAGGAGAGAAGAGAAGAGAGGAGAGGAAAGGAGAGGAGAGGAAATGAAGTAAGAAGAGGGAGAAGAAGGCAAAGTAAGACAGAAGCAGGAGAGAAGGGGAGAGGAATCAGAGAGAGAAGAGAATAGAAAAGGGGTAAGCTGGAGAAATGTTTAAATTTTCCAAGTGCCAGTAATTAGGATTAGGCTATCCCAGAATCCCAAGAAGAGCTTGGCAAGAGAGGGAAAGAAAGCTAAAGGAATAGTTATAACTATATAAAAGCCTCAGGCATATTAGGCAGTAGAGCTGGATTATTGGCTACATGAGGTGAGTACAAATCACTGTCCTGTGATGGGACACATTGGTCTGGACCTGGGCCCAGGTTATGGAATTGGTACAATATTACACAATTTTCCCTGCTTCTGCCCCCACTTCAGAAATTGGAGAAGGACATTGTGTCTGGCTTTCCTTCAATACCTTGAGTGCGGACATATCCCTGGGTTGGTTGCCCCTTTTTGAAAATAATTTTCCCCCTCTTGTGTGTCCATTTCTTTTCTTGCTCTGCCCATAATTTGATAGTGACCCTTCCCCACACCTAAAAAAAATCTCAGAAAAGGAAAGATAAGAGCTTTTTTCCTACTCTATTTTTCTTCCTTCTGTTCATTTTTCTTCCATGTCTCGGATAAGGGAAGCAGAGAAGCTTTAATTATGTTTTCAATGTGAGATGAATACGGACTGTTTCTTCGTGCAGATCCTGTGATCCCATCCCCTTCTGGGCTGCAGCTGGTTTTTCCATAATTGTTTGGCTTAAGGAAGAAAAGAAGCTTCCGTAGGCATGTGGGTGAAGCAACACAAAAGGACAGGGGGCAATACTCAAAGGAACCCTGTAGAGTAGCCCAAGTTAGCTTCCTTGCTTGAATGAAACCCAAGGAAGGATGAGAGAGCCCTAGCAAGACAGCACTACATATTGCTTTAGAAGTGAAGGTTTCCATTTGATTCCAAGATTCAGGTCTTTTAATTCCTAAAATTGAACCCATTTCCCAAATAAGGAGCCAGAGCTCCACTCTGGGAGGTCCATGGTCTAGTTTTCACATCTGGAGGGAAGGAAGGAAGGAAGGAAAAGATGATCATTATTGCAATTTTTAAGATGTATAGGAAAGAACAGGAAAAAAAAAACATGGAAGAGCAGTACAGCTTTGAAACCAGTATTTCAAAGAACTTATTAAATTCTTATGCAAACTGTATATAATAGAAATTCATGTTGTCAAGTATAATTCACTTTTTTGTCTTTCTATGTATATGGAAATACTCATAAGTGTGGAATAAAAAAAAAGAAAAAGAAATCAAGTACTTTATACTTCTTTCTATTCCTCCTCATTCCCTCATCTTCCTCCCCTAGCTCAAACCAAATTAGTTGTAGTAAGAATGACAAAGAGGCTTCAAGGAAGATGCATAGTGTTATCCAGACTCTTTTCATGGACATGGGGTTCTTATACTTTGCCAATTTTACAGTG
Organism: Phascolarctos cinereus; assembly: GCF_003287225.1. Taxonomy (NCBI): domain Eukaryota; kingdom Metazoa; phylum Chordata; class Mammalia; order Diprotodontia; family Phascolarctidae; genus Phascolarctos; species Phascolarctos cinereus. The sequence goes on from NW_027555514.1 coordinate 188,362,877, forward strand.
GCAATTTTATCAGGTTGTACCCAACAACTCAAACTTGAAGATATTCCTTTGAAGAAAAGAAGAATAAATTTATCAACTGTATAAAATTAAAGATAGAGAGATAGGTAGATAGATGGATGGATGGATAGAGAGATAGATAGACAGATAGATAGATAGATAGATAGATAGATAGATAGATAGATAGATAGATGACACTGAAAAAAATTGAGCGCACAGACAAGCATGCTAGAACAGTTCTGATAATTAACTCTTTTACTCCTAAGAACAATATAATGACCCTAAGGCCCATAGAGTTTTCTTTTCTGAGGCTTTAGGGAATTTATTTTACACAAAAAGTTATGGTTTCAATAGGAAAATTTCAATAGGAAAATTCCTAACATTCAGGCAAAGGTTGGGTTCTATGCCTAAATTTACATTTTTATAAAATTCTAATTAACTGCAAGCCTCTTTCTGATTGTTGTGAAATTCAGGCTGCTGGAAATGTTTACATAATGCAACAACATGATATTATAGAATCTGTGGTTACACAGGCTCTAGGAGGGGAAGCTGGGGAAAAAACATCTTTTCTTAGGATTTTTTCAAGTCAACAGATAGGTCAATATACTAATGATGTGAGCCTGTGTCTTCTTCACCAAAATGTCTTCTGGCCCTCCTTGAAAGCTTCATTCTCAGCCACAGATCATTCCTACATTTTCTTTCTCCTTTTGAAGGTATTCTCAGGAATGTTTGTTCTTGGCTCAGTTCTATATATTACTCCTTCTCTATGTCCACTTCTATAATCCTTAAAATCTCTATATGGTTCTGAAATAAGTACTCTCTTTTGTAAAAAATTCTTATTGTGTGATCAACTTTCTTACACATTGGCTTTGATTGATTCAGGGAGGTATAGAGGCCCTATTCGTGCTCAGTTTTGATAAATGAATTCAATCAAAAAATGTAAACTGTTCTTACCTAACAAAGGTAATAACGTTAGCTGGGTGATAATCAGTGGAACCCTGCCACCACAATGCACATTGTTTTTCCCCAAATCAAAAATTAACTCAACCATATAATTAATTTCAGTGAGGAACTTGGCTTTAATAGTAAGTCTTGACCACTATAGATATGGAGAGAAAATACATACACAGATGGGAGACAAAAAGGGCAAAGTTCACTGAGAGAGACAGATATTCCATATATAGAATATGTGAGTAGAGGCTGAAACTTGTCATAAAGTACTTCATGAAGATAGTACAGAACAAAATGGCTCTTTCTAGGGTGGTTTGGTGATGACAGGTGGAACAAGAAAAAGTTTCTGAGGCTCCTTGCCCTCAGAAAAATTAATACATAGCTTGACAAGAAGAATTTATATTCCAACCTTTGGGTTGGAGGAAATATGTCCCCTTTGATCTCCACTCCACACCAGAATGAAGGAAAAGAAAAGTCATCCTTTCCAAGTTTTCAAGTAAGATCACAGCAACAAGAGAAAGCAGTTAACCTGTCAACAAATACTTGTAAAGCTCTTACTATGTTTCAGGCATTGTACTAAGTGGTGGGGATACAAAGGCAAAAGTGGAATAATTCCTGTCTTCAAGAAATTAATGTTCTAATGGGAGAGATAACATACATATCAAAGAGATACACTTTGTCTTTAAGATAAATGGAACAATTTAGTGAAGAAAGTGATAAAAATGTTTTAAATGAAGAGATTTTTATTAATTGTCAAATGATGTGAGATATTACAACTATTATAGATGAATGTAGATGAATATTTTGATACCTAATCTAAGTATAAAAAGAATTTTGTATTGATATATCTTGCTGATATATGTATATGAAGAAACAGTTTTCAGACTGGATCTAGACAGTTTTTGAGAGACAATTATCTGTCATATATGTAAGGGCCTGGATCTTTTTGTCAACAAGGCAGAGAGATGGCTTGCTTGTATAGGAATAGTTTGATGTTAAAGAGGCAGAGAAATTATTGCTTATTTATTGGAAACTAAAGAAATGTGAGCATAAAAAAACATTTCAAGGGCAACAAAAAGAGACTATAATTTTGCATGCTTTGTAGAGCTACAAAGCATAATGTCATGTTAGTTAATATGCATATAAATGTTTTAGAACTACAGTATTTTTTTTTAATGAGCGATCATAAACATTTGGTAACTGAGACTTCCAGGTATTATCAGTGTGATAAGGGAAATTTGGAGATTTTTTTACTTTTTAAGTAAAATGTGAGCCACTAAGAGTCATGAAGCTCTCATTCAAGTTACTGCAAACACAAGACCACAGGAGAGGAAGAGGGATGGCATAAGAACCAGAAGAAGGAGATGGGAAAAGAATTGAAGGCACAGCAGCAGATGGGCTTAAAACTGCTCTATTGATGCTGTGGCATTTAGTAGCCAAGCCGACAGAAGGCTGTAGCTGACTGATTTCTGATTGGCTAGAGAGAAGACCGACTTCATCAGACAAGAGCTCCAGTGATAGATGTTGCCCTTCAGAACCACCTAGAGTCAGAGAAAGGTGAAGCTTTTTCTTAAGGGTGTGTTGCTCTCTGCTGCCCCTTCTGGCCTGAGAAGAAAAGCAGAGAGGACTTTACAAGCTGCTCTGGCATCCTGATGAACTTGAGCTGCGTTGCTATGAGCTCTATTCTGATTGGACAGAATGGTGATTGAATAACTGGCTAAGGAGCTCTATACAATTCAGAGTTAGCTAATTTGATTAACTTTGCAGTTTTCTGGCTTAAAAAGAAACAATTAACAGCTAAAACTTTCTACACACTCAAAGTCGGTGATTAATTTAAAGAGTTATGTTCAAAGTAGGAAAAAAATCAGGAAGGTAGAAAAAAAATATTTCCCTGGAAAAGAATGATGAAGTCAAGCACTGAGCAGAGGAACAGTTCTGTGTAGGGCAGATGTTCCTGAATGGGCCAATAATATTAAAGTCTGCAGTCCAGAATTGTGAGTTACCTTAAGTACATGCATTTTCCTCTCTCATGTAACCCCCCTGTCAGGTTCCTATAAATATGTGCCCATTCTGCCATAACTATTGGGGGGAGTGTGACTTGGTTTTATATACGTGTGTATTATGATTTTTTTTAAATTCTTTGCTGTAATATATAGCTATGTATGTATGTATATATATATGTATATATATATATAGTATTATAGTACATATTATAGGTATCTATAACATTTTTTTGCCTTACTATTAGGTAAATGGTTGTGTTTAAGATCTAAAAATCACATTATAAAAATCTGAAGATCTAAAAATCTTATTATCATGAGTAGCTGGTTATATAAGTATCACACTGTGATGGATGCTTTATCTTGTCAGTGGTTATTACACAGTTAGAAAGCACATCAGATCAAGAACAAGAACAAGCAAGTATATCCCCCTCAAAAGGGTTAGCCCCCCTAGGATACTGAGAGGATTTGAATGTAACCATGTGGAGGTGTTGTATCTCTGAGAACTTAGTCCTGGTAGTATAAGAGCTGATTGGAGGAGGCAAGCCAAACCCAAAGAGGCATAGGATGTTTGACACACCTTGGTAAGTGGTGTGAGTTTTCACTATACCCAACTGTAGTGACTAGCCCCTATCTATTGTACCCTTTCTGGTGTTACATTATTGGGGTATTTGATGAATCACTGAGCACTTATTATCTGCATTGCTTACTGTACTCTGTGTGTGTGTGTGTGTGTGTGTGTGTGTGTGTAATAAAAAATGCTGCTGGGTCCATAGGTGAGCCTGTGTCACTCATTTCTCCATATTTACTAAGACACCCCTCTCAGCTCTGGACCCATATCCTGGGACAGAATTCAGTTCTGAGGGATCCTGATTTCCAAAGACAGGGAGCAAGTTCTTTGTATCATTTTATATTTGAGTTATTTACTCTGTTACACCAGTGCTCCAAGAAAAAATCATATAAAACATAGATTATGGATATAATTGAGTGCCTAAAACCAAGGGACCTGGGATCTCTGATTCTTTTGGCCTCACGAGATTACTTCCAAAACTGAATGTGTTCATCTCAGGATCACTGTTTCATTACCTGTGCTCCAACAAAGAAACACAAAGCAGAAAAGGCAGCCAGAGAGCCAGGCTCAAGCTCACCTTGTGCTGAGCCCCAGCTCTAACTTCCATGTGGCCCTGCAGCCACCTGCTGTTGTATTCAGGGAAATCTCACCACTTTCCTCCACCCTTTAGCCTCTTGCTGTACTTGACCAAAGGGAAAAGAAGAGAATGGGAGATAGAAGATCATTCCCTTTTAAAGATCATAGAATCATTGGCTTTTCCTGCTCAGTGACCAATAAGAGAATTGCTCCATCATCTCACTCTCAATTACCTCCAAAGATCTAATTGGTTACCTCTTCTTCTTTGTATTTCCGCAATATCTTTTGTGTATTCTTCTCTCCTCTCACACAGCCACCAGCATAGCCCAATCCCTCATCACCTCTCCCCTGAACTATTGCAATGGCCTCTTATTTATTCTTCCTACCTAAAGCATACTCCTACTGTAATCCATTTTCCCCACAACTGCCAATCTGATTTCCCTCAAGCAGAGGTGATTTCATTTTACCACTCAATAAACTCTTTTACCTCTAAGATCCAACATAAACTCCTCTAGTATCTAAATATCTTCATAACCTGACCCCTTCCTACCTTTCAGATCTTCTTACATATTACTCTTCTCTATGCATTTTTTTTTTTTTTTTTAGGCAATTGGGGTTAAGGACAAAACAAGAAAATAATAAATGCTGGAGATGTGGGAAAATTGTTGGTGGAGTTATGAACTGATCCAATGATTTTGGAGAGCAATTTGGAACTATACCCAAAGGGCTATCAAAATGTGCATACCCTTTGACCCAGCAATAGCACTTCTAGGGCCATATCCCAAAGAGATCATTCAAATGGGAAAAGGACCCACATGTACAAAAATATTCATAGCAGCTCTTTTTGTGGTGGCAAAGAACAGGAAATTGAGAGGATGCCCATCAATTGGGGAATGGCTGAACAAGTTGTGCTATATGAATGTAATAGAATACTATTGTGCTATAAGAAATGATGAACAGGCTGACTTCAGAAAAACCTGGGAAGACTTGTATGGTCTGCTGCTGAATGAAGTGAGCAGAACCAGGAGAACATTGTACACAATAACAGCCACATTGTGTGATGACTAATATTGATAAACATAACCCTTCCCAGCAATACAAAGATCTAAGACATCTCCAAAGGCCTCGTGATGGAAAATGCTATCCACATCCAAAGAAAGAACTATGGAATTTGAATGCAAATTGAAGCATACTATTTGCTATTTTTTTCTCTTCCATTGAGTTTTGTTTCCTCTTTCTGGTGGTTCTTCCTATTGATTCCAATTCTTACTTACAATATCACTAATGGGAAAATATGTTTAATAGGAATGTATATGTATAGCCTATATCAGATTGTGTGCTGTCTTGGGGAGGGTGGTGGGGAGGAAGGGGGAGAAAAATTTTAAACTCAAATTTTAAACATATGGAAGTGATTGTTGATAAATCAAAATAAATTAATAATAAAAAATGAAAGTAAAAAAAGAGAAAAAAAGTGACTTGCCCAGGGTCACACAGCTAGTCTCAAGTGTTTGGTTTGAGGCCAGATTTGAACTCAAGTCTTCATGACTTCAGGGCTGGTGCTCTATCGACTGCACCACCTAGCTGCCCCATCTCTATGCCTTCTTTCATCCACCTGTACTGGTTTGCCTATCATTCCTCTGGCACAACACTCCATTTTGTCTCTCTGAGCCTCTAGGCTGGCCATTCTATATCTTTTGAATATTCTCCCTATTCACCTATGTCTCTTGGAATCTCTGGTTTCTTTCATCACTTAGCTTAAGCATCACCTCCTATGTTGAGCCTTTCCTGATCCTCCCAACTACTTGTGCTCTCATTTACAAAGCTATATTGTAATCTCCTATATTATGCCTATGGACCTATAGGGGCTGTCCCATGAAATTAGTCCTAGAGGTACCCGGAAAACTTCTGAGGACCATAGTCCTCTCATATGAGTGAAAATGTGTCAAGGGTTGAACTTTGAGATCATGAAGCAATCCTCTTATTGGCCACAGAATGGGAAGAATCAATGATTCTATGATCTTTAAAAGGGAATGATCTTTAAAAGGTAATGATCTTCCATCTCTCATTTTTTTCTCTTCCCTTTGGTCAAACAACTTAGGATTCCCAAATATAACTCATATTTACTCCCCAAATTCTCCCCTCTTCCAAACTTCCCTATTATCACTTCAGGGACCAGCATCCTTCCAATTATCCAAGTTTATAACTGGAAGGATGCTGGTCTTAAGTTGGAGATACTTACAGGAAATCTGGTTGGAAGGATAGTGCTAGACATATAGATTTGGGCATCATTGCTATAGAGATGGCAATTTGAACCTATGGAAACTGATGAAGTTGCCAAGTGAGAGAGAATAAAGAGACAAAGGAAGAGAGTATGGGTATGATATTGATGGATAACGAATCAGTAAAAGTATCTGAGAAGGAGGAATTGATCAGGAAAGAAGAAAACCAAGAGAGAAGAGTATCACAAAAACCCAGAGAAAAGAGAGCATGCAGGAGGAGAGAATGGACAACTATGCTAAATACTGCACAGAGGTCAAGAAGGAAGAGGGTTAAGAAAAGGTCATTGAATTTGACAATTCAGAAATCATTGTTAACTTTAGAGAAAGCCATTCCATTTGAGTGACAAAAAGCGAGTTTACACTCAACAACATTTCCTCTGTGTTTGATGCTATCCAAATTTACCACCCAGTCCAGATCCTGGTGGCCATTATCTATCGACCCTCAGGACATTCTCTTTTCCCCCTCAGTGAGTTCAATGCCTGGCTCACAGTCTTTCTCTCCACCACAAATGCTGTCCTTATATTAGAGTAAATATATAGGTAGGTAGGTAGGTAGGCAGACAGACAGACAGGAAGACAGAGACAGACAGACATAGATAGATAGATAGATAGATAGATAGATAGATAGATAGATAGATAGATAGATAGATGTAGATGTAGGTATAGAGAGACATAGATGATATAGATTTTGTTGTGCACTCGTTTTAGTCATGTCCAACTCTTCATAATCTCATTTGGGGTTTTCTTGTCAAAGATACTGGAGTGGTTTTCTATTTTCTTCTCCAAATCATTTTATAGATGAGGAAACTGAAAAAGGGTCAAGTGACTTGTCTGGGATCACACAGCTGGTAAGTGATTAAGACTAGATTTGAGCTCAGGTCTTCCTGACTCCAGGCCTGTAATTTTATCCACTGTGACACCTAGCAGGCCTTTATAGAGATATAGATGCAGATAAATATAAATATAGATTTAAATGTAGATACACATATGAGGCAGCTAGATTGCCCAGTGGATAGAGCTCTGAGCTTAGAGTCAGGAAGACCTGAGTTCAAATCTAACCTCAGACACTTACTAGCTATATGACCCTGGGCAAATCACTTAACCTCTGTTTACCTAGGAGTTACTAGGAGATGGCTCAGTGGATAGAGCACTGGGCCTAGAGTCAGGAAGATATGAGTTCAAATCTAGCCTTTGACACTTACTAGCTGTATGACCCTGGGCAAATCATTTAACTTCTGCCTTAATTCACTGGAGAAGGAAATAGCAAACCACTCCGCCAAGAAAACCCCAAAGACAATATGATCCATGGGATCGTGAAGAGTCAGACACAATTGAACAACATAGATAAATAGAGATAGACATATAGATATTAGATATATAGATACAGATGTAGATGTATGTATATAGATGTAGATATGTATGTATAAGTATAAATGTATATGTATATATGTATATGTATATATACACACATATATACATATATTACAAACTACAAATTACATAGACATTGTTAACACTGTCTATTTTTTCCACAACAGAACTCTGTGTGTGTTTTTCATCATATCATATCCTTTTCTTCTTCAATTTGTCCTTGCAAACAGATCTTTCTTCCCTACATATTCAAGCTGAATAGTTGAATTAGAGAGCATTTAAAAGGCTATCAAGAGCACTGAAGTATCATTTCTATTTTATAATGGGAACTGAAACCATACTCAAGACAGCCATAACTAAGGGTTCCTACTATTGACATCGCTTTCTAGCTGCCTGCATATAAACAGACATGAGAAGCTCCAACATTCTCTGGTGTTTGACTGGAAAATAACCATAGGCAACTTAGAACCAAGGGAGCTTTGCTCAGCTGCACCAATTTGGTGTCTTCCCCCCATGTACTCGGTGACTATCCTTCCCCTGCTATGGCTAAGTAAATCTTTTGTTAATTGTTAAATGGCTTACAAGTGTCTCATTTTGTTTCAATATTGGAATTTAACTATCAGAGTACTGGCCCATGTCAGGTTCAGCCCATTACAGAAAATGATTACAGATTGTATTCTGTCTTCCATGTTTTGGTACAAGAATTACAGACTTGCCTTGTGCAGTTTGCCTATTACTAGTTTCTTTTCATCTTTATTTTTTTGGAAGTTTCATTCCTGAATGATCACTTCATGTAATAGGCCCTTATGCTATCTTAGGAGGCCACTATTTAAGTTTGTAGTCAAATGTTTTGATGCAAGCAGAGTGCTGCTCCTTTCAAGAGAGAAAATTAATAAAGTATTCAATCCATTTTGACACCCGTGGTCCTGTAGAAAGACCTTTGACTCTAGAGTAATAAAAATGAAGTTAAAACCCCACTTTTGATGCCCAATGAGTGACTTTGGATAAATCCCAGCCTCCTTGAGCCTCGGTTTCCTCAATGGTCAAAAGAGGACATACCTTCTGGCTCTGGATCTCGTCTATGAATGTTATACCATTATATTAGGCCAATTCTCCAATCCTTCCCAACAATCTAATATCTCCCCCAGACCAGTTCCACAGTCAGAAGTACTCGTCAGAACCATTAATATGGCTTTCATGAGCACACCATCAAGCAGTCAGCTAACAGTGGTATCACTATACAGAAAACATATAAGGAATTATAATTGGTTGGAGACAGCAAGGGAAATGATCAATTGGTTGAATGAATGAGTGGAGAAGATAAAGTAGCAGCCATGTTCACATTAACTGCTTTTCAGTTTTTATCATAATTAAATGTTTTTAAAATCTTAATGGAATAAATGGAACTTGACTTCCCCATTTTCTCCAAATCCTGCAATTATACTCAAGGCTGTTTTGAAAGGATGCCAGAGGGTGACAGATTAACTCAGGAATAAATCAGATTTTCTGGGCTTCAGAGCTAGTGAAATACACTAAGTGGCCCATCCAGCTTCCAATAAGAGAGGGGTAGCAGCATTTGCTGCCATTTTATCTATTGGAGGAGCAGCTTGAAGAACAAATACTGCTAAATGTAGAATTTCTCCATCAAGAAGGATAAAGCACAGAGCGTGATGAATAAAAATCTGGCCTCAGACAGTGTGTGACATTGGGTACAGTAGTCAACCTTTGTCTGCCTCAGTTTCCTCACTTGTAAAATGGGGTAAAAATAGCACTTACCTCCCAGAGTTTTTATGAGGATAAAATGAGATAACATTTATAAGGTACTTTATAAACCTTAAAGCACTATATAAATGTTAGTTATTGTTGTTATTATTACTATTATCATTATTATAGCTACTGTGAACGTACCAGGAGAGTGTTACAGCTGATATGCCCTTGTTTGCCAAATTATTTTTTTCAGTCAATCATTAGCTCTGTAGCTCTTCAAAAGGGTTCTCCATCATGTAAGACAGATTCCCAACATGCTGAGGAGAGAGGGTCAGAAGATGGTTGTTTGTATGTGTAATATTCTCTATGGACTGCCTCCCTAATTGGCAATCATAGGTGCAGGTTGGATCCCAAATGACTAGGTAAGCCCTAGGTTCAAAACTACTTTCAGGGTCTTTAGTCCTAAAACTATATAGTTCATGAACTCCTACAAGTATATTTACCTTTACTAGTTAGCCAGTAGTCAAAATTAACTCAAAGTGAAAGCATTTATTAAGATAACAATCTAAGAATCGAACCAACAAAGCATTCTCCTTAAAAATCTAGGGTGTACTATTCCACAAATGCACATAAGAGCAGTAGAAACAAACAGATCATACTGGTATGAGGAGCATATGAGACCAAGGTAATGCATGCCTCCACTACTGAACATCCCTAATGTTCTTTCTCTCCTAGTAATGTTGTCAAACTGCTCCCTCCTGGGCACAGTGTCTGCTGAATGGGTTGTTCATTTGGGTTCTCTGGGCCTGTTCCTCTCCATAGCTTGACTCCTGACAACCAGGAATAATTCTCTAAGCCATAGCTGGCTCTTTTTCCCACGGTCAGGAGTCACACTCCTTAGATCTTTTTCCACTGACTTCTCCACTCCCATTTGGATATAGTGTCCTACTGGGTGAGTAGCTCTACTGCAAAATGTGATGATTGATACAGGGAGAGAAGAGACCAAACCTCTGCCTTCCTGCTGCCCTCTGATAAGGGCAAAGGGGGAAAAGCAAAGAACAGTCTTCTCTAAGAGCTGTGCTCTTCCTCCATAGCTGGCTCTCCTCTACACTGCCAGGGGTCACTCTTCACAAAACTCTGTGACTTCAACTTATTTTTGTATCTGACAATATAATTTTAAGGCCCCCTTTTGAAAGCAGCATGGACAATTATAAATTATCCCACAGTTGGGTCAGTAAAATCTTCATACTTCATATAATAGGTAATAGGACATAGATATGTCTTTGTGCTTTGTTTAATGCAAAATACCTCATTATCTCTATTTTTTTTGCCCCTTCTATTATTTCATCAGCTGGGCTGGGAGTGAAGGGGATCAGGGACATCCTGACCAGAACATATAACATTACATGTGTACACAGGTCAGATATCCATATGCTACCTTCTGTACTACCAGGGATGCTATAGACCACTGAAGTGGGGACCAGTCTGTGAAGCAGTGTTTGGTAGGAACTTTGTCCACTTACAAAATCAGGCAGCAGCTATAATTATGGCCCATGGTTAGAAATAAAAGAGAGTCCAAAGGAGGGCAGTTAAGCATGAGCTTGACTCTGGCCAATACCCTGTTGGTTCAGTTTTGTTGTTGCAACAAAATGAGGAAATTGAACCGTAAAACAAAAGGAAGGATATTAGAAAAATAGAAATGATATTCAATAAGGATATTCCAGCTATTATTCAATAGAAGTTTTTTCAACAAGAATATTCCTATTGCTGTACTCCAGCACTCCAGAGGAAATTCCTCTCATCTCCATATGGAAATACTTCTGGTCAACTGATTCATGTCATCTTGTTTTCCCAGCAGTTTTTTTCAAAGATTGGGTTCTTATCCCAGAAGCTGGGGTCTTTGGATTTATCAAATAATAGATTACTATAGTCATTGACTACTGTGTCTTGCATATGTAACCTATTCCACTGATCCACCTCCCTATTTCTTAGCCAGTACCAAGCAGTTTTGATGACTGCTGCTTTATAATACAATTTAACATCTGGAATGGCTAGGCCACCTTCCCCTGCATTTCTTTTCATTAGTTCCTTTGATGTTCTGGACATTTTCTTTTTCCAAATGAATCTTGTTATTATTTTTTCTAACTCCATAAAATAATTTTTTGGTAGTTTGATTGGTATGGCACTGAATAAGTAAATTAGCTTAGGTAAGATTGTCATTTTTATTGTATTAGCTCGGCCTACCCATGAGCAACTGATGTTTTTCCAATTATTTAGATCTGATTTTATTTGTGTGAAAAGTGTTTTGTAATTGTGTTCATAGAGTTCCTGGTTTGTTTCAGGAGGTAGACTCCTAAATATTTTATAATGTCTACAGTAAGTTTAAATGGGATTTCTCTTTCTATCTCTTGCTGTTGGGCTTTGTTGCTAATATATAGAAATGCTAATGATTTATGTGGGTTTATTTTATAGCCTGAAACTTTGCTAATGTTGTTTATTATTTCAAGTAGTTTTTTACTTGATTCTCTAGGATTCTCTAAGTATATCATCATGTCATCTGCAAAGAGTGATAGCTTTGTTTCTTCTTTGCCTATTCTAATGCCTTCAATTTCTTTTTCTTCTCTTATTGCTAAAGCTAAGGTTTCCAGTACAATATTGAATAACAGTGGTGATAATGGACATCCTTGTTTCACCCCATCTTATTGGAAATGCTTCTAGCCTGTCCCCATTACATATAATGCTTGCTGAAGGTTTTAGATATGCTATTTATTATTTTAAGGAAGACTCCATTTATACCTATGCTTTCTAGTGTTTTTAATAGGAATGGGTGTTGTATTTTATCAAAAGCTTTTTCTGCATCTATTGAGATGATCATGTGGTTTCTGTTGGTTTTGTTGTTGATATGCTCAATGATGCTGATAGTTTTCCTAATATTGAACCAACCCTGCATTCCTGGTATAAATCCTACCTGGTCATAGTGTATTATTCTTGTGATAAGTTGCTGCAGTCTATTTGCTAATATTTTGTTTAAAATTTTTGCCTCTATATTCATTAGAGAAATTGGTCTATAATTTTCTTTCTCTATTTTGACTCTTCCTGGTTTAGGTATCAACACCATATTTGTATCATAAAAATAATTTGGTAAGACTCCTTCTTCACCTGTTTTCCCAAATAGTCTATATAGTATTGGAATTAATTGTTCTTTAAATGTTTGATAGAATTCGCATGTAAATCCATCTGGCCCTGGAGATTTTTTCCTAGGGAGTTCATCAATGGCTTGTTCAATTTCTTTTTCTGAGATGGGGTTATTTAAGTATTTTACTTCCTCTTCGTTAATCTGGGCAATTTATATTTTTGTAAATATGTATCCATTTCACTAAAATTGTCAAATTTGTTGGCATATAGTTGGGCAAAATAATTCCTAATTATTGTTTTAATTTCCTCTTCCTTGGTGGTAGCTTCACCCTTTTCATTCTTGATACTAGTAATTTGGTTTTCTTCTTTTTTTTTTTTAAATTAAATTAACCAAAGGCTTATCTATTTTATTGGTTTTTTCATAAAACCAGCTCTTAGTTTTATTTATTAGTTCAATAGTTTTCTTAATTTCAATTTTATTAATTTTTCCTTTGGTTTTCAATATTTCTAATTTAGTGTTTAGTTGAGGATTTTTAATTTGTTCTTTTTCTACTTTTTTTAGTTGTATGCCTAATTCATTAATCTCCTCTTTTTCTATTTTATTTATGTAAGCATTTAGAGATATAAAACTTCCCCTAAGAACTGCTTTCACTGCATCCCATAGGTTTTGGTATGTTGTCTCATTATTGTCATTCTCTTGAATGAAATTATTGATTGTTTCTATGATTTGTTGTTTGACCCAATCATTTTTTAGGATTAGATTATTTAGTTTCCAATGATTTTTAGTCTATCTTTCCATGGCCCTTTATTACATATAATTTTTATTGCATCATGATCTGAAAAGGATGCATTTAATATTTCTGCCTTTCTGCATTGGATTGTGAGGTTTTTATGCCCTAGTACATGGTCAATTTTTGTGTATGTGCCATGTACTGCTGAGAAAAAAGTATATTCCTTTCTATCCCCATTCAGTTTTCTCCAGAGGTCTATCATACCTAACTTTTCTAATGTTCTATTCACCTCCCTAATTTCTTTCTTGTTTATTTTGTGGTTAGACTAATCTAGTGCAAGAGGGGGAGGTTCAGGTCCCCCACTAGTATAGTTTTGCTGTCTATTTCTTCCTGTAACTCCCTGGAACTTCTCCTGTAAGAATTTGGATGCTATACCATTTGGTGCATATATTTAGTAATGATATTACTTCATTGTCTATGGTGCCTTTTAGCAGGATGTAGTTTCCTTCCTTATCTCTTTTGATTAGATCTATTTTTGCTTTTGCTTTGTCTGAGATCAGGATTGCTACCCCTGCTTTTCTCACTTCAGCTGATGCATAATTTATTCTGCTCCAGCCTTTTACCTTTACCCTGTATGTGTCACTCTTTTTCAAATGTGTTTCCTGTAAACAACATATTGTAGGATTATGGTTTTTAATCCATTCTGCAATCCATTTCCGTTTTATGGGAGAGTTCATCCCATTCACATTCACAGTTATGATTACTATCTGTGTCTTTTTCTCCATCCTTTTTCCCCCTATTTATGCTTTTCTTTCTCCTTTTTCCTTTCTCCCCTTCACTAGTGTTTTGCTTTTGACCACTGCCTCCTTCAGTCCCTTCCCCTTTTATTATCCCTTTCCCTTTTCTTCCCCTTTAGTCTTACTGCTTCCCTCCCTTCTTTCCCCCCTCCCTTTTCTTTCCCCCCTCTTTTCTTTCCCCTTTTCCCTCCTACTGCCTATAGGGCAAGTTAGATTTCTATACCTAACTGATTATATTATGCCCTTCTTGAGCCAAATCTGATGAGAGTAAGGTTCAAACAATGCTCCCCCCTTCTTTCCCTCTGCTGTAATAGGATTTTGTGTCTTTTCCTGTAATGTAATTTACCCTTGTCTGCCTCCTCCTTTCTCAGTACATTTTCTAAGATCAGATTGATCCACTTATTTGGATCCATTTAACCCACTTGATTAGATTTTTTTTTATCATTACATCAAAGTCAACTAATATCCACCCTCTTTATGTATACTCCTTTAACAAGGTGTAATAACAATACAAGGGTTGCAAGTCTCATATTCCCTTGTAGGGTTTAAACAGCCCCCCCTTATTAACAACATATTGTATCCTTCTGTCCCATTTACCTTTTTAAGTCCTTCTTGAGTCCTGTACTTGAAGATCAAATTTTTTGTTGAGCTCTGGTCTTTTTATCAGGAAAGTTTGGAAGTCTCCTATTTTGTTGAATATCCACCTCCTCCCTTGAAAAATGATGCTCATTTTTGCTGGGTAATTGATCCTTGGCTGCATTCCAAGCTCCTTTGCCTTATGGAATATCATGTTCCATGCCCTGCGGTCTTTTAATGTAGAAGCTGCAAGGTCCTGTGTAATCCTGACTGTGGTTCCATGATATTTAAATTCTTTCTTTCTGGCTGCTTGCAGCACCTTCTCTTTCATCTGGTAATTTTGGAATTTTGCTATTATATTCTTGGCATTGTCAATTTGGGATCTCTTTCAGGTGGTGATGTGGATTCTTTCTATGGTTATTTTCCCTTCTGGTTCTAGGACTTCGGGCAGTTTTCCTTTATGATTTCCTGAAAGATACTGTCCAGGCTCTTTTTTTCATCATGATTTTCAGGTAGTCCAATAATTTTTAAATTGTCTCTCCTGAGTCGATTTTCCAGGTCGGTTGTTTTACTGATGAGGTATTTTACATTTTCATGTATTTTTTCATTTTTTTGTTTCTGTTTGACTGATTCTTGCTCTCTCATAGAGACATTAGTTTCCATTTGTCCAATTCTAGTTTTTAACAGATTGTTTTCTTCTGTTAGTTTTTGTACTTCCTTCTTCACTGGCCAATTGTGTTTTTTAGGGACTTGTTCCTTCAGTGTACTCTTCTGTTAGTTTTTGTCCTTCCTTCTTCAGTTGGCCAATTCTGTTTTTTAGGGACTTGTTTTCTTCAGTGCATTTTTTTTCCAACTGGCCAATTGTATTTTTGAAGGACTTTTCTCTCTCATTTGACTATTAAAATCCTTCTTGAGCTCTTCTAAGAAGGCTTTTTGGGCTTCAGACCAGTTCATATTCCCTTTTGTTGTTGCAGATGTGGGTTTGTTGACAATGTTGTCCTCTTCAGAATTTCTGTCTTGATCTTCACTCTTCTCGTAATATGAATCTATGGTATGTTTCTTTTTACTCATGGTGTTTCTTTATTCCCTGGCCTTTAAAGAGATTGAGCTCTCCTGCTGGGGAACAGAGGGTACTGACCCAAGCTTCTTGTGTTGGGAGCCTAGGTCTTGGTCACTGGCTTTGCGTTCTGGGGCCTCTTATGCTGGGAATTGGAGGCTGTAGGTTTCTGGCAGCTTACCTTGTGTTGGGCTGGAATCAGCAAGGCTGGAACTTTCAGGCAATTCTAGGTTGCCTGCTTTTCCTTTCCTTTAGCTTTCTTCTGCTCCTTTTAGATGGGTGCTGCAGGATGTTTATCTGCCTGGGGCCCCCCGCAGTGTTGTCTCCCTTATTTCTGCTAATGCACAGGGAGATTCCTTTGCAGTGGAGTGCCGAGGCTCCTGGTGGTTTTCTGAGCTGGTTTCCACCAGTTCTCCTGCCCTCACTGAGGCACTCGGAGGTCCAGGTGTTTGTGTTTGCCTACTCTACCACCTGGGCTTCAGGATTTCTCCACAATTGGAGGCTTCAAGGCTCCTACCAGCTCACCTGGTGTTGGGTTGGAATCAGAAAGGCTGGGGCTTTAGGAAGCCTTTAGGTTGTTTTCTTCACCTCTTTTCAGATGAATGCTGCAGGGTACTTGTCTGCCTGGGGCCCCTTGTAGTTCTGCCTCCCTTATTTTTGCTGAGGCACTGGGAGACCCATTTGCTGGGCTACTACACTGCTGCTCCTCATCTTTCTTCCAGCTCAAGTGTTCCAGGGTTTTTTTTTTCTGGGGTGACGTTTTCTGGGTTTTCAGAGGTTGATAGGGGAGAGTGAGAGCGACTACCTTTTCACTCTGCCATCTTGGCTCCTGGAGGCGGAAGTCTTGATTCATGTCATCTTGAAACACCAGCCAAATCTTCAGCATCCTGACTCCACATGAATGTGTCTTTTTTTTTTTAGTTTTTATTTTTATTTTTTTCACATTAAAAAAAAGTATTTATTAAGCACCTATTTTGTCCCTAGCTCTGTGCTGGGTGCTAAGGATGCAAAGGCAAAAATGAAAATGGTCCTGGCCCTCAGGGGGATTACATTCTCCTTTCATCATCTAGATATCAATAAAGTCAGTAATAACTAAATTATTTTTTAATATGAAATCTCCTTGGAAATCTTCTTCAGAAATGGTTATTTGAAGTTTCTTGTCTTCCACAATAGTGACATGAGCAAAGCCTTCAAGAGGTAATGACTGGGTTAAAAGTTTGTGAAATTAGATGTGTGGAGGGTGGGGAAGGGAGTGTTAAAGAGATTATATAAGTTAACCAGAAGAGGCAAAGGCTGGGGGAAGACAGACCACAAGTATATGGTGGCCATTTCGGACATTACAATGTTGGACAACCTGACCCAAAATCTCATTCAGACATCTCATATTGGCATGGAAATAAGCCTGGATTTCCTGCAGACCATGACAGATTATCATTTGAGCAATACCCTGACCCCGCCCTTCCCCCATAAAGTAGTAGAGGCTCATCATTAGAAGAGTGTCCAGCCGGTGGTACAATTTTTGCAACTGTCTCCTCCTTAGGTGTAAGGGAGTTTTGATCTGTATAACAGTAATAAACTCATGGATTGAAGTAGTGAAAGGGAGATGAGCTAACATTCCTCTTCTCTGTCAATGATGTAAAAGTACGAAATGTCCTCAAGCTTCAGTCTTAGGGATTTAGGTTGGCTATTTCCCTGTGGTTGATCTGGAAGTTGTCAAGAGAAGCCACAGCTCTTCATGTTCCACTTGAGTCCTGTGTTTGAAAGTCAAATTTTCTATTCAGCTCTGGTCTTTTCATCAGGAGTGCTTGAAAGTCCTCTATTTCACTGAATGACCATTTTTTCCCCTGAAGGATTATACTCAGTTTTGCTGGGTAGGTAATTCTTGGTTGTAATCCTATCTCCTTTGCCCTCTGGAGTATTATATTACATGCCCTGTGGTCCTTTAATGTAGAAGCTGCTGAATCTTGTGTTATCCTGATTGTGTTTCCATAGTACTTGAATTGTTTCCTTCTGGCAGCTTGTAATATTTTCTCCTTGACTTGGGAACTCTGGAATTTGGCTATTATATACCTAGGAGTTTTCCTTTGGGGATCTCTTTCAGGAGGAGACCTGTGGATTCTTTCAATTTCTATTTTGCCCTCTGGTTCTACTATATCAGGGCAGTTTTCCTTGATAATTTCTTGAAAGATGATGTCTAGGCTCTTTTTTTGATCATGGCTTTCAGATAGTCCAATAATTTTTAAATTCTCTCTCCTGGATCTATTTTCCAGGTCAGCTGTTTTTCCAATGAGATATTTCACATTGTTTTCTAATTTTTCATTCTTTTGGATTTGTTTTACAGTGTCTTGCTTTCTCACAAAGTCACTAGCTTCCAATTGCTCTATTCTAATTTTTAAGGAAGTATTTTCTTCAGTAATCTTTTGGACTTCCTTTTCCATTTGGCCAATTTTTCTTTTTAGGGCATTTTTCTCCTCATTGGCTTTTTGGACCTCTTTTGCCATTTGGGTTAGGCTATTTTTTAAGGTGTTATTTTCTTCAGTATTTTTTTGGGTCTCCTTTAGCAAGCTGTTGACTTGTTTTTCATGATTTTCTTGCATCACTCTCATTTCTCTTCCAGTTTTTCCTCTACTTCCCTTACTTGCTTCTCAAAATCCCTTTTGAGCTCTTCCACGGCCTGGGACTGATTCATATTTTTCTCGGAGGCTTTGGATGTAGGAGCTTTGACTTTGTTGTCTTCTTCTGGTTGTATGTTTTGATCTTCTTTTTCACCCAAGTTAGATAATATAGTCTGACCCTTTCTGTGCTGCTTGCTCATGATCCCGGCCAATTACTTGAGTTTTAAACTCTTTGTTAAGGAAAGAGTCTGCTTCCAATGTGGAGAATGTACTGTCCCAAGCTTCAGGGGTTTGTGTAGCTGTTTTCAGAGATACTTGTAGGGGCCTGTAAATTTTCAGTTCTTCCAAGGTGGTACGATAAGGGGTGAGGTGTTTACTCCTTTCCTGGCCTGTGACCATAAGTATTCCTTTCTGTCCTGTAACTGTGAGGAGGGGTTCCTCTCCACAGCCACTACAAGCTCCAGCATGTGTGAGCATCCCTCCTCACACCAGCACCGCCACCCAGAACTGTGACCCAGATCCAAACACAGGCAAAGCAAAAGATTCCTGCCTCAGCACTGGTAAAGAGATCCCTGCAATCCCTCTCTGATCAGCCACTGGATTCCCCCTTCAGTCTGTGGGCCGGAAGTTCGGGAAGCAGCTGCATCCCCCCCCAGGACCATGCTGTTGGGGAATGAAGCTGAGACCCTGCCTTCCTTTCTCAGCACCAACAGAAACAGACTTTTCCCACTGATCTTCTAAGTTGTCTTTGGCATTAGCGGGTTGAGGAGTCTGGAAACCTCCACAGCTGCCCATGATTCACTCTTCTGAGGCCTGCTCCAGGTTCGCTGCAGCCTGTGCTCCCACGATGTGCTGCGCTGCGCTCCCAGCCCAGCCTGATACACCTTTCTGATCAATCATCCAGGTTGTCTTGGGCTGGAAATTTGTTTCACTCTGTCTTTTTGTGGGTTCTGCTGCTTCAGAATTTGTTTAGAGACATTTTTTATGAGTATTTGGAAGGGTTTGGGGGAGAGCTTAAGCAAGTCACTGCTTTCACTCTGCCATCTTGGCTCCGCCCTCATGAATGTGTCTTTTTGTGCCCACAGGTGATAAAACAATCCATAACAATTCAGTCAGAAGCTACCAACAAACTATGCCAAGGGAGACATGGCTTCAACTTGGGCCTTGGGCCAATCAAGTTCCAGGAATAACTTTGTCACCTTTCAGGAAAAAAAAAATACAACTAGCCTTACTGTGTTTTGGAGTGAGAGGGGAACTATGGTAGACAGCATTCATAAAGTAATTTATTAAGCCTGTGGCCAGTGAATGGGAAAAAATGAAAGTTGCATATCAGTCCTTAAGACCATCAAGTGTTAATCCCTCTTTTGTTTATCAACTTTGGAAATTGCTAATTACTATTCTACCAAGGATTTTTATTAGGATGAAGGGTGTATCATCTAAAAAGATACGGCTCCAGGTTTCTCTGAATACTATTTCCCAGTAACTGCTAGGAGTGGGACACTTATGGTATAGCTTCAATTACTTATTTCTCAGTTATTTGAGGCAGACCGTGATGTTGACCAGATTGGTCAGATGAGTTAAGAATAAAGGAAGTGATGAGAAAAAGGGAGACGAGAATGAAGAACAATGACTGCAGCAATATGAAGAACACAGGATCAAAAATTTATAGCTGAAAAATATTATAGTAGTCCTTTAATTCAACCCCTGATTTCACAAACCAGAAGGTTAAGTCACAGAGATATTAAATGTCTTGGCCAAAATCATACAGAATAAAATTTAGGTCTTCTGACTATAGATATCCAGTGCTTTTCCCATTTTGCCCTACTGGGAGCAGCCATCACTACAAGAGGTTGGTGTGAGATAGGCAGTAATATGTCCTGCATTGGAGAGGGCAGGAAAGTGGAGCAACCCAGGGAAACTTCTTGTCCTGGTTCAAAAGATCTGTCATGAAGAGCCAACATTCCAGGTGATTCTGAGCCGGAGAAAACTGGTACACTGAAGGAGCTATTGGTAGCTCCCTGAGCCATTTATATTCATGACACAGTTATTCTTCCCTTTGCTTCCTACCTTTTATTGCATTGAGAGAAAGAGGAATTTATAAAGAACTATTTACCTTTCTCTCCCAGACAGCAAGATGAATGGAGAAGCATCAGATCCTAGGATCCTGAGAGTGAGAGATATAATTTTGGAATTAAAATGAAAGTGGTGGCTCTTGGTTATATGTTGCTTGTTGCTTCTCAATATTACCATTCTTTCTCTATTCTAGTTAAGTTCTCTTACTTTATTAAGATAGGAGGCTTGATCTAAGTAGGACAAGTTTTAAATGGGTGGGCTCTGAGCCAACCGTATATCGAACCTGAGTTGATTCTTGGGATATAAGAGGAAGACAGTGTTGAGGCGATATGTGCATGTACACACACACCTCTAGCTATAACACTAGACAAATAAAAATGGATAAGATTCCATCTATTTTTCTAATAGTAAATGTTCCCACCCTTCAATGGAAGAGAGCAGACTAATGGAAGGGGGAAAATGTGAATGGTATGTTGGGTAACATTTGCAAAACTAGTTTTTTATCAATATCTATTGATATTGTTTGGACTACTCCTTTGATTTCATTGGTCTAGGTAACTCCCAGTGAGGAAAATCTATCCACCAATTCAGATCTGTACCTCCTTACAATTATAGTCTTAAAGAGTTCCTGGAGCCACCAAGAGGTTAAATAAGCTACCTAGTCACAAAGCCAGTCCGTGTTATAGGTAAGACTTGAAGCCAGGTCTTCTAATTCTAAGGCTAGCTCTCTATCCAACACAGCATATAACCTCTATTGCTATGCCCTCAGTGTACCCCCAGCTTGTTTCCCAGAAGTTCCAGAAAAGGCACCAAGGACATGAAATACTAGGAGGGTTATGTACTAAAAATGAGACTGAACAGATATTTAATATTAACATATAAAAATAATCACAGTGAATAGGACACATTAACAGACATTTAATATTGATGTAGTAAAATAATCATAGTGAATAGGATAGTGAGTAGGTCTCTAAGGAAAACCTACAGAATAACACAGGTGAGAATTTTATAGGAAGAGG
Source organism: Phascolarctos cinereus (assembly GCF_003287225.1). Classification (NCBI taxonomy): domain Eukaryota; kingdom Metazoa; phylum Chordata; class Mammalia; order Diprotodontia; family Phascolarctidae; genus Phascolarctos; species Phascolarctos cinereus. Next base: position 188,384,332 of record NW_027555514.1, read on the forward strand.
GGGAATGAGAGTGCTGTGTTTCAAGTTGATAGAAAGAGATCATGGCTCTATCTAAGAGTGGCCATTTGTGGTATAGTGCTAGATATGAATTCAGGAAGATCTAGGTTCAAATCCTTCCTCAAACACTTAATAGCTGTGGGAGCAAGTCACTTAACCTCTCAGTGACTCAATTTCCTCATCTATATATTGGAAAGGATAATAGCACCTGCTTCCCAGGGTTATTATGAGGATAAAATGAGATAAGTTTTATAAAAATTATTTGCAAACCTATGTAAAAGCTAATTACTGTTGTTGTTATTAACAAGCATTTATTAAGCACCTACTATGTGGCAGGTACTAGAAAATACAAAGATAAAATAAAACAATTTGTGCCCTTAAGGAGCTTACATTAGAACAAAGGAAACAGCTTATATATACATAAATCAGAAAATATAAATTACATACAAAATAAAACAAGGTAGTTTTAGGAGTGAAGGCTCTATCAGATGATCAGGAAATATAGATATAATATAAAGATAATAAGTATATTTAAGTTTATTTTATATTGTATATTTCATATAATTCAATATATATTTTATGCTTAAATAAATATATTTAATATAGAAATAAATATCTAATGTAATAATAAATGTTATATATAATAAAATAAATATAGATATGTAACATAAAATAAATATTATATAAAAATAAGAGAGTGGGGCTCAAGTGGAATTTTGAGAGGGAATTGCATCTTAAGTATGGGGAACAGTCCATTCGAAGAATTGAAGATTAATATTGAGCATTGTAAGTGATGAACAGCAAGAGATCCAGTTTGGCTGGCCACATAGAGCATGTGAAGGGGGATAAATCAGAGTGTAAAGGGATGTTGGGGCTAGGTTGTAAAAAGCCTTCAATGCCAAACAAAAGAGTTTGTATTTGATCTTAGATGTCACAGGGAACCACTGAAGTTTATTGAGCAGGACAATGATAAGGTCGAGTATGTAGCATGTATTTTGTATGTATGTACATATGTGTATACGTTGTTGTGGTTGTTGTCCAGTTGTTTCAGTCATGTCTGACTCTTTCTGAACCCTTTTGGGGTTTTCTTGGAAAAGATATTAGAGTGGTCTGCCCTTTCCTTCTCCAGTTCATTTTACACATGAGGAAACGGAGACAAATAGAGTTAAGTGACTTGCCTAGGGTCACATAGCTAGTAAGTGTCTGAGACAGATGTGAACTAAGGTCTTCTTGACTGTCAAGTGTTTGGTCTGAGGCCAGATTTGAACTCAGGTGCTGCTGACCTCAGGGCTGGTGTTCTATCCACTCAGCCATCTAGCTGCCCCTTGGGTCTCATTTTTCTTATTTGTAAAATGATAATAATAATATTTGTATTAACTACCTCATGGGGGTTGTTATGAGGATAGTATTACAATGAGTTATTATCATCATATAGGATCAGCTTACCACTGATGAGCCAAATCAATTATAAGAAGCACAGCCTCCACAATTCCCAACTGTATGAAGGTAGAATTGCTTCTTCCCCTCTTCTGTATCTGCCGCTCTAGCTGCCATTTTCCTTTTTTCACTTCTCCCCTTCAAGGCTGTCTCTGATGTTCATTGTAGCCTGATTTCACCTATATAAACATGTTGAGAGTGGGATCAGAGATATATGGTACGGTATACTCCAGTACTACAACTCTCTAGGGTGGGAGTTCTTAGCCTGGGGTCCATGGATAGGTGCCAAAGGGTCTATTAACTTGGACAGAAAAACAATTACATCTTTATTTTGAAATAATTGATTTCCTTTGAAATCCTATGTGTTTCATTTTATATGTTTAAAAACATTCTTCTGAGAAAGGATCCATATGCTTTATCAGACTGCCAAAGGAGTTTATGACAGAAAATGTTAAGAATTCTTGCAAGTCTACAGATAGAGCTAGCATGCAATACGGGTGAGCTGAGGTTTGCAGGAGCTCTAGAGTGGAGTGTGTGTGTGTGTGTGTGTGTGTGTGTGTGTGTGTGTGTGTGTGTGTGAATAGTTGGGAGGCTGACAAACTGACAAATGAAGCAATTTCCATTTCAAAGAGAAGGCTGAGATGAGATCAGATGCATTTCCCAGTAATAAGAAGGAGTATCTCCTGGCAGAAGAAGGGAGCACAAACACTCAGCATAATTGACAGTGCACATTGCCAAGGAGAAGTAAAAAGATTGGTTGGTAGGGAGGCACACACAGAAAGAATTCATCCCTCCTAAAGGCAACTCGTGGCTTAGAGCTGTGGGCAGCTTGGTCCCATGAGAGTGCCTCACTGAGAGCATGAAGGCTTTTAAGATTTCTATTGAAGTCCATTAGACCGGGCCAAGACTTTCTCGTTGTCTCCTTAAGTGGCCTTGCTCCATTACTCAACTCTCCTGGCTCTAAGCAATAGCATCATCTTTGGTTTTTGGTGGTCTTCCTTCACCAAATTCTCTTTTTCTCCTGTCTGTTCCATATTTCTTGCATGCAGACTTTTCTCACTCACACTTCCCTTGACAATTTATTCATCTCCAGAACTTCTTAAACTGCGGGATGCAACCCCACGTAGGGTCATGAAAAATTTGGCAACAGTAAAAGGTTTCTGAATGCACAATGACCAAAAATTAATTAAAAACTAAATGTGCAATGAATCCAAGGGATTTCTGGCAGTGCTTGCTCATTCATTGCAGCCTTGGTTCTGAACACAAAGCACGCACACTTTGTATTACGCATGCCCTTGGGCCACATAATGCCAATGAATGCTGCCAAAACTGGAAAAGGGGTTGCAAGTGGAAAAAATTTAAGAAGCCCTGATTTAAACTATAGTCATCCTGTTTCTCTCACTAACCCCTAATTCCAGTCCTTCTCCCCTTCAGTCAGTCCTATGTGCTTAAAAAGTCATTTTTCTTTTTACGTGACCTTCATTTACAAGTATATCCCTCTCTCTTCCTCCCTAGAAAGCCATCTCTTGTAATAAAGTGAACAGAACCGGTACAATTTAGCATCAATACTGTGAAAACAAACCATTCTGAAAGCAATGATCAGCCATGAAGATGATGAACAGAGCCCACCTCATGACAGGGAAGTGATGGACTAATATGCAGAATGAGAAATACATTTTTGGACATGCCTAGTACAAGAATTTGTTACATTTTCAAAAGGTTGTGTTTTTTGGTTTGTTTGTTTTTTTTCTCCCCTCCCTCCAGGGTGGCAGCAATGGGAGGGAGAAAAAAAATGCCTCGTGATTAAAAAGTAAAAAAAAAAGTGAGTGTGCAGTAAGGTAGCTTATGAAAACTAATCAACATATCAATCAAATCCGATAGCATATGCAATATTCCATACCCATAGTCTGCCACTTCTGTGAAAAAGTAAGGAAGGTACATTTTCTCCTCCTTTCTTCAGGGCCAAGCTTGGTCATTACAATTACACAGTACTCAGTTTCGTTTTGTCATTTTAATTTTCATTTACATGATTGTAGTTAAATATATTGCATTCCTGGTTCTACTCTGCCAATTTTGCCTCAGTCCATTGAGTGCTCTCATGCTTCTCTATAATCTTTACAATCATTAGTTCTTATAGCAGCAATATTCCATTTCATTTACGTACCACAATTTGTCTGTCTTTGCTCAGTCATTTTTCAGTCATGTCCGGTTCTTTGTGAGTCCATTTGGAGATACTGGAGTGATTTGTCATTTCTTTCTCCAACTCATTTTATAGATGAGGAAACTGAGGCAAGCAAAGTTCAGTGACTTGCCCAGGTTCATACAGCTATATTCCTCAGGAAGAGGAGTCTTCCTGACTCCAGGTCTGGTGCTGTATCCACTTTGCCACCTACCTGCCCTTTCAATTTGTTTAGCTCTTCCAGAATGGAGGGGCATCTACTTCATTTCTAATACTTTGTTACAACAAAACATGTTGCTATAAACATTTTGGTTTTGAAGGGGATCTTGTTCTAACTGCTTCTATGAAAGATATAGCTAGGCATCTCAGTGGCTAATGCACTGGATTTGGGGGTGAGGAAGATCTAAGTTCAAATTAAGCTTCAGACATGGTAATTATACTATCCTAGACAAATCTTAATTTTTGTGTGTCTCCTTTTGTTCATCTATAAAATGATGATGTTGGATTCAGTAGCCTCTAAGGCACCTTCCAGCTTTAAATCCATTTTCCTATGATCTCTCTGGAAACTTGCTCCTACATCTAGTTATTTCCAAATGCAATAACAATTATGTTTTCCTCCATCTACCCCTTCTTTACAATAAGATGCTAAGACAATTTTTTTTCAAATGCCTGAATATATTCCTTCAAAGCAATGGTGTCCTTAAAAGTAGTCAGCTGGGTAGGCTATGAACTTATTTCAACACTCCTGACTGTTGGAATTCATGTTGTGGAACTGATTATATAGTTTGTTTTTTTTTTAAATGTCCTTTGGCAGCAAATCTGCATCCTTGGGGATGATTTTTTTTTACCAACCAGAATTCATGTAGAGCTAAAGCTGTTTAATAAAATTGGTGATTAGCTAGATGTGCTGACCACCTCCTCAAGAAGAAGCAGAGGCAGAGATTGGTGGATTCCTTGAATTCAGGAGTTCTGAGCTATAGTAGGGCTAAAACTAATTGGGCATCCACACTAAGTCTGGCACCAATATGGTGAGCCTCTGGAATCTGGGAATGGGAGGAGGGGTGCAGATTAATGCTTCTATACTGACAAGGATTGGGATCAAGTTTGGGAATGGTCACTGTACTTCCAGCCTGGGTAAGATAGGGAGACTCAGGATTAAAAAAAAAAAGGAAAGAAAAGAAAAGAAAAAAACAACCAAAAATAAGGTTCATCAAGATCTTATCTCATCAAAATTTTGATGATTTTTTTTAATGAAATTTGATCACATGACAAATGGGACTAAATTTATTTTGTAATTCAAAAAAATGTCTCTGGTGAAGATAATTTTTAATCAGAAGTTAATTCCAACAATTCTTTGAGCAATGAGCATTGTAGGAATAAGCATAGATCCACACAAAGTGACAACTTTGTAGATTGCTGCACTTATTTGGAGTCAGTAGTCAGTCAATAAACATTTATTAAGTGCCTACTATGGGCCAACCACTGTGCTAAGTGCCGGGAATTCAAGAAGAGGCAAAAGCCTGTCCCTGCCCTCAAGGACATGCTGCCTTACAAGGATACCCTGCCTTACAATCTAATGAATATTTAAGTTTTTGTTTAAAAATTAGTCACCATTCCTGTTGGTAAAGTCATTAGTCTTAAAGTGATCTGCAAATCACTCCAGTTTCCTGAGCCTGAGTTTCTTCATCTGTAAAATGGGGTAGAATAAAGGATAATAGTGATATTTATAGAGCTCTTTAAAGTTGGCAAAGTATTTTGAATACATAATCTCATTTGAACTGAACCCCAGGCTTGTGAAGTGGTCTATGGAGATAATTATCCTCACTTGACAAACAAAGAAACTGAAGCAGTGAAAAGTTAAGTGACTTCTCCATTGTCACATAGTATGTAAGTGTTAGAGATGGCATTTAGATCTGAACATCTCCTGACACCAATGCTAGCTCTCTTGCATATATTCTTCTACCCTCAGAACTATGAGGAACTTACTTTCATAAGCCTCAAAACACTTGACAAGGGGTTCTTAACCTGTTGCCTGTGAACTTATTTTTAAAAAATATTTTGATAACTGTGTTACAATATAATTGGTTTCCTTTGTAATTGTAAGCATTTAATTTTGTACATTTAAAAGCCTTATTCTGAAAAATGATCCATCAGCTTCACCAGGGGATCGTGACACCAAAAATCTTAGAAAATCCTGCACTAGACAAATGGGACTATTTATTTGTAGAATTATGCCTCCCATGAACAAAGGCACGCATACACTAATCTCTGGTTGTTATTTGCTCCATGGACAGAATAATTCTTCTCTCCTCTTCCTACATATCTTTCCATTCTCCCATCCTCCTCTTCTCCCATCCTCTCACCCTCCCAAGTGTTGATGATTTGATAACATAAAATGTGTGCATCTGTTTCTATGCCAGTTGGGCAATGGTCTGCTGAGGCAGTGGGATACAGTGGAAAGAATCTTGGCTTTGCGATCAGAATGTTGCTCTGCCAATGACTTTCTGACAAGTCATTTCATTCTTCTGGCCTGTAGCTTCCTCAGTCAATAAAACAAGGGGTAGGCTGCCTCTAAGAGATTTGAAATATTCCACAAAGGACAGAGCAGGATGCCACCAAAAAAACAGAGGACCTCCAATTAAGAATAGAAGAAAAATATTTCCTCAAGGCATTGCATTATAGGAAGAGAAGATGGTGTGGACATGAAGCAAAAGTGAAGGAGAGGTAGATAGCCAGAGGGGCTCTTTGGAGTGAGCAAGAAGAGTGCATTGGGTCGATCCCTTTTGTTGGATCCCCTTTTGGGACAACATAGATAAGACTCACGAAGGACAGGCAGGTATGGATAGGGTTACAATCTGCATCACTGGAGGGCACTCCTGAATCACTGCGACTGCAGATCCATCTGAGTATTTGGTAGTACAGTTGGTGGAATCAGAACTTCTTTAAAAATGGTTTGCTATTAGCCTTGAAGGATATCTACAGTAAAATACCTCAAAGATCTTCCCTGAATCCTATCCCAACATTTTTAACAGTGATATAAATGGCATTTCCCCCATCCCAATTTTGTGAGAACTAACCCTTTGGTTGACAGATTGGAGATTCAAAAAGAACATGGCAGTTTAGAACAAAGTAACCTCCCTCCCAAAACTACCCTGTATCTCTTTTCTATTCATCCACTATATAATTATATATGTATACTTAGTACCCTGGTAAAATGTAAAATAAATGAAATATGATATAAGTTTTTCTTAAAGAAAAGTCCTGCTCTATTTTCATTTTCACCTCCCCAGAGCCCATTACTGTGACTGACACCTGGCAGGTGCTAAATAAATGCTTGTTGACTGGTTAAAAACAACAATAAGGCAGTGGGGCTACATGGTACTCAAGGTCCCCGCCCAGTCTTAAAGGCTTAAAGGTGATTCGAAATCCATTACACGGTCCATTTATTTGATGAAGTTTTCTATGACTAAGCAGCACCAGTAATGTTTATGTATCTAGCCTTCCCTACTCATCATGGCACATCTGCTAAACAACAGCTTTCCCCCGAAAGGGGAAACTCCATCTAAACTGGAGAGTCCAATGACTCCTTCACATCCCTTATGAGGCATCCCCCACTCTCTGCCAGATCAGCCTTCTGTGATGCTGCCATATCATTTTGTTGCACAAAAGTGCAAGGCTATGCATTTTTTGTGGGTTTTGTGTCAGCCATACTGACATAGATTAAAATCTCCTAGAGGACAGATCCAATCAGTTGCCAAGTCTTGCCATTTCTACCTTTATAACATCACTCTTATTTCCCACTTCTTTCTTCTGATGATGCCACTACCCTGATGGAGACCCTCATCACTTCACATCTAGAAAGAGCCTGTTGATTAGTCTCCTTCCTTCAAGTTTTGCCCCACTCCAGTCCACTCTATTTTATCTTCTCAATTTATAGGTTTAATAATAGTCTATTGACTGTAGTTCAAAGACTAACATTCCATATGTTACATAATCTGCTACCACTCTTCTTTTCTAAGTTATTTAATCATATTCTCCTGCATGCACTTTGCACTCCAGCAAAAATAAAGTATTTTATATTTCTTGGTCAAGCCCTATACTTTCCTATTTCTATTCTTTTGTTCACAGATCCAAATACCCAGAATGTCTTCTCTCCCTTTCTTCACCTATTGGATTCTTGTTTATCTTTGAAAACTCAGCTCAAATGAGACCTCTTCCGAGAAAATTTCTGTGATTTCTCATCCCAGTCAGTAATGAATTTCTTCCCCACAGAATTAATGCAAATACTTCCTTTCTATGTCCCTTATGTGTATGTGCATTTGTTCATAAAATATTTCTCTCTTTTACCACCATAAGCTACTGCTGCCCAGGTTACTCCATCAAACTCCAGAGATGGCTTTTTCTATCCCCAAAATTCTACCCACTTAGTGGAGTGCAGCTCTTAGACTAAGGGTGTAGTGTTTGCAGATTATTCAATTGGATTTTTATTTCTTATGGCTTGTGCTTTCATTCATTGGGGAAAAAAAATAAACAGAGCCACAAAAATATCTCAATTCTATTTTATCTCCTTATAGCTTCATTCAATGAAATTCAATCACATAGAAATATGGCATCATGAAATCTAGCCCATAAACATGTGATAGATACCTGTAGTTCTTTATTCGTAACAGTAGAAACAAAAAGAATAAAACCAAATGAAGACCAAGTATTTTAAGAACCAGCAACTCAGGCCCTTTTGGTCTTCAGGTAAATCAGTCCAGGACTTCAAAGAGACAAAACTTGGGTGCTTAGATTCAAACTTCCCTATTGTCTGTATCTAATGCCAAAAGAAAATCCTGGAGTTTAAAGAACATGGCTTATATACTTAGATTAAAATCTCCTGGACAACAGATCCAATCAGTTGCCAAGTCCTGCCATTACTACCATTATAATATCATTCTTATTTTCCCCCTTCTTTCCTCTGACACTGCCACTACTCTGGTGGACACCTGGGTCATTTCACACCTAGTAATAGTCTGCTGGTTGGTCTCCCTCCCTCAAGTTTTTCTCCACTCTGGTCTATTCAATTTGATCTTCCTAATTTAGAGGTTTGGCCATATCATCCCCTCCCCCAATCCCTCCCTAATTTCTCTGGGATCAAATAAAAGATCCTGTTTGACTTGTAAAACCTTCCATAATCTGACTCCTCCCTACCTTTCCAATCTTCTTACACCTTAATCCCTTTCCCCCTGCTCATTTACTCTGTGATCTAATGGCCTTTTTACTGTTCCTTGAACTAGATACTCTATCTCCAGAATCTGTTCATTTTCACTGTTTCCTCATGCCTAGAATTCTCTCCCTCCTCATTTTGGCCTCCTAGGTTCTCTGGCTTCCTTCACGTCTCAGCTAAAGACTTACTTTCTGCAAGAAAACTTTCTTGATCTAACCCCTTTCCTTTAAATGCCAATGTCTTCCCTCTGTTAATTTTCTCCAGTTTTTCCTGTATATATTTCATTTGTACATGTTATTTGCATGTTATCTTCACCATAGAATGCAAGTTACTTAAGAGCAAGAGCTGTCTTTTGCCTCTCCATCACTTAGCACAGTGACTGACACATAGTAGGTACTTAATAAATACTTGTTAACTGATTGAGATTTGGGTTGTTCCCTTTATGGCATCAAACACTGACTTCAGGCAGCTGAGTTCAAATCCAGCCTCAGTTTCAACCTTAGTGCAAATCCAGCCTCAGTCACTAACTACTTATGTGACCCTGGGCAAATCATTTAAACTCTGTTGCTTCAGTTTTCTCAACTGTAAAATGGGGATAACAGCACCTACCTCATAGAGTTGTTATGAGGATTAAATGAGATCTTTGCAAAGCATGTAGCACAGTGGTGCACAGTATGTGCTATATAAATGCTTATTGCTTTCCCCACCTTACCTTCTCCTCCTCAATCCCAGGCAAAGATATCTCTGCTCATTGCCTACAGCTCTGTTCTGACTATATTTCCAACCTCTTGCTGCTATATATATTTTACCTCTGATTTTATGAGCCTATGAGTTCAGTCATTTCAAGCATGTATGGTTCTTTGTGACCCTGTTTGGGCTTTTCATGGCAAACATACTGCAATGGTTTGACATTTCCTTCTCCAACTCATTTACAGTTGAGGAAACTGGGACAAACAGGATTAAGTGACTTTTCCAGGGTCACACAGCTAGTAAGTATTTGAGGTCAGATTGAACCCAGGTCTTCCTGACTGCAAGTCTGGACCTCTATCCACTGTTCCATGTAGCTGCCTTGTATCTGCTTTAGGGCACAGCTTCACCCATCAAAGTTGGACCATAAGAAAGTTGGCCAATAGGGCTAACCAACGTCCATCCTGATGTTCATCATGTCTTCTTTGTCATTCCACCTTCTCTGTCCTTGAAAGGGCCATAGCTTACTTCCTTTGGACATGCTAGCTGCCTCATTCCTACTCTTTTTTTCAGGGCTTGAGCCCCAAGGAGGAGAGGGCTGCAGAACAAGAAAGCATTCCATCTTTGCACATTACATATCCCCAAAAAGACTGGAAATTCCATGAGGACAGTGACCCTATTTATCTCAACTATTTGTCTTTTATATATGCCTTCTTTAACAATGCATTGCATGCATAAATATATGTGATACTATTTAGTGCAATTTCAACTAGTTAGATCCTTAGTCTAAGAGCAGAAGTAGAAGAGTCCTACTGGTTTATGATTCCCACAGAAATCATGCTGAACTTTGAGTTTGCATGCTTATCCTGGTGATGGTAGGGTGGTAGTTTTAAAATTTTCTTCCTACACATGAGAAAAGAGAAACATGAGAAAAACCATGGTGAGTCCAATCCATTATCCACAATTCATGATCTATCCAGCCCAGTATTCCGTCTCTGACAGGGGCATGAAGGGTCCATGGTACTGAAAGACATAGGCATTTTTCAAACAACCCTAGCAAGACTCCTTTAATAATCCATTTCAAATCTATCATGGCTTTATCTCAATCCTTTGTTGCCCTATTTATATTTTTAGCCTGCATGACCTCTTGGGGCCAATGAGTTCTGTAAGTTTACTGCCTGCTGTGTAAAGTAGCTTGTTCTATGCTTCTATGGATTTCGTGGACAAATATAGATTAAATTCCCCAACCTCACCCCATTCTCCCACATCTGGCTTGTATAAAATCTGAGTACGGCTTATACAGGTCATTTTAGGACCAAAGGGAAAGAAGTTATGATTTAAGAGAAGACCTTCCAAGAATCACACAGAACTTAGTAGACCTAAGGAGTTTTCCTACCTTCATGAAAAAGAACATCTCTTAAATCAATTCTTTTAAAAAGAAAGTAATGTCTTTTAAATCCAATGTGTGATAGTGAAGATGACATATTCTGAGGAGATTGAGAAGAAAAGAATGACAGTGAAAATAATGAAGACAGAGAAAAGTGAGAATAAAATGATTTTGTTAGGATAAGAAATTATTCTGAGTTAATACATTTTCTATGAACATTTAGTATTTATCTTAGCATGTACATATGGTTATGCAAACATACATGCATATTTATATATCTAGATGCATACTGTACATACCACATGCATGTGCATGCACACATATATTCACACATGTACACATGTGTTTATGTTATATACAGATCAGAAGGGACCCATCCACCCACAAGCTCTAGGCTCTCAGAGCCTGGGTACAATCCTAGAGGATGCTGAACTAAAAGAAAGAAAAATTAGGGTTCCTCTTTGCATGTTTTGCTCATTATGTTACCCTACAGTTCAGTGGCCAGGGAGACAGTGGCTGAACAGGAGAAGGACTCAAATAAAATTTAAGCGTATCTAACATCTTGGGTTTTCCCTAAAGGGATGAATGGTCTCTTCTAGAAAAAGTGATCAGTGTGCAAAATAATAGACAGCAGTTACAAGACAGCTCTTTATTTTTTCCTCCAAGAAAGAAATGCTTAGAAAAGACTCAGAATGATGCTTTGACAAATAATTAAAACATGAATCAGTGACCCATAATGCCTTTTAAAATCTGTTTAAAGGGGGCAGCTAGGTGATGCAGTGGATAGAGCACCTGTCCTGGATTCAAGAGGAGCTGAGTTCAAATCCAGCCTCAGACATATAACACTTACTAGTTGTGTGACCACGGGCAAGTCATTTAACCCCCATTGCTCAACCAAAAACAAACAAAAAAATCTGCTTAAAGGTAGGAAATACTCCTGGAAAAGTTGTGGGATCATTGAAATTTTACCTTCATTTCATTCTGCAATTTCTAAGCAACAAATCTCAAGGTCCCAGTTTTCTGGCTAGCCAGGTCACAGTTTCCAAGATGATCCTCTCAGTAATCACCACCTCCTCCCAACCAAGAAGCTGCCTCAAAGAGCCTGCAATCAAAAGAAGATTTCTAAAGGGTCCTGGCTATGCATCAAACCACGTTGGCCTAGCTCCCACAATCCCCTGAATTGCACTGGGGAATTGTGCAGAATTTTCACAGCTTCTCCTAAGATTTAAAAAAAAATCATTTTTTAAAAATACTGATACTGTATGGTAATGTTATGTGGCCACAAAAAAATTGCTAACATTTATTTAGTACATTAAGATTTGCACAGCACTTTATATATTTGTACTACTACTATCTCCATTTTACAGATGAGGGACCTGAGGCTGTAAAGAATATAAGCGACTTGCCCAAGGTATATGGGCAGAATATGTTTGATATGGAATTTGAACCCAGGTCTTCCTGATTCCCAGTGCTAAGCCTATAGTCAGGAAGATTCATCTCCCTGAGTGCAAATCTGAACTCAGACACTTACTAGTGGTATGACCCTAGACAAGTCACTTAACCCTGTTTGCCTCAGTTGCTTTACCTGTAAAATGAGCTGGAGAACAAAATGACAAACCACTCAAATATCTTTGCCAAGAAAACCTCAAATAGGGCAGAGCCAAGATGGCAGAGAAAAGCCAGGAAGTTGCCTGAGCTCTACCCAGTTTCCCTCAGAAACAACATGAAATCAAGCCTCTAAATGGATTCTGGAGTGACAGAATCCACAAAAAGATGGAGTGAAACAGTTTTCTGGGTTAAGATACTTTGGATGGACTTCAGGAAAGGTCTGTCTCATTTAGGTGAAAGGGGAGTGCAGCCCAGCACAGATGGTGTCCAGGCAAGTCAGCGGGAGTATTTTAGACATAGCACAGATCAGCAACCAAGGCCCCTTGGTCCTGGTTCAGCAGGCTAGTGGCACAGCAAGCCAGATTGGAGGCCACCAGCCCCATCACACAAGGCAAGCTGCCAGCTCTGGAACCCCAGCAAGACAGACATGACTAAGCTGGGCCACTCCAGCACAGTGAGCAAGCCACCAGCACCCATGGTTCCAGCATGGAAATCCAGTGACCAGGCCCCAGGCCCGCAGTGCAAGAAGGGTGGGACAGTGCCTTCTGTGACCCAGAAGGAGAGTTCAACTTTAAAAGTCATGAAATAGGCTGAAAAATGAACAAAAAAACCCACAAACAAACAGAAAAAAGCCCTGACCATAGAAAGGTACTATGGCAACAGGGAAGATCAAAACACAAACTCAGAAGAGAACAACAATGTCAAAATGCCTACAGGTGAAGCCTCAAAGGGAAAACGAATTGGTATCAAGCCCAAAAGTCTTCTTGGAAGAGCTCAAAAGGATTTTAAAAATCAAACAAGAGAGGTAGAAGAAAAATTGGGAAAAGAAATGAGAGTTATGCAAGAGAGAAGCAACAGCTTGGAAAAGGAAGGATAAAAATTGACTGAAGAAAACAATTTCTTAGAAAATACAATTGGCCAAATTGGAGGGCGGGGGGAAGTCCGCTAATGAAAACAACTCCTTAAAAAGAAGAATTGGCCAAATGGAAATGGAGGTGCAAAAGCTAACTGAAGAAAATAATTCCTTAAAAATTAGAATTAGGCAAGTGGAAGCTAATGACTCTATGAGACACCAAGAATCAGTCAAGCAAAGTCAAAAGAATGGAAACAATACAAAAAAATGTAAAACATCTCATTGAAAAAACAGCTGAACTGGAAAACAGAGTCAGGAGAGATAATATAAGGATTATTGGACTATCTGAAAGCCATGATAAAAAAAAAAAAAGAGAGGGAGAGCCTGGACAGCATCTTTAAGAACTTATGAAGTTATGAAGAACTGCCTTAATATCCTAGAACCAGAGGGTAAAATAGAAATTGAAGGAATCCACTAATCACATACTGAAAGAGATCCCAAAAAGGAAATTCTGAGGAATATTGCCACAAAATTCCAGAATTATCCGGCCAAGGAAAAAATGCTGTGAAGGGCCAGAAAGAAACAATTCAAATATCAAGGAGCCACAGTCAGGATTACACAGGACTTAACAGCTTCTTCTTTAAAGTATAGAAGGGCTTGGAATATGATATTCTGGAAGGCAAAGGAAGTTGGATTACAACCAAGAATCAACTACCCAGCAAAATTGAGCATAATCTTTTAGGGGGAAAGATGGACATTCAGTGAAATAGGAGACTTTCAAACTTTCCTGATGAAAAGACCAGAGCTGAACAGAAAATTCAATCTTCAAATACAAGACTTAAGAGAATTATAAAAATGTAAACAGGAAAGGAAAAAGATGTTATTCAGAAGGTTAACTGTTTACATCCTTACCTGGAAAGATGATGCTTGTAACTCTGGAGAAGTGTATCTCTACTAGGGCAGTTAGAAAGACTATACATAGACAGAGGGTGTGGGTATAAGTTGTCTTTGATGTGATGATATAAAAAAATTAAGGCGTGGAAAAAAGGATTGTGCTGGGAGAAGAGGAAAGGAGGAGGCAAATAGGGTAAATTACATCACATGAAGAGGTGCAAAAGACCTATTACAGTACAGGGAAAGAAGAGAGGGGGTTAGTATTGTCTGAACCTTACTCTCATCAGATTTAGTTCAAAGAGGGAATAACATATACATTGAGTAAGGTATAAAAATTTATCTTACCCCGTAGGGAAGTAGGAAGGGAAAGGGGAATGAAAAGGGAGGGAGGCTGATAAAAGGGAGGGCAGAAATGGGAGAGGAAAGGGGAAAAAAGGGAGGGAGTGATAGAAAGGAAGGCAGATTGAGGGAGGCAGAAGCAAATTGAGATTGAGATTGGGGTCAGAAGCAAAACACTGGTAAGGAGATACAGGGTGAAAGGAGAAGAAAAAGTACAAATGGGGTAAAATAGGATGGAGGGAAATATATAGTTAGTAACCATAACTGTGAATGTGAATGGGGTGAACTCTCCCATATAACAGAAGTAGATAGTAGAGTGGATCAAAAACCAGAATCCCACAATATGTTGTTTATGAGAAACATACTTAAAGAGACACACACAGAGTAAAAGTAAGGAGCTGGAGCAGAATCTATTATGCTTCAGCTGAAGTAAAAAAAAAAGAAAACAACAACAACAACAACAAATAAACAAAAAACAAAAAAACAGGGGTAGTAATCCTGATCTCAGAAAAAAGTAAAAGCAAAGATACATTTAATTAAAAGAAACAAAGAAGGAAACAACATCTTGTTGAAAGGTACCATTGACAATGAAGCAATATCAATACTAAACATATATGCACCAAGTGGTATGGTATCCAAATTCTTAAAGGAGAAATTAAGTGAGTTACAGGAAGAAATAGACAGCAAAACTATAGAAGTGGGGGGACCTCAACTGTCCTCTCTCAGAACTCTATAAATCCAACCAAAAATAATCAAGAAAGAAACTAAAGAGGTACATAGAATATTGGAAAGGTTAGATATGACAGACCTTTGGAGAAAATGGAATGGGATCAGAAAGGAATATACCTTTTTCTCAACAGCACATGGCACCTACACAAAAATTAAACACGTAAGAGGACATAAAAACCTCAAAATCAAATGTAAAAAAGCAACAATAATAAATGTATTCTTTTCAGTTCATAATGCAATAAAAATTACATCCAACAAAGGGCAGTGGAAATAGAGATTAAAAAATAATTGGAAACTAAATAAACTAATCCTAAAGGATAAGTGGTTCAAAGACCAAATCATAAAAACAATCAATAATTTAATTAAAAAGAATAATAACAATGAGACAACACACCAACATTTATGGGATGCAGCCAAAGCAGTACTTAGGGGAAAGTTTATTTCTGTAAATTCTTACTACAAAATGGAAAAAGAACAGATCAATGAATTGGGCATCTATGTTGGATTTTGTTCTGCAGAGTTTTGCTCTATGAAGTCAAGTGGGAGGTGGAAAAAGTAGAAAAAGAACAAATTTTAAAATCCCCAATTGAGCACCAAATTAGAAATTCTGGAAATCAAAGGTGAGATTAATAAGATTGAAAGTTAAACAAAAAAAAAAACCCTGAGCTAATAAAACTAGAAACTGGTTTTATGAAAAAATCAAAAATATAGATAAGCCATTGATTAATTTAATTAAAAAAAGCAAAGAAGAAAACCAAATATCCAGTATCAAAAATGAAATCTGACAATCTGAGCAAAATCAATGAATATTTATGAAAATATAAATTATCTAGATTAAAAGATAAGAAAACAAAATGCCTAAAAACCCTATCTTAGAAAAAGACATTGAACAAGTCATTAATGAACTCCCTAAAAAAAATCCCGAGGGCCAGATGGGTTCAAGAGTGAATTCTGCCAAACATATAAAGAATAATTAATTCTAATACTATGTAAACTATTCGGAAAAATAGGCAAAGAAGGAGTCCTACCAAACTCCTTTTATGATGCAAATACAGTGCTGATACATAAACCAGGAATAGCTAAAACAGAGAAAGAAAATTATAGGTCAATTTCCATAATGAATATAAAGGCAAAAATTTTGAACAAAATACTAGCAAAGCAATTATAGCAATATATCACAAGGATTATACACTATGACTAGGTGGGACTTATGCCAGGAATGCAGGGTTGGTTCAATAGTAGGAAAACTATCACCATAATTGACCATATCATTAACAAAACCAATTACATGATTATCTCAATAGATTCTGAAAAAGCTTTTAACAAAATAAAGCATCCATTCCTGTTCAAAACAGTAGAGAGCATGGGAATAAAGGGAACATTTCTTAATATGATAACCAGTATCTATTTAAAACCATCAGTAAGCATTATTGGTAATGGGGATAAGCTAGAAGCCTTCCCAATAAGATCAGGAGTGAAGCAAGGATGCCCGTTATCACCTTGCTAGCTATAACAATAAGAAAAGAAAAAGGAATTGAAAGAAATAGAATAGGAAATGAGGAAGCAAAACTATCACTCTTTACGGATGACACGATGGCATACTTAGAGAGCTCTAGAGCATGAACTACAAAATTACTTGAAATAATTAACAACTTTAGCAAAGTTGTAGAATAGAAGATAAACCCACATAAATCATCAGCATTTTATATGACCAATAAAACACAGCAGTAAGAGACAGAAAGAGAAATGTCATTTAAAGTAACTGTAATATGAACAATAAAACTAACAGAAACCACGTGATCATCTCAATAGATGCAGGAAAAGCTTTTGACAAAATACACCACCATTCCTATTAAAAGCATTAGAGAGCATAGGAAAAAATAGAGTCTTCCTTAAAATAATAAGTAGCATCTACCTAAAATCTTCAGCAAGCATCATATGTAATGGGGACAAGCTAGAAGCATTTCAATAACATTGGGGGTGAAGCAAGGATATCCATTATCACCACTGTTGTTCAATATCGTACTGGAAACATTAGCTTTAGCAATAAGAGAAGAAAAAGAAATAGAAGGTATTAGAATAGACAAAGAAAAAACAAAGCATCACTCTAAAGTAACTGTGAAAAATATAAAATAATTAGAAGTCTACCTGCCAAGACACATGCAGAAACTATATGCAGGAACACAATTATAAAAAACTTTTCACACAAATAAAGTCAAATTTAAACAATTGGAAAAATAACAATTGTTCATGTATAGACCAAGCCAATATAATAAAAGTGACAGTGTTCCTAAACTAATTTACTTATTCAGTGCCGTACCAATCAAACTTCCAAAAAATATTTCATAGAGCAAGAAAAAATAACCACAAAATTTATCTGGAAGAACAAAATGTCAAGAATATCAAGGGAATTGATGAAAAAAAATCAAAGGAAGGTGGCCTAGCAATACCAGATCTCAAACTATATTATAAAGCAGTAATCAAAACTATCTGGTACTGGCTGAGAAATAGAGTAGTAGATCAGCGGAATAGATTAGGTACACAAGAAACAGTAGTCAATGACCATACTAACCTAGTGTTTGATAAACCCAAAGACCTCAGCTATAGGGATAAGAACTCACCA
Source organism: Phascolarctos cinereus (assembly GCF_003287225.1). Taxonomy (NCBI): domain Eukaryota; kingdom Metazoa; phylum Chordata; class Mammalia; order Diprotodontia; family Phascolarctidae; genus Phascolarctos; species Phascolarctos cinereus. The sequence continues at coordinate 188,402,274 of NW_027555514.1, forward strand.
TTTGACAAAAACTGGTGGAAAACCTGGAAAACATTAATACACCAAGTTATTTCTCACACAGTGTTAATAGACCTAGAAGAAAATCTTCAATGTAGCAAGAATTCAGGGGTTAAGAAGAGATATATATATATATATATATATATATATATATATATATATATATATATATATATATATATATATATATATATATCTATATTGTGATCAGTATAACATATGGAGGAAGACCTTCCATTGATTAGATCCCTTGAGGTTTTGAAGGACTAGGAGGAAAAAGAGGAGAAGAAAAAAAGGGAAGGGAAAAAAAGTAGGAGAAGGAGGAGGAAGAAAACAAAAAGAAGGAAAACAGTAAAGAATAGGAGGAAAAAATAATACCTCAGTAGGTTCCTTCTTGACTAAACTTCAATTTTTTTTAATCATTGATTGATTTAACCTCTGTTTTCTCTCCTGAGGCTAAATAAACTCACCTTGAATCATAGTCAGAAATCTTCCAAGGATGCACACTGCTCTTGGCTATCAGCTCTAGCTTTGGGACTTCACAGAAGCTTTAGTGTTGCAAATCTTTCAGTCCCAGCTAGCATATTCATCCACTCACTGGCTGCTTCGAGTGCTGAGAATCCTCAGGGTGCCACTTAGCTGCTGCTGTCTATAATTGAGTCTTGGTGGCATAGTTCTTTCTTGTTAGTAATCTGTCATCAGGTCTCACTAACCGATCCCTCTGTTCACTATAAAAGAGAACTGCTTTTGTTAATCTCATCGAAGGCGCTGAAATATATTTCTTTCAACTATGATCCTTGCATCTTTTCCCTTCCACATCAAAAATAGAAAGTGATGGAGGAAAATGAAGTTACATGAGTGCATTCCATTTGGTTTCCAAGAAAGCTTATGATGTGAAGAACATTTATAGGAAGTGATGTATAGAACAGTAAGAAGTAGCAGGAACACGCCATAAGATTTCCTAACTAGTGATGGGTCTTACTCCAAAGAACTCATAAAGTCCCCCTAGTTCCTAATCAAATAATTTGTATTTTGAGGAGTTTCTTTGCTAAGCTTGGCTAATAACAATGATGATGATAGCTAGTATTTCTATGGTGCTTTAAAGTCTGCAAAGTACTTTACAAATATTTTTCTCACTTTCTCTTTATGACAAACCTGAGAAGTAAGTGCTATTAACTATCCATGTTTTACAGGTGAAGAAGCTGAAGTTAAGTCCCTCCCTCAGGGTCACATATCAGGTAGATATCTGGTCTTACTGACTCCACCTCCAGAGCTTTATCCAACTTCAACCTTCTAGAAGATGACCTCTGAAAAGGGACTATGCTACCTTCCCCTTGGAATATTTATAAAACATATTGAAACGGGGATGGGAAGGACATTTTGAAACAGAGTTAAGCTATTCTCTGTTTCTAACTGCTCTCAGAAAAGGAAATGGGGTCTTCAAATACCTGGATGTCTGTGGTAGCTTGCACACAGCCAAAAACAGCAACTGACACATTCCTGCCTTGATTTAATGATTATTTTATTCTTCAGTACATGGAGGCAGCATCAAAGGCTGCTACTATTCTGGTTCCAATTTTGACCATTAAGGAGGAAAAGAGAAATTGGTTTCTCTCTCTCTCTCTCTCTCTCTCTCTCTCTCTCTCTCTCTCTCTCTCTGTCTCTCTGTCTCTCTCTCTGTCTCTCTCTCTCTCTGTCTCTCTCTCTCTCTCTCTCTCTCTCTCTCTCTCTCTCTCTCTCTCTCTCACACACACACACACACACACACACACACACTGGAAACTTTGCAAAGAAGGGTCTATTTCATTTGAGTCTTTGATGGAGTACTAGAGGAAAAGTCGCGTAGAGTCTGACACAGCCTGGGATTCTGGAAGAGCATATCTCAAAGGTATCTCTGAGTACAAAGGTACAACTCAAAGAGTTCACAGAAAGGGTATTATGACTTTAAAAATCTACCTGATTTCTCTACTCCTAAGCTGCAGGGAATGGAAAACATGAGAATGAAATTCTAAAGATGAACATCAACAATTTTAATGAAGAAGGAAAGGAAAAAGCTGCTTTAAAAGCTTATATATGTGCTCAGGGTTCATCATGTGTTCATCAATGTTATTTAAATGATAAGTATAGCAGATGGAATGAGGACAGAAAATGTGAATGTATAATTAGCGTCAGGGTCCTATATGAATAATATCAGTAGCCCTAGTGCTCAAAGTAAGCTGAGGCTGACAGTTAATGCTGTGGGCAACAACAAAAATAATCTTTTTAAAAAGTTAGATATAATTGTTTTGGAGACAGCTAGGTAGTACAGTGGATAGAGCACTAGGTCTAGAGTAAAGAAGATTCATTTTCCCGAGTTCAAATCTGGCCTGAGACACTTATTAGCTGTGTGACCCTGGACAAGTCACTTAAGCCTCTTTGCCTCAGTTTCCTCATCTATAAAATGAGCTGAAGAAGCAAATGACAAACCACTCCACTGTCTTTGCCAAGAAAACCCGAAATAGCGTCACAAAGAGTTGGACATGACTGAACAACAAATGATTATTTTTCAAATGTACACAGATGCTGTTGTAATTAAGAAAATGCAAATTAATCTAAAAGAATTACTGAATTTATAACAACTTTTTGCCCTCATAGGTTTTCTTGATTTTCTTCATCCACAGAAAAATGGAGAGAAAATAAAAGTGCTCAATTCTTATGTGTTCCTGTTTTCTCTGCCAAAGTAGAATAATCTTGAGATCAAGAAGTACAGGATAGAAATGTTTCACTACAAGTTAGAACCCAAGACAACCAAGGAAGTGGTATAGATTAGCTACTGGACTGAAAACTAGGTGTTTATGATTGTTTGCTACTGTCTCATATGGTTAATGATCTTAGAAAAACATGAAAAGACTTGCACAAAATAGTGAAGAACAAAATAGTAAAGAACAAAAGGAGCAAGAGAACATTGTATACTAACAGCAATATTGTTTTAAGAACAACTTTGAGTAAGTCATTTTGACTATTAGAAATATCCAAATTAACTGCAAAAGACAAATGAAGGAAGACTGTATCTGCATCCACAAAAAGAACTGATAAATAGAAACATGTATAGAATGATTTTTACATATATATACATATTTGTGTCTAATGATGGGGTGGGGGAAGAGAAAAAAAGGAAAAAAGAAAAAAGAAATTTACTTGATACCTTTACTATCTATTCAAATGGAATAGCAAATTGTACATAATAGATTTGCAGGTTTATGTGCAATGATTTATTTATTACACCATGTTATAGAAATGCTTGTTTATCCCATAAATTAAAAATAAAATAAAATTTTTAAAAAAGAAAAGAAAAATCATGCAGAATAAGAGAAAGACAGAAATACTAAATAGAGTAAATGCCCTAATTTTCAAAACTTTGTGTGTGGGGAGGGAGATGCTGTTTCACCTGATCAGTTTGATCCCCAATTCAGTTGATGCAATTGATGAATTCCGTGAAACCTCAAGGAATTCACATCACAAGTGATTTATTCAAAAATTACAAAGTATACCAAATTATCAGTAACATACTCCTTGTAGAGCCAATGTAAAAAAAAAGTTTATATGTCTTTGCTCTTTTTGGAGGTGTAGAAAACTTAATCAAATTTGATAGGATTATAGGACTGGCTAAAAGATCAACTACTCTGATGTCCTTCAGAAAATAGCCAGCTCTGTATTTGACACTCTCCTTAAGTCTTAAAGGGATTATCTCTGGTAGTCAGGCAGAGAAGAAGAAAGCCACCTAGGGAGAAAGAACCTGTTATTGAGAGATAGTCACTCCTCATCTTTTTTTTTTCTTTTGTGTCTTTTCCAGAATTTGGATTTTTCCTTTTTCCTCTCCTCCTCCCCTTCGCAATGGTGAGCAACTCACCCAGGAGGAGATGCCTCAGCCAGCAGAGAACAGGGCCAGAGAGTTCAATTTGAAAGAGAGGAGAGGGGAAAGAGAACAGACAGATGGACACAGAGACACACAGAGAGAAACAGAGAGAATTATACCAGCAATCTGAAATTGAACTAAAGATGGGGAGTCCAACTAAAGGAACTGCTCAATAGAAACACTCTGCCCGTGGAGATAAGCATAAGGATACGAAAGCACAAGAAGAGAAAAGCCATCGAGGGTTGCGGAGTACCAGAAAAGGGAATTGCTTTGGCCACACACATTCCCTACTTGTGTTTCTCTCTATTTATGAACTTAATGTGCCTGCTAATTCTTCCTACTGATACTGCATATTTGTGGCAGAATGCCACATTTTATGGGGGAAATATTCTGGTACTACAGCTTATGCTATGCCCTTTTGGTAATTGTTTTGGTTTTGAGAATTTGTGGCCTTTGGAAGTCTACAGCAAAGATAATTTCTTTGGTAGGGACTAATGAGTTATAGTTTTACAAGTAGGGAACCATAGAATACCTTCTAACCTGAGACTTTCTCCAGAACAGAGGTGTCAAATTCAAGGATCTTCTGCAGGCAACCTGAAATGGATTAAAATGTAATTATGAAATATTCAACAAAATAAATAATTATGCATAAGACATAGACAATGGTCATTTGTGGTTTTCTCAAGCAATATGAGGCCCTTAGTGATTATTATATATGGTATAGCTGCCATTTCTATCTGAGTTTGACACCACTGCCCTGTGGGACACAACCCACTGTGTGAGTTGCTTGTGGTGTGGGGGTGGAGCAGCCTCAGTGCTAGCACTAAAACGAAGAGGGAAAAGTTAGATGCCTTAGGTCAAAGACCAGGGAGGCTTTGGTTTCTGGCAAATTCCATAACATCTTGCTAAAGGGATGATCTGTGAGCATTTAGGAAACTAAAAAGTAATTGCTGAGGGGAATTTGCTTCATGAGACTACCAGCTTCATCAAAAACAGATCATACCAGGGTGACCACAATGCTTTTTTTTTTTGGCAGTTTTCTTTCTGAATAAGTACGTAGCTTGTAGTAATAAAACGTAAGAACACAAGCATAAAATCCATACAAATACAAATATAATCAATATCTATCATATAAAAAACAGGAGAAAAACAAGATTATTTATGGAACAATTCTATGTAGGGTAACTACTTCTCAATTTGCTTTTCAAATTAATTTTTTTAAAAAAATTTTTGTTATTATCCAATTGTTTCAGTCATGTCCAACTTTTCATGACCCCATGTGGGGTTTTCTTGGCAAAGACACTGGCATAATTTGCCATTTCCTTTTCCAGTTCATTTTACAGATGAGGAAAATTGAGGCAAAAAGGGTTAAGTGACTTGCCCAGGGTCACACAACTAGCAAGTGTCTGAGGCTGGATTTGCACTAAAGTCTTCCTGACTCCATGTCTAGCTGTCCATGCTTCTAACCTTAGTAACATGATAAAACAGACACTCATCTCTAATTTATATTAATTCTACTTTTAGCAGACTACAGTCTCTACTGAGCCAAGCTCAAATCCATTTAAATGCATCTAGCCCATATTTCAGCATCTTGTCCACAAAGCAAACATGAAAGACTCGATCAAATGCTTTGCTGAAACCAAGTATACTGTGCCTATGTGCAATTTCCTTCATCCTCTTATTTAGTAACCTCATTCTATAACGGCATTTTGAGGTCAAAAGGCTGACACAAATTTAGGCTAAATTAAGAGAGATGTATCATCCAGAGCAAAGGAGGTAATAACTTTATTGAACTCTACCTTGGTCAGACCACACTTGGATGACCATCTTCAACTCTGGACATGACACTTCAGGAAAGTCATTGAACCATGTCCAGAGGAGACCAATTAGATTCTGCATTGTATGAGAATTAGTTAGAGAAACTGAGAACATTTAGATGGTAGAAGAGATCTGTCTTCCAGTGTTTGAAAAGTGTACAAGGTATTATATTTGTTCTGCTGTACCCCAAAGAGTAGAACTAGGAAGGAGCAATGAGAGCCCTGCAGAGATGCAGATTTCAGCTTAATGTAAGGAGAATTTTCCTAACAATTCAAAATTAGAATAAGCTGTTTCAGGAGGGAGTGGGATGCGTACACCTCCACCCAACTCAGAGATTCTGCGATTTGATAAACTATTATTTGGGAATGAATGATATAAAGTTTCTCCTTTTAGGGTATGTGAATTTTTATAGGGGTTAAACTCTAGTTTGACTTAAGTTAAAGGAAATTTTGGCATTGGGAAATCATGATGGGAAAGATGGTTCTGAAGGACAGAAATCCCTCACTAGCACCCCTGAAATCATATTTTATTATGTATGCCTCTTTTTTGGGGGGAAGCTAGACAAATAAAAGGTATAAGTGAATGGAGTCTCCTAAGTGACTATGATAATGAGATAGATAGGTGTTAGGAATATATCATGCCCCTTTAAATATTCTCAGGGTTCTTTCTAATGGGAGTACTTAGGAGAATATTGGAAATATTCATTCATTCAACTCTGTTCTTTGGACTGGACTCCATCATGCCCTCAGGAACCTCATCATTAGCAAACTCATCAACCTTTGTACTCTCACCGCATCAACACTCTCTGCCTCTCTGACAGGAGGAGTGGAGTTCAGAGCAAAGAACTCTTCCTTGGAAGAGGGTTCCCTGGGCAGCCATCTCTTCATTTCACCCTCAGCTGCACTTATTTGTACTGGACTCCATCATGCCTCCATGCCTCTAAGTATCTCCCCTGCCACACACACACACACACACACACACACACACACACTTTCAGTTATATTTTTATGAATTGTCTTCTTCCACTAAACTGTAAACTGCTTGAGAGCAGGGACTGGCTTTTTCATATTTGTATAGCTAGTGTTTGACACAATGCCTGGCACATAATATGTGCTCAATAAATGTTTATTAGCTGACTGAAAAGGATCTTGTAACTACATTGAGCCTGAAAAGTTCCTGTAAATGTCAGTAAATTCCTAGAGATTATAGAAATGAGGGAGGGGAACATTGCTATGTGACTATGTATTACTTCTTCATCCTCCCATGATAGGTAATAGTGGTTAGACCAATTTAATTCAAAGAGCATTTATTAAGCACCTACTAAGTACTAAGCACTGTACTGGGTTCTCAGATTACAAAATAAAAAATTAAAGCTTCTGTACACCCTGCCTCCCCTTCCAACCCTTGCCAAACTCCCCTTATTATGAAGTGGGGTTGGGAGTAGGGGATAGCATATATCTAGATAAACATATACAAAACATGTACAAAGGAAATGTTTCCTCACATTTGAGTGGTTAAAGAGTATCTCTTCCCGGTGCAAATTGAAATTCATATGTGAACTACAAACCTCTGGAGAAGTGTTATCCAAAATGGGGAGCCATGGTTTTATTCAAGGGTTTTGTAGCCTGACTCCAAGGTATGTTTGATCAATACACTACGGGGTAGGAAGATGAATGGAACTCCCTAATTTGCGTGCTAGCCATTCATGGGACTTGTTTCAAACCCAACCATATTTCCCAGTTTCTAAATATTCCCTTTTCCTCCTTTCTTCTCTATGCAAACTTCTCTCCCACCATCATAAGGCACTCATTTACTCCTCATAACCATATAACCTAACAACTACCTAGGCACCTACAATAGTAATAGCCGTGTAGATGCAGTTGTGAACATTCTCCCCTACCCAGTAAACCCACTCCCTATCTCTCAGATCATCCCATGGTTGTAGCAGGCACCTCTCACTGGGTAAGTACTTCACTTTGGGGCACAGATTGGTAAATAATAACCTCATTTCCCTCCTTTTTCATTCTGGATGTGACAGAGTATATTTCACAGGATGAGAAGCCATGAATGGGTTGGTGAATTGAATCACTGGTCTTATGACATATTCTTTTCTCCCAAACATACCCATCTACAAAATGTCCCTGTTTCTATAAAAGGCATCACATCCTCCCAGTCACCCATGTTTCTCTGGGTACCATCCTTCACTCTTCACTTTCACTGACCTAACATGTGGAATCAGTTGCCAAATCTTGTCATTTCTTTCTCCACAAAATCTTTTACATCTCTTTTCTTTTTTCTACTTACACAATTACTGCCCTAGTTCATGTCATCATTATCTTTCATCTGAACTATTACAATATTCATCTAATTGGCCTCCCTGCCTCAAGTTTCTCCCCACTCTCACTCCAATCCATCCTCCACTGAGCTGCCAAAGTAATTTTCCTAAAGGGCAGATCTGACCATTTCATTTCCCTATTCAATAAACACCAGCAGCTTCCTATTGATTTTATTGGGCTAAATATTATTTGATCTTTATTTCATTTGCTTAAGTTTTATATAGAACAGGGATAAGGAATGGACCTGTGAGTTCATTGCTTTAAGAAACCATACAAGTTTTGTAAATACATTATTTGTATAGTATATAAGTATACCAATGTGTGTATGTGTATATGTCTATATACATATGCATAAATACATATATGCATATACACACACGTATACACAAATATGCGTACATACATATGTATGAAACATGAGTGCATGTACACACCCATACACATCCCCCAAATGGATCTAGGATGTTGTCAATTTGGAAGTTCCCTCAAATGACTCAGACATAATCTTTCCATGCCTGCCCATCCCAGGTGACTCTTGGCTATATCACATTAGGTTGCCATAAGTGACAGTCCACCCACCATGCTGGAACCATTATAATTTCTCCTGATGTTGAAAAGTTACCAATGGAGCTCTCTTTCTTTCTCAGTATATGACCAGTCCATCTTCTCTTCTTGTCCTAGAATGTCTTGAAGAAATATATACTTACCTTTCATCAAATGAGTCTCATGTGCCTTTGGATTTATGTGTACATATATGTATGTGTGTGTATGTGCATATATGTATATGTTTGTTCCAATAAATGAGTGTGTATGTATATTTACATGTTACAATATATAATATATTGCATTACGTAACACATATACACACATACAAACACACACCCACATATTAGAACAAACATACACACACACACTCACATATATTAGAATAGGGAGAAAGAAAGATAGATCGCTCAACGGAGTGCTGGGCCTGGAGTCAACAAGACCTGAGTTCAAATCCAACGTCAGACACTTACTAACTGTGTGACCCAGGGCAAGTTACTTAACCTGTTTGCCTCTGAAGAAGGAAATAGCAAACCACTTCAGTATCCTTACCAAAAGACTCCATGGATAGTACTGGTGTACTGTGGTCCACAGGGTATTGAAAGAGTTGGATACAACTGAACTCCTGAACAACACAATATTATTAGTAGTGCATTATACTATATATCTCTATATAGATATAGATGTATAAAATTTGGGAATAGATGCTCGTAAAGTATTTTACTGATAGAGTACATGATGAACAAAGTTTGGAGACCACCGTTCTAGAGCACTGACCCACAAGGGACTGAGGCAGAACAAGACACTGAATGGAAGAACAAAGATTCAAATATGGAGATCAGTACCAGATTGAGAGCCAGATAGGGGGAAGATCAATAATCTAACTCTTACAAAACTTGCCTCTCCAAAGTTCAGCTTTATAAGCTGCATGGTCCTTACTCTGCCCCATATTGAAGCATTAACATAGCCAAAGGTTTCATTCACTTGATTCTTTTTGATTCAGCCATGTCAGAAAGGCTGTGGGCCAGAGTGGTATAGTCCAATATGGGAAACACTTTTGATCTACAGTTGTTTTTTTTTTTAGTTATAGGTGTCCTGCAAGCAAAATTTATAAGAACTCTCTATCATCTACCATATTAAGTCCACCCTTTTAACTTTGACTTTCAAGACCCTCCGTAGTCTAACTCAGGGGTGGGGAACCTGTGGCCTTGAGGCCACATGTGGACCTTTAGGTCCTCAAGTGCCACCCTTTGACTGAATCTAAGCCTCACAGAACAAAATTAAGGGGATTATTTATTTATTAAGTTAGGCTCTAACTCTATCTTCTTTTCTATATCTGTCTAACAGTGACTTACTATTCAGGTCTTGTTACTGGAGTTCAGAAGAAACAAGTAGAAGTCAGGAGACCTAGGTTCTAGTCTTGGCTCTGTCACTAACAAAGGTCATAACCTTTGGCAATTCATTTAATCTCTCCATGCTTCAATTCTTCCTAATAACAGTAGCTCTCATTTATAGTTTCCTCACAATCTGTGAGGCAGGTAATGTAAGTATTATCTCAATCTCATTATGATTGGAATTTTTATTTCTAATTTCCTTTCATATTATTCAGGTCTAAGGCTTATTCCTCGTGTAACTTTTGCTTAATTAAAAGACTGTATTCTGTTAATATTAACCTCACCTGACCAAAACCTATCCCATGGGATGTGGCAATTTACTTAAGTCCTTAAGCATTCCTTAGATAAGAAGCCAGAGGAAGAATCTCAAGTGTCCTTTACTGACTTCTTAGTGACTGTAAATCTCCCCTCTCAATTAGTCTGTTTATGAACCCTCTAAATGTGGTTTAATCTATAATCTGACTATGTTTACTTATAAAGTCTGTTTAACTAGGTTTGCTCATGTATGATATTATGACTCTGTTTAACTAAGTTCACTCAACTTTTAGATAGAATAGGAATAAGGATTGGACATGTGTATTCATTGTTATAGGGAACTATATAAGTTTTATAAACACATTATTATGAAAGAAGCAAGGAATTATGGATTTGTCTTTTCTTTGACTTTTATGGCCCAAGAGGAATATACAAGATTGAAATTTGTAAAAGATTTTTTTCTCTGTCACTCTGATGTAAGCATACCTTATTACAATCCTAAGAATGGTTTGGATTTATTTTTGTATGAGATATGAACTTATGCTTACGTATAATAATAAGTCTAGTTTTTTTCTTGGGAAGCTAGGTGGCAAAGTATATAGTGGTAGGCCTGGAGTCAGAAAGACTTATCTTCCAGAGTTCAAGTATGGCCTCAGGCACTTACTAGTTGGTTGATCCTGGGCCAGTCACTTGACCCTGTTTGCCTCTGTTTTCTTATCTATAAAATGAGCTGGAGAAGGATATGGTAAACCACTCCAGGATCTTTGCCAAAATAAAAATGGTGTCACAAAGAGTCAGACACTACTTAAATTACTGAACAACAAAAGATTTTTCTTACCTCTGTAATTTCTGTGATGTGGCAGATCAATTTCATCAAGCTACCTGTATCACACAAACTCAGAAAAGAAATATTTCTTCCATAACATTACAGATGTGGAAACTGAGAGCCATGGAGGTTAGATGACCTGCTTAATGTCATAGAACCAATAATTACCATAATGGAGATGGAAGCCAGATCCTCTAGCTCCTCAAGTATAGTGTTCTTTCCACTAAGACATACTGACTTTCAAGTGTAAAATGAGGAATTTGGACTAAATGACCTTTACGCTTCTTTCAGAGCTACAGATTTATGACTGAATGATTTCCCCCAAGACAAACTAAATGTTACTTTTGCTCCTATTGTTCCTTCTTGTTGGCATATTCTCCCTAATCATCTCTTATGCTTCCATGGATTGTTTTCTCTAGTCCCTAAACTGCTTATAGCACATGGAGCTTTTTAACTCATCATCTAGCATTTCATTCTTACTAGGCTGCATTGTCCTTTAGTTTTACATGCATACATTATGCCTTCTTAACTATACTGTAAATTACCTGAGGACAGAGTGGAAATGAGAGGAAATCCTTTTTTTTTCTTCTATAGGGCTTGGCAAAATGTCATGCACATCATGAGCTCCTAAAAAACACTTGTCAACTTTGCTTGATTTGTAATCAAACAAATATTTATTGCAATTAATACATCAAGGAAATGGAGAACAAAGTAAAGTAAAGAAGTATGGAGAGCCCTGGAAAGGAATACAGCTAGTATATATAGTAGGGAAAATCCCATAGAAGTGGAATGGCTAAAGGAGAGAAGTTCAAATTCAGGTATTGTGACTTTCTATCTGTGAGATACTGGGCAATCCATTTTGCCTCTGGGACTTAGATTTCTCACATTTTTAAAATAAAAGGTTGATGATTGTGGAAAGATAGTAGTGTGTTAGGACCCAGAAGAGCCCAGATCCCTTACAAATACTTCAGAAAAACACTAAAAATAAACCAGATGGAACAATGATAAAGAAAATACTGGAAGAACAGCTATAAACTCTCTAATCAGTATAGTGCTACACAAAAAGAGTGCCTGAATCCTAAGGAAGTGCAGAATAGAGACAATTTACCAGGCATAGTATGAAGCAGCCTGGCCCCAAGGAGGGAACAGGCTTGGAGATAGTCCCAGAGCCCCAGCAGAACACAAGCCGTGGGTCTATCTAATGCAACAGGTCCAGAACAGGGATGTTCAGAACCCCATCGGGCAAAAGGCCCAGAGCAGCAACCAGCACAAGAAGTCATTAAGTCTGGGTGCTGTAGGAGACAGGCCTGGAGTACCACCCAAAAGAGGGCAGCTTGGGAGCTCTGGCAGGTGACAAGTCCAAAGCAATGTCCAGGAAGTTCTAATCCAGTCTGGCATCCATACAAAACCTAGAATCTGGTAGCCTGAGTCTGAATCAATAGCAGGAGACACAGCCAAACTAGTTGTGCAGAAAGAGGAACTTAGTCTTCGCCATCACTCTTAGAACTAAGCAAGGCCTTTCCTTCATTGTCCAGGAACACAGTTTGACCCAAGAAAAAGGCCCCACCTGATCTAAATAAGAGGTTGGAGAAATGAGTAAACAAGAAAACACTAAACTCAATGAAGATATACCTTGAACTGAGAGATACCCAAGTAATAAATGCAGGAGGGGAGAGTAAGTCCACAATTCTCAGCCATAAGAGCTATAAAGGTTCCTAGAATAAAGAAAAGAGTAGACTCACTGGGAAGGAAAAAAATGCCAAGGAAAATGAACACCCTAAAATGGATCTAGAATTGAATATCTTGAACATTAGAATAGACCAAGCTACAATGAGACAAGAAGAAATATTTTTAAATAAAAAATGTAAATGGAAGAAAATATAAAGAATCTAATACCAAAAACAATTGACTTGGACTTAAAAAAATAATCTTTGGATATCATATTTCAAGAAATCAAGAATGAAAATCACCCAGATCTCTTAGAATCAAGAGGCAAAATGAAAATAAAAAAGAACCTAACAATAAATATCCTTCTGAAAGAAACTCCTAAATGAACATTCCTAGGAACATAATTGTCAAAATCCAGAGCTTCTAGGTCAAAGAAAAAAAATACTTCTAGCAATCAAAGAGAAAGAATACAAGGGTGTGTTGATAAATGTTTAGCAACCATCTCTCAAAAAAATGTGCATTCAAAACACTTTTAAGCTTAATCTGCATTATTAACACCCACTCAAATCTAGACAATCAACAAAAAACAATAAATGAAGTCCTGATTTGTAGCATTTGATGATTTTGTGGTATAAATGTTCGCAGTGAAAATTGAATAATTAGCTCTTGACACACCCTAGAATTCAGACACCAAGAAGCCACAGTCACAATCACATGAGACTTGTCAGCCACAACCTTATTGAAGAGGAAAGCTTGGAATATGACATTCCAAGAAGCAAAAAGTAAAGGCTTATGACCAAGAATAACTTATCTGGCAAAACTTAGGATAATCTTACTAAAGTGAAAAAAAACCTTTAAAAAAAGAGGATTTTCTTTTTTTTTTAATTTTTTTTTTGCTAGACAATGAGGTTAAGTGACTTGCCCAGGGTCACACAGCTAGTAAGTGTTATGTGTCTGAGGCCAGGATTTGAACTCAGGTCCTCCTGAATCCAGGGCCACTGCCCTATCCACTGCACCACCTAGCTGCCCCATAAAGATTGTTATATGGTCTTTTTTTTTTTTTAGGCAATTGGGCGTAAGTGACTTGCCCAAGGTCACACAGCTAATAAGTGTTAAGTGTTTGGTCTGAGGCCAGATTTGAACTCAGGTCCTCCTGACTTCAGGGCTGGTGCTCTATCCACTGTACCACCTAGCTGCCCCAAAAAAGAGGATTTTCAAGTATTCCTGATGCAAAGGCCTTAATCAAGTAGATACTTTGGAATAAAAATACATGAATCAAGAGAAACAAAGAGAAATACACAAATTTGATCAATTGTAAGGAATTACATGAGGATATGTTTACCTGCTAATAGAAGGAGAAGAAATAAATGCTTTCTTAGAATCCTAATGTCTTCAAAGGTCATAAAAGAAGTTGCATGTATGGTTTTCTTCTGTTGGGATAGTCTTAACAGAAGTTGGAGAAAGATATGAATGAAATAGACAGATATCCCATGTACTGTGACCCAATGACACTGGCCTCCTTACTGTTCCTTAAGGAAGATATTTTAACTCCAGACTCTGCATTTTCTTTTGTGGTCTCTCATGCCTGAAACTCTCTCCATTCTCATCTGAACCTTCCCAGTCCATCATAATCTTAATGATCTTTTTGAGATTATCTGCAATTTATCCTGAATACAGTATATCTTGCTTATGCACACACATGTCTGTATGTGCATAAATATTTATGTGTATGCATATACACAGAGATATACACATATGCATGTGTGTGTGTATATATATATATACACATATATATATATGTGTGTATATATATATATGTATATATATATACACACACACACATACATATATTCTTTTTTATATTGTGACCCCCATTAGACCACAATCTTTGAGGGGAGGACTAGATATTTTTTTCTATTTTTGCTTTTTGTTCTATCCCCAGTATTTAACACATTACCTGGTACACAGTAGACTCTTCAATAGATGCTTATTGATTGACTGATTGAGATCAATTAAAAAGGAAAGGACCTGTACCAAAATAGTTGTAACAGTTTTTTTCAAGTAGCTAAAAAGTAGAAACTGAGAGGGTACTCATCTACTGAGGAATGACTAAACAAATATTTTTATATGAGTATTACATGATACATGATCTAAATATGAGTATATGAAAATATTGTGCAATAAAAATTGATGAAATGGATGGCTTCAGAGAAACCTGGGAAGAATTGTATGAAATGATGCAGAATAAAATGAGCAGCACCAGAAGCGCAATTTGTGCACTCAAGCAATCAGTCAACAAGTATTTATTTAATCTCTACCATATGCCAGGCATTGTGTTAGGTGACAGGGACACATTTAAAAAGAATGAAACAAAAAAAAGAAGAAAAAAAAGAATGAAACAATCCCTACTCACAATGCGCTTTCATTCTTATAAGGGGAAAATACATTTAAAATGATATGCAACACAGAACACAAATGTGAAGTTAATAAATACACACACATATGTATATACACATACATTTATAATACACACATACATATTTTAGTGCAAGATAATTTGGAGGAAAGGCACTAACAGTTGGGGGAGGTGGATCACAAAAAGCTTCCTCCAGAAAATGGTGCTGTAGCTGCGTCTTAAAGGAAGAGGTGCATTCTGTGAGATTAAGGTATGGAGGCAGTGCATTCCAGCCATAAGTGATGGCCAGTGCAACATCACAGAGTGGGGAGATGTGTTCGTTGGATCTCAGACTTCAAGAAATGGAGTAATATACAATGAGGTTGGAAAAGTAGTAGGGGTTAGGTCGTATAAGGCTATAAAAGTTAAATAGAGAAGTTTGTATTGTTTACAAAAGCAACATCATAAAGAACACTTTGTTTTGTTTTGTTTTGTTTTCTTCATAAAGAACACTTTGAAAGATATGAGATCAATGCAATGACAAATGAGGATTCCAGAAGACAGAAGATGAAACATGCTACCTACCTCTTGACAGAGGGATGGATTCAAGATGCAAAATCAGACAGATTTTTGGGCATGGCTAAAGTTAGAATTTACTTTGCTTAAATATACATATTTGTTATGTTTTCTTTTTTGTTATTGTTTGATGGCAAAAGTTGGAAGAGAGAGAAAATAAATGCTTATAACTGAAAAAAGCAAAACTAAAATTTAAAAAAATTAAGAGTTGGCCTGGACAATCTCCAAGGTCCTTTCTAGTTCTAACCTGTAACACAAGTGGAAAGTACAGAACACTGTCGTTGGAATGCTTATTGTTCCAACACTAGAGTTATCCTTGTGTCTGTAGGTTTTATATAGGCATATGAGTCCTCATGCATAGGATGGATACATACATACACACACACACACACACACACACGAATATATATTTACACAAACATATTTATGTATTCATAGTGTGTTGGAAAAGTATTGAATATGTTTACTACTTACCACTCACTGTGCAACATTAATCCTAGGAACTCACAGGAGCCACTGTTGGCTATATGCACTATGGAAATCAAACTTGATAATTGATGCAGTAATCCCCTAGATTCCCTCATTAACAACTGCTAATGGTTGGTGTGTTAACTATCCAATTAGGGCTTTAATAGGCCCATTGTAAACTGCAGTTAGTGAAGGAGTTCAAAGGCATGGGGGACAGACTGATGGGATTACTGAACCAGTCAGTAGGAGCTTCCTGCCCATTTTCCCTGGCAAAAATGCCATGGAACTAAATAGCTCTTTTGGAAATCTCGCTCAGGGGCTTGCTTTTGGATTGCTGAGGGAAATAAGTAGACCTAGCTGGGCTTCCTGCCAAGAAAGTAAAGGATTAAAGTAGTTTTCTCCCTGGATCACTAAGACCTCTAAGCTTAGGGTTGAAGGCCTAGCTTTTTAATGGTCATTATCAGCAATACCTCTCTGGCATTTCAAATTCAGGATACTGGAAATATGAGCTTTTCCAGGCCTATTGCAGCTCTTGTTATTCACAGGATAGGAGGATTTAGAACTAGAGAGGATTTTACAGATTGTCTAGTTCAACCTCTTCATTATATGGCTGAAGAAACATGGGTGTAGAAAGTGGCTTCTCTAAGGTTACAAAGTAGTAAATAGCAAAACCAAGATTTAAGCCCAAGTTCTTTGAATCTCACAATATGAAAGATATATATTGTCATTATCCATCCTCCATCCTCCCCTTAGATCCCCATGCCCAATTCTTCCCTCACCAAGTTTTCCCCACATGCCTATAGGAGTTCAGAGAGGTAAGATAAAGACACAGGAGAATCTGGTCCATCCTAGTGACAGTGACCATCCTTCCATTCACACATATCTCTGTCAGTGCTTTAGTCAAGGTCGCTTCTGAGGATTCAAAGAATGAGCTGAGTGCACCATTACATTGAGCTCCAGGTACCCTCTCTTGTCACCTAGAGCTCCATTAAGAGTTGTCTTGTCTGCACCTGCCTCCCTCAGCATCCATTCCCTCACATTCTCTCCTGCCTGCTGTAGCTCTCCAGAAGTAGCTTTACCCTGCTCATGTATATCCTCCTATTTCCACTCTTTCCAGTTACATGCAGCTGCCTGATGAGCTAAGGTCAAACCCCTATGGATAATGATAACCTACCTGAATTCATTCCTCAATGATCAACACATTTCCACTCTGTCATAGCAATCCTATCCCAGTGTTTCTGAACCACCCTCCAGTTGCCATTATTCAAGCCCCATTATCCATCTCCCCACTGACCACTCCATTCTTCACATAACTTCAAACCACCCTCCACTCTCAACATGACCCTCTCTAAAGCTACTTAGCCCTTCTACTATATTCATTTAGAATGCCTGTTCATTAGGTAACAAATTAGCTTTCATGTTCTTGTACTCATGGGTACCTGAGTCCTTCATGATTTTAAAAATTCCTTGGCTATTCTTTCCAGCATTGGTTGTACTTTTCTTCATATCTCTCTTTTCATTAGTCAGAGTAGGAAAGCTGGAATTCTCCCTGCTCCCTATTGCCACATCTAAGCGTACCCTCTATCACCAGTGCTCAGTCACCTCTCTTCTTATGAAGTTTATTCAACTTGTATTTATTAGACAACCAATTGTGACTACTGCCTACAGACCTGCCTGAATCAGTCTTTCTTTCCTCCTCAACCCTTGCTTTCATACTTCATACATGACGGTTCTTCAACATACATATTGGTAATCCCTCAAACATCCTAATCTTCCAATTCCAATTCCTGAATTTACTTATTCCTTATAAGCTAATCCTCGGTCCCAACAAAGCTATTCACAAAGATGTTCATTCATGTAATTGGTCTTGCCATCACTCACAAGTGTTTACATCTAAGTCTATGAACTCTGAAATTACTTAATTTTGTCATAAGCTATTGTCATTCTACCTCTTCAAGGCCTGTTCTTTATCTTTACATGATTTCCAACCTGTCCATCCCTTAGTTCAAGCCATCATCCCTATACTAGTTATACTTTCCTTCCTTCTCCTTCTTGACCCCTTGGTGAACCGGTTCAGTTCTAAACTATCTTTTCCAGAGTCCCTTGCCCCTTAATCCTACCAAAGATCTTCCTTTTCCAAACTGTAGCCTTGGATTACTCCCACCAGACATTGCTTTCACTCTGTCTTACTCATGTGCTGCTGAAAAAAAGCTAGAGAAATCACAAAACTATGCTAACTGGATCCTTCCTGGATCCACTACAAATTTATTTTATATAATCTTAACTTGAACCTTCACTGCATCAAGATAATCCTTTTAAAATTCTCTAAGTTAGAATCAGAACAAAAGGAAAACATCTTAATAGCTACTGTCCAATGTCTCTCCTCTCTTGTGGCTAAATTCCTTGAGAAAGCCATCTCCAACTGATGTAGCCACTTTCTCTCCTCTCACTCTCTTAGTTCTTTGCGGTATGGTCTCATCATTCAACAGAAACTGATTTCTTTAAAATTATTGATGATTACTCACCACAGTAGCTTTTCCAAACCTTTTCATCCTTTCTCAAACTTCTCATAGCTCCATTTCCCCCACCCTCTCAGCTGAGAACCTTGACTCATACTTTACTGAAAAGTAGAAGTGATTCTTCTAGGGCTATATCCCAAAGAGATCAAACAAATGGGAAAAGGACCACATGTACAAAAATATTCATAGCAGCTCTTTTTGTGGTGGCAAAGAATTGGAAATTGAGAGGATGCCCATCAATTGGGGAATGGCTGAGCAAGTTGTGGTATATAAATGTAATGGAATACTATTGTGCTATAACAAATGATGAACAGGCTGACTTCAGAAAAACCTGGAAAGACTTATATGGTCTGATGCTCAGTGAAGTGAGTAGAACCAAGAGGACTTTGTACACAATAACAGCCATGTTCTGCAATGACTAAGATTGTTAAACTGAACCCTTCTCAGCATTAGGAGGATCTAAGACATCTCCAGAGGCCTTGGGATGGAAAATGCTGTCCACATCCAAAGAAAGAACTATGGAAGTCGAATCGCTATCAACTTATTTTTACCTTCTGTTGAGTTTTGTTTCATCTTTCTGATGGTTCCTCCTATTGGTTTTAATTTTTAATTACAATTTCACTAATGTGAAAATATGTTTAATGGTTATGTAAATGTAAAGCCTATATCAGATTGTGCACCATCTTGGGGAGAGTGGGGGGGAGGAAGGGGGAGAAAAATTTTCAACTCAAAAGCATATGGAAGTGATTGTTGATAAACCAAAATAAATTAATTTAAAAGAAAAAGAAAAAAAAATAGAGGTGATTCCCAGAGAGCTTCTTGTTTGCCCCTTCTCCTTTCCTCACATCACTAAAATGCCTTCTTCAGCTATCTCCTCCTTACCCTGCCTCACATGAAGAGGTGGTTCTTCTCTTTTTTCCCACTTAATAGTATTTTTTTTAAATTACATGTAAAGATAGTTTTCAACATTAACTTTTATAAGATTTTGAGTTTCAAATTTTTTCTGCCTCACCCCCTCCCCCTTCCCCTTTCCAAGACAGAAAGCAATCTGGTATGGGATATACATATACAATCAAATTAAACATTTCCATATTAGTCATGTTGTAAAGGAAGAATAAGAACAAAGGGCAAAAAACCCACAAGAAAGAAAAAAAGAGAGAGAGAAAATAGTATGCTTCGATCGATATTCAGACTCCCTGATTCTTTCTCTGAATGTGGATAGCATTTTCCGTTATGAATCCTTTGGACTTGTCTTAGATCCTTGCATTGCTAAGAAGAACTAAGTCTATCAAAGATGGTCATCGCACAATGTTGCTGTTACTGTGTACAATATTCTCCTGGTTCTGCTCACTTCACTCAGCATCAATTCATGTAAGTCTTTCCAGGATTTTCTGAAATCTGCCTGTTCATCATTTCTTATTGCACAATAGTATTCCATCACATCCATATAACATAATTTGTTCAAGCCATTCTCCAATGATGGGAATCCCCTCAATTTCCAATTCTTTGCCACCACAAAAAGAGTTGCTATAAATATTTTTGTACATGCGGGTCTTTTCCCCTTTTTTGTGGTCTCTTTGGGATACAGACCTAGTAGTGCTATTGCTGGATCAAAGGGTATGCACAGTTTTATAGCCCTTTAGACATAGTTCCAAATTGTTCTCCAGAATGGTTGGATCAGTTCCCAACTCCACCAAAACAGTCCATTAGTGTTCCAATTTTCTCACATCTTCTCCAACATTTATCATTTTCCTTTTTTGTCATATTAGTTAATCTGATAGATGTGAGGTGGTCCTTCTCACACAAAGAGGTGGCAAACTTTTCTATGTGCACTAGTGAACCCATTCTTTCTGTCTTCTCTAACAGATTGCTCCCTCTATCATCCCTATTCTCTTACTAATCTTAAATTGCTCTTTGTCTACTTGTTGCTTTTTTTCTGCTGCAGATACACCTGTCTCCCTCATCCTGAAAAAAACACTCTTCTGAACCATCCTAATATTGAAACTGTTGGGCATCTTAATAGTTATTGTCCAATGTCTCTCTTCTTTTGTGGATAAACTCCTTGAGAAAGCCATCTCCAATTGATGTATCCACTTCCTTTCCTCTAGCTCTCTCAGCTCTTTGCAGTATGACCTCATCATTCAACAGAAATGTTGACCCCATCATTCAACAGGAACTGCTGTCTTTAAAATTACTGATAATTACTTAATTGCCAAATCTAGTGTCCCTTTTTCAGTTTTTATCCTTCATCTCTCTGAAATCTTTGACACTATTGATCACACTTTTTCTCCTTGATATTCTCTTTGAGTTTTCATAACACTGTTATCTCCTGGTTCTCCTCCTGCCTGTTTGTCCTCTCCTCTGTCTTCTTTGCAGGATCTTTACCCAGGCCATGCCCATTAATCTGGGTATACCCCAGGGCTCTGTCTGGAGCCTTTTTCTCTTCCCCCCTCTGTACTATTCCACTTGTGATTTTGCCAATTCCCATAGTTTCAATATCATCTCTATGCAAATGACTCTCAGATCTGTTTGTCCAGCCCTCACCTTTTTCCCAACCCACAGTCTCCTATCTCCAGCTGTCTACTGGATATCTCAAATTTAATATCCTGTAGAAAACTTAAATTCAAGATGTCCAAAACTGGACCCATTATCCTTCCCTTACACATGCATACACAATCCCTCTTCTCTTCCCAACTTCCTATTATTGTGGAAGGTACAGCCATCTTTCCAGTCAATCAGGCTGACAACTTTTTTTTGTATCTTCCCAGCATTTAGCACAGTGATAGCATCTAGTAGATGCTTAATAAATGCTAGTTGATTTACAAAGAAAAAAAGTAAAAGTATCTTTTCTTCTATACTCCAATGTGCCAAAAGCCTATCATTGATTCCTTCTCTGGAGCCCCTACCTTTCTCCTAATTCTTCTAATGTAAATATTTTTTAGTTTTGTGAACCTCTCTTTCCCACTACTTCATGACCTTCTGCTTACTCCTGCCACCCCCATCCACCCCACCCAACACACAGACCCAGCCACCCAGATTTCTGGTACTGTTCTAAGGGGTTTGGAATTTGCAAACTTTCTTGGGGGAATGGGGGCTGTTATGTATCCCAAAGTTTCCTACTGCCCTTGTTTTTTTTTTTCACAAATAAGAAAAAAACGAGTCCCAGAGAGCTTAACTGACCAGCACAAAGTCACAGAACTAGTTAGTGGCAAAATCAGTACTAGAACTCAGAAACTTTTCCCACCATACTATGCTACCTCAAGAGGATTATAAAGCCAGAGAGGGGCCTCATTCTTCCTTCTCATTATGACTCTAACAATAATGCATATGAAATTATTACCCATTGAAAAAGAATAAAAGTCACACTATGATGCAAAGTGTAATAATTATAATCATTATACTAATCTGGCTCCCAAGCCTCTGGGCCATCAAAGCTCAGCTGGTTTAGGATTTTTTTTGTCCTTGCTTCTTCAGAGAAACACTTATTTGCTGACAGAAGTCAGCAAACTCCTAGCTCAAATCCAGAGTCCACTCAGAGTGCTTGTGTAATCTTGAAATATGTACAAGATCTGTTGTATCATTACTGCTTGATATATGTGAATTACTAGCAATAATAATCAAAATGGTTTCAAGTGACATTAATCCTAACCTCCAGAGCAGGTAGCTGACACACCTATCCTTCTGTCACAAGGCAAGAAATTAAGTAGGTTGGCCAAGAATGCCTAAAATCAGCTAGCAGATTAGGGGTGTTAGACATACATATCATTTATATATGCATGCATGCAAAAAAGAATCCAGGTAGCAGGGTAGAAATACCGAATTACATTTCAGCAGGCTGAGCATCTAGTCCTAGCTGTGGAACTATTTAGTGTGCAATTATTTAGCTGGATGATGATGATGATGATGATAGTTTTAATATAGCATTTTACAAATATTGGCTCATTTGATCCTTATGACAGTCCTGGAAGGTAGGTTCTATTATTATCCTTATTTTACAGATAAGGAAACTGCAGTAAACAGAGGTTAAGTGGCTTGCTCAAGGTCACAAAGCCAGTATCTGAAACCAGATTTGAATTCAGAACTTTCTGGCTCTAAGTGCTCTATCCACCATACCCCCTAACTTTTCCACCTAGCTGTATGTCCTCAAACTTTCTGGGACTTAGCTGACTGATTTATAAAATTAAGTCATTAGATTCTTGTTGTTTAGTCATTTTCAGTTGTGTCCAACTCTTCATTACTCAATTTAGGGTTTTCTTGGCAAAGATACTGGCATGGTTTGCCATTTCCTTCTCCAGCTCATTTTACAGAGGAGGAACCTTAGGCAAACAAGGTTAAGTGACTTGCCCAGGGTCACACAGCTAATAAGTGTTTGAGACAGGGTTTGAATTCAGGTCTTCTTGACTCCAAAACCAGAACTCTATCCAATGTGCAACCTAGTTGCCCTGGTATTCGATTAGTTGATCTCTAATGTTCTTTTTGCTCTAACATTCTGTAATTGCATCTGATCCACATTCTAGTGCTCTAGATGTCAGTCACACCTGCTATTGAGACACCAGTCTCAAGAGCAAATGGTGCAGAAGCTAGCATTCCAGGCAACCTCCTAGCTACTGCCTATGCTGTCACCTTCAGGAGTCCAGGTCACCTCTCCTCCTCTTCCTGATGCTTGGGCAGGAGTAGCAGGCTGGGGAAAAAGGATGCTATCTGTGAACTGAACTCCCATTCCTCTACTGCCAACAGTCTAGCACATGTCATTCCCAACCTAGGTTTCCATCTTGGCATAGTACACAACCAAGAATATTACAGAAGGCCAAACTAGGCTTTTTCCCCCTCTACCTGGGGAGCTATTGCTGAGAAGTTGACAAAAGGTTACAGCAAACCTACTTTATGTGATCCATGTTTCCAATGTACTAAGAAGCCCCAGAAGACCAAGATGGATTTTACAAAGCTAACTGTAAATATATGTGTAAATCCAGTTTTCCTGCCACTCTCCCCTGCTGGTGAGTCACTGCTTAGCTATGCAAAGTTTCATCCTAAAATAGTGCTGTGCACACAGTGTACCTCCAACAAAGAGTCTTGTATGAATTATATTAATTGGTCAGCAACCTATAGCCAGTATGTCAAAGATAACAAAAAATATCAGGCTCAACTAGTATAAATGTTTAAAGGAACCTTGTGAGTCATGTAGTCCACCCTCATTTTACAGATTAGTTGAGACTCCAAGAGTCAAAGTGACATTTTGTCCAAGATTACACTAATTAGAGACTGAACTTTGACTAGAATTCCAGTTGTAGAGAAAGCCAAGTATGATAATTGGTGATAGTAAAAAGAAAACATCTCTTGCTCCAACTCCTCCTTCCAATGGTCTACTTTCAACTAAGTGGGAACCTAATGTATGGAGAATGTTTGTTCCTCTGGTTCAGTTCTTCTTCTGGAGCAGCCCAACTATATTTCTAGAAAAAGGCCCAGTCAGACAATAAGATTCCTATGATTCTGCAACTTTTCATGGTTGATTCTATATTCTTATCAGAAATGATGCTTGTCTCATTGAACATATCAATATCCTCTTGATTTCTACCTGCTTTTCCAAGACTATAGTTCCATAAACTGAAAGGTGAACATTACCTCAGCCGTGGATTAAAGACTCCTTCAGTTCATTGTCTGTGCAGTATGTTGGGCTGTCTGAAGTATAGTTATTTTTTAAAAGATCCTGGATAGCTCCTTCTAATTTGAATAGTCCTGCTAATTGCACAGAGGAAAGACAACCAGGGAGAAAACAGAGTGCTCTCCCTGAACCTCTGGACCCTTTGAGAAGACACAATGCTGGGGGAGAGAATAGGCAAACAGGCATGAGTCTGCATGAGCCTACTTAGGGCTGGAGACAGAGTACTAATTACGAAATGCAATGGAATGACATTCCTGTAGCTGGAAGACAGCCCTTGTATGTGAGAACTGGGACTGTGGGGACTGTGGACAAAGGAGAGCTTATAGCTACTGGTGCTGTGCTTTTGAGCTTAAAATATACTCAGAACATTCTTTCCCTATTAGGCCAGTTATTGGAAGAGCTATTCTCCTGGGGAAAGAAGTTAGCACCATCTTTTGGAATTTGAGGCAAATGACAGAACAAAGCATATCAAAGGGGCTGACTACAAGGCTGGGAGCCAGAGATCTTCAAGAAGGAGAGCTGTGGAACAAGGAGCAACAACAGGGAGCAGAAAATGAGGACTGCTGAATGTAGTAGGGGGCCTACAAAGATTGCAGGAAACTATCAATATACTGCACCGAGAGAGCAGGATTGTAAAGAGAAATGAAAATGTGGAAACCCAAACACTAAATGTCCTTTACTGGAGCTCTATCCAGGGCCGTACTGTAAGTCACAAGGACTTTGCAGGTCTCAGGAGGAAGAGTTCCTCATTGGTGAGTATCATTACTTCTTGTTAGACTTCTATATAAGTCTATTCTCTTTCCATTAATTTATAACTGAACTTCTTTATGTTCTGAGCCTTGTGAGCCTATAAAGTTGTTAGCAGAATTGGTGATTATCCTTGGGGGAATATGAGATACTAAATGCAGAATGTTAGTCCTTGAGAGAAAGGATTGTTTATTTTTTGGTTTGTTTTTTTTCTCTTTGCATCCCTAGTACTCAGAGCAATGTCTTGTGTATAAGATGCACTTGCTAAAATTTTGTTGAATGGAATGGAATATAATCTTGGTGGCTTCTTGCTACCTAGGAAAGAGTCTTTTTACTTCCTAGCTTCTATTCCTAGGGCTATGCTCAACTCATTTAAGATGTAGATCCATCTTGCCACACCCAGTTAGCTTGACCTTTGAAATGTTTAAATCTGTTTTTTTTTCAACATTTTGCCTCTTTTGTTGTCATTCAAGATTAATTCTTATCTGAGTTCAGGTCAAAAAAATTCCTTTAATTTCTTTCAACTCCTGCTCCTGGAAAAATAATTCTGAGTGCCTCTACTTAGCAAAACAACCAAGAAGTTAGGTAAAACTATGGTTAGGAGACTCTTCCCAACCTGCCATCATTCCTTTCAATGGTCTGTGAAAATCAAAGAAACAGGTAAGTAGAACAGATCCAAAAGATTGATAACCTTTTCCAACTTCCTCATGGCAAGAACATTGCTGGCTTTTTATAGGAAGAAAAATAGTATTTCTGCCTTTGAGAGCAGAAAGAGTCATAGTACCTTCTTTAGATACATGTTGAAAGATAGATAGATAGATAGATAGATAGATAGATAGATAGATAGATAGATGATAGATAGGAAAGGTATGTTCACATATTGTATGTATATATGTACATATGTGTATATATACAGAAGTATATGTATACATACATGTGTGTGTCTCTGTGTATATGTATGTATGTACATACATACAGGTTTCCATGGATCTGTGATCTCATGGATACAGATAGTCCCTCCATTGATACAGATCAAAACCCATTCATCCCTTCTCATGCCTAGCATCATGTTCAAATCTTATCCATGTCCTCTTATATATCCTCAACTAGGGGTCTACTCAACATGCTGGGAATTTTGCTGTATATCTTTTGACAATGCTAGGATACCAGTTGACAATATGGGTTGTACTTTGATGTCCTACAAGAACTCTTCCAGTCATATATATCTCAGATCTCCTTCATGCTTCTTGTGAGTAGTTCTTTGCAGGCAAGTATGTCACACTGTCCATGTCCCCACTGGTGTTGTACTGGCTTGAAGCTTTCTTTCTTTTTTTTTCTTTTTTTTTCTTTTTGGTTAAGCAATCTTTGGTTAAGAGACTTGCCCAAAGTCATGCAGCTAGTAAGTGTCAGGTATCTGAGGCCGGATTTGAACTCAGGTCCTCCTAACTCCAAGGCTGAAGCTCTATCCACTGTGCCACCTAGCTGCCCTGTGAAGCTTTCATTTTTTAGATACTCTAGCATTCCATGTGACACTAAGATCTTGAGAATTGCTCCCTTGATGACCTCAAAATGATGTCACCTCCAAAATACTTCAGTGTATGCTCCACATCTTTTATTTTTCTTCAGTCCTATTTCTGCTTTTCATAGAGGTCACCAGGGACTGTGATTGATTTTCATCAGTTAAACTTCTTTAGGAAATAATATCTTTTTTTCACTCATTTATCATTTTTCAGCATACGTAGCTTATTTAAACAGGTCAGATGGGACTTGCCTCAGCAAGCCAAACCTTTTCATTTTTTATTCTCTCTTTTAGTTTGGTATGATCTTGAACTTTCCTTTAATAACTTAATGGTTTAACTGTACTGAGACAGCTGATTTGGAAATGGCTCCCACATTGATAACCAGTTCTTTTTTGTCTGTTGAAATATAATCAATTTGATTTTTTGTAATCTTGTTCTGTGCTTTCCATGTCTAACATTTTCCATTCTTTTCTTTAAGAAATAATTCACAATATGCAGGTCTGAGATTTCTTCATTGGCTATAAAATAAAGGTCTTCTTGGTTTCTTGCTGTTGAACCAATTTTTTAAATGTATTTTTAACTGTCCTCCCTTGGGTGATCATCAGGAACTTTGCAGAGCCATTAAGTATTAAAGTACATGTTGGTTTAATTTGGAGGGTCTTATCAAATTTTCCATGGGATTAAATTACCTACTCCTCTCATTCATAAACTACAAATATGCTCATATTGTTCTTTTTACAAACGCTCACTCTTAGCTCTGAAATACAAAATGAATGCATCCCACAAAATAATGCTTGGAGTTGCTTTTGGATAAACAAGAAAACCACCTCTTTCAATTCTTCTATTCAAGTCTGCAAGGAAAACCTGTGAGCCACCTTTCTATTCAGCTCAAAGTTTTTCCACCTTCTGAGTTCTTTCACACTGAGAATGTCAACTGACATTATTCATTTTCTCCAGAAGTATGTGTTTGTTGTGTTATTGTTTGGTGTTCAGTCATGTCCAATTCTACATGACTCCATGGACTTTGTCCATGAGGTTTTCCTGGCAAAGATACCGGAGTTCCATTTTTTCCAGTGTGTCCCCATTTTATAGATGAGGAACTAAGGGAAATAGGGATTAAGTGAATTGCTCAGTTACCCAGCTAGTGAGCCACTGAGGCCAGATTTAGAATCAGATCTTTCTGATTCCAGGCCTAGTGCTCTCCCTACTGTACACCTAGCTTCTCCAGGAGTATGTCTACTCATTGGTAACTGGACCATTATTTCATCTTTAGAGTACCAACAGTCTGGTTAATGTTGATAGATAGTCCAAAGAGCTCTGTGATCCTTCAGACCCTGCACTATCTTCTCTGTCACTCACTTCAGCAGCGGAAGGATATTGATAGGAGCAAATTTCTAACACTCCTTCCTCCCTACAATCAGGTTAAGCTACTTTTTCCTAAAAAGGCATTGAGATATTCTAAAGGACTTGGTTCAGGTGACCAACCATCCTTAGGGGACCATTGAAATAAAAGACAGGCAGGCAGAGTAAAGGGGGCTCAGATTGACCTTCATGCTTCTGCATGATGCCTCTAGATATGATAGTTTCTTATGTGAGGCACCCTCCACTCCTGGAAGATTAGATTGTAAACAGCCAGTGGCTATTAGCAAGAAGAGAACAATTTCAGCATGCCCTGTGTTGTTAAAAAACTATGCCTTAAAGATAATTACAGTAAACTGTGTTTTGGGCTCTGAAGTTTTCTTGAGCCTTCCAGTCTGGTAATTTAAGTGTCTTCTAAATTTTACTAGAGGCTATCTTCAGAACTTAGTTTACCTTCAAAGCCATCTGGAGGGATAGAATTACTTGGGTTAGAGAAGAGACTTTCCTGTCTTTAGAAAAGGACAAATTCAGAAGGACAAGTTAAATTCAGCCCTTGCTTAAATTCAATGCCTTTGAGTTTGTAATAATTATTATCACCCATTCACTTGGAGGAGGGCTCCTGAAAAAAGTTTCATCACAGCTTTAAGATATATATTCATGTAATTTTTTGGTTTGTTTTAAATGACTTTCTGGAAATGACACTGCAGCTGAAACAGTAGTCCTAAATTCTATAATTGTACATGGATATAGCCAGCATTGAAGGATAAGAACTCAGAACAAGGAAAGCCTCAATTCTCTCTCTCACTCTCTCTCTCTCTCTCTCTCTCTCTCTCTCTCTCTCTCTCTCTCTCTCTCTCTCTCTCTCTCTGAATTGGCAGATGCTTCTAGCTAGCTGAGGACTGTCCACCAGCAGAAGACTACTGGTGTTTCAACCAGGAATAAGCCTGCAGGTATGTTGGTCAGACCCAAATTGGGCTCAGGAGCTTGCAAAGCCTAGACAAGGAGGGCAGCAAGCACACTTCACACTACATCAGACCACTTAGGGCACATTGAAAGTTTGCTGGTCCTTAACCTGATCTACCCCTGAGATTCCTGAAGAACACAGCACTTAATACCTGAAGAAAGCAGCATTGGGATCCCAAGGAATGCAAATTCAGATCAGAATACAAATCCAGGCCCTAATTTCCCTCCAGAACTATGTAATACTTGGTCCTAAGTAAAGGTACCAATTCAAGAAGTAAAGTTTGAAGAAATTTCTTATGGTGCCATAAATGCCCAAAATACAAATTCAGAAAAAGTAAGTATATTCATAACCTCTACAAGCAAAGGCACAAAGAAAAACAGCTTGGCCACAAGGCCACCTAAAATTCCTGAAAGAATGGAAATTAAAATTTTTTTAAAAGATATTTTGAAATGATATAAATGTAATGAGAGATCTAGAGTAAAAATTGGGAAAGGAATGACAGATTTGGATAAAAGAATTGGAAAAAAATTAACAGCTTAGTTCAAAAGGTACATTTTACCCAAATAACAAAGTTTTTGAAAATTAAAAGGGATTGAAAAGAAGTTAATATTCCAGGAGAAAAGAAAAAAATACTTAAGAAAAATCAAAAGATTTATGAAAGAAGAAAATTTAATAAATAGCATATGAAAATAACACCCTTAAAAACTAATCAAGGAGATTTAAATCAAGGAGAGTTTAAGAATCATTGGCCTACCCGAAAACCAGAACCAAAAAAAAAGTTTAAATATCCTATTTTGAGAAATAAGAACAGAAAACCACCCAAATCTATTAAAACTGGGGGCAAAGTGAAGGTAGAAAGAACCCACCAGTCACCTCCTGAAATAAATCTCAAAATGAAAATCCCTAGGAATGCATTCAGAACTTCTAGGTCAAAGTGAAAATGCAGCAAGTAGCCAATATGGAATTGGTCACATACCAAGGAGTCAGTCAGGACCACACAAGATTTAGTGTACATTAATGTAAAAGAACAGAGAAGTTGGAATATGATATTCCAAAAAGCAAAAAACATAAACATACAATTATGAATAACTTAGAAAAAAACTGATTCTACTCTGACAGAGGAAAAATGTACCTTTAATGAAATTCTTTAATGAAAAGTTCTTCTGAACAATCTTGATGAAAAGATCAGAGCTGAGTGGAAACTTTGAAATGCAAACAAAGGAGTCAAGACAAACATAAGAAAGTAAATATGAGTGAGGAACAATATTAAGGATAATGAATTTACATCCTAGTAGGGAGAGATGACACAAGTTTCCCTGCAGAAACTTCATCATGGGTCATAGAGGGAGTTACATAAGCCAAAGGGCCTGAAAATGCTTTTGTTATGTTTCAGTGATCTTTAAAGAAGAAAGGAAAAGGAAGGGGGAAATAATACATTAGGGAAGAAAAGGGGAGGAAAAGTGGAGGAACTCATTGGGATACATAATTATGCAAGCAAGGAGGAAAGGTTGCAGGTAGCCAGAAATCACTTGAATCTCACTTTTACCCAAACTGACCAAATGAAGGTAGAACACACACACACACACACCATGAATTCATACATCTGTACACACAGAATTTGGTTTAAAAACACATTCAACTCAATAAGAAAGGGGGAGAGAGTGGAATGAGTGGGAGGGAAGATTCAGGGAGGAATTGTCATAACCAAAACAATTCTGTGCTCAGAGTATCATAAAGAAGTGCTTAAAAGGAAAAGAATAAATGAGGAGAATCTGTGATGGGCAAAAGGAAGACAGGAAGAGTGGTTTAACATTCCTGGTACAAACCCCCAAACTCTATGCTCAGGCTCATCTAGGTAGCTCCTGTGATCAATGACATGTGTGTAGTTACTGCAGGGCATTAAGGAACACCTCTCCTCTTCTCATAGGAAGTTCCAGAAAGAGAGTTCCATACTATACTGTAGCAAGCATTCTCTGACTCACTATCCCAGAACCAGGGTGGTCACATGTGGCCTTCACAATTCTAGTGTCTGAGGAGTTGGGGGGATTTGTCTCTCTTTAACACTATCAGCTTGAGCCTTGACCAGTTGTGTTCCTCCAACTGTTCGGTGCTAGTCAATAGCATCTCAGTTTGGTTCAACCACTTAATATCGATTAGTTTTCATAAGGAAGTATTTAATTTGAAGAATAAGAGATCAACAGAAAGAGAAATTGACAAGACTTGCTAAGGCCTTTTTGAAAACACCCCAATTCCCAGAAAAACGACTAATCAAAAAGTCTTTTCCTAACCATGTGATTAGTAGACTTTAACTATTATGGAATGTCTACTCATTTTCCAAGGGCATTACAAAGCACTTTCATTCCACATCACCACGACCCTTCTCAAAGATGGTGCTCCAACATCTCCCAGCTACAGAATTTGTATCAGCTGAGTTCACTGATGCTTTCTATATATGTGCCAATTCCTGTTACATCATGTTGGGGACAGAAAAAGGAGAGATCAAGAATAGAAGTGTTTCTACTTTGAAAGTCTACTAAGGGAGCAGTTCTTTGGCTCATTGATGAATCTTCTTTGATGTAGCTCCCTACCCCTGCAGCCAACACAGAGACCAAGGGATTGTTGCATAATCTCAGATTCTTTCGTCACTAAGTACGTGTCCCTGGAAGTGGTGATGGGGAGTCAAATGAGATCCGTGCATACTCCATGGAATGTGCTCTACTTCATCACAGTTAAGAGGTTGTTGTCCTCAGCAAATCAAGTGGGTCACAGTTGACACATTTGTCTATATCTCCAATTTTGGAAAGTTCTCTGGGGAGCTACAGAGCTCAAAAATTATTTGTACAAGTACCTCCTCCAGTGATTTGAACTAAAAGAGTCTCAACAAGGCCCACATGTGACAGTCTTTAATGCCACGTAGAGTCCCAGTACAGTCTACTCAGTATAGCTCTTATACAGTTCAACAACTAACTGTCTTCCATGGCCTTCAAGCCTACCATAGTTGGTGAGCCTGGAGATTATAATTATGCCCAAATGCAAAGTTATAAAAATTCAACCAATAAATGATGTTTTACAAAGTTATAGGATAATGTCTCTTCTTTGTTGAAAGGCTCAGCCAGTCCAAGCTCTCCCTGGCTTAATGGCCAGTTCCCTTCAAAGTACCTCCCCCCTTCCTGATAATGTCACTGAGTGCAGGCTATTGCTATGTGTTACCCCAAAGTCAACGCAGTGGCCAGGGGAACCTCAGATTATTGTGACACATGTTCCATGAAGTATGGTCTACTCCAATGATGTATATTCTACATTCTACACCTGAACACCTGGGTTTATGTATGACCTACTGTTTGCTTAGACTCAAAGCGATTTTGCTTCTCTTGAAGGCATGGTAAAAGTTTCTTTTATTTAGAAGAATAGCATATAGCACTGAAGAAATCTGAGTCCAACTAGCCTATTTATTCCCACAATTTTGCATATAAGAAACTGAGACCCAGAGACATGGTAACTTGTCCAAAGTTAGATAGGTAGCAAGTGACAAAGTTGCAATTTCATCTAGTCCAATCCCTGATTTTACTGAATGTGTATATACACATGTATATACACACATTTTATATATATACATATATATGTACATATATGCTTGTGTATAGTACCCTGTTATAATAACTAGCACATTTTAAACCAGAGGGCAAAAAAATAACACTTAGGTGCATCTGGTTTCCTTCTCTGAGATTTTAGGGAATTTGTTTTATATAAAAAGTTATGAATATAGTCACAATCACTCTGAATTACCAGTTAGAGAAATTCATAGCATTCAGGCAGAGGTTTCACACTCCATCTTAATTTACATTCATAACTCTCTCTACTTAACCCCTGGTCTCTTTGTGGTTCAGGTTCGGGTTACTAGAAATGTTTGGGTAACAAAGCAGCAGATAATATTACATGTGGATAAATCAGGTATTAAGAAAGGAAGATGGAGAAAGAGGAGACCTTTTCTCAGAACTTTTCTCAGCCTACAGCAGGCACTTCAGATCCCAGAGCAGAAGACTTCAGCTTTGTCTTCTGCTCTGAGATTCCTGTAGGGCTGTTGGCCCTTCTCAATATTTCCCTTCTCAGTCAGAGAAGGGAAATCCTTTCTTTATCCTTTCACTGGTTGCCCCTGAACTGCCAGTTCTTTCTTCTGGCTCAGCTCTGTATGACCCACTCCTTGTTCTTTACTTCTAGATCCTCAGAACCTCTAACTGATTCTGAAAGACCTCCTCCTCTTTATGCAAATTCCTTAGAGCAATGCAAAATAGAATATTGGCTTTGATTCAAAGAGTTATGCAGGTCCCATTCATGATTGAGGAAGTGTTCTTACTTAAGAAAAATAATTACCTTTAAGCACTGCAGTGGAGTAATCAGTGGAGCCCTACCCTTAAACATGCATGTGTTTGCATGTATGTTTGTATATATACATATTCACTTATATATTTGGAAAAAGAGAGACAAAGAGGCAGAGAGAGAGAGAGAGAGATTCATACGTCACTATAGTTGGAAGAGACCTCAGGGGTCTTCTAATCCAACTCTTACCTGAAGCATAAATCCCTTTTACAGCACTGACAAGTGGCAATCCAACCTTTCCTTGGAGAAGTTCAATGACTACTTAACAAGACACCCCATTCTATTTTTAGATAGTTCTAATTGTTAGGAAGGTGACATGGTGAATTATAGACATAACTCAATAATTAAGTTAAAACCATTTAACATATATACACAGCACATGAGTGCATAGTAATATACAAGTGGGTATTGGGTGAAGAATGATTGATTTCATTATAAGGAGTCAAGGTACCATTGATTAGGAATAGAGATTTTTTAATTGTATATTTAAAAAATGATAATATGACAGTCATAAGATGGCTCAAGGTCTCAGATTTCACTCTGAATAATAATTGTGATCTCTCATTTGCATCATCACTCATCATGTAATTCATAGAGGACATAATTGTTTCCAGTGCCCTGAAGGTCACATCTAGTTGTTCTGGCTTTGCTGCCTATCACAATTATGTACAGGTGAGCAGGCAGAGAAATCTTTATTAGGACAGGAAAGCTAGGGAAGTACCTAGCTGTGAGAGACTGCAAAAATACTTGGCTTCTGTGCTGTGCAAAATGCAATGGACTTGTCATTGTGTCTGAATGGCAAAATATTGGAATTGAAATAGATATATGATTTTTAGAGTACTATAGCCTAGGACTAGCACCTATGATGCCTTCTTGGTTTTTTTTTTTTTTTTGTAATTTATCTCCAGCTCAAATAAGTTCAAGGAACTGGGTGAGTTAGTTCGCCTCGGGGGAAGGGGAAACAAGGATATCAGCTGGTTCTGGAGGCTTGTCTCAGGAGAAGCCTGAAGCTCTTAACTCATTCCTGCTCTGACTAGAGGCTCTGAAGTCACATCTGGTATTCTGTCTGCAAGGAACAGAAAGTTCTATGGAGGCTGTGATGCTCCATTAAGGTCTGTGTAGTAGAATCAAAAGCTGTATGCTGAGGTACTCAATAAATAAATTCACTTCTTTCTTTAAATGCTGTGCTGATAAATTTTTTTAAATTGTATTCATTTTGTGTATGGAGGGTTTGATTTTCTCTCTCTGAAATAAAAGCAAAAAGTCCTGAATGAAGAAAGGACTCTTTCAGCTCTAAGGTTCTGAATCTGTATTTGAATTATTTTCCTGTTGCTTTACAGTAAAATTAATCATCTTCCTACTAACTTGCCAAGTGACATTGGGCAAATCACTTTAAAACTCTACATCTGTAAAATGAGGGAGTTGGTCTAGATAATCTCTTAAAGGTTCCTTCTATCTCTAAATTGTATAGTCCTATCAATCAAGTTGATCACCTTCAATTTGATCCTCTTTTCTATCTAGGTTTTTAGAACACTTTCTTCTGGTTTTTCTTCTCCTTCTCAATCTCCTCTACTGGATCCTAATCCAGGTCACTCCCTCTAACCATATAGGTCCCTCAGGGTTCTGTCTTGGGGCCTCTTCTCTTTTCCCTCTATGCTACTTGGTGATATCATTAGTTCCCATGGATGTAATTACCATCTTTATACTGATGATTCTCAAATCTACCTATCTAGCTTCAATCTCTCTGCTGACCTCCAGTTTCACATCACCAACTTCTTTTCAGGCATCTCAAACTGGATGTCCAGTAGACATCTTAAAGTAAATATATCCCAAACTGAACTCATTATCTTTCCCCTAAACCCTACCCATCTCCTAACTTGCCAATTCTTGTTCATCCTTTGTTCTCCAAGAGAATCAATGACATCATGAGAGTGATATCTTGACTTGCAAGTGAATTGGATTTAAGTGAGGCATAGCTGTGCAAAGTCAGCATCATTCTTTCCACCAGTCATTGAAGTCCAATGGCAAGGCAAAAGTCAAGATGTCTGATGATGGCCCAAGATGCAGTGGGTAACTTTGGCCTTTCTAAATTAAGGTCTTTCTCAGATCTGTTTGTCTGAGGGCAACATCCTTTCAATGACTAAGGGCTAGGTAAGAATTGACACAAAAGATGGCCTAGTTTGTCATCATAAAAATATGAATCTGGGAGAGGAAGACTCTCAGAGTTTCTGACCAGAACAGAAAAAAAAATTGCTATTTACACTCATTCTATGCCATCAAAACTAAACAATGAGCCACAGAGGCTTGGCCATCCTAAGCCAGAATGATTTGAGTTTAAAGATATAGTCAAGTAATGCCATTTGAATTACAATGGGCTATTTTAAAGCCTGTTTTTTCAGAGCTACATTTCAAGAAATTGCAAATAAAAACTGCACAGGACAAAATGTAAATTATCCCAGCTTTTTTAAAATAAATAAAAATTTAAATTTAAAAAAAATCTAGCCCCTAAACCCTAAAATATCTTACAAAATATAAGCAACCCAAAACTATATTCCTATGGACAGTTTGTTGTGGTGGTGGTGGTACTGGTTTGTCTTTCATTCTCAAAGAGGGCCATGGCATCAGGAGGGTGATATCATGACTTATAAGTGAATTGGATTTAAATGAGGGAGGGCCATCCAAGCCACTAGCCTCACTTTCTCCTCTGGAGACATTTGGGCCCAGGGGCAAGATATACATCAGGTCTCTGATGCAGGGCATTTGGTGCCCCAGCTGGATAGAGGAACCAAATGTGTCAAGGGAAGAAAAAGTAGGAGGAGGAGGAGAAGAAATAGCATCAGTCCTCAACTTCTGCTAGAATTGGCAGGTTGGGTCTCCAGAGGGCAGCTACTACTGCTCTCAGGGTTCTAGAGACCTCCTATGTAGGTCCTGAGTGCCCAATGCAGGAGTCCCCATTGACAGTCATCCAATAGTCTCATTTAGTTCTTACTAAAGGTATTTGCTTAGATAACATGGTAAAGATAGTTAATACAAAATGCTCACCCAGTTTACTCCTTCCCACAAATACACACAGCGTCCATGGGAGAAGTGAGCTTAAACTTAGACCATAATAATAGTGAGGCCCACATGTAAGAAGTATATGTGATAAAGTTTAAATCACAACCCCTGCTCTGGAAGTCCTTCTCTCTGTGTAGAGGCCTTATATAGAATCTTTTGTTCTGTATATATCTTGTACAATTTCTCCATTAGAATATAAGCCCCTTGGGGGCAGGGACATTTTTCCTTTCTTTTGTAAGCCCACTGCTTAGCACGAACCTCCCTATCACTGTCAAGAGTAGCACCATTCTCCCAGTCCCACAGGTTCACAATGTAGGTATCAACCTCAAGTCCTCACCATATCTCACCCCATGACAAGGAAGGCCTGTTGATTTCACTTTTGCAACATCTCTAATTTACAACATTCGCTATTCTGACATCACTGTAATACAGGGCATGATTTATTGTTGTATTGATTGTCTAGATTAAGAAGAAACTGTTAATAATGCAAATTAAACTTAAAAGTATGTCATATACATACATATGTATGTGTCAGTGTATATATAATATGTGTATGTATGTATTTGGGGAGCCAATTATTAAACATTTACCATCCTTGTTTCCAACACCTGTAACCCTACACACTAAGATCAGACTCCCCTGATGAAATTCTTCTTTCTCTTCTGGAGCTAAGACTTCATCTTACTCCCAAAGATCTCACTTATTCATGTGTATTCATTCATCTATTCTAATCTGTATAATTTCTCTGATCTCTGTTTACTGCTTGTTTTGATAAAGACTTGTCTTAGCTATTCACGATTGAATAACCAACATTTGGTAAGAGGAAAAGGAGCTAAGCCAAGGCTAGGAAGCTGTGTTACCTTTCCCTAAAGAGTGAGCAGGGAAAGCATCTTTTATTCTGAACTCTGAAAAGAGAGAGTTTTATAGTCCTAGACCACAAATATTTATGTGAAGTAGGTAGATTCTAATTAAAGTGCAATAGGAGAACACAAGAATGCTGTCCCTGCCACAGCTAGGCTGAATCCTGTTTGATCCTCCTCTGCTATGTGCTGCCCTCCTCCTACTCTCCAATTGTATTAGAGAATAATACAACTATATAAGTAACTACATAAGATAAGAGTGTGATGGGATAAAATCTACACATGTCTCCAACAGATAAGTGGTCACAGGACCGGAACAAACAGTTCTCAAAAGAAGAATTGCCAAGTATTTATAACCACATGAAAGAATGCTCTAAATCGCTAATAATGAGAGAGAATGCAAATCAAAACATTTCTGAGGTTTTACCTTTCATCCTGCAAATTGGCAAAAACAATGAAAAATGGTAATAGCTAATGCTGGAGGGGTTGTGGAGTGAGAGGCACACTAAATACATTGTAGAGTTTTAAAATGGTGCAACCATTTTGGAAAGTCATTTGGAATTATGCAAATGAAGTGACTAAAATGTCCATACCATGGAGCCAGAGACTCCATTACTGGGCTTATACCCCAAGGAAGTCATTGATAAGAAGAAAGTCCCATACATTCCTGCCTATACCCAAAATATTTACAGTAGCACTTTTTGTAATGGCTAAGAATTGGAAACAAAGTTGATGCCCATCAGCTAGGGAGTGGCTAAACAAACTGTGGCACATGAATGGAATGGAATATCTGTATACATAGTAAACACTCAACAGGTGTTTGGTGATTGATTGATTCTCTGTAAAATGACAGAAGAGGTCAACTGTTCAGAAAGAGGGAGGTGTAGGTGAAGTTGGGAACTTAAAGGAAGAAAAGTATTGGAACAGTTGTTGTGGGGAGTGTGACAGGGAGTCAATCAGAGATGAGTCAATCAGAAATGAAAAGACATGGCAGACAGATGAACCAAATCCAATTCTGATTTGGGCAGAGGGATTTTTGTTTTTAGATTTCTCTAATCTTCAGTAATTCAATTAAACCAAACACCCATTCTTTTTCCCAGCATATACTCTTTCTTATTTCTTAAGGATGTATAATCCATATGCCCATTCTGGGGCTTTCAAATGATTATGATAAACTTGGGTTCTGTAATAGTAGTGTTGGGGGGGGGGGAGGTGGTGGATGAAATCTGAAAAGAATCCTAACATCTAGCTTATATACTCTATGAGTGCAAAAATCATTTGTTTGCTCCCACTCTCCATCTGCTCCTGACAGTGGCAGCCTTAGACAAACACAGTCTCTCAGCCCTGGCTGCTGAGCTGCATGTCCTGGGAGACTTACATACACTACTTGGCCTTTCCCTACATCCCAAACTCAGATTTGACCTTTGACTCTATTGTAGGGAGTTTGACAAAAGATCCTCCCTCTTGTAACTTTTTTCTTTGATGACCCCCAGGCTGAATTCAACTAAGGAAGAAGCTTCAGTGACAATTTTTAAGGTATAGTAGCTACTACAGATTTAGTTGCTCTTGGTTAAGGGCCTCTTGGTATGATGTTCGGTCCTTAGCAAAGTGCCGAAAAGATTCTAGGACTCTGACTGGGGCCAGGTGTCTTCAGCTTTGATGTAACAAGTACCCCAGCTTTTATTAATTGGTTTGGTGATTGGCAGTCACCCATTCAGCCAACTCTGTTCTGGGAGAATCTAGCAATTTTGGCATTCTGGAAGTCAACTCTGTGTCCAAATACTAGTGCTGAAGATTTAATTTGTCCAGAGAACCACAATTTTCACTTTCCAGAAGACCAGAGAACTAGATTATAATTGTAACTGAACTTAGGATAGCATGGATGAGAATTTTTTTTTCCCAGTAAGAGTCAGTGTGGTGTAATATATGGCATCCTGGATTTGGAATAGGTCCAAATCTTGTTTTAGACACTTAACTACCTGCATAACCCTAGACAAATCACTTATCCTTACTATGCCTCTATTTCTTTATCTGTAAAATGATATAATGATGTCATCAAAGAGTTGTTGCTGAAATGAGAATATATGCAAAGTGATTTTTGCTGACTTTGAGGGAATATATGTATGTATATACATACATTAGCTATTATTATTAATGTGTGGGGTGAGGAGAAGAGAAACTGTTTTTTCTTTAAACTTATACCTCCCTGTCTAGACACAGTCACAGATGAGACCCAGAATCTGGCTGCCAGAGCCTAGATAGCACATTCCTAATGAACACAAAGTTAAATGATAACAGATCTGCCTTGCTCTGTTTCCTTTATTTTCCTTTTTTTTTTTAAGTGTATCCTTCAATGTTCCATTCCTATGCACATTGCAAATGCCCGGTTCCTCACCCAGTTACAGATGCTAAGTGCCAGCCAGACACCTTTCTAGCAGCCTTTCAGCCTTACTTGCCTAAGGTGAAGGAAACTCACCAAATCAGTCTTGGAAACATCTGGACAACATCTGTCTGCCATCATGTAAATGATTGCAGGTGGTGCTTGGGATAGAATTAATCAATTTGCTTTATTAATTAGCATTATTATTAAGCACTATTAACCCTACAATAATAAATACCAGGATACCTGCCAAAGACAGGAAATTCTTTGCCTGCTAGGGGACAGGGAATTCAGGACAGATCAAGGCATATGAATGTGGTTACCTAGATAATTATTGCTTAGAAATAAGTAATTGTGGTATTTAAAATTTTGCACAATGATTATATTTTAAAAGACTTCCAAGCACCTGGGTATAATGATTTTCATCAAGTGTCTATTCTGCATTTCTTAATTTCACAGTATTGTGCATCAACACATTTATATGGGTGAAACCAATGTCAAAATGAAAAAGTGGTCCAATTCAACCTATAAGGGACAATATGTGGAAGAATTAAGGCAGCCCTGGGGATGCTAAGAACTCAACTTAATTCAATTCAACAGACATTTATGAAGCATTAATATATGCAAGATAACATGCTAAGGTCATGGAACTATAAAAGTGATAATAAAAAGCCACGCACTCCCTACTCTCAACGAGTTTATATGCTAATGGAATAGTCAATGGAGATTACTTACACATGAAATCTTAACTCCAAATCCCATAGGTACGGGATTGTCTCCTCCTTGGTAAAGATCACTGCCCTATTCCTGTGTGAGGGATGAAACAAAGTTGGCAAAGGAGAGGAGAAAATCTTCAGGCTCTTCAGTTTTTTTGGGATTCTGGCTTCCAGCTTCAAGAGAGGAGAGAGACAGTACCCACCCTGCTTCAGGTTGCTGAAGGGAGAAAAAGACTGGAAAAAGCCAACACAAAAGGAGCTGGCAGTCTTCATCATGTCCCTATCTTCAGTTTGCTACACTAGAGACTTCAGGGAATTTTCTTGGGTGAGATCTAGGACTCCCTGGATTGAACTCCCAATGGGAGAGCTCCTTCACTCTGTATTGTCTGGTACACATTTTGTAGGTATAATTTCTCTGACTTTTCTTTTGCTGTTAATTTAGATAAATAGATTTCTTTGCTATCTGCTATGTATGTGTATATGTTCATTGGTATTTATGAACTGGTATTTGATGGGAAGGAGCTCAAGCCTTGGATATAGATCTTGGGGTCCTCTTTCCTGTGAAGAAATAATGATCATGAGTTTAGCTTAAACCTGAAAACTAGATCCCTAGAGTAACTCTATATAAGGGAGCCCATAGACATAATTCTAGTGTCTGGTGCTCCCTTTCTCTGAGGAGAGCAGAGGGGCCAGCTCTTGGCCTCCAATCTTCTGCTTTCCCTCCTAGCAGGAATTAAAGTTTCTCTTGGGAAAGGGTGGGAGGAGGAGCCGCTAGAGATATGTCTATTCAAGTTTCCCTTTAAGCCAATTGAGACAGTCTTCACTACACATACCTAAGTATAAAACAAA
This sequence comes from Phascolarctos cinereus, assembly GCF_003287225.1. Lineage (NCBI taxonomy): Eukaryota > Metazoa > Chordata > Mammalia > Diprotodontia > Phascolarctidae > Phascolarctos > Phascolarctos cinereus. The sequence goes on from NW_027555514.1 coordinate 188,443,455, forward strand.
GGGAATATGTGATTAGCTCAAAAGATGGATAAACATAAAGTCTTGTAAGTCATACAAGGCGAAAGAGATCACTTTTAGTTGGGGAAGCTTCACGGAGCCAGTAGGGACTGGAAAAGAGAGGAGTTCAGTAAGGGTATATGGAAGTATTGTGGCTTGTAGATTGTGGGGGATGCCTGTTAACAAATACATGGGGGCTTGAGAGGACAAGATGAGATCAGCAACAGATGGAAGCCAGAGTGGGTGAAAGGAAATAGTTTGAAATAAGGCTTGAAGGGTAGGCTGGAGCCAAACTGTGGAAGATCTTAAATGCCAAGTTAAGGAGTTTGAATTGTATACAATGGCCACTGGGGATCTATTGAAAGCCTTTGGGTAAGTAAGGAGCATTATTATACCTGTACATTTGTGGTGGTAGAGTGGTGATTATGGGCTGATTAAAGGTGTATTAGCTGCCCTTCTGGTTCTCATCCCTTTTGGGGTATGTTCAGTTAAAATCCCTAGTGACCAAAGGAAGCATGGGGAGGGTTCTAGACACTCATTGAAAGATGAAGTCTTCATGATAGCTCCTGGGATATGTCAAAGGTAATCCAAGTTGAGCACATGGCCCTGACTAGACAAGCCTATGCCTAGGATGATGTCTGTTTCCTTTTGTGTCTTTCTTCTTTTGAAAATGGGCCTTATGAAAGCTCAAAAGGCCTGGAGGCCTTTAGTTTCAGCAGCAACATTTCCCATCCTCAAGCAGCAGCAGTGGTATCTTTAGAACAGAAGTGGCTGATGACAGGATGTTCAACCATTCCCAGGAGAGAGTGCCTAAGCTACAGTGAGAGTGGGAAAAAGGACCCATTCCCCCTTCCAGAGTGGAAGATTACCTCAGCCACCATAAGATAGTTATCACAAGGCCTTATACCAGAGGAAAGAATACACCCAGTCCTCTAGACAGCTCAAAGTGCTCTCACTTCAAAGCAAGAAGGAGAAGAGTGACTGAGGGGTCAGTTGTCCCTTTAATATGCACACAGTGTTCTAGCTCAGTAGCTAATTCTGTATCCTAGAGATAGCTCTGTATATCAACTTTGCAGTTAACTTCAGAAAAAATATTGAACCCAGCAGAAGTACTTAGGATAAAGAGAACTTTTCACCTTTCTTCTTTTAGGATGTCCCAAGTGGGCAAAATCGACACCATAGTGCCAGGCTGTATAGGTTCTCTAGTTATGCCCATACACAATGTTTTATTACCATAATTATGGCTAACAGCAGTAAGTAAGATATGTTTAGCTATATGTTCTCCAGGAATGTTCTCTGCTTTTTAATTTACTCAGAGTGTGACTTTCCTTTAGTAACATTTTTTTTCATTTTTTGGATTTTTTCATGCTGATAGAGTCATTGTGGATATTTTGTTTCTTGATTCTGCTTATTTTCTCCACATCAGTTCACACAAAATTTCCCCTGCTTATATTCATTCTTCATATTCATTATTTGTTACTATAAAATAATATCGTACTAAATTAATGAACTATGGCTCTTTCACTCATATGTCTATCAATGGGCACATACTTTGTTTCTGGCTCTCTAATACCACAAAGAGTACATCAGTGAACATATCTATACCCAATGACCTTTGGTTCCATGTTCAGTAATGGGACTGGTGGTTAATAGGGTATGGGCAGCTTAGAAACTTAATGATCCTTTTTGCACATGGATGACAATGATCTACATACAGTTGAACAGATTGTGATGTTTATTACCTGTTTTTGCTATCTGATCTTCCTCAGCAACTGTATAAATACTCTAGCAGTCATAAAATTATTTAGCTGTCTTATAAATTCAGCTGCATTATTTGAATTGCTGGCACTTGCTGCAGGCATGTAAACTTGGAATAAGCATTTGTTCTTTAGGAAAAACAAAATGGATCTTTCCTTTCTGAAGGACCTATCAAAGTGTGTCTATTCAAATGAAGCCAAAGCTCTGGTCTCTTTATATTTGGCTACTGAGGGTCAACACTGCTCTTGAGAAAGGATAACCAGCATCCTTTGATGCCCAAACTAATGTTATTTCTTTGATACTGTGTGACATTGAATATGGGGCTGCTTTCCTGAAAGGCAAAAGTCTCCTTTCTTAAAATTTCTGATAAGATTGGGGTTAGACCAGCTTTTAAATTCTCAAAAGTCACCAGCAAAGCTCAAAATTCAGTTAGTTCTGCTTTTTCCTCCTTCTCCCACTCCCAAGGTAGAGGTTTATCTGATAGAATTAAGAGAAAAAGAGAGAGAGAAGGGGATACTCAATTTTGATTTTAGTTTTACACTATAGGAAAATGTCACATGGTTTAGGCTTCTGGTTTGATAAGGTAAGTTCTTTCCTTTAGCAGGGATTTCCCTTAAAAAAATAAGGCAGAAACACCTGAGGTTTTCCCAAGATGCATAGGTATTCTGAATGGAGTAGTAGTAGCCAGTACACTGTAGTGGAAAGAACAATATATTGGGAGAAGGAGAGGAGGGTTCAATCACAGCTCTGCCATAGGTTAACTGTGTGACTTTGAGTAAGTCATTTCATTGCTATGAGCCTCAGTAACATCATCTGTAAATGAAGGTTTCAACCAGATTATCCTTAGGATATACTTCTGGTCAAAAATTCTGATTCCTTAATTGACTGATTCTGCTCACTCTGGGAAAATAATCTCCAAGGCCATGACTGGGTTTGGAAGACTGGCTTTGGAAGGCACAGTGCCTGGCACACAGTAGGTACTTAATAAATGCTTGCTGACTTAATTCAATGGGTTGCCTATCCAATTGCAAGGCATAAAATAGACAATTGTCATTCTTCATCTATTTTATTTTTACTTTATGGATTGCTTAATGTATCTCTTTCAAGTGATCATGAACTTATTAAGGAGGTCCATTGTGTTCCAGGGGTCAAAAGAATCAGCACAGTGGTATCCACAACCAGGAAAACAAAGAGAATCTTCCCGTATATGAGAAGTTTCTCTTCCATTTGAACTTTATCCATGACATCTTCCTTGACAATTCCTCGCACTGTTGGTGAGCACATATGTCTGTGTTTTATATCTTGCTTAATATTGATAAATAGGGAATCATTGTATAATGTATGGCTATTAAAGCCATAATTCCTTGACCATCATTTCCAATCTCCTTGCAAGAAGCCATGTTCCTTGGTGAAATGAGGACAGAGAACTAGAAAGTTGCCTCCTTCATGTGGCTGGTAAAAGTCAGTAAGACTTGAGTGATTAGTCATCCTGTTGCCTTAAACTCCTTGGAATTTAAGAGATATGATTAGTGGAAAATTGGGGCACTTTGTCAGCTTCTGAGTGAGTAAGGAGTGCTTGTTCGGGTGGGAGGCAAACCTCTAGAGTGAAGTAGGGAAAAAGGACATTGAGATGAATTTTTTTAAAAAATATTTGTTAAGCTCTTTCTCTATGCAAAGCACTGTAGTCACCATAATTTTTATTTGCTCTGTCTGAACCTGATGTTATTGACTAGGAATGTCACAGAGATACAGTTAGTGGGAGTTGAGTTCCCTGAAAAATCTCTTGTGTGACCAAGGTCCATAAGGGTAGAGTACAAAGGGGAATGGGGGAAGCTAGGTGGTACAGAGAATAGAGTGCCAGGCCTGGAGTCAGAAAGACCTGAGTTCAAATACGGCCTCAGATACTTACTAGCTGTGTGACCCTGGGCAAGCCATTTAACAACAAAGGAGAGTCGTTTCAGTAAGAAAAGATCCTTATTATGTTACTTTTTCAGTTGTATCTGACTCTTCTTGACCTTATTTAAGATTTTCTTGGCAAAGACACTGGAGTGGTTTGCCATTTCCTTCTCCAGCTTATTTTGCAGATAAGAAACTGAGGCAAACAGGTTTAAGTGATTTGCCCGGGATCACATAGCTAGTAAGTGTCTGAGGCCAGATTTGAACTCAGGAAGCTGAGTCTAGTACCCCCATTGTGGTACTGGGCCATTTGATAATAGAATGCAGAAAAAACTGCATTTTTTGCCAGATAGGGAACATGCCAAAAGCTTTCCTGTAGTGGGTGAGAATCCTGTCCAACAACAGAGAAAGATTTGCTCTGGTGGAGGAGTTGGTTGTGCCTGAAAGCAATTCCTGATGCTGGTTTCTGGGAGCTGCATAGAACTGTGGGACAGACCACAGTGGAGGATCAACATTTCACAGATCAGAGCCTCTGAGGAACAGCAAACATCAGTGCCAACCTAGACCTGACCTTGAGTGACTGAGACTTCAAGCCCACATGTGGAAGAGGGCTGTTCATTGGTAAATGTCATTACTTTCTAATAGCTCTGTTATTTTAATTTCTTTGACTGCTCAATGTCTTCCCTCCTTCCCCCAGTCCTGTCATTCTAATATTATCTCCCATTTCCACTGTATATATCTTGTATGTATGTAGCTGTTTACATGTTGTCGCCCCTTTAAATGGGAGCTTGTGAGGGCAGGGATCATATTTATGCCTTTCTTTTTATTCCCAGAATAATGCCTGACACATAGTAAGCATTTAATAAATGCTTGTTGACTAACTATTACTTGTTTTGGGAGTTGATAATGGCACAGTGGCTGGTATAAAATACTGACTGCCCCATATGTTCAGTTTGGGTGGGGTTGGTAGTGGAAGTATGAGCCAGGAAAGTAAGAAATTTCCCCAAACTAAACCTGGACATATAGATGTTGTGAGGGCTTTGTCACAAGGGTTACAGAAGTTATGATTATGGTTGCATCTACTAAGGAATTTTGTATAATCTGAATCCAAGATGACCTTCCCTACATTTTCCTTCAAATTGATGGAGATTTTTTAAGACTGCATTCTGCTCTACTGTCACATGCTTTTTTTTTTTTGGTAATAAAAACATAAACAAAGTAGGATCTTATACTCACTATACTTTTCATTCATTTGTGAAATCACAAAGATGTGGGCTGCTATAGAGGTTATCTGTAAATACTACCTGTTCTCTTCTCATATTTTCATAAAGAATATTTTCTATGCAAGCATATATTGTTCTCATAAAGGTTTTACAAAGATGTGAAAGTAGGAGTACAGGCTAGTAGTTGCTAATATCTTCCTTCCTTCCTTCTTTCTTTTTCTTTTTCTTTCTTTCTTTGTTTCTTCCTTTCTTTCCTTACTTATTTTGTAATACTGCTGTCTGTAATCTTTTCCATTCCAGAATTTTCCTTCTCTAAGATATCTTGAAAATAAATCTCTGAATGCATTTAAAACTCTGTCACTTCCATCATGTATTTATTCTGTATATATTTGGATAGGTGCAGAAGCCTTGCCAACTTTGTTATTGTGAATGTATTTCCATTTCCTCACATGGCACATGGGACACTGAGGTTTTATGGTTCAAATATGGTAGTTCTATTGTCATCAATGATGAGAATTATAGAAATGTGGACAGATCTTTTTTTTATTTCATATCTTTTTGCTGTCTTCTTTCCAGTATCCTCTATTATTGCTTTAGGGATGATCTGGCTCAGGTCTCACATCAAGCTTTCTCCTGGCTCATTTTTTTCTTCAACTACTTTTCACTGTTTTATGAATCATTATCACTCATACATAATCTTCCTTCTCTTCCTTAGTGTTTTGCCAGTGAACTTGTATTCTAAACTAACATTGTCTTTCTGTGCTTTGTCTTTCTGCTTGGCAGGGAAATAAAGTATTTGTTGGTTGAATGAGTTTCTAGAATTTTTGCCCTTCTCTAAGCGAGAATTAGTTTACGTTAGTTAGTCTTCTGTAAGAAATGGTACTGATCATCAACAATCTTTACTTTTATCCGTTTCCCATTATTCAAAGTAAGAAGCTTGTTAGAGTTATTATAATTGAAGTTTTCTCAAATTTTTTAATTCTTCTAACTTGAAGTTAAATTTAACCTTTGCCCTAACAATAATTGGCACATAAAAACACCTGATCCTGAAATGATTCTCACATCAGTAACATATTATTTATTGTCAATAGTCAATGTCATTTTTGTGACACTTTGGCATCCTGTCTGGTCTCCTTGAAGAAAATATTCATGATATATGGGTGAGAGTCTTCTGTGAAATCTATAAGCCTTTGGCCAATTTCATTTCTTAATTCTAAATCATATTTTCTAACATATGTTTGCAATCTTCCTCTTTTCCCACCTTTTCTTTGACATCACCATTGATCAAGATATGTATGAAGTTTTTGATATCATCTTGTCAAGTTCTTTCTAGAATTCCTCTATTTCTTCATCTTCTGCTGCAAATATTAGCACATGTTGCCAGTATCTTCATGTTGGTTCCCTTCATAATGGCCCATGTGCACTAGTAGGTGAGATGACCAGATATTCCATGAAATGATATTTTCGTTGTCCTTGGGGATATAGTGATACCAACTTGGCCAATTTCATTATTTGATCTTTGAGGGGAATAAAAAGCAAGGCTTTCTTCCATTCAGCTACAAATTTTTTTATACCTTTCTGGTTTTATTCCTAGCAATAATATCAACATGGATATGATCCAGGTTTCTAGCAGTGTGTTAATTCATTGGTCATTGTACAAAAATCTCACATTTGATCTAACTCACCATTAAATTCTCATTTGTAGACAGTCTAAAAACTGTGTGACTCTTAGCATCACCCTCTGCCCCATTTTCTGCCATTCTGCAACCATCACTGTGAAAATAGAAGTCGCCCACACAGGACTGAGGGGTTTTTGATATTTTTATCAGATTTATGAGTCTCCAGACTCAAAGAATTACCTGGTCATCCAGGGACTAATCTCTAGTAGTCCACCAGATTGCCAAAAGGGATCCATGAAACAAAAAATATTAAGAACTCTTTTTATAGAGGCTAACATACCTTAGAACATTTGCTTAGCCCAGTGCCTGTCACACAGTAGGTGTTTAATAAATATTCATTGAATGAATGAATGAATGAATGAATTGCTACCATATACTCACTACCCTCTGCTGAATCTTATCAAATTGGTGCAAAGTTCAGGATAGAGGGCAGTATAAGGCATACATTGTGGAAAGTTTTGATTATATTTCTTAGCTGTACAGCAAATATCTTTCACTTGGAATGTTGGGGGGGGGTTTCTGATGATATTGTTGCTTGAAGGAACATGTGAACTGTTGAGGGTTTTTTCTTGATGCTGGGAGAAGAGATACTCTGCCACCCTTTCCTCATTACCTGGATGTACAAATAAATTTCCCCGGGAACCTTGTTCTGGATACTTTTTCTTATTATTATAATTCAGGAGGTCAGTGTTTAGGAATTGCACAAGTCTAGTATAACTAGCCAAGACATTCCCTAGAGGTATGTGTTGTCTGATTCTTTCTTGCTCATTTATGACTCTCCCTATACTGGGTCCTTCCTTCCTTTCTCATTTATTCAACTAGTATATGTATAGTGTTTCTAAGTGTCCATTGTACTATAATTTGTCTCCCTTACATTCAACCTGTACAAGGAGATTTGGCCCTTATTATCCCTGCTTTGGAAGGCAGAAGATGTACTATTTATTTCCCTGGTACAAGGTAAAATAAATGTTTTTAACTGTAACTTAAAATCACAGAATCACAGAATTTTGAATATTTGACCTCCTTGTCATAGGACCGTAGATTTAGCACTGAAAGGGACCTTAGATATCATATAATCCAACCCCCTCATTTAACAGATAAGAAAACTGAGGCCCAGAGACATGAAATGACTTGTTCAAAGTCAGAGAGTAAATGGCAAAACCAATACAATACCCAAGTCTCTGGACCCCCAGGACCCTGATACTTTTCATTACATTAAAGCTTTCCTTGCATAGGGAGAAGATACAGAGGTCAGGGGAACACTGGGCTGCTTGTAAGAGAAAATGGCAAAGAAGTATGATCAGGATAAACTGAGAACACCCTATACATAATTACATAGGCAAAATTTTCCTTCAGTACCCTCCATCCATTCTTTCCTTTCTGCACGGCTCTCCTTTATATGATCATCTTACTACTAGGACCTACTTTATGAATAAGACAGTATGTGGGTACCAACTTCCTTAGGTTTTCTGAAAACCGCCTGCTCAAAAATATCTACAAGCCACTCTTGTTCCTTCTTATATCCCACCATTATAAAGTCATTACTTTGGGTATTGAAGACTTTTAATCTTCAAGAGTTGTTTGTTAAAATCCAAATAAAAATCACTGGAATGTGATAACAGAAAGCCATTGTTAGTGACCACCTTTGGAGACTGGGAAGAAAAACAACTATGTTTCTATCAGATGTTTCATAAGTAGTATGGGGAGACTGGAACACAAGATTGGGACGCAAGCTGGGATAGGTTTGGATGAAATAGGAGGGATACTTTTCAAGGAAGAGGGGTCATGTCACCAAAGACACATGTTATTTCCTTCACAATTTTCATCTAACCTGGCCCTGCTACCATGTGGTGGGCTTCATGTTTTTAAACTCCTTTTAATCACCCAGGCTTCCTCCAATTGGCCCCCACAAAGAGAAGTACTCTACATTCTGGACCTTTCTGGATATTTCTTCTTCAAAATGTAACCGCCCTGTATTCTCAGGGCTCTGTCAGGTAACTGGAGTTCATCCAACAAACTAATGTAAATTAAGATATTAATAACTAATGATAATAATATTTTGTACTTCTCTAGGCTTTAAGATTAACATGGGCTTAACATGTAATTTTGCCTAGATTACACATTTAGAGAGACCTTTCCTATTCTAGTCCAAAGAAATAAGCCATATGGGTAGTTTAAGAACAGGGTTCAGCTGGTGGAAGAGATTTGGGGGAGGAAGGACTTTTGAGTACCCCTCAATTGGATGCCTACTCTTCCCCATATGTAAATCACTTTGGACAGGAGTTAGTGAGTAGTAGAAAGAGGTTAAAATAAAATTTAGGCAATTTTTCCAAAACTGTATTACTAGTATTTTTTCCAAACTAAGTAGATTAGCCCTATGTCCCCAGGGTAGTTCCATGACCAGCAGAGTGTTCAAGCTGTGGTATAAATAACTCATCACTGCAATAGAAGAGTTGATTGGAATTTAAATAAAATTTACATAAAAGAGACACATTTTGTCTTGTATACTAATTAATAAGCAACCAAAAGCTGCTTTGTACAAAGAGAGGAAAATTACCAACAGTAACTCCTACGTGACCTGATTGTTACTGGAGGGCACCATTTAATGAGCCAGTCAGTCTCAGTGCAGGTTCTGCTATAGGTGCCCATGTATATCTGTATATATAGGCCTATAGTGCTGTTTGCCTCAGTTTCCTCATCTGTAAAATGAAACAGAGAAGGAAATGAAAAACCACTCCAGTGTCTGCCAAGAAAACCCCAAAAAAAGGGTCATAAAGAGTTTGACATGACTGAACAACAGTGGTACAAATATCTGTAGTATAGGTACATCAGGGATAGCAAACTAGTTGACTCTATGCCCTACCCTCTTTGCTTTTAGAGATCTTTCATGAAGCAGCCTTGAAGTCTCACCTAGTAATGACTAAGGAAGACAGGGCAAAGAGAATCCAGAAAATTGTGTTGCTATTGTTGTTGTTGTTGTTAGATGGTAGAAACAAACATCTTGGTGCTGAGGGAAAGAGAAGGGGAAATAGGATATTGAATCACCTTCATAGAGTTGAAGGTGGAGAAGGATTTGAACAGCTCAAAAAAGAAGAGTACCCATAACTCACCAGTAAGCCTGTTCATGAAACTTTAGGGCTGTTGGAAATGTGTACAAAAGAAGACAAAAACAAAATCTATTGTATTTTGAATTTTACCAAATACTCTTGGAAAAAAAATCTCTGAGGGGAGTTGATTAACGAGGTGGACCTGACCTTCACCTGCTGAAAGAACAAAACTTTGAGAAGTGCAGGGGCAATAGGTAAGTATGGTGTCACCAAGAGGATGAATCCATCCTACTTGGAGAAGCAGTGGGGAGCAAAAATGGACAACACAGTAGAGAAAAAGAAGCAATGACCTCTCCACCTACCTCTTCTCCCCACCCCAGTCAATCCTCATCACTTCCAGCTGGGGCCCCCCACTCACAGAAGTACTGAAAGCCAAAGAGATTGTAGAGATCTCAGAAGAGAAATTCTTATTCTGAGCATAGTTATTTTATATGGGCTCAGATGTGAGGCCTGTATATTTTTGTTCATTTGTAAATAAAAACTTTCAATTTTCTCAGGCCTCATGAGTTTATATTATTTTGGTGTATCATATATACATTTATGTATCAGGTCTATATATGTGTCTTTATATGCTGGAATATATAATAGGCAATATGAATATATAAATACATATAAATATATATGGTATATAAATATAAATACACATAAAATGAATATATGATGGATAATGAGACCAATATCAAAGGAATTTAATGTGAAGAATTTCCCCAATTACCCGATTCCCTTCTCATTTTTTGTTTATTTTTTCAATATAAGTTTATTTATTTTTGGTTTTCAACATTCATTTCCACAAGTTTTTGAGTTCCAAATTTTTACCCCATCTCACCCCAAGATGGCATGCATTCTGAATATCCCTTCCCCTAGTCTGTCCTGTCTTCTATCTCTGCCCCCTTCTCTTATCTCCTTCCCCTTCTATTTTACTGTAGGGCAGGATAGACTTCTGTACCCCATTTCCTGTATTTCTCATTTCCTAGTAGCATGTGAGAACATTTTTTTTAAACATATGTTTTTAAAACTTTAGATTTCAAATTTTCTCTCTTCCTCCCTCCCCACCCACCCTCATTGAAAAGGCAAGCAACTCAACATAGGTTGTACATATGCAGTTATGCAAAACACTCCATAGTACATGTTGTGAAAAACTAACTCTATTTCCCTTAATCCTATCCTGCCCTCCCATTTATTCTATTCTTTCTTTTGACCCTGTCCTCTCTCAGAAGTATTTATTCTGATTACCCCCTTTCCCAATCTGCTCCTCCTCTCTATCATCCCCCTGTTCTCTTGTCCCCTCTCCCCCTATTTTCCTGTAGGGTAAGACAGATTTCCATACCCAATTGAATGTGTATGTTATTCCCTCCTTAAGCCAAATCCTATGAGAATAAGATTCACTCATTCGCTCTCACCTTCCCCCATTTCCCCTCCACCGACTTTTCTGGGGGTTTTTTTTGTGAGATAATTTACCCCATTCTACCTCTCCCTTTCTTCTTCTCTGAGTATAATCCTCTCTCATCCCTTAATTTTATTCTCCAGATATGACCCCTTAATCTTCAACTCACCCTGTGCCCTATCTATCTATATCTATCTATCTATCTATCTATCTATCTATCCATCTATACATAGAATTTTTTTCCTCCAACTACCCTAATACTGACAAAGGTCTCATGAGTTATAAATATCATCTTTCCATGCAGGAATGTAAACAGTTCAATCTTAATAAGTCTCTTATGATTTCTCTTTCCTGTTTACCTCTTCATGTTCCACTTCAGTCCTGTATTTGAAAGTCAAATTTTCTATTCAGCTCTGGTCTTTTCATCAAGAATGCTTGAAAGTCCTCTATTTCACTGAATGACCATTTTTTCCCCTGAAGGATTATACTCAGTTTTGCTGGGTAGGTGATTCTTGGTTGTAATCCTATCTCCTTTGCCCTCTGGAATATTATATTCCATGCCCTGTGGTCCTTTAATGTAGAAGCTGCTAAATCTTGTGTTATCCTGATTGTGTTTCCACAGTACTTGAATTGTTTCCTTCTGGCAGCTTGTAATATTTTCTCCTTGACCTGGGAACTCTGGAATTTGGCTATAATATTCCTAGGAGTTTTCCTTTGGGGATCTCTTTCAGGAGGAGATCGTGGATTCTTTCAATTTCTATTTTGCCCTCTGGTTCTACTATATCAGGGCAGTTTTCCTTGATAATTTCTTGAAAGATGATGTCTAGGCTCTTTTTTTGATCATGGCTTTCAGATAGTCCAATAATTTTTAAATTCTCTCTCCTGGATCTATTTTCCAGGTCAGTTGTTTTTCCAATGAGATATTTCACATCATTTTCTAATTTTTCATTCTTTTGGATTTGTTTTACAGTGTCTTGATTTCTCATAAAGTCACTAGCTTCCAATTGCTCTATTCTAATTTTTAAGGAAGTATTTTCTTCAGTAATCTTTTGGACTTCCTTTTCCATTTGGCCAATTTTTCTTTTAGGGCATTTTTCTCCTCATTGGCTTTTTGGACCTCTTTTGCCATTTGGGTTAGGCTATTTTTTAAGGTGTTATTTTCTTCAGTATTTTTTTGGGTCTCCTTTAGCAAGCTGTTGACTTGTTTTTCATGATTTTCTTGCATCACTCTCATTTCTCTTCCAGTTTTTCCTCTACTTCCCTTACTTGCTTCTCAAAATCCCTTTTGAGCTCTTCCAAGGCCTGGGACTGGTTCATATTTTTCTTGGAGGTTTTGGATGTAGGAGCTTTGACTTTGTTGTCTTCTTCTGGTTGTATGTTTTGATCTTCTTTTTCACCCAAGTTAGATAATATAGTCTGACCCTTTCTGTGCTGCTTGCTCATGATCCCGGCCAATTACTTGAGTTTTAAACTCTTTGTTAAGGTAAGAATCTGCTTCCAATGTGGAGAGTGTACAGTCCCAAGCTTCTGGGGTTTGTGTAGCTGTTTTCAGAGATACTAGTAGGGACCTGTAAATTTTCAGTTCTTCCAAGGTGGTATGATAAGGGGCGAGGTGTTTACTCCTTTCCTGGCCTGTGACCACAAGTATTCCTTTCTGTCCTGTAACTGTGAGGAGGGGTTCCTCTCCACAGCCACTACAAGCTCCACCATGCCAGCACTCCTCCTCACCCCAGCACTGCCTCCCAGAACTGTGACCCAGATCCAAACATGGGCAAATCAAGAGATTCCTGCCTCAGCACTGGCAAAGACATCCCTGCAATCCCCCTCTGATCAGCCACTGGTTTTCCCCTCAGTCTATGGGCCAGAAGCTCAGGAAACAGCTGCCCCACCCCAGGGCCATGCTCTTGGGGAATGGATCTGAGACCCCACCTTCCTCTCTCAGCACTGCAGAAACAGACTTTTCCCACTGACCTTCTGATTTGTCTTTGGCATTGGTGGATTGAGGAGTCTGGAAACCTCCACAGCTGCTTGAGATTCAGTCCTCTGAGGCCTGCTCCAGGCTCGCTTTGGCCTGCAGGTCCACGCCACACTGTGCTCTGCTCCCAGCCAGGCAAGATATACCTTTCTGATCAAACATCCAGGTTGTCTTGGGCTGGAAATTTGTTTCACTCTGTCTTTTTGTGAGTTCTGCTGCTTCAGAATTTGTTTAGAGTCATTTTTTTATGAGTATTTTGAGGCATTTGGGGGAGAGCTCAAGCAAGTCACTGCTTTCATTCCACCATCTTGGCTCCGCCACCTTCCCTTCTCATTTTAGCCGCATTGGTTCTGTTTGTACAAAATCTTTTTAATTTGGTATTATCAACACCCTCTTCTCTTTCCTTGCTCAGAGCCCAATAACAGGTTCCTTTTCATTCTTTCTTTGCTTTTAAACCCCATTTCATGATCCACCCTCCATGGTTAGAAACTTCTGTGTTTATGACTCATCCCTTCCCTAATCTATCCTTTGTCTGATTCTACCCTCTCTTCTCTCTTTACCCTACTGTTTCCCCATTAAATGAAATATATTTCTGCACCCAACTGTGTATATCTGTGCATTCTTCCATCCTTTGAATTCAGATGAAAATTAAGTTGCTATCACTCATTTCCCTCACTCTTTCTTCATTGTTTGTGCACCTCTGTGATATTAGGGTTTGTAGGGGTTGATTGTGTCATCTTACTTATCAGAATGTAATTGTTTATTACATTAACATTTTGGGGGTTTACCTTTTTATGTAGCTCTTGACTCCTGTGATTGTATGTCGGTGTTTCTAATCAGCACTGGCCTTTTCATCAAGAATGCTTCAAAGTCCTCTATTTTGTTAATTCATTTTTCCCTATAGCCTTATACTCATTTTTGCTGGGTGAGTTATTCTTAGTTACAAGTCTGTCTATTTTACTTTGAGGAATATTGTTTTCTGAGTTTTCCACTTCTTTCTGTTGGTAGCTACTAAATTTTGTGTGATCCTGACTGTGACTCCTTGGTATTAAAGTCTTTCATTTGGGATGCTTGTAGCATTTATTTTTTTTATCTGGAAATTCGGGATTCTATCTATGTTTTGTCATTCTTGTTTGGGAGTTTCTTTCAGGAAATGACTAGTAGATGTTATCCATTTTCACTTTGCTATTCAGTTCTGAAAGATCTGGGCACTTTTCTTTAATGATTTGCTGAAATGTGATGTTTAGGATCTTTTTTGGTCTTAATTTATCATTAATTTCTTTGATTTATTTTCCATGTCAACTCTTTTAGATATTCAATTCAATTCTTTTTAAGTCTTTTGATTTTCTTTTAATATTTCTTGTTGTCACATAGAGAGTCATTAACTTCTTTTTGATCCATTCTAATTTTCAAGGAATTTGTTGTTTGTATAAAATTTTGTTCTTCTTGTTAATTCTCTTTCCCAGACTTTCCCCCCAACTCTCAATTCTTTTCTAATTCTTTCCACTAGTTCTCTAATTTCATTTATGAAAATTTTTTAACTCTTAAAAAAATTCCACCTTCATTTCATCAAAGAATTCCAATTGAACTCATGTTCAAGCTTTGCTTTTTTTTTTTTGAGGCTCTGCTTGAAGATTATTTGGAGTCATTCTCTTCTTTTGAGCATCTGTCATGATTTAAAAAAAAAACCTCTTTACTGTGATTTTTTTTGTTGTTTATTCATTCTTCCTTCCTTATTTCTCTAATTCAGACTTGTTTTAAGGCCAGACTCTGCACACTTCTGTAGGAAATGCCTGGTCCTTGCTTGGTCCTATTCTGAATTTTCTTGAATCCTGCTACTGTTCTTTTTTTCTGGGAATCAATTGCTGTGTTCTTCAAGGATCTCAAAGGTGGCACAGGCTGGGGACCTATAAGCTTTCAGTACATCCAAAGCTGTCTGATCCAGGGAGAAGTCTCATCACTATTTTGAAAGCTCCTGACCTGGGTTTAGGAATGGGCAGCAACACTATGGGCTTGTCCCTGATCAAAGCTCTAATAGACTACCAAAGTACCCTCAACTAGCTGGAGGTTTCCTCAGGTTCAAGGTAACAGAGCTACAGGCTTTCCCCTCGTCTGAGATCCCTTCTATGGTTATTCTGCCCTAGGCTTCAGATGTGGCTGGATCTTAGAGCATATTAATCCAGAGCACAGTGTCACTCAGCTTAGTTTACTTCTGTTCCTCTTCCAGCCCAAAACTGCTGGACTTGGGACTGTGTCTCACCTTAGTCCACAGCCTCAGGCCACAGACCAGTCTCTGTGCTGGAAGACTCCTCACAGTGCCTTACAGGTTGGACCCTGTCCTCAGTGACTGAAAATTTCTGTTTTTCTTCCTTTGCTTCCTATGCTGAACTGGAGAAATGACCCACTTTTTCCTTAGATTTCCTTATCAGGACTCAATCTTGTGTATTTTCTGGGTCTTCATGGAGTAGTTATGAGGGGGGGGGGTTGGTCTATATTGCTTCATCTACTTCACTATCTTGGCTGGTCTCTGACCTTTCATCCTCACAGTAACTCTGTGAGGAAGATAGGAGAAATATTATTACCCCCATACAATTGATAAGGAAAACTGAGGTCAAAGAGGTTAAGTCACTAGTGCTAGATTATACAGCTAGTTTATGTCTTCAACAACCAACTATCCCAAGTGATCTAGTCATTTATTCATTCAACATTTATTGAGTCTACCATATATAAAATACTGTACTAGCTAATGAAAGAATTTGAAATTTTAAATAAAACATAGTTCATCCTCTGAAGGGACTTATAATTTAAAGGGGCCATAAGATATAAACACAAATGATTATAATACATATCTTTATTGTTCAATCATTTCAATCACATCTGATTCTTGGTGACCTCATCTGGGGTTTTCTTGGCAAAGATCCTGGAGTGATTTACCATTTCCTTCTCATTTTACAAATAAAGAAACTGAGACAATCAGAATTATGTGATTTTCCCATGGTCACACAGCTAGTAAGAGTCTGAGGTCATATTTGAACTAATTAAGGTAAATTTTCCTGATTCCAGGCCCAGCTCTCTGTTCACCGCACCACCTAGATGACCATCTACATATATGTTTGTTGTTATTGTTGTTGTTGTTGTTGTTGTTGTTGTTGAGCTGTGTCTGACTCTTGGTGACTCCATTTAGAGTTTTCTTGGCAAAGACCCTGGAGTAGTCTGCCATTTCCTTCTCCAGCTCATTTTACAGTTGAGGAACTGAGGCAAACAGGGTTAAGTGATTTGCCCAGGGTCACACAGATAGTAAGTGTCTGAGGTCAGATTTGAACTCAGGAAAGTGAGTCTTCCTGATTCTAGTTCCAGTGCTCTTTCCTCTTTGCCACCTAGCTGCCCATCTAGCTACCTAGGTCTCTCCTAATTAAAATATCACAAGTGCAAATCAAGCAGTCACCAGGTACCTTATTAAATTGTATGAGTCTTTTTTTTTCATTCTACCCATGGATCATGGAAGACATAGATTAGGGATGTGGCCTCTGATGGTCTGAGAATTATCTTCATATGCCTCATCTTATTGTATTTTTATTTGCTTTTCCTCCCTTCCTTCTGAGGCTCTTATTCATTAGGTACATGCAGAGTGAAAGCCTAGACAAATAATCTACTTTGTCCCCATGTCTCTTCCAAAATTTCCAAGAATTCAATGGCTTTGGTTAAGGGCAAGTTAGTGGGACAGTGAGATCTACCTGGGAATTGAAAAATGAGGTTTCCTGGCTCCCTTCCAATGACCGCATGCAGCACATTTTCCATTACCCAGCGTTCTATTAACTAGAATTCAATATTCACTGAATGTGCAGTGCACTACTATACAATGATAAGCATGGATAGTTGGGGAAAGGATGTGAGACTTAGAGTTAGCAGATTAGAAAGTTTTGAAGGAAGGGAAGGAAAGTGATGAGTGCTAGACATGTTAGACATGCTAACTTGGACTTTTAGATAGCTGTGGAGTAGGTATTTATAAAGATAAGCCTGGGATTTAGGGTTGAAAAGAGGGCTAGGTGGACAGATTTGTATGGAGTAATTTGTATAGAGGTAAGAATTGATACCATAGTATCAAATGAGGCCGTCAAGGGAGAGAAGGTAGGAGGAAGAGAAGGTCTGGGGAAATAATTCTTAGGGAGAAAGACAAGACTTTGGAAATAATGAAAGAGACCAAAAAGGAGTGGTCAGATAAGGAGGAAGAGAACCAGGAGACAAGAATGTCACAGAAGACAAGGAAAAATAGAGTACCCAGGAGGATGGGATGGTAAAGGTCAAAAGCTACAGAAACTCTGGTCAAGGAAATGAGGACTGAGAAAAAGTCTCTGGACTTGACAATAAAAGGATAACATCTGATATTCCATCAGTCTGTCAACCCTTTAGTGGGAGACCTCACAGGAAAGCAAAGTGCCTGTAAGCCATAGCCAGATGCTTTAAAATAGCTAGCTCATCCTGCCTCTGCTTAGGATCTGAATTGATGACCATACTACTTTTAGAGATGATATGCTTTCTGGCTATAAAATGTTGACATTTAATTAAGTAAAAGAAACTTTAAATGATGATGGAGGTAAATGCATCTCAGTCATAAGTCTGACATTCTACAATTTATAGCATTTTTTCTTCATAGAAATGAAGTATATTGCTAATAGGCCCTATAGTTTTAATAGGATTCCAACATTCTGTCATTGAAAATTCCTCTGGCCCACTCATTTGCAGTATTATCTCCCTTCCTTTGAATTGTTTCATAATTTTCCAACGGATCCAATAAACATTTGTTCTGTATCTGTGGTCAGTAAAGTGATTTTTGTATATTTGGTAAACTCTCATTAAACCAGTATCTAAACTACCAGAGGGCTCAAATACTGGAAGTGCAGTGATGATTTCTTCTCAAGGTGACAGGGCCTTAATATCCTAAAGTGCTTCCTAAATCACCAAAGTGAAATGAAATCACGTTCAGTGGAATTTTGCTAATCTTTCATAACTGCTTTCTACTGCCCATCTTTGTTAAATATATATTTTGCACAAGTAAAGCCAACTGTATAATGAGTGGAGTTTAGCTTGCCCTGGTTAACCCCTTTTCCCAGCCAACAATCTTTGGGAATTTTTCAGAAGGTATCAGTTTGAACAGTATCATAAAATTACTCCATTCAGTATAAAAATAACTTCTTTAAAAATATGTAATTCTTAACAATACAGCCAGCTAGGTGGCTCAGTGGATAGAATGCTAGGCATGGAGTCAAGAAAACTCATCTTCATGAGTCTAAATCCGGCCTCAGACACTTATAAGCTGTGTAACCCTGGGTAAGTCACTTCACCCTGTTTGCCTCAATTTTCTCATCTGTAAAATGAACTGGAGAAGAAATGGCAAACAACTTTAGTATCTTTGGCAAGGAAATCCCAAATGGGGTCAGGAAGAGTCACACTATTGAACAACAACAATTCTTAACAATAACCCTAACAATACAGAAACATAAGCATACATGCAATTTGGATAGAATTAAATTAAACATCAGTACTTACACCAAGTCCCCTTGTATATAGCTCCACACTAAGCCAGCTGGTATCTCAAAGAGACATTTGTTACTCTACCCATTTGAGAAGAGAAGCAGAGTAGGCTTCCTTGAATAGAGCCACCAGAGAAGAAGATCTGAGATAGAAAGCAGAAATCTCTTGGGTCTCAGGATCTTCTGTCCTATATTTTATCCTAGTCAGGAAACTTTTAGAATTGGTATGGCTAGAATCTATGGCCTTTCTCTACAGCCTTTCTATCAATAGTACTTCTCCTCATACTCCCAAGAATTGTAGATGAAATCCTACATTCTGCATTTCAAGCTCTGTACCATATCCAAGGACCACTGGGGCTGTTGCACCTTAAGAGACACGTGCTTTTGAACCAACAGGCTCAACCCTCTTGATAATGAAAGACAACATTTTTTTTTAAAGTAACCAAGATGTGGAAACAAATTCGATGACCATCACCTGGATAATGGCTGAACAATTTTTGGTTGTTTTTTAGTCTCTTCAGCCATGTCCAACTGTTCATGATCCCATTGAGGTTTTCTTGGCAAAGTGAAACAAATAGAACCAGGAAAATAATAAGCATAACAAGTACAATAATGTAAATGGAAGTAACAGAAACAAATTAGGGAAACTGTGGGGTACAGTGGAAAGAGCACTTTCTGGAGATGTCATATCCCATTTCAAATTCTGCCTCAGAAGCTTGCTACCAATATTATCTTGGGCAAACAATTTTACCTCAGTTTCCTCATCTATAATACAAGGGAAGTGGACTGAATGGCCACTGAGATCCCTTGAAGTTCTAAATGTATGATCTTAATGAACAAAAATAAACCCTTTAATGACAATGACCAAGCTGGGAACTAAAAAAGAGATGAAAAAAAATGCACCTGCCTCCCTTCTTTGCAGAAGTGGGGATCTATGAGAATGAAACATTGCCTATACTGTCAAACTCAGCTGATATGTTGGTTTGTTATGCTGAACTTCCTTTTCATTCCTTTTTTAAAAAAATTCTTTGATGTAAGAGAAGACCCTGTGGGTAAGAAAGGGGGAGGAATTTCTTTGGAAATGGAGGAGATACAATAACAAAAAAAGATACAATTCAACCCAGGTCAAGCCTGAAGTATTTTGTACAAGGCTCTCTTGTTTGATGAGAAGAAATGGTGATGACTGTATTCCTGAATGAAAGGCAGAATAGGTGTGAGAGTTATAACATTCCTTTCTACTCCTTCAAGAGAGAACATGAATGGTTTCAGAATTTCTTTGCGATAGATTATAGGAAAAAGAAGGAAAACAACATTGGAAACTGCAGTGCCATAAAGTTCAGAAAAGCAGCTTTTGGAACCTAGATTTTGTTCCGCTACACCAGATATATTTACTGGGGCAGATAGATATAATTCTAGCCTAATACCCTTCTTTTTGAGAGAACAGAGTAACAGTGTGACCTTTCATGAGCTCTTCTCTTGCTCCCTCAAGGCAGGAATCATAGTCTCCCTTGGAGAACAGTTGTCAAAATTTCAGAGAGATCTATCCATGTCTCCTTGAGAGAAGCATTTAGGTAAACCATGGGAATATATATAACCAGCATGAGTAATACATACCTTACAATATCAATAAATTTAAGAAAATCACAACAGAAAGTTTGTGCCTCAGCCCAATCACAAGACCCATTTGCCACTCTTCTCCCCGGCCCTCAGAGAACCATTGTTCCAATGGGATTCAAGTAGTAGACAAATGCGTGATTATGCTCTCAATTGCACTTATCTCAAAGGATGTCAACTGTTAATTGATAATTACTAGATTGCCTAGGATGACTAAGCAGGCACGTTCCTAATATCAGTTAAATTCAGTTCCTTTTGCAAAATGAGGCTAATACTAACTGCATTTTTTTGTGAGGAGAGTGTTTAATAAGCCTTATATTAGTAAGTTTTATATAAATAAAAGGGCATATGGTGGAGTAGAAAGAATGCCAAATTTGCAATACAAAGACTTGGGTCTTAGTTCTACGTCTGATACTATTAGTACAACTATGGGTTAACTGCTTAGAGCCTTACTTTTCTTGTTCTCATAATAGTTATAATTATGCTTGCACTCCCTACCTCCCAGGGTAAGTGAGAAGAAAGTGTTCTATAAATGATAAACTGCCCATATGAATGTGTTTTTGTGGATAAATATCAGTTCAATGAAGTTGGTTAGTCAAGGCATGATGAAAGATGGCATATTACAGAACATCTATCCTTTGGTTACTTCAGGACAAGATTTAAGGATCATCATTTACTCATGTTCCCATGTGCACAACTTTCACCCTTGATATTCGGATCCACTCTGAACAATTATTTGTTAACTGGCTGTAGGAAGTTGACATTTAATTAAGTAGGAGACACATGAAATGGTAAGGGAGATAGATAAATCCCTGAAAAACCATTATGACAATTACAATCTGGACATGCCGTTGTTACTGTCATCAAGATTATCATTTCACAGCTGTGCCTTTTTTGGGAATTCCAGCTGGGTTTGAATTCATAGGGTCTTAGATTTAGAGGTGGATGAGACTTCAGAGGTTACTTAGTCTAACCTCTTCATTTTACAGATGAGGAAACTGAAGCCCAATAAGGTTGAATGACTTGCTTAAGGTCATAAAAGTTATATGTGTGTATATGTATGTATGTATGTGTGTGTATGTGTGTATGTATGTGTATAGACATGCACACACACATGCATGTATGCATACATACATATATAGTCTTCAGTAGTGAGATTTGAACCCAGGTCCTCTCATTCTTGAGTCAGGGCTCTTTGATTGCACCACAGTTTAACTATAGTTTCTGTCTTCTTGGCCATGTATCCAGAGATTCTGAATATTGAATGCATTTTTAATAAATATAATCTATGACTAAGAGAGACAGAAAATTTAGTTATTGTCATTAAAATTATATTATATTACAAATGTATTGTAACCATTTGATTCTAGCAGCACTGTTTTGGTACTCCTCATCCCATGGTCTGTGGCCAGAGAAATTTTCAAAATTAAGTCTTGAGGTGTGCCAGTTCTGTTCTTACTAGGTTCCCCACCTAAACAGTTAACCTCTTACTTTCTTATTATCTTATCCCTTAATGGCAGAAGGTAGTACATTTCCCAGAGAAGGTACTGATCGACATTTTTACTTCATGCCAATTAGAAGAGAAGTTTGTACTCTAGATCATAGGGAATACATTTATATTAAGGTACACTGAGAAGAACATGTAGAAATTAAAGTTTGTTTAATGAGAGCCATTTTCTTTCATTTCAGAGAGTTGATGGTTTGTGGAAATCCTAGAATTTTCAGGCTGCCTCAGCTCCACAGTGATGACATCTGCTCTCTGCCTGGAGCTCAGTGATCTATTTCAAAGATTCCTATCAATAACCCCAGGCCCAAGGTGGTCAGGCAAAGTCAGATTAGCATATGACAAAGGACTTAAGAACCAGTGAAATCTGAAGAGACATTGTCCCCCCAATCTTTTCCTGTGGGTCTCTGTTTCCCTTGGAATTTCTATCTTCCTTTCTGTGTCTGTATCTCTGCCTCATTCTGAGAGCATACATTCTAAACGAGGAAACAACAAAAAAGAATGCTGTAGCTAGAAATGGCCTCGCACACTTTTTCTCATTACTTAATTTTCAATCCCTTGATCAAGATATGCATATATGTGTGTATATGCATATATGTATATGTACATATGTGTGTATATGTGTGTATGTGCCTCATTGCTCTTCCTTTCAAGGTTTTTCTGCCATTTTGTTTGTTAATTTCCAAACACTTCTCTGTTCCCTCAGATTTTCAGGAAGAGAGGCATAAGGATAGTATATGTGCTTGGTACTGAGGAGTGAAAGATGTAAGCCTATCTTAACATATGAAAGCAATAAATGGTTCATCAGTGTCAGGAAAAGAGAGATATAATGTGGGGGAGAAAGGCTAATGTTTACCAGCTGCAGGCACTCTTAAGTTGGAATGAGACAAAACTTCAGAATCACATGAGCCTGCCAAGATCAGAAATGAAAGGACAGATGTTGTTTAAGTGTTTTTGTCTGTGAGAAAAGCCTACATGTATCTACCATGATAGATAACATAAAGAGGAGCTACAATCTTGGGAAAAGGCTAATGTGGGCTGGGTCTGATTTGGGCCAGTGTGTTGCTTTAGTTTTGGAAATGGAATGACTTGAGACACTTGTATACCATATAACAGTTAACAAAATTTTACTGAGCCCAAACAAGGGAAAGAATATTCAGCAAAGACATAGCATTGATTCAGCTGGGCACAGCTTTTTTTTTGCCTTGGTGTTGACCATGCTGAGCCACTGAACAGAAGGCCGAGGGCAACTCTTGACTTCTCACGGGCTGGTTTTTGTACTTAGGTCATCAGGAGGCTATGTCAGTGGCCCAGGCTTTAGTTACCCAAGAGCCAATTAATTCCCTAGAACAATTCCAATACCATAACAGATCCCCATCCAAATTAACCAGAGAAGATCCATTGAGTTGATAGATCAATCAATCAAAAATAAAATAGGTCTGGATAAACCTTTAATCATTTAAAGGGATCATAGAGGCGTTAGGACATTAGATAAAAACAGATGATGCTACAGAGAAAAAAAACTTGTGATTGGTTGAAGAAGACCAAGTCATATCTCTTGGGCAGCTGGTTCAGAGCCAGCTTAATCACGTGGGAAATTACTCCAAATTTGAGGTTTCAGTTCTTCCTCTTTTTCCTCCACCATCATGTTGCCAGAAACACTAGACTAGTAGTAGACATCTGCCTGGGAAGGGGAGAGAAAAAGGAAAGAGAGATAAACAGAGAGAGAGGTCAATGACACACAGAAGGCCTTTAGAGAAAAGACAACTGAATATACAATATAGAGAAGGAATTGATCTGGTTATGATCTCGTGAACTTAGAAAGGTCAGAAGAAATGGAGGCTCCATCAGTATTAATACTAGTGCCCATAGGAAACTGCAGCAACATTACCCCTGGAACAGCACTATGTGCATCAGAAACCCAGAGACACAGTAAAGAAAGGTAGTTTCAGGATTCTACAAGGGTGCCAATCTTCAGAGCCCAGAAGAAAGCTGTACTTAAGGGGAACTTCTAATAACTTGGAACCCTGAATCACCTCTTGGTCACATAGGTATGAACATACTTTCTCCTGAAGCCTTATCTATGCAAAGGGTGAGTATATACCAAATTGGGGGAATAGTTTCTGTAACCATAGTCTTTGCTATACTTGCTTAGTAAATATGTTTTCTAAAAGCTAATCAGTCTGGATGATAATCAATGGGAAGCACATCCATGGGGGCTGTGAGCAATAGCACTAGAAATTCCAGTAATCCTAAGGGTTACCCCTAGATTTACTAGGGTAAGGTAATAATTGCCACCTTGAGGAAAAGAATTGCAAAGTAAGGTGGCCTTGCCATACCTGATCTCAAACTGTATTATAAAGCTGCAATCATCAAAACTACTTGGTACTGGCTAAGAAATATAGTGGTAGATCAGTGGAATAGCTTAGGTACACAAGACACAGTAGTAAATGACTACAATAAACTACTGTTTGATAGACCCAAAGACTCCAGCTTCTTGGATAAGAACTCACTATTTGACAAAAACTGCTGGGAAACTGGACAACGATATGGTGGAAAGTTAGTATAGATCAACATCTTTCACTGTATACCAAAATAAATTCAAAATGGGTACACAATGTAGACATAAAAGGTGAAGCTCTAAGCAAATTAGGGTAACATATCTATGGAGAAAGGAAAAATTTATGACTGAACAAGGGATAGAGAACATTATGAAATGCAAAATGGATAATTTTGATTACATTATGTTAAAGTTTTTGCACAAACAAAGCCAATGCAACCATGATTAGAAGGGAAGTAAAAAGCTGGAAAACAATTTTTACATCCAGTGTCTCTGATAAAGGCTTCATATCTAAAATATGCAGAAAACTAAGTCAAATCTGTAAGAATACAAGTCATTCCCTAATCCATGAATGGTCAAAGGATATGAACAGGCAGTTTTTGGATGAAGAAATCAGATGCTCTAAATCACTATTGATTAGAGAAATGCAAATTAAAACAATTCTGAGGTACCACATCACATCTATCAGATTAGCTAACATGACAGTGATAAATGTTGGAGAAGATAAGGGAAAATTGGAACACTAATGCATTGTTGGTGTAGTTGTGAACTGATCCAACCATTCTGAAGAACAATGTGGAACTGTGTCCAAAGGGCTGTAAAACTGTGCATACCCTTTGATCCAGTAATACCACTTCTAGATCTGTATCCCAAAGAGATCATAAAAAAGAGAAAAGGGCCCACATGTACAAAAATATTTATAGCATCTCTTTTTGTGGTGACAAAGAATTGGAAACTGAGGGGATACCCATCAACTGGGGAACAACTGAACTAGTTATGGTATATGAATATAATGGAATACTGTTGTTCCATAAGAAATGGTGAGCCAGCAGACTTCAGAAAAATCCGGAAAGACTTTCATGAACTGATGTTGAGTGAAGTGAGCAGAACCAGGAGAACATTATGCACAGTAACAGCAACATTGTGTAATAACTGACTTTGTTAGACTTAGTTCTTCTGAGCTCTGGTGATCTAAATTCCAATGATCTGATCCCAAAAGATGCATGATGGAAAATGCTATCCACATCCAGAGAAATAACTATGGAGTCTGCATGCAGATCAAAGCATACTATTTTTTTCTTTCTCATGGTTTTTCCCTTTTGTTCTGATTCTTCTTTCATAATATGACTACTGTGGAAATATATTTAATATGATCATACATGTATAGCCTATATCAGACTACATGCCATCTTGGGGGGGGGGAGTGGAGGGAGAAGAGAAACTTTAGAATTCAAAATCCTATAAAAGTGAATGTTAAAAACTAAAAATTAATTAATTGATTAAAAAAATAATTGCCCCCTTCATACTCAGTCTACTTATATCAGTGAGAGTTAAGGAAGTAGTCCCAAAGGGAGTGCTATGTAAGGAAAAAAATAATTAATCTACATGCCAGACATTGCTCCTATCTTACTCCACTCCTCAGAGGTAAGATCCTACAAGACTTTTCTAAAGTCCTAATAAGGCTTTCTACCATGTTTCAGGGCTGTTTTTGAACAACCCTAGTCTTGCAGGTTAAGAAAGCTAGAATAGGAGGCATTGGAAAAGGAACAGAAAAACTAAAACAAAAAGCAAAACAAACAAACAGCAAGTATTATAGTGACCTTCTAAAAAAGTAACAAAATATGGAGGAGAATGAGGATGAGAAATCCCAAACTTCACCTCTCCCCCACTGGAAGGACCAAATCCTAGGTCTTAATGATCTGGTTCATGTGTTAAATGATATCTAATCTTTGCAGTTCCTAAAGTGTCCCCCAGTGATAAGTGATGATAAAGAGTAGAAATAGCACCAGTAATATTAGGGATATGATATCAAATGCTGGTACAGGACAATCACTGATCTTCATTATTGAACAGGGTCATTCATAATAATGCAGCTAAGAGGTTATTACCATCTTGCATGCAGCCTATCACAGTGCCAGAGTCAATACTGAGAATCATCCTGAACTACCACTCAATGTTCTCCAGCCTAACCTCCCCTTCCCTGGGCACCAACCATTAGAAGAAATAGCACATCTTTGCCAATTTGTTGTTGATGGTCCTTCATTCTTCAAGAGAACCAATAACATCATGAGATGATGTCTTTACTGGAGTGTATATTGGATTCAAGTGAGACAGAGTTGTCCAAAGTCAACAACCTCACTTTCTCTCCCAGAGTCATCCAAGTCCAGTGGCAAGATAAAAGTCAAGACAACTAATGGCAATGGCCTGGGATGCAGATGTCTCACCAGTCTATAAGTACTCCAAAGTTCCTGTTTCAGCTGCCTTCTTGGTCATTGGAACAATGTTCTCGTCGGCCCATTCTATCAGGAGAAATCTTCACATGCTTGAGGTAGATATTCTCCTAATTCACCAACAGGTTTCAGGTCTGTCAGTTACCCTCAACCTGGTTTAGCCTAGTTGCTGAGATGGT
The DNA here is from genome assembly GCF_003287225.1 of Phascolarctos cinereus. Taxonomy (NCBI): domain Eukaryota; kingdom Metazoa; phylum Chordata; class Mammalia; order Diprotodontia; family Phascolarctidae; genus Phascolarctos; species Phascolarctos cinereus. The sequence continues at coordinate 188,470,093 of NW_027555514.1, forward strand.
TTACAAGGGTGTGGCCACTGCACTTAATACATCTTCTTGGGAGCTACAGGTGACAGTTAAGTGCCAGGTGGCCACCAAAGGTGGATTAGTAGCCCTACAAAGGGCTCAGCACCTCAACAGAGGTGCTAGTCCTCCCCAGATATCCCATGAACTTTGCCCATTTAAAGTGTTCGGGGTGGGGGAGACTACTCTGGCAGACTAAGTAAGTAGTTTTGCTTTCCTGCTACAGCCAGAAAGCAAGCTACCTCCTATAAACACCTCACATTTGTCTTCCAAGCCCTCTTGTAGAAAGAGTTGTACAATAACCACTGAGTACTATGTTGGCAGCAATGTGGTAGGACCTATCAGTTTCACATTATGATAAACAAAGATGACACTGGGCCTTCCTATACCAGTGCCCACTCCACTAGGGTCAAATGCTTCCCACTACACATTCTACTGAAGCAAAGTGTTTACTCTTCTCCCTCATAATGGGTCATATCAGTGCTCCCCTGTGCCAAGGACAAAAATTACCCAATGTTCCTTTGCCCCCGTGCCAAAGCTGAGCACTCTCTCCCTGTTCCAGGGAAAGCATTGTTGTGAATACTGTCCCAACAATGTGGCACAGCCACTGTCAATATCTGAGCACCTGTGTTGTGCCCAGTAATGCCATCATCTTCAGGCCAGATCTTGAGCCTTGCCACCCTGCCAAGTTAAATGACCCCCAATCACCTCCTCCTCCCCTCTGGTTGTGTGGGAGTGATTCAGGTTGGTCCCCTGGTATCTTAGATCTGATAATAGAACAAGATGAGATACATGTAAGTAAGTCAGCTATTAACAAAAGGTTTAATTAGCTATAGTGTAGAAAGTGCACTTAGCAAATGTAGAACATTTGGCTTCAGTAGACTTGGCCTCCCTAACTTCCATACAGAACCATGCCATGTCTGCACAACAGAATGGGGAGACCTGTGAATTCTTGGGACACTGGTCTCAGTTCAGTCATTTTCAGTCATGTTTGACTCTTCGTGACCCCATATGGGATTTTCTTGGCAATGATACTGCAGTAGCCTGCCATTTCCTTATTCAACTTATTTTATAGATGAGGAAACTGAGGCAAACAGGGCTAAGTGACTTGCTCAGGGTCACATAGCTAGTAAGTGTCTGAGGCCAGACTTGAACTCAGAAAGAGGAGTATTCCTACTCCGGGCCTGGCACCTTATCTACTGCATCACTTAGCTTTCCTAAAGATCCCTAACTCAACATGAGTGGGACTTGTTGTACCATTCTCAGATGTTTTGGCTTAGGACCCCTTTACCCTGAGGACCTAACAAAGAAGTTTTGTTTATGTGAATTATATCAATAAATATTTACCATATTAGAAATTAAAATATCTTAATATTCTTGTGAAAATAGTTTTTACTATGTAGACCTTCCCCCAGCCCCCACAAAGGATCCAGGGAAGGAAAGAAAGGAAACAAATATTTATTAAGTGCCAGGCCCTGTGTACTTTACAAATGTACTTTCATTTCATCCTCACAGCATCCCTGTGAGGTCAGTGCTATAATCCTCATCTTACAGTTGAGGTCACTAAGGTAGACAACAGAGAAGTGACTTGCCCAAAGTCACACAGTGTCTGAGGTGGGATGTGAATTAAAGTTGTCCTCACTCTATCCACTAAGACAACTAAAGGCCAGGGGCTCTCCACACTACACTTTGAGAACCTTATGTGAAAAGAAAGGCATGTCAACATGGCCTGTGTCTACCAGGAAGCTGTGTCAACAGTTAAGACAATTTGAGCTTTAGCCCTCTGGTTCAACCAAGTCTTAGGGACAGCTTCTTTGGCTTTTAGCAAATAATTAGCCTAAACTACAGGAGAGGGGAGTGTATCAGAGGGTGTGGCCTATTGCACCATTTATACCAGGGCTAAGAACTATTTCTCTTTGCTCAGGTCTGAGCAGTGCCCATTGTAGAACCTGAAAATTACCACTCCCCACCCCACCCTGTACCAAGATGAGTGCTCTAAGACACCCTTTTTCAGAGTATATTCATATTTGTGTACTGAATTCTCACAGGCAGGTTGTTCTCTAATCTCTGAGGCAATTCAGAGGGGCAGAAGTTGACTCATGGTATTCTGGCAGCACTTCTGGCAGCACCACTGGAAGAATGGAGGCCACTTGAACCTCACCTTTTTCTTCACTTCCCTTTTTCCTCTTCTGTGAGGTCATTCTGATCCAATCCTGCCAAATGCAATAAATGGCCAGCCCTAACTAATTCAGGCCATTTTGACACTTCAGGTTTGGAACTGCAATGATATGAGTCACTTGTAGATGATTTTAAAAATGGAAGTTTACTTGGCCTTAGCAGAAAAAAGATATTTAGTAAGGATATAGATGGTTGGGCATAGCTTCCATGCCTCTGTGTTGGTCATGCTGGTCCACATCAGAAGCCTGATGGGGAGCAACCCCTGACTTCTTGTGGGCTGGCTTTTGTTCTTAGGCTACCAGGAAGCTACATCAATGGACTGGAGGAAGGCATCATTCCTTGAGCCTACCAAGGCTCTCAGGTAGTTTTAATAGGCTATGGGGCAATAAAGATGATACTGAGTGAAGTGAGCAAAATCAGGAGAACACTGTACACAGTAACAGCAACATTGTGTGATGACCAACTTTGATAAACTTAACTCTTCTCAGCAATGCAAGATCTAAGATAATTCCAAAAGACTCATGATGGAAAATGCTATCCACATCCAGAGAAAGAACTATGGTGTCTGAATGCAGATCAAAGCATACTATTTGCTCTTTTTTTTGTTTCTTCTTTCTTGTGGTTTTTCCCTTTGGTTCTAATTCTTCTTTACAACATGACTAATGTCAAAATATGTTTCATATGATTGTACATGTATAGCCCATATCAGATTTTGCCATCTTGGGGAGTGGGAGCAGAGGAAGGGGGAGAAAACTTAGAACTCAAAATCTTATAGAAGTGAATGTCGAAAACCAAAAATAAATAAATAAATAAATTTTAAAAGGCAATAAAGATGCCCAGAAATTCAAATGAGACCGAAAGCCATGGAAGGAGCCAGTATCAGTAAAACTCTTGGCCTCACATGTCTATGCACGTAGCAGATGGTATGACCATACATCCTCAGCTGACAGATGTGAAGAGCAATAGATATAATGGACACATATGTGGTACACAGGCTTTTCCAGGAAATTAGGGAGTAATAATCATGGTTAGCTAAGAGCAAGCCCTCTTGCCTTTAGAGACTCTGATAATGAAACAACACTACTAACTCCCTGTGGAGAAACCCAAGAGACATTTTTCCAGTACTAAAGGCAGAGAGAGACATAGAGACAGAAAGGCAGACAGAGAGATAGAAAGAGGGAAAGAAATACAGAAAGAGAGAGAGAGAGATGGAGAAAAAGGATAGATAAAGCATTTTGATGTGTTTTCTATGTATCAAAAACTGTGCTAAGCACTGAGTATACAAAAACAGGGCACTGGGGTGGGGCAAACACATTGTCCTATCCTCAAGGAGCTCAACTTCTAATAAGGAAAAACAAAATATGAAGGAAAGTAGAGGCAGCTTGTGTGAAAATGGGGCAGAGTAAGTTGAGCTGGGAGTAAAGATTCAGATTTATATCCACACACCATATTCAAGGGATACAACAAGTGAAGGACCCAGAGGGAACAAGAAGAAAGCTCACACCAACCTACACAGCATTCAGTAGAGAGAGACAGGGTATCCTGAAGTTTCTGCATTCATCAGCATGATCCCTGAGCTTACCCAGTCTGTGAATAAAAGCCCAGCTGGAAGAAGAAATGAGAATTCAACTTTGGGGGGTTTTGTCCTTCCTCATGCTTGGGAAGTTTAGAGAAAGACTAAGTGAAGGGGTTGGAGTATAGTATACATCTATACATACAGGTTGAAGTATAGTATACATACAGTGATTTGGACTTTTATATTAATATGTTTCTATTATGACTTTTATTAAATGTTTTTTCTTTTATTTATTTATTTATTTTAATATATATGTATTTGTAGTTTTCAACATTCATTTCCACAAGTTTTTGAGTTCCAAATTTTCACCCCATCTTACCCTTCCCCCCACCCCAAGATGGCATGCATTCTGAATATCCCTTCCCCTAGTCTGTCCTCTTTTCTTTCTCTCCCCCCTTCTCTTATCCCCTTCCCCTTCTATTTTCCTGTAGGGCAGGATAGACTTCTGTACCCCATTTCCTGTATTTCTTATTTCCCGGTAGCATGTGAAAACATTTTTTTTAAACATATGTTTTTAAAAGTTTAGATTTCAAATTTTCTCTCTTCCTCCCTCCCCACCCACCCTCATTGAAAAGGCAAGCAACTCAACATAGGTTGTACATGTGCAGTTATGCAAAACACTTCCATGGTAGACATGTTGTGAAAAACTAGCTCTATTTCCCTTAATCCTATTCTGCCCTCCCATTTATTCTATTCTTTCTTTTGACCCTGTCCTCCTCAGAAGTATTTACTTCTGATTACCCCTTTCCCAATCTGCCTCCTCTCTATCATCCCCTGTCTCTTGTCCCCTTCTCCCCCTATTTTCCTGTAGGGTAAGACAGATTTCCATACCCAATTGAATGTGTATGTTATTCCCTCCTTAACCAAATCCTATGAGAATAAGATTCACTCATTCCTCTCACCTTCCCCTTTCCCCTCCACTGACTTTTCTGTTTTTTTTGTGAGATAATTTACCCCATTCTACCTCTCCCTTTCTTCTTCTCTGAGTATAATCCTCCTCATCCCTTAATTTTATTCTCCAGATATGACCCCTTAATCTTCAACTCACCCTGTGCCTCTATCTATCTATCTATCTATCTATCTATCTATCTATCTATCTATCTATATACATATAATTTTTTCCTCCAACTACCCTAATACTGACAAAGGTCTCATGAGTTATAAATATCATCTTTCCATGCAGGAATGTAAACAGTTCAATCTTAATAAGTCTCTTATGATTTCTCTTTCCTGTTTACCTCTTCATGTTCCACTTGAGTCCTGTATTTGAAAGTCAAATTTTCTATTCAGCTCTGGTCTTTTCATCAAGAATGCTTGAAAGTCCTCTATTTCACTGAATGACCATTTTTTCCCTGAAGGATTATACTCAGTTTTGCTGGGTAGGTGATTCTTGGTTGTAATCCTATCTCCTTTGCCCTCTGGAATATTATATTCCATGCCCTGCGGTCCTTTAATGTAGAAGCTGCTAAATCTTGTGTTATCCTGATTGTGTTTCCACAGTACTTGAATGTTTCCTTCTGGCAGCTTGTAATATTTTCTCCTTGACCTGGGAACTCTGGAATTTGGCTATATTTCCTAGGAGTTTTCCTTTGGGGATCTCTTTCAGGAGGAGATCGGTGGATTCTTTCAATTTCTATTTTGCCCTCTGGTTCTACTATATCAGGGCAGTTTTCCTTGATAATTTCTTGAAAGATGATGTCTAGGCTCTTTTTTTGATCATGGCTTTCAGATAGTCCAATAATTTTTAAATTCTCTCTCCTGGATCTATTTTCCAGGTCAGTTGTTTTTCCAATGAGATATTTCACATTGTTTTCTAATTTTTCATTCTTTTGGATTTGTTTTACAGTGTCTTGATTTCTCATAAAGTCACTAGCTTCCAATTGCTCTATTCTAATTTTTAAGGAAGTATTTTCTTCAGTAGTCTTTTGGACTTCCTTTTCCATTTGGCCAATTTTTCTTTTAGGGATTTTTCTCCTCATTGGCTTTTTGGACCTCTTTTGCCATTTGGGTTAGGCTATTTTTTAAGGTGTTATTTTCTTCAGTATTTTTTTGGGTCTCCTTTAGCAAGCTGTTGACTTGTTTTTCATGATTTTCTTGCATCACTCTCATTTCTCTTTCCAGTTTTTCCTCTACTTCCCTTACTTGCTTCTCAAAATCCCTTTTGAGCTCTTCCAAGGCCTGGGACTGATTCATATTTTTCTTGGAGGCTTTGGATGTAGGAGCTTTGACTTTGTTGTCTTCTTCTGGTTGTATGTTTTGATCTTCTTTTTCACCCAAGTTAGATAATATAGTCTGACCCTTTCTGTGCTGCTTGCTCATGATCCCGGCCAATTACTTGAGTTTTAAACTCTTTGTTAAGGAAAGAGTCTGCTTCCAATGTGGAGAATGTACTGTCCCAAGCTTCAGGGGTTTGTGTAGCTGTTTTCAGAGATACTTGTAGGGACCTGTAAATTTTCAGTTCTTCCAAGGTGGTATGATAAGGGGCGAGGTGTTTACTCCTTTCCTGGCCTGTGACCACAAGTATTCCTTTCTGTCCTGTAACTGTGAGGAAGGGTTTCTCTCCACAGCCACTACAAGCTCCACCATGCCAGCACTTCTCCTCACCCCAGCACTGCCACTCAGAACTGTGACCCAGATCCAAACCCGGGCAAAGCAAGAGATTCCTGCCTCAGCACTGGCAAAGAGATCCCTGCAATTCCCCTCTGATCAGTCGCTGGATTCCCCCTCAGTCTGTGGGCCAGAAGCTCGGAAAGCAGCTCCCCTCCCCCAGGGCCATGCTCTTGGGGAATGGAGTTGAGACCCCGCCTTTCTTTCTCAGCACAGAGAGAAACAGATTTTTCCCACTGACCTTCTTTGACATTGGTGGATTGAGGAGTCTGGAAACCTCCACAGCTGCCCGTGATTCAGTCCTCTGAGGCCTGCTCCAGGTTTGCTGTGGCCTGCACGCTTACACTGTGCTGCCCTCCCAGCCCAGAGAGATACACCTTTCTGATCAATCATCCAGGTTGTCTTGGGCTGGAAATTTGTTCCACTATGTCTTTTTGTGGGTTCTGCTGCTTCAGAATTTGTTTAGAGCCATTTTTTATGAGTATTTGGAGGGGTTTGGAGGAGAGCTCAAGCAAGTCACTGCTTTCATTCCAACATCTTGTTTTTATCAAATAATGTTGGTGGCACAGGTAATAAAATGAGGGACAGCTCATAGAAGGAAGCAAATGTACTGAGCAAGGTGTTTGGGGAAGACACTAAAACCTTAGATGAATGAAAGAGCACAGCACCTCGATGCAGAGGTAGAATTAAGGGATAATGAGATAGTGACAGAGAAGAACAGACGGGTTGCCTGATGCTCAAAACTTTCTCTAGGATTGGATGGTGTTCATTACATATGCAATTACGTGAAGTTATGGCAAAATGGAAGTATCAAAGAAGAGATGGGACTGCAGTTCAAGGTAGATGAGATAGCCATAACTGTTGTTATTCGTCCTTCATTCTTATAGAGGATCAATGACATCAGGAGGGTGATGTCTTGACTTGCAAGTGAATTGAATTTAAGTGAGGAAGGGCTGTGCAAAGTCATCAGCCTCACTTTGTCCTCCAGAGTCATCAGATCCAGTGGCAAGACATAGGTCAGGACCACTGGTGATGGACTTGGATTAATGGTCATAATTAATGATGAAGAGAAGATAGAACTGTCCAATTTTTATTTTGCATTTGTTTTCTCTGCCAAGAAAAAGACATAACAAAAATGACAAATAGGGAGTTGATATTCAAAACAAGTTGTTTCAAGGTAGAGAGGAGGGGAGTTATTGGAAAGTGACAATGGTGTGAAAAAAGGCATCAATAAAACATTTTAAAACTATTTTTAAAGTGCATCTAGCTGCCAAAGATACCCTAAAGATTTTCTTCCTTCTTTTTCAGCGTGTTTGTATTATATGCCTGCTAAGACCTATAATATATTGTAAGTAATATGTTTTATTATACATAATATTATTAGATAACAATACAATATATAAAGAAACCTCTTAGGGTTTTTAGAACATTTCTCTGAAAAAAAAAAGGTTTTTATTCTCCCCCCAGTTCTTCCATCCTGTCTAAATGATTGAAATTATCTTTAGTTTGGAAATGTAAAAAGAGAGCTAGGATTTAGGTTGGCTTGTGACTTTCTGAGTCATATTGGTGGGTCTATGTCAAAATCACACCCCTCAGCTGCTCTTTGGATTAAGAGTGCTTTGGTGTCTTGGCTTGATATCTATCTCAGTGACTGATTCTACCAATTTGTTTATTGAAGAAAGCAATTAGAAGATTGGAAACCTAGAGGACACCTTGATCCACCACAACCTTACGGTTTTGGGGAAGGGACTCAAAACTCATAGCTTCCCAACTTGACTTAAAGTCCAGTAGGAGAGATTAAACCTTGAAGACCATATGGTACCTTTAGAGTGTGAGAGAAAAGGAGAAAAAGAAAGCAAGGAAGAGGAAGATAAAAAGCAGGAAAGAGTCTCTATTGAAAGGGAAGGACAGAGAGAATATGAAGGGACTGGGGGATGTGAGGTATGGAGAAAGCTTTTCCATATTCTGTATACAATAATTAGGACTTTTTTGTGAAACATAATGACCAACTTTTTTTTTCATTTATGAACAGACTCAGATCCCATTTCCATGACACCGGAGGAAGTAAATGTGATTATAATATGTGGTTAGTTCAATTAGCTCTAGAACCCCCTACACTCAGAGATACTGAATTGGTCCTAGCAACTGGGGTGAATCAGGCCAACTCAATCTTCCAGTCCTGTCCAATTCTGCTATAGTCATAATGACACAAAATTAGAGAAAAAGTGCAGTGAGTAATAAATTGGCTTTGCCTCTACAGATAAACACTAGCATCATCATATTTCTGGCTCTAAGGTCAGAACTCAGATTGTTTTAAGAGTCTGTGATGGGCTAATATTGAATTAGGAGAATACATGTTCCCCAGAATGTAGCATGAGACAGGGTCTTCTCCCTTCTGAAGCTCAGGTCACATAGTTGTATCTTGAAGATCTGTGCCTAGAAGATGATTTAGAAGTAACTCTGTTGGCTATTCCCCCATATTTACTTTAGAAGAAAGTAGATGATGACTTGCTCATTCAATTGATGAATGTTTTAAGCATCTATTATGCACAAAGCACTGTGATAAGTACTTGGGAAATAAAGGTAAGTAGGAAGTATGTCACCACAGATTCTACCCTCAAAGATCTTACAATCACATTGGAAGAGATAATGGAAGACATATAATCATGATTCAAGGATGTATGAGATAAATTATTAAAGGAAAGAATCAGGCACTGTCCTGTAAGAAACTTGAGGAGGGAGAAATTATTTTAATTTGGGGGAAGGAAGGTCAGAGAAAACTTCATGGAGAAAGTGATACCCTATCTGAACGTTAAAGAATGGAATTAAACAGGTAGAAAACAGGAATGGGGGGGGGGGGGCAAGATTCAATTCCCGGCAAGAGAAATAGTATGCAAAAGCACAGAAATGGAAGATTTCAGGATGACAAAGGAAGATGGGGACTAATCTATTTTGATTGGAATTGCAAGCCAATTCTAACATTTAGCCTGGATGATGCTTTAAAAAATCCTTCTATTCAACTATGTGCATCATTTTACAGAGAGGGAAATTAAGCCCCCCAAAACACTTTTGAGTAAAAAAAAAAAAAGGCATGTAATCAGTGATACATTAGGAAGATTATTTGAGCAGCAGGGTAAAGAGTAAATTGGAGGAGAGATAAGCTAAACCCAAGACCACTTTGGAGATAATTGTAATAGTATTAGGTACTTTCATAATGACTCCTAATGTCTTCCCAATACTGTTACCAAATTCCCAAAGCATACTTGCTTCCTCCTTATTTTTTGGTTATTTTAATGTTCTGCAATATCAAACGATAAATCTTTTTAGTCCCCAAATTCACCAAGCACTTCCCTAGGAGTGGGCTAAAATATAATGGCATTACTCTAAATCCCTGGATTTGCTTTTGATTTTTCTTAATTCCCTAAATGCGCCATTCTGCCCTGGTGTGCAATAGAAAACTTGTTTATAAAATCACTTTTTATTGATGTCTGGAGTCAAACCAGAGGAGGCAACATGCTATTTTGGAAAGAGTACCAGACTGTAAGTGAGGAGATCTGGGTTCTAGCCCTGGCTTTGCCACTAAGCAGCTGTGTGAACTAGAGGAAATCATTCAATCTCTTGGCACCAGTTCCACCACCTGTAAAGCCAAGTGGTTGAATTATATTTTTTTCTACAGTTCTTTCCAGCCCTACCGTTTATTGAGTTTTCTCTGGAAAGGTCATTTAGGCACACCAACCTTGGGCTCTAACATTGGTAGATGAGTGATAGCAATAGTCATCAGTGACTCTGCTCTTTCTTAAAGCCTTGCCACTCCTCTGTGCTGTATCCCTTGGTGTTAACTCACTCATGGTTCCCCTTAATGGCACATCACCCTTTATCCTGCCCCTTTCTATCCCGGTACCAAACCACTGAGGAAAGTGTGGATAGGGGCATTGAGGGTTTTATATGGTGTTGTGCTAGGATAGTGGAATGCAATAGTATTTCAGCATGTGGAGATGCCATAGATGAACACACCAAGAAGGTGAAGCCTGGCATAGGTAAAAAGCAGGGCAGAACAAGACTATTGGTTGGACTAGGGCCCAGGGTAGATGAATCAGAAAGGAGTGACACTCAATTTCAACCTCTGTAAAATGGAGGTAATGATACTTATACTCTCTGCCTCTCAGGGTTCTCATGAGGAAAGTTGTCTTTCTAGATTATAGGCATTGTGTAAATGTGAACTCTTAGAATTAATGTTGCTGATGGTAAAACCAAGTGATATAAATGGGGAAAATGTCTTCATGGTTCGTCTCTAAAAATATCTCAACTACCTCTCCCAACTTTTTTTTTAATGCAGTACTGTTAGTTTTTTGTTTCTGTTTTTGTTATTTGCAAACTTTAGGGGTGAAATGAATGTTCAGGATATATTTTTCTTCTTTCTAGCTGATAGATTTTTAGTAGTATTTGGTATGAGGTTTCCCTCTTTACCTCCCACAGGTACTGAGAAAAGAATGGTAGCTACCGTGCGGTAGGAACACCTAAAAGCCCACTAGACAACAGGAAGCTTCCTAATTGGCAGAGACTTGGCCACATTTAGTCAACTAATAAATGAGCAGGGAGGCCTTCAAACTTCCTCAACTAGAGCCAAAAAATTCTCCTACCCCTTGGATTCTCTACTTCAAAAGCCTTTAAAAATGCTAAACTTCCTAACAACATGGTCTATGGCTCTGTGACCTAGAAAAACCATTTTCCTTCACAGGAGCCCTTGTTAATTTCTGAATTAGATACAACAGGTAGTGGGGTATCAGAACATTTATACATAACATTTTTTAGTATTTTTGCATAATAAATCTAGAGATGAGCCCACATACCCCAGAGCCCAACAACAATGACAACCCAGAATAAGAAGAAAGGAAGATTACTGCAGCCCGGATCAACATAAAACATAGAGCTGGAAGGACCTTAAAAGATGCTAAAGTCTTACCACTTTATTTTATAGGTGAGGGAAAAAAGAGATTCAGAAAAGTTAAATAATTTACCTAAGGTAATACAAGGAAGCTGAAGAGCTCAGTTTTGACCTGATTCCAAAAGCAGTTTTCTATCCACTATATACCTCTTTCAGCAGTTACAAACCTATCATTTCCAATTTCTCCTGGGTTCTAATTTTGGAGGAAGATAGTGCTGCAAGGATGGGGGTAGGAGAAGAAGTTATTCCACACAGATATCTACAAAGAGTCAGAGAACCAAAGGAAAATACAACTTAAAATAGACCAAGAGGGTGTCTCCCTCATTCCCAGGGTCACAACATGAACTGGAAAATGTGGTCCAAGTATAGGTGCTGTCCCTAGGTGTGGTGAATCAGGAGACTAGCCTTGTATTGCTTCTGGTCCTAAACAGCGACTAGAGAAATACCATGAGGGTAGAATGAGGTGACCCTACCAGCTATTGCTAACAAAGGTCAAAATTGTGGCATAATGGAAAAAATGTTGGCCTAAGAGGCAGGGAAACTCAATTCTAATCCTAATCTTGTCACTAACTCATGTATGATCTTGTACAAGTCATTTCTCTCAAACTCCATTTCCTCATGGCAAAATGGAGGGGATAGATGTTTTAAAATAATGTGCCTGCCATAGAAATACTTCTGAAGCCTGATGGAAGGTTTGGAGTGTGTTTTTTGGGAGGAATGGAGGGTGGTCTTTTAAAAATTGTGTTTGTATAATATCACCCAAAGCTGAAACTTATTAAATATATTTATAGGAAATGACAGGTTATCTGCATAAGAGTCATTTCCAAATCAGCTGTCTGTCTACAATCCAATTGTAAACTTGTTAGAGCAAAGATCAAAATCAATACTAAATTAGAAGATAGAATAAAAATGAGAAGAAATGGCATGTAATTAAACTACAACCTGACCTATTTAAACGAGCTACTGATGTTGAAAAATGCAGACTAGGTTTAAGAAAAAAAGACTTTGAAATAGATTGTCACCATTTTCTAAAGAAGTTTAAACAATATAAATTAATCTCTACCATAAGAAGACCAAAAAAGCCTGGAAACTACCTATGTCAGCAAATATGAAAATTCTTGGCCAAATAAAGAGCTAAAGCCATCAGGGGTGACATCAGTTTAGAGCATAAAATTATTTGCAAAATTGGATGGAGGGAAACTGTGGAAGATTATTAACAGTATTACTTCATAAAACAGCAAGAGGCAGTGGAGGGAAAAATGAGTTTATAAAAAGCTTGGTGAGAGACCCAATTAAACCAGATCATCAGAGAACATTAAAAGACGGAACTGGAAGGAGGACAACTAAGAGCCAAAAATTGAGGGGAAAACCTCTTAAGATTATTATAGAGGTATTCTCTCCATTGATGGCAATGCAGCCACCACATGTGGATTTTAACGTCAAAGTCTTCCATATGTTGTTTGAGAAAATAGAAACAATAAACAAAACAAATATAAGGACAAGATCAAGTGAACATAAAGGAGGTCTATGCTGGAGGCACATCATTTTGAAAGTGTTGAGAAATATGTTTTCAAGACATCTGGAAAAGGAAAGGATTCCAAACATTTATGGGGGGGAAATGGTTGAACATCAGTTCATTGCCTTTCCATAGCTGCCTGTAGAAGCTTCCTCTGCCATTGGCCACTATCCATTGGGTAGACTGCTACAGAATCTGATTGCTGATTGGACTTCAGAGGGCTCTGATTGATATCCTGTTCCACAGGTACCCCCTCCAGCAATACAGATAGCAACACTTTTCTTGCTTTCTCATCCCGTGCAACATTTGGCCATGCCTTTCCAATTAATCAGTCACAAGGGATCCACATAATGTGCTGGGAGCCTTCTTCTGGGTCTCTTGATGTTAAATGAATATAAGTGGAAAAATAGACTTTCCACAACCACATACTATTTATCACATGATTGGCTCACCTTTTCCAGTTGTAGCACCTCCTTTGGATCAATCTCCCAACTCTCACTGCAGCTGGCAGCTGGGGATTAACACAGTTCTATGAGGAGTACTCTGAGGGGCTGGAGTTTCAGGCCCTGTTGCTTAGGAACCCTCATCCAGTGTACTCCCCATATCAACCAACAAATAGAACTCTTAGCTTTTAGAAGAGGGTTTTACTACAAAGATATAGTAAAACAGTAGTTATACAAATATTTCCCACAACCCAGGGGCACACTCTCCCTTATATACACAAAGTCCCTGGAGATAACAGATTCAATCTTAATGTACAAAGGACATGATTAAGAAACACTTCCTGAGCCTTGAGACCTCTTTTCTATTTATGTAATTTATATGAGGTTCCCTTTTGATGTAGCTGTCTGCTGGACTCTTTCTGGGTACTTTCTACCTTTCTGGTGTTTCTAGCAAATATTTCTCTGTTATGAGTGTTCACAATCACTGAAGCTGCTATCATCTTTGGGGGACTATCTGTTCATATGTATCTATGGACATATCAGTTTGGTGGGCTGGGCTACTGAATGTGGATGCTGATGGAACCTCTTTTTGCTGAGGGATCTCACCTGGGAACTCCTCTCTTAGAATACTCACTGTGCTAAGTGCTTTAACAACCCAGGGAAATAGGTGCTATTATTATACCCATTTTACTATTGAAGAAACTGAGATAGACAGAGATTAAAAGATTTGCCCAGAGTCAAACAGCCAGTAACTTCCCAGGTCAAATTTGAATTCAAGACATCCTGACTCCTGGCCCAGTGTTCTGTCCACTGTGCAAGTAGCTGCCTCTAACAGAATGGGAGACAGAGTAGGTGCCCTTTCCCCCAACTTGACAGCTCAAAGTGGTTCTGCCACTGCCAAGAAGGAAAAGAATTCAAAGGACTGACAGAGGAGTGGATCATTCCTTCTGAAGAGATGTTTAGCCCTGGCTCAGCAACTCAGAAGTCACCAATCCTTCTGGCTTCTTACCCAACCAGAAAACTCTTAATCACCACATAGTACCAAGCCCTCAGTCATTCCTGGCCAGAAGTAGGTTCACCTACAAGGAATATCTGCACATGCTTTGTATAACCCACCAGGAAGAGCAAATCTGAACATAATCTATGGGCTGTGCCCTCACTGGCCAATTCAGCAATTGCCCAGTCATATATTTCCCCGCTTTTTGAAAACATATTTCAATGCTTTAGGTAAAGGCATAAATATCAAATCCATCAAATTTTCAGGTGACAGAAAGCTGGGAAGAATAGCTAACACACTGGATGCTAGAATCAGAATTAAAAAAAATTCTAGCCCAGGGTGCAATACTGGGTTGAATTTAATAAGATGAAATTCAGTAGAGATAAAAGTAAAACTTTATGGTTAAGTGAAAAAAATCAACTTTGCAAGCACAGGATGGGGAGGCATGGTAGCGAGTAGTTTGTCAGAAAAGACCTGAGTCCTAAGGTTTTATTGAACTTCACACTCAATATGGGTCAGCAGGCAGAAAAAAGAAAGAAAGGAAAAAAAACTAATTGATTTGGGGGCTGAAATAAAAGAAGCACACCTTCTATGACTAAGGAAGTCATAATCTTCTCAAAAATATCAGATCACGTTGGAGTACGGTGTCAGTTATGGGCACAATAGTCTAGGAGTAAGATGAATAATCTAGAGAGAGTATAGAGAGAGATGGTACAGATGACACTTTCATCCATGTCGTGTATGAGACAGCTAGGTGGCACAATGGTTAGAGCTCTGGGCCTGGAGTCAGGAAGACCCAAATCTAGCCTCAGTTACTAGCTGTGTGACCCTGGGAAAGTCACCTAACCTGTTTGCCTCAGTTTCTTCATCTGTAAAATGAACTGGAGAAGGAAATGGAAAACCACTCCAACATCTTTGCCAAGAAAACCCCCAAAAGAAGTCACAAAGAGGAGGACATGACTGAAATAACTGAACAACAACATGTGTGGATTAGTTGAAGTAACTGGGAGAAGATTTGGGAAGAACATAGCTGTGCACTAGTTTCTGATGAATTGTAGAAAAGAGGGGTTACACTAATTCTGTTTGGTCCAAGAGGGCAGAACCAGGAGGCTGCAAACAGGTAAATTTAAGCTTGAAGTTATGGGAGATTTCCTCAAAATTAGAACACTCCCAACATGGAATGATCTGCCTCAGAATGTAATGGGCACCCTTTCCTTGGAGGTATTCAAATAAAGGTAAATAATCATTTGTTAGATCTTAGACTATATGAACTATGAGGCTCTTTCCAACTTTAAAATCTGTGATTCCATGACAACTTACACTTGCATGATTTCTGGCAGATCCTGATTAGTGCAAGTAATGAATCCTGTAGAGTAATCACATGATTCAAATTCTCATTGCATATTTCCATTGAACTAAAATCAATTAGCATATTTTATATATAATTATAACTTCAAATGGTGTGAATCTGCAAATTCAAGTAATGTGACCAGTTCACAGGCTTCATTATTCACATTCATCAGTACTAGCTGTATTTAAAAAAGGCAGTGTAGAAAAGTGACCAGAGGGTCAATATTGGTTGATATTATACATCTGATGCACATTAGCCATGTGAGACCATGGACAACTCACTTAATGTCTGGGGCACAGTAAATTCTCTAAATTATGTTTTTAAAAAATGAGAGGGGTGTTGATATACACCCGCCAATCAAAAGCAAATATAAAGCATTGTGTTAGGGCCAGGGATACAAAGATACAATTGAAATAGTCCCTGACCCCAAGAAGCATACATTCCAGGGGGAAGGGGGGAATGGGTCAACATGTTCATAGGTATATATAAAATTCTAAAAAATAAATAAAATATAATTTTGGGGTGTGGCACTAGTAGCTAGTAGATTCAGACAAGGCAACATACAGGCAGAGTTTTGAAAGAAACAAGGGGTCTAAGATGTAGAAGTGAGGTAGATTAACATTCCAGGCATGGGGCCAGCAAATGAAAAGGTGTGGAGACGATAGATAAAGCGTCACATGTGGGGAACAGCAAGAAGACTGGTTGGACTGGACGAAAATGTTGCAAGAGGAGTAATGTCTAATAGTGTTCATTTGAAGGGTGATTTGGGCCAAGTCATGAAGGGCTTTAACAGTTAAATGTGAGCTTCTTGGTCATGTGAGCCACAAGATGGGAGACTAGGTATTTTCTCTGATTGTCAGAACCTCTCAAACCTTTCCAGAATAGAAATTATGCACCAAAGATGAAGCAACTTCAGCTGTTTCCATGGTCTAGTACACCCAGAATACAAAAGAAGGTTTTAAAAAAAGCCCAGGAACTGATGGTCACTGCCCCGAGCTCCCTGAACACCTGTCTCATACCTGCCACATAAGCAGCATCAAGGTTACATTGGCACACCCGAGGACATGACACAGGCTTACATCAAAATCCAGTCAGGCTCTTTTTACCCCCTGCCTCTTTCCGGTGCCATAGAGATCTTGGCTCTGGGATGTGGAAGTTTACTCAAGCCTTGACAGCCATCTTGGTCACAGCCCTTCAGGAAAAAAAAAAAATAATTGCCAGGGGCTACAGCATTGAGCACCAACACTGCAATGCTCTGAACTGTCAGCAGCTCTGACTGCTGGTGCCTAGCCAGAGAACTAAGGAACAGAGTGAGTGGAACAGGTCACCAGGCTAGGCCACTGTGCATGTGGGAAATAGCCCAGGATCCAGCTGGAGCCAGTTCTGACCTCCCAAAAGTCATAGGTTGGTGAACCATTAGTTACCTCATGTGGGAGGAGGCTGAGATTCTTTGAGATCCAGCCCCCTGGAAAAATTAGGACAGCAAATGGCTAATTGTGAGAATTGAGTGCATCACACTGACTCCATCTTGTGACTCAATTCTGGAGCTAGCTCTGTTCCCTTTCTATTCAATTATGGGTCTAGTCCAATTTCTGTCTTGTGAGGAAACTTTATTCAATTGTGGGAATTGGGAGGAAAATGTTATTTCATTGTTTGAACCTAGCCTTCTGTGGCTGGGAAACTGAACCACCTCTCCAAGTGGCTTAGAGACTCTTAGCTAAGGACCTAGATTGTGCTGACTAGAAACTTAGTCGTATCCAAAGATTGATGAAAGGAGTTTTCTCACAACTGTACATCTTAAGCAATCCATATGTCTTATATAAAAACTGGGCTCTGTGCTGATCAATCAGCTATTGTTTCCATGTTCCTCTGATTGCTTACCAGCACTTTTTCTGAATTCAGGGAATTGTACCTGCTCACTCGCCCCCTCCCAATTTGTGAAGTCCATAATCTTTCCTCCAATTAGAAATCAGATTACCTAATGTTGTATTGCTTCCTTTTAATTAATTTGCCTTATCTGATTGTTTTTAATGCATAAAAGTCTGTCTCAGGCTTTTGGGTCCAGGACTAAACTAAGGAGCTGTGGTCCTGGAGGTTGGCCAATTGGCATGCATCGGTTAATAAATCGATAAGCTTGGAAGACCAATCCATTGTTTTCCTCAGTCACTTATCTTTCCCCCAATAGCTTTTGGTAAGCCAGCTATAAGTAGGCAGGATTAGTAGCAACTAATGACAGTCTTTGAGGAAACTAGTTGGGGCAGTGGATAGAGCACCAGTCTTCGAGTCAGGAAGACCCTAGTTCAAATCCTCAGACACTTACTAGCTGAGCGACCCTAGGCAAATCACTTAATCTTGTTTGCCTCCATTTCCCCATCTGTAAAATGAGCTGAAAAAGGAAATGGAAAACATTCTAGTGTCTTTGCCAATAAAACTCTAAATGGGGTCACAAAGAGTCAGACAGAACAACAAATGACTGCCTTTATAGGGTGGGGGAGACTTGGACATGTTTGTAGGCAGAGATGGAACCAGCAGATTGAAAGAGATTTGAAATTAGAGTAGGAGGATGATTGTGGGAGCAATCTTTTGGAGAAGATAGAAGAGTATGGGATCAAGGATGCATTTAGAGTTGGCCTTGTTGAAGAAAAGCACTCCATCTCTTCATCAGAGATAGAAGGAAAGGAATATGACATAAAAAGGAATTACAGAAAGGAATTTACAAATACAGCATTAATGGAAAAATACTTTTATTTAAGAAAATAGAATTTTTGTTTCAAGGAGAAGTAAGTGTGGAGGTAACTAAAAGTCTTTCACAATTTCCCAAGGGCAATCCAGCCAGCTTTCTTGCTCCTACATCATCTGGGTGCAATGTCTTTCCAAGTTGTATGTTCTGATAAATTGTTTGGGTTGTACATTCAGTTGCACTTTGGCTTTGATGTGGAAGGCTGGATATGGAACCCTTGCTGGTCAAGGTAGAAATCATGTAGTTTTTCTATTCTTAATATCTGAGAAGCTTTTTTTGACTCTGTGGCTTATGGGGACTGGATTTTGACTGACAAACTAATGCATTATTGAGGGAGCAAGATTTGCATGAGAGCAGGAGGGCAGTAGGACCAGGAGGAGAGAGCACCCTGGGAGCTGCTATAACTGGGAGTCATATGGTGGCCTGAGACAGAGACAGCCAAAGAGCAGACTGCACCAATGTGACACCCTCAGGGTTAGACTCTTAGACTGGAGTTGTTTGTGAATATTAGCTGATATAGATTGTGCCACTGAAAAGCCACCTAGACTATAGGCCCATAAAGGGTGATTCCTCAATTTTCTTTCCCTTTTTTCCTGCTCCCACTTGAAAGTCTATGCCTTTTTCCAAAAATTTGTCTCCTCTTCTTAAGAGTTTAGTCATTTTTTATTTACTTGTCTTTTAAACCTTGTCTTTTATGATAGACATAGCTAATTGCTTTGTTAGTTTGTGTACGCCATTGAGCCATGGACAAATCACTTAATATTTGGAGCCTAGGAAGCTCTCTAAATTATGGGAGTTTTTTAAATATGAGAGGAATTATTGATATATTCTCATCAATCAAAAGCCATTATAAAGCATTGTGTTAGGGCCAGAGATATAAAGACACAATTGAAATCATCACTGACCGCAAGAAGTGTACATTCTGGGGGGAATGGGTCAACATGTTCATAAATATGTATGTATAAAATTATACAAAATAAATAAAAGATAATTTTTGGGGGTGACACTAGTAGCTAGTGGATTCAGACAAGGTAACATATAGAGAGGGGAAAGCCACATACAGCTGGAGAAACAAAAGGGATGTAGAAACAAGATTTTGCAACTTATTAGATATGTGGGATGATTGAGAGGAAAGAATTGAAAACGATGTCGAGGTTGTGAACCTGAATAACTAAATGGATGCTGCTACACTCAACTGAACTAGGGAAGGTTGGGAGAGGTTGTTGGGGACAGGGTAGGGGATAGGGGTAAGGAGTGAATAGATTAATGGAATCATCACTACCAATTACAATCTATCAATCTCTGTCTAGCTTATTTAACTCACTCTGCCCCACCCAAAAGACAAAGGAGAAAGGAAGGACCCTTTCTCCCTTGTTCTTGCCCCAGAGGGTAGAGCCTGCCTTAGGTGAGGGGTGAGATGATCTGGGAAGCAGAGGCTCGTTATGTCATGGTAGATGTGGGGGGGGGGGAGGAATTCCTCGTGGTTATTCCCCAGAGCTACTAGCTTAACTTTCACTTTGGCATCTGGGGAGTGATTGGGTTACACCTGCTATAAGGGGCTAATTCTTAGGCCCAAAAGGGAACAAGAGGGCCGGTATTTTACAAGAGGAGGAGATAGACCAGAGAGGGCAAGTTTTAGGGAACGAGTAGGAATAGTTGTGTTGAAAATAAACCTCACTACCGGTATATCAAAGAAGATGCAGGGATGTGTTAGAGCCAGCTCCCACAGGCTCCAGAGAGCCCAGAATGAGCATTTATACCTCAAAGGATAGCAAATGTTACAAATCAGGGCTTGACAATATTTTGTTGATTGTCTAGACTTAAGAAAGTGATAAAGAAAATATTAATATTTTAGACTGAACTTAAAAGTGTGTCATAGGTATGTTATTTTTTTCCCAGAAAGAAAGTTGTTAAACATTTACCAACACATCTTTGCATGTGCTATATCTTCATACCCCCTGATTATTGCATATCCCTTTAAGTCAGGCTGCACCCTATCCCCAGGAACCTTCATTTTGAAGACCACCACTCTAGAGAGGAGGAATGGAGGAAATGGTTGGGGAGGTGTAACTGAGCCTTCACACGGGTGGAGATGTGTGTGAGTAATAACCCTGACAGTTCTCCTTACATGCACAGCTTAGTAGCAAAACACCACTGCTAGATGCATATCATAGTCTAGACAAGACCTGCAGAACTTGGCAGAAGGTAGGGGCCAAAATGAAAATAGGCTAATTTGGGTGACAAATAGGTTTTTAAAGGCTCACTTTCCAAGTGAAGGTATAATTAATGATTAAACTATTTTGCAAATAAACCATATTAAAAAAAAAGGAAATTTCAATTGATATCAATTTATTGTTCTTATTATTCAAGATTTTTATTTGTCATGAAATCACATTAATGTTTAAAAAATTACTTTGCTAAGCAGTACAAGTTTTAATACATTTTTCAGGTTTTCTTCTGTTTATATTTAGTTAATGGGACATATTATATTTCTTGTGAGCAATCAGTTTACCATACTCATGTCTGAAATCAATTTTTTTTTAGAAATCTGAAAACTAACTTTAGTAGCCACCTCATTTTCTGAGTTTGCTTTCTTGAAAAACCGTTGTTCCCCAATGAGATTTTTCAACAATTTGGACGCTTTAATTTGTTTCTCGTTGGTGTCCAATTTGCTTAAGTCAGGATGTTTTGATTCAAAATGGTGACAAAGATTGTATTCCTTCAGAATGGCTACTACTTCTCAACAAACAAGGCACGGTATTTTGTCTCTCATGTAAATAAACAAATAACTATTTGTCCATTCTGGATGAAACATTCTAAGTTCTGAATCGATCTTCCATTTCTTTTTGTCACCCATTTTACAAAGTTACCCCACAAACTTTAATGTTAAAACCAAATATCTCCACAGCAACTGCTCACCTACAAAGAAATACCGAACTGAGTATTTGACCTTGGAGAGAGCATCAGACACTCATGTAACTTGGAGGGTGGCTGGTGGCGCAGTGAGGTGAGGAAGAAGCCCTCGAGTTGTTGTCACTCAATGCATAGTGGCGTCACCTGCATTGGCACGTGGCTTCTCTCACTTTGTCCCTGTTCAACACCAGTAATGACTGAAAACACAGCAAAAAGGCAGGACTCTCACTCCTCTCAGACTAGAAATAGACTGATGATGGTTGGTTGCTGGGTCACATGACAAACAGGAGAGCGTGTGCAGCAGCAACCCACCCGCTACTTACATGAAGGGCACAATAGTGACTGTGAAAGGCGGGTTAAGCTGGACACGGACAAAGCATTGGTTACAGCTTTACATTCTTAACATCCTCTACATTTTTCGCAGGCTGCCCAAAATCCTTTGGAGGGCTACAAGCAGCTGGTAGGCTTATGTTGTTCAGGCCTGCTCTAAACAACAGTCATATTGCTGCTGCTATTACTAGTACTAAAATGCAATTAAGAAAATATCCATAACTCCCAGCACCTGAGTCTTTAAAATAAAATGTAAGAAAATAAGCATCACCAAGCATTTATTGGGACAACCAGGTGGTGCAGTGGATAGAGCATTGCCCTGAAGTCAGGAGGACCTGAGTTCAAATCCGGCATCACACCAAATACATGACACTTATTAGCTGTGTGACCCTGGGCAAGTCATTTAACTTTAATTGCCTTTAAAAAATAGTGAGGTTCTCCAGATGGTCCTACTTGTGCCATCTTGATTTCATCAGGCTTCAGAGTACTGTGAAGTCTTTCTTATAAGATATATAATAATTCAAAAGGGTTCAACCTAACTCTACTCATGGAATTTGTTCATTTGGGTTGATGACCCACAGAGCTACTCCATGAGTACATATATTTGGTATAGACACTGCAGACAAAATATGAATTAGAACCAAAATTTCATAGGAGGATGTTAGATGGCATAAGGGAAATAACTAAGTCATGTTCTTTCATGGTCAAAGGCTTTTCTCTGAAAGAGAGGTCCCATTTTAAAAATATCAATATTCTCTCAAAGCTCTAAAATCTGAGATGTCTCGGTCTTTGCAGAATTAAAGTTGTATGTCAACCAAAGGGCAAAGAAGAGATATGTAGGGGCAGCTAGATGGCGCAGTGGGTAGAGTTCCGGCCTTGGAATCAGGAGGACCTAAGTTCAAATTTGGCCTTAGACACTTGACACTTACTAGCTGTGTGACCCTAGGCAAGCTACTTAACCCCTATTGCCTCACCAAAAAGCAAAAATAAATAAATAAACAAACAAATAAATAAATAAAGAGAGAGAGATGTGGTAGCTATGAATAGGCTACAGCTTATTACTAATATTATAACTATTATAATGATTATGTTATAATTTATTGCTAGTTAATAATATAATTATAGGAATACAATGTATTGTATTATATCTATTGTGTATTGTAATATATAATATTATTATAGTAAAAATAAAAACAAGTTAAAATATTATCTGAGAAATGGGTGAATAGAAAAAAGAGGGAGACCAATTATCTAGTGAGAGTGGATGTGGTAAGTAATATGATAGAGAGTGGTAAACATTAGATTGGAAATTAGAGAATCTTGGGGAAAGACGCAACATCTTTAAGCTTTAATTTCATAATTTTTAAGAGGTGGAGGTTGTGCTACCTAACCCATGAGGGTCTCTTACAGCTTTGAGTCTATAATCATATGAAATGATAAATAGCTCACATGTTCCCATGTTACTCACTAAATGTCAAAAAGACCTCTAGCATTTGGTTGGGCCCCTTGTGGAAAAATGACGGAACATGTGGACATCAGTTGTACAGAATCAGTAAGCTTACATGGGTCATCATAAGTACCTCTGGAGGGAGTACATACCTTGGGGAGATCGTAAATCCATTGACCTATCAAAGCATGCTTGCAAGTCACATAAAGAATAACTATTTGGGGTAAATCCTATCACACATTCTCTTCAGAGAAATAAGGCAGTTTTGTACAGCAGTAGCTCTGAGAAATGTGTTTGGGTGTTTTAGAGAGCTACCTTATTCATTTTCTGTGACAACAATAGAAAGTTTTAGTCTAGAATGCTTTTCCATACAAAAGATTTCTGTTTTGATACCAGACAAGAGAACGAGACAGAAAAAACAGTCCCTGAATGGGGTCAAAACAATACTGACTGCTTATTTGCCTCTGAATATTTTGAGATCAATGGCACCACTTTCAAAGTAGCTGCTGACAAGAGGCATAGATATATACAGGCTCAGAGACTAGCTTTTAAAACGATCACACATTGCAGGCAAAATCAAGAAAGTTTTTGAGATGTTCTTAAGGGAACACAAGCCTTGTTTCAACCAAAAAAAAAAAAAAGAAAAACATAAATGCCAAAACCATGGATGTGGTGTCAAAAAGTACCCTCTCTGAAGTGTGTGCACATCATGGATAGCCGAACATAGCCCAAAATTATATTATATGGATCCCTTTCTGCTGGCCCCTCTCCTACACTTGGCACACTATTCTTCCAAGTAGCCCTTCCATGAAAAGCTTTCCCTGATTTCTCAATCTGGAAGTGATCAGTACCTCCTTACTTCCCTATTATGCACATATCATATTCTAATATACATCCTACTTATATATGTACTTGCTGTATTACCCTTACTGGATTGCAAGTCCTTTGAGGGCAAGAATTCTCTCTGTGTCTGTCTCTCTCTGTCTCTCTCTCTGTGTCTTTCTCTCTCTCTGTATCTCTCTTTCTCTGTCTCTCTGTCTCTCTGTCTGTTTGTCTGTCTGTCTGTCTGTCTGTCTCTCTCTCTCTCTCTCTCTCTCTCTCTCTCTCTCTCTGTCTGCTTTGTATGCCTGGCATAGTGCATTCTACAAAGTAGCCTTTAATAAAATAATGATGATGATGATGATGACAGTAATAAAAACTAGCATTTATACAGTAGCAACTTAAAGTTTACAAAGTGCTTTACAAATATTATTTCATTTAATCCTCACAATAACCCTGGGAGGGATATGCTATTCTTAGCTCCATTTTTTAAATGATGATTAAATGAAATATTTGTAAAAAACAAAACAAAACAAAACAGTGCAGTGCCTAGCACAAGGTAGGTACTTAATAAATGTTTGTTTAATTGTTGCCTTCTCTTTTACAGATGAGGGAACTGAGGCAGATAGAGGTTAAATGACTTCCCCAGAGTCACATAGGTTAAGTGTCTGAGCCCAGTTTTGAATTCAGAACTTCCTGATTCCATGTTCAGCACTCTATCCAATGTGCCACCTACTTGTCAAAAGCTCATTACTATGCTTACTAAACTATGGGTTGTGACCCCATATGTGGTTGCATAACTAAATGTGGGAGTCACAAAAAATTTGACAATAGTAAAATGTTTCTGAATTCACAATAACCAAAAAATAATTCATAATCAAAACATGTAATGAATCCAAGGTGTTTCTGGCAGCACTTACCTATGTTGCATTGCTCAACCTCACTGCAGCCTTGGTTCTGTACACACAACATGCACACTTTGCACTGTGCATGCCATCATGTCATGCAATGCCAACAATCACTGCCAGGTTTGAGACTATCATATGTTATGAATTTCAGTGTTTTTATTGTACATACAAACTCGTTAAATGAATTTTGGCGTGGGAGTAAGACAGAATTTCCAACAATTTCTGAAATGGCCCTAAACATACTTCTGCCATTTTGTGTTACATATTTATGTGAAGTGGCATTCTTAGCACTGACAATTATAAAATCAAAATATTGATCAACTCTGAAAAACGTTGAAAGCGCTCTAAGTCCTGCAGTATTGAATATTCCACCAAGATTTAATTATTGATGTAAAAATAAACAAGCACAGACATCTCATTAGTGGAAATTTGCTTTCATCTTTAATAAATGGTAAAATTATATGTATATGAAAGAATTGTTTTGAAATAAATTTCTTTATGATTTATTATCAGTAAATGTTTCATTTGTATACCTATTTTATATACCTTTATACTTCGGGTGGCATAAAAATTTCTCAGACAAAAAGGAGTCACAAGTGGAAAAAGTTTAAGAAGCTCTGGTTTATTTGAATAAATGAATAAGTAAAAGCATATTTTACTAATGCAATTATCCCAAATGTAACTCTGATATGATATGGACCTGGTTTAATCCTTGGAACTGAATCCCCAAAGGGTCATTTACCTCACTTTGGATCATTGCCCCTACCAGAAGTTATTCCAAGAAATATCCTATTCCAATCTTGGATATAGCTCATCTTTAGGCTTCCCAAGGATGTCAAGCTCCCATACAAATGCTTTAGGTAACAACATGGATATCAGGTATTGGCCAATCATTATTAAAATCCCATAAAAAATGAACTAGTTAGGGGAAAACAAAGTCCAGATCTTTTGCTTCCCCGAGACTAAAGCTGGAGGGTGGGGAGGAGTGTAGACAAATATGTTTCCCCCAAGAAGTTTGCTGTATCAGGAAACTCTTTCTCTTTTTAGAAAAGAAAGTCTTGAACTTGGAAACATTCAAACTCACCATAAAGAATTTCCAAATCCAAGGCTGGCACTGCTCAGGGAATTTCCATCTTCTAGCTAGAAAGCTAGATTCTGGTACCACACTGCCTAAGAACTCAAAACTCCCCCTCCTCATCACAAGAAATTTCATTTCATGAACATTGTCCATCAGGCAACTTCTCAGGACACATAGGTGAGCAAGACTGTTTCTGCTCATCAGGAAACTGATCTGTGTTCCAGCTGTGACCATCTCTTGAATTGGGAAAGTTTACTTTCAGGCTGCATGCTTGCACATGCAAACTCCTATAAGCCTCTGTTATGGGCACATATTTCCAATTCCTGCAGACAGCACTGGCACAGCCTTCCTTATCCCCAGAGCCAACGATATTCTGCTTTCCAAGACAGTCAACTGATATGTTAGATCATTTTATTTGTTATAGATTTTTAATGATATTTTATATCACATAGATTTTCCCCATATTCCTTTTTCCCCCTCCCAAAGAATTATCCTTTATAACAAATCATGAAAAAGAGGAAGAAAAGAAACTTAACCAAACTAACCAACATATTGAAAAAATCTGAAGTTATATGCAATTTACCATGCCTCTGTAAATGAACGTGGAGTATTATCTTCTCATATATCTTCTTGGGACCTAAGCTTAGTCTTTATGACTCCGCAACATTCAGTTTCATTTGTTTCGTGGTAGTGGTTCTTTCATTTTCTATTGCTGTAGTCATGGTATTTATTGTTTTTCTGATTCTGCTTACTTCACTTTTCATTAGTTCATATAAGTCTGTCCATGTTTCTCCGTATTTGTCACATTCATTGTATACCATTTTATGCATGTACCACAATTTATGTAGGCATTGAAGGGAATCCACTTTGTTTCCAGTTCTTTGCTAACTCAAAAAGTATTACATATTTATAATATAAACATCTTTTGTAAGTATATAAATATTATGCTGTATTTGAGATCTTTCTTTTTGTCACTGTTCAGTTGAAGTATATGCCTAATAGTAGAATCTCTTAGTAAGAGATATTTGCATTTTAATTACGTTCTTTTCATAATTCTAGATTGTTTTCTGGAATGTTTGGGCTAATCCATAGCTCCATCATTAGTGCAACTTTAGTCGCACACATTAGTCACACATTAGTGTGACTCTCTTTCTATAGTCCCACCAATATTGATGATTCCCATCTTTTGTAAGTTAAATCAATGGATAGTTTGTTTTGATTTAAATTGCTCTAATTAGTGATTTGTAGCATTTTTGCATATTAATTTAACAATTTGTAATCTTCCTTTGAGAACTATTCACTTGTATCCTTTGACCATATATCTAATATATATTTCTGTTAGTAGTCTATGTAGCTTTGATGTCTAAATCTAATCAGAAATATTTGAGACAAAAACTTTTTCCAAGTTGATTTTTCTTCTTACCTTATATACACTAATTTTGTTTGTGTAAACTTTTCAATTTCATGTGATCAAAATTATCCTTTTTATCTTTTGCCTTTTGTCTCTCTTCTTTGTTTATTTACAAATTCATCTCCTACCTAGCTATGAAAAGTATATGAACTGCTTTTTTTCCTGTTTTTTGTTTTTTTTCAAAGAAACAATCTTTTTTTCTTTTTTAAATTAAATTTTATTTTTAAATAGTTTTTTTCTCCCTCCCATCTATTACAAAAAAGGAAAGCAAAATCCTTGTAACAAATTTACACAATCAAGCAAAACAAATTCCCAAATTGGCCCTGTCCAAAAAAAAAATATGTCTAATTTTACACTCTGAGTCCATCACCTCTCTTTCAGGTAGCATGCTTCATCAAGAGTTATTTGGAGTTGTGGTTGTTCATTGTACTGATCAAAGTTCTTAAGGCATTCAAAGTTTGTTTTTAGCATATGGTTATAATTGTATAAAATTCTCTGTTCCTACTCATTTAACTCTACATCAGTCATAAAAGTCTTTCTTCATCTCTCTAAAACCATCCTTTTCATCATTCCTTATGGTACAATCATATTCCATTACATTCATAGCACATTCGCCAATTGAGGGGCAGCACACCTTTACTTTTCCAGTTCTTTTCTACTATAAAAAGAAGTGCTATAATTTTTTTTAAAACATGGCTTCTTTTCTTCCTTTTTTGATCTATTTGGGGTATAGGCCTAGTCATGCTATCACAGGGTCAAAAGGTGTGCATGCACTGATAACTTTTGGAACTTGGCTACAAATTGCTTTCCAAAATGGCTATACCAATTCACAGCTCTACCAACAGTATATTAATTTGTGTTTCCTCCTCCCAACCCCTTCAACATTTATCATTTTCCTTTATTGCCAATTTTATGGGTGTGAGATAGAACCTCAAAGATGCTTTAATTTATATTTCTCTAATTACTAATGATTTGGAGAATAGTTTCATATGGCTATTGATAGCCTGGGATTCTTCCTTAGAAAATCACCTGTTCATATCATTTGATCCTTTATCAATTGGGAAATGGATCTTATTCTTATAGATTTTAATCATTTATATATATAATCATGTATATATATATACATATATATATATATATATTATGCATATATATATAATATCTTGGAAATGAAGCCCTTACCAATAAAACAATGGAAAATTTTTTCTCAGTTAAATGATATTAATATTTAGACCAGCCATATGCCCATTTTTCATTTATTATGGAATATGTGTGATGTGTTGGTCTAAACCTAATTTTTACCAGGCTGTATCCAGTTTTTTGGCAATCTTCATCAAATAGGGAGTTTTTTCTAGGTAATTTATGCTTTGGAGTTTATCGAATTCTGGATTAGAGTCCAATTATTTCTGATTCTTCCCTATTTAGTCTGTACCATCTATCTTCTTTCCTTTTTTATCTAACCAGTATCAAATAATTTTTTGATTATTCCACTTCATAATATAGTTTGAGGCTGTTTAGAGACCATGGAAAGAGGCAGTTTCTTTGACAAGCCTTGCCTCCTTATTCCCAGTCATGTAATTATCTTTTTAGTCACTGAGAATTCTCTGTGGCTTTTCAGTAAGGAAGTAGAAGGCACACCTACACTCTTTCTGGAGAGATTCCCCTATATGCCTCTAATCTCATCAAGTTGATTGAGATACTCATAAAATTGGTCGGTTATTCCCCTGATCAATGTACACTTTCATAAAGATACTACAGGTAGGGGTTGTTGTCTTTCCTGGAAGAACTTACAAATTTTTTAGATGTCAGGTAGAAAATTAAAAAGGAATTAAAGGTCCATAATGAAGTGTTTTCAGAATGGAAAGATTAATATGGGAATCATGCCAGTGTAGCCTTCTATCTGCCATGGGACTTACTGGGAAATGTAATTTTCTTGGCTGAAAGAGACTAGAAGAAACAGAATGAAGAGGATGCCATGAGGGAGAAGGGAATTCTGGGAGCTTTGGAACTTGGCAAAGAGAGGCAAGGGGATTCAAATGTGCACCAGTGGTAAGAGTCAATTGCAAGTGAAAGATGCCACTATGTGGGATTGACAATATTTGTGAGGAGTTGGAGCCTTACCTGTTTCACTCATCCCGTTAATGAATGGTCTGCTTGGACAGAATGTGTGCTGCTTGTCTGACCGTGCCCACCTGGGGGCGCTGCCTGAGATCCACTGGATTTATGTACTATACATTTCTTTCCTCAGTCCTGCTGAACGGGCACTTTTGAGTTTACTGCTCTTTTAAACCTTTTCCCATCTGCTATTTTGTAGCAAATAAATGAATTTATTTGCTTTATGTGAATTTACTCACAAGCTAATAATAAGTTGACTTTTATTGCTTCTAAGTGAGTGTTTGCTATGTAAGAATAGGGGAAATGAAATGGCTACAACAAGAGTGGGGAACTTGCAGCCTCAAGGCCACATGTGGCTCTCTAGATCCTGAAGTGTGGCCCTTTAGGCACATGTGACCTGGAGGCCACAAGTTTCCCACCCCTGGGCTAAGAATAGGTTTGGGGTAAGAGGGATTATATAAAAAAGAGAGGTTAATCCCTTAGGGAATGAAACTATTTCTTCCCTAGTGTGGGGCTCTAAGATTACTGAATTCCATGAATATTCATCACAATTTGCTCCCCAAAATATGAGGAGGGGAGAACACAAAAACAAACCCATGAGACCAATTGCTCTGGATTTTAAATAGAAAAACAAGTCTGTAGTAAGCTCTCTGGTGACACAAAATGGGGTATTACCAGTGAAGATCTAAAAAAATTCACTGTATAAAGGAGGGCTTAGAATGTAAAACGTGGTGCCTTCATAAAGAGAGCAGCCACAGGGTTCTCATTAAAGCAGTCCTAAGCAAGATTCTGAAGTAATCATGTTTCAACATAATGATCTTCTTCCCCTGCCTGGCCTGGAGCCCTCATGCTGCCCTCCTTGTCACCATTTTCTGTGCTTTTCCCCAAACTGATTTAATAAAATTTTAGCTTCCAATACAGCCCCAACCAAATGGTAATGTGGAAGTAAGCCTGGGTTCTCAAAGGCCACACCAGTCAAACACAAGCTCTGTCAGAACCTACAAAACTGAGGGTGTCCTCTGATGGATGGTATATCTGAAACCTGAGAACTGATCTAAGTTAGATGCAGCGTGATGCATCTTCATGGCTATAGCAACTTAATAAGATTATAATAATAATAAAAAGCTAGCATTTATAGTTGTCCTTACCTGAGGACCAATCTAGCTAAATCCAGCAGGTTGCATTCAAGGTGATGATTGGGGGGGGGGTTATTTATTTTATTCTGAATTTAAGAAATAAAACAAGCATTTCCATAACAGTAGGATGGGGGGGGAGGTACAATGATAGTACATGAAACTTCATCTCTATTATGTACAACTTGCTATTCCTTTTGAATATATAATGAAGTTATTATGTAACTTTTTTAAAAAATTTATTTCTTTTGCCTCAGCAGCTTAACAAGATGGTCTATTAAGATGTAAAGGGTTTGTAATCTTCATAGGTGGCAAAAGCTCCCAAACCAGCAGCATTAAGGACACTTAAAAGATTAGAGTATTAAATGACTAACTGACATTATAAAGTTCTTTCTACACGGCTTTACACTTCTTATTTAGTCCACACAACACCAGGTGCTTAGTAAAAATATTATTAGCTTCATTTAACAGATGATGAAGCTGAAGTTCAGACAGGTGGCACATCTAAGATTCCAACTCATCTGATTTCAAATTTGATGTGGTTTGTGTGTTTGTTTATTTTTTGCTACTGAATTATGGAAGGAAGTGCTTCCATAGCAGGCTGATGGAAAAGATATGGGGTTTTTTTGGTTTTGGGTTTTTTGGGGGGTACAGGGGGTCCTTTCAATGTCCACTCAAAACACAATGTTCAGGAGGTTCCTTATCTTGCCTCCAAGGTCCTATCTATTTCTCCCTCTGTCACTGACTCCATTTGAGAAAACACACCTACATTTCCACCCATAGCTGGTGGAAGCCAACACTGATGTCAAGATTTCTACCTTAGCATCTACTGCTTCCTTCAGAATCTCTTTACTCAGGAGGGTGAGAGCCTACCCAGTTTCACTTCTGGAAATAGATTGAGAGGCCTCCTTACACCATGACCTACATATAAAGGTACTACCTACAATGATTGCCCTCTCTTACCAAAACCATCTAAGAAATATAAACATCTCATACCTTACTTATCCCCCACTGCCCTAGCAGGTGGGGTAAGGGGGGTGGCAGTAGACTGTCATGCATGGAGGCAGAACCTATTGTGTCTTACTCCAACTATGACAGCTTGAGAGCACAATAGCACCTCATTCCTCCATAAACACAAATTCCCAGATAAGTAGTCACTGACTGCCCTGGGAGGTGGGCTCTGCTGCTTACACTTAGTCCTTTACTCTATCACTAACTCTTCTTTTCCCAACATCTGGGCAGTGGATCTCTAACACCAACCCCTCTCAGTGAGTAGATTCAAAGGCCTTCTCAGACCTAGGAACTGATTGCCATGTAAGGAGGCACAATCCAGTTTTGTGATACTCTAACAAGTCATCTGAGACAAACAGCAATGCTTCAACTCTCTGCAGCTAATGAGAATACAGACAACAGGTTTCTCATTGGTGTAAGGTATCTTCTGAGTGTTCATAATTCTCCAGCACTTTGGAATGAAGCAAAGGAATTGGGGCCAATTGTGAGTTCAGTCAATCCCCAGTGACCCTATTGTCATAACATCCAAGACACTGACATCAATACTTAATTTATTCTCGATGCCTCCAATGTTTGGCTCCTGTTTTCATGTACTTGCACCATGAAGACTCATTCCAAAAGGATTCAAGCATCTTTTCCTTTCTCTCCCATCTTGGGACAGAAAGTACATGACAGGTAGAACTGAAAAAAGAAGATGGTACTTCTGGGTCAAGCAGCTACATGGCACATAGAGGAGCTGACTGGAGAGAGTGAACACACTGATGGCTGAATGCCAAGAAGTTCCAAGGCCAAACTCTAAACTGTGGAAGCAACTACAACTAGCAGTGCACATTGAACCATGGTATCTGTAAGACCAATGAACAATGGAGATACATACAGGGAGAATGTAGGGAGGCAGATGCCAGAGTGATGGCTCTAGCAGACATGATGGCACTTGATCTGAGCCATTTTATGAGAAAGAAGTGCTGAGATGCAGCCCTACATATTCCCTGTAGGGATGCAGCCACAATTCCCACTCACTTTGGCAGGCCAGGTAGTCTGAGAGTAGCTGACCATGACTCTCCTCAGGGTAGAAGGAATACCTTGAAGATCTGTGTTTCAACTACTGCTGGATATGAGCCCCCATGTGTATGTATATGCTATATGTAACCCAAGTCCCAATGGATATATAGGCCTGTTGATAATGGTAGTGTTCCAGATAGCTAGCTTCCATTTTGGTTAATCGTGTTTATTGCTTTTGATTGATTGGTGTAAACTATGGATATGCATTTACTTTTAAAGTATGCAAGTATTATACCTTGTCTGTAATTAGGCACATTATCATTGTAGTATCCTCCTAGGTGATGTTTTATATAGTGCCATGTCTATTGAATCTATTGTTAATTTATATTTGCTTAATTTCAGTTTTAGTGATACAGAAGGTTGGTTGCCTGGGATATCAGGAAAATCACTCTTGTTTTAAAGCACTGATGTGTGTGTTTATACTGTACAGTTACAGGTTTTAGACTTGCCTCAGATGATCTTTGCAAGGAAATGCAAAGAGTTACAGTCCAGGGGAGCAATGTAACCCAACTTGCATCCCCAAAGACCATTGGCATAGAACTCTCTCCTCACTTATGGAACAATGCTGTGTGCCCAGATGGAGGGAGTTGGGTGGGCTGGAATTGGTGAAAGCTAGAGAGAGGAGAGCTCTAGTGTCCTCAGGTCCCGAGTCTCTTTAGGCTCTGCAATACTTTTGGACAAGTCTGGCTTCCAGCTTTTAGAGAGAAGATGGACAATGCCAGCCCTGCTTCAGGTTGATAAAAGGGGAGTAGGACTCTGGAAAGAAGTTGACTTGAGAGGACCTATCAGTCTCCTTCATGCCCCTATTCCCCACTTGCTATACTAAAAACTTCAGGGAATTTCCTCTTGGGTGAGATTCTCTCTTTCTGTCTGTTGAGATGAGCTACTTCACTCCCAGTGGGAGAACTCCTTCACTCTGTATTGCCTAGAATATGTTCTCCTGCGTATACTTTCTCTGATTTCTGTTTTGTTCTTGACTTAGATAAATGGATTTCTTTGCTACTTGCTATATGCTTTCCTGGTGGAATTGGTATTTAGTGGGAAAGATTGGCTATTAAGCTGCAGTCCTCCTTTCTTTCCCCTTTAATAAATAGAGAATAGGATTCAGCCTGAACCTGAAAAATACATCTCCTAGACTAATACTATTTAAGAGGTCAGATAGACATACTTATAGCTCGGTACCCCTCTCTCTGAGAAGAGAAGAGCAGCAGTTGCTTACTTCCCCTCCCAGTAGGAACTAGTATTCCCTGAAGAAGGGTGAGGGGAGAAGAGGCTAGGGATGTCCATTCTGCCTCCCTTTGAGCCACCCTATGTTACATGTGGGGAATAACCTTATTACATGTTTCACATTCTCTCAGAAAGGAAAGATTGAGTTTAAAATTAGAGTACAATTGTTGTGAGGAACACTTGTAGGGAACATGTATGGCCAAAGTTTAACCTAGGAGAGAGAGAGAGAGAGAGAGAGAGAGAGAGAGAGAGAGAGAGAGAGAGAGAGGGGAGAGAAGAGGAGGAGAGAGAGAGGAGAGAAGGAGAGAAAGAGGAGAGAGAGAGGAGATGGAGAGAGAGAGAGGGAGAGAGAGAGAGAGAGAGAGAGAGGAGAGAGAGAGAGAGAGAGAGAGAGAGAGATGAAGAGAGAGAGAGAGGGAGGGAGGGAGTAAGGGAGGGAGAGAGAGAGAGAGAGAGAGAGAGAGAGAGAGAGAGAGAGAGAGAGAGAGAGAAAGGAAGGAGAGTAAGAAAGAGAAATGAAGGAAGGAAGGAAGGAAGGAAGGAAGGAAGGAAGGAAGGAAGGAAGGAAGGAAGGAAAGAAGGAAGGAAGGAAGGAAGGAAGGAAGGAAGGAAGGAAGGAAGGAAGGAAGGAAGGAAGGAAGGAAGGAAGGAAGGAAAGTAAAAATGATTTGGCTACAAAGTGTAATAGGAGCATCATCTGTTTTTTATAGGTTAGGCTGATCCTCTAAGTAGGTGGGGAGGCCATTTGGATTCTTCAATGCCCAAGGCATAAATGAACCAGAATATGAAGACTTGGTGTTGGAGGTTTTAGTGGAATTCCTATTGCCCTATGTAGACAATTGCTTTGGCTTAGTTTCTGATGCTGCTTTTATTCATGATGGCTATTTTTCCATGAGGGTCTTTACTTTGAACTGCCCCTGGCATTGCCCCTACTGTGTAGAATAAAATTTTAAATGCATTTTTTGCACATTTTTGCATACCTTTTCATTATTTATATTACATTCTTCCTACGGTGTTGCTTATGATGTCAGAGTTGTTTTAAGACTGTTATTGTCAGAAGGGCCTCTAAAAAAATTTTGGACCTTGCCATCAATGAATTTGATGGTAGAAGGAACATCTGTTTTATGAAGGCTAAGTTAGTCCATTGCAGGGGGAGGTCATGTGAGACCCTAAAGGCTCAGACTGTGGGGAATTCTTCTTGAGGGTTTTAGTGAAATTTTAATATTTCTATTGCTCTGAAGGGTCTTTCTGACCTAGTATTGTACATTGTCATGGCGACTGCAGAGCCAGAATAGTGTTTTATTTGAGCTGGTATCCTTTTTAACTTCAGGAATTGTATCTTTTTTAGCTTTAGGATAGGACCAATATCTACCAGAATCATGGCCCCACTACCAGGGTGGGTATTGACCAGGCCAGATGAGGCCATGGTGGCAGAAGCCATAGATCAAATGGTGGTCCATAACAAGGACAATGGGAAGGGGGTAGAAGAACTGGTCAGAAAAAGATTATAGGGATCCCTTAGCTGGCACCAGGGGCAGAATTCTGTTGATTTACCCATACTTAGATCCAAGATGCAGCCCTCAGTGGCAGTCTTGGGGCAAAACAGAGCATTAACACACCATAACATTCAACCACAGTGGAGCTGGGGGCCTGGTCACAGTTACAGGGTAGAAAAGAGAGACAAAGTGCATCTAGATGGCACAGCGGATAGGGCACCAGCCCTGAAATAAGGAGGACCTGAGTTCAAATCCAGCCAGTTTTGTATCTACATAACACTTACTAGCTGTGTGACTTTGAGAAACTCACTTAACCCCAATTGCCTTGCCAAAAAGAGAGGGGGAGAGAGAGAGAGAGAGAAAGAGAGAGAGAGAAAGAGAGAGAGAGAGAGAGAGAGAGAGAGAGAGAGAGAGAGAGAGAGAGAGAAGAATGCTTGTGGTCATCACAGACCAGAGCACAGGCTAGATATGTAATAAACACACCTCTACTTAGATCATACCACCTTGGAAGAACTGAAAAATTACAGATCCCTAGAAGCATCTCTGAAAGCTGCTGCAC
Organism: Phascolarctos cinereus; assembly: GCF_003287225.1. Classification (NCBI taxonomy): domain Eukaryota; kingdom Metazoa; phylum Chordata; class Mammalia; order Diprotodontia; family Phascolarctidae; genus Phascolarctos; species Phascolarctos cinereus. Next base: position 188,505,958 of record NW_027555514.1, read on the forward strand.
AAAACCTCTGAGGGACAATGCCCTCCACCCTGGAAACAGAACACAACTTTAGTAGAGTTAAAAGTTAAGAAATAGGCTGGAAAATGAGCAAACAAAAGAAAAAAAATCTGACTATAAAAATTTACTATGGTGACAGGGAAGATAAAAACACACACTCAGAAGGAGACAATAAATTCAAAGCTCCTATATCCAAAGTCTCAAAGAAAAATATGAATTGATCTCAGGCCATGGAAGAGCTCAACAAGGATTTTAAAAATCAAGTAAGAGAGGTAGAGAAAAAAATTGGGAAGAGAAATGAGAATGATGCAAACAAATCATGAAAAAATAGTCAACAGCTTGGTTAAAGAGGCAAAAAAAAAAATACTGAAGAAAATAACACCTTAAAAAGCCAATAGGCTAAATGATAAAAGAGGTACAAAAATCCAATGAAGAGAAGAATGCCCTAAAAAACAGAATTGGCCACTGAAGGAAAGAACTCCTTAAAAAGTAGAATTGTCCAAATGGAAAAGGAGGTACAAAAATTAACTAAAGAAAGTAATTCCTTAAAAATTAGAATTGGGCAAGTGGAAGTTAATGACTTTAGGAGACATTAAGAAATGATCAAGTAAAACCAAAAGAATGAAAAAATAGAAGACAACGTAAAATGTGTCGTTGGAAAAACAACTGACCTAGAAAATAGATCCCGGAGAGGTAATTTAAAAATTATTGGACTACCTGAAAGCCATGATCCAAAAACAAAAAAAGCATAGACATCTTCTTTCATGAAATTATCAAGGAAAAGTCCCCTGATGGTCTAGAACCAGAAGGTGAAACAGAAATTGAAATAATCCACCTATCACCTCCTGAAAGAGATCCCCAAATGAAAATTTCCAGGAATATTATGGACAAATTCTAGAGCTCCCAGGTCAAGAAAAAAATATTGTAAGCTGCCAGAAATAAATAATTCAAATGTCATGGAGCCACAGCAGGATAACACAAGATTTGGTGGCTTCCACCTTAAAGAAGTGGAGTGCTTGAAATATGACATTCTAGAGGTCAAAGAAGCTAGGATTACAACTAAGAATCACCTATCCAATAAAACTGAGTACACGGGAGTGGAAGGGTTGGGGTGGGGAGGGACATTCTATGAAATAGAGGACTTTCGAATATTCCTGCTGAAAAGACCAGAACTGAATAGAAAATTTGATTTTCAAATACAAGACTCAAGAGAAGCATAAAAACATAAACAGGAAAGAGAAATAATAAGGGATTTAATAAAGTTAAACTGTTTACATTCCTACATGGCAAGATGATACTTGTAACTCATGAGAACTTTATTATTATTAAGGCAGTTACAAGGAGTAGACAGAGAACACAGGTATGAGTTGAATATGATAGAATGATATCTAAAAAAATAAAATTAAGGAGTGAAAGAGGAATGCACTGGGAGAAAAGAAAAGAGAGCAGTAGAATGAGATAAAATATCTCACACAAAAGAGGCAAGAATGAGCTATTACAGTGGAGGGTAAGATGGGGGAGGTGACAGGGAACATTTGAACCTTACTCTTATCAGAATTGGCTCAAGAAGGGAATAACATACATATTCATTTGGGTATAGAAATCTCTCTTACTCTACAGGAAGTAGGAGAGGAAGGAAATAAAAGAAATGAATGGGACTGATAGAAGGGAGAGAAGAGTGGTGGAGGTGGTAGTTAGAATCAATACACTTTTGAGGAGGGAAAGGGTGAAAGGGGAGAGAGAATAGAATGAGCAACGGGGAAATAGGATAATGGGAAATATGGTTGGTTAGCAATCATAACTGTGAAAAAAAATTTTAAGCAAGTTTCTCTCATAAAGGCCTCATTTCTCAAATATATAGAGAACTGAGCCAAATTTATAAAAATAAGAGCCATTCTCCAATTGATAAATACTCAAAGAATATGAACAAGAAGACTATGAAGGACTGGTCAAACAGGTAGGAAAAGAACTGGGGAAAATATTCTAGGTTACAGAAACCTAGAGAAAAGAGAATATGAAGGAGAATAAGGGAATCAACAGTGTCGAAGGCTGCAGAGAAGTTAAGAAGGATAAGGAATGAGAAAATGCCATTAGATTTGGCAGTTAAGAGAGATGATTGGTAACTTTGGAGAAAGCAGTTTCAGCTTAATGATGAGCTGAAAGGTAGGCAGCAGAGAGTTAAGAAGAGAGTGAAATGAAAGGAAGTGGAAACATTGATTATAGATGGCCTTCTCAAAAAATTTAGACACAAAAGAGAGAAGAGAAGAGATATAGGATGATAGCTAATGGGGATGGACAGATCAATTGTGGGATTTTTGAGAATGAGGGGGAAATAGATGTTTTCCTTCGTTCCATGGTGACTCTTGGAGGACACAGTTGCAATTTTTTTTCTTTTTTTTCCTTAGTACTACCTGTGCTAGGAAGAGCATCCAGTAAAAGCCACCAAAGCATTGATTGGCATGGAAGTGTGTCAAGGCTTAAGCTACACCTCTGTTGACATAGCTTCTGGGTAGCCACTGATTGTGTTGATGTAGTTTTCTGACTACCTAAGGGCACAAGAGGTACTGTCAACATGAGGTCATGGGTCTTCTGACATAGTGGATGCCTGAAAATCATTTGAGTCACCATACTCTACCTTTCAGAACAAATTGTTTCCATGTGGAGATGAGGAGGCTGAGTCTATAGAAGCTAAATATACAGAAGTCATTCTATCCTAATTGCAATGAGATAACTTATCAAATCTTTTGGGATGGAACCAAATCTCTGAACTGGGGGAATTTTATATTTCTAAATACCTTAGCCAACAAATGAGAAAAAAAAAACAAATCAATGAATTGAGCATATAACTTTTTTTAAAAATTACAATTTTTAATTGAATACAAAAATAAAAATGCTGAAAATCTGAGAAGCAAATTCAAACTGAAAATAAAAGGATTGAATTTCTGAGTAAATGTAGGAGCATTTTTTTGAGAAAAAAATCTAATAAAGTGCAGAAATCATTGGCTAATTTGAAAAAAAGAGACCTATTTGTACAAAAATATTTATATCAGCTCTTTTTGTGGTGGCTAAGAATTGGAAATCAAAGGGATGCCCATCAGTTGGGGAATGGTTAAACAAGCTGTGGTATATGATTGTAATGGAATGTTATTGTGCTATAAGAAACTACAAGCAGGATGATTTCAGAATAACCTGAAAAGACTTAACATGCATTGAAACACAGTGAAGTGAACAGAACCAGGAGAATGTTGGACACAGTAACAGCAAGATTGTTCACCAAAGAACTGGAAAGGACTTAGCTATTCTCAGCAATGCAGTGATCCCAAGACAATCCCAAAGGACTAATGATGAAGCATACTATCTTCCTCCAGACAAAGAACTGATTTGAACACAGGCTGAAGTATGCTATTCTTCACTTTCTTTCTTTCTTTTTTTCCTTTTATTCAAGTCTTCTTGTACAAAATGACTAATATAGAAATGTTTTATGTAATTGCACATATATCTGATTGCTTACTATCTCAGGGAAGGGGGGGAGAGGGATAGAATTTGGAGCTCAAAACTTTAAATAAAAATGTTTAAAAATTAAATATATACATATATCCTTCTTGCTGCAGTCATTACTTTAGATCTACAATACTTCAGCCCACAGGTTTTAAAAATCCTTCCTGACCTAACAAACAAACAAAGGCTAGTGGAACCATAGTTGAAATTCAAGATATAGATGATATGGGGTCAAGACTGCTCAGGCATGAGAAAGATTGACACAGTCATTGTCAAAACTGTGTGATTGTCTTAGTGTGACTCAGAGGAAGAGGGCTGGTATAATACTAGTCACAAAGAAAGGACATCATGAATTATATTTAAAATTAAAACCAAACATACACGTTACAGATCTTATAGCAGGTCTTTAAACTAATATAGCTATGTGACTATAGCAATAAAAGTCTATGTATCTGTATCCATCTTTCCTCTTTCTCTTCATTCTGAGCTATGGAGTCAGTCTTAGAATTTCATGTATCTGAGCATAAAGTACAGTTCTTTACCATTCCTGAATTAGGATTTAATCATCAAAGGCATCGCATAAACATGAAGAGAACTTTGAGAAAGTAAGAAAGATGCTTTGCTATTTAGTGGTTGGAGATACGATCTCAGGATAAGGAAGATTTGTGTTCAAGTGCTGCCTCTGATACATCCTGCCTGTGTGACCCTAGAAAAATCCTTGACCCTGTAGGGCCTCAGGCAATCTCAGTATAAGTCTAAAGTGAGATTCAGCAGCCAAGAAAGCTAATGTGAGCACAGGCTACAAATAATAGAAGCATAGTGTCCAGAAATAACCGTAGGCTAATTGATTAATTATAGCAAGGTGGCAGCTAGGTGGTGGGATAGTGCATAGAGCACAGGGCCTGGAGTCAGGAAGACCAGACCTCCAATCTGGCATCAGACGCTTACTAACTATGTGACCCTGGGCAAGTCACTTAACATTGTTTACCTCAGTTTCCTCATCTGTAAAATGAGTTGGAGAAGGAAATGGCAAACCACTCCAGTATCTCTCCCAAGAAAACCCCAAATGGGGTCACAAAGAATCAAACATGACTGAAAACAACTGAACAACAATAATTGATTAATGGTTACTTGTTTAAGCACCTACTATACACCAGGTACAGTCCTAGGCTATGGGGATATGAAGACAAAAAGGAAGGAGTTTATGTACTCCTGCTGGACTCTGCCCTGATCACACTATAGCTAGAATGTAGTGAGAAGAAATGAAGGAAGGAAGGAAGGAAGGAAGGAAGGAAGGAAGGAAGGAAGGAAGGAAGGAAGGAGAAGGAAGGAGGGGAAAGAGGGAGAGAGGAAGGAAACATTCATTTACAAGTACAGACTATGAGATAAACTGCATTAAGTGCTTTACAAATGTTATCTCAATTCTCACAACCCTTGGAAGTATGTTCTATTATTACTGTCTCATTTTGAAGTTGAGGCAGAGATTTAGTTACTTACTCAAAGTCACACAGCTAGTAAATTATGATGCCAGATTTGAACTCATGATCCAGGCCCAGCATTTCATCTGCTATGCCACCTGTTCAGTTCTGGTTGCTCCATCACACATGTACATTAATAAACTAAAGTACATCCAAGAGGGCAACCAGGATAATGAGGAGACTTGAAATCATTCCCAACGAGGATGAGAAATGGGGATGCTTATCCTGGAGAAGAAAAAAAAATCTTAAGAAGTTGGGGAAGGGGACACATGACATTTTTAAGTACCCAAAGTGTTGTAGAAAAGGCAGTTAATTTGGTCTGCTTGACCATAGAAGAAAGAACTAGAAGCAATGAGAAGGGGATAAACATTGTCATATTATGGGCCATGCACTGTACCAAGCCCTTTATAAATACTGTCTCATTTAATCCTCACAACACCTTATGAAGTTCATGCTATTATTATCTCCATTTTACAGCTGAAGCAAACAGAGATTAAATGACCAGCCCAGGGTCACACAAGTATCCGAGGCAGGATTTGAACTCAGGTCTTTCTGATTCTGGGCCCAGGACTCTATCCACTTGTGCCACTAGTGCAGTGGAAGACAAAGTTGTAAAAATGTAGATTTATCATTGATATAAAGAAAAAGATTCCCCAAATTATGCAAAAGTAGGATAGGCTACCTCAGGAGATAATAGATTTACCCTAACTGAAGGTCTTCAAAAAAAGTTGGATGATCTCTTGCTGGATATATTGTCAAAGAGAATCTCAGTGTACAGATTGGGCTAGATGACTTCTGAGATCCCTTCCAACTCTGAGATTCTTTTGTATAATTTTATATGTAATATCACTCTGTTCTTTCCATGTAAGGTATAAGATTATACCTTCATGGTCACCCTGTTTAGTATTCTCCTGAACGGCTTAAATAAAGTACCCCTCTGACCTAACCAATCAGCACATACTTCTCTGACTCACCTATCTGCCCACTCTGAATTATCCTCAGCTAGCATTTTTTATTTCAATTTATCTGATTTCAGTGTCCTACCCTGAATAGAAGCTAGTATTGATGAATTTAAAAAATGGTTATTAAGTTACTAACTCTTCTAAAAAACAGTTTGAACTTTTGTGAGAATTATTAAACTATTCATATCCTCTGGCACAATAATTCCACAATATCCATGTATGTTGTTAGTGGGGAGTGGATTTGTTCAATGGCTTCTCTCATTCTTGGAATGACCAAATCCTATAGAGTTCACAGTTTAGTTTTGTTTTATTTCTTAGTGTTTTCTCTCTGTGTCTTTCCACTTCTTCTCCCCACCCCTGGGAAGTAGGTGAACTCTTATAGGGTAAGGGGATCAGCATAACTACAGCAAAATACAGCCTCCCCCCAGAAAAGTCAACTTCAGCTGGTGTTAGTATATATCTTGTGCTTTTATCTCAACATTGAGCCTTTCATGCCTGTATCTCTGATTTAATTCTAATAACACCCCTCCTTCCCTTCTCTTTTTCCTTTGATTATCCTTTCCTTTTCCTCTTTCCACTTTTCTCAGTTCTTCATTGTTACCTTACCCCCTCCCCAAAATGCTTTCAGAGTGCGAACAATGTGCAAATAAATATACAGTTTCAATGCATATAAATATACAATGTACAAATAAGTATGTATATATACTTGAAATGTATAAATAAGAGAAATTAATAAAAAACATTTCTCATATATGCGTGTGTATATGTATGTATGTATTTACATACATATATACACACAGAGAGGAAAAGAGAGACAGAAAGAATGAGAAAAAAAGTAAAAAACAGAAGCTACATGGGATAGTGGAGAGAGAACCGATATCATAGTTATGAAAATCTGACTTCTGAAACATAAAGTCTGTATGACCCTCAGTAAGTCGCCTAACCTTGCACTGACCTAAGAAACTCTCTGAGACTATAGTTTCAAGAAAAGTTGTAGACCTGTATTGGTAGAGAGAGTTTTCTCATTAGGAATCTCCTTTTTCAATGAAATCATAAAACCAGGCAATATGAAATCACAAGACTGGGTGATCTAGCTATCTATCAATATACAAATATACACATATGTGTATATATATACATATACATATACATACACACATGTGCATGTATGTGCTTGTTCGTATGTGTATATATCATTGCCTGCCTAAAGAGGCAGTGTGGTAAAGTTAGGAAGCTTGACAGGAGTTTGTTGCTCTGAATTCTTGCCTCCTTTCTGTTGCTACCTGGGTAAGTGACCTTGAGCCTGCTACTTAATCTCTTTGTGGTTCACTTAGCTCATCTGTAGAAAAGAGAGTTGAAATGGATGATCCATTCTTTTCAGTTTTGTTATCAGCAATGTGGATGAAGTCAGGGGCGCCATGTTTATCACATTTATGGATGATTTGAAGCTGAGAGTGATGTTTGGCTTAGCATCTCAATATTCTCAACTACTTCTCAATGGACTAGAATAATAAATCAAAGCTGACAAGATTAAATGTAAAAGGGACACATACAAAGTCTACTTTTGGGGTAAAAACAAAATAAACTATATGGCAGAAGTACAGGATGGAGAAGACAAAGCTAGAGAACAGGTCATGTGAAATGCATAGGTTTTATTTGATGAATTAACACTGATATGGCAGCCCTGCCCCACCCTAACCCTCCAAAGCCAATTTGACCTTAGGCTCAATCAATTGAATTGAAGTGTACAGAAAATTACTTCTGGAGGATTGTGTTTAGTCCTGGGCAACATATCTGAAGAGAAGCATTGACAAACCAGAATGTGTCTAAAGGTCAGTTAAGTGTAAAAGAAGACTGGCTCTCCCAGGCACATCACTGAAGACTGAGAACAGAGACAGCCTCAGGGGCACACTCACTAGCAAAGTCTAGCCAGGTTTCTTATTACCACTAACTCCTGGGATTAGGTATAGTTTCATCACTACCCCTGGTATTATCTCTTTGCAACAGATGGACACAGTATCTAAAACAGAAAAATTCTACCATGTCTAGGGAAACAGACAAGGACAAAGATAGACAGAGACAGAAAGACAGTGAGACAGAGACAGAAAAACAACATTCCTTGAGGCCCAGATCCTGAGGTATTAGGCTTCAGAGAAAGAACTCACACAAATGGCATGTTATAAGGCAGTAATTATCAAAACTATTTGGCACTGGCTAAGAAATAGAAAGGTATATCAGTGGAACAGAGTAAACGTATAATTTATAGCAGCAAATAAATATAGTAACCTTGTGTTTGACAAATACAAACACTTAAGATTTTGGGATTAGAATTCATTATTTGGTAAAAAAAAAAAAGTTAGGAAAACTGAAAAGCAGTATGGCAGAAATTGAGCATAGACCAATATCTTACACCATTTACCAAGATAAGCTCAAAATGGACATATGACCTAGACATAAAGAAAGCTATTACAAGAAAATTTGAAGAATATGGACCTTATTACTTAGCAGACTTATGGATAAATGAACAATTCATGAATACACGAGAGTTAAAAGCAGAGTAAGGTACAAAATGGATAATTTCAATTACATTAAATCTAAAATTTTTGTATAAATAAAATAAATGTAACCAAGATTAGAAGGAAAGAAGAAAATTGGAGCTGAGGGGAATTTTATAGACAGCTTCTTAGATAAAGAACTCATTTCTCAACTACATAAAGAGCTTTGTAAAATCTACAAGAATATGAGTCATTCCCAATTGATAAATGGTCAAAGATATAAACAGGCAGTTTATCAATGAAGAAATCAAATCAGTTTCTAGTCATGTGAAAAAATGCTCTAAATCATTATTGAACAAATAAATGCAAATTAAAACAATTTTGAGATATCATTTTACACCTATCAGATTGGCTGAAATGATTAAAAAAGAAAGCAACAAATGTTGGGGGTATGTGGAAAAATTGGGACACTAATTCATTGTTGGTAGAATTGTGAACTGATCTAACCATTTTGGAGAGCAGTCTAGAATCGTGCCCAGAGTTATTAAACTGCCTATACCCTTTGACCTAGCAATACCACTACTGGGTCTTTTTCCAAAAAAGGAAAAGAACCTATATGGTCTAAAATATTTATGGCAGCTCTCTTTGTGGTGGCAAAGAACTTGAAATTTGCAGAAATGCCTGTCAATTGGGGAATGGCTGAACAAGTTGTGGTGTATGATTGTGATGGAATACTACTGTACTATGAGAAATGATGAGCTCAATAATCTTAGAAAAACATGGATACACTTAATAAAATAACAAAAAGCAAAATAAGCAGAACCAAGAGAATGTTGTAAAACAGCAATATTGTTTTAAGAACAACTTTGAGAGACCAAGTCATTTTGACTATTATAAATACCCGAATTAACTACAAAGAACATATGAAGGAAGATGCTATCTGCATCCAGAGAAAGAACTAATAAATAGGAGTTACATTTATTTTTTTAAATTGATAGACAATTTTGTTGATTATTTCTATTTAAGAAATTGATGCAGAAAATATTACTAATGCAGATTAAATTTAAAGGTTTGTACATTTTTTTCTCCTAGAGAGCTGGTTTTTAAACATTTATCAGCACACCACTGTATAGTGGTTCTGACATTCATATCCTACATCTGACCTGTGCACAGAAGAAAAGACTTTACCAAGTCGATGTGTCCTTGAGAGTTTCCTCTAAAATAGCTGGTAGTCTTGATCCATGCATGTGATCAGAATGCAAGGAATTCAAGTGCCTGGTGGTCCACTTTTCATAGATAAAACTAGCCTTGTGGGCTAGACTGCATTAAGGTTCCTGAACTAGCCTCTAGTCAAGGTGGCAGTTGATATAGATAGAAGAACAGTGGTCATGGAAGCCAAAATCCACTGAAGTATGTGCAAGTCTTCACCTGCTAAATTGCCTAGCTCTGAAAAATCAATAGAGTTGGTGTTAAACCCATTCTTACCCATTATGGGCCCAAGGAAGGTCCTTGATCAGAGATAGGCCCTCTCTAGCAACATGTTATGATGAAGACAGCTGTGGTGTGCCTTAAAGCCTAAATGAGCTGATGTGGGTGCTAGCCATGACACACCAAGATGGCAAAGAGATTTGAAATCATGATACATAATAAATAGTTTAAGAGATAGGAGCAAAGGAGTTGACGATGAGAGATAATATAGAGAGATTACCAGAGCAGAATTTAAAGAAAAGCAAACTTACAACAGATGGCCTTCCTTCTTTTAACTACAATTATTTGCATGTTGTGCCCCCCATTAGACTGAGTTCTTTAAGGGTTGGGACCAATTTTTGCCTTTTTTTTTTAATCTCTAGCACTTAGCATAATGCCTAGCATGTAGTAGATGCCTATAAATGCTTGTTGACTTGACCTGACATTCCCTCCCCACCCATCCCTTCCAGAAAGTTAAGTCAAAAAGCATTTATTAGGAACCCTACTTGTATTAAATGCCAGGTATTACATTAAAGATTGGGAATACAAACGCAAACAAAAAGACAGACAAACTTTGCCTTCAAGAAACTTTTGCTCTAATAGGGGAAGATAACACATGAAAGACAGCTGAAAAAAAAATGAGGCTCATGAATTGGGGAAAGAGTGCACAGGGACATGGTGAAGAAATCCAAAGAGACAGGAGCAGAACTGGGAGAGAAGTGAAGGAGTGAGCTTGGCTGGTTTAGACACTTCCTCAAAATGGAGGTTCCAGGAGGAACTAGTCAATGGGAAGAGAGAGGAGTGGAGGGCTCTTCCAGAGTGAGAAGGCCATGGGAACAATTCCTTATAACATAAAAGGAAAATGGGGAGGAGAGAGAAAAACAGTCCATTCAGAAAAACTAATCAACATATTGAAAGAGGCCAACATTTACATGCAGTACTCCACTCCTATGTTGTTGTTGTTTTTGCTTTTTATCACAGCCTAACCTGAATTTTAATCTGAGTAACTGTCATATGTACTATTTCCTGAGAAGTTCCCCTGAGCTTATCAGATACATTTTTTTAGCGTGGCCCGGAGACGTCCCTTGGAGTCAGCAGTACTCGTCATCTTCCTTTGATTCTACCGGCTACTCCTTTCGGTGAGCTTGGGTAAGTTAGTAAGGGTCCTTTGGGCCTCAGTATTCTTTTTTAAGCCAAGGGGTTTCCTCACCTTGCCAGGACGCTGTGAAGAATAATTCAATTCGAAAGATGAAATGTGAAATGCTAGGGTGCTAAGATAGCAGCTGTTACATGAAGGCTTGAATACAGGGCTATGAAACTTCAAAAAACAAAAAACAAAAACAAAAAACAGCAATCCTAGCTGCACAACAACCACTAGGCAGTGTTCACAAAAAAAAAAAAAAAAAGGTATATCCTTAGTTGTAGCTTTCAGAAATGGAAACAGTGACAAAAGTGACAAAGCTTTACTAAAATGTTTTCTCAACATTTCTATTGCTGATACCATATGGGAATAGAATAACGTGGTGATCAGGGCTGCTACACCTTTCTCTTCAACTGGAAAACAGGCCAGCTCTTGAATAGTAGTAATGATGCCTTCTTTTTGTATAGTGATAGCTAATTTAGAGGATGCTTTCACGTTCATTGTTTCAACTCCATGTGGTACAGATGGCATAGGTTTTAGCTGGCGCAGGATTACACAACTGTGAAATGGCAAAATTAGGACAAGAAATAGATTTTCTGACTGTGGATCAGGACTACCATACTGGCTCCCCCAAGAAGTAACCAGGAGAGAAGGCACAATTAGAAAATGTTTGAGATTGGAGGGGAGGGAGATTTAGTCCTGTGTTCAGTTATGATTAAATAAAATCTGGTTGCTGATAAATATTTATTGGATGTGATTAATAATGGTAGCAGGTGGGGATTTGGCAGGGTGGTTGGCTAGGCAATGGGGTTAATTGACTTGCCCAGGGTCACACAGCTAGGCTAGTAAGTGTTATGTGTCTGAAGCTGGATTTGAACTCAAGTCTTCCTGTCTCCAGGGCTGGTGCTATATCCACTGCACCACCTAGCTGCCCCTCAGGTGGGGATTTGAAAAGAGGTTTTGATCCCTTTAGAAAGAAGTCAGTCAATCAGTTAATAAACATTTATGAGAACCTACTATGTGCCAGGAACTGTGCTAAATTTAGCTAGGAAATGTACTAAATACTGGGGATATAAAGAAAGGCAAAAGACAGTCCTTGTCTCCAAGGAGCTTGCAATCTAATGCAGGTGACGACATGCAAACAACTGTGTAAAACAAACTACATGCAGGAAATCATCCAAGAGGGAAGGCACTATAATTAAGAGGAATCAGGAGATACTTCCTTTAAAAGGCAGGATTTTAACTGGGGCTTGAAAGGAGCTAAGGAAGCCAGCAGGCAGACACAAGGAGAGAGAGTATTCCATGCATCAGGAACAGCCAGACCTATGGGAACAGTCAAGAGGCTAGTGCCACTGGATCAAGGACTTTGAGGGAGAAAATGAAGCTATGTCTCAGCTTCAGGTCTACTAAGGTGGTGGGGGAGAAATGGACACTGATACTCTTCAGAAGTTCTATTTCCATTTCACAACATGAGGAATATTTGAATAATCAAAATTGTCAGATAATTCAATGAGTACTTCCTAGATGGCCTCACTTGGCTTGATGTTACCATATATTATTCTACGATCCTCCAAGTCTTTTGTACTGTTTTGCAGTATTCTTACATCTTTAGTCTTATGTTTCAGCTCCTAATATTAAAAGTATTTTTACTCATTTATTCACTCATTTCCTCATTCATTCATCTCTGTTTATTCTTATAATATCTTCCCATTATTCAAGTTCCATCGCGAATGTCACCTCCTCTTTGAAGCCTAATATCATTCCCCACCTCACCTCTAAGTTGGAAATTATTTCTTCCCAACCGACCTAAGGACATTTTATAGTCTTGTTATGCACTTACTACATTCTAATTCATAATACATTTGTGTGTATATCTTATCTACTGCTACCAGGAAGGCAAAGATCTTGTCTTATTTATCTCTGCATCTTCCCCAGAGGCCAGCACACTGTCTTGCACATGCTGTACCAGCCTGAATATGGGCTACAATTTCCAACAAAATTTGATTTGTATAAAATCTGAGTGCAGCCTATAATTGATGTTATTTTTAGTGTGTGTATGTAATGCATATATATATATATAATTTATATTTACATATATATATATATAAAATATATGTATTGTATAGATTTCCTCTCAAAAAGATCTAATTTTAGAATTGTTGGCCTATATTCAGGAGTTACCTGTAGTCTTTTCTATTTGGTACTTAATAAATATTTATTGAATTAATGAATATATTATAAGCCAAAATTAGGCTAATGCCTACAAACAATAATTAATATATTCATTAGTTAAGTCATGTTTATAATTTTAGCCAAAAAAATGTAATTAGTTTCTTGAATTGCATTTGCTTAGTTTATTTATCAATAAAACAATATACTTGAATTTCTCAACTACTGGTGAATAACACACTGACATTTCTGGAAAAGGCTAAGCATCAAAGGTTTTTAGTTTGTTGTGGTTTTTTTTGTAAAATGGGGGTTCTCATCAAGGCACAAGATTCTTCTCAGGTTAAAAATAATTATTATCCTTCAAAACAGAACTAAAAAGCACAGTGAAATTAATGATTTTATTCCTTATGGAGTTTTCCTTACATTGAGTCAAGTTATATCCATTGTCTTTAGTCCTGCCTTCTGGGATCAATCAGGATAAGTCTAATCCCTCTTTCATATAACAGCTTTTCAAATATTTGAGGACAGTCCTTATGTCCCTCCTTTCCCCAATTCTTCTTCTCTTCTCCAGGCCCCACTTATCCAGTTCATGTGGCATGGTCTTTAGTTCCTTTATCACCTTGCCCGTCTCCTCTGAAAGTCCCCTACCTTGTTAATAACCTTTCTAAAACTGTTTGCCCGTTGTTGCTGGACACATTACACCAGGTACAGCTTCCTAGGATGGAAATCAGCTGAATTAGTACCTCCTCTTTCTGAACACTGTGTCTCCTTTAATGCAGCCCAAGATCACTTTAGCTTGAACCACAGACATGCCACACATGCAATCCCCCCTTTCAACCTGACCAGTTCTCCGGTTCCCTCATGGTACCCAACACCCCATGTGAAAGAGTATGTAGTGTGAAAACACTGTACTCCTTAAGAATCCCAAATGACAAAAATAGGAACCCTAGCCTGAGTGAGTTCACGTACACTCTATTGGTTGACATAATTATGAGGGCCAGGAAAGCTGAGATGGCTAACAGCTTCCACTCCTTTCAGTCCTCATGCTACACTGCAGAGGCTGCCTCTGTAATTAATGCATTGTGCTGATACATACGGGAGATATCAATTTGATGCTCAGCGGCCAATTCCTACCGTACTCCCTTGTGAAGGGAGGCTTTGGTTGCTCAATGGTGACCCCTGGTGGCTTGTAAATAAAGCAGCATGAGAACCTTTGGGTAGGATCATTGTTCCCTCTCTGAGAATAAATAGAAGAACAAAGAAAGTCACACACACACACAATTGTTTCAGACGAGCAAGCAGTACAAGAGGAATCAGCATGGCATAGTGGATAGTGAGCTGGCTTCAGAGTTAGAAAGACCTAGAGTTCAAGTCTCACCTCTTACAGATGTTAGTTTGCAACCCTGAAAGTCACTTGGGTTCCCCCAGTGCCCTAGGCAATTATCTAATACTATAAGTTACAGAGAAGTTACTGACCTGAATCAGAAAAGGAGTTTTCTCTTCTAGGAGTCTTCTACACCAGTTAAGTCACCATTCTAGTCAACTTTCTAGTCCTGATCCATATTCTTAACAACAAAGATGGGAACAGACTGTTACTTCTATATGGGTCTGAATAGAGGATAATAGAGGTGGGAAAGAGCTATACAAATATGTTGTCTTTGAAATGTGAAAATGTATTCGTAAGTAGAAGGGCACTGGGTTAACATGATGATTACATAAAATAAATGAGGCTTATATTGCTCCTTTCCTCTGAACTCTGCTTCACTCTCTTATGGTCCCAACCACCTCCCATATAGCATCATAGATTTACATCTTTAAGGAAACTCAGAGGTCATTTATATCAACCCTCTCATTTTACAGATGATGAAACTGAGGCCAAGAGGTTAAATAACTTATTCAAGGTCATACAGGTAGCAAATAGCAGAACTTGGATCCTCTGGCTCCCAATCCAGAATTCTTTTCTCTGTACTATATTTCCTCTTGTTCTAGCCCCATTCTTAGGGAGCTCCCATTCTGGCAAATCGTACTTTTATATACTTTTTACTTTATATATTATTTGGGCTTTAGCCTCTCAGCTACAACTAAGTAGCAAGTATCTGTATGAACACTAAAGGCTTCTAATTCTGTGACCTATCTTGATAGCATATCCTGGTTCCCAGCTTCTTTCCCTCATAGGACCAAATGGGACCAGGATTGACTTACCAATTAATTAAGAAAAAAATACCTCTGAGAAGGGGTATCAGTCTTCAGGAGTCATGGGTACATGACCAGAATGTCATATGTTTCCATCAGGTTTTTTCATTATTATTGTTATTTCTTCCATTTTTCCCCCTTCCTATCCTGCTTCATTTATTTACCCTTTCTATCCTGCTTACATAACTCTCCATTCCTATCTTGCATCTAAGAGTACAAGACAGTATCACATGATACAGGAAGTGGTACGTATATTTGAGATTAGAGAAAGGGAACTTTTTTAACTGTCTGGTGTGGTCCTGCCAGAAACTCAAGCCAAGACCAACCAGGGCCGATCACCCCATCCAGAAGTACATCAGAATCCAAAGCATGGCCCTAGCACAAAGTCCAGTTCAGGAACTAAAACTAGATAAATGAGTAAATCAAAGAAAGCACAGATCAGTATCGAAAATTATAGCAAATGTAAAGACTCCCCCAAAGAAAGAGAATGTAACTCTAATAACTATAAGCACAAACAAAATTATGTGTGTGTGCATACATTTTCAATAAAAACTAACTAAATACCTAGAATAAGTGAAGCAAGAATTTTTTTAATAACATAAAAGCTCTGGAGAAAAAAATTTAGAGGAGAATTTAGAGCTTAGATGAAAAAGTGGTCAATGTAATTCAAGAAATTAAATCTCTGAAACTTAGAACAGACCAAAGAGAAATCAACAACTCTATGAGACAATAAGAAATGTTAGAACAAAAGCAAATGGATGAAAAAAGAGAAGAAAAGGTAAGATATCTGTTGTTTTGAAAAAACGGACAAAGAAATATAGACTCCATGAAAACCATTATAAAAAAGATTGGTTCATATTCCAAGCAATCATAAATGAAAACTAGACAGATCTATTAGAACCAGAGGACAAAACAAAGAGAGGAAAACCTACTAATAACCTCCTGAAAGAAATCTCAAAAGAAAAATCTCCAAAATGTCAGAGAAAAACATCTGGAACCAACACATCAAAGAAAAAAAAATATTCCATCCATAAATAAAGAAGCAATTCAAATATCAAGGATCCATAGTCAGGATCAAAAAAGACCGGGAAGTTTCTACCATAAACATTAGGGTCAAGAGAAAAGTAGGACAGTAAATTTATTTGAGCAATTGGAAGCTGGTATACGACAGTAAAATGCTAAAATTTTAATTGAGTAGTAGGGGGAATCAATGTACCTTAAGAAATGTAGTTTTTAGGGGAAGCTAGGTGGTGCAGTGGATAGAGCACTGGCCCCGAATTCAGGAGGACCTGAGTTCAAATCCAGCCTCAGACCCATAACACTTGCTGGCTGTGTGACCCTGGGCAAGTCACTTAACCCCACTGTCTAGCCAAAAGAAAAAAAAATGAAAAGAAATGTAGTTTTTAAAAGGTCGTTGAAGGAGATAAATAAGAACAAATAAAGGCCCTGGGGGTGTATTTGATCTGTTTTGAGAGTTTTAATAGAGTAAAAATAAGGGAGAAGGAAAAAAAAAAGAAATATATGCGTATAAAAGGAGTAAGTAGTAAATAGTAAAGCTATTTCTCACAATTGGGATGCAAGAAAAGAATTATAGAAACAAGGAGGAAATGGGAGGGAAAATAGGCATCAGATGAACCTCACTCTCATCTGAAACAAAGGAAGGTTGAATATTTGCAGTTTGGAGTAGAAATGCAGCAGACTTTGCAGAGAAGACCTGCAAAGAGAGTAGGGTAGGAGACAGGAGGACAGACCACCTATTTCCCCATAACTAGGCCGGGAAATACCTACAACAGACAAAAGAGGGTTGAACACACACACACAATTTGGTGTAGAAACACATCAAACTTGAGGAAAGAACTGTAAATTTGTTTCTTTTTTTTATAAAGTAAAATACAAAATGAGAAAATATCAAAAAATAATTGTCAGGTACACAACAGAACATAAGAGAGGATTCAAAGCAAAACAATAAATTTCCATTTCAAGAAAAAACTATATAATAACTACCACACATTGTTTTCAAAGCTGATCAGCTTTTCTTTGTTTCCTTGTAGGTTTTCTTTTGTTTTCTACTGTGCACTTTTTATTTTATTTTTCTTCCCCTTCCTTCCCCCTAACCTAAAAGAAGGCTATAGTTAAGCCTGGACATATACACATATACATAGATATTTATAAACATATACATATATACACATATGTGGAAGTCCACACTGTGCTTATTTCTTCCTATCATCTGTTTTTCTGAAGATGAATAGCATCTTCCTTCACAAGTCTTTCTATGTTTTTCTAAATCAACCAGCTCATTATTTCCTATAGCATAGCAATATTCCAGCCCAATCCCACCCTATCTGAGAGATTGTCTATGAAAGATTTTATCCCAATTTTCTGTATTCCTTCTATCCTTGGCTGCATAGGTTTTATTTACACAAGAAAATTTTAATTTAAAGTCATCAAAATTATCCATTTTTCACTTCAACGATGCTCTCAGAGGTCTGATATTACTGAATCTGCTTCCTTTACATCTTTTTCTCCTGGGTTCTTTGAAGTTCCTGACCTTTTGTTCTGAGGAATCCATTTTCAAGATAATCTGGAAGAGGAAAGGATTACAAAATTTATGGAGGAAAATGGTTGAACATCAGTTCGTTGTCTTTCCATAGCTGTCTGTAGGAGCTTCCTCTGCCATTGGCCACTACCCATTTGGCAGACTGCTACAGAATCTAATTGCTGATTGGACTTTGGAGGGCTCTGATGGATCTGCTGTTCCACAGGTACTCCCTCCAGCAATACAGATAGCAACATTTTTCTTGCTTTCTCATCCTGTGCACCATTTGGCCATGTCTTTCCAATTGATCAGTCACAAGGGGTCCCCATAATGTGATGGGAGCCTTCTTCTAGGTCCCTTGATGTTAAATGAATATAAGTGGAAAAATAGACTTTCCACAACCATACTATCTATCACATGATTGGCTCACCTTTTCCAGTTGTAGCACCTCCTTTGGCTCAATCTCCCAACTTTCACCCCAACTGGCAGCTTGGGATTAATATAGTTCTATGAGGAGTTCTCTGAGGGGCTGGAGTTTCAGGCCTTGTTGCTTAGGAACAGTCATCTACCGTGCTTCCCATTATCAACCAATCAATAGAACTCTTAGTTTTTAGAAAAGGGTTTTACTACAAAGATATAACAAGAACAGTAGTTACAAAAATATTTCCCACAACCCAGGGGCACACTCTCCCTTATATACACAAAGTCCCTGGAGAGAGCAGATTCAATCTTAATGTTCAAAGGACATGATTAAGAAACACTTCCTGAGCCCTGGCCCAAGAAGTCCTCTTCTCTATTTATGTAGTTTATATGAGGTTCCCTTTTTAAGTGGCTGTCTGCTGGACTCTTTCTGGGTACTTTCTACCTTTCTGGCATCCCTAGCAAACATTTCTTTCTGTTGTAAGAGTTCACCATCACTGAAGCTGCTATCATCTTTGAGGGACTGTCTGTCCATATGTATCTATAGACATATCAATTTGGTGGACTGGGCTACTGAATGTGAATACTGATGTAACCTCTTTTTGCCGAGGGATCTCACCTGGGAACTCCTCTCTTGGAATACTCACTCTGCCAAGTGCTTTAACAAGCCAGGGAAGTAGGTGCTATTTTACTACTGAGGAAACTGAGATAGACAGACAGAGATTAAAAGATTTGCCCAGAGTCAAACAGCAAGTAACTTCCTAGGTCAAATTTGAATTTAAGTCTTCCTGCCTCCTGGCCCAGTGTTCTGTCCACTGTGCAGGTAGTTGCCTCTAACGACAGGATGGGAGTCAGAGTGGCTGCCCTTCTACCACTTGGCAATTCAACGTGGTTCTGCTGCTGTCAGGAAGGAAAAGAATTCAAAGGACTGACATAGGAGTGGGTCACTCCTTCTGAAGAGACGTTCAGCCCTGGCTAAGCAACTCAGAAGTCACCAATCCCTCTGGCTTCTTACCCAACCAGAAAACTCTTAATCACCACATAGTACCAAGCCCTCAGTCATTCCTGGCCAGAAGTAGGTTCACCTACAAAGAATATCTGCACGTGCTTTGTATAACTCACCAGGAAGACCAAATCTGAACATAATCTATGGGCTGTGCCCTCACTGGCCAGTTCAGCAATTGCACAGTCATGTATTTCTCTCCTTTTTGAAAACATTTTTCAATGCTTTACGTAAAGGCATAAGTGGCATATATATCAAATTTTCAGGTGACACAAAGCTGGGAAGAATAGCTAACACACTGGATGCTACAGTCAGAATTTTAAAAAAATAATAATTCTAGCCCAGGGTGCAATACTGGGCTGAATTTAATAAGATGAAATTCAGTAGGGATAAAAGTAAAATTTTATGGTTAAGTGAAAAAATTCAACTTTGCAAGCACAGGATGGGGAGGCATGGTAGCGAGTAGTTTGTCAGAAAAGACCTGAGTCCTAAGGTTTTAATGAACTTCAAACTCAATATGAGTCAGCAGTGTGATGTGGCAGCCAGGAAAAAAAAAAGAAAGAAAGAAAAAGAAACTGAATGTGATTTGGGGGCTGAAACAGAAGAAGCAAAACTTCTATGACTAAGGAAGTCATAATCTTCTGAAAAAATCAGATCACGGGGGCAGCTAGGTGGCATAGTGGATAGAGCACTGGCCCTGGAGTCAGAAGGATCTGAGTTCAAATCCACCCTCAGACACATAACATTCACTAGCTGCGTGACTCTGGACAAGTCACTTAACCCCAATTGCCTCACCCCAAAAAAAATATCAGATCACATCTGTAGTATAGTGTCAGTTATGGGCACAACAGTCTAGGATCTAGAGAATGTGTAGAGGAAAGCATTCAAAATGGTACAGATGACACTTTTAATCCATGTTGTATATGGAACAGCTAAGTGAAGCCATGGATAGAGCTCTGTGCCTAAAGTCAGGAAGACCCACATCCAGCCTCAGTCACTAGCTGTGTGACCCTGGGAAAGTCACTTACCTTGTTTGCCTCAGTTTTCTCATCTGTAAAATGAGCTGCAGAAATAAATGGCAAACCACTCCAGCAACTTTGTCAAGAAAACCCCCAAAAGAAGTCAGAAAGAATTGAGCATGACTGAAATAACTGAACAACAACAGCATATATGGATTGGTTGAAGTAACTGGGAGAAGATTTGGGAAGAACATAGCTGTGCACTAGTTTCTGATAAACTGTAGAAAGGTGGGGTTACACTAATTACACTTACAACTTATGTTAGTTCAATTGTGTAATTTCTGATAGGTCCTGATTAGTGCAAGTAATAAATCCTGCAGAGTGGTCACATGATTCAAATTTTCATTGCATATTTCCATTGGGCTAAAACCAATTAGCATATTGTATGTATAATTATAACTTCAAATAGTGTGAACTTGCAAATTTAAATAATGTGACCAGTTCACAGGCTTCATTATTTGTACTCATCAGAACTAGAGGCAATGTAGAAAAGTGGCCAGAGGACCAATATTGGTTGATACTCTACATCTGGTGCACACTAGCTATGTTAGAACATGGACAAATCACTTAATGTCTGGGGCTCAGGAAACTCTCCAAATTATGTTTTTAAAAAATGAGAGGGAGTATTGATATATACCTATCAATCAGAAGCAAAAGCATTGTGTTAGGGCCAGGGATACAAAGACACAATTGAAATAGTCCCTGACCACAAGAAGCATACATTCTGGGAGTGGGGGAAAGG
The DNA here is from genome assembly GCF_003287225.1 of Phascolarctos cinereus. Taxonomy (NCBI): domain Eukaryota; kingdom Metazoa; phylum Chordata; class Mammalia; order Diprotodontia; family Phascolarctidae; genus Phascolarctos; species Phascolarctos cinereus. Next base: position 188,527,081 of record NW_027555514.1, read on the forward strand.
ATGGGTCAACATGTTTATAAATAAGTACTTCACACCATGTAGGATGATATCCAAATGGATACCTGAATTAAACAGAAAGGCTGACATCATAAACAAATTAGATGAGCAAGGAAAAAATTTCCTTTCTGATCTATGGAAAAGATTGTAGAAGATAAAATATCCAATTATGGTTACATAAAATTGAAAAAGATTGTGCACAAACAAAATCAGTGCAACCAAAATTAGAAAAGAGGCAGATAACATGGGAATTGTTTTTGAAATCTCTCTGATAAACATCTCTCTTCCAAGACAGATAAGGAACTGATTCAAATTTTTGAAGGATATGAACAAGCAGTGTCCAGTGGAAGAAATCTAAGTTACCAACATCCACATGAAAGAAAAGACATTCCAAATCACTAATAATTAGAGAAATGAAAAGCAAAGTAACTCTAAGATTCTACCACATACCCATCAGATTGGCAAATAAAGTGACAAATGTTCGAAGGGCTGTGGGAAAACAAACAGAATAATGTACTATCAGTAGATCTATGAATTGGTCTAATTGTCCTGGAAAGCAATTTGGAATTATGCCCAAAAGTTTACTAAAGTGCACATGCCCTACAGCTCAGTGATTATAGATCTCTTTATACTCCAAAGGGATCCCAAAATGAGGAAAAGTACCCATATGTACAAGAATATTAATTGTAGCTGTTTTGTGTTTGAAAAAAAAAGGACTGAAAAGTAAAGGGTACCCATCTACTAGAAAATAGCTGACTATATTATTTGTATTCCATGAATGCTATGGAATACCATTGTGTTATAAGAAATTATGAAAGGGAAAATTTCAGAGACAACTGGAAATGCTTATATAAACTGATACAGAGTGAAGCGAGCAGATGCAGGATAACAATTTATATATTAAAAACATAAAAAAACCAAACTATTTTGAAAGCCTTAAGAATTCTAATCAATGCAATTACCAACCATGATTCCAGAGGGTCAATGATGAATCATGGTGCTTACCTCACAGACAGGTGGTAGACTCAGGTTGCAAAATAAGACATATTTGGGAGATGTAACTAATATGGGAATTTGACTTGCTTGAATTTATTCAAGTATTTTGAACAAATTCTCATATTAGCTACACCCCCAAAATATGTCTTATTTTGCCCCCTGAGTCTATCACCTGTCTGTGAGGAGGTAAGCACCATGATTCATCATTGACCCTCTGGAATCATGGTTGGTCATTGCATTGATTGATCAGAGTTCTTAAGGCTTTCAAAATAGTTTGCCTTTTTTACACACACACACACACACACACACACACACACACACACACACACATTAACAAACACATGTCATATGGGTTTTCTTTTTTAGTGGTAAGAGGAGGTAGGATGGAGAGAAAAAATTTAATTGAAAAAATGTTAAATTTTAAGAAAACATCAAAATCAATAGGGAAACATGTGAGGATGGAGGCAGAGGAAAGACAGAGAGAAAATGATCATGAGAAAGAACCACTCAGAAGTAAAATAAATATTTTGAACTTGAAGGGGGATTAAATAGAAAAATTAAAGAACTAGAATCTACAGGAATGGCCATCAGTTGGGAGAATGGCTGTAAAAACTATGTTGTATGACTATAACAGAATATATAAATATAATAGAATATTATAGGAATGTGTGAAATGACAAAAGAGATTATTGCAAAGAATCCTAGGTAGTATAAAAATTGAATCAGAGTGACATGACTAGAATGAAGATCACAATTTATACAAGGCCAACAACACTGTAGAGAAAAAAATAATCTTAGACTTAGGAACTTGATCAATTCAGTGGTCAGCTATGTCTCCAGAGGACCTATGACTTTCTAACAGAGGAATGATGATCTCAAGGTCTAAAAAGAAACATATATGTTTGCACACGGACATTATGTGAACTAGCTTTACTTGACTGTACTTATTAGTAAAGAGCTTTTTTTTTTTCTTTCTCTTCATTTTTTAGTTGGAAAGGGTTTGGGAGAGGCAGCTTTAGCAATACTTATGCCAAGGGAAGCCACTGAAACATTTTTTAAATGTACAGAAAAGAAAAGAATACAATGAAGTTCAAAAGGAAACTAAGACAAGCAGGTTATTAAAAATAGCATGTGGAATTTATTATATACTTTAAAAATCTGGTATAAAAGAGAAGTAACATTTTCATAAACAATCTTTTTTCATATTCTGCTGCACATGCAGAAACATTTTCTTCTTTGTGTTTAAGTTCAAAGTAAAAGTGAAATTAAAAAATAATGCCATTATATCAAAACTGTGGTACTGATTAAAAGGAAATAGAAAACTCAATCAACCTAATGTTCTAGATAAGGAAAATGTAAAAGCTACACACACACACACACACACACACACACACACACACACAGTAGTGTAGTGCTCTATAAACATAAGAAAACAGTCTATAGGAGAAAGGACTAAAGTTTAAACAATTGCTAAAGAAAACTGAAAAGCAACTTTGGTAGAAAATAGGTTTTGATCAGCATCTTACACAATATGAAATAATAAGCTCCAACTGGGTAAGTTACTTAAATGCTTTTAATCAAATCATAAAAAAACTTACAGAAAAATTAAATGTAATAACTTAAAATTTTTTGGCAAGTCAAATTTAATAGATGAGGGAGCAGCTAGATGGTACAGTGGATAGAGTGCCAGACCTCAAGTCAGGAAAGTTAATCTTCATGAGTTCAAATCTGTTCTCATACTAGCTGTGTGACCCTGGGCAAGTCACTTAACTCTGCCTCAGTTCCTTATCTGTAAAATGAGCTGGAGAAGGAATGACAAATCATGCCAGTATCTTTGCCAAGAAAACCCCAAATGGAGCACAAAGAGTCAGACATGACTGAAATGACTCATTAACAATAAGAAAGGGTGCTATCAATTTTTTTAAAAAAAAACTTTTTTTAAACATCTCCAATAAAAATCTGATGTCCAAAATCTATAGAAAATTGACTCAAATTTACATTGCTAAGTAATATTCTCCAATATACAAGATGTCAAAGGATATGAACAAATTCTTCTTTAAAAAACTAGCCTTGAGAAATTAAGAGATCACTCAACCAAGCCATAGGGGCTGGAGCACACACACAATGGACTCAGACATTTTTGATTTGTGGCCCAGTTTCAGTTCTGGGTTTACTGCATTAGCTCTGCCTCACTTATATCCAATTCACGCACAAGTCAAGACATCATCCTCATGATGTCATTGGCCTTCCTTGAGAACAAAGGATGAACAACTTCCTCCAGTGAGAGGGAACACCAATTTCTCACATATACTGGTGTTAATTCCCCTATCCCAGGCATAACTTTGCTAATGATTCACAAGTCTACGGTTTCCTCAAAAATGAAGAAAGTAAAAGATAAGTATTATACAATATGATTTGGGCACAGTACAAGTAGTTTGTTCCTACTCAGAAAGAATAAAAGAATACTAGAATATATTATCAGAATTTACAGGGTAGATGGGATTCAGTAACTTAACTTATAGTTACAAAGCCCAAATAGTCCTCTGGTAAAATGGCTAGGTTTTGGCTAATCTTCTTCATGTCAGCACCCAGTTTTTTTAATGTAGAAGCTTTCCCTGCTGTCAGCCACTGCCATTCTGGTGACATGGCTACACTTGCAGGCCTACTGAGACCTTCAAACCTTTCAGAATTCACATGTATTTCACCAGTCCTAGATACAGCCACCATAGATATTACCAGGAACAAACACAAATCAGGCAGATATGGTCCAGAAGCACAAAACAAACATATACAAAAGAAGCCGATGTGTTCCCAGTCTCACAGAGACTGTGGGAGGCAGGGCACCCTTACCCAACACTCAAGATGAGGCTGGAAACAGTCCACATGCTTTACAGCCTGAAAGGAAGAAAGAGACAAAGATAGTGGTGCCTCTTTTTGTAAACCAACTTTTCTACCTTAGAAGTCAAGAAGGGGGCCCCTTATTAGAATTGACAACTTAGTAAATTTACAACCACATGAAAAATGCTATAAAATAAGAGAAATACAAATTTTAAATCCTATCACAACCACCAAACTGGAAAATATGATAAGTCAGAAAATCAATATTGGAGGAAGGTAGAAAGGCAAGTACGTTGATATATTGTTGGTGGAACTGTGATTGGCCCAACCATTCCAGAAACCAATATGAAATACAAGAAACATTAAACTGTTCATACCCTTTGACCCAGCAATACCACCTCAAAATATAGGACCTAAAGAAGTCAACGGTAGAAACAAAGATTCTACATATGCCAAAATAATAATAGCATCAGTTTTGGGGTATCAAAAAACTAGAAACAAGGTTCATGACCATCGGTTAAACAAACTATGTCCTATGAATGTAACGGCATACTATTATTCATAAAGAATGAGGAATATGAGGAATTCAGAGAAATGTGGGAAGACTTTTATGAACTGCTTCAAAGAAAGTAGAACCAAGAGAATAATTTGCACAATGACTATAATAATATAATAGAATATAACACTCTAAGACAACAAAATTCAGATCAGGGACAATAATCAACCATGGTTTCAGATGACTTATAATGTAGTATACCCCCTAAGTGATTGTTTCATTGTTTTTAATGTGCTTATAAATTTTTTTTAAAAAATGAAAAGAATCTATGGCAACTGCATGTTGTGTTCCACCATTAGAATATAAGCTCATTGAAAGCAGGAAATATCTGTGTTTTGATTGCCCGGTGCTAGTAAACATTCATAGTAAACATTCAATAAATGCATGTTGACTGTCAGATTGACGTGTCTGTCTCCACTTTTTCCTTCTGTGTTACACACAAGGGTTCTGGCCTACTCTTTGTGGGTGCTATCTGAAGCTTCTGTATGTGTTTCTTTAGTCATCACTTGAATTTCTCACCGCAGTCCTAGGTCACTAAAGTCAAGAATGGCAAGTGAGCACATACACTTTCCCCCTATTTCATAGCACCTTGTGCCATTGGGAATGGGAAATGATCCTTATGACCCTAATTCTGAATGTCAGAATATTGACTTAATTATTTATTGGATTTGGGCAAGTTTTTGTATGCAATAACTTCCATTACATTTTTACTTGCAAATTTAAATGCAAATTTCTTCACAGGTACTTACAGCTTGGCAAAGTCAGACAGATGGCCTCCTTCCCTTTCCCCCTACCATCCCCATCAACCCTATAATCATAGAAGTTAGAAGTAGAAGAAACATCAGGGATTACATAGTTCAACCCTCTTGTTTTACAGATAAAGAAACTGAGGCCAAGAAAGGCTTAGTAACGTGCCCAAGGTCATATAAGTACTAGCAGAGGCAGGATTTAGTTTTTCTACCTAAAAATCCAGTGCTCTTTCCACAACCCTATATCTGAAAGCTTTAGGGAAAAAAAAAAACTTCCCTTTGGGTAGAACTTACTTTGAAGCAAATATCATTTTTCATCTAATCCCATGTGGCCTCATTCCCTTTAAACAGCATATGACCTGGTGATGGATCATTTATGCTCCATTTAGCAGTGGGGGCCTTGCTCAACAGCCTTTTCCCATCCCCCAAATACAGTGTCAAAGGAACAGAATGAAATAAAAAACAAGTGTCCCCACAGAAGTCTTAAAGTGTCCATTCTGAGGGCATTCATTCTTTAGTTGAGAGAAAGGTCTCTCTTAATATGCCACTGTCTTTTGATTTGGAACTCTTTTATTGCTTGAGTAACCTGGTGACATAATTTTCTTTGAGCCTGAGTCTTTCTTTTCCAATTTAAAGTCCTCTTTTCCTCAGATTTCATGCGTATTGTTTTGATAAATGATGGCTGCCTGAAATGCCATGGTTGCATTGGAAGGCTCGTCTGTTCTAACCAGATATGCAGAAAATTCTTGGTGAGTATCCACAAAAGAAAAAAAAACTTTTTAAAGGTTAATAAAAATGCCCATCTTCCTAGGCTAAATCACAGTGTGATGGCCATGTTTCACTGAGCTGAGGCTTCAAAGATCTTCTTTCACTCCTTAGTGCCCACCCACTGGTGAACACAGTTGCCCTTTTGGTAGACGTTCATATTTCATGAGCAACAGAGATGCCTGAGGAACAGCAATAGGCGGGAAGAAGGGTACATGGTAACTTATGACTCCTCGTTTATTCATTCAAGCATCTACCAAGTGACTGTCATATACCCAGTTAGGCACTATGGAGGATACCACAAAAAAGAAATACATATAATAGTGATAATTATATAGCATATAATAAGTACATATAATAACATTTATATATTACTTTAGGGTTTACAAAGCACTTTACAAATATTATCACATTTGATCCTCATGACAAGCCTGTGAGGTGTGCACTATTATTATTCCCATTTTGCAAATAAAGAAACTGAGGCAGACCATGATTAAGTGACTTGCCTAGGGTCACATAGCTGGAAAGTGTCTGAGTCCAGACTTTAACTCAGATCTTACTTACTCGAAGTCCAGTGCTCTATTCACTTCCCATAGTAAGACTCTGCCTCCCATTGTTAAACTGCAAAGAAAAGCCTTTATTTTCCCTACAACCCCTCCCAAGTACCATTTTGAATCTGTTTCAGCCAGTGGCTGGATACAATTTTTAGAGCAAGGCCAGGTGGTTTGGGGCTCAAGGAGGTAACCCTCTATCTGCAGTAGTTTCTTCCTGTTAACTTCTCTTCCCTTAGAGGTTCCAGGCTTGATGGAGACCCATCTACTTTCCTGAGTAGAAAGGAACACTCTTGAGTTCTTGCCCAAATATAGCTTTCCATGCCTCTAGATTCCCACTCTGCATTAAGATATCGACACAAATAGATTTAGTTCTTTTCCCGATGATGGCCATCAAACACTCAGGCTTGGGACTTTGATGGTCAGGACTTGCAGATTGGATTGGCTTGGCTTGGCTTGGCTTCCTGCTCATTTCTCCTTGCGAATACTGGCTCACAAGCATATGTATCATTCCCTTCCTGTACATACCCAGAAATCATCCCAGTTACCTTCTTTCCTTGCCTGCTGCTTTTCCCTCCCACCCCACAGCTTTGTAGGATTTCTGACAACCAGTGCTCTTTAAAATATTTTTGGGGAGTGTATTTGTGTCTGTTTAGTGGTGGCGGAATGCTGTATAATTATCTCCCAATTCATCAGTCTCCTTAACAGGCAAATGCCTTTTTTCTCTGTTAGGTTTCTCAGGCTGAGGCAGCAATAGGCCTTGTTGCCATGGAAACCAAAACATTGGTTTCTCTATTTTAATGGTATGCTGAAGACTCCATGTATGTTCATGCACACATATGGTGGTTAGCTTTTTTTTTTTAGGTTGTTTTTTTTTTAATCATCTCATTTTCCCTTTTTGTCTCCAGTGACACCTCTGGCATTTGCCCTATGTCATATGCTGTTGGTACAGTTTCCTCCCTTCTCCACAGCCCCTGCCTGTCCCCTTCCTGCCTTCCACTGTGCCTCCACCACCCCCTCCATCTGGTGTTCTCAGCTGTTTTCAAAGAAACACCAGTTTGCCTTATGTGGAATCCAAGGGGGAGGAGAAAAAAACAGGTAATTGCAGAAACAAAGCTTGTTGAGTGCCTTTGACCCACCAGATGTTTCTTGCTGGAATACTCAGACTCTGATTTGGCCCACTTCCTAGAATATGGGGGCATCACCAGCAAAGGAAGGAGGGGACGTGATAGAAAGAGAACTGTCTCTTACTTATGTAGGAAAAAACAAGACGAATGTCAGGCAGCCCCATCTGCTGCTGCTACCATTTAGGATGGGTGAGGAGGTTTTACCCTTGGCTACCTCTACCCAAAGCAGTGAGGAGGTGGGTGACAGGAAGTGGAGGAGCAAGGAGAAAGGGCTGTTGGAAGATCCTACCCTTTCCTGGTGATATGTTGCAAATCTACTGTTGAGGAGTTTGTGAATGTTTCAGTTGCATTTTTATGTAAATGGTTCCCAAAGGGTAGGTAATTCTCAACTGGGTCTGCTTTACAGAATAATCTCTCACTTCAGATTAATTATTTATCGTGATCACGTTCCATGATCTATCCAATACAGAATGGACCCTGCCTCTGCGCATTCTATAAGGGGAACATAAGGCAAAATCTACACCTTCCTTGTTTCTACCTTTTGGAATCCTTTAAGACTCACCTCAAGAGGTATCTTGGATGTTATCCACCTCTAGAGAGAGAACCGATGAACTCTCAGTGCCAACTGGAGCATGCTTTTTTACCTTGTTTATTTTCTTTATTTTTCTTGCTTTTTTGCCACATTGCTAATGTGGTTTGCATTATTGTGCATGTATAAATGATATCATATTGCTTGCCTTCTCAATGGGTGGGGGAGGTGTGGAAGGAAAGAATTTAAAACTCAAAATTTTAAAAAAATAAATGAATGTTAAAAATAAACAACAAATTTTTTAAAGAGTCATCTTGGTGCAATGGGAAGAGGGCTGAGTAGGGAGTCAAACAACCTGGGTTCCAATCTCACCTCTAAGGCATGTGCTTGACTTTGGAAAGTCATCTAATCTCCCAATTTCCCCATCTTTAAATGTATGATCCTCTCATCTTCTCATATAATCCACCTGGATTCTCCCAGTTGAACATAATCTGTCTCTACTCAACTTGTTTTAGAGTCCTTTGTCTAGATTTTTTAAAACCCCATCACTTCCTACCTTGTATTATATTTGTATTGTCTATTCATACTGAATCTCTTTGCCAAACCCTGAGCTCCTTCAGGGCAGGGACTGTTATATTTTAGATGCATTGTGGCATAGTAGATTGTAAGTCAGCCACAGAATCAGAGAGACCTGGGTTCAAGTCCTGCCCCTGATACATGGCGGTGTGAACATGCACAAGTTATTTTAACTTCTCGGTATCCCAAGACACTGAGACCATAAGTTATAGATGCCAATAGGTGAATAGTTTCCCCACTGGGAATTTTCTGCCCAGTAACCACAAACAAACCAAAATGAAAACAAAAACCTTTTAGTGTCTGGCATATTGTAGCTGTTTAATAAATACCTGGTAAATCAATGAATGAGTGATATAAAGTTATGCTTGAGGAAGGCAATTTCAATGGTAACATTCCATTACCCCATTCCATTAACTACTTCTATGACCCTGGGCAGGTCACTTAACCTCCACTTATCTTGGTTTCATCATCAGTCAAATGACAGAGAATGAATGGTCTTTAAGGTCCCTTTCAGTTTTAACATGGCACTAGTCTGCTGCAGATGCTCTGAGGCAACTTACTTGACTTCCATTTGAACTGAGAAGTCAGGTCCTCCAGAAGAAGACAAGCTACATCTCTTCATCAAGGTTCTAGAGGTAGTCCCAAGGAGCAGTATGGGGGTCTTTTAGTTCATGAGCACCCACTCATGTGCTTCCCTTCAAGATAATGAGTTAAAATCAATTAGTCAGCCAGACAGCTTTAATAGTTACCATTTCCACAAAGCTTTAAAGTTTGCAAAGTACCTTATAAATATCTGATTTTATCCTCACAACAACCCTTGAAAATGGTTGTTATTATTATCCCCATTTTATAGATAAGAAAACTGAGTGAGATAAAGATCAAGTGGCTTGTCCAGGGTCACACAAGCTAATAAGTGTCTGAGACAGAATTTGAATTCAGGTCTTTCAGACTCCAAGTCCAGCACTCTATTCACTGTGCCACCTAGCTTTAATAAAGGTGAAATAATACTAAGGTGGGATAGTAAGAACAATTAGTTCACTACATCCCCCAAAAAAATCTATGGCATAATCTCCCACTAATACATGTAGAATCCTGGGGAAAGTGAGATCAAGCTTAGAGAGTACTAGTAGCAACTTGAAGTTTCTGGTTGCTAGAAGTCTTTTCTCCTTTTTGTAGGACACTATTGAATTTCTCCTTAGTTAAGGTGTCACTTTTCTGCTCAGCTCCTCATGGAACCATGAATCTGCCCGCCCATCACATCCAGTCTGTTCTCAGATCTTGATGCAGATCCTACTTCCAGCCACTATTTTTTCAGAGACTCACATTGGGTCACCAATGGGAAAAATGAAATCTAAAATCCTCTGGAATCTTTGAAAGTCACGGACTCTTCCTCCAACCTAGCCTACAATCCACAATTAGGTATTCTGCTTTCCCCATCTCCAAAGAGTTTTTCCTCTCAAGTTTTGCTGGAATGTTTTCTCTTCTGATTTGTGTTCTTTTATATTCAATCTCTTTCATATTCCTCTGACATGAACTAGTTTTATGTTTTATACACAACCTCTAGGGCACAACCAAGTTTCCTGAGCCATTCTACACATGCTTCCTTTGCAGCAGTCTCTCCACTTGGTCCAGGACTTTACCCACTAAATCTAAAATCTTTGATTTATTGATTGAGGCATATTCTGAGCTATTAAGATACCACTTGTTTTAAATGGGGTGGGACAGTTTGATTAATTTACTCAATAGAATCCCAGTCTCATAAGTCTTTGATGTGAAATGGACCACAGAGACTGAAGCTGAAAGCAGAGAAGTTGGGATAGGGGAGAGAAAGATATGATATTCAAAGTGATAACTAAGGTGAGAGGTAAACATCACCTGGGTATCACCCTGTGACAGGGTGAGGTAGGTAGAGAGCTGGCCTCAGAGACAGGAAAACCTGGGTTTCATTCTAGCTTTATCACTCTGGGTGAGTCACGTAACTTCTCAGCGCCCCAGTCAACTCTCTAAAGCTATAATGATAGCACTTTAAGGTTTACAAAGCACTTTACAAATATCTCATTTTGTCTTCACAACAATCGTGTAACATAAGCACTATTATGGAAACTGAAGCAGACAGAGTTTAAGTGACTTGCCCAGAGTCACATAACTAATAAATGTCTGCTGCTGGATTTGAACTCAGGTCTTCTTGACTCCAAGTCCAATGTTCTATCCATTGTACCAGCTAGATAATACTAAGTTAAATAAAGTTATTAAGTTAGATAAGCTTCTGACCTGCGTTGGTCAGAAGATAGGTACAGGAAAGCTAGATAGATAGATAAATAGAGAGATCACACAAACATGTATTATACAGATATATAGATATAGATATAGATATAGATATAGATATAGATATAGATATAGATATAGATATAGATATAGATATAGATATAGATATAGATATAGATATAGATATAGATATAGATATAAACATATTATATACATATATGTGGGGACAGAGAGAGAGAGAGAGAAGGAGGGAGAGAGAGAGAGAGAGAGAGAGAGAGAGAGAGAGAGAGAGAGAGAGAACAGAGTGACAGTGACAAGAAGAAAAATAGAAGAATATCCAGGAAAAGCAATATCAGAACAGACCCTTGACAAAATTTAAAGTAAGTATCACCCTTTCTCCACTTCCTGGCTACATAAAATTCCCAACTGCTTCTCTCCCCTGAAGTCCTCACATTCCCAAATTACCTTGACCTGTACTCCTTTATACCTCAAAACTCCCATTCCTTTAGTATACTGTTGGCAGGAAATGAGTCTGATTAAAATAATTCACATTAATATGTGAACAAATTATAGTAGTTTAACACCATGGCACATGTGCATTTAAAAAAGGAAACAAATCCAAATGAATTTCCAACTGATCAAATTTTAGACAATTTGACAAAATGAAGACTTTTAGGCAGCTGCAGGGGAGATTTGAACCCATTAAATTACCTCATGTAAGTAACTAGGTGAGCGTTGCTAATCATAGGCTAGGCTGATTCTTTGGGCTAAACAGTATTTTTATGACCTAATGAGCTTTGAAAACTATAACCTAATGATTTTTGAAAGCTACAATTTAATGAAAACTTCAAATACTTCTGAAAAAATTAAGTAGATATTTGTATATTTAGTAGGATTGAGGGTCAACCATGGAAAACCTAGGTAGGCTCATCATTTGTCTTTTTACCTACTGCTTCACACATTACCAAATTCATTGTCATCCTTGGTATTAAGACAATAGAGATGGGTTTAATTATTTTCTCCAAAATTAGCAAAATTATAACTTCTCTCTCATTACTTAATTTGCTCTGAACCCCAACACGGTAATAACTATCATTTATTAGGTAAACTGGGCAAGCCTTTTTTTCCCATAATTTTTTGCTCACACCTTTCCATACATCGTACTAGGGGGCAGCTAAGTGGTACAATGGATAAAGTGCCAGGCCTGCAGTCAGGAAGACCTTGGTTCAAATTCAGCATCAGACACTTACTAGCTGAGTGTGTCTGGATAAATCACTTAACCCTGTTTGCCTGTGTAAAAGATTTAGGAGATGACTACCCAATGTATAGCTTAAGTGGGATTAGAGGGGCTATATGGTATATGATTCGCTAATCACACTATAGCTAAGATCCTTTAGACTTCTACTTGACTTGTTACCATACATATTCTCTCACATTGGGCTCAAAGGCAAGAAAAGGGTGTGTTCTTATTTTTCTTGATAAATTAATATGCATTAGAAATGTACATTAGAATTGATGGTGGAGTTATGAACTGATCCAACCATTCTGAAGAGCAATTTGAAACTATCCCAAAGGACAATCAAACTGAGCATACCCTTCAATCCAGCAATACCACTATTAGGTCTGTATTCCAAAAAGATCATAGCAGCTCCTTTTGTGGTGGCAAAGAATTGGAAATTGAAGGGATGCCCATCAATTGGGGAATGGTTGAACAAGTTGTAGTATATGAATGTAATGGAATACTACTGTGCTTTAAGAAATGATGAGCAGACAGATTTCCGAAAAACCTGGAGAGACTTAAATGAACTGATGCTGACCGAAGTGAGCAGAACCAGGAGAACACTGTACACAGTAACAGCAATACTCTGCAATGATCAACTATGAATGACTTAGCTTTTCTCAGAAATACAATAATCCAGGGCAGCTAGGTGGTGGAGTGGATAGAGCACTGGCCCTGGAGTCAGGAGAACCTGAGTTCAAATCCAGCCTCAGACACATAACACTCACTAGCTGTGTGACTCTGGGCAAGTCATTAGTCCCAATTGCCTCACCAAAAAGAAAATACAATGATCCAAGATAATTACAAAAGACGCATGACAGAAAATGTTATCCACATCCAGAGAAAGAACTATGGAATCTGAATACAGATTGAAGCACATTATTTTCACTTTTAGTTTTTGTTTTTTATGATTCTTCCCTTTTGTTTTGTTTCTTCTTTCACAATATGACTAATGTGAACATGTGTTTAACATGACTGCACATGTATAACCTATCTCAGATTGCTTGCTGTCTTAGGGAGGGGGAAGAAAAATTTAGAACTCAAAATCTCATTAAAAATGAATGTTATCACTTCTAAGTTTGTATCCTAAAGAAATCATAAAAATGGGAAAAGGATCCATATATACAAAAATATTTACAGCAGCCCTTTTTGCGGTGGAAAAGAATTGGAAATTGAGAGGATGTCCATCAATTGAGGAATGGCTGAACAAGTTGTGGTACATGAATGTAATGGAATACTATTGTGCTATAAGAAATGATGAGCAGGTAGACTTAAGTAAAATGTGGAAAGACATATATGAACTGATGCACAACGAAATGAGCAGAACCAGAAGAACATTATACACAGTAACCGCTACATTGTGCAATGACTGACTTTGATAGACTTAGCTGTTCTCAGCAATGCGAGGATCTAAGACAACTCTGAAAGACTCATGATGGAAAATGCTGTTCACATCCAGAGAAAGAACTTAGGAGCCTGAATGCAGATGGAAGCATACTATTTGCTCTCCTTTTCTTTTGTTGTTTTGTTTTGTTTCATCTTTCTCATTGTTCTTCCCAATAGTTCCAATTCTTCTTTACATCATGACTAATGTGAAAATATGTTTAATGTGAATGTATAAGTATGCCCTATATCAGATTGCATGCTGTCTTGTGGAGGAGAAGAAAGGGGAGAAAATTTAAAACTCAAAATTTTATGGAAGTGAACACTGAAAACTAAAAATAAATTAATTATTTTTAAAATGAATGTTGAAAATTATCTTTACATGTAATTGGAAAAATAAAATACTATTTACAAAGTAAAATAAAAAAAGGAAATGTACATTAGAAGGCACTAAAAGTGTAAATTCTTATTTTCCTTAATAAATTAATATACATTAGAAATGCACATTATCTCACCCCCAGCCCAGCTTATAATCTGGGAAAACTTATTTTCCCAAAACTTTCTCCCCTCTCTCATTCTCATACACTTTAGTCTACAGATAAACAAATATGAATATTACTGGTTATGCAATTTTAATAGAAAACAAATAATACATAAGAGAATAAATACTACCTTCTTCAGTCCAACCACTGATGACATCCCAACACTAACTGCCACCCAGGGGAAAGGACTCTGATGATTTGTTAGTGACTCATGAGTTCAACAAAAGGTTACAGTTAAGGAATGTCTAGTCCTGGCTTTCCACTCCCACTTAAAGTCTATCTAACCTCCTTATGCCCTTTCCATACAACTGATAGCCTGAGAATGACTGGAAATTCCTTCCCTCCAGTTAGCAGCTACTAGGAATTATCTCTCTCTACTGGCCATTTTTCCCCATTGACAATTACTTCCTTCCCACTTTAACCCCACATCGCTCCCCATCTCATTTCTGATTTTCATCTCACTGTAGGATGGAATCTGTAATGGTATGACACAGTGACCCCAGTACTTAGTTCATCAGCAACAATATTCATAGCCCCAGCCTCAGCTCCTTGTCCTCTTCCCAATGGTCCTATACCATCCCATAACTGAAAACCCTTTCACCAGCACCTGACCATATAACAAAATACACATTTGACTGATTCTGATCTTCCTCTGAAATGTTGCTGAGACTTACTTCAGTTCCTTAATACAAAGATCAAACTACCAGCATATATACCATATGGTGTCCCCAAAGTCTTAGTGCAGTTTAAAACTATTAAAAGTGCACTTTATAAATGTTTAGTAAAACTTTTGGGACATACTGTGTACATACTTTTGTCTTTCCCTACAGGGTCTAGCTGAAAGAAGAAAAAAAAAGAAACAAACCTGTTTATTTCTCTTGCTACTAGCAACAAAAACCTTTTTCAAACTTACAAATGGTTGTGAGCTAACTTCAGGAACAACAATACAGGGAGAAAGCTATGAAACTATAGTCTGTTCCATATAGAGCTGATGAAGTCAGGAAATAGTAGTTAGAAGCAACAGATGGTAGAAATGGAAAGGGAAACAGGGTGAGGCAGGAAAGTCAGCCACCACTATGAAGTATGGCCCCGGGGCTTACACCTGCTGGAAGCCCAGGCCCCACAACTCTTTAACCCTCAACCTTGACCTACTAAAATATTTCGCTACTCTGTTGCTTAGAGCTGGGGAGTTGCAATGCCAGCTACATGGTTTGTAAAGGAGGGTTGAAAAGGAGAAAAACTTTGATCCTACTTCAGAAGGATACGGTGTGAGAGAAATTTATTCCTGGTATCTCAAGTTGGAATGGATTCTTTGTGCATTCAAAACATTATCATAACATAGAGCTTCAGTTCTATGACACTATATTTGAAGTATGTTGTGATCTGGCCTGGGAACCTGATCGCCATTTATAATATTGTTTCTATGGGAAAATATACTCTGAGTTCCAGATGCAAAATGAGATAACTCATCAGGTCCAAAATAGGACTACAGTACTATCTTTTCCCTGAAAACATTTCTCCTTTTGACTTCCCTCTTTCTGTCAAGAACAAATAATTCGCTGTCACTCATACTTAGTGTTATATTTGAGTTTTTCCTCTCTACCTACATGCCTCTGCTCATTCCATTCCAAATACCTGGAATGCCCTTTTACCAGATCTCCACTTATTGAAATCCTACTCATCCTTCAAAATCCAGTGAAAACGTCTCCTCTTCCTCCAGGAAGCTTTGTCTGATCCCTATATCACACATCCTCCACTAAAAATGATATTTCTTTCCTCAGGTCTAATACATACATTGATATGTAGATAGATGAAATATATATATATATATATATATATATATATATATATATATATATATGTATATGTATATGTATATGTATATGCTGTTGTCGGGCTTCTAGATGGCACAGTAGGTAGAGTGCTAGGCCTGGAATCAGGAAGACCTGAGTTCAAATCCAGCATCAAACATTTAGTAGCTGTGTGACCCTGGACAAGTCAATGTTTGCCTCAGTTTCCTCATCTGTAAAATAAGGTGGAGGAGGAAATGGTAAGCCACTCCAGTATCTTTGCCAAGAAAACCCCAAATGGGGTCATGACTGAACAGCACACACACACACACACATGCATGCGCACACACATTGTTGAAATCCTACCCAGCCTTCAAGACTCAACTGAAAATGTCTCCTCTTCCTCCATGAAGCTTCTTCCCCTGATCCCTATACCATACACCCCCAACAGAAAAAATATTTCTTTCTTCAGGTCTAATACATATACATGTATGTATATACATATATACAGGATATGTAAAACACCTATACTTTTGTGTCTTTATAGTCAATTCAGCTTTATCATTATTGCATAATAATTACTAGATTCTAAGCTCAAGAAAGGTAAGAGTCACATCTTCAATATTTTAGTTTCTTCTTCAGTAGAACAAAATATTTTTGAATTAATGAATATCATACATAAGAGTAAAAATTGAAAATCCTTAAGAAGGGCAGACAACTATTTGGTCAAGACAAAATGTACATGCAGCTGTGCCTGATAGCTGATCACTAAAAGAGTGTCAGGAGGTACTCTTAAGGGTGCTGATTGGATTTGGCATTACTAAAGTAAAATCCAGTCTCCTGAGTGTGTTTGCAATGGGGAATGCTGTGGTGAATGAGTGAATGAAAAACAGGGTGCAAGTGAGGAAGAGAATCTGAATAGTGTGGATTGCTTTTGAGTGCCTGTGCGGGGGATTATATTGTTTCATTTTATCCTCGCAACAACCCTGAGGAGGTAGGTGCTATTATTATTCTCATTTTACAAGTGAGGAAATTCAGGCACTTGGGCTAAATGACTTGTTCAGGGTCACACACAAATGTCAGAGGCCAGATTTGAACTTAGATATTCCTGACTCCCAGCCCACCATTCTATCCCCTGTGCTACCTATCTATCTCTAAGAAGAAAGAACTGCCTCCCAGTACTAATCCTTGGAGCCAACTCCATTCTGGCCATTTTGGGAGGGGGATAAGGAGCCAAACCAAGGCAAGTAACCATTGCTCACGGAACTAACAGGAGAGGTTGGAGAGGTGTCTTGTGCCCGTCACCACAGTAAGGCAACTAGATGGCACACTGGACAAAGAGTTGGACCTGGAGTCATCAAGACCTGAGTTCAAATCCAGTCTCAGATATTCAAACTCAGCTGTTCAACACTGCTAAAACATTTCAACTCTCTCAGACTTAGTTTCCTCCTCTAAAAGATGAGGATAACCTACTCTACCCCAGGGTAGTCATGAGGATCAAATACAAAAATGTCTATAAAGTACTTTGAAAACCACAAAACTCTATGTAAATGCTAGCTGCTGCTATTGTGATGGTATGATATCAGCAAATAGGGAACTACAATTAGGAAGCTAAAAGAAAAGATCAAAGAGTCAAGCTGGTAGAGAGAAAAAATACAAAGAAATATGAGGATGGAATGTGTGTGTGAGAAAACGGCTTTCAAGCAGCAAGAATCCATTACATGGCACAGGAAACCATGTACTGCCTCTAAATAGAACTGTATCCTGTGGAGAGGTATTTGACAGAAGCACCAAACTGGAGGAAACTGAAGAGGTCATCTAGTCAAACACATAGAAAGCCCCTCTGCAACATCTTCGTTAAGTGGTATCCCATCTCTGCTTAAATACCTTCCATTAAGGGGTACTCCCCAACATTATACCATTTTTGGACAGCTCCACTTGCTAGGAAAATGTACCTCATATGGAGCCTAAGACTGCTTCTTTCATCATTTTTCTTTTTGGGGAAGAAGGAGGGCAAGAAAAATAAGTCTAATTCTTCTCCCAGGTGACACTACATAATGGCCTTTCAGCTATTTGAAGACAGTTATCATAACCTCCTCCCCAATTTTTCTCTTTTCTAAGGTAATCATTATCTATTCCTTCAATCAATGCTTATGTAATATACTCTTGAGTCCCCTCACCACAGTGGTCAACCTCCTCTGAACATGCTCCAGTTTATGATGGCTCTTACTAAAATGTGATGCCCACAACTTAATAGAATGCTTTTTTTTCTTAATAGTATTTTATTTTTTCCCAATTACATATAAAGATAGCTTTCAATATTCACTTTGGTAAAATTTTGAGTTCCAGATTTTTCTCCTTTCCCTCCCCCCTGCCCAAGACTGCAAGCAATCTGATGCAGTCATGTTGAACATATTTTCACATTAGTCAAATTGTGAAAGAAAAATCAGAACAAAAGGAAAAAACCACAAGAAAAAAAAGTGGAAATAGTAAGTTTTGATCTGCACTCAGACTCCATAGTTCTTTCTCTGGATGTGGATAGCATTTTCTATCATGAGTCTTTTGGAATTCTTTTGGATTATTGTATTGTTGGGAAAAGCTAAGTCTATCATAGTTAATCATTGCACAATGTTGCTGTTGCTGTGTACAATGTTCTCCTAGTTCTGCTCACTTCTCTGAGTATCAGTTCATATAAGTCTTTCCAGGTGTTTCTGAAGTCTGCCTGCTCACCATTTCTTATGGAACAATAGGATTCCATTACATTCATACACCATAACTTGTTCAGTCATTCCTCAAATGATGGACATTGCCTCAATTTCTAATTCTTTGCCACCACAAAAAGAGCAGCTATAAATATTTTTGTACATGTAGGTCTTTTTTCCCTTTTGTATGATCTCTTTGGGATACAGACCTACTAGTGGTATTGCTAGATCAAAGGGCATGCACAGTTTGGTTGCCCTTTGGGCATAGTTCCAAATTGCTCTCCAGAATGGTTGTATCAGTTCACAACTACACCAACAATGCATTAGTGTTCCAATTTTCCCACATCCAATATTTATCATTTTCCTTTTTTGTCATATTAGTCAATCTGATCAGTGTGAGGTAGTACCTCAGAGTTGTTTTAACTTGCATTTCACTAATCAATAGTGATTTAGAGCATTTTTTCATATGACTATAGATAGCTTTGATTTCTTCATCTGAAAACTGTTCATATCCTTTGACCATTTGTCAATTGGGGAATGACGTATATTTCTATAAATTTGATTCAGTTCTCTATATATTTGAGAAATAAGGCCTTTATCAGAAACACTGGCTGTAAAAATTGTTTTCTGAGCTTTCTGCTTTCCTACCAATCTTGGTTGCATTGTGTTTTGTTTGTGCAAAAATTTTTTAATTTAACGTAATTAAAATTACCCATTTTGCATTTGATAATGTTCCTATCTCTTGTTTGATCATAAATTCTTCTTTTCTCCATAGATCTTACAGGTAAACTATTCTTTGATCTTCTAATTTGTGTTTGGTATCACCCTTTATGTGTAAATCATGTACCTATTTTAAACTTGTCTTGGTGTATGGTATAAAATATTGGTCTATGCCTTGCTTCTGCCATACTACTTTCCAGTTTTCCTAGTAGTTTTTGTCAGAGAGTGAATTCTTATCCCAGAAGCTGGAGTCTTTAGGTTTATCAAGCAACAGATTACTCTAGTCATTTTTAACTGTGTCTTGCATACCTAACCTATTCCACTGATCCACTAGCCAGTGCCAAATAGTTTTGATGATTGCCACTTTATAATATAGTTTTAGATCTGGTATGTCTAGGCTACCTTCCTTTGCATTTTTTCGTGAATTCACTTAATATCTTTGACCTTTTGTTCTTCCAGATAAATTTTGCTATTATTATTTCTAGCTCTATAAAAATAATTTTTGGTAGTTTGATTGGCATGACACTAAGTAAATTAATTTAGGTAGAATTGTCATTTTTGTTGTATTAGCTCAGCCTACTCATGAGCAACTGATATTTTTCCAATTGTTTAGATCTGACTTTATTTGTGCAAAAAGTGTTTTGCAATTGTATTTAGATGGTTCTTGGGTTTGTCTTGGCAGGCAGATTCCCAAATATTTCATATTGTCTACAGACATTTTAAATGGAATTTCTCTTGGTACTGGGCTTTGTTGGTAATATATAGAAATGCTGGTGATTCATGTGGGTTTATTTTATATACTGAAACTTTGCTAAATTAATTACTTCAGGTTTTTTTTTAGTTGATTCTTTAGGATTCTCTAAGTATACCATCATTATCTTCTGCAAAGAGTGATAGTTTTGTTTCCTCATCGCCTATTTTAATTCCTTCAATTTCTTTTCCTTTTCTTATTGCTAAAGCTAACATTTTTAGTACAATATTGAATAATTAAGGTGATAATGGGCATCCTTGTTTCACCTCTGATCTTATTGGAAATGCCTCTAGCTTATTCCCATTACACATAATGCTTGCTGATGGTTTTAGATAGATACTACTTATCGTTTTAAGGAAAACTCCATTTATTCCTATGCTCTCTGGTGTTTTTAATAGGAATGAGTGCTGTATTTTGTCAAAAGCTTTTTCTGCATCTATAACTCAATAGAGTTTTAAAGATTTTGCCTGACCAGGGCCTAGCACAGCAGCACTATAGCAACAAGAAGGTCAATGTAGTGGATAGAGGAATAACCTTGGCATCTGGAAGATCTGAAATAAAATGCTGCTTCTGACAAATAGTGGCAGTCAACCGATGAGCAAGCCCCTTCACCTCTCAGTGCCTGAAGCACCTTTTTGAGGATAGGGGATCATTTTTTGGATTTCCACGTCTCGGGTGTGTGCCTGAGAGAGTACTTGTATTCCTTGCTCCTTTTTTTGATACAATGTTTGATTAAACATCTTTTGTTTTGAAATAACGTATCCTTTGACTGATATCATGTATTTCAAAACAAGACACTCAATAAAGCAGAATAGCAAATAATTAAATGATAAGACCTCAAAAATGTGAACCTGGAGTACATTCTCTCACCTCATCAAGGGAAGAAGGGCATATATTAAGACAATATGCACTCTAGATGTACAAATAGGCACTTTTTGTGCTAAGGGAACTCACACCTCCGATGCTGCAGGGCTGCTGATGCCCTTGGATAATGTCATCACATTACTCAGTTCTGTTGGCTGCTTCTTCTTTATTGTATCCCTGCTGAGGGTCACTAGGTATGTTCTGGGCATATCTGCTCACCTATCTGCTCTCTGCTATCTTGCATGCTTAGCTCTTTAAGGACTTCTGCTGGTCTCTTGACCACCTTCTATAGTACTGTGGCTCAAAAGCCTCTCTCTGACAAGGACAGGCTGAAATGTCCTTTATAGGACATAGCCAAGGCTATGAGCTACCATATCTGACTAAGAAGAGCTCCCAGACTAAGATTAAACTTTTAGCTACTTGTGTGTAAGTGCTGAACATATTCCACAGGAGACCTTCTCATGAGTCATAATAATTGACTGAAAAGCATATATAATTCAAGATCCTTATTATTATATTACCATTATCCTTGTTATACTTTGTTTTTTGTTGACCATTTTAAAAAAAAGGATTTAATTCAGGAGGCCAAATGTCACCTTAAGTGCTCTTTTCCCATAAGGTGTCTCCTATGCATATATTAAATTCATATAAAATTCCCCTGAAAAAGCAATAACTAAGACAACTTTACTCATTGACCTTACTATAAACATTGGGCATAGTATAAATCAGTATTTGACAAAGATGTCTGTCACTGTCATGATGGATAATCAGTACCAAGTTCAAATGGAAATTTTCTTTAAAGGTCATGATCACATCTGTAATATTGTGATATGGTTAAGAAAAGACACTGATAAAGTGAGAAGCATTTAGAAGGATACAATAAAGAAAGTAATGGCCTCAGGTTCATACAAGTCTGAAGGAAATGGGGATATTTCTTCTGGAGAAAGGCCTTACAATTCCTATCTGTAAGTATTGGAGGGGCTGTTAATAATAATAATAATAATCAAAATATTAATAAGAATAATAATAACTAAAATTGAAATGGCACTTTAAGGTTTATACTTTACATTCATTATTTCTTTGAAGGTTTTCACTTTACATTCATTTTCTCTTCTATTTGTCCTCAAAGAACATACCTGGGAATAATATGTAAAAGTTACAAAGAAATAGATTTAGTTCTTTAATAACTAGATCCATCAAAAAGTTGAATGAGCTAGCTCAGAAAGTGGGCTTCCCCTTCCCAGTGGTCTTCAAGCAAAAGGATGAATGACCATTTGTTGCATATATTGTAGAAGAGATATTGGTTCAGTGACAGTTTGGACCATATGACCCATGAAGTCAATTCCAATTCTGAGACTCAGTAATTCTGGAATCCTATGAAATCCTTATAATGAATCCATTCATTTATTTATTTTAAAGTAATTTTGAAGTTAAATACAAAAAGAAAAAAATAGAAGCATTTCCATGTAAACAGCACAACACAAAGAGATGATTCAATATGAAACCATGAATCTCCATTTCACACTGTTTACTTTTCTTTGAAAACCCATGTCATACTACACATGTATAACCTGTATCAAGTTACTTGCCTTCTCAATGAGGGTGGATGGGGAGGGAGGAAGGGAGAAAATTTGGAACCCAAAGTTTTAAAAAGAAATGTTAAAAATTGTTTTCACATGCAACTGGGAAATAAGACATACAGGCAATGGGGTACAGAAATCTATCCTGCCCTACAGGAAAATAGAAGGGGAAGGGATAAGAGAAGAGGGGGGTGATAGAAGGGACAGCAGATTAGGGGAAGGGGTATTCAGAATGCATGCCATCTTGGAGTGAGGGGAGGGGCAAGATGGGGAGAAAAATTGGAACTTAAAATCTTGTGGAAGTGAATGTTGGAAACTAAAAATAAATAAATTAATAAATGTTTTTAAAAAATAGAAAAAACCATGTCATAAATACCATACAGCATTTTTGAAACTATCCTGCTTTTCTATGCTTCCTTCTGAATTTTTTGTTCTCTACTATGCACTTTTTATTTTTAATTTTTCTTTCTCCCTCCCCATCCCACACTATAGAAGGTCACCATTTGACACACACATATATATACATATAGATATAGATATAGATACACACATATATACATATATATATATATGTAAAACCATACTATACATACTTTTCTTTATCTGTTCTTTCTCTGGAGCATCTTCCTTCATAGGTCCTTTGTAGTTAATTTGAGTATTTATAACACTCAGAATAACTTATTCATTCACAGTTATTCTTCAAACAATATTGCTATTACTATAGACAGCCTTCTCTTGGTTCTGCTCATTTCACTCTTCCTTATTTCATGCAAGTCTTTCCATGTTCTTTTTCTAAATCATTCAACTCATCCTTTCTTATAGCACAGTAGTATTCCATCACAATTATATATCACAACTTGTTTAGCCATTCCCTAATTGGTAGGCCCTCAATTTCCAGTTCATACCACCACAAACAGAGCTGATACAAATATTTTAGAACATGCAGATTATTTTCCTTTTCCCTGATCACCTTGGGAAACAGACCTAACAGTGATGTGCTGGGTCACAGTTTCATAACATTTTGAGCATAATTCCGGATTGTTCTCCAAAAATAGTAGGTTCAGTGAATTTGCATCCCAATTTTTCCACATCTCCTCCAAAATTTGTCTTTTTCCCCTTTCTGTCATCTTAGCCAATTTGATAGGTATGAGATGATATCTCAAAGTTGTTTTAATTTAAATTTTTCTAATCATTAATGATTTAAAACATTTTTATATGACTGTATAAAGTTTTGGTTCCTTCACCAAAAAATTACCTGTTCATATCCTTTGACCATTTATCAATTAGAGAATGACTCATATTCTTATAAATTTTACAAAGTTCATATTTAAGATATGAGATCTTTATCTGAGAAACTATCTACAATTTTTTTCCAATTTTCTGCTTTTCTTCTAATCTTGGTTTTATTTATACAAACACTTTTTAATTTAATATCATCAAAATTATCCATTTTATACCTAGCTTTGCTCTCTGTCTCTTGTTTATCCATAAATTCTTCTCTCATCCATAAGTCTCATAGGTGATATGTTCCATGCTCTAATTCTCTTATGATATCTCCCTTTATATCTGGGCCATGTATCCATTTTGATCTTGTCTTGGTAAATTGTATAAGATATTGGCTTGTGCCCAATTTCTCCTAAACTGCTTCCCAGTTTTCCCAACAATTTTTTTTTACCAAATATTAATTTCTTATTTCAAAAGCTTAAATCTTTACATTTGGCAAACACAAGGTTAAAATAATCACTTACTACTGTGTGCTGTATGTCCACTCTGTTCAACTAATCTATTATTATTATTTTAGTTCTTAGCCATTATCAGATAGTTTTGATAATTACTGCCTTTTAATATAGTTTAAGATCCAGTACTGCTAAGCTTCCTTCCTTTACATTTTGTTTTATTAATTCCTTTAATATTCTTGACCTTTTGGTCTCTTAAATGAATTTTGTTATTTTTTCTTGCTCAAAATAATTTTTGGTAATTTAATTGGGATGGTATTAAATAAGTAGATTAGTTTAGGTAGAATTATCATTTTTATTATATTGGCTCTGCCCATCCATGAACCATTAATATTTCTCTAATTACTTAAATTTGACTTTATTTGTATAGAAAGTGTTTTATAATTAAGTTTATATAGTTCCTGGGTTTGTGATGGCAAGTATACTCCCACGTATTTTATATTGTCTAGAGTTATTTAAATGGGTATCTCTTTCTATCTCTTTTTGCAGGGTTTTGTTAATGATGTATAGAAATGGTGATGATTGTGTGGGTTTATTTTATATTGTGCTACTTTGCTAAAATTATTGTTTCAACTAACTTTTTTGTTGAATCATTACTCAATTAATGGGCATCCACTCAATTAAATTCTATTTATTAATGACATTTTATTCTTTGTCTCCAATCCCAGAATTCTGAAAAGTGATTGGTCTAATTTTCCACCCAGGAAAAATGAAATGGATGACAAATGTCCACTGTCCATTGAAGGGACAGTACCTAGAGCATGTTCAAATATATATATATATATATATATATATAATATATATATATATATATTATATATACATATATATATATATATATATATATATATATTGGATAAACACTGCATTAAGGTAATGAGCTGGGCATCATGTTGAATAGGAGGAGTAGACTAGGTTGAGTTGCATTGGGAAATTGTGAAGGACTTTTAATGGTGCTGAGTTTTTCCCCAAACAAAGAGCATATCTTTTTAAAATCAGTAGTCTTGCAGTGATGTTATTGCCCCTAAGCATTTAATTCCCCTATAAAAAATTATAAGTCACCCAAAAACCAATGCAGAGATAGATGCATATTGAGCATTGCCGTATATTACTAGTGCAGAAATACACAGCATACCCCTTCCTTCCCTCCTCAAAACTGTCTCAACTTGATATAGTTCTTTTTCTCATCATAATTATCACCACCACCTTCAAAAGTATCAGCCACGATGGTTGGCACAGCTCTTATGCATTATTTTCTCCAGATGGTGGATGTAACTTTTCTTTGAGCTTTAATAAGCTAAAAGAACAATTAGTGAGCAGGAACAAAATGATATCTGTCATCTTTGGACTGCCTCAAGAAAATCCTCCTCCTTGAATCAAATTAGCAAGTACTAAATCTAACAGGAAGAAGGGAATATCCTGAGCCATTTGACCTCCAAAGAAGAAATTCTTCTGAAAAAATTTCTGGAGACTTTTGAGTTCCAAAGGAAGAAGGTGCTGTTCATGAAAACAAAGATTCAGACTCACAAGTTGACCTGAAAAAAAAATGAGAAACATTTACCTGATTTTATTATTGTTGTTCAGTTGTGTCCAACTCTATGTGATCCCATGGACATTGTCCATGGATTTTCATGGTGATGATACTAGAGTGGTTTGCCATTTCCTTCTCCAGTGTGTCTCCATTTCACAGATGATGAACTGAAGCCAATAGGGATTAAGTGCCTTGCTTAGGGCCACACAGCTACTAAGTGTCTGAGGCCAGAGTAACTCAGGAAGATAAGTCTTCCTGACTTCAGGCCCAGTGCTCTGTCCACCGCACCACCTAGCTGCCCCCATTTACCTGATACATTTATTCTTACAGTTGCCCTTGCACCAGTACCATCTAGGAAAAGAAATCCACCAAGTGGCAAATCCAGCTTAATCTGGTCAGATCTTAGTGTCTTGAAAGGTATTTTTTCTCACTCCACGCCTGTGAACTGGACTTGAATAGAACATATCTTAAATACGTTTCATTAAAAGCACTTTAAAAATATGAATATAAGCATAGGAAGGCACTAGCTATGGGCAAGTCACTTAACCCTGTTTGCCTCAATTTCCTCACCTGTAAAATGAGCTGGAGAAGGAAATGACAAAGAGCTCAAGTATCTTTGCCAAGAAAATCCTAAATGGAGTCATGAAGAGTTGGACATGACTGAAAAATGACAGAACAGCAACAGGAAAATAGTATAAAAGACGTTATCAAAGTGAGCTGGTCATATAATAAGAGTAAGGTGTAATCTATGGACAGCCTATGTTCTTTACACAACATCAAGAGATTTAGCAGAAGGTTCCTACCATGTTTGGTGGATATCCTGAAGCAAATTTGTAGGAATATATGGATAAGAGTTACACAAAATGAGATGAAATAGATGAGGTTCAATTTCTACCTTTGGAGTAAGTACATATATTAATGTCATATATACCCAGCAAAGTATCAAATTATCAAATTTCATTAAATTATCATGTTAGCATATTACCTGAGGCCATGTCTGATACACAGATCCCCAGCAAGGCTACTCTAGGGTTTCAGTCATTCTGTTGGTCAGTACCCACTTTAAACCATACCTTGTGAGTCCCCATTGATGTTGAAGAGCTGTAGATATCCTTTCAGGTAGAATCATACTGCTTTATACTGTATATTTTGTGTAGCGCTGGCACATTACCCCTGCTGAGTATCTCTGTTGGTGTCATGCTTGTAGAAGTATTCTGTGCTGCTGTAGATTGGAATTCAGCCCTTCAGAGTTACCTGCTGCCCTCTGCTTCCAAATGCCAAGGTGCAGTGGCTACAAAGTATCTCCTTGATGAACGCTGATGCTTTTTAGTGCATAGCTGAGACCATGAGCTAACACCGCTTAGCCAGGCAGCCAACAAAAGCTAGAATAATACCCCAAGCAAAGATTGCCCCAAAAAATATCCCAAGCAAAAATCTGTTCTTTTGTTTATTTTTCTCCTGGTACAGATTCACAGGCTTTGCTCTCAGACAATGATTTGACTATCAGGGTTAGAAAATTCTTATTATGCTCTTGATTGGGAGTCTACGTGGAGGTTAGCACACAGTGATTCACTTTATTCCTAAAAGCCTCTTTGAATGACATGTGAGTGAAGCAAGGAGTCAGAAGAAAACTCAAGTGAAGAAATCAAGGGTATCAGCCTATATGCCCCAACCCACATTTCTACCATTATTATTATTATCTTCAAGCAACGAAACCCCTGACTTCAGTACAATATTTTGGATAGCATAAAACCTCATTGGTCTCCCTATAATAGTAAAACACAAACATGTATGAACACAAGTAACAAAATACACCCCTAAAATGAGGAGAAAATGCACCAGAAATGCTAGGTACTGCTATGAAAATGCCAGGTAAGGCCAACATTAAACATAAAAAGCCAAAGTTGCGCCTGAGATTGACTTAGCTACGATTTATGGTGTTTACCAATGAGTGAAACAATGTAAACAATGTGAATCTCTCAGCTGGGCTGACTGTAATAATTTCTTAGACTGTTGCAAAACTCGAGGTTGGTTATATTAACCTGAATAGGCCTAAGTTTCAGGTTCCTAGAAATCACATGATTTGTATTGCTACATCAGCATTAGGTATTGGCTAATTGCTAAATAAGGATAAAATAGGTAGGATTGGTGGTATTATACATGGTTTCTTGTTTCTGGGGCAGATTTTTGCGTTTTAGATTATAAGGCTGAAATTCCTGTCCAATGGGAATTCAAAGCCAGTGGTGGGTGGGCATTTCTGCATCAGGCTATATAACCTTTGTCCTGGCCTTTGTGCCTTGCCTGGCTTTGCTTGGACTGTCCCACGAAGCAGACGCCCACTTCTCGCTAGAATGTAATAAAACTTTCGCTTTATACCTAGAGAATCTCTGAGTATTATTTTGGGGAGGGTCGCAGCTGTACCACACACCAAGCACCTTGACTTTAGTGAGAGAGTCAGACTTATACCATGAAATGTCTTCCAGCCCAATTAAACTTTAAAGATCACACCAAATGGCTTCTTTTGGTCTTTTAATAGAAGTTAACTAGACTTATTGTTTCATCCTAGCATCTACTCTCTTTTAATGTGATTACCTTCCCACAGTCTCCAGAATGTTGATTTGGGGGGATGAACCCTCATACCAACATAGATGTCCGAACAGCATATTTTTTTAATATTACCACAGAGTCTGCCTGTAACTGCCTATAACAAGAAAACCAGTAGCAGCAAGATTTGAATAATGAGGCTATGTTTACATAGGGATACCAATCAGATAGTTTTGAACAAATTAACTGGTCAATTCAATTGATTTGACTGATTACTGTGTGATTGACCAAATAAGATTGCTTCTCTGGGGCTACCTAAATGCAACCTGACCTTGATGTGAAGGAATACCAAAACAAGGTATTGACAAGTAAAAATGATTTTCCCACTTCTCTATCCCCAGTAAACAAAATTTAAGTACCTAAGTACAAGGCACTGTGCTAAAGACTTGGGATGCAAAAATAAAAAATAAATAGTCCCTGCCCTGAGGGAGCTTACATTCTATTGAAGGAAAGAGCATATAGGGTTTCTAAGTAAATATAAAATATATCCCAAATATACATAAGTTAATTGAAGATGGGAGGTAACCAGGAAAGACTTTACATAAGAAGCAATGCTGGGGCTGAATTTTGAAAGAATTTAGGGATTCCAAACGACAAAGGTAATGAAGATGAACATAGTACATTGTGGACATGGGAAAAACTTTAAACAAAGACACAGAGACAGAAGATGGAATGCTAAGTATGAGAAACAGTGCATAGCCTAGTTTGATCAGAACATAGAGTGTTTAAAGAGAATTAACATGTTATGGATCGGAACAGATGGGGGCCAAAGAGAGGATAGGTTGTATAGGTGGAGTGAAAGTTAGAAAATAAATGACCAAAGGTGAAAATAAAAAATTCTGATATTGATAAGTTAAGTCCCAGGGAGTTCCTAATTTTAATGATCCCTGCACAACTTTTTTTTTTATTGAGTTAGAGGAATCTGGAACAGACTAGGGACAGATTCACCTTTTCCTATATCCCTTATAACATGGTGCTTCTTTTGCCAACCACATTGGCAAATGTTGGCTTTCTTTTCTACTGAAATGACTGAACTTTTGCTTGGATATCACAACTTGATCTTGAGATTTAGAAACATTGACCTGAAGACAGTGCAAAGGGTTCAAGGGCAGCATGTAGCACAGAGAATGACACATAATAGGTGCCTAACAAATGTTTATTGACTGGCTGGCTTATAGAGAAGGTTTGTGAACATCTAACAAATAAAGTAGTTATTACAAAGAGCCAACATGGCTTCATCAAGAACAGAGCTTTTTAACTAACTAACAAACTAAACTTATTTTATTTTTTGACAGTTACTGAACAGGTAGATTGGAGAAATGCTATACGTATAGTTTACTTATCTTTTGGGAATATAGGTAAATCATTCTTGCCGAAATCAAATCATTCTTGCATGAAAAGATAGACTGAAGTTCTTGACAGAGTAGGACATCATGCCCAATCTAATAAGATGACATTCAGTAGGCATAGATGTGAAATCTGACACTTGGATACAAAAAAAAATCAGTGTAATAAGTAAAGGATGGGAGAGGCATAGTTAGACAGCAATTTGCCTGAAAAAAAAATCCGAGAGTTTTCATCAACTTCATTAACTTCTTAAATGTGATGTAGCAGCCAAATAAATTGAATATGTAAGATCTTGGTCTATACTGAGAGGCATAACTTCCAGAAATAATTACGTGATAGTTCATCTGCCCTGGGCAGACCATATTTGAAGTGCTGTGTTTATTTCTCAGAGTCACAGTTTAGTGAGTTAGTCAAGATACTAGACAGTGCCCAGAGTAGGGCAACCAAGATGGTGAAGACACTCAAGTCCATTGTCTACATGAGGATCAGTTTAAGGAAATAGGCGTGTTTAGCCTGGGAAAGAGCATGAGTGGTGGGCATAGGGAGAGCAGAGACGTGCTCAATTATTTGCATAGCTATCACGCAAAAGATGGATTAATTTTGTTTTTAGGCCTAGAGGATAAAATTAAGAGTAATGGCATGGAAGTTGTAAAGAAGCAAATTTAGAGTTGATATTAAGAACAGTGTCCTTGTTGTTTGGTCATTTTTCAATCATGTCCACTCTTTGTGACCTTATTCAGGGTTTTCTTGGCAAAGATACTGGAGTGGTTTGACATTTCCTTCTCCAGCTCATTTTACAGATGAGGAAACTGAAGCAAACAGTAGTTAAGTGATTTGTCCAGGGTCACACAGCTAGTATGTGTCTGAGGCCAGATTTGAACTCGGTTCTTCCTGACTTCAGGCCTGGTGCTCTATCCATTGTGCAACCTAGATGCCCCAGTTTCCTTAGAGTGATCTAAAAGTGAAATGGACTGCCTCAATTTTTGATTTCAAGACCTCTCTCACTGGAGGGCTTCAAGCAGAGACTTGGTAATCCTTTCTTAGATAAGTTCTCATAGAGATTCTTTTGGAGGTGGGAATAGAACTATAGAGATTCCTTTTAACTCTAAAATTCTGTTATTCTGTAATGACTTATTTCTCTTCCACAGAAGAAAAGTCTTTCACTATGAAACACTGTGTTCATAACACACATGCTAAGTCTTTTCTTTTCCAGGCTAAACATCACCAGCTCTTTCCCCTGATTCTCATATGACATGATCCCCAGGCATCTCCTGAGAGCTCATTCTCCCAGCATTACAGGCCTAGCTTCTCCATGGTCAATGGCATAGCTGAAAGAACATTTTTCCTCCCACTGTGGAATCTCTCCTAGTCAGGGGTGCTCCTTTTGACCAAATGAGACATGATTGGGAATAATTATGACATGATATGGTCTGAACTGAGGAGCAGATGGGACTTCACTGTACTAAAGCTCTTTGGGAATTGGATTTCAAGGAAGGAAGACATGGCCATCTTAATGATTTCAAGCACACATGGGTAAAAGGAGCCCAAGAGGAAGTTATGACAGCCATGGCTGATGCAGTTGCCAAGTAACTAAAGCTGAGATTTCTCTGTCAATATACAATAAACACAAATCATCACCTGACACATCTAAACCTAGGGTTTTCTTCTAACACTTCTTTCAATATGTTGTACCCTTGGACAAAAAGATAAGAGGAGAAGTTTCAGGCAGAACATGGTGGAGAATAACTGAGGAAACAATGTAAGCTACCAATTTATTAGCAGAACAGGCATAATAAATTAGTTGATGGACTCCCCAGTCAGTCCAAAGACCCTGAATACAGAGTGAGACAGAATTTTATATATTTAAAACAATTAATTAAATATTGATTTGATTGATCAAATTGATTAAAAGAAAACAATTAACCAGGATATAAAATTAGGTTATCTGATTTCTAATTGGATAAAAGATTAGGAACTTTCCAAGTTGGGATGAGGAGAGCAAACAGGTACCATTCCCTGAATTCATAAAAAAGGTGTCCTACTCTCCCCTCAAGTGTCTGTAAACAATCAAAGGAACATGGAACCAATAACTGATTGGCCAAAACAGGGCCAGTTTTCATATAAGACATATGGGCTGCTCAAGATGTGTAATTGTGAAAAAACACCTAACATTGATCTGCAGATTTGACTGGGTTTCTGTTCAGCACAGCCTAGGTCCTTAGTTAAAGGTCTCTAAGCAGCAGATAGAGGTGGTCCAGCTTCCCAGACACACAGGGCTAGGTTCAAACAATGCAACAATGTTTTCTCACAACACCTATAATGGAGTAAAATTTTCTTACAAGACAGAAATTGGACTAGACCCATAATTGAATAGAAAGGGAACTGAGCTAGCTCCAGAATTAAGTCACAAGATGGAGTAAATGTGGTTCACTCAATCCCCACAAGATGAAGCTAAGGATCTGATCCTAGAAGTCTGAATTTCAAGAGGAAAGTCATATATATAGCCATGACTAATGTAAAAGCATTTCAGATTTTATAAGTAATGGCCAAAGTTAGAAGGGAAAATAGAAGAAAATGGCCACTTAGAAGAGTCAAAATAGCGCAAGACTAGGGATCAGGTGATACGGCTTCTCCCCAAATTGGCTATAATCACTTGCTAGCTGTATTCCCTCTGGCAAATTATTTAATCTCACTTGGCCTCAGTTTTCTGGAATATAAAATGAAGGGATTATAACAGATGACTTTTTTTTCCAAGGCTCTAAAATTCTAGTTATATCTTCTCAGTCCACTGAACCCTTAGTGGGGAACA
Organism: Phascolarctos cinereus; assembly: GCF_003287225.1. NCBI lineage: Eukaryota > Metazoa > Chordata > Mammalia > Diprotodontia > Phascolarctidae > Phascolarctos > Phascolarctos cinereus. The sequence continues at coordinate 188,559,668 of NW_027555514.1, forward strand.
TCTGTTTTCTCTATAGTACTTCAGAGCAAAGATATATCTTACAAATGAGACTGATGAGAGAAGTTCAATCTAAGAGGCACGGTGTTTGGCATGCCATCCTCTAAGCTAAGAAGAGCAATGGTTTTTGTCATTTGTTTCTGTGTTTTTCCCACCAACTTTGTGCTGTTGTCTAGTCATGTCCAACTTTTTGTGACCCCACTTGGGGTTTTCTTGGCAAAGATACTGGCATGGTTTATCATTTCCTTCTCCAGCTCATTTCACAGATGAGAAAACTGAGGCAAATAGGGTTAAGTGACTTGCCCAAATTCACACAGCTAGTAAGTGTCTGAGGCCAGATTTGAACTCAGGAAGTACCTAACTCTAGGCCTGGCACTTTATCCACTGCACCACCAAGCTGCTACCATCGCCATCACCAGATGCTAGCTGTCAGCTAGCTAAATGACTTAATGGAAAGAGTGTTGGACCTGGAGTTAGGAGGACCTGAATTCAAATCCCATTTGAAACATTTACTTGCTTTACCACCCCAGGGTAAGTCACTTAACCTCAATCTTCCTCAGTTTCCTCATCTGTAAAATAGGGTTACTAATAGCACTTGCCTCCAAGAGTTTTTATAAGACTCAGATGAAATATGTATTATTACAAGACTTAATATTATTATTATTATTGTTAATTTGTATTCTCAGTTTGGCTATCTTAGCTTTGATATGTGTGTAAAAAAACAGTTGATCAGACAAAGGAGAGTCTTAAAATCTTATTTTTATAGATCAGGGCTGGGAGAAACGTTAGATCGCTTACTCCAATCCTCTCATTTTGCAGCTGAGGAAACTAAGAGGTAAAGTGACTTGCCCAAGGTCACATTGCAAGCTGCTGGCAATTCCTGAATTACAACCCAAGGCTCTTGATCATGCCCAGTATGTCTGCTAAGTTATCAAGCTCCTCTGTCGGATGGCAGCAGTATCATTGTTGCTCCTTACAAGGACAACCTAATTGTTCCCTGCCCTGCACAGAGCCTATAAAAGACACATTTCCAGTCCTTGAAGGTTGTCTGCATTTCACAGTCTCCATTCGTTGCAGAGATAAGGCTATTTAACTTGGACAATGCCAACCTCTGAGATATTACTTTTCTATATACATTTAATCATTCACATCATAAGACTGTTTACAGTTTACATGATGTACTAGTTGAATTGGTGTTCTATTTTTAGAGAAAAATATGTCTAAAAATAAACAATTGTTCTTCACACTTTTTTGGGGGGGTTACTGAAGTACTCAGTAAATAAGGCCTGATATACATGACTTTTCACAGCAAAAGAAATGCTGGAGTGAAACAGGTAACAGACTTTGTTTGAATTTTGTGGACATTTGTTTCCATTGTAATTTTTGTTTGTTTGTTTTTAATTCCCAGTAGATTTCCACCAATACTAAAAATCAACCTATTTGAGAGACCCCTGGTGGTCAAAATGGGAATATAATAACAGTGGGCAAATGGACACTTTCTATTCAGAGGTGTGCTGGTAAATATTCAACAGCTGATACTCCCCCCTAAAAAAGGTATGCAGGACACACTTTTTAAGCTTAATCTGCATTATTTATTAGACATTTTTTAGATGTAGACAATGAAAAAAACAATAAATCAAGCTCTGATTTGTAGTTTGAGGTGTAAATGCTCAAACTAAAAATGTATCAATCACACAATCAGTTTAAGCTGGCTCCAACACATCCCTATTATACATATGTGTGTATGCACATCGACACAAACCGATATATTTGTCTTTTCTATACTTTGAACCCCAGAACAAGTTCAAAACCTCTGAGATAAATTTAACTTAATATACATTTAAGTGTCCACTGCGTGCCAGAGACTATACTCGAAGCTGGAGGTACAAATAAACAAGGGGGGGGGAAATGAAAATGCCTGCCCTCAGGAAGCTTCCATTCCATTGGGGGGAGCGGGAGAGGGAAGAACAATGTGACCATTGATTAACAAGCAAAGAAAGGTTTTATTATCCCTATCTCAAGAAGAAAATAGGTTTACAAAGAGTTTAAGTGATTAGCCCAGAGTTTTAAAGCCAGAAGGGTTTCTCTAGTCCAGCTACTAGAAGTAAACAGAATGAGGCCTGGAAAGGAAAAGCAACTTGTGCAAAGCTACCCAAAAATTTAGAGGCACAGCTGGCATACTAAGTCGTTATTCATTCTCCTAGGTGAGTGGGGGTTGCATTACATCTGATAGCCACTAGGTGGAGCCAAGTTGAAAACCCAAGTCTCCTGAGTCAGGTCCCTAGGCTATTCCTGGTCCATTCAAAGGGACAGCTGAGTGGCACAGTGGATAGAGCACTGATCTTAAAGTAAAGAGGATCTGAGTTAACATCCAGCCTCAGACACTTACTAGCTGTGTGACCCTGGACCAGTCACTTAACCCTGTGGGTCTCAGTTTCCTCATCTGTAAAAAATGAACTGGAGAAGAAAATGGAAGACCACTCCAGTGTCTTTGCCAACTAGCCACCGGGTGCAGCCAAGTTAACAACCTAAGTCTCCTGAGTCAAATCAGTAGGCTGTTACAGTGGACTACTGTAAAAATTCAGATTTTCATGGGTGTTAATAGAACCTTTTGAGTGGTAAAGGCTTCTTTACTGCTGACACTTGGTATGCCAACAAGCCTCATCATTCCTGAGTATTCTTATTCATGCACAATGGTAGTCTCCAGTAGCTACCCTATAAAGGACTAGCTTAAAACTGATTGACATAAGACTAACCCCAGTGTTGTCACATCAATATAATCAACTTTGCATTTTTCAGGGACTGACACTTCTGTTCTGTGAATAATGAAGGTTCACATTTTTTTCCTCCTCCCTTTTGCTGCTCACTTTTTGGTCATTTTGCTTCTTATTAGCACTTTCATCAGAAGATGTTGGAGAATGAAGGTGAAAATTAGATTAGCCAGTTTAGCTGCTTTTTAGCAGTCCTGGGAAAAGATTGGTTTGCAAGGAGGCTGGAGCTTTTAGCTATTGAAATCTGTGGATTTCAATTAACCTCATTCACCAAAAATAATTGAGAAATGGCTGTGAAGTAATTTCCTCTTCAATCTTCTTTGAAAAATCATGCTAAGTTTTTGATGCCATAAAGTCTAAAATGCCCAGATAGTAAATTTGATGAACACACATAAATAACTTGTATATTCTATATACCACCAAATGTATGAAAGCACAACTATTAAAATTCACTGAGCTTGGTTCTACTGTTACCAACCAGCAGGAGACAAACACAATTTGGAGTGTGAATGTTTTCCCCAGCCCCACCCTCATTATCACTCTCTTCAGAGAGAATTATGCCAAGAGTAATCGGCCACATTTCTTTTGTGTGACACTTGCATGAAAGTTTTGTTATTTAAGATCTTCTACTTTCTGGACCCATACTCCCTATTCAGCTATGAATCCCATTCAATTTTGGTCTCCTTGCTACCCCAAATTCAATGTGAGATGTTTTCAGAAATTATAATTATGAAACTATGACTCAATCAATCCCTTATTCAATAAATCCTATATGAGTAGAATAATCCAAAATCTTAAAACTAAATAGAAAAATAGTTAATTAATACAGAATAGTAAAGTTAATTTCAAAGAGAAAAAAATAAGTAATACAATCATTCTCAGCTTCCCCGTCCTTACACAAGGGCTACAATCTTCCATATATTCCTGCACTAGTGAGAAATGGAATAGCCCCCCAAAAGCTCATATTCCTAGATGAGTCAGGGCTACATCACATCTAGAACATATTTCATGGCTCTTTCTCTCATCAAATGAAATTTTTTTAGACTCGGAATGGCTCTGAGGCTCCCCTTTGTCATATGCTATTCTATCCCACCTCTTCTGCCTCCAATTTTTTATAACTGCAGTCCTACTGGCCCAGAAGAACTAGAATGTCTTCTCCTAGTTAAGGGACCCCAGGTATGAGCCAACACAAACCAGTTTATTTCCTTGTCATTATTAGGACATGTGGGACACATATTGAGAGCTCATTTGCTCCTATTCTAAAGTAGAAATCTGGAGACAATCTCAATATCAGAGCTTATTTGGCTCATGTTGAATGTTTCCACAAAATAGATCAACAATTTCACTTCTAGAAAGGCACTGGATATACCAAGTGTATCAGGTGTAGGGTAGCTATTTCCATAATCCAACATGAAAAAATGCTTAAAACCTAGAAGATTCATAAGCAAGAACTGCAAATACTGGGGGGAGCTAGTGAATAGAATACCAGCCCTAGAGTCAGGAGGATCTGAGTTCAAATCTGGCCTCAGACACTCGACACTTACTAGCTGTGTGACCCTGAACAAGTGGCTTAACCCCAATTGCCTCACCAAAAAGAAAAAAAAGTGAATATTTAAAACATAATATAGTTACACAATTCCTATTATACTTTTCCAGGCGGTAGATACTTAAAACATTAATATATAAAACAACTTGTGGGATTGTTATGCAGAGATAGCACCTTCACATCAGCTCTGAACAGTATAAGAAATTCACTCAAGTTTCATACCTTCTGACAAGAAAAGGCATAGCTTGGGATCATCCTCCAAGCAGAGAATACAATAGTAGCTATAAGGAGCCATGTGTGAGCAGCCATCATAATTTTCCCTGGCCAAATCTCCAATCCCTAGCCACTGTTATTCAGTCTCTTTTCTTTGTCTACTTGGTTCCTATCCCACTCTTTCCTACCTTTCCATTGTTCCTTCTGGAATTCTCATTCTATTGTTAACAAACTGTCTTTTGTATTCAGCCTGTATCCTACACTAAATCGTCTTTGAACCTAGAGTGAGAAACTTAATAGGGAGATGAGCCAATAGTAGATATGGGTAGAAGTTAGTGTGATTGTCCTTGAATGTACCTGATACATGCTTCTTATATTCCTTATTGCTATATATAAATAGGTACTAGACGATAGATAGATAGATAGATAACTGCATTTGAATACAGTTTTCCTTGTAATCCATTGTATTTTACCTTATTCATTAAAAATAGTTTTGTGAGAAGGTGTCTATAAGATTCACCAGACTGCCTGGTGTCTATGAGTCTATGAGACAAAAAAGGTTAAGAACTCCTGATGTAGAAGGCACTTCATCTGAGGTGCCATCTTTCTCTATGAAAGAAATTTCCTTGCGAAGGTGAAGGTGAGAAAAAAATACATTCCAGGTACAGAGGATAAACAGGATAAAGATATGGAGATGAGAAGTGGAGTTTTGTTTATAAAGGACAGTAATAAGTCTAATTTGACTGTACCATAATGTTAATGAAGGGCAATAATGTGTAATAAGGCTAGAAAGGTAAATTGTGGCCAGCTGGCTTTAAATGCCAAACAGAGGTATCCATGTTCAATCCAAGATTAACAGGAAGTTATTGGAACTGATTGAGTAAAGAAGTCATGTGATCAGACGACAATTTAGGGAAATCACTTTGACAGATGGATGAAGAAGAGATTGGAATGAGGAGAAACTTCAGGCATGAACAGTGATATTGCAATCCTTCTGGTGAATGGCAATTGAGGATCTAACCTAGTGTGGTGGCTGTATGAGTGGAAAGGAGGCAGCAAGTGGATGCTAGAAATGTTGCAGAGGTAGAAACAGAAAGATTTGACACTTGGTTTAATGAAAATTGCCTTGAAGTTTTAATAAACCTCAAGGCAGCATGTAAATTGGAAAAGGAGATACATGACCAATGACCTTTGCAGCACATTCGTATACACGCAGCAAAAAGGCCTTGTTCCTGTATAAAGTTTTATCTCCTATGAACTTCTCAACATGAACCCCCTATCCCAGTCAAACTGGTCTCCTACCTTTTCCCTTACAATACATGTTACTCATTCCTCCTTTGTTCTTTCGTCTATGACATTTGTCACTCCCCACGCATGCACACTTCTACACATCCACTGTGTCCTCCATTCTCCCTTCTGCCTCTTCATCTAACTTATTTTTCAAGGACCATATCATACCTCCACTATAAAACCTTTTCAGGTAACTCTTCTCTACTCTGACCTCCATCGGTATCATATGCATTGACACTTGGTTATATATAGTCTAGCACTCTCATTATTTTAGGGTTGTCTTAATGCCTCTGACCACATCATCACCACCACCGCCAAGTTTATAATATGCCTCTTGAGAGCAGGGACCATGTCTTTTTTGTTATCTCCCTTAATACACCTAGCAAAAAACTGGGTACATAATAAATGTTTGATAATTCTTTATGTGGTTGAATTGTAGTCCAAATATGCAACACTACAGCATCATTGCCTCTCCAGTCTCCATCTACTACTTTGACTCTATCATCTACTGTTCCCTTCCCAGTGGCCCTTTTCCCACAACATCATCTATGCTCCCAGGCTCTTTCACTGCTATTACCTCCATTTGGCCACTAATTACTGTTCTTCTACTTTCCTTGTGCCTACCCAGCCTTTCCAAACCTCCCTCCCCTTCACAAAGATGATACTAAAGGGCTGGATTAAGTTAAAGACATGTGAAACTGATATGAGAGATTAACAAAAAATCCATCCTTAGTCTAGAAATTTTCCTATGAAAAGCAATAAAAAAAAAAACCACGAGAAAAATGAAGGAGTGTAAATAAAAATGGACTCATGAAGTTACGGTAATGGAAGAGATTTTAGAGATAGTTCTTTGTCTTTAAAACTTGAACTGTTAATAGTAATGACTACTTATTAAAAGGCCTTTTAAAAAATCCTCTTCTACCTTTTAAGCAAATCTCTCAGAAAAAAATATCAACTTCATAATTCACCCTAATGTTATGGCTTTAATAATTTGCAAATCTAGAGACCTGACTAGAGAAAGAAGTGAATAAAATAAAAATACCCTAATCACTCTAACTATAGAAGTTGCCTTAGGCTTGATTCTGCATGTAGAGACATGGTTTTCCCAAACAATAACACTGAGTCAATAGACTATAACAGTGGGTTCTAATTTTTTAGAATTAAGGAGACCCTTTATGAGGGCAAAAAGTTCTTAGATCCCTCAAATTAAAAATTGTGAATTCAGCAACACTTTCAAATTTTTATTTATTTACTTATTTTAATTTATGAATAAAACAAGTATTTCCATAACATGGTATAATAAAAAAAAAAGATAATTGCACATGAAACTGCAACTCTGTTATACGCAACTTGCTAGTCCTTTTAAATATATAATGAAGTTACATAAATTTCTTTTTTTCCTTTTTTGCTTGCCTCCCCTCCACCCTAGAGATGGCCACCATTAGATACAAATATGTATGTGTATCTCTGTGTGTGTGTGGATGTATGTATACATATACATGTAAAGCCATTCTATACATATTTCTATTTATAGGTTCTTTCTCTTGATGTAGCTAGCATCTTACTTCATATGTGCTTTGTAGTTATTTTGGGTATAGTCAAAATGACTTACTCAAAGTTGTTCTTAAAACAATATTGCTGTTACTGTATACAACAGTATCGCATCCCTACAATTTCCAGTTCTTTGCCATCACAAAGAGAACTGCTATAAATATTCATAACATATAGGTTCTTTTGCTTTTTTCCTAATCATTTTCTGGAGATAGACCTAGTAGTGGTATTGCTGGGTCAAAGGATATAGGCAGTTTCATAACTCTTTGGTAATAATTCCAGATCACTCTCCAAAATGGTTGGATCAATTCACAATTCCACCAACAATAGAACAGTATCCCAATTCTTCCACATCTCCTCCAACATTTGTCGCTTTCCCTTTCAATCATTTTAGCCAATCTGATATGTACAAAATGATGTCTCAAGGCTGTTTTAATTTGCATTTCTCTAATTATTGATTTAGACCATTTTTTCATATGACTATAAATTGCTTTGAAAAACAGTAATGTCTAATCATTTTTTTTCACTCATTCAGTCCTGTCCAACTCCACATGACAACATGGACTTTTGTCCATGGAGTTTTCTTAGCAAACTACTGGAGTGGTTTGCCATTTCCTTCTCCAGTGAGTCCCTATTTTTACAGATAAGGAACTGAGGCAAATAAGGGTTAAGGGACTTGTCCAGGGTCACACAACTACTAAGTATCTGAGGCCAGATTTGAACTCAGATTTTCCTGACTTCAGGCCCAGCGGTCTATCCACTGAACCACCTAGTTGACCCTTATTGCAAGATGTATTAGTAAATCCACCTATATGTCAAATCAGGTAAAGAAGCATTTATCAAGAGCCTACTGTGTGCCAGGTACTATGCAAAGTACTAACAATAACAAAGGCAAACGTAGTCCTTGTTCTCACAGAGCTCACATTCTAATTGGGGGGATGACATGTAAACAACTCTGTTCACACATGATACAAACAGGATAAATTGGAGGTAATATTAGAGAGAAGGGACCAGGGAAAGGCTTCCTGCAGAAAGTGAGATTTTTAGCTAAGACTTGAAGGAAGCCAGGGAAGCCAAGAGGCAAAGATGAGGAGAGAGAGCATTCCAGGCATGGGAGACAGCTAGTGAAAATGCCCAGGAGCTAGAGTACCATGTGCAAGGAACAGCAAAGAGGCAAGTACCACTGAATAATAGAGTAATATGTGAAGGGTAGGAAGGTGAAAAGACTGGAAGGGTGGGAAGGGACTAGCTAGATTATGAAGGACTTTAAATGCCAAACAGAGGATTTTATAGAAGTAATATACAGCCACTGAAGTTTATTGAATAAGGGAGTGACATGGTCAGACTTGTGCATTAGGAAGATCACTTTGACACACGAGTGATTAATGGACAGGAGTAGGGAGAGACTTGAGGCAGGGAAAGCAATCAGCTAGATATTGCAATAATCCGGGAACATTAAGGGAACCAGTGTCATTGGATCACAGAGTAAGTAGAGAGGAATAAAATGCAAGAAGGCTGGAAAGGTCAGAAGGGGTTAGATTATTAAGGGCTTTAGAAGCCAAACATAGGGTTCTATGTGTGATTTCAGGTATAATAAGAAGCCACTGGAGTTTATTGAATGAGGGTGAGGAGGAAAGGGGTAACACAGTCAGACCTGCACTTTAGTAATGACACTTTGACAGCTGATGGAAGATAAGCTGGAGGGGGAGAAACTTGAGACAGAGGGGCCAAATTAAAACATATTTGTATGTTTGTTATATTTAGACAATGAATAAAAAGCCTGGTGCTATTCTGCAGCTTTCAGACAAAGGAGATGTGGTTGAAGTAATGACTATTTCATGTTCCACAAACAGCTTCCTTGGGGTTTTAGATCTCCATTCAATAGAGTCCTGAAAATCCATTTTTACAAATGCAGTCTGTGGCTAAAATGATAAGGTATTTCATAGATTTATCAGACACTTTTGGCAATGCAGATTGGGTATGTAACCAGAAGTCAGTCAGATACTTTTATGTGAAGATGATTTTTAAATAATTGACTCCTATTAGGCACAAAGGAAAGATCCAAAGATTAAACTAGTTCTGTGCTTACATAGCACAGAAGCAGGAGCAAACAGTGGAAAGCTATAGAGAAACAGAGATTTTGAAATTATTTTTTGGTAATTTCATTTCTATTTTCAGTTCCAAAATCTCTCCCTCCCTCCACTCCTTCCACCACCCATTGAGAAAGCAAGAAATAGTATACCCATTATTTTCATTTGAAATCATGAAAAATACATGTTCTAGGAAGAAAAGAAAAATAAAGAATGCTTCAATCTATACTCAGAGTTCATCATTTCTCTCTCTGAAGGTGGATAGCATTCTTCATCACAACTCCTTTGGAATTGTAGTGGATCATTGTATTGATCAGAGTTGCTAAGTCTTTCACAGTTGATTATGTTTACAATATTATCGTTACTATGTATGTTGTTCTCCTGGTCCTATTCATTTCATTTTGCATCAGTTCATGTAAGTCTTGCCTCATTTTTCTGAAGCTATTCCCTTTAACATTTCTTACAGTAAAGTAGTGTTCCATCACATTCATATACCATAGCTTGTCCAGCCATTCTCTAATTGATATGCATCCCCTCATTTTCCAATTCTTTGCCACCACATAAAGAGCTGCTATAAATATTTTTGTACGTATGAATTGTGGTGGATGAAATATGAAATGACTGAGGAAACAAAGGTTCAATCTCCCAAGCATATCAACTTATTAAGCAATGCATGTCAATTGCCTAACAAATCAGAACAAATACCCTTCCTCAGCTTGGGGACAGACCTGAAAAACAGCTAAGCAAAATAAGGCCAATTAATTAAAAGAAAACAATACAACATTAGGTAATCTGATTTTTAATTGGATGGAAGATTAGGGACTTTTCAAATTGGCAAGGGAAAAGCAAACAGGTAAAATCCCCTGAATTCAGAAAAAGAAGTGTCCCTCTCCCCTCTCACCAATTGTCTGTAAATAATAAAAGGAACATGGAAACAATAACTGATTGATCAGTACAGGGCCAGTTTTCAGAAAAGACATGTGGATTGCTTGAGATATACAATTGTGAGAAAATTCCTTGCACTAATCTTTGGATCTGACTGAGTTTCTGGTCAGCATAATTTAGATCCTTGGTTAAGGTCTTTAAGATTCAGGTAGAGGTAATCCAGTTTCCCAGCCATACAGGGCTAGTTTCAAACAATAAAATAAGGTTTTCTCCCAATTCCCACAACTGAATAAAGTTTTCTCATAAGACAAAAATTGGACTAGACCCATAATTGAATAGAAAGAGAACTGAGCTAACTCCGGAATTGAGTCACAAGATGGAGCCAGTGTGGTTCATTCAATTCCCACAATTAACCACTTGATGTTCTAATTCCTTAAATTCCCTCAATTTTACCCCCTTTTGATTTATTATTTATCTGTATAATAGGCTTCATTCTCAGGGCAGCTCTGAAGGGGGTTCTGGTTCCAAATCACTCTTTATGAAGTTCCTAGATTAAAATCTGCTATTAACAAGACTTAACACAGTTTAGTACAATCTCTTAAATTTGGTCCTCCAAACCTGAAACTTTAGAGAATTTCAGCTTTTTATATACTACTCACTATTTCTAACTTTACCTAAACACTGTACCTGATATAAGAATCTTAAAAACATTTATGGAGGTCTAACTTGTAAAATCAATGCTTCTGTCTCTTAACATGATCAAACAAATATTTTTAAAATGGGGAAACAATTTCATTTTCTTTACAATCATTAATACAATTTTATATGTAAAATCCTTAATCTTATTTTGAGGATTTATTACTAAAATATATTCAGTATACTAGTATCTAGTATGGAAAGCCTGAATTTCCATATTAGATACGTTTGGAAGCCAATCATGTACATATGTATATAGTTCTTAGAGAAAACAGCCTAATCTTATTGCTTTCCCAAATTTTACTACTCCATTTAATTAGAAAACCTTTCCATTATATTTTTGTCTTATTAATTTATCTGATTTCCTCATTTGAAGGATTTCATCCCCATATTATCATTTGACCACAAATACAGCTTAAAATTATAAGATTTTGCATACTTGCATCCTATTATACTGACAGATGTTCTAATACTGATCTACTAATTAATAGATTCCATGTAATATTTATAAGATTTCTACTGCTCGCCTGCCCTGATTTTAGAAATTTGTTATGAAAGGAAAAGGAGGGATATAGTTATAACAATGTCAAGACTGGTCCTGTCAAGGGCACCGACTGACTTGATAAATACCAGAAAAGGGGACAAACTCCTTTAGTTGCATTTGATTTCAGGCATCTACCAGCTAATCATGTAGTCACAGGGTATCAAAAGCAAGGCTTAGGATTTACCAAATAGGGAAATTTTTTGTTCAGAAAGAAAATAACACAATGGTGAAACTGAGTCAAGAGGCTCCACTTTTTCAATTCTCAGACTGCAGCACATGTCATTTTCAACTATTGGCTTTGTGTCTGAAGATTTTGACTACTTTTAAGGAAACATTTCCTAACAATTAAATCTGTCCAAAAGTGGAATGGTCTAGCTTGAAAAACAAATGGGTTATCCCAGATACGTGTTCGAGGCAGTTCCAATCACATCTTGAGAGCCAATTGTTAAATTTTCAGTGTGGGTATTTATACTTCAGAAATTGGTAAGCACTACAAACCAGGGCTTGCTTTTTTGTTTTACTGATTAGCTGACTTAATAAAGTTATGGAGTAAATGTTAATAATACAGTTTAGAATTAAAAGTGTTTCACATAATTTTTTCCCCCAACAGTTGCTTGTTAAATATTTACTAGCCTTCAAGTACAGATTGGATGACCATGTTTTGAGTCTGTCATAAAGGAGATTTTTGCCCAGGTACAGGTTCAATTAAATAGAGTTTAAAGTCCTTTCCACCTATCTCTTAGATTCTATGATTCTTTGATCATATAAAGCAAAAACTCATTATTCATGCTACCTAGTTTGTTCTATAGCACTCTTGAGGCTATCCTTTCAAGCCACTTCCATAGGTTGTTTCACCTAGAGGATAGCTAATGCAGGATCAAGGTACAGTGTGGTTCTACACTCCTAAAACAATAGCTGAGGAGCCCTAACTGATAGGGCCAACTCAGAGTCAGCTCCAGAGTCAACCAGAGGACACAATTATTTCAGAGAAAAGACATCTACTAGAATGGCATAGTAAAAATAGTAGATACAAAATATTTCTCATAATCCTGGTGTGCACTCACAAACGTATATAGCATCACTGGGAAGAGTAGACACGCAGAGTTTAGTTGCAGAAAGGCACAGTGAATACATGATCAAGGGCATCATTGCATGACCCCCTAATTCCTTCTTCTTTATTGTGAAGTCCTAGCTCTGCTCCCATTTGGTGCCTGGTGTCCTTCCTGGGCACAATGCCTTACTGGGCTCCCTGAGCTTGCTCCTCGCCAGAAGCATCATCTCACAATACAGCTGTACTCTATTGCCTTATTTTCTTCTGGATAGTGTCTTCTACTGAACAACATGATACATGGTAAGATCCCCACCCTTGCCCTATCCCACCCCATGCACTCTGGAAGAAGAATAAAGGAAAAGATGAGTGATTCCTTCTCAAGAGGGGAGCTTTCTGCCGTAACTGGCTCTCTTCCTAAATGCCAAAGACAACTCCTTTCTCAGAGCTGACTTCTTAAGTCCACCAGCTGGGTGTGAATGATCCTTCAAGCCAGGCAATAGTTAGCCCCTTTAATCCCATCAAGTTGATTGAGGAACTTATTAACACCTCCTAAAGAAATGAAGAAGCATAAAAATCACTTCTTTCTACTCCCTTTATACAAATTCATCAAAGTCTAAAAAAGGCAAATCTCTTACAAGGTACAAATGAACCTGTGGATTTCACACCATTTTCAGTCTTTGAATAGGTTCCTCAAGAGGGTGAGCCCTTCAAAATTTCATGCCCTTTATAAGTTTGAATGTAAATATTCAAAGTCTGGAAGAGATAAAATCATGATACAACTTGTAATTTCATCAAGTGGATTGATGGAAACGTGGGGGTGAGGAGTGGAATCACTTGATCGTGTTTCCCTTGGAAGCTAAATAAAATTCCAAATGACAGTGTTTGCTACTTATAAAGATTTGACAAACCCTCATTGTCCTCTAGAGAGCTATAGTCCACAGGTCAGGAACCACTGGACAACAGTTTGTTAAGGAATGACTTGAGATCATAAGATTATAAGATCAAAGACTATAGCTGGAAGGGACCTCAGAGCCCATATAATGTAACCCCTGTAATTTACAGATGAGAAAACTGAGCCCAAAGGAGGTGAAATGACTGCCCTTAGGTCACACAGGTACTGAGTATTAACTTAGCTCTACTATTGGTAGGAAATGAGTTTTGAGGACAAAATTTAAACTGTTGTTTTTCTCTGAGAGAAAAATTAACACTAGTGACATTACCTTGCATTGGTATCATGTGTATCAATTACATGATGCAAGTTGGTTAGACTGGAACCCTTTGCTCAATCCACTTTCATTGGCAGGTTCTTCTTTCCAGAGGGCAAGATTCAAATGATAACTTTGAGGGGTTGCAGTTTCTAATACTGTTCTTTACAAATCCCTGTCAAGTGTGCTGACCTCAATACTGATCAACCAGTTGATACCAATTGGCTTTTACAAAGGCATATTTACTTAGAAGTTATAGAAAGGGCAGAAGTTACAAAAATATTCCACCAATTTGAGAATGCAATCTCTCCCCTGCATGCACTTTGTCCCTGAGGAGACCTGGGAAGAGTGGGCTCAAATTTTAGGTGTAAAGGTAGTGAGGCACACATATAATGAACATGTGGGGTCAAGGGATCTCTCATGACTCCTGGCCCTGAGAATCTTTTTCCTCCTTCACAGAGTCTCCACCAAGTTCTCTTAAAGCATTATATTGTGATGGCTAGATCACTCCCTTGCTCAGTGGGGCTGGCCCCTAGGTTATCTCGGTGGATAGGTCAATCCACTACTAGACTGCATCAAGCAGGTTGCTTAGTTGCTAGTCCCTCCCTGGATAAGAAGCTGCTGCTCTCAGCTCCAGTGGTCTCTGCTACTGACTCTGGTTGTTAAGGAGACCACTAAACACTCTTCTTATGCTTCAAAATTTAGTGGGTCACAACCTGGTCAATTCCGTGTCTAGATCTTTGTTCACCAAAGATCAGGGAAAAAATAAATACAAAAGAAATAGAGGTGCGATATGTTATGGACACATGATGACTGAGAGGTAGCCACCTGGCAGTCCACAGCAATCTTCAGTCAAAAGGGAAAAGCTTAAGAGATTATCCCCTTGAACCTTTTATATGCACACTCAGTGGCAGCGCAGCCTCTCATGTTTCAACAGACTTTGCAGTTTCTTAGTTACCCAAAAGACTCTGCATCACTCCACAGTACCAGTCCCTCATTTATTCAGACCAGAATAAAGCTCACCAACCCTCCATGTCAGATTTAAACTAGATAGAGACTCTTGAGAATGTGCTGAAGTAAGGAAAGAGCCACTGCATCTTACATGCCCTGAATATCAGCTGAGCATACCCAGAGTGGGGAGAAATACATGATCCAAGCTGGCAGGGGGTGGGCCAGAGGATTACTCAACTTATCACCTACTCATAATTGATGCATTCAAAGGTATCTTAGCTCTATGTAATCTAAAATAGGTGCATTTTGTAAGAGACTCTAGCTCCCTTTGTCTATCTCAAAATAAAGCCACACATCCCTAACAGCTATAGGCTATTCAGAAGTTAAACTATTTCTGGACAGAGCTGACAACCTGGAAGTATCCCTGAGTCATGCAAAGACAGGAACCGTAAAGGGTGACAATGTGGCAGTACATCCATCTGACCATACCCTTCCTGTATGAGTGAGTCTACAAACTATAAGTTTGTATTCTCAAATTAACCATGTGGTAAGATCAACTGAGTTTGAAGCTTTCTTTTTGTCCTTTAAAATCTTAGCCCAAACTAGCACATTATAGTAACGTGGCCTTTACAAATTTGCACATGTGAATGTGCATACCATTGCTTCCATACACTCTTCCGTTTATTTTGATTGACTCTCAGAAGATGTGCTAATGCTATAAGTAGTTTTATGATGATTAACCATGCATTTAATTCTGCTTCTCTTTCTCTCTCTGTTTTTGTCTGTCTCTGTCTCTACCTCACTTTGTCTCTTTCTCTGACTTAGTGTCTTTCTGTCTCTCTATCCCACTATCTCCCTCTCTCTCTTGCAGCTTTAGCTCCTTGGGTTAAAAAAGAAGGTCTTAAACCATCCAGTTATCAGACAAAAAAAAGTAATTTTTTTCTCTCCAAATAGAAGCATTAGGTCCCAGGGGCTAAGCTTTTTTAGGGACACACACCAACCAGCAAGTTAATTAGAATCCATGGGCATTTATTTAATCTGTCTTTAAGCTCATCTTTTCTGCTAGCATCTCTATTCAAAGCCTCTATCTTAATTAGGGTCACTTTGAAATTATCGGGGGAAATGGTCTGCTTTCTAACAAACCATAAAGTATTGCGGCACTGGAGCCTCATTCACCCCCTCCCTCCCTTGTGAAGGACCACTAGGTTTTCTATGCAAATAAACTTCTGAGGACCACAGAAACAAAAAGGTTTAGATGGAGGTACTGTGAGTCTATCTTCACTGTAAACCCCTCCTTCAAAATTCTCATTTTTCACATTTCTCACCCTCTGCCTCCTCCCTTGCTTTGTTAGTAAGCATTGCCAGAAAGACCTGGGATGTTGAAAGCATGGCAACTGATCAGACTTTTGCCCAGAGGTAACAGGATAGGAAAAATTATGAACTTGGTATTGAGAATAACTCTAGAAGAAGAATTCCTAGATTAAATCTGAGTTGAGCCACACAGGAACATGGGGCCAGGTTGAGGGCAGAAGTGATTTGAGTGGTGTGCCTTACCCTCCAGTATCCTTTCCCCCTTGAGGCTCCATGAACCTTTACTCTTACTAGTTTGCTCTTGAGGATAATGGAGATTACAGAAGTGCTGATGGAAGCAGACCAGCATGAAGCTGTTTAGTGATCCATATATACACTGAATCTCCAACACTTTCCTCTCCCACTTCCCTACCCTTAGTGAGAGAGTAGCCCACCATGAATTATTCAAATATCTACTTCCTGGCTCCTTCTCTCCCAATGAGGAATAAGAGAAAGAGAGTAAGATAAGTAATTTGTGTCTCTTGGGCTGAAGCTAGCCAAAAAAAAAAAAAGAAAAGTGCTATGGTTTAACTTGTATTTTCTGACCGTCCCCCTTTGCACTCATACGTTTTCATTCATTTGATAAAAAGTAAAATGGTGGCCACCAAAATTGTATCAGGGACATTGTGCTTATGTTCTGGCATGGGAAGATCGGGAAGAGCTTACTTTTAAGAAGATAGGAGGCATCATTCTTTATTAGCATCAGTCAAGGTAGGGGTAAAGAAGACCCTCTGATGTTTCCTCATAGGAGAAGGAGAAATAGTGTATGTTGGGATCATCCCCCAGAGCAGGGGTGGGAAACCTGGGGTCTTGATGCCTTATGTGGCCCTCTAGGTCCTCAAGTGTGGCTCTTTGACTGAATCTAAACTTTGTGATTCAAACGGCTGCATTTGAGGACCTAAAGGGCCACATGTGGCCTCGACAACACAGGTTCCCCACTCCTGCTCTAGATCAATGGTTGTCAGCACTTTATTACACACCCATAAAAAATATGTGGACACATATCTAATAACGCATATTTAGTTATTTATAAAGTATATATTTTTGTCTTGATTAATAATTACATATATTATAAAATACATAAAACAGAAATTTAAGAAGGATAAGATAAAGATAAAATATTTACTCTTAGAGTCAATAGTGAATCACCAAAATTTTTTGAATAATGGAATGACTTTTATGCAAATTCTATTTTATTTTGCTTTTTTCAATGAACAAGGCTTTATCTCTCTCCTTCCTACCTTCTCACTCCCACTGGAAAAAAAAGAAAAACAAAACAAATCCCCACATTGGTCATGTTCAAAAATATGTATTTATATGCCATCCTGTATCTTCAATTTGTCACCTTACTGTCAAGAGGTGGGTAACATATCCTCTGCAATCATGGCTGTTCATTACACTTGTCAGAGTCTAAAGTCTTTTATATGGTTCTTTGTCCACACAATATTATTGTTATGGTATAAATTGTTCTCCTGGTCCTGCTCTGTGATGAAATCACTACCTACAAGGGTCACACCCTTCCCCTGATGTAGTCTAACAAATAAAAGTAGGAGCTTATTTTTGGGAAAAAAAAAAGTGAAAACAATTAGCTAATTTGATTTGAAACAGGAAAATCCAGTTATAAGCATCAATAAGTTTAAGAGAATTCATAATCAACAGAGAAGAAACAAACAAAATTATTAGACACTATTTTGCCAAATTATGCCAATAAAAATGACAACTTAAAAGAAATGGATGAATATTTGCAGAAAACATATGAACAATAATCAGACAATAGAAAAAGAAATAGAAATTTAAATAACCGATTCTCAGAAAATAAATTGAACAAATCATACATGAAATCCTATATGGAAAAAAGATATATTTATAAAAAATCTATTAAACATTCAAAGAACAATTAATTCCAATATCATATGAATCATTTTCAAAAACAGAAGATAAGATCTTACAAATTCCTCCTGTGAAACAAATATGGTCTTGAACCTTGAACAGGAGGAAAAAAAACAATTTGGTAGTCATGTGAAGGATGGATTAGAGTGGGAAGAATTTTTTAAGGTGGGGAAATCAGTTAGGAGGTTATCATAATCAGGAAGGAAATGATAAGGGCCAAAACAAGATTGATATCTATATGACTGGAGAAAAGGTGATGGATACAAAAGATGTTCTTGAGGAAGAATCAATAAACCCTGGCATCTTATTTGATATGGGAGGTGAAAGGGAAAGAGAAAGAGAGAAAGAGACAGAGACAGAGAGATACAGAGAGAGAGAGAGAGAGAGAGAGAGAAATTAAATATGGCACCATAGTTGTGACCTAGGTGGGTGGAAGAACAGCAGCTCCCTTACAATAGGAAAGTTTGGAATAAGGGTGAATTTGAGGGGAAAGATAATATAATGAGATAATGCAGATTTCAATTTATCTATACTCATTCTATTCAACTCACTCTATCCCACCAAAAACAAAATGTCAAGATTCTTATTTATAAGTCAGTCTGAGAGGGCAGAACCTACAGAGAAGAACATGACATAGCCAGGAGGTAATTTGGGAAATAGAGTACATGTACAGTACGGGCTGGGGGAATGTTGCCCATGCAATCATTGGTGTGAATATGTGGGTCCTCATTAGGTCGTAACTGCCTCGAAGAGAACTATGTTTGGAATGTTGGAAGTGTGCATAGCCAAGAATCAAGCAGAAAAAAGGGTACCTTAGGTAATCCTAAAGGAAGTGGTTGTGGAATTATGACAGAGACAAACTCTGAGATTGGTGATTATGGAGAGGGTATGATGGAACCCATCTTCCAGCCTATGATTAGTTACTCCTTATATTCATGCCATGACACACTGGAGGTATGGCTCCATTCCCTACCACTTTGAAACCACCATTCCAGACTAGGGAAAGAAAACTATGGAGAAAAAGCCCGGGAGAAGGTGCAGACAGGAAGGGGGAAGCAATAGTAAAGTGGCTCCTTGACTACATTGAAGCAAGTTGGTTTTATTTTACTATGGCAAGATGAGAGTTTTCCGGGAACCAAACATCCAGTTCTCTATCAGATCTCACAACTGAAGATATGTGCATTATTACAACTCCAGAATTCTCATTATTATCAATGAGTTCTATCACAAGGAAGAGCTCTACATATGCAAATGTGGCTGTCAAGAAATTTTCTAGACTTTTGATGCACCCTAACATATAAATAGGTAATGTGTGTGTGTGTGTGTGTGTGTGTGTGTGTGAGAGAGAGAGAGAGAGACAGAGAGACAGACAGACAGACAGACAGACCCAGAAACAGAGAGACACAGATACAGAGAGACATAGAGAGACAGAGATAGGGAAAAAGAGACAGAGACAAAGACAGACAAACAGAGAGACCAAAAGAGATAGGAAGAGAAAGTGAGAGACAGAGGCATACAGAGACAGAGACAGAGTCAGAGAAGTGAGAAGCAGACAGATAAACAGAAACTTATACATAAGACCTTTCCACTCTACTACAAAATTACTACCTCCTCTATCTTTCATCCCTTGGCCAAAATTTATAAGAGAAGAATTAGGAAACATGGGACCTTGCATTGCTAATAATAATTTTGCAGCACACCAAAGTATCTCTTTGTACTGTTTAATGACTAGGACATGGTCTCTAAACTTTTTTGATTGCACAACTGTATCAATATAATTGCTTCAAAGCCTAGCCAAGGGAGCAGGCCTTGAAAGCTCTGTACCCCAAAGAAGAGGATCATGTCTTTCTGAAAGAGCTCAGTGTTGTCCTAAAAGCCTAGAAGAAGTGATTCCCAGGTGTAGTAACTAGCCCAGAAGTGGCTCCACCTGGCAGGAAAACAGAGACTTGGAAGAGGCATGGCCCAGATCATCAGTGAACCGTTGGTCAGATTGCTGCAGAAGAGGACAGCAGGTATCAAAGCCCAAAGTCAACACTTGTGAATTACCCTGGATGGATCTCTTCTCTGGCGGTTTTCTAAGTTTGTGTTCCTCGTACGCCAAATGCGCCATGTGCATTGGTAGGAAAATGGGTGACAGGTTCATAGGTAGAATAATATGCTTTAATTATTCTTGCTTTACCTTCAATTTAGTAAATGTTTCTGATTAAGAGTTAATGATGGGCAGCTAGATGGTGCAGTGGATAGAGTTCCAGCCTTTGAGGCAGGAGGACTTGAGTTCAAATACAGCCTCAGACACTTGATACTTACTAGCTGTGTGACCTTGGGCAAGTCACTTAACCCCATTGCCTAGCAAAGGGGAAAAAAAGTTAATGGTGTCTTCTTGACTTATTGTTTCAATGGGAAATTCACCAGTGGGGACATCCAGATATGAGAAGTAGGAATGGATTCCTCCCACCCAGGTTACCCCAGGAGCCTGCAAATAAGTTTAGTGTGACTGCATCTCTGAGAAACCTTGATTTGTCAGTTATCAGTGAAACTTAAGGTGAGCAGTCCAATCCAAGAAGAGATGGAGAAATAGGTTCCACACTCAAGGTATTCATGCACTATAATAGATTTTTTTTCAGTAAATTATTGCACTTTAAAAACATAAGTTGATTTTAATCATTGTTGGCTTTTGGCAATAAATGAGCATGAACCTTGAGATTTTTCAAAAAATAATTTTCAGCACTTAAAACATTGCTCATGCACAGACACAAAGTCAGGATCATTTCCAAAATATAGATCTTCAATAATAACTTGTTTCTGGGGATCATAGCTTCCAAAAGGTTCAATTTTACCTTTGCAGTTTTTAACTTGATTAACTTTTCTATTCATATTTCTCAGATTGCTTTCATCCATACATAGTATATAATCAAAGGTGAGGAAATCTTTGGTGCCTGGCAATATGATTCATGGTAATGCCACGTTTCTTCATGAAAATCTCCCCTTGGTAATCAGATTTTCCCATTTTACATGTAGATATTGCACTGTCTGTCCCTTATTTGCCTAAAATATTTTGATCAGTTACAAGTTTCCTAAAAACTTCTGCTACAGGTAAATGACAAATATTACCCAAACAAGTGAACAGCACAGACTTGGTTTCCAAGGCTATTTTTCATTCCTACTGCAGGACTTCCTTTATCCCAGGCTCTACAATAGAAAGTTTTAAAGGATGAGATGAAGATGAAATAACATTTTGAAAATAATATCTTTGAGTGAATAAGCTGTTTTGACTATTATAAATACCCAGATTAACTATAAAGGACATATAAAGAAAGATGCTTTATGCATCCAGAGAAAGAACTGATAAATAGAAGTATGTATAGAATTATTATACATATATATGTGTATACATATATACACATATATACATACATACATATGTACATACATACATACATACATTATATATATAACCTACCTCTGTGGTGGGGGAAGGCAGGGGAGAATAAAACCAAAAAAAGAAATTTTTAAAAATAGTATCTTCTTTTAATAAGAGTACTAAAAACTTTTTTTGCTCTCACTAAAATATTATTAACAATGATTTCCTTGTCATTGACAATCTGGATTTAATATTATGTAATATAGCAACTTGAAGGCCTGATTCCACTTTGTTTATTTTGCTGCTAGATTTTAATGGTTGTCATAGCTGAAAAAGATACCTTCCAAAGAAATCTGAGCAAGAGACGTGTTTATATCATTGGCTGTTGTGAAATCCTGGTACTAGTTTTTCTATCTTAACTACCAATTATATAATGGTTTTTGTTGAAATTCAGCTAGTAAATTTCTACTTTACCTTATTTCAATCAGTTGTTCTTGCAAACCAGTGAGAAGGTGTTGCATCTGTGTGTGTGTGTGTGTGTGTGTGTGTGTGTGTGTGTTTGAAAAATAGGTTAAAAACCCACTAAAACTCTTAGGGAGATATTTAAGCAAAATTCTGTTTCTAACTTAGGTATGTATGCAGATATGAGAGGTTTTTTTTTAATAGACCACATGCTTACATCATTTTCAGTAACCCAGAGAGGAGAAACTAAGTATTCAAAAGGAGGGAGAGAGGAAAAAGGAGGCAGGGTAAAGCAATAGCATTATACATTGTAAAGAGGTCAAGAAAGATGAGGACTGAGAAAAGGCCATCAGATTTGGCAATTAATGGAACACTGGTAACTTGGAAGAGAACAGTTTCAGTTGAGTAAGGAATTAAGGATAATGGGAAGGCTGAAAACCTAGGAGACTAGAAGGATAGTGGAAATAGGGAGGTTTGGAAGAGGGGAAAGATCATACAGTCAGATGTGGGATGAAGATGGTAACCCATCCATGCTGGCTTATCTTTATGTTCTATCTGTTCTATCAAAAATGCTGTGGTCTCCTTTTCCTAATTCCAGCAAATGCTGTCCTCAGCCTACTCTTTTAATGTAGCTAGATAGCCATGCAGATGAGCAAAGGCTATACAAATTAGTCAGATCAGAAAACAAATGAGGATCTTCAAAAGAAAAAAAGTATTTAATAAAGGTTGAAATTATGAACCACAGCATTAATACTAATCATATTTCTTCAGGAGGCTGCTGTCAACAGCTATCAGATCCAGCACTCATGTACCATTAAAAAGTTGGGGAAAAGCCAAGGAAAGTTGTGCAGACAGATTAAAAAATGAGATAGACCTCTGGTGGCATGGCCTGATTTGGATATGTATCTGTATGTGTTCGGGTAGGAGGAGGGAGAATTATAATAATGGAGGGGATTTATTTTGTTTGTCTTTTTTAAAATTTATTATTGTTTTATTTTTAACATTCTTTTCTTTTTAAATTTTGAATTCCAAAAAAATAAAAAATAAGAAAATTAAATTTTAATTTACACTCAGGGTTCATCAATTCTCTCTCTGGAGGTAGATAACATTTATTCATCATGAAATTTTCATCATCGTTGTATTACTCAGAGTAGCCAAATCTTTTAGAGTTGATCATCATTACAACAATGCAGCTACTGTGTACCATGATCTCACAGTTCTTCTCACTACATTTTGCATCAGTTCACGTAGGTCTCGCCATAGTTCTTCTGAAACCACCCTCCCACTGTCATTTCTTATAACACAATAGTATTCCATCACAATCGTATGCTACAACTAGTTCAGCCATTCTTCAATTGATGAGCATCTCTAGATTTTCAATTCTTCATCACAACAAAAAGAGCTGAGATAAATATTTGTGTACATATAGGTCCTTTCCTTTTTTCTTCGATCTCTTTGGAGTACAGATCTACTAGTGGTATTGCTAGGTCAAAGAGTATACCCAGGATTTCTGGCACCAAGATGAAGGAGTGAGGAAAGAACTGTCCCAAATTCCCCTCCAAACAAATATAAAACCACCTCAGAATTGACCTAGGAGCAGGGTAGCACTTTACCAGCACTGTAGGCAAGGTCTATCTCACTGGGGTGGAAGAGTAGCAAGGTCTAAGAGCAGCAATAGCCAGCCAGCCAGCCTCACTGCAGGGGGCTTCAGTGAATTTTTTTGCCTCTTTTAGCATTAGGCCAATTTTGTTTTTTAAGGTATTATTTTCTTTAGTATTTTTTTAACCTCTTTTGGCAGACTTAATTGTTTTTCATAATTTTGTTGCATCACTCATTTCTTTTCCCAATTTTTCCTCTACTGCTCTTATTGTCCTGGGAAACTTTTTATTGGTTTTGCCACTCCAAAATTCAGTTTGAGACATTATTTTAAAGCTTTTTGGAGGTGAATGTTGGGAGAATTCAACTAGATTGCTACCTGTACTTTGCTATCTTGGCTCTACCTCATTGTATTTTAAAGAACTTAAGTTCTTTACACATACACACAGTTGCAGCATCAACACAGGACTGGAGTTACAACCCTGGGGAAGGAAAACTGGCATTTTGCTCCTCACTATGACTGTGAATGATTTTAATGATGCAGCAGCTTACAGTCCAGCAACCATAAAGTGTGTTGCCTTTCCAAAGGGACTCTATTTAGCCTCAAGGGATGAGGAGGAACCCTGTAGGAAACCTAATGATCCATTGTAATGATAGGGTATTGCTTGCGGAACTCCAAGTTTAATTCCCTCCCATGAGGTATCCAAATCTTTGGGTAATGCTAAATCAAAAGGGAGACCCTTCAGAGAAGAAGAATTGTGTTGATCATTAATGGGCTACATGCCTGCTTTACGTATCCTCTCTATTTGTTTCTGGGCTTCCATGAGTCCTTTGTGCACACTGCATTTTCTGTGAGATGCAATTTAGGTTGTCCATGAGATTGCTGGTATTTGTTGCTTTGAGTGCCTGTACACGATCTGGGAATCGCATGACCTGTTGTTGTTCAGTTGTTTTAGTCATGTCCAACTCTTCATGACCCTGAAAGGGTATAGGCCCTGGAAATGTCCCTCCTCAACTTTCCTTGAACTTTCCCACATGGCCAAGTCTCTGAAGTTTGCCTAAGGGTATAATCCTTTCAACTGGTGTTTCATTGTGGCCCACACCCAAACCTCCAATTGTGTTACCTCTAACCTAGCCCAGCCCTTCCTTCATCTCTGGGATGGCCCAAGGTCACTTCCCACCCTTAATTTCTTCTAGACCCTGATACCTCCCAGTCACCCCAGCCTGGTGTCCACTTCCATCCAGATCTTCCCACAGTCCTTCTGTATATAAGTGTCCATCTTGCCCCATTAAATAGCCCAGATTCCTTACGAGTCTGGCCAATAGCACAGCTTTTTGGAATCATGCCCACCTTGACTAGTCTTCTAATAAACCTTGTCTTTGGCCAAACGAAAGCCCGGGTCGAACTCATTCAAGGCAGGACCTGAGTTGCCATTTTGGGATCCCAGTATTGAAGTTTAGGGGTTTAGGAGTGCTGGGACCCAAAAATAGCAACAAATGAGTCCTGCCTGAATGTACTCAACTCAAGCCCGCCCTCAGCCAAAGACAAGGTTTATTAAAGATCTGCCATATTGGCCAGAGTCCCAAGAAATACGAACATTTGTGATACTCTTATTGACAAGCAGGCTAGATTAAATCTCAGCCATGGGCCAGACTGAATATGGGCTAAAGAACTTTTCTAATTGCAAATTTTGATCTAAGTAAGACAGAATATAAGATGAGGACATGGGCATGAGCCATAAGCAAATAGCTGGGAGCTGGGAGGGTTCTAGAGTCAGGGACTTAGCCAGGGATAGGTTTCTCTTGTACTTTGGTCCTAGGATGTGTCTAGTTAGTGCTCTTAGATCTACTTCACACACCTAAGGAAACTTCTACTAATGGAAAGGGAGTCATTTTTGATCTATTAGAATGAACACTGCACTAAGAGTCAGGAAATCTAGTTCCTGATCTAGCCCAGTGCTTCTTAAACTGTGGGTCATGAACCCATATGGGATGGCATAACTGAATGTGAGAGTCATGAAAAATTTGTCAACAGTAAAAGGTTTCTGAACACACAATGACCAAAAATGAATTCAAAATTAAAAGCATAGTGAATCAAAGAAGTTTCTGGCAGTGCTTGCTTGTGTTGTATCATGTGACTTTGCTACAGCCTTAGTTCTGAACACACAACATGCACACTTTACACTGTGCATGCAGCCATATCACACAACATCAAGGAATGCCACCAGAAACACCTCACCTCATATTCAAGACTATTGTATGTTATGAATTACAGTGTTTTTACTGTACATACAAAGTTTTCTGCTCTTATAGAAACATAATGGTTTAATTATGGAAAATAAAGACTTTTAGTATTTTCATACCATCATTCCTCGGCAGGTAAGTGTCAAATTAGTATATCTTCAGATTGGATTCTGTTAGAATATTTGATTTTTAAAATTGCTGTTATCTCCTTTTTTTTTTACAGAAACATGAGAGTTTAATTGCAGCAAGTAAAGACAAAAGCCCTTTAATAATATTTCTCCACCACCACCTCTGTATGTGTATGTAAGTGTGAACATCAATTTTTTAAATTGAGCACAAACAAATGTAATTTCATAAACTAAAACTAGTATTTATTTGAGAAATTATTAGCAATATTTATTTGTATTTTAGGGCAAAATATTTTTTCAGTAATAGATAAGTGACTAAATTTAGACAGAAGAGGCAAAAATATTGATGACAATGTGGCAAAGTTTTTGCAATATGGATTTGCTTCTAATAATGATGATGGTGTGGAAAACCTCTTTGCTTAATTTGTAATGAAGTTTTGGCTGCAGAGAGCATGAAACCAGCCAAATGAAAATGACATCTTAATACCAAGCAATAAATCACAGGAATATTTTGAACAACTTCTAAAATCTTCAAATAAAGAAAAGCAGTGTTCTGAGAAATTTGTATTGATAATGAAAAGTATTTACTTGCATCTTATGAAGTTTCTTATTTAATTGCAAAAACTAAAAAGTCTTACATGGTAAGAGAAGATCTTGTGTTACCTGTTGCTATTAAAATGTCAGAAACAGTTCATGGGAAAAGGTATGGGGGTGAAATTCATAAAATTCCTTTATCACATGATATTGTTTCCAAAAGAATTTCTGAAATTAGTAATGACCAATTCCAGCAGCTTAATACCAGGATCAAGGGCAGCCCAAAATTTGCAATTCAGTTTGATGAAACAACTGATATTTCTAATATGTCACAGCTGTTACTTTATGTAAGATATGTTTATGAAAGAAGTAAACATGAGAAATTATTTTTTGTTGCCCTTCGGAAGAGCACATAGGAGGGGAAGATATATATATATATCTTAAAGTCGACGAATTTTTCACAAATAAAAGTTTACAGTGGAAAAATTGCATTAGAGTCCGCACAAACAGTGCTGGAGCAATGATGGGTGAGAATATTAGATTTGTAGCAAAAGTTAAAGCTGGTGGCAATGAACATATCACTTTAACTCACTTCATAAACCATTGGGAGGCACTCATAGCCAAAAAAAATCACCAGTGAGATGTTGTGCTTCATGATGCTGCCAAAATTATTAACTACTTCATTAAAAGTCAGGCCCTTAACAGTTATTTGTTTTCAAATCTTTGGAAAGATATGGACTCCAATTATAAAAGCTTATTACTACATGCAGAGGTAAGGTGGCTCGCAAGAGGGTGAAGTTAAACAGATTATTAAAATTGAAAGATGAAGTTGAATTTTTGACTGAACAGAAATGTTATTTTTTTCATAATGACTTATGGCTTTAAAAACTGTTATTTGTCAGATATTTTTGAAAAACTCAATGATTTGAACATGTCATTTCAATGAAAAAAAATTGTAATGTATTTATGTTAAAAGACAAAATTGAAAGTTTTACTTAACATATGGAAGAATAGGGTGGAAAATAGTTCTTTAGAAATGTTTACAGCACAGATGATTTTATAATTGAAAATAATCTTCCCAAAGATTTAATTGTAGGGGTTATAATTGATCATCTGAAGTGCCTGGAGACACAGTTTTAAAAATACTTCCCTTCATATTTTGATTCTAAAAAGCTAAGTTGGGTTCATAAGTCATGCTCAATTGAAATACAAAACATCAGTCGTCTGCCATTAAAAGTTCAAGAAGAATTTGCTGAGTTACCAAGTGACACAGGTTTGAAACTTGAGTTTCCTAAAAAAATCATTAAATGAATTTTGGCTTGAGATTAGGATAGAATTTCCAACAATTTCTAAAATGTCCCTAAACATACTTCTACCATTTTGTACTACGTATTTACGCAAAGCAGCATTCTCAGCATTGATGATTACATTGATCAAAATATTGATCAACTCTGGAAAATGGTGAAGATGCTCCATATCCTGAAGTATAAAATATTCCCCTAAAATTTAATTCTTTATGTAAAAATAAATAAGCACATACATCTCATTAATGTGCAAATTTGTTTTCATCTTTAATAAATTGCAAAAGTATATGTATACCAAAGAATTGTTTTAAAATAAATTTCTTTATGATTTATTATCAGTTAATGTTTGATTTGTATATTTATTTTATATACCTACATACCTGGGGTCACATAAAAATTTCTCAGATGAAAAGAGATCAAAAGCAGAAAAAATTTAAGAAGCCCTGATTTAGATTGCCGTTGTACAATCAAGTCATTTCATGTTCCCAGGTTTCTGTTTCTTCACCAATAAAATGAGGGAATCTTTATTTATTCACAGTGTATGCCCTGGTTACTTCTAAATGGATGGGATGAGATGATCTGAATTATCTCCTAACATTCTATGTTAAATACAAGAAAACCTCCCCCTAAACAGATCTAGGTGGCACAGAGGACAGAGCACTAGACTGGATTCAAGAAGACCTCAGTTGGGGCAGCTAGGTGGTGCAGTGGATAGAGCACTGGCCCTGGAGTCAGGAGGACCTGAGTTCAAATCCAACCTAAGACATTTAACACTTACTAGCTCTGTGATGTTGGGCAAGTCATTTAACCCTGATTGCCTCACCTCTCCCTGACTCAAAAAAAAAAAAGACAAAAAGAAAAAATCAAGGAGAAAATAAACTAAGTATTAAAAAAAAAAGTCTAGTGATAGAAAATGCTGTCCACAACCAAACTATGGAAGTTGAATCGCTATCTTTTTTTTCTCTTCTGTTGAGTTTTGTTTCCTCTTTCTGATGGTTCCTCCTATTGGTTTTAATTTTTACTTACAACTTCACTAATGTGAAAATATGTTTAATGGGAATGTAAATGTGTAGCCTATATCAGATTGTGTGCCATCTTGGGGAGGGTGGTGGGGAGGAAGGGGGAGAAAAATTTTAAACTCAAAAGCATATGGAAGTGATTGTTGATAAATCAAAATAAATTAATAAAATAAATTTTAAAAAAAGATCTCAGTTCAAGTCTGACCTCAAATACTTATTAACTTCATGACACTAGACAATTCACTTAACCTCTGTCTGCCTCAGTTTCCTCAACTGTAAAATGCGCATAATAATAGTACCTTCCTGACAAAGTTGCTGTGAGGATCAAGTGAAATTTTATTTCAAAGGACAGTATTTGGCATGTGAAATAAATGTTTCCAAAATTCTTTTTAAAAAATACACATTTTCAAATGTAATAAACATAATTATCTTTTCTGTAGAAGTTAACCAAAGTTGGGGAAGAAGGACAGTTATCTGTAAAGAGAACCAGTATGGTAGGGGAGACTGAGTTCCCAAATCTCTGGGAACACATGGGACTTCCTTTAGGGGAAATCTGTCTTTTGGTCTCTAGTCCCAACTTCCCCAACCTCTACAGCCCTCATTATTTCTCACTTCCTGGTAGCCCCCTGGATTGCATAGGATTCCACCATTTCAATGCATAAATCCATGGGTTTTTAAAGCTAAAAGGGACCTTAGGGAATCATTTAGTTCAGTCTCTTCATTTTACTGATGAGGATACTTAAATCCAGAGACATGAAATGATTTCTCCAAGGTCACCATAGAGCTACTTAGTGGTAAACCTAGAACTCATACTTCAATCAGCCCTATTGATTCTTGGCCCAATGTTCAGTGATATCCAATGGTTTGGATCATCCTGCACTTCGTCTACCTTCCTACTCCACCCCATTCCAATGATTTATGTCCCATCCTCTCAGAGACTTGCTCTTGAGAGGCAGCATGAGGTTGTAAAAAGAACACAGGTTTTGAATTCAGAACTTGGGCAAATCATTTAACTTCTCTGACCCTTAGTTTCCTCAACTGTCAAATAAGGAATCTGAGCTAGATGATCTTTAATCTAAAAGAGTCCAACTCTAATTCTATGCAGTCTAATTAGATTAGGTGGGTTGATCTAATAAAATGAAACTTTATTAGCTAATGATGGATGATAATTGGCTAATGCATCACTCTTACAAGGTATTTGCATTTTAATGTGGACTCATAAGCCTAAACCAAAGTAGACCATTTGGGGAATTTTTCAGAATATAAATGGCTGGTTGAAGAGATATTTGGGGGAGTAAATGTTGCTCTAGCCATTCCACAAGCTTTTATAAAGGAATATTAAGAGCAGATTTGAAGGAGAAAAGGAGGAGAGGGGTTGTCACACAAAGGCTAAGGGTAGCCTGTGGAGAGTAGAGAGGTTAAGGAAGTGTTATACATGAGGTAACCTCCATATGAGCCAAATCTATTTTTAAACACTAGCTGAGTGTGTGGTAAACATGTGCCTCCTAAATGAAGGGGAATCTTCAATGACCACCAGCTGGTGAGTCTGCTGCAAAACAGATCTACTAGGGGCCAAGAGTCCTAAAATCTTTAGATCTTGGTCATAGAATACTGGTAAAGCTATCTCAAATACCCAAATTTATCTGAGGTTTCTTTCAATTCCCCACAATGATATAGGGAGTAGCCCATCTATGCCTACCCATCCCTTTTTGTCCATGTCCTTCCCAAAGTTCACTATAGACGGTCCTCTCTATGTGCTAGACACAGGGCAAGGAACCTACAGCTTCAGGGCTACCTGTGGCCTTCTAGGTCCTTGGGTGTGGTCTTTTGACTGAGTCCAAGTTTTACAGAACAAATCCTTTTATTAAAGGGATTTGTTCTGTGAAGTTTGGATTCAGTCAAAGACCCTCACTTGTGAGCCTAGAGGGCTACATGTGGCCTCCACGCTGCAGGTTCCCCACTTCTGACTATTTTTTTTTAATTCTAACGTTGAAAGAATTCCTCACCTAGCCTTGTAACCAGCCCATTTCTTTTTTAACTTATATTTTTTAAGACATTCTTTAGAACCTACACAATCTTTTGTTATAATGTGTTGCAGCCCAGTCATGCCTACCTTGTACCTCTCTTCTTCCCTTAGGGTGATTTTCAATTTTCATCTTTTGAATATTCTAGTGTTCCAGTATTCACAATTATGCAACATCATCAGAAAAAAATGGTGATATTAAAATATTGACCTAGGTTTCAGGGAGAAATTTGGAGTAATTAAAGAATTTTGCAATTTCCCAAAGGCAATCTAGGCAACTTTCCTCTTCCTATTCAATTTTGAACTCCACAATTTGCAATATTATATACATGTATATGTATATATGTATATACACACATATGCACATATGATATTACACATAGGCAACATATATTGCCACATGTAATGTGTAATGATATATTATATGAATTATTACATGATATGTTATATATATAATATTTTATATACACACACAGAAGGGTGAACTCTAGAAGTCCATTTAACTTCCATATCATGGTCTGAACAATAGGCATTCTTTATCTGCTTTGCTTTTCCTATAGTCATTGTCTTTAAATGAAAGGTTCTTTAATTTTGTGCCATTGACATCTTAGGCAGCCCAACAAGCCTATGGGCCCCTTCTCAAAATGTTCTTAAATTAAGAAAATAAAATACTTAGGTTAGAAAGGAAACTAAGTGTATCAATCAATCAACATTTGTTAAGTGCATACTATGTGCCAGGCACTATGCTAAGCACTGGGGATATAAAAAGACAGTCCCTGACCTAAAGGATCTCACAATCTAATAGGAGAGATAACATGCACACTAAGAGAAATGGATAGACAGACAGACAGATAGATAGATAGATAGATAGATAGATAGATAGATAGATAGATAGATAGATAGATAAACAGGTAAAAATTAATAAAAGGGAAGGCACTGGAATTAAGAGGGGCTGGGGAAGTCTTCCTGTAGAAGGTGAGATTTTAATTGGGACTTAAGGAAGCCAGGGAGTGGAGGAGGGAGTGCATTCCAGTCATGGAGGACAGCTGAGAAAATGTCCAGAGATAAGAGGTGTAACAAGACTTGAAAGGTAGGAGAAGGCTAAGTTATAAAGAGTTTTGAATGCCAAACAAAGCATTTTGTATTTTGTCCTGGAGGCAATAGGGAGTCATTGCTGTTTATTGGTGGGGGGGGCCGACATGATCAGACCTGCATTTTAGGAAAATCATTTTAATGGGTGAATAGAGAGTGGATTGGAGTGGGGTGACACTAGAGACCCATCAGCCAGCTATTGCAATAATCCAGGTGTAAGGTGATGAGGGCCAGCACTAGACTGGTGGCAGTGTCAGAGGACAGAAGGGGGTGTATTTGAGAGATGTTGCAAACCCTAAATGCTTATCCCCTGCCCATTCTTCCTAGATTCAAATCATGTCTCTGTCACTGACTACTTGGATGACTTGGTAAGTCATACAAGCTCCCCAAGCTTGTTTTCTCATTTGCAAAATGAAAGGATTGGGTTGGATGGCTGCTCACATTCCTTCCAACTTTAGATCTGTGATCCTACAATGCTAAGAATGCTAAGAATAAAGAATAACGCTAAGAATAAAATACAAAATCCTTAGATTTGTCTCTAATGTCTTCTACACTTTGACTCAAATCTATCTTTCCAGCTTTACTTTCTTCACCTTGATGTACTCTTCATTCTAGCTAATCTATCCCTTAATCTTTAAATTTCCTCTCTTGTCTTCATGTATATACACTGGTTACCCCTTTGAGAATATGAATATAACACCCCAAAGATGTTGAGGGCTAGGACCCTTAAGTAATGTCCAATGGGACACATGAAGAGCTGACTCTCAAACAGAATTTTGCGGGAATTATTAAGGATAGTAATATCAGGAAAATACCTGGTCCAGTGAAAATATAAAAATTGATCAAAGATAATTCCTGTACAATAAAAGTAAAACCTTTGGCAATAATTCTGAAAAGGTGAACACATAATTATTTCTGAAAGGAGGATTGCAGTGGTTTATGTCTCATGGGCCCAATTGTGTCTATCTTGATATGAAGCCCTTCAGACTTCTCAAAACCAAACACAGAAAATCAGAGGCAAATGGAGAGAAATAGAGAGAAATTTCTGCCAGCCAGAAGAAGTTGAGGGAAGAGGAGGATGGGGCCAAGAATATCCAGCTCTATTTTCTTTTAAATAAAGGGGGGGAAATAGTAAATAGAAAGAACTAATAGCTACTGCTTCCATCATGACCAAGTACAAAGAGAAACAGGCAAGCAGTGCAAAGAGCATATTGTCTCTTGCCTGTCAGGGAGGAAGTGGGGGGAAAGAGGGTTAGAGCAAGGGGCCTCATATCAACAGGAAGGAAAAAGAGAAAAAGGCACAGAACCAAGAAGTCTCTACCAGGTAGACAGTGAGAAAGGAAAATGGAACACTCAGAGCATGGTTTCTTAGATGAAGGAGAAGTGAGAGACAAAGAAAGATGTCAATATATGTGTCTTTCAAGGGGAAAGTTTTCTTTTGAATCAAGAGAATCTTGACTTGTCAATCATCCAACAAAGCATTTATTAGGCACTTACTGTGTACCAGAAAGCTGCTCTGCACTTAAGACCATTCTAAGGAGTTTCTAACAAACAGAAAGCTGCTCACTCAATCTAGTCACCTGCCTCATGTTGGGGTCTGCTTCCCCGAGATCTGTTGTTCTGTCTGGAACCAAGTACGGGAGGAAGAAATTATTCTGCCAATATTCCAAACAGATGATGACTTAAAGTATTCTGAAGGATCACTGAGTAGGCAGGTTCCTGATATCTGGGATGAACTCCCTCCTCATATATGTTTTTTTTCTGAATCCTTTATCTTTCTTCAAGACTCAGCTCAAATTCCGATTATTCCAAGTAGATTTCACTGATTGCCCCCAGCTGTCAATATTTTCTTTCCTCCCCAAATTTTCCTAGAACATTTTGTCTGAGTCTATCCACCACCTACCTTATATTATATGCATTTGAGTACATATTGTATCAGCCCAGGAAACTGTAAACTTCTTGAGGACAGTGTCAAATTTTATCTTTTTATCCTTAGCTCCTATCATAGTGTCTTTTACTTAATAACTAGGGACTAATGAATGAATTTGAACCACATTTTTTTAACTTATGAAAATGCCTTCTCATACTTAACAAGATATTTTACATAATAATAATGATACTCATCTATAAATGTGCATTTGGAGACTAGAATGGGATGTATTCCTTCTGTTTTGAAAAATATGTATCAAAAGATGTGTATGAATATTTTTCAAAAAGAAATGTGAAAGCATTGAGAAGAATAAAATAGTATTTAGATAGACCATTACAAAACAAAATCAGCAGCTCCCCGATGAAAATTAAATATTGCTTGGAACAGTATGCCCCTATATCGTGCCTTTGGAAAAGGAATGCCAATGAGAAACTTAGGAATGGAATGACAAGATAAAACCCAAGAAAATAAGCTCCTTATCAGTCTTGGTGAGTCTATGATATATGGTCAGCCTCATTTGCATATCATGAGTATTAATTCCAAAACACATTATGAGTGAGGAAACTTGGGAGAAGATAATTCATTGAAATTCTGAACACACATACCTAACTTATCCTGGGCATTTATATATTCTTTATGTTATTTTTCCCTTGGAACCTATACCTTCTCTCCTCTGTGTGAAAACCTTACTTTTCAATTCCATACTCACTTCAATGCTGATTGCTTTCTGATCATTCACTTATCATTCACTGATCCCTCACTCAGTGATGATTGTTCACTGATCACTCATTAGTTTTTCCTCAACTTTCCTGACACTTTATTCCTTTTTCCCCCACCTTCTACTTGTATTGTCAGTTCACAATGGTTTTTTTCCCTCTTAATTTGTTATAATAGGGTTATCTTTCCCAGTGGACTGTAAGCTCCTTGAGAACAAGGGCTATCTTCAACTTTTCTCTGTATTTCCAGTATTTAACCCAGTGCCTGGCACATGTTTATTGACTTGACTAAAATGCATTACGCAACTACCAGGTGCAAGACATTCTCCTATCTCTCCGTTCTTCTCTTGCCTCTTTTCCACATTCCCACAAGCACATCTTGACATGAAAATAAACTTATATAAAGATCTTCTTTGCTGATTTCCAATTCTTCATCACTTACTTTGTGCTTTGGGAATTAACATCAAATATTTTCTGACCCTCTTTATCTTCATATATTTAATACAATATAGCATTATATGTTATCTCCCTTGAGCAGAACAGATGGAATTTACTCCTGAATATACATTGGGTCAACACTATATACATACATGCCCACACTACCACGTAGTATAACTACCCCACCCTCCTATTGTCATGCTACTCCCTACCCTACAAGAACAATGGACATAGTCTGGAAGATGGGCCTCCCTCTCTCCTGGCATGAATGTACACACAATTGAAATGATGGGTATGGTACTGCTCCCCTGCCTCCACCAAAAAAAAATCCTGTATTTTCTCTAGCTTAAAAAAAATTCTAGTTTTGGCTCCGAGAATAAAACAACTTATATCATATTAACTGTTTCTAAAAATAAAGAAATGTGGTAAGCTACCGAGATCTTTCTATAAGGAAAATATATTATCCCTAAATCAAACAATAATGAGGCTAAAGAAAAAAACTATAAAACCATTGTTAGCAAATTTACACAAGATAATAAAGTATTTGCAAACAGAAGATAGCGGTGCCTTAAAAACCCTGAATGACTAAGTCAAATTTACAAATGGAATGCAAAGTTAGTTTAATACCGAGAAAAACATCAATGCAATATATCTGAACAAAAATAAAATATATACATGATTATATCATTAGATGCAAAGAAAAGAAAAACTTCAATAAAATGTCACATTGGTTTATATTGAAAACATTTTAAAATATAGAAATTTAATAATCTTTTTATAACATTATAAAAAGTATATATTTGAAACCACAAGTTAGTATTACTATATGTGCAATGGGGAAACACTGGGAGTATTTCTTTTAAAAGCTGGTATTAAGATTGGTATTGAATTCCAGCCTCATTGCTCCTATTAAACATAGTTTTAGAAATCTTAGTGAGACTGGAAAGGGATTAAAAAGAAATCAAAAGAATGTACATGGGCAATAGAGAAATAAATATATTTATATGCATAATACATGCATGTGTTCATAGGCATGCAAAATATACACATGTGCACATACACATGGACACGTGTACACTTTACATATTCATTTATTTTGTGGTATTGTATGTGTACATGTGTGTGCATGCTGTCTTTGCCCCCCCCCCAAGAGAATATAAACCATTTGAGAGCAAGGGCTATTTCATTTTGTATCTGTTTGTATCTCTAGAATCTGGCACTGTGCCTAGCTTATGACAAGTGCTTAATAAATGTTTCTTGATTTTTTGATATCTATAAATTATATTACACAATAACAAAGCCAAATCTAATATAATCAATGACTATGACAAAATAGAATAAATTGAGCCTTATGTTGTTTTTCTTCTCAACACCTCCGTTGTTTGTTTTTAAGGTTTGATGCTGCTGCTGTTTTGCCACGTGGTTAGTATAGAAATATGTTTTACATGACTTTACATGGGTATCACATTGATTTCCTTCTCAATTAATGGGGGAGGGGAAGTAGGAAAAGAAAAAATTTGGGATTCAAAATTTTAAAATGAATGTTAAATTTTTTTTAAAGTTGTTGTAATTGGTCCCAGATTACCTCTGAGGAAACCAAAGCCCCATCTCTCAAAAAAATATAACTGACTTTATTCAGAATGAGATAGTATGACATAATGGATAGAAAGCAGTATTTGAAACCCCAGAGACCTGGGTTCAGATCCTACCTCTGATACATACTGACTGTGTGACCCTGGGCAGTCATTGAAGCTGTCAGTAGTACGGCTATTCTCTAAGACTACAACTTTCAGAGAAGTTGCCAACCTGCATTAATAGAGGGAGATTCCTCACCAGGAAGTTGCCATAGCAGTTAAATCACATATCCAATCTCTATCTCTATCCCTATTCTTTCCTTTACCAGACTTCTTTCCTTTTCAATAAACCCTATGGATTCCTCTCTCCATAACCAATTAAGAAACTATACAAAGCAGAAGTCCTATATTTTTCACCCACTTGTAAAATGCCTCTTCTTTGGAAGGATAAATTTCTTAAAATGCAAAAAGGCAATTAAAACTACTAGGAAAAATTGCATTGCAAGGTTACAATTATCCAACAAACATTTGGGTGAGACTTCATTCTGCCATTCATCAAAGAATCACAAAGCTCTTTGCCTATAAGCTTCCTCAAACAAGATACTCCATCTCTCTGCTCCAGGTGTTTTCATTGGCTGTCCACCATGCCTAGAATACTCTCCTTTCTTGTCTCTGCTTCCTGGTATAGATTCCTTGGTTTCCTTCAAGTCTCGGCTAAAATTTCACCTTTACTAGTCACCCTTAATTTAAGTGCCTTTCCTCTTTTGATTATTTTTTATCTATCCTGTATATAGCTGGCTTATATATAATTGTTTGCATGTTGTCCTCCCTCCCCTGGACTGTGGGCTCCTAAAGGGTAGGGACTATCTTTTACCTTTCTTTGTATCTTCAGCATTTGGCATAGTGCCTGGGACATAGTTGTTGCTTAATAAATGCACCAACAATCAGACTGACTTCATTCACATTGCTTCACATAATGTAAAGAAACAAGGAAATAGGGATCATTGTACCCATTTTCCATCTAGGAAGACCTTAAAAATTTCAGAAGGTCAGTACCTAATCAGAACCATAGTGCCTAATCACTGATTTCTTATAGGATACAATGGAGGATGAACTCAGTGGACAAAAAGCATAATAATGTATAAGGATCACAATTCCATGACCTGAGTTATTCCCTGAACTAGGTGTCTTGCTGATATCACAACTGTAAGATGTAAATTATTCATCTTGGGAGGACTTCTCCCCCAGATCTGGATCTATTAAAGGCTATACAGGTGCACAAAAGACTGTCCTTAAAAATCAACAGACTTAGGGTAAGAAAAAAGCAGCGGGCAACAGCAAACAATTCCGTTTGAAAGCAACAGAAAATTGAGATGAAGGAAGAAAAATATGACTAGGACAGGGAGCAAAGTCAGATGTCGGAGAGCTAAGGAGGGAACCTGGGATAGAGGAGACTAGTCACTAGAGGAGACAGAAAGCAAATTATGTCAAAGACTTAGTGAGGGAGAGAAAGGAAAGAGGAAAGGAGAGGAAAAGAGCATACAGGTGAATTGGAAAGCTTTAGGCCCAGCCCTTCCCAGCCCATTCCTCATCCCACTCCATGCCAAACCAAATTTCCAGGCAGCCAGA
Organism: Phascolarctos cinereus; assembly: GCF_003287225.1. Lineage (NCBI taxonomy): Eukaryota > Metazoa > Chordata > Mammalia > Diprotodontia > Phascolarctidae > Phascolarctos > Phascolarctos cinereus. Next base: position 188,597,748 of record NW_027555514.1, read on the forward strand.
AATTCTGGGGTTGTGAGGGCAGAGTGAGCTGTTTGCCCAACAGGCAGCTCTTGGACTTGAAACACAAGTTTTAGACACCACAGGTAAGTAAGGACCCAACTTATGGCATCCTCCCAAAGAACACAGTCTCTGAAGACAGAATTGCCTTTTCCCTTCAAGTCACAGATGCCCGTGCGGAGAGCACCCGCCAAGATCTTCAGGCTCTGCTTTTCCTTCTCCCTCTCCCTCTCTTGGAGATCTTTCAAGAAGCAGGCTGTGGAAATTTGCATCACATGTCCCAGCTGTCCTTAAGGAAACGCCTGGAAGCTAAACAGAGAGAACCCCCATCCAAACCCCAAGACTTACCAGGAGGCGCTGACTCAGTGGGAAGACACAGCACTCAGGCAAGGGTGCGGAGATGAGGAAAGAGACAAACGGGACTGATGTATCAGGAACTTCAGGAGAGGCAGCAGACTCATCCAAGGCCCTTCCACAGGAAATGTGAGATGTGATTCTGTGTGTGCACCGCCGCGTATAAAACAATATACATTTTCAAATGGCCAGAGGCAATCTGGAACCAGGAACATGAAAGAGCTGCAATTCAATCAGCTCAGGTGCTGGGGTAATTTCTCTGTGGGCCTGCTGCTAGAGGGCTGGCTGCCAGAAACAGAATCACAAGCGCCACCTAATGGACATCTGAATTTGAATAGAGGAGCAAACCAGAGAAGCTGAGCATGGCCTATGAATGCTTCCTGCTATATTTGCGTATGCGAATATATTTGAATTGTATTCACATTGTCCATATTAAAATACAATAATAAGAAGTGCATAAGAGGAATTGAAATGTTTTGAGGTCAGGCAAGGGAGAGCTCACTTTCTTCTAAGGGAATCATGCTTGATGGCACACAGCCCTAAGAACACTGTCTGCAGTGATAGCTGATTTTGAAGCCACTGGGAGACAATGAGAGGCACTGTGGGAGAGTGAGTAGGGAGCTGGCTTTGGAGTTAGGGAGATGAGTGCAGGTCTTGCCTTTATTACATAGTAATGGTGTGATCCTGGGCAAATCCTATAGCCTGTCAATGTCTCAGGCAATTCTTTAAAATTATAAACTACTGAAAAGGTGCTGATCTTTATTTTTGGAGTAAGTTCCTCAATGAGAGTTCCCTACACTCATGAAATCTGAAAGAGAGAAAGAGACAGAGACAAAGAGACAAAGGCAGAGAGACAGACATAGACAGACAAAGAGACAGAGACAGACAAGGCAAAGAGACAGATAGAGAAATGAGCGCCTTCTCTTCAGAGAAGGAGCTGTTCACCATAGCCTTGCAACATCCAGCATTTGCCTTTTACAGCAAAGAGGAATTTTTTTTTTGGTGAGGCAATTGGGGTTAAGTGACTTGCCCAGGGTCACACAGCTAGTAAGTGCCAAGTGTCTGGTCTGAGACCAGATTTGAACTCAAGACCTCCTGACTCTGGGGCCAGTGCTATATCCACTGCGCCACCTAGCGGCCCTAAAGGCAATATTTTTAAGTTGGTACTGGCAGGTTATTTCCAAAATGGTGAAGAACATATTTACTATGACACTTAGAGAGGAGTAAAATGTGCACCTTAAAGTAATCATGCATGTTTTTGACATTATTCTCTACCATACTTGCATATGATCCCAGAGTGTTCATATCATCTTCTTCCCAGTCAAAGGTCACTCCTTAATATGCTATCTATGAAAAGGAAGAAACACAGGCTATCTTTCAACTGAGATTCTATGATTCTGCAATTCTTTTGTTTTCTTGAGTCATAAAATTTGGTAAAGATCTGAGATCCTTGGAACTCTGGCAACACAACTTAAGCAAATCATGATAGAGACATTCTACAGTAAAGTCATCTTTTGCTTCATGGCACTTGAACAGAAATGGAACTTTTACTAAATAAAAGAGACTGGCAAAGAGGGTGCAGGTGGGGCAGCATACGTGGTGCAGTGGATAAAGCACTGGGCCTGGAGTCAGGAAGATCTGCGTTTGAATCCTGTTTCACTTGTGTGGCCCTGTGCAAAACACTTAACCCCTATTTGCCTCAGTTCCTGACTCATCTATAAAACGGGGACTCACTGGAGAAGGAAGTGGCAAACCACTCCAATATCTTTGCCAAGAAAATTCCATGGGTCACAAAGCATCAGACTAGACTGGACAATAACAACAAAGAGGATTGCAACAATCCTCTTAGTTTTCTGTTATTTTTGATTAGTTTGAGTGTTTCCTAATTAGTTGACAAAGGAGATAAGAGAAGAATATTGCTGTATTATATCCCTTGCCTTTCTATAAATACAATATAATATGTTATTCAATAAAATTAAAAGGATAAATTGATTTCATTTTTTCAAAAACTCCATTTTTATTTTATCTTTAAAATTATGTAAAAATGGGTTCTATTATATAAGCAAGAATGTCTAAGCATCTGGAGACCTAGAGTATGAGTTCCACCCTGACACCCAGAACCTGAGCTCTACTCTTTCCTCCTCAGGAAGTAGGATCTTGAATTCTAAGAACTAGAATAATTCTTGAACCCCTCAAAGCAGTGATGTGAAGCTCTCCTGCAAATTGATCAATTTTCAATGTATTTATACCTTGTTGGGAAATTCTACAAATTAAGGCTTTATTTGTTTTATTGATTGTCTACACTTAAGAAAGTGATGGAGAACACATTAATAATGAAGAATAAAATGTGTCATGCATATAAGTTTGTTTCTTTGTTTATCTTCTAGGAAAGCTGGTTGTGAAGCATGTGCCAGCACACCCAGGCCTAAGAGTCATAAGTAGAGGGAGTTTACACTGATTCCGTGCTTAGCCATCATTGAACCTCAGGGAATGGATGGACCCTGTGACCTACAGTTGTCCCTTCCACATTACATCTTTTGCCATTGTAGTTCTGATATATCATGGGGTTGGCATAAGAAATTAAATGGGAGGGCAGCTAGGTGGTGCAGTGGATAGAGCACTGGCCCTGGAGTCAGGAGGACCTGAGTTCAAATCCGACCTCAGACCAAACACTTGACCCTTACTAACTGTGTAACCCTGGGCAAGTCAGTTAACCTCAACTGCTTTAAAAAAATTAAATGGGAATTTGGAGGGAGTTTTGTGGAAGCCACAGATGACACGCAAAGGGCAGTAGACAACACAGAAAAAATATTTTTTATTTAAAATTGACCCAAATATAGCCTGTGACCAAATACTTAACCCAAATTATATAATAAGATACTGTAAACACATAAGAGACAAAGAAAAAATTCAGACTTCTCTGGTACAGAGGGAGGGCCAAAAAATCTCCCATGGATTTTCCAGATCTTGGGGGCACCAAGTCCCTAACCCCTGCAATGTGAAGGGATAACTGTACGCATTCTCCATCTTAAGGCAGATTAATTCCCAGTGTGAAATCATCACAATGATTTCAGAGTCAACATTCAGTGAGATGAAAATCCTCTCTTCATCTTCTGTCTCTCAGTTCTCTTAGCCTTATCTACTTCAACCCTACACCTTCACAATTCACATTGTCTCCTGACCTCCCATTCCATTATACTTTCTGGAATTCCTATTTTATTTTTTAACAAAATTCCCTTTACGTCCTCACTTTAACTAGTTTAATCTTGTATTGATAGAAACCTGGCTATCTCCAGAAATCACTTTCCAACCAGCCGTGATAGTACCAGGTGTTCTTTCTTTCACACTCTGAGAAGCACCAGACTAAGAGGTGCTTATATAGGCATATTCTTTATTCCTCATTCCTAGTTCTAGTCTATATATTTCTAGTCCATACATCATAACTAAGCAATCTTTGTTCCTTTGAGGTTCACTCTGTTCTTTTCACCTCATCCAACTTCTTGTCTATCTCTATACCTTAAAATCCTTCTTCATCATTCTAACTGGGCCATCATTGCTACGAGACAGTCCTCCTATACTTCTCTTTATCAACTTACTACCCCCCTCTCCTCAGTGGCTTCCAAACCTTTTCATCCTTCCTCAAACCTCCCATGGCTTCCCCTCCCCCTATTTTCTCATCTGAGAACCTTGCTTCATATTTTACAGAAAAATAATTGAGGCCATTTTCTATGAACTACCTCTTCTCCCTCCTTCCTCATTTCCTATCACTCAGGTGCTTTCTGCCACTTTCTCCTCCTTCATTCATCTCACATGATAAAGCAGTCTTACTCCATACCAAGGTCTCTACTTATTGAAGTAATCCCATTCCATCCTGACTCCCTCAACAGTTTGCCCCCTCTATCATCCCCACTCTGTCACTTATGTTCAATCTTACCCTCTCTTCTGGCTCATTTCCTACTGCCTATGAACATGCCCATGTCTTTGAAAAAAAAAACTTTTCACTCAACCCTTCTATTCCTGTTTGTCATCTGTATGTCTCTTCTGCTCTTTGTAGCTAAACTCCTTGAAAAAGGTTATCTACAAAAGGTACTTCCACTTCCTCTCTTATTTTCCTCTTAACTTTCACAACCACTTACCATTCTACCAAAATCATTCTCTCCAAAGTTACTAATAATATCGTAGGTGCCAAATCAATGGCCTTTTCTTGATCTTCATTCTCTCTGACCTCTGTGAAGCCTTTGACACTGTTACTTACTCTCTCTTTCTTGATACTTTCTTTTCTCTGGGGTTTTGGGGCATCACATTCTTCTGGTTTTCCCCCTATCTAACCTCTCCTTCTCTGTCTCATTTGCTGGGTCTTCCTCCAGATCACTCCCCCAAAGGTGTCCCTCAGGGTTCTGTCCTGAAACCCCTTCTCTTCTCCTTCTATACTACTTCATTCAGTGATCTCATCAGCTCCCATGAATTCAGTTACCATCTCTATGTTTTTTTGTTGCTGTTGTCTAGTCACATCTGACTCTTCATGTCACCATTTGGGGGTATTCTTGGCAAAGACACTGGAGTGGCTTGCCATTTCCTTCTCCAGGTCATTTTATAAATGAAAGACTGAGACAAACAGTCATGCAGTCAGTAAGTGTCTGAGAACAGACTTGAACTCAGGAAGATAAGTCTTCCTGACTTCAGACCCAGCATTCTACCCACTAGGCTGCCTAATTGCCTCAGTCTCTATGCTATTCATTCTTCACTCTACCTTTCCTGCCCCAATCTCTCTGCTCACCTCCAATCTTCATCTCCAAATGTCTTTCAGACGTCTTGAACTGGATGTCCAGTAGACATCTTAAACTCAATATGTCTCAAACAGATGTCATTATTTGTCCTCCTAAGCCCTCACCCCCTCCTATCTTCCCTATTACTGCAGAGGGCAACACCATCCTCCTAGTCTCTCAAGATTGTAACCCAGAAGTCATCCTGAACTCTTCACTATCTTTCATACACTCCCATATCGAAGCTGCTGCCAAGGCCTATCAATTCCACCTTTGCAACATCTCTTGAATATGCCCCCTTCTCTCTTCTGATACTGCCTCCACTCTAGTACAGACCCTCAATCACCACTCCTTGATTACTGTAATCATCTGCTGGTGAGCTGGCCTGCCTCTATCTCTCCCCACTCCAATCCATTTTACATTCAGCCACTAAAGTGATTTTCCTTAAACACAGTTCTAATCATGTCACCCCTCTACTCAATGGACTCCAGTGGCTTCCTGTTCCCTCCAGAAGCAAACACAGAATGCTCTGTTTGGCATTAAGCCCTTCATAACCTAGCCCCCTCTTAACTTTCCATTATTCTTACACACTGGCCGCCTGGCTGTTCCACAAACAAGATACTCCATCTCAGCTTCAGACATTCTCTGGCTGTCCTCCATGCCTAGAATATACTCTCTCTCCTCCTCTATTCTGACTACTGACCTCCCTGGCTTCCTTTAATTCCCAGCTAAAATCCCACTTTCTATAAGAAACCATCCCTGACCCCTCCAAATTCCAACACTTTAATTATTTCCTATTCATCTCATATATAGCTTGCTGTGTTCGAGCACCAAATGTGCACTTGCCTAAGAAAAGACAATTTTATAGAGAGCTCACACAAGGCAAGAGCTCGCATAGTGGTCAGAAGAAATGATACAATGATATTCTCAAGGTCCTTCTGAAGAACCAGAATTGATTGCATGACATGGGAGACACTGGCAAAGGCATTCTGAGCTTGTATTGGCCTGATTAGCTGAAGCTGGACACACTGTAACTTGACTGTAATATAGTGATGTCATTTTGATCCTCTTTGAGAACAAAGGACAATAATCAACCAACCAGCTTGTTGTGTATATATTTCTTCATATATTGTCTCCCCAATTAAACTGTAAGCTCCTTGAGAACAAGAACTCTTTTTTCCTTTTTTCTTTTTTTTTCTTTTTTTCTTTTTTTTTTTTTTTGTATCCCAAGTACTTAGCACAGTGCCTGGCAGATAGTAGGAGCTGACAAAGTTTGATTGATTTGTTTATTAATGAAAAAATAGTCCTTTTTCTAGGGTAGCTATGTGGCACAGTGGCTAGAATACCAGGCCTGGAGTCAGGAATGCTGAACTTCCTGAGTTCAAATCTGATTTCAGACACTTACTAGCTATGTGACCCTGGGCAAGTCACTTAACCCTATTTGCCTCATTTCTTCATCTGTAAAATGAGCTGGAGAAAGACATGACAAACCATTCCACTATCTTTGCCAATAAAAGTTGGACATGACTGAACAATGACTACAAATCCTTCTCTTGACCAAGGCAAATCCCTCTACTTATGCTTCTAATATCATACTCTTCTATCCCCTACAGAAACTCGTCTCTTCCACCACTCCCTCTTCTTATCTTTGATCTCACTGTATCTATTTGTTCCTTCCCCACCACCAGAAATATTTCCCCATTCTTAAAAAAAAGACCGTTCACTTGGCCCTGCCATTCTCTCAAGCTGTGATCCTTTATCTTTCCTCCACTTTACAACAAAATTCCTAGAAAGGGACGTCTGTATTCATGGTCTCAATTTCTTCACCTCCTACTCATTCCTTACAATCTGATATCCAATCTCACCACCACTTAGTTGAAACTGCTTTCTCTAAAGTTACCAGTAACTTGTTAATGGCCAAATTCAATAGCTTTTCTCAGTTCTCATTCCTCTTGACTTTTTTTTCAGCTTTTGACACAGTTGACCACCCTTTCCTCCTTGAAACTCTCCACTTATGGTTTCTGTAATATTATTTTCCCTTGGTTCACTGTGTACCTTTATGACTATCCCTTTTCAATTTCCTTTTCTGGACAATTTTCCACCTTCCCATTAATTCTCTGTCCTTGGTCCTGCTCTTCTTTCTATAAACTCTGTCCCTTGCAGATCACATCAAAAGGCAGTAATTAAGCACCAATGTGTCAAGCATTGTGCTAACCAATGGGGATACAAAGAAGAAGAAAAAATGAACAGTCCCTGCCCTCAAGGAATCCAAATTCTTTTCATATGGTTCATTCCCCATACTAGTAGATGACTCCTAAATAATTCGTACATCCTACCCTAGTCTCTCCCTCATTATCAACTGGCTTCTGGTCCTCTCCTCCCAAAAGTCATGTAACAATTTCAAAATCAACCCATCCAAAATGGCACTCATATCTCTAACCCTCCCTCCTCCAAAATCTCCCATCTCTGTTGAGGGCACAACCACCCTACTGATCACCCAGATCACAATGTTAGAATCCTTCACTCTTCCCTCTGCCCCATTCTCCATATTCATTAAGCTGTCCAACCTCCTCACCTCTCCATTTGCATATCCTCCATATCAGTTCAGGTCTCATACCTAACATATCTTCCTTCTCATCTCTGCCTCTTGTAATATCTAGCTCCATTTAAGGCCCAGTTCAAGGGATACCATTTACATGTGATCTGTCTTGTTCTCTCTTCCTCTCCCTTATTTTAAAACTACCTCAATTACCTTGTATATGCTCTGTGTGTGTGTGTGTGTGTGTGTGTGTGTGTGATTTACCCCCAGGAGAATATAAACTGCTTGAGGTCTGTAGCTGTTTTCATTTTTGTCATTGTATCATGAGCACCTAGCACATAGGAGTCACTTATAAATGCTTGTTGGATTGAATTGAATTAAGCTGACATGTCAGGTGTTACATAATAGCTCATAATGGCAATCTTTCTAATATATGACAGTAGCTTCCTCTCAGCAGTTGTTAAGCCTTATGCTGTAAGTGGTTTAAAGATAACAATCCATAGTACTTGGGCTTTCCCTGACATCTAGTGTCAAAATGTAAAATAGCATGATGAAAAACACAATTTGCAAAGAAGAGAGATGCCATCCATCTTAGGGGAAGTTGAACAACAACAACAGAATAGCTTACATTTTACTCTCTTAAAGTTTTCACAATGCTCTCCTTACAACAACCTTGTGAGTTGGTGGTGCTAGTAAAACTATTCAAATTTTTACAGATGAGGAAACTGAGGTTTAACTTGATCAGAAGCATTAGATTAAGAAACATTAGAGGGTAAAGTAAAAGTCCAGTGCTCTCCTTCCAAAATACCACCCAGGTAACATTATACTGAGTCGATGCTGGGACCTATGCTGTCTAGGGTTTTCATCAGTTAGTCCGCAAACTTGCACAGTGAAGAAAAATAATAATTCACATTTCCAGAATGCTTTTTCATGGTTTACAAAGCTCTTTGTTTATGCATGGATTGCACTTGTGCATGCACACACACACGCACATAGAACGAGAGAGATAACAAGAGGAGCGGAGATCTGAGAGGAGAATGTTTCTATCATTTTCTTGCAGAATATATCTTACTGACCTTAAACCAGTACAGTACCATAGATAACTACTCAAGTAGTAGATGACTATGTCAAAAATGGTAACATTCTAAAAAAATGAAAGTAGCCTTTTGAACAATAAAGACATCATCCTGTGAAAACAGGGACTAATAATTATGACTTATAGGACTGGGGGATGGGGGGAGGGTGAACAGCTTGATAGGTCACCTAGCCTGCATGGCATAACACAAAGAGTATTTGAATTGAACTCAGAAGACCTGAGTTAAAATTTCAGCTTTGCAACTTGCTGGCTCTGTGACTCTGGATGAAGCATTCATCCACTGCATCCTGGGCCATCACCAGTTGTCTTCACTTTTGTCTTACTGTGGGACTTCAATGACTCTGCAGAAGAGAGTGAGGTTGATGAATTTGCATAGGTCTACTTCACTTAAATCCAATTCACATGCAAGTCAAGACAACACCCTTTTGATGTCTTTGAGAATAAAGGATGAACAACTATAATTCTCTAAGTCTTAATTTTCCCATCCATAAAGTGAAGATAATACTACTTTGAGATCATTCTAGAAAGCCTACTTATAGAACAAGATAAGAAAAGAGAAATTGAAAGAATAAACATGGGAAAAGGAGGCAAAGTTCTCTCTATTTACAGGTGATATGATGTTTGCTTAGAGAATCTCAGAGACGTAATTTTAAAATTCATCAAAATAATAACTTCAGTAAAGTAATAGGTTATAAAACAAGACTGCAAAATCTGCAGATTATTAATGAAAAACAAGGAGGAAATGGGGGGAAAATTCCATTCAAAATAAATAAAAATTATAATTAACCTTCCAAGATATACTCAGTAATTATATGAATATAACTTCAAAATACTTTTTATAGACATGAAAACTTAAATAATTAGAAATAATAATTATTCATGGTTAGTCCGCATCAATATGATTAAAATGATGGTGCCAGGGTAAAATGGAAATTGAAAGAATCCACTGATCACCTCCTGAAAGAGATCCCCAAAGGAAAACTCCTAGGAATATTATAGCCAAATTCCACAGTTTCCAGGTGAAGGAGAAAATATTGCAAGTAATCAGAAAGAAATAATTCAAGTATTGTCGAAACACAATTAAGATAACACAAGATATAGCAGCTTCTACTTCAAGGAACCAGAGGGCTTGGATTATGACATTCCAGAGGTCAAAGGAGCTAGGATTAAAACCAAGAATCATCTACCCAGCAAAACTGAGTATAATCCTTCAGTGAAATAGAGGACTTTCAAGCATTCTTGATGAAAAGACCAGAGCTGAATAGAAAATTTGACTTTCAAATACAAGACTCAAGAGAAGCATGAAAAGGTAAATAGGAAAGAGAAATCATAAGGGACTTATTAAAGTTGAACTATTTGTAACTCTTGAAACCTTTCTCATTATTAGGGTAGTTGGAGGGAATATATATAGACAGAGGGCACAGGGTGAGTTGAATATGAGGGGATGGTATCAAAAAAATAAAGTTAAGGGGTGAGAGGATTGTACTGGGAGAAAGAGAAAGGGAGAGGTAGAATGGGGTAAATTACCTCACATAAAAGAGGGAACAAAAAGCTTTTACCATGGACAGGAATAAGGGATGTGAGAGGGACTGAATGAATCTTATTCTCATTGGATTTGGCTTAAGGAGAGAATAGCACACACACCCAGTTGGGTATGGAAATCTATCTTACTCTACAGGAAAATAAGGGGGAAAGGTAAAAGAGAGTGGGGGGTAAGGGAGGATGATAGAAGGGAGGGCAGATTCGGGGAGAGGATAATCAAAAGCAAACACTTTTGAGGGGGGACAGGGTCAAAGGAAAGAATAGAATAAACAGAGGTGGGATAGGATGGAGGGAAATATAGTTAGTTTTTCACAACACGGCTATTATGAAAATGTTTTCCATGACTACACATTTATAACTTGTATTGAGTTGCTTGCCTTCTCAATGAGGGTGGGTGAGCAGGGAGGAAGGGAGAGAATTTGGAACCCAAAGTTTTAAAAACAAATGTTAAAAATTGTTTTTACATGCAACTGGGAAATAAGATATACAATCAATGGGGTATGGAAATCTATCCTGCCCTACAGGAAAATAGTAAGGGATGGGGATAAGAAGAAAAACAGACTGAGTAGTAATCAGAAAATAGAAGGAATCAATATCATTTTTTCTAGCCTAGGATCAAAACTTTGGCCCACAGGCAAGGGACCAGGGCAGGACCTTAAGCCTATGTTACGCTGACCCTAGAGCTGGATTGTGGACCAGATTCCAGGTTTACACCTGGAATAGGCCAACAGCTTTATTATTCTGCTTGGGCAAAGCCTTGCAGCTGCCTAATGAGTGCTGGAGCCAGCAACTGTGTGCTAGAGCTCTACACAGTGGCCAGTCTTCAGTTGTATTACCCAAATCTAAACCAGGGTCTGGAGTACAGAAATTACAGAAGAAGAAAAAACAGTAATCAGACCATGCTCTAAATGAAACAATGGGGGCAGCTAGGTGGCTCAGTGGATACAGCACCAGCCCTGAAGTCAGGAGGACCTGAGTTCAAATCTGGCCTCAGACCAAACACTTGACACTTACTAGCTGTGTGACCTTAGGCAAGTCACTTAACCCCAATTGTCTAAAATAAAATAAAATAATAATAATAATAATAATAATAAATAAATGAAACCTTGTAGAGACTGCTAAAAGTTTGTAGCTGCCTAGCCTGAGTTGTCATGTAATCCTTGAAGAATGCATAACTTGATACCCGGAATACAGAAATGGGACACCAGCTAATACAGATTAGGACCATAGAAATCCACAAAATTCATCCCAGAAGTATACATAACTTGGCCCAAATATAAAGTCCCAATATATAAAGTAAGGCTACAAGAATGAGAAAACAAACAAACAAAAAGACTCCCACCAAAAGGGCTAGTATGGAATGTCTAAGCAGAAGAGAATGGGTCCAAAATATCTATCTTTCTTATAGACTTTTCTTGTCTCAAATCAAAACACAGCTTGGATACAAGTTCAGTTACAATTCCTGGAAGAAACAAAGCAAGATTTTTTTTTTGTTTGAAAAATGATTTTATACATTATAGAAGAAAACAAGAGGAAAGAATTGGAAAGGAAATGAGAGTTATGGGGGGGGAAATGGAAGGAGAACAAACAATTTCATATAAGAGTTACAAAGCCTCATTCAAGCAATAGATTCCTCTTAGAACAAAAGTAAATGGCTCCATGAAATGGAGCTAATGTGAAATTAATATGAAAAAGTAAATGGCTAATATGAAATATTAGCAAAAGTTGTTGGATGCAGCTAAACCAGTGCTTAAAGGAAACTATATACCTCAAAACAAGTTCATCAACAAAATCAACAAATCAATGAATTGGACATGCGAGTAAAATTTAGAAAACAACATTTAAAAAACAAACGGTTAAACATTAAAATGGAAATTTTGAAGATCAAATAATATGTTTACAAAATTGGGAAAGTTGACTTAATAAATAAAACTAGTTCGTTTTAGGGAAAAACAATAAAATAGATTATCTCTTAATTTTATATTTTAAAAGATAGAGAAAACAAAATTTCCAGCATCAAAAATTATAAAGAATTCATAGCAAACTAAAAAGAAATAAAACAAATCAGAAGTGATTTTGCCCATCTATGTTCCAATAAAACAGACAAATTAAATGGATGAAGATTTGCGAAAATATGAAATAATCAAGTTAACAGAACAAGAAAAAGCAAATTTTAGTAATTAAAACTCAGAAAAAGAAATATAAAAGCTATAAATTAACTCCCAAAGGAAAAAAAAACTCCAAAACCAGGTGGACCAAATTCTATCCAACATTCAAAAAACAATTAATTTCAATATTCCACACAAGGTATGTAAGAATAGTAAAGAAAGGATCCTACTAAATTCCTTCTATCACTTCAATATAGCAATTATACTTAAACCAAAGGAATTAAAAACAGAAAGAAAATTATAAAACAATGTCTCTAATGAGATACACAAAAACAATAAAATATTAAAGAGCAAAATAACAAAAAAGATTATATGACAAAGTTGGATTTATAATAGGAGTGTAGAATTGGTTCAATGTTGAGAAAACTTAAACATAATAAATCGTATTAATAACAAGACAACAAAAAGCATATGATTACATGAAGAGGTGGAGGAAAAGCTTTAAACAATACAATAACAATTCCTCTTTAAGAATACTAGAAAACATAGGAATAAATTGACCTTTCCTTATTATGATAAGTGATATCTACCTAACACCAAGAGCCAGAATTATATTTAATGAGGATAAACCAATGACCTTTCCAAGAAGATCAGAGCAAAGCAAAGATGTCCACTATCACCCTTACTATTTGATATAGTGTTAGAAATCCTAGACTTAGCAATAAAATAAGAAAAATAAATTGAGAATGAACAAGAATAGTCTAAGAACAAATGAATTAAATTAACACTTTTTGCAGATGATATGATGGTTTACTCTAAGAACTCTAGAGTCAACAAAAACATAATTTAAACAATTACTAAGTTCAATCAAAGTAGCTAAATAGTAAAATAAAAGACACATAAGTCATAAATATTTTTTTGCTTATTGTCAACAAAACCCAGCAGGAAGAGATAGAAAGAAAATCTGCATTTAAAATAATGACAGAATATATAAAATATTTGGAGTCTATCTGCCAAGACAAACATAGGAAATATATGAATACAACTATAAAATATTCTTTAGAGAAATAAATGCAAACCTAAACAATAGGAGAAATGGTATTTGCATACAGGCAAGACAACATAATTAAAATGATAATATTGCCTAAGTTAATTTATTTAGTGTCTTGCCAATCAAACTGCAAAGGATTATTTTAGAGAATAAGAAAAAAAATACAATTTCTCTGGAGGGACAAAAGATCAAGAATGTTAAGGAAAATAATGGGGGGAGGAGAAGTGATAAGGAAGAATACCTAGTGGTACTAGATTTCAACTATTCTACAAGGCAATAATCATCAAAAGGATTTGGTACCAAATTTAAAAGAGAGAGAGACAGAGATTGATTAGTGGATGACCAGATGGTACACAATATAAAGAAGTTAAATGAACCTAGCAGCCTGGTGTTTGATAATCCCAAGGAGTCCAGCTACTAGGGGTGGGGGGAGGGAGGAGGAAGGAGTATTCATCATTTAACAAAAATTCCTAAAAATGAAAGTTGAAAAGTTCTCTGGCAGAAAATAGGTATAGACCAATATGTCACACTAGAATACCATGATAAGCTCTGTTACAGGAAGACCCCTGGGCCCAAAAAGAGGGACCCTAAATGAAACAGTCTCATCACAGATTACAAAGCATTTACTGTCTGAGAAAAAGCTTGCAGGGGAGAGAAGATCCTTCAAGAGAGCAGAGAGGGAGAGAAATTTCTCAGCTGCTCAAAGGGGAGTGGAAAAAGGTGAGATGATAATTTCTGGAGGCTTTAAGGCAGACATGGGGGCAAAAGTGGGGAGATATCTTTAGGTATCATAAGCCAGGGAGCATGGTGTTTAGAAAGTCCTAAGTCTACAGCTGCTGCTCAAGGCCATCCTTGAATTGCTCAAGGCTGGTCCAGCTTCTGTAGGCACCTCCAAGAGATGCACTCCACAAAGAATCACTGGTATATCAAGCGGTTTGGGGGCTTTAGAAGTCTTTCTGATTAGCTAGTTGTTGTTTAACTCTGACAGGTTAGGGTAGACATTACAAAGCTCATGTTAACAGCTCCAAATGGAGAGATCACTTAGACATAAAGGGTGACATCATAAAAAAATTAGAAGAGTAAGGAATAAAGTACCTTTTAGATCTCTGGATAGGAGAAGAGTTTATGAATAAACAAGGGATGAGGAGTATCACAAGATAAAATGGACAATTTCAATTGTATGAAATTAAGAAGGTTCTGAACAAACAAAACCAAATGTATCTATGATTAGAAGAGAACAAGTATGTGGGGGGCAAAGTCTTTCCATCAGCTTTCTCTGAGAAAGGTCTCATTCCTACAATTTATAAAAGGAAATGATTCAAAAGTATATGAATGAAAATCATTCCCTCAATCGATAAAACTTCAAAAGATGTGAATAGGTAGTTAGTTAGCAAGGGAAGAAATTCAAGCTATCAATAGCCATATTAAAAATAAACACTCCCTAACACTATTAGAGAAATACTGATTAAAGCAAATCTGAACTTTTACCTCCCACTCTTCCAATTGGTAAAATTGTCAAAAAAGAAAATTATAAATATTGTAGAAGTGTAAAGAAAACAAAGAACATTAGTGAATTGTTGAAGAAGCTGTGAATTGACCCAATCATTTTGAAAAGCAAATAGGAATCATGCCTCTAAGGTCATTGAGCTATGCATATTCTTTGACCAGCAATACCACTAATAGGCTTATACTCCAAAGAGATCAAAGAAAGAAGAAAAGAATTCATATATTCAAAAATATCTGTAACAGTTCTTTGTGTGATGGCAAAGAATTATAAACTAAGGAGTGAACATCAATTGGGGAATAGCTAACTGAATTGTAGTATATGAATGTAATGGAATACTATTGTCCCATAAGAAATTATGAAACAAACAATTTCAAAGAAACCCAGGAAGACTTATATAAAGTGATGCAGAGAGAAGTGAATAGAATCAAAACAATTTATACGTTATCATTAAAATGAACAGTTCTATAAGACTTTAGAATGCTGACCAACACATTGATTTACTAATCATGATTCTTGAGGACCAATGATGAATCACACTCCCTTTTACCTTACAGAGAAGTTATGGACTGAATTTGCAGAAGGAGTCATATTTTCAGACTTGACCAATGTGAAGATTCACTCTGAGTAGCAAATTTGTTCTTCAAAAATTCATCACTGGGGATTCATCTAAGATTTTGAGAACCTTTTTCAATTTGTCTTCAAATAATGGGGATACTGGTGGGCTACTATTGACATTCTTTATCTTCACACCACATGTATAGCTCACAATTTTGTCTATGTATTTCCCTGATATTTTTTCTGGGTAATTTAACATTTCATTAATAAGGTCAGAATTTTAGCAAAAGGATGGTCTTTGACCAAAGACAATCATGACAGCAAGCTCATGGTTTATATGCCCATTAGAAGAGGGGTGCTCCCTAGGGTGGCAATCAACTCTGATTGGTTGATAATTAATGAGAGAATGAATATTACAATGAAGGGTTGAATCTATTCAAATGAACTTTGTCTATGTCATTTACTTCTAAGTCAGCCCCAGCCTTGTGCAATCTATTTTTTTCTTAAATAGAATTTTATTTTTTCTAATTACATGTAAAGATAGTTTTCAACTTCCATTTTTATAAGATTTTGAGTTCCAAATTTTTCTTCCACCCTTGGATTCTCTCTCTTCCCCCTCCCCAAGATGGCAAGCAATCTGATGTAGATTATACATGTGCAATCATGTTAAACATATTTCTGCATTAGTAATGTTGTGAAAGAAGAAACAGAGCAAAAGGGGAAAACCACAAAGAAAAACAAAACAAAAAAGTGAAAATCATATGCTTCAGTCTACATTCAGACTCCATAGTTCTTTCTCTGGATATGGATAACATTTTCCATCATGAGTTTTTGGGAATTGTCCTGGATCATGTAGTGCTGAGAAGAGTTAAGTCTATCATAGCTGATCATCACACAATGTTGCTGTTACTGTGTATAATATTCTCCTGGTTCTGCTCACTTCACTCAGCATCAGTTCATGTAAGTCTTTCCAGGTTTTTCAGAAGTGTGCCTGCTCATCATTTCTTATAGCACCATAGTGTTCCATTACATTAGTATACCACAACTTGTTCAGCCATCCTCCAATTGATGGGTATCCCCTCAATTTCTAATTCTTTACCACCACAAAAAGAGCTGCTATAAATATTTTTTGTACATGTAGTTCCTTTTCCCTTTTTTATTATCTCTTTGGGATATAGACCTGGTAGTGGCATTGCTGGATCAAAGGGTATACACAGTTTTACAGCCCTTTGGGCATAGTTCCAAAATGCTCTCCAGAATGGTTGAACCTACTAATGTTTTTCACTTTTGTTATTCATCATAGCTCCCTCTTTGATATATGTTGCAGCTTGTACACATCTACCCAAGATGTCTTCATTGCCCCCCTATGTCATATTCATTTATAATTCCCAAGAAATTTCTGTCTCCCATAACTTGCAGCCCTTCAAAACACTATGGGCTCTTATTTCTGGGTAAAAGTGGGAGTCATTAAAGGGGCTCTGTAATTTCCTATGTTGGGGCAATAGTCAGTCTTTGCTCACTTAATTTCTCCTTTCTTGACTACTTGTAGTCTATAAAATAATAAAAACATAAGGTGTTAAGCCAGCTATAAAGATGTTTCTATATCCTACATTCCCTTAAAAGTGTGAACAGGTTTCTTCTTGACTGAAGTGGAAGGCGAAATGCCATTAGCAAAAAAATAATTGGCCATACCCTTGAAGGGCCATTAAAAGTTGGAGCTCACCAGCTCTGCAGTAAGTTCAGGTCAGGAGTAGCTTTGTGGAATGAAACACCTGTTCCTGTACCAAAGGTCAGCAGAAAGAGGAAAGGACTGTCATCTCTGCCTTTCTTATCAGCCATGATCTGTCTAGCAACAGAGCTACTTACCCTTTAGGAGACATCCTATCCAGTAGTCTGAGAGTTGGTGAGTTAGAGTGAGTTCAAAGACCAGTTGAGAGAACAGAGGTACACTCTCTCCAGACAGACACATACAGAGAAGTGGTCACTCAAAGCTAGAAGCAGCTTCAAGTAGCATGACCCTTGGCATCAAAGAAAAAATTTCAACCATAAATTTAAAGGACACCTACACCTGGTAATCAAGAATGAAGCTGCAAAAAGGACTGTATAAGAAGGGGAAACAACATCAAGGCTTTATGGCCGTGAGTTGGCTTAGCCACATATGTTCCCTGAATATATGTCTTGCTACTATTGAACTCCAAGTTTCTGCCTACTCTTTTCATGGATATTGTGTGTATTTGTGGGAGAATGCTATCAGTGCTGCGTTGATGAAACAGAGACCCAAGATTAGTATTAAGGTGTTGGATTGCTAAGGAAAAATCATTGGCATAACTTCAATAGCATATATTATCAAAACTTGTGATTCTCTTCAGAAGGAAAAACCACAGGGTTTTTCCTGGGGCTGTATTTTCCGGACTTTCAGAGATTAATAAGGGACGGTGAGAGCTACTTACTTCTTACTCTGCCATCTTGGCTCCTGGAAGCTGGGTCAATTCCAGAGTTCTTAAGAGAGACCTTGAGAGTCCTTGTATCACTTCTTCTGACCACCATGTGAGTGCTTGCCCTGTGTGAATTCTCCATAAAATAGGCTTTTGGGCAAATGTTTTGCATTCACACAGCATGGCCAGTCCATTGGAGTTGCACTCTCTGAGGCAGAGCTTGAATGCTTGGCAGTTTAGTTTAAGAAAGGACCTCAGTGTCTGGTGATCTTCCTACTAGGTGATCTTCAGAATCTTCCTAAGACAATTCAAATGTAAACAATTCCTTTTCCTGGCATGGTGCTGGTATACTGTCAAAGTTTAACAGGCGTACAACAATGAGGTCAGCATGGCTCTGTATACCTTCAGTTTGGTAGTTAGTCTAATACCTCTTCTCTCCCATACTTTCCTTCAGAACCTCTCAAACACTGAGCTAGCTCTCAAAATGCATGTGTCAACCTCATTATCAATGTGCACATTTCTGGAAAATACACTACCAAGGAAAGTGAACTTATCCACAGCATTCAAAACTTCTCCATTTGCTGTAACCAATGATTCCGTGTATGGATGGTGTGGTGGTGGTTGATGGAGCACTTGTGTTTTCTTGGTGTTAATTGTTAGGCCAGAATTAGCACAAGAAGCAGAGAATTGATCCATACTTTGTCATATCTCAGCTTCAGAGGCTGCATTGAGTGCACAATCATCCGCAAACAGAAAATCATGAACCAACACTCCCTCCACTTTGGTCTTGACTTGTAGCCTTTTCAAGTTGAAGAATTTACCATCAGTGAATCAGCTGACCTTGATGCAGTGTTCATCCTCACTGAAAGTATTTGACAAAATGGCTGAAAACATCATGCTAAAAAGCATGGGAGCAAGCACACAGCCTTGTTTCACTCCATTGGTGACTGGGAAAGCATGAGAATAATGTCCATTATCCACAACCTGGGTAAGCATGACATCATGAAATTGATGTACAATGCTGATGAACTTCTCCAGGAAACCAAATTTTGACACAATCTTCCATAAGCCATCATGACTGACAGTATCAAAGGCCTTACTCTTAGTCTACAATGTGTACAGATCTCTGTTCTGTTTCTATCATTTCTCTTGGAGTTGTTGGGCTGCAAAAACTATATCGACCATTCCTCAGCCTTTTCTGAAGCCACACTGGCTTTCAGCTAGATGACTGTCTTCCAGGTAAAGGATCAGCCTATCAAGGAGGACTCTGGCTTGCCAGCAATGACTAAGAGAGAAACCCCCCCCCCACATGATTGTTACAGGACAATCCATTTCCTTTGCCTTTATAAAGATGGACAAAAGAGGCATCCTTGAACTCTTGCGGGGATAACCTCCTCTCTCCATATAACCCGGAAAATTTCAGTCAGCTTTTGTATGAGCAATGCACCCCCTACTTTGTAAATCTCAGCTGGAATAGAATCAGTACCAGGTGCTTTGCCACATGAAAGGAGCCTAATGGCATTCAAAACCTCTTCTTCAGCTGGAACTTTAGCTACGGAAGAATTGACTTCAACCTGAGGTAAATGGTCAGTGGCCTCAGCATTGATTGATGATGGTTTGTTAAGAATACTATGGAATTGTTCAGCCTATCTCTCTAGGGTCATATTCTTATCACTAATCAATGTGGCTCCATCAGCCCTGAGTATTTGAGATGCACCATAGGTCTTTGGACCATAAATAGCCTTCAGTGCATCATAAAAGCACTTTGGATTGTTGCTATCAGCATAAAACAATTTCACCTGCCTTCTTACTGAGCAAAGAATCCTGCATCTCTCCAAGCTTTGCTTCTACTTTACTTTTGATGGAATTGAATGCTTCCTTCTTAGAAATGGATGAACTATTCTGCAGGTAAACCCTGTAGAGTTTTTGTTTTTCATTTAGCAGCTTCTGAATTTCCCCACCATTTTCATCAAACCAGTCTTGGTGTTTGCGAGTGTTCTGACCCAGATGAGCAAATGAAGTGCTGTATACCAAATTTCTGAAAGCTGCCCACTCCTTTTCTGCTCCACTGTTGCCAACTATGTGTTGGCTCAACTTTCCCTCCAAGTTAGCAACAAATAGTTCCTGCTCAGAAAAGAGCTCTAATCTGTTCACATTAACTCTTATGGTAGTCATTTTGCCTTTTGGATGCCACTTTTGTTGAATGGGAGAGGATAAGTCTATGATCAGTCCAGGACTCTGTGCCACACATTGTCTTCATCATTCTCACACCCTGTTTGTCTTTTCTCCTTATAATCATATAGTCTGTTACATGCCAATGTTTGCTGTAAGGGTGCATCTGTGAAATTTTACTGCATTTAGGTAAATGGAAGACAGTGTTGGTGATGAGATGGTAATGAGATAGACAAGTCTTCAGTAATAAGTGAACATTGCTGTTGCCATTTCCAACTCCATTCCTCCCTAGGACTCCCTGCCAACTCTGGTAGTCTAGGTTTATTCTAGCATTGAAGTCACCCAGAATTATAAGCTTGTTCTCTTTTCGCACATTGATGATAAGGGTCTCCAGGTCTTCATAAAATTTTTCTTTGACCTCATCAGGGTTCATCATGGTCGAAGCATAGGCACTGATGATGGTGGTGTGACTTTTTTCTGCAAGTGGGAATCGCATTGTCATGAGCCTGCTGTTCACTCCTTTTGGTAGGCACGCAAGCTTGTTAACTAGATTAGTTTTGATTGAAAAACCTACACCAGCTTCACAGCACTCCCTTTCAATGTGGCCACTCCAGAAAAATGTGTATCCAATTCCAACTTCATTAAGCAGACCTTCCTTTGCCAGCTTTCTTTCACTCATGGCTGCTATTTGGATTCAATACCTGTTGAGTTCTCCTTGCAACAAGAGCTATTTATTTTTCAGGTCTACTGGATTTTGTGTCATCTATAAGTGTGTGCACATTCTGTGTGCCAATAGTGAGTGGAATCACCTTTGCAGATGTTTTAATTTGCCAATCTCTTTTGTTTCATTGGATTGTTTAATCCATTCACATTTAAAGTTGTGAGTTAGGTTTGTATTTTCCTCTTTCTATAATATTAAGAGATTTTTTAAGTTATAGTTTTTTTCTCCTCTTCTACTGTAAACATAGTACTATGTTCTTTCAATTACTTTAAGCTTTTTTTTAAGGTGGACACTTTCATACTAGCTTAGTTTCCCTCAGCCCTGATCCCCTCTTCTCATTTGTTTCCCTTTTCCATTTGGGGTTTTGCTTCTTAGCTCCTTTTTCTCCTGATTTTATCTGGTTATATAGTTCCTCCTCCTTTTTTTCTTCTCAATTAAATAGATTCCTCCTTCTCTAAACCTCTTTATGTTTCTCTTTAAAAATTTTCATTTTTGCACCCCTTTCCAAAAAGGATTGTTCTCACTCTCTTCATTATCTACCCTCTCTGCTTATTTATACCTCATTCTCTAATTCATGACCCTTAAAATTATTTTCTCTCTCTTTCTTTTTTCTAGTTTCCTCATGCAATAAAGCTTCCAAGGTATCCATTTTACTCTCTTCCCTTTAGGTAGTTTCTACCACTACACAGTAGGACTTGCTCCATGGATCACACTTTTCCATTGTGCCTCACCACCAGAACAATGTCAATTATTAGAAGTATCAAAGAAGACACTGTAGTGCCCTTTCCCCACACTGTTCCTGATTATGAATCCCACCACTGATGTATGACATCCTCTGGCCATCTTTTTTTTCCACTTTTGCCTCCTGTCTGTGTCCATGCTCTCTCATTCACCCAGGTGGTTCCAGTTGCCCCAGGAGTTCCAAGTACCCACTCTTCCAATGTAGGACAAGTAGACTTTTCAAGCACTAAATCCCTCAGGTCTCACCCAGTGTATGTAGGGTCCTCATCTCCTTCCACAGACCATGTCTCTCAACCCATAGAATCATTAATCAACAGAACTTCCTCTCACCTCCAAAGTAAGGCCTCCTTCATTTTCCCCAACTGTTCTTTCCTCATTCCTCTTCACCCACTCCCTTTTAGGCTCTTCTCTTTCTGAGACCACAGGGGTCACCTTCCCCTCATTGCTAGCCTTTGATTTGACCTCAACAATCACTCACTCCTTTCTATTCTTCTGCAGCCCTTCCTCTCTTTCATGTACCCTCTTATGTTTTAATGTGGTCTCACAAAATAAAGAAAGAAAGTTGGTTTACCTGCAGGCAGAGTGTCACAAGGTTCTATCCATAATGCCCCCTGTACACCTCCTTGCTGCTACCTCTACCAGATTTCCACTCTCACCTTTGTCTCCTGTTGTACATTTGGAGAGATATTTCTTACTTGTCTTTCTGTTATCATTCTGCTACTGTTGCTTTTCTTGCCTACTGAATTTATATCACTCCTTCATTTCTGTTTTTTGGAGTTTTGGAGAAGCAAATAACCTCTTCCATTCTGTTTTTTTTTCCTAAAAATGTTTCAAACTTTTCTTCATTACTGAATATCCATCTTTTTTTCATGTATGTTTAAGCTCAGGTTTGAAGAGTAGGTCACCTTGGGCTTCATTCTGAGTTCCTTTACTTTTTGGAATATATTATTCCATTCCCTGATATATTTTCTAATGAGTGCAGAATAGTCTTGCATTATTTGAATGCTCTTTGCTTTGTATTTTAAGGTACTTCTCCCAATGGCTTGCAGAGCTTACTATTTCTGAATTGAATTGTTAAATTTAACCACTTATGTATCTTAAAGTTTGTAGTCTTGTTTATTTTTTTTTTTTACTGGAGGCAATCTATGAATTCTTCCCATTGTAATTTCATTTTCTATGTGCAAAAGTTCTGGGGTAGTTCTCTGCTATTTTTTTTTCATTGTGATGTTAAGGATTTGTATCCTATTGTATTCTTCAGGAAGACCTATGATTCTTGGGTTTTTCTCTACGCATCCTATCTTCTAGATCAGTATGTTTTGCTTGCAAAGTAAACATATTTTCTTTTAATGTTTTATTTAATGTACTAAGGGGCTATGACCATCTAACTGGCTGTCACAGCCAAGGCAAATTTCTGAATCCTAGAGGTAGGGTTTCCACTGGAAATAAGGAGGGGAGACTGGGGTGTGGAGGCGGGTTTTATTATAAGCTTGTGTCATATTCTTGGGTCTACAAGTTCAGCTTCTCTGCCCATAGCATAAGAGGTAGAAGAAGATTGCTGAGTTAGCTCAGGGTCAATAAGCATCAGTTCATGTTGCTTTCTTTTTTTAACCTTCTTTTGAATTCTGGGTGTCCTAGATCATGAAGACAGCTGAAGTTGTTTTATCTTTGTTGTATAACTTCTGTTTTGGAGAGATTTTGGAGATCATAGGGATCAGAGAATATGTCTGGTCCTCTATCTTGTTGCTCACATGACCCAGAAGTCCCAGGTTTTCAATTTCATCCTTTTCAGGATTTTAATTTTTAGATGTGATTGTTTTATACACTGAATTACCAGAGTTTATTTAATTATCTAACTTGTCTCTCTCCTATTTAACTCTAATTACTCGCCATTAACATTTAAATTGATGGTTCTGTAGCTTATGTTCATTTATTTCTTTGCGTTCTTTTTTTATCTTCTAAGTAAATATTTGTCACTGTGATTAATTTTACTTACACTTCTCTTATGCCACTCTCCATTAGCTCTTCATTTTCCCGTGCCATTTGTCTGTACTATTTTAAAATTCTTTGAATCTACTTAAATTGAAATTCTGTATCTTGGTATATGTATGTAATCTATTGATCTATCTATCACCTCTTTGCCTACCTAAATAATTCTCTCCCTGTATCTTCTTTTTTTATATGCTCTATTATGCCCTCTTAAACAAGTTTCAATACCTTTCCTCTCTTTTCTTCCAATCTCTTGTTTTAGTAACATCTTTTTATTGCACCATTTACCAAGAAGCCTTCTTTTGCTTTGTTTTCCTCATTATTTCTCTTTCTTTCCATCCTATTAAGAATTTTATTTTCTGATAAATGGTTTATGCCCTTACTTGTTACTTTTTTATTTTCTGTGTTCCTCTTATTGGAAAAGCTTCTAAAGGTGAGGTTTGAACTCCTTGTTCTATGTAATTTATATGCCATTGTCTCTTTTTCTATCACCATGCACTTTCTTCTGTTGTACTTTTAGGAATAACAATTCACAAGGGAAGCAATGTCAGATGGAAGCAGTATAGTAAGACTCATTCTTTGTCTAAGATTGGGAAGACTAGTCCTACTCTTGGCCCTTACTGTTATCATTCTTCATTCCTAAGGATTTATTAACCTACTTATGTTCCCCCCCCAAACCTCCACACTCTAGATTCTACTTGCCTTAGGAATGCATATATTATCTCTTCTCACATGATATTTATCCAGGGAGATATGTACCTTTCTCAGAGAAAGTAATAAGGTGAAAATTCCACCTAGATGAAATCCAGAGTTTTACTGAGTTCCTGAATCTTACCACATACATATGTGTGTGTAGGTATATATGTGTATATACATGTGTGTGTGCATGTGTATTCTCCCAAAGAAACATTCTTTAATAGTACCTTTTTTTCTTCTTTTGGAACCCACTTTTTCTACTTCCACATTCTAGACTCTTCTCTCAGTTTTTTTATTTTATTCTCCCACAGTCCCGCCTCTTGGTTGAGAGACTAAAGGAATAATGAGTATTCCTTTGCTCATCACCTATGCCTTTGGTAGTGGTGCATCACCAACTCACTTCTAGAAGTCCTTACCTGCCATCTCCTCATTTGCACAATTTCCCACTGTGTTATTCTCTCCTACAAAAGATGGAGCCAGACAAAAGATTTAGTCCACTGAGCATTAACTTAACTCTTCTGTATTTACATCCCTTAATCATTAAGGTTTCCTCAAACCTTTTGCCTCTTTGGTTCTTTCTCAACCCTTTTATACCTCTTTCTACATTATTTTACTACACAGATCATTCTATTGTTTTCAAACAATAGCCTACAAACATAGGCAAATTAATTCCATTACTTAGTCTTTTCTTGATAATTATACTTATTTACCTCTCTTGTACTCTGTCAGATATTTTTACCTTTGGGCTTGTTTTTTGCAAGAATAATTAAATTTTTATTTTGTTGAAAAGCCACCTTTTTCACACATAAAAAATTACGCTTAAATCTGTAGGATATGTTATTAAGATCTGTGTCTTAAGCTGCTTTGTTTTTTTGAACTTACTCTTCTATTCTCTCCTGTGATATCTCACAAATGCAGAATAATCCTTACTTATCCTAATTGTTTTTCCTTCATATTTGAAAGACTTTCCCCTGGTTGTCTTCAATTTTGTTGTAGTTAT
The DNA here is from genome assembly GCF_003287225.1 of Phascolarctos cinereus. NCBI lineage: Eukaryota > Metazoa > Chordata > Mammalia > Diprotodontia > Phascolarctidae > Phascolarctos > Phascolarctos cinereus. The sequence continues at coordinate 188,623,011 of NW_027555514.1, forward strand.
TAAAGTTGTTCAATTTAGCCTACATATGCTTAGAATTGGAAATCAATCACATGGTCAAAAAACATTTACTGAGCACCTATTATTTGCTAGGCACTATGCTAAGCACTGCGCTAAGCACTACTTATATAAAGAAAGGCAAAAGATAGTCCCTTCTCTCAAGGAACTCACAGTCTAATAATGGAGAAAAATGCAAATATCGATGAATAAACAAATCATATACAGGATAAATTTAAAATAATTAACATAGGGAAGCCATTAGAATTTGGGGGGAGGATCAGGAAAGCCTTTCTGTAGAAGATGATATTTTAGCTGAGACTTAAAAGAAACCAGGAAGCAGAAATGAGGAGAGAGAGCATTCCAGGCATGGAAGACAGCCAGTGAAAATGTCCAGAGATGAGAGACGGAACAGCAAAGAGAGCAGTGGCACTGGATCACAGAGTACGTGATGGAAGAAGAGGGTTGTAAGAAAACTAGAAAGGGGAGGCAGGAAGTAAAGGGTTTTGCTTTTTTTCCCAACAGTAGTCTATGAATTCTCTTGCTCAAACTTTGTATTCAGAAGTTCTGGACAATTTTCTTGTATTATTTTCTGCAAACAGTAGCAGAGAGAAGCAAGCACTCATCACTAAAAGCATCACCAGAAGGCATGAGTGGCTCTGCAACATCAGAGGTGTAAGTTGCCCTAGCCATGTGTGAGCTCTTGCCATGTGTATTACCTGTCTGTATTCCTTCCCATATATTCTCTGGACACACACATTTCTTGCACATAGTCACCCTTGATACTGGTGTTTTGATAACCTGCATAAGATGGTGCACTGCAGGGTTCGGATGAGATCTTGTCCTCTCATTTAATTTTGTTGTGCTGTCAGATTAAGTATCTTTTGCTTTGAAGTAATGTGCCCTTAGTCATTTAACCTCTGTCTACTTTGGTTTCCTCGACTGCAAAATGAGGTTAATAATAGCACCTACCTCCCAGGGTTGTTGTGAGGATCAAATGAGATAATATTTTCAAAGCGCTTAGCATAGTGCATGGCACATAGTAGCCACTTAATAAATGAATGCTTTCTTTTTTTTCCCTTCCTTTATAGTTGGTCCAGTAAAGGTAAACACATCAATTGGAGGACTTATGAATTTTGTTTTTTTAATGTATGCTGAACCACATTCATTACATTCCTTGAAATTGGAGTATTGTTCAAGAGGCCCAGGTAGCTGGGGCAAGGTCTAAGTGCTTCACTTTCAAAGAATTTAGTTAGTTAATAAAATTTCCATCTTTTGGGTAAATAAATATGTGTATACATATATACATACATACATATTTTCTCTTCAAATTAAAATGTTCCCAAAATATTTATTTTAATACTACGTGCTCAATAAAACTTATATATATATATATATAATATATATATATATATATATATATATATATATATACACACACACACACGTATGTATGTATGTATATATGTGTGTGTGGTACATATAACATATATGTATGTATATACATGTGTGCTCTTATACATATTAAACCAATGTACACATGCATGTACATTGATTTTTAAGTAAAGGAGTATCTGCTTATGAGTTATTAGATAAAATTTCCCAATACACTAGAAGGAACATGACAAAATAGACAGGTTTCTGAACTTATAGTCTTAGGACCTGAATTACTACAGTTACTAGGGCTTGAATCGCATCTCAAACATCTACTAGTCATGTAATAATAAGAAAAGGCTATTTATTTCTCAGTCCTTCAGTTTTCTTATCTGCAAAATGGGAATAACAATATTTGTGCCACCACCTAACAGACCACACACTGCCTGGAGCAAATTTTTCATGAAGAAAATCTTTTTTAAAACATTCAACACCTTATAAATGTGAGTGAAATTAAATGATCCCTACACTCACAAGACTCTTGCAACACATGTTAGTAAAACATAACTATGGGTGGATGCTTATTAACACTTCCTAAGTTTTGCCTATTTTGCTCAAAGTAGTTTGTTCTATCTGATCTCTTTAATAAATTTGTTTTTAAAAGGCCCATACTTTACCCCAAACATTTTGTAGAAAAAGATAATTGTAGACCTTGAAGGAACCTTGAGAAATTGGATAGTTCACCCCACTGCCTCCCAGCAGATGATTGCCTAAACAATCCAAGACAGTTGTCTTAAAAGTATTCAGAGATACAGGCTGTATAATAGCTTTCCACTTCTTAATTCAATGTTTTATTGTTTTTTCAGTCAATATTTTTTTATATACAACTGAAACTCTTATGGATTTTCCAGTGGCTGCAGCATGCACCTAGTAGAAGATTAATAAATACTGGTTAAAGTTTATAGTTCTGAATTGTTCATCTGGCTTTATTAGCATCTTGTTTATAAGTTTCAGATAAGCAGAGAAGACATCTATTTCACTCATTCTCTGGTATCTTGGCCAGTGTTATCTATGGATAAAGTGTTAAATACTTTTTTCTTATTCTGACATTCATCCTCATAAGGAAAGTCCAATAGAGCTATCTCCTACTGTTAATAGGTATTTTTAGTAGAATTGGCTGTTAAGTAATGAGTCATATTTCCTGATTGCCTTTATTATAAAACTAGAGATGCTATTTGATGAAAAATATTTTCAGCCTCAGGATACAATAAAACCATACTTAAGAATCTAGTAAACTTTTAAAAATATAAGATGTTCAAGAAGTCTTAGTGCAGTTTTAAGCTCTTAAAGCTATGCACCAAAGTATTAACAAGTATACATCAGTATTTCAAAGAATCTATGATCTCATTCATGTAAGTATTCATCCCCTTGGTGCAGATTGCAACCTATTTATGAATTGTAATCACTAGCCATTCTTGCTCATGTTCTTCCATAGATCTTCTAGGACCCACTCCATGCCTTTCCTGAGGTCTTCTTACTTAAACCCTAAATCCTTGAGGTCTTTTTACATTTATGAGTACCAGTGAAGCACTCAGGTTGTCTACCTATTGCCCCATCACCGTCACCATAAGAATTGCAGGCCTCTTTTTGTGATTATACCTTTCTTCCATGTTAGCCCTTGTACCACTTCTTGATCTGTCATTAGTCTTTCCACCTCAAATCTCTCCTCTTTTCAATCCACCCTACATACAATTGCCAAAATGATTTTCCTAAAGTGTGCAATAGACCATATCATTCTCATACTCATTTTTTTAAAAAGATGAAACAAAACTTCAAAGGCGTCCTATTGTCTCTAGGATCAACTGCTGTGGCATTTAAAGCTCTTCACACTCTGGTCCTAACTTACCTTTCCAGACTTTTAATACACTATTTTCCATCATATACCCTGTAGTCCAGCCATGCTGGCTCTCTCTTACCGTTCCTTATACATGACACTCCACTTTTCATCTCTTTGCCATTGTATTTGTTGTACTCCACTCCTGGAATATACTTTCTCCTTACCTATATCTTTTAGAATTCTTAACTTTGTAACAGTTAAAAAAATTAAGGTAGACTGAGGCACATAGTTCTGAACATAATCAATTTATTAGTAATGTGTGAATTTGCCAAGAATGAGTATCTCAGCTTCCCCAGCAAAGCTAAGTTCCCGTGATGAGGAATGGCTGCTCTTTTTATAGTTTTTAAGGAAGTGCAAAACAAAGAACAGGGCTTCCTAGGCAGGGAACAAGCTCTGACTGGCTAGAAAGTGGGAATGAGGAGTTAACAACAACACCTCATTTCTCTCTTGTGACTAAGAAATGGGCATTATTTGAGTGTATCTACAAGGTTAGGAATAGGGGACCAGACTTCTTTGGATAACAAACCCAACATCCTTTAAGGGGAACAGAATTACTTAACACAAGAATAAAACAGTGACTAACAAGAGAATTGGATCTCTAAACTTAATTCATTAAAGGACAGCTGAATTTCTGAACTAAGTTCAGAGACAAGAATCATGACTTAGGCAGTTGCAGGACAAAATCAATTAACTTTATGATCAATTAAAAAAGACACAGAATCTATTTGATTATTTCAGTTCCCTTCAAAATTCAGCTCAAGTATGATCTGTTTTTATTCTCCCAATGGTTACTGTCCCTCTCCTCTGACACTTCCCAGTATTTGTTCTTCATATATTGTGCATAATAACAACAGCTAAATTTTATATAGTACTTAAAGATTTGCAAAGCACTCTATCTTGTTTGATCCTCACAATAACCCTGTGAGGTAGGTATTACTGTTATTCCCATGTTATAAATGAAGAAACTAAAGCTGAGACATTAAAGGATTTGCCCAAGATCCCACAGCTATTGTGTCTGAAACAGATTTTAAATTCAGGTCTTTCTGATTCTAAGTCCAGTATTCAATTTACAACATCACCTAGCTCTAACAATATACTTATATACATGTGTATTATTCTTTCCTACAGTGTGTAAGCTCAATAAGGCCAAGGATTGTTTCATTTTTGTCTTAACATCCCCAATGCGCAGAGCTTGGCACGTAGAAGAGCCTTAACCAATTCTGGTTGATTATTACACACACACACACACACACACACACACACACACACACACACACACACAAATGTAATGTATACATACATGTGTGTATATACATATATTTGTGCCCACCATATGTCTCTCCATTGTTCTTTGGTTCACCCATGACTTTTATTCTTTAGAAATTCTTGTCCCAGGTTAACTATGGCATTGCTGGAAGAATTGTGTTAATAATTCAGTCCTTATTCTGGAGAGCAACTTGGAATTAGGAAAATCATTAGCAATATCCTAAAGACCTCCTCTCTTCCTACTATTCAATTCTAGACCCAATTTATTGTCCATCTGAATTGCCTCTCCCTGCTACATATAGCCATTTGTATTTCTTAATATATTAGTCCACTGGATTTACCATCACACTGCATGTTATACAACATATGTGATAATCATCTTTTATCCTTAGTTTTTCCTGTGAGAATTAAATTAATTTGTGTTGTCATCACGGATCTCATCAAAGAGGCTTAAGGATGGTCTATTACTTGTTGCAACCAGAACAATATCTTACTCAAAAAGTGAAGAAACTCACCATCTAAATGGAATTCCTCTTCATATGGTTTGGATGTAGGGAGGCTATCAGCCCTCTTGATTTAGAGCTAAGAAAGACCTGGTACAAACTCTTCATTTTATAGATGAGAAAAATGAAGCCTAGCAAGATTAAGTGATTTGTTCAAGTCATACTAATAAGTGGAAAACATGAAATTTGAACCTAAGTTCTCCGACTCCAAATCCATCACTTTTTCAACAGCACCAATATAGTGAGAGACACCTTTGACAAATATGCATTTCCCTGTTTTATCACCTGGATACTAGTGTTCAGAAGAAGGGGCAGCTGGTGGCACAGTAAGTAGAAGGCAGGAGTCAAGAAGAACTAAAATCAAATCCAGCCTTAGATACTTACTATCCTTGTGGCCCTGATGAAATCATTTACCCTCTGCATACTTCAGTTTCCTCATATGAAAATATGAGGATAATAATAGCACCTATATTGTAGGATTGTTGTAAAAATTAAGTAATATTGGGGTAGACCCAAAATGGTGGATTGGGCAGGCACCCAGCTGAACTCTCCCAACATCCTGTTCCAAACAACTTTAAAATAACATTTTATCTGTTTTTTTTTTCAGTTTACATAGTATTAGAATTAATTGTTCTTTAAATGTTTGGTAAAATTTGCTTGAAAATATGTCTATTCCTGGGTTGGTTTTTTCCCTTTCAGGGAGCTCATTTATGGTTTGTTCAATTTCTTTTTCTAAGATGAAGTTATTTAAATATCCTATTTCCTCTTCTGTCAATCAAGGCAATTTACATTTTTGTAAATATTCATCCATTTCACTAAAATTGCCAGTTTTGTGACCATTTAGTTGGGCAAAATAATTCCTAAGAACTGCTTTTATTGCTTTTTCTTTGGGTGTGAATTCAACCTTTTCATTATTGATACTGATAATTTGGGTTTTTTTTTCTTTTTAAAAATATCAAATTTATCTCTTTTTTGGTGTATTTTTTTAAAATCTGGACAAATGAGATCTTGGAGGAGACCTTGATGCCCCAGAAGTACCCCAAACTGGCTGCTAAACATAGGGAATCCACATTAAGAACACCAAGCAACAAGTTAATGCCTCTCTTGAAAGAGGCTTGACAAAGGCTTTGAAGAACCTGGATGATTATCTGAATACACCCCTGCCTGAGGAGATAGATGCTGGTACCTGTAAAGATGCAAGTTTGAGGAGCTGACTCTTGCTGACTGCAATCTGCCTCCCAAACTCCACATGGTTGAGACTATAGCCAAGAAATACAGCAACTATGAGATCCTGGTGGAGATAGATGACAGGTCTGTGGTGGTACCTCAATAATGCCTATACACAAGATTAATTCACCAATGTCTGTGCCACTGACAGTGAAATTGAGATGGCTATACTCATGAAGCCAAGCGACTCAGCAAATCTTGAATTCTCCCTCACTCCATCTTATCTCTGCTTTGAAAGAACTTATTCTCCACCAGAACTCTGGCTTCACAGATTCTTCTTCTCCATTGCCTTAGGAAATTTTATTATTATTTTTCATTACCAAGTCTTGCTGATGTCACCATAGCATCAGCATGCTGTCTTTCAGAAAGATCTAGAACAAAGGCAGCTAGGTGGCACAGTGGATAGAGCACTGGCCCTGGATTCAGGAGGACCTGAGTTCAAATCCAGCTTCAGACACATAACACTTACTAGCTGTGTGACCCTGGGCAAGTCACTTAACCCCATTGCCTAATTAAAAAAAAAGAAAGAAAGAAAAGAAAAAAGAAAGAAAGAAAAGAAAAGAAAGAACCCATCTAGTCTTATCCGCTGGGGAGATTGAAAGGCAGAGGTACAAAAGTCTGTCTGTTAATCTCATCAGGAACTAGTCTGATTTTGGTTTAGTCCAAGTGCTTGAAGCCCTCTCATGCTTTGAGTTGTTTAGCTGGCTAATCTGCCAACATCTCAAACCATTTTCTAGAGTGGATTATGAACATGTAACCAACACCGATTCCTCTTCTCCCCCTTGTGTTGACCCCAGTGACTAAGCATATGAGTCACTTTTAAGTAGATCTTGTCAGAGGAAATAATATTGCCTCAACATGAGAGGTAGAGGGTATGTGACAAGGATTAGGACAGGTGGTGATTGTTGGATTCTGGCAGATATACTTTAGCCAGGACCTTTTAACAACCCCCTTGCCAGTGAGTCCTAGATAAAGAGAAAACTGAATACTATTTAGTCACTGGTACACCCGGTACAACTGGTACAGCTGCTACCTTTAGTACTGGTAATATTGTTATAACACTGCCCAGCAGTAATTAATCTAAACTTTCACTTGTCTCAGACTATAGCAGAAAAGAGGGTGAACACACAAGAGTCTTGACAGAGGCATTGAAGAAACTGCATGATTATTTGAATACACCCCTGCCTGAGGAGACAGATGCTAATACTTATAAAGATGCTGGCCCTTGCAGGCCAAGGGAGAAATAGTTGACCCAGAGGGATAAAAGGATAAAGGTGTAGAGCAATGTTGATGCCAAAAGTCCCACTGGCTCTGCCAGCCAGTCGGGAATGCTTAAGCACTGATATTTGCTTGCCACTGGGTTGGGCATATTTATCAGTGTATATGTGTGGACCCATGGGGAGGGGAGAAAAGTAAGTTCTCAGCACTGCTTAGCACTAACATTTGCCATGCAGATCTTGTCTCTTCTTCTCTATGTCTTGGGATGTCGTATAGCTCATTACCACCAACCTTCCACCCAAAGAACTGAGAAATGGCCAAAAGATTCCCCTTCAGTTCCTCCTGGTTTTCCTTGGATGAGTCCGTCCAGTTACTTCTGGATGATTCATTTACAATAATAGCACTCCCCACTACATGAGAATTACTTTTGGTCTATGGCTTGAGTACTGAGCATTTTAAAGAGAAATTCCTTGAGATTTTCATGTTGAGGGAGCTATATATTTTGAACTCAAGAGTTCAACATGGTTTATGTCCCATTTGGTGAAATATACCAACCCATTCAGGTCATGTTTCCGACCTTAAACATTGTCTGCCAATTACAAACAGGTGGCTGACATCAGAGCTATAACTAAGGCAGGGTGACCAAAGCTTGGTCCATGGGCACCAAATTTAGAGGGTGCAAAAATTACCATCTCATGATGCTCTTCCTTTTCCTGTCATATGAACTGCTCCTTCACCTGCCTCAACTTAGTGATGGTAGCCTTGTTTGGAGATATGCTTTTTTTTAAGGCAATCAGGATTAAATGACTTTCCCAGTGTCACAAGTATCATGTGTCTGAAGCCAAATTTGAACTCAGGTCCTCCTGACTGCAGGGCTGGTACTCTATCCATTATGCCATCTAGCTGCCCCAGGATGTGCTTCTTTGCCTTACTGGCCACTCCTGAGGCTAGCTATTCCACCTTCCTTTGGCTTTCCATCTTGCTCCCTGCCCTTCCCTCCATTTTCCCCTGCAAAAAAAAAATTCCTTGTTATGGCTCTAACATTTTGCCTGCTGGTTTTGCCTGCATCTGTTTTCCTTTGTAACAGAAGGATTCTGTTAAAAGGGAGCTTAAAAAATGAACTGACCACCAGCTGCGTCTCCCGGTGAATTCATCGTGAGGAGCACTATATGGGACCAGATTCAACAATCCTTTCCTATTTATTGCCTGCTGGCAGAATGAGCAAGCTTAAGAGCACCTCAAAACCACTAAACTTGACTCAACATTTCCCACAATGATCAAGAAGACAGACAGGTATTTGTCTCTCTATGGGAACAGCACCAAATCCTGACAACAGAGAGAAGAATCACCTTTTCCCCTGGGATTTTGGTGGGGAAAATGACACCTTGAACAGAAGACAGACAGAGGAAAGCATGTACCTTAATTCTCAATATTTTGTCTTTTGCCTGTTAGGAGGAAATGACTCAGTGAGACTTTTATGAGCCCTGGGGGGTGGAGGGAAAGCAGGATTGAAAATACAGAATGAGCCAATTCAGTTATCCAACTCAAAGAACCCTTCCACAGGCTCCATGGAAACCCTGTTATTTGAAATGTTTAAATATGAGACTTGATGAGAAAATCAACCATTTTCACTGTAGGAAAATGTCCTGAATTGGGCCCTGGGGACAGATGACCTGAATGTCCCAGAGGTCTTTTAACTAGTGTGAAATCCTGTCATACTCAGAAATGTTTCCTTGGCCCTATAGAACAAACTAGATGACCTGGAAGAGACTTCACATTTCTCATTCCTGTGAGCTTCCACATCCTCACTCTTCTCTCCGTTTAATAGTATACAGAGGGACCTACTGTCAGCTCTAAGGAAGGGCAGCTTTAGTGAGTGTTTTAAATGGAATGCTCTGATGGACACCCCAAAGCCAATAGTTAGAGAATCTCTTAAAAATGGCATCCTTAGAGCCAGCTATGATCTTGACGTCTGAGGTAACCCCATTTATAACACTATAGTCAATAACTGAGCATTTTTAATGTTGACATAAAAGATGGCACTTCTGAATGACACCCAGTTTACATATACATTTTTCTGGTCTCAAGAATAGATAATTATATATTTGATGGATGTCCATGTTTTTTTTATAATGTCTTAAGACTGGATTGATGGTAGCAATTAAAAATCAGCAAGGTATAGTGGAAGCCCTGAACTGAGAGTCAGAAGATTTGGATTTTCATGTTGGTTTGACTTCTAAGTCACTGCGTAGCCTTGAACAACTTATTTCCCCTCTTCAGGCTTCACTTTCCTCACAAGTTCAAGTTCGGTTTCTCTAATACATTGACCTTCTATAGTTCCAACCACACCAACAATAACACTATTTCCTGCTCATATTTTGGAAAATCCTTGCATTTTCCTCAAATTTGCTTTTAGATCTGGTAATAATCATGTAGACTATCTTCTCACTATACAATTCTAGTCACAAATTAGACCAGCTCTAGATCTGTGTTCCTGTGAACTAAACTTCTGGAATGAATTAAAGTTATTTAGGAGAGGAAGACAAAAAAGAATTAGGTCTCTCAAGGAAATATTAATAATTTAAGTGACCCATGATAAGAGAAATGTGAGCACCTACAAACAAATTTTCATTGACCCACAGCAATTTCCTAATGAATACCTCTGTGAGACAACTTTTCTACTTTCTGTAGGTAATTCCCCCTCTTAATGAGAGTAAATCTGAGATATTACTTCTTGGACAGATACAACATTAATCCCATGATTATAATAGAGCTAAGAAACTGTTTCCCAAAGACTCATTTCTTCATTTACTGTGTTTGACATTGCTACTTTTCATCATTATTTTAAAATCCCATTTGAAGAGTTATCCTCTTTTCCCTCTGAGGTGATCTTTTCTGATGGTGAGGGAACTTGTTTCTAACTCATGTGACCTTCTGAACTACTCTATGTGCAAGGAAGAAAATGGCAGACCAACCTTCAACCTATTTGGCTTCTGAGTTCAAGTCCAATAACTATACACTGGTACCCTCTTCATATATGAAAGAAATAAAATGTGATGTTTCCCCTATCCCCTCCAGGATTGTTCCAATTCAAAATCAAATCCTATCAGAGAATTTTTACATACAAAGTTGATACTAGATTCGTTTAAAGAAAACAAAAATCATCCATGGGAAAAAAAAAAAGTATGTCTCCCTAAATGAATATGGGGTTGATTTTTTTTTGAACAGTCCTGTTGGTGAAGCCAGTTCTTAAGGAGGCAAGAACCTAAAATCTGCTTTTAAGCAAGTTCTCTTGACATAGGCTATGCCACCATTTAAGATAGGAGCTGTCCAATAGAGATGTTTGCATATCCCTCTCTTTCCCTCTATCCTGAGCTTCTGACACACCCTCCTAAATCTATGGGTTGAATTAATATTTCTCTTTTTCACAAGAAGGAGCATTTTATTTGCAGACACACTACAAGAGAAAATCACTTGGTTCTCACTAAACCTTTAACTGTGATAACAAAATAACAGGACTTGCTGTGAAGCCTCAATAAATGTAAAATGCTTTTTAAATGAAGGGAAAAAAAATTTTCTCCTCATAGATTTATACCACTTATAAATTTATTTCCCAGTTTTGATGGTACTCGATTCAAATAAAATTTGGTTTATTTTCAAATATTTTCTAAAAATCTGCTTCCCATTTTTATTTATTAGATCTTTTTTTTAAAAAATTCAGTTTTATTAATCACTCTTTTGGTTGTCAGGATTTCTATTTTGATGTTTAATTTGGGGGGGAGTTCATTTGTTGTTTTTCTACCTTTTTTATGTGCCAGTACAATTTATTTATCTGTTCTTATTCTCTTTTATTAATATTAGTGTTTAGAAGTATAAATTTTCCCCTAAATACCTTTTTAACTGCACATCATGAATTTTGGTATGTTTTCTCATTGTTGTCATTATCTTTAATGATATTATTGATTGTTTCTATGATTTATTTTTTTGACCTATTCATTTATTAGGGTTGAGTTATTTAGTTTCTAATTATTTTTAATCTAAGCTTCCAAGGTCCTTTACTGAATGTAATTTTTATAGCATTGTGGTCAGAAAAAGATGCATTTAACATTTGTTTTTATGAAGTTATTATGCTCTGTTGTATGATCAATTTTTGTGAAGGTGTACTCCATTCTTTTTTTTTTTTAGGCTATTGGAGTTAAGTGACTTGCCCAGGGTCACACAGCTAGTAAGTGTCAAGTGTTTGGTCTGAGGCTGGATTTGAATTCAGGTCCTCCTGGCTTCAGGGTCGGTGCTCTATCCACTGTGCCACCTAGCTGCCCCAAGGTGTACTCTATTCTATTCCCATTCAAAATTCTTCAAAGGTCTATCTTATCTAACTCTTCTAAAATTCTATTTACCTCTTTAATTTATTTATTTTATGGTTAAATTTATTTAGATCTGAGGGGCAAATTGAGGTCCCCCACTAGTATAATTTTACTATTATGTTCTGTAACTGATTTAACTTGATTTCCTTCAAAAATTTGGATGCCGTACCATTTGATACGTTCAGTTTTCATGTTAATTCACTGTCTGTGGGTACTTTTGGGGTGCAAAGGTGGCACAGCAGATAGAGTGCCAGGAGTTAGGAAGACTCATCTTTCTGAGTTCAAATCTAGCCCCAGACACTTACCAGCTGTGTGACTCTGGACAAGTCATTTAACCCTGTTTGCCTCAGTTCCTGATCTATAAAGTGAGCTGGAGAAGGAAATAGCAAAACACTCCAGTAATTTTGCCAGAAAAACTCCAAATGAAGTCATGAAGAGTGAACACAACTGAAATGATTGAAAAACAAAAACCTTTTAGCAAAATGCAGTATCCTTAGTGATCTCTTTCAATTAGGTCTGGGGGTTTTTTTTGTGCTTTGTCTGAGATCATAATTGCTACCCCTATCTTTTTCTAACTTCAGTTGAAGTATTATAGATTCTGCTCCAGCATTTTGTTTTAACCCTGTGATATCTTTCTGTTTCTAGTGTATATATTGTTGAATTCAGGTTTCTACTCCATTTTTCTATCCTCTTCCATTTTATGGATGAATTCATCCCACTCATAATCATAGTTGTGACTGCTAACTGTACATTTCCCTCTGACCTATTGCTTTTACTTAATCTTCTCTTTTTTACCTTGTTCTCTCCTCAAAAGTATCCTGACCACTGCCTTCTTTAATCCATCCTACCTCTTACCCCCACCTCTTTCTCTTAACCCTTTTCCCTCCCACTCTCCTATTGGGTAAGATTATATATTTTTTTAACCACCTCTGTGTGTGTGTGTGTGTGTGTGTGTGTGTGTGTGTGTGTGTGTATTTAGTCTTCTCTCCTTGAACCAGTTCATATTAGAGTGAAATATGAGTATTACCCACTCCACCTTCCCATTTTCTCCTCCACTGTATAAACTCTTCCTCTAATAACTCTTATGAGGATTAGGTTCTTAGGGATTACATATATCATCTTCACATACAGGAATGTAAACTGTTCAACCTTATTTAGTCCCTTATGATATCTCTCTCATCTTTTTCTTTTTATGCTTTTCTTGAGTCTTGTGTTTGAATGCCAAATTTTCTATTCAGGTCTAGCCTTTTTATCAGGAATACTTGAAGGTCTTCTATTTCTTTAAATATCCATTTTCCTCTCTGTAATATTATACTCAGTTTTCCTGGGTAGGTTATTGATTCTTATTATAGCTCCTTTGCATTCTGGAATATTATATTCAAAACTCCTGCTTTTTTATGGTAGTAGCTACTAAATCTTGTATGATCTTGACTATGGATCCATGATATTTGAAGTATTTCTTTCTGGATGCTTGAAGTATTCTCTCTTTGACCTGGGAGCTCTGGAATTTGGCTATAATATTCCTAAGGGTTTTCATTTTTGGATTTCTTTCAGGAGGTAACAAATAGATTCCTTCCTTCCTTCCTTTTTTCCTTCCTTCCTTCCTTTCTTTCTTTCTTTTGTGAAGCATTCCAGGTTAAGTGACTTGCTCAGGGTCACAAAGCTACCAAGTGTCACGTGTCTGAGGCTGGATTTGAACTCAGGTCCTCCTGACTCCAGGTCTGGTACTCTATTCACTGCACCACCTAGCTGCCCCAACAGATAAATTATTTCAATTTTTTTATTTTTCTTTCTGCTTCTAAGATAGGATCTTCCTTTTTTGTCATAGCTTTCAAATAGTCCAATAATTCTTAAATTATCTCTCCTTACTCTGTTTTCCAGATTAGTTGTTTTTCCTATGAGATATTTCACATTTTCTTCTATTTTTTAAATCTTTTAACTGTTTTATTGTTTCTTAATGTCTCATAGTCATTTAGCTTCCATGTGGCCAATTCTACTTCTCAAGGAATTGTTTCCTTTAGTATTTTTATCCTTCATTTACCAAGCCATTAATTCTCTTTTCATAATTTTCTTACATAGTTCTTATTTCTTTTCCCAATTTATCCTCTACTATAAGTATTTGATTTTTAAAATCTGTTTTTGTTTGTTTGTTCGTTCTTATCTTTTTCTTTAACTCTTCTAGAATTATTGTTGGGCTTGTTCCAATATGAATTTTTCTTTGAGGCTTTGCTTTGTCAATTTTCTTCTCTGTTTTCATTTTAGTATTCCCTGTTACCATAGTAGCTTTTTAAGGTCAAGTTCTTTTTTATTTCCTTGTTTTTCTAGACTTTTAGACTTTATGTTAGTGTTGGACTCTGCTTACCTCCCCATAGGGGAGATGACTGGCTTGAGCTTTTGTCTTTTATGTCTTTCTGCTGGTTTCACAGTTCAGTTTGGGGTCTGTAAGTTTTCAGTTCCTCCAAAGTGTTGTGATCCAGAAAAAGACCAGTTCACTGCTCTCCTAGTCTGCATTCTGCAAGTTCTTGACATGGTTTAGGTCTGTTGGTTTGTGTGTGGTTGAATTTCTGCAGACTGCTGCTGGACTCAGTCACAGTTAACCTTCTAGAAGTTCTATAGGTCCAAAGCAGCTGAATTGCAAGACCTCTCTTGGTTTTGGTCTCCTGCCCTGGTTTATTCCGCAGTAGGCTTATGTGCAGGACTAAAAGCTAGAACTGAGTCTCCCATCTGCTGTTGGGCACAGAGCCACACAGCTATGTTTTCTAGAACTTATTCCTTATTCCTTACACAGGTAGGGCCCTTTTTCCCTTGCAATTGTGACTACTTCTTTCTTCCCTGGAACTGAAATACAGATCTGAGCAATGAGTAACAGAGCTGCCAAATGACACCCATGCCTGTTCCTAGTGCTAGAGATCTCTTTTTGCCCAGGTGTTCAGTTCCCTTAACATCCCTATGCGCTGAGCTACTCCCTCCTGCTGCTGTTCTGTTGTTGTTGCAATGCTGAGCTCCTGGCCAACCCCTCTGTCATTGGTTGACCTTTCTTTCTATCTTGCTAAGTTGCTGAGGGCTGGAAAAATGACCCACTGTGACTGTTCTTGGTTTTCTCAATCAGAATTCAGTTTGACACATTTTCCACATTGTAGAAAAAGTTGTAAATGAGCTAAGCAAAATTGCTACCTTTTACTCTGCCCTCTTGACTGCACCACTTTCCACAATGCTTTCAAGATTTTACCTATAGCATGGGTTTCCCTTGTGTATTTGATTTCATCTAGAAACTCTTCTCAATTTTATATACACCATTTCTATTTCAAATGTAGTACATCAGGGAATAAAATGTTATTTAATGAATGTGGTGATTCCCTTGTCTTAATGATTTAAAAAGAAGGTAATTGGAGATTAACAAATTTACTCCATTTTGTATCTATTTTCTGTCATCTGGGAGTTTCAGCTCTTGGAAATATTTGTTAAATTGAATCTCCTACCAAGCTTTCTGTAAACTTCCACTGCTTTTGTTGTTTTATGAAGCTTGTAATCTTCTACTATCCTAGTCTGCAATAGAAATCATATTACTTAGATTCTTAAACAATGTTTCCCTTGGCTGCTATCTCACTTGGCAAGGAGATCAAGTACTTTTTTGTTAAGATAGGTGTTGAGCCCTTTCAACCTTCTTTTGGTGGAGACTTGAACATTAGAAGAAAATGGGGTTGAGCAAGGTAAAGATCTTTGCCTTTTTACTTTTCCCATTTTTTAGTAATGACAGCTCATTTGAATGAGTTAGTCTGAAACTGCTGTCATTTTTCAGGTGCTTTAATGGACAGAGTGCTGGACTTGAACTCAAAAAATACAAGACATTACCTAGCTATGTGACCCTGGGCAAATCACCTAAACACTATCAGCCTCAGTTTTTTTGTCTGTAATGTGGGGATGATAATAACAATAATAGCACCTACCTCACAGGATTACTATGAGGATCAAATGAGATCATATAAATAGAAAGCTCTTTGCAAACCTTTAAAGTGCTATGTGAATATTAGTTATTAATAATAGTAATAACAATCATATATTTAACCTTTCTTCTGATGTGATTTTTTTTTGCTCTCTTTGATAGCCTGATTATGCATGGATAACTGATTTCAATACAACATCTATATCAGTAAGCAATTATTTCTTATTTATTAAGATAAAGTCAGTTGTGTGTGTGAGAGAGACAGACAGACAGACACAGAGACAGAGAGAGAGATTTGAAAGCGTTAGTAATATATTAGCATTAAGCTTCTGCAAAGTGTACAAACCTTTGACTTTTCAACCCAGAGTCTTATTTTCCAACATTATTGTTATTTTTCATTTTGCTATTATTCACTGCCTTCCCTTTTACATTTCTTCACATCAAACACACCAAGTATCAAAGTATATATTGATTGGTTTGGAAGATTTCACCAAGTTCTTCATGCAATTTAATCTCCTTCCTCCTTTGCAACAGATGTTGATGTATAAACCTTAAATAAACCAGTGGAGTTTTTTGCTTATATCATCATGAACACATCAAGATGAGATGACCAAGTATCCCATAAAATGGTATTTCTTGTTAATTTGGGGTTACAATGAAACTGACTCCCCTAACTCCTTTTTTTCTCTGCAAAGAAAATCCACAAATCACGCATGTTTCCTTTCAGCTACAATTTACTTTTAGCTTTTGGTCTCATTCATAGGAAAGCTACTAATGTTAATTTAGGTTAGTTTTTCCAGTAGTATGGTGATTAGTTGATCATTAGGCCACAATCTCACATAAAGAATACATATGGGTAGATAACAGTCATAGGGGTAGAGATTTAGAGCCAGACAGAATCTAAAAGACCATTTAATACAATCCCTTTTGATAGATGCAATCCCTTTTGATAGATGAGGAAACTCTGATCCAAAGAGGTTAAGTTCTCTTGGGTCCTGTGAGGCCCAAGGTCACACAAATAGTGGGTGTCAAAGTTCCAACTCCAAAGTTTTTTCCCCTGCACCATGTTTCTAAAAATTACCATCTGCCTAGTCAGATCTTAGCATTTTCTGTGTCTTTCTTTGCCATTTCACCACCATAATATGGAAGCAGAAGGGAGCCACAAATGACTGAGGCATGCATTTTGGTTTTCTTTGCTTCACTGGTTGCCATGGAAAGAGAATTTATCATTATGCAGCCAATCAACTGGCCTTCCCATTGCTAAGTTGGCCTTTTGACAATGTGAACTGTTGCCAGGAATATAGTCAAAACCTTTCCAGAATTAATGGAACCTGATAGAGTAAATATCACCTTCAAAAATCCACAGTAACCTCCATGTCATGATGAGGCATCAGATTAGGACTTTATGAAGTGTATCAATAGTGCTATATGAAATTCTTACAAAAATTTGGAGGCAGACTAGACACACACTAAATTCCTTTCCAGCTCTAATATACTATGACTCAGTATAACTCTTGTGGAGTTAACTAAAGCAATTACAGAAAATGAAAAAAAAAAAAAGGAGAGTTCAGCCAGCTATCATCCTTGCAACTTGAAATGGTGTCATGAACCCTAGCTAAAAGATGGAACTAGTGTCAGTTGTTACCATTTCATAATGTGATTCTTAGAAAAGTATAAAGAGCACTGGATTTGGAGAAAGAGGACCTGGGTTCAAATCCTACTTCTGTTATTTGCTGTCTAAATGAACTTGGCCAAGGTCTCAGACCTTGGTTTCGGCCTTTGTAAAAAGTCATGAGATTAGGTGATTATTAAAATCCTTTCTGACACTAAACTTTGTGATCAGTTTCTAGTGGAATTCAAAACTATTTTCTTCCTGATTGGTCCTCTGAAGACATAGAAAGCATTCCAATCATAAAGTACTTTGATACACTTTAATGAGAGTATCAGGTCACTCCTCAATCTTTTCTTCTGTTGGCTACCAATCACAATTCTTTTAACCTTTCATTGTAGGTCCTGTTTTCCATCTCTTTAATCATTTTGTTGTTCTTCTTTACAGGACTTCTAATTCTCCATGTGACTTTTAAAAGATGGTGACTGGCAATTAACATAATAATGTAATAGATCTCAGTCTTTGATGCATCTTGGTATCATGTGGGTGTTTTGTTTCTATAGCAATGTTAAATATTTAGCATGAAGCCAGTATTATCTGTATCCAAACTGCCAGCAGATGCTAATAGTGAAACTATCTGTCAAAAAAAACATTCAAAATTAAAAATTTAGGGATAAAAAAGAATAGATTGCCTAAAAAAGAATGTTTATGGAGTAGGAAGAATTTGGACAAAAGTAAGCATTTTTAAATCACATTTTTAAAGGTAGACATTTTATAAGTTTGAAGACGAAATTTAGGAAAAGGCATTAATTTCTTCCTGATATGTCACTTTTCATTTTCTTTGAAGGGAAAAAATCCTAGTTGGGCTACAGAGTAACTATTAAATTCACTAAAGGGAGAAAAAAGGTACAAGCTTATATTAAAGTATAAACTTAAACTTAAAAAAATATTTAAGTAAAATTTAGAAGGGAAGAGTAATGCAGATTCAAACAAATGTTAAATGGGCTTACTCTAAGTGAGTTGCCTTCACATGTCTGTTTTAATCCATGGATTTTTAATGTCATTTTGTTAGGCTTGGTATGTGATTTGGATAGGGTAGATAAGTCTAACTTCCTGTCAGTTCCAGACCTTCTCAACCCAGGTTACCCTGTGAATTTAGTGTTTGATGGGAACTCCACAGGATTGTCCTAGAGCAACTTTGATTTGGTGGAAAGAAAGGTAGAAAATTAATCTAGAGTGAACACTGCTGGCAGATCTTCAGGACTTGAATAAGCAGGCAATGGATGCTCCAGGCTGATCCAGAATTCTTAGGGCTTATATTTCTTGTGTTGGAACTCTAGGGACTTAAGAGTTGCTCCAGGGCTGAGAGAAGCAGACAATTTGGTGGGTTAAAAAAATCAGTGTGTGATTATAAGAGTGATTAAATGATAATGATATGATAGATGAGTGTGATTAAAAGATAAAATGGCATAATGTGCATGCACGGTTTCACTGAAGCTGTTCAAACCTTTCCTTTAGTCTTACTTCATGCATATTCAAAGATGCAAGGGAGTCAGAAAATACCTTGGTGGCTGAGTTAAAAAGAATCCTGTCCTCTTAATTATTTCAAATGGCTTAAACTAAACAATAACTTTTGACATCAAACTGACTTAACATTATTGAAATATAGATTATCTTTGTCAGAAGTGTGCCTCCAGGATAAGAGTTCAGAGTAATTTGAAAGAAATACTCTAATGAATTCTGGAGATAAAGCTAGATTTAGATTAATTAAAAGTTTAGGAACAGTTAAGGATCAGTGAAGAGGGTAGTTTAGTAAATCATAACTTAAAATTTGTTTTCTTTAAAAATTTGCTATCAAGGCATCAACACTAAACCTCAAATTGGTAATATTAGATTCAGTTGTTTAAATAAAATATCATATATAGTTTTTATTAGGATGCATATAAAATGGAAAAGAAAAATTTCAGTAGATGAATATGTTATATTAGGTATCTGTTAGGTACAGAAAGTATATGTTAGGTATAGAAGATGACTTTCACAAATGGAAATAAGAAAGAACAGGACAAGTTTCACTGGAACATAGTATATGTAAAGGAGAGTAATATGAAATAAGGCTGGAAAGATAAGTTGGAACCAAACTGTGGAAGACCTTAAATGTCAGACTGAAAATTACAGGCTAATTTTTTTTTAATCCTAGAGACAATAGGGAGCCCACTGAAGCTTCTTCAGGAAAGGAATGACATGATCATCAGAGTGATGATTTTGCCAGCTATGTGGAAAATAGATCAAAAAGGGAAGAGACTAGGAGCAGGGAAACTAGTTGGGAAGCTATTATAGGCTAAACCTGATTCAGGTTGGTCTGATGCTTTTGATTTAAATTAAGACAAAATGTAACACTCATAGACCATTTAACAGTTAACAAAAGGAGGGTCACTTAACTATAATGTGGAAAGAATACTAAGCAAGGATATATCACTGGTTTCAATAGACAAAGGTCCTTTTTGTCTCCATACAAAAACACAACCAGTCAGCAGGATGTGTTAGATGTGGACCATCCACCAAGTCTGAGGAGCATTGACTCCTAATGGGCTAGCCCTTTATGGCAGGAAGCCATTCTGTGGCTTAAATCCCAGCTCCCTGGACCAGCCAAGTCTCAAGGATAGCTTTCCTGACTCTTAGTGGATGGAAAATCTAACCTACACAATGAAGCTACTGCTTTTACCAAAAAGAGGCTTTTTCAATAGACCAAGTGAAAGAGCTTGTACAAGGCACTTGTACTTGCAGGGGACTGGAAGAGAGATTTTTTTTTTAATTTTAATGCGAAAGTAGAATTAGCTGCATATGGCAATTAGAGCTGGATGGAAAGAGTAAAGAAGAAAGAAGAGTCACCAGTAACTGAGGTTTGATTGGAGTGCTTTCAAATGGGCATTCTCTCTTACAGACTACAATTTAGTCAGGTCTTTGAAATAAATAAATAATAGTGATACACTAGAGTTGATGATCAATTTATGGAGATCCATAATTAATTTCAGGAGATTACAAAGTGTGGCTTATTGTTTAAAGGCAACAGAGGGACACCTCCTAAAAGAACACAAGCATAGCCACGGTTCCTCATTGGGTTTCATAGACTGGAAGTAGTTCTTGATGATTGTCTGACTGAAAATCTTCATGACCTAGAAAAGCAGGATCCTTGCATCCCCTCAAGACTCCCTCTTCCCTTTCCCCATTTATGTCTTATGCAGATAAAGGGAATGCATTTCTTCTTTTTCCTCACCAGGACTCCTGGAGTGTGGCAACTTGTTGCAGTTATGTGCTTGCACGTGGCCTGAAAGGTGAAATCCTGAGCAGACACTTTCTGAGCTTAACCAATGGCAGCAACTTGGACATCAAGAGATTTCCTGCAGATGGCCATAGAAGACATAGATGTGTGTGTCCCCACTCAGTTCCAAGATCCTTAGTTCTCAAGTTCTGGAGTTCCCAGGTTTTCAAAAGAGGAAATGATTTTCTGATACAGAATAATACTTGCAGAAAAGAAAAGGGCTTATTTGCAATGTTCCTGTGCAGCCCTGTACTTGGAGAGAAAAGCTAGCGAGTTTTCAAGTAATGGAAGTCCTATGGGAAGGAGATCATTTGTTCAGCAACCCCCAAAGTATGTTTACTTCATGAAGAAAGTCTAAGGAAGCCACAGGGTGGCACTGTGAGTCTGGAAGACACCATTTATGACCCTGTGGGAGAATATGATTTCACTGGAATGTCGAGGTGTCGCTCTAATAACAACTCCAAGTTCAGTTCCTGATGGGAAGGTGTAATTTTGGTATTTGTTTATGTGCTCCTATGGCTCCTTTGTAACATTTGCCCTTTCTATGGGATGAAATAAAGGTTGTCACAAACCTGGTACCCGTACTGTACCTTGATTACATGAACAGGTACCAGGGACCCTTTCACACACATTTAGGAAACCTATATACAAATCACACTTTAAGAATACTATGTATTCCTAAACAACTCCAGGTAGAGGCAATGAGCCAAAGAGAGATAACAATGTTCTTGGGATTAGGTCATCAGGATAAGACATAATCCATGTTAGTACAAAGTCTAGGAGGCTTCTTGGACCATAGGTTATATATAACAATAATGTACCTATATAACTACTTTCATAAATATCCCCTACTGCTTCTTAATTCAGATCAACTGGCATTTAGCACCTACTATTTGCCAGTGCTAGGGAATACAACATTTTAAAAATTAAAATAGTGCCTGCCTTTGACATATTCTGCTGGGATTGGAGAAATCATTAATAATTGGATGCTGAAGAATAGTGTCGTGTAGGATGCAAAATGAAGTTTGAATGGAGCTCTGGATTCCAAAAGGCAGAACATTAGGATGGGGATTATTGTGGATGGGGATCAGCAAGCAGGCCAATTTGGCTGGATCATAGAATGCATGAGCAGAAATAATGTGAAATTTTTGGAAAGATAGTTTGAAGCCAGATTATAAAGAGTTTGAAATGCAAAAGAAAGGAGTTTGTAATTTATTATGAAGAAAATAAAGTCACTGAAACTTCTTGTGCTGGAAAGATTTTAAGATTGTGTAATTACAATCTATGTGATTCTTTTTTGCCACTTCTAATCACATTTAGTTTTTGTCTAGTCTTATTACACCAGGCAATGGGTTGTTTAGCAGTCTGTAATGAAATATTAAATCTTATTCTCTGAGGGTCCAGAGTTGGGGTGGAGAACACAGGTAGAATGATTAGCTTAGACTTACTGAAAAGGCTGACTACAGCCAAAAGAGGATAGGTGAGAACACCCAGAAATGTTTAGGTATATGATGGAATATAGAAAATGATGGAGCTCAAAATGGATGGTTTTAATCTTCTCAATAATCAGTGATTTCTACTGTGCTTCTGGACTCCCCTGAATCATAACCCCCAACTCTTACTTGGGCATGTAAGACAGGGGATCTTGATGCCTCTCCTGGGACTCAGTAATGCATTTTATTGCTGATCTAGGCTTCTAGACTTTGGGGATACAATATTTCGATGTCACTATTCTCCAGGCAGTCAAGGGATGTCAAAGATTGTCAAAAGACTTCTCTAAAGCACAGTTCTGAATGTCACCTCCTTAACAAACCCTATTGACTCTCTCAGATAAAACATAAAGTCCTTTATTTGGCATTGAAATCTCTTCCCCATATCTGTCCTTTCTATTTTTTCAGTCTTCTTATACATTACTACCCTCTACAAACTCTAAGGTATAGCCACACTAACCTAATTGCTGTTATTCCTATATGACATGTGACATGCCATTCCTTCTCCTATCTCCAAATCTTTATGTTAAGTGTTTCCCCTTGCCTGGAATGCTGTGATTGTATTTTCCACCACTTGGAATCCCTGATTTACTTCAAGATTCAGCTCACCAGCCTTTCTGAAGGGGGTCTCCCCAAGTCCGTTGGCTAAAAGTACCTTCGCCTCTAAAGTGATCTCATATCTGCTTTGTGTACATATCTTGTGTGTGTGTATACACATTATGTGTATGTGTGTATACACACATATATATGTACAAGTTGTACAAGTTGAAAGAATGAATTGTTTTCCTCTTTTAAAAAAAATCCCTAGCACTTTGTATGGTAAGCATTTAATAAATGCTTATTGATGGATTGATATGTTTTGCTGAAGTTCAGTGGGTAAAAGGTGGAATTGGAAGCCTGACAAAAGAGGTTTAGAATAATATCATACTGTATCAATCAGAATTAAAAACGAGTAAAAGAATTTCCATTTAGCAACTATGGCCCATTGAAGTGGAATTTGTAATGGGCTCTGTCAGTTTGATTCTGTGATTTCCCCAAGCTGTACTCAGTTACTTGGGAGTAGAAACAAAGATGGGAGATTGTGAGAGTATGTCAGAATTATGGATTAGTAAAGAAGGAATGTGAGAAGGGCAAAGGAGTAAAGAATTCAAGGGTACAGGGACGTGTCTTATTGAAATTACTGACTATATAATTACAATTTTGAAAGGAGAAAGTGAAAGCAGAGTAGGCACACTGAATTAAGATAATAGAGAAAGATCAAGGGACTGATATCAGAGGCAGAGTGAAGAGCAGGTTTGTATGGATAAGGCAAAGGGAAAAAAAGGTGATCAGAAAGGGGAATTTCATAATCCAGCATCTTGGAAGTGGAAGAATTTGGGTGATAATGTGACCTAAGCCAGTGGTGTCAAACTAAAAATGAAAGCTACTAAACCATATATAAGGATCCCCATGGCTGCATAATGGACTTAGAAAACCATATATTAACATTATCTGTATTCAATTGCATTTTTATTTATTTTGTTAAATATTAACCAATTCCATTTTAATATGGTTCAGTTTTGCCTTCTGCATTGGGCCACTATTTGACACTTCTGATCTAGGCAATTTATACCTCATAGGTGACTGAGGCAGAGTAGAGATGGAGTTCATGGGAACTGAGATGGTTAGTCAATAAGGAGACTGCGGCATGTGAAGGGTCATCATGATGAATATTGAAATTACATTGAATAATGACAGAATTTAGACTGGACAGGAAGGCTGAGATTCAGGTGCTGAAGTCATTGGGGAAGGTGGGAGAATGGCTTGATATTTGTAAATGAAAACAACAACAAATCTCGATGGGGTAATATAATTGAATGGCATGAATTTTAAATAAGAAGTTGTCAAATGCTCACAGGAGAGCAATGGCTTCAAAGAGGTAATCGTGAGAAAGAAGCATATTAACCTATCTCCTTGACCCTGTGAGTAAGAGGGCATTAAAGGAAGCCTAACATTGGAGAGGGCAGCAAGGGATATGGTATCTTCAGGGGCAAACAAGGTTTCAAGTCATGCCCAAAAATTGGAAGTGGTATAAGAGGAAGAGTTCAAGGATAAAGGAAATTTGTTAACAATGTGGTAGGGGGGGTGGAAGGGGTTTGGCAGGGATTAGAGAGTGGTAGAATTGATGTCATGTTGGAATTTTAGATCCAGTTATGCTTTACTCAACAATCCCTACTCTGTAGCCATCTTCCCCCAGCTTCTCTGACTGGACCAGAAAATGTGCCCTGGATGTTTTTAACCCTTTTATCTCTAGAATATCTACCCCAAGGTCCTGCTGTCTTGATTGATGGCTACCTCACCTGGCCTAGTATTTCAGTCAGGTCCTGTCTATGCTCCACCTCACTTCTACTGCCCAGACTCACTAGCTACTTGCCCTTGAGCACTTACCACTCTCCCTTTCCAGTTCTGGAACCATGAACAAATCAATTCTACCATTTTTCCTGGAAAAGATGTGCCAGTATACTCTCCTGTGGCTCCCCTCACCATCCCTCTAACTTTCCTGAATCAAAGCACCCTTCCCTAGCCACTATTCCAATATGTGTATTATCACACCCTTATTAGATTGTAAGCACCTGGAGGACAGAAATGGTCTCTACTTTTGTATCCCCAGTGCTAGACAACAGCAAGTTCTTAATGCATTCTTTTTCATTTATTCATTCATCCATTGTAGGAACAGGGAAGAAGGAATACCAAGTAGGCTAAATAGAACAGAAAACAGAATGGAAGATCTAGAAAGGACCATTGATATAATTCGTTCCAATTCCCTCATTTTACACATGAGGAAACTAAAGTCTATAAAGGGTTCCTTGTTCCTTTATCCCTTGCTTACTCTCAACTTTTTTCTCATTCTGCCTTCTTTGCGATCCCCTAATTCCCACATTTGCTTTCTAGGTCCCATCCCCTCCTAACTGGTTCCTACAGCTCTCTGTCCT
Organism: Phascolarctos cinereus; assembly: GCF_003287225.1. Taxonomy (NCBI): domain Eukaryota; kingdom Metazoa; phylum Chordata; class Mammalia; order Diprotodontia; family Phascolarctidae; genus Phascolarctos; species Phascolarctos cinereus. Next base: position 188,648,187 of record NW_027555514.1, read on the forward strand.
CATGGCTGCCTACTCATGGATATCAGTCTCTCCTGTCCTTTTATTAACCCCTCCCTTCCTTGACCAATCTCATGGTTCCCACCAACAAACATATTCTGAAGTATTCCACAGATACAGTAAGTGACTATGAGACAGGAATCAGTAGCAATGTTCTAATTAGAATATAATTGCGATGGTGCCTTCATAGATCCTCTCTTTCCATTGATTTCACTGATGGCCATTTGGGGAATGCCAAAGATATGGCAATCAGGAGGATACTAGAGACAGAAGAAGACATTTGCTGACCCTCCCTTCCAGGGATCCTTTGCAGCAATGAGTGTAAATGGTTGAAGAGCACTATTATTTCAGTCACGCTACACACAAAATAAAAATTGTGAACTAGATTGGAAAAACAGTTTTGAATTTAAAATTAATTTTCTCATATAAACATATCACTGATCATTGAATTTATGGAATGCAACTTGTTTATAAGTTGAGACCCACCTCTTCCTGTGGGTTGTTTTTTCCCCCTACTTTATCACTCTCTGTTTAGAGTTCTTTGCTTATAACACATAGATTTCTATCTCTCATCTGACTTTATGATCTGTTGAAATCTCTAGAACTCTAGGAAGTTAGGTGTAGGCATATTATAAGAATATGAAATTCGCCATATTATGTCATCCTTTTGACCTGTTCAGCCCAGAACTGTCTGTGACATACTATCAAGGGACCTGTTATAGAAAAGTGTTGTTCTTCAACCTGACAAATGGCACAAAATATCCTACTTTGCTCCAGTAATTCTTTATCAATGTCTGAGTGATCTTTATTGTTCCTTAAATCTCTGACAATTCCATGATTATAACTTAGTTGAAACTTCTTAGAAAAACTAATTTTTTCAGTCTGTGTTACCTGTGGTGATATTGAGTTCAGTAATCTTACTACCAGCTTTGTCAAGTAATATTGCCCTTTTTGGGTCCTAAATTTACTTTTTTCTTACCTCAAAGAGTATCCCTGAGTTCTAGAATTTATAGATTTGGTGAGGGAGAAGACTAAAAGAAAGAACTTTCTATTGAGTTTAAGTAGTTTCCTGATAATATCCAGAATGCTTTTAGCCTTAAAGGCTACCAAAACCACTGGCCTAGTGTCTTCAAAAAACACTCTTCAACCAGCCATCCAAAGGGTCTTCCCCAGTGATAACTGATAATTTAAAGTTGATCATCCTGTTTGTATAATAATTTGGTGCATTTTTCTCCAAATGCATTTCCTAACATTGTCATTTATCTGCTCACTTTCTAACCATTTATATAACTTTATGGTGTCTTACGCAGTCTGTCCCTGTTAGAGGAGGAATTTCACTGCCCGAAGAAACCGTAAACCTAGAGATTTTGAGATTCATCCCTTTGTAAAATCAAATATGTAAATATTAAGAAAAACTGTAGTACTAATCTCTCAGAAACTCTTGGGATTTCTCCATTCTAAGTAATGCCTGATTATTTCAACCTTTTGTTTCCTGTGGCTCTGAGAGAAGATAGGATATTATATAGGTGAGAATATTGAAGAAAATAGACTCTGGGTGAGGGGGTGCTCAATAGGAACATTCCAGGATATCATGAAGAGAAGAGTTCTTGACTTGGATGTAATAAAGGGATCAAGAAAGGGAGGGGAGGGCATAAGAGAGAAAGGAGAGAGACAGGGAGAGAGGGAGACAGGGAGAGAGAGACAGAGATGCTGTGTGTGTGAAGACCAGGAGAAAACATGTCTAAGAAGCATAGGCAGAGGTAGGCTGAAGTCAGTTCTAATCAACTAGGACAGCCTATTGTTAAATCAGTGTGAGCTCAGAAATTGGCAAGCACTACAAATCAGGAGTTGAATTATTGTTTTGTTTATTGTCTAGAATTAAGAAATTTATAGAGAATGTGTCAATAATTATATTAAACTTAAAAATGTGGATAAAGTGGGACAAAATCCATCCTATTTTTTGGGAGCCCTGTGTTAAATTTTTACCAGTGTACCCCTAGGGAAAGGTCTCCAAAGAGTATTGAGAGATAGAAGTCTATTTCATATGCATTGAAGTCAGTCTCATTACATTAGTTTTGTTGATATAAACATGACAGCAGCTTATTCTTTCCCTTCACTATTGGTCTATGATATAAATGCTATTTTTTCCTCAGTAGGAAAATAAAACACCATCATTTTATATATGAGATGTGTTCCTGAAAAATTTTGTACAATCAAACTTGCAAATTAATTCATACTTGGAATGCACTATGGGAACTAGTTATTTCAAGGGAAGCTTGTGGTAAGTCACTTGGGCAAGTAAAGGGCTGTTTTATTTGTAAAGCAGATAATCAATTCTAATGTATCTGTTTAGGAAGTTTCAGTTTTTATGGGAGATCTTTTTCAAAGCAAGAATCACCTGAACTTGATTACATTCCATAAATTAAAACTTATTCCACCTTCTAAAATTGCCTGATTAATAACCAAGGAATAGCTTAGGCTCCATAAGGATATTTTTTGAGGCAACACAGTAACATTAAAGCCCAGGGCTCTCCCTTTCATATCTCAACCAAGCACCAAGTAAATTTCAACCCGGTAGCTAGGGTTATATATTTCTGTCATTCACACTTTCCAACATTTTCAAAGAATGAAGAGACAAAGTTCATGCAGTGAAAGGAATCAGAATCTATTTTTTAACCTTAAAGTTATAAACATTTGTATCAAAATATTTACAATTACTGTATATGAAATATCTTATTCCATGAAAAAAAGCCAAGTACAGTACTAGGACATGCCTATCAATGTAATACAAATTACATGAGAAGGAAATGTCACACAAAAAGAAGAGGGGAATATGATGTTCACTCCAAGTCGTATTTTGACTTCTATAAGTGACACAAACATCATCTTGGTTAACTCATGGCATAAGTGTTTTGGAAGTTATAAAAGCCTTTTACTACTTGCCTAAACTTTTCTTGTCCATTAAAACATTTATCAGCCCACAATTTTCCAAGCCAACCTGGCCACCACCCTCAGGTAATCTGGTGCCCTGCCCCCAGCGTATACATAGAACTAGAATATACACCAGTACTGCTTAGTAATACTACTTTTACATAAATATCAGCAATCATGGCAGAACAACCCCAAACAATTCAGGGGGAAAAAAGTACAGGAGATATTGGGAGAGTAGAGGTTAAGTTAGAAGGGAAAGATGTCTGAAATTCCTCCCCAAGACTGTTCCCTTCACATGGAGAGGGAAAACATCAGGAAAAGAAACCCAGGGTCTGAGATGGCTTTAAATAGCTGCTCTGGCTGTCCCTTTAAGAACCCAACTTTCCCCCCTGCCTACCAAGGGGAGGAAAGCAATGGATAGTTGACCAGAAGGAACAGAATAACTCAATCCTGTATATTAATGCCTCTATGGCAGCAGAGCAGTTCAGTTATGATCTGATCAGGTACCATAAGAGTCACTTCATAAAAAGAACTTTACCTATTAACTAAAGTTTTACTTATCTTGGGGGAATGTTCTGCTTTCTGATAGGAAGTAAGGAAGCAAGCAATCTGTTCTCATAACTGAGCTATGACATAATAATACTTTACAATTAAGTAGCACCTTTCACCCAAGGTCCTTTCTGTTGCTTTAATTTAACTTTAATTGAATTAGCTCTCCTAATAATTAAGCCTCACTGCCCTACAAGGTAGAGGTTCTTAACCTCCCAAGAGGTATTTGGATTGTTTTTAAGGAATCTTTGAACTTGGATAGGGGGTGAAAAATTCATCTTTATTTTCACTAACCTCTAAATAAAATTTAACTTTTCTTTCAATTATGAAACTAGGATTATTCTGAGTAGGGTCCCTGGACTTCACCATACTGTCAAAGGGATCTATGACACAAAAAAGGATTAAGAAGCCCCAGTCTAAGGTGAATCGGGGTGGTTATTGACCATTTGACAATCCTAAATTCTTTGAGCCTCAGGTTCCTGCATAATAAAGCCAGATTGGATGATCTCCAAAGCCAGAAAGAGATCTAAGATCCTGGCTCCTCAAATATGAGAATCTGAGCCTCAGAGAAATGAAGTAACATACCCCAATATCATATAAGGAATCAGGGCTAGCATATCCTTGTCTGGATAATTAGACCACACTCCTATTGTTGTTCCTAATGTGGGCATTACAAACAGTTGTGTTTACTGTCCTCCCATCATGCAAGTAGGAAAAATATCTGTTCATATGCAGGCAACTAAAAAATTGAGTTCAGCATCAGAAAAAGATCCTAGAAGCACAGTTCCGGAGACCTGGCACTCTTTATGAGACAATCCCTTGGTCTCATAGCTTGCATGTTATATTCACTGTAGACTTTGTAGTCAATTAACGGCTTTACAGAAGCTCCTAGCCTCAGAATCTAGGCAAGGGGCCCAGCAAACTTGAGTGGTGAGAGGCCTCCATGTGGGGTGAATGTGCGTTTTGATCAGCTGCTCTGTGTGGAGGGGATGGATCATTGTAGGACCTTTGAGGTCCCTCTTGAGTATGACATCTTCTATTCTCTATAACCTCCTAACCAGCCTCACTGCTTACTTTGCCCTCCCCATGCAATCTCTGCCTCAATCTGCAATCATTTATTAACACTTCCTATGTGTCAGGTATTGAATGAACTAGGTGCTAACACACTTTCTCTGACTTACTTTTTCTGATTACTCAGGCTAATCATAACAGAGATTATCAGGTGGTTGCCAACAGCTGGGTTTAGGGCAGCTTTGTAACAGGGGTTTCAATGTTTTGCTCTGAGTAGGAAGGGAGGGGTTTTTTCCAGATTTAGCACATTCAGCACAAAAAAATAACGCCATAGTGATTGCCAGGAACTTGTACCGCTATTTTAACTTGGTGAAAAAGTTCTGAGGGCTTTCTTTATTCCTCAGAAGTGAGAACTTCACTGCTTCTCCACCATGCTAGGAAGTCAATAGCATGATGTCTGGCAAGTCCAACAGAGTTTAGAACAGCAGGAGAACAACTCTGGTGGTTTGTGGGAAGCTCTCTGGCCTGTGGAATCCAGGGAAGATCAGAGCAGCTTCTCCTCACAGCCTGCTTTCTCTTGAGGGTAGGGTGTGTGGTGGTAGCGATTTGTCTCAGTGATCAGTCTAGTTCTTCCCCCTCCCATACCCACCCCATCCTCCCACCCCACCCTTCCTATGGTTCTTCTAGCAGAGCAACTCCCACTTCCCTCCCAGTTTCAACAGCTTTCCCCTCCCAGTCCCCTCCCCCAAACCCCACAGAAAAATTCCAACAGCCTTATTTCTTTCTAAGGACGAGATAGAGGACACCAATAATGAAGCTAAAGCAGAAGCAGATCCAAGCCAAAATAAAGGAATATCCATGGTGATCAAAATCTTGAATCCTGTTCCCATATTTATCAGTGTAGATGGAAGCTCCAATCAGAATGCATAGCCCTGTAGGGAGAGGAGTTGAGAAGACAGAGAGAGAGAGAGAAACAGAGAGAGAGAGAGAGAGAGAGAGAGAGAGAGAGAGAGAGAGAGAGAGAGAGAGAGACCAATATTAAAGTTAGAAACACAAACCTTACTTTTAAGTTTTTGTCTTATCATACCGGGCAAGTCATCAAGGGAATTTTTGTGATTTTAAATTCACACTTTCTTCACAGTTATACATAACAAATTATTTGAGAATATTTAAAACTGAAATTTAGGTCACCAACTCACACCCCAAGTTGTCCTCAGACCTACAGTTGACCTCTGCAAACAAACTACTGAATTGTCTAGGTAGGACAATAAGCATAAACAATCAGAAATCTAAAGCAACCCATCCCAGCTCTGAGTGTTGCCTATATCCACAGCATGTCAGAGCAGGATCTGATTGGGCAGGAATGTGCAGCAACAGCTATTCAGTCTTCAGGCCCAATAGGATGAATTGGGTAATATTGATAGGAGAATGATAATGATGATAATAATTATGATGATGGCAATGTTGATATCTGCTTTATGTTGTGACTACAACTTTCCCCTTTTTGCAACCCCTGAGAGCACTACTCACTAATTAAGTGTGGAGATAGATTGCTTTTTCAGAAGTATTTCAGTTGCAATGTGTAGCAACTGCTTAGCAGCAACCTGTTGTGAAGAACCGAGGCAGCTGCAGGTGCTTGGCCTTTAGTTTAATTAAAGGTTCCCAAAAAGAAAAAATTAGAAAGGACCATTTCATATAGCTGAAATCTCTTACTAGATTACCACTTTCCTTACTGTAAATGTTTGTATTTTAAGGTAAAGAGGCTGATTCTAGGACACTTACAGCAGACCAGCATGATGGCACCCGAGAGGAAGAACCGGTTTCCCTTTTCCATGGTGAAGAGTTGGAATATGAAAACGACAAGAGAAATGACAGAGAAGATGATGGCCAGAATCATGAAGGCTTGCACGGATTTGAGGGCATCTGTCCAAATATTTACAAACAGAGAGAAAAGATTAAACTTAGCTAGCCTGAAAAAAAGGTTGAAATCTTTTTCAAGCTCCAAAAAATGAGCAACCATACCTTCTCCCGCATATGGTAGTGCTTGATTACAATTCCCATCTGTACATAGGTTCCAAAGACCAGCTGACAAGGTCACATTCCTTGAAACAAGCCAGACCTAAAACCAAAGAAAAAATAATAAATAAATAAATAAATAAAAATCTGTGTTCAAGCATAGCTCTCTAGAACCAAAAGGATGTCAATGTTATGAGTGTTGACATGCTTAAGCTGGCCTACTTGTCCTCAGTATTTCATTCTGATCTCTGTGTCTCTATATTGAATCTCTAGGGTAAACCACTTCCAGTTGGGTTCCCAGTGGGGCAGCTCCTTCTACTCACAGAGGCTGTTGCTTGTCCTTCATTCTCAAAGAGGACCATGACATCAGGGAGGTGATGCCATGACATGCAAGTGAATTGGATTTAAGTGAGGGAGGACTGTGCAAAGTCACCAACCTCACTTTCTCTTTTGGAGCCATGTGTGTCCAGTGGCAGGACACACAGGATGACTAGAGATGTCTCTGGATGCAGTGGAGACTGGCCTTTATAAGTAAAGTCTTTATCAGGTCTCTGCTTGAGAAAATACAGCTTCCTTTCTTTCCTTTCTTTCTTTCTTTTTCTTTCTTTCTTTCCTTTTCTTTTCTTTTTCTTTCTTTCTTTTCCTTCCTTCCTTTCTTTCTTCCTTCCTTTTGCTTCCCAAACCTGGAAAGATACCTTGGGGTTTACAGGCTAGATTTCTTTCTTAAGGACCACACCTTAAACCAAGTCACCCTGGCTCTCATTGATTGGCCAACAGTAGGTCCCAGGCCTAGCCTTACTTGGTCATTGTTTGGGCCCAGATTGACTCAGAACAAATGTAAATAGGAATTATTTCTGTTTTGGCCAGAAACCCTAAAGGTCTTCCCTTCCCAGATTGATTTTTTTTTTTTGGCTACTGTTAAAGAGGCCATCTTTTTGCCTCATTTTTACCTAGTCTTAATCACTGAGTGGGCATTGCCTCAGTCAAACTGACACCTGTTGAAGATCTTAACTTAAAAAGGCCAAGTCTTCCTCAACATCTGGAGCCATCTCCAGCCATCCTGATGTCTATCTTGCCAGTGGAGCCAGATAGCTCTGGAGGAGAGAGTGAGGTTAGTGACTTTGCACAGCCCTCCCTCACTTAAATCCAATTCACTTGCACATCATGTCATAGTCCTCTTAGAGTACAAAGGATAAACAACACACAACAACCAGGATAAACCTGAAATTCATTCCCTCCTTAGCTCTGGCCCTCAGAATCCTTAGCTTCCTTCAAGCCTCATCATCTTGGGCATCACCTCCCGTAAAAAGCCCTTCCTATCACTGAGCTCAGTCTTCTCCAATTAAATTGAATTGACCTATTTGTGTTAGTGTTGTATCCTCCATGGGGCAGCTAGGTGATGCAGTGAATAGAGCACTGGCCCTGAAGTCAGGAGTACCTGAGTTCAAATCTGACCTCAGACTAAAACACTTGACACTTACTAGCTGTGTGACCCTGGGCAAGTCACTTAACCCCAATTGCCCAAAAAAAAAAATATTGTATCCTCCAGGTAGAAAATAAGCATTTTGAAGATAGAGACCTAGTTTTTTTGTTGGGGTAGTTGATTGGTTGGTCTTTGTGTTCTCAGCAACTAGGACAGTAACTTGCATGCAATAGGAGCTTAATCAATGCTTATGGAATTCAGTGAATGACTTGAGTGTCCTTAACTCAGGATATTTAGTCCTAAGGGACTTGCCTCTTATAAGGCCAGGGAGTAAATTGCAAAGGAGAATCATAAAGATTGGGGTTATATATTCCTGAAACAAGCAGAAGGGACAAGGAATGTGATTAGTTATGGAATCATAATGATTTGTTTTGGGGAGAGGAATGCTCAACTGAAATCGTAGCAATCAAAACTCAATGCCATCTTTGATCCTTCTCTTTCTCTCTTCAACCTCCCACCCTCTAATCACTTGCCATATGGCTGTCAATTCCAGCCTTCATATTGTTGCAAAGGACCTCATCCCCTTACTTTATTGAGAATGGAAAGGCCATCCTTCTGTGAATTGTGTATTATAATTCAAAATTCCTCTTCCCTACCTTCCTCTTTCCTCCTTTGTACCAGTGTTTGATAAAGATGTAGCTGTTTTTGCCAAAGCCAAAGTCTGTACTTGTACCCTTTAATTCTTCTTGTCTTCTTTGGGAGATTGTCTCCTAGGTAATCTCCTCTCTTCATTTCACCTGTACTCTCTCCCTATCTACTAGCTCCTTTTCTGCTCCCTACAAATATGCCCATATCCACCAATCCTTAAAAACAAAAAAATCTCTTGTCCCTGTCATTCCCTCAAACCATTGTTGCATACTTCTCCTGCCTTTCAACTATCTATACTCTTTGCCCCCTTTCCTCAATCCCTTGCAATATGGATTCTGTCTGGACCATTCAACTGAAACTTCTGGTGTCAGGATTACCAATGATTCATTTCTTACTTGCTAAATCTGATTGCCTTTTTCTCAGATCACATCCTTCTATACCACTTTACAGCTTTTGACACTGTTGACCACCCTATTTTCCTGTACACTCTCTCTTCCCTTGACTGTTTCCCAGCTCTCCTCTTTCCTATCTGACTACTACTTCTCAGTATCATTTGCTAACCATAGATTCTCCCACCTACCCAACACTCCACGTTGAACATTCTTCTCTTCTTTTTCTATATTCTCCCTCATGAGTCATCAGCCCTCATGGATTCAATTATAATCTTTAGGCAGATGGCTCACAAATCTATTCAGTCAATCTTTGCATAGGCTGTCTACCATTGCAGGAATGTATTTCCTACTCATCCCTGCCTCACAGAAACTTTACCTTTCTTTAAGGCTCAGTTTAGATGCTAACTCATATAGGAAACTTTTCCCTATTCACCTAATTGCTAGTAGTCCCTCCTTCCATTAAGTATCTTGTTATCTGTTTAGATGCTGTATTCCTAGCAGAATAGAATGTCCTTGATGGCAGAGACTTTTTTTCATTTACATTATTGTATTCCCAGTATCTAGCACAATGTCTTGCACACAGGAAGCATTTAATAAATGTTTTAATATTTCACTAATCTAATTTTGTTGGTGTGTGGGTACTCCTTCCACCAACACAGATTTCAACCCAGCTATAGCTTAGTAGATGATTTTTACAAGTTTCTGTGCTTCTAAATCCACCACCTTGTGGCCAATCTAATGAGGAGTCTCTCTGAATGTAAGTGGCATGGCTTTGGGCAACAGCTAATCCCTGACTTGAACTCAGAGGGTTTCCAACTAGGTAGAACCCGCCAGAGGTTACAGTCTGCTAGCACAGCTTTCCAGAATCCAGGACCTCTTCTGTGCCAAAGCAGCAGAGGAGGATTTCAGAAAAAGAATGAACTTTTGAACTGGATTACAAAAAACTAGGCATATGCTAATTTGAAAAGAACCACAAATCTCAGGGAAGAGTTGCTAGCTAGTTCTTTAACCAATTTTTTTTTAAAGTTATGACTTCAAGGTGGTAACTGAGGCTTTTCAAGATTAAACAACATACTCCCATTACACATGAAATGAATAACAAGGGCTAAAGCTTAGAGCCCTGCAAGTTTTTGCCTATTACTTACCTAATTCTCTACTATCTTTCTGCTGAAAAATAAAAAAGAAGATATCTACTTTAAAAAATTCTTTTCTTGGAGCTGCTGGGTGGAGCAGTGGATAGAGGCCTGGCCCTGGAGTGAGGAAGACCTGAGTTCAAATCTGACCTCAGATACTTACTAGCTGTGTGACCCTGGGGAAGTCACCTAACCCTGATTGCTCACCCCAAAACAAAATCTATTCTTATGAATTTAAAAATTGTCAACAAAGATAATATTTCAATAAGCAAAGAATAAAATTGAGGCTTATATTAAGGAACTATGAACTTCTATTATGTACCACTTGAGGGTTTTTTTAGATATATGTACATACATACATGATACATAGCAAAATTGCTCTCCATAAATCTTTTTTTTTCTTTAAAGGTTGCCTTTACAAATAAAATTACAAGACAAATCAATTTAGGACAAAAAGCATGAAGTACATACAGCTTGAATTAATTTATTATGCTAGTTATTTTTCACCTCGGAAAACATAGGAGTATAAGTTTTGACACTGTGGAGGACAAGAGAAATTAGAAGCCTGTCTCATTTATTTCCCATTTGTATTTCATAGGATCATAGAGTTGTAGGTATAGAACTGGAAGAGAACTCAAAGATCATTTATTCCAACCCCTTCATTTTGCAGTTGAGGAAACTGGACCCAGAGTCATCAAATGACTTCAAATCAATCACTCTTTACCTTGCACACTCACAGTTAGCAATAAACCTTTCTTATTTTCATTTTCTCATTAAAATCTATTTACATTTGTAGCATAATGGAAGTCTGAGCCAGGTCATGTATCTGCAGTCTCTGCAGATGTTGTATACGTAACATTTAAGTCATTTGGCTCTTAGGTCCAAAGTTTTAACAGTAACGATAATGATGATGATGATGATGATGATGACAATCATGGCAACAATAATAGCAACCACAACCGTGATGCACGATAGAGAAGTTGAACATTTAAAATGGCCACCAGAGGTCAGGGTATTCCAAGATGCAGAGACAATTCACTTTCCCAATCTTTCTAACTCCATGATAAAGGCAAATGCTGTCCCGGAGATATTTTTTCCAGGAAACATTAAGACAAATATTTTCATATTCTTTAACATTGGCAAATATGTTGACATGCAACTGCCAGTTTAATCTTCTCAAACACTAGTTTCATCATCACTGTCCTGCTCAAAAAGTTTCAGTGGCATGAAATCTTAAAATGAGTGGATTGTATTCAGGTGAAAGTGAGTAGACTAGTTTGAGTGCACTGTCCACAAAATCAAATCACAGAATCTCGAAACTGAAAGGTACTCCAGAGGCCATGACTATGTCAACGTCCAGTTTAAGTACTTCAGTGAGGGCAGCCCATTTGAACAACTCTGATTGTTAGGAAGTTTTTCTTTTACTCAAACTTCAATCTGAGTCTTTGTGATTGTACCAGTTGCTTTAAATCATGCCCTCTGGGGCCAAGCAGGACAAGTTTAACCTTTCTTTAACATGACAGCCTTTCAAATGCTGTGTGTATCAGGTTGTTCTTTCATTCATTTTTTCTCCAATGTCCTTCCTAGACTGTTATACCCAGAAGTAAACACAATACACTGCTCATTTTTCTCATTCTGGACCCTATACCTCTCTTCATGTAAGCGAAAAATAGCATTACCTCTTTTTTTTTTTTTGGCTGTCATGCATAAGCACACTCATGCTGAATCCTAAAATTGCAATCCACTAAAATTCCTAGTCTTTTTTACCTAAACCTTGTCTAGTCATACATCCACCATCATGTTCTTATGAAATTAATTTTTGAGCTCAAACATCAAACTTTATCCTTTACCCTATTCAATTCAGCTCATGTTCACAGCTTCCAAAAAAGTTTTTTTGGATATAGACTCTCATACAACATCATAGCCGTCCTTCTTGAAAAGTTGACAAGCATGCAATGCTTCCTAAGCCACACAGGACTGAGGAAAGATTCATGGAACACTTCCATTGGAGAGCATCCTCCAAGTTGACATCTATTGATTAATGGCTAATTTAGGGGTCTTATGAGTTAAGCCTCTTTGAAACCATGTATTTATACTTTCACATAGACCACATCTCTACTTTTACAAAAAAGATTGCATGAAAGACATTGTCTATCTAGGTAAGCTGAGTCTGCACAGTATTTCCCTCATCTATATGTCTAATTGCACTGTCAAAAAAGGAAACAAGGTTAATCTGACATGAACTGTTCTTGTTGAAACCACTGTGGCTTTTAGAGATGATCATATTTTTTCTTTCCTTTCTAAATGTTCATAAACTATCCCTTTAATAGTGCACTTGATTTTTGTCAAGAAATAAAGTCAAGTTCTTTAAGCTATAATTTGCAGAACCAAACATTGTAGCATAATATTCAAGCTCCCTCATTATCTGGCCTCAATCTATATTTTTAAGTCTTGTCTCTTCCAGTCTTGTTTAGTAATAAGAGCCCTTCAGTACACCCAAACTGGTCTATTCACTGTCACCTGAATACAGCATGCTTATGTTAAACTTCATATACCTTCTCTTCAGTTTGCCCCACCCTCTTTCTCTGCCAATCAAAATCCTACACATCCTTCAAGATCCAGTTAAATTGTTTTGAAATCCCACTTCTTCCATGAAATGTTTTCACATACTACAGCAACTTTTGATGGGGGAGCTCTGAGTGTTCCTCAGGTCACACCATGGAGGAAGCTGCCTACTACTATATCCCACTAGGGCTGGCTCTGAAGAATAGTTATTCAATCCAAGACAATTCTTCTTTAATTGTTTTTTTCTTCACTAACATTAATCTGAGTTCCAACCAGAAGCAGAAGAATATTCCTGGTATAATGTAAAAAGCATGTGTAGGACTTTAAGCAAATCATTTCACCTCTATGGGCCTCAGTTTTTTTCACTTGTAAAATTGAAGGGGGCAGTGGGAGAGGAAGAGTGTTCCATTGCATTGCCTTTATCAGGATGCTCTACATAGGCTTCCAGCTCTAAATCTACTGTTTCATGATTTTTTTTCTCCTTTTTCCCCATTAAGTAACATAGATGGGAGCGTAAAGTGTTTGTTGGGTAGGAAAGTAGTAGACTATCCATTTCATAAGGTACCTTGCATAAATTTTACAGCTGTCTCCAAATTAATTGATGGGAGAAATATTTGTACAGGTGTTCCATTTAGGTGCATTCAAGTTAACAAAGTGGAAACACAAACTTTTACAAAATCATGAAATTCTCAAAAACGTTTCTTAAAGGCAGAAATTATTTATCCAGGTTTATGTAGTTTTGGAAAATCAGCAAGCATTAAGTAAAATCTGTCCCCTGTTGAATTCAGAAGTTGTCTCCGTCACACACTGATTTTATTTCCCACTTTTTGTTTGTTTAATGCTTACATAATAGTTTGTCTCCTTTTATAGCATGTGATAAATTCATAAGAAAGCATAATGTTTACACATTCTCAAAGGCTGTCAGGAATCTGAAAGTAGTTCCCATGATGGCCAATAAAAATGTGCATATTATTGATATGTTGGAGTTTGGAGGTTTGGGGGTTTTTTCTGCAACACATACACTTCCCCACAGTATCTCCTTCAAATTCTCCCAGAAAACCATTCTTTCTAGTAAATAATTTAAAAAGAGGAAGACAATAAATCCAGCAAAACTAATCAATATATCAAAAAAGCTAAGACAGGCAAGTGTTTTAAAGTTGTTTAGTTACTAATGCTGTGTGAATAGTTTGGGCCTTTGGATGTATGATTGCATGATTTTCTTTCTCCTTTTTTTAGCCTAAATACGTACTACAAATTTTGAATAATTGACAAAGGCATTTATAAGTCAGGAAAAAAATTATTTATTATTGCTCTTTTTCAGTGTGACAATTTATATATTTTTTTAAACTGTATTGTCTTTAAGGAGAATATCCAGGTCCATGTAACTCAGGCTTTAGGGTCCAAATACCATGGTAGCAACTTCTAGAAATTTCACCTGGGAGACTCATAGCACTTGAATAGTACAAAAGGGTTTTAGAGGTTGTAAAATGAACTGAACTTCTGCTCTGTTCCAACTTGGCTCAGTAATTCTTAATGAAAGACATCTTTCTCCATTTTAGGTTTCTGGTCTTTAGATCATGATTTTCCAATGAACCCACAAAATGCTATAGAATAAAAGCATAGTAGGAGAGCATTACTCACATTGGCAATGGTTGAGACAAACAACATGATGACTGTGGCAATATGGACCACAAAGATCCCGGCCAGTAGTACCAACATCTTGTCTGAGTGGATATCAACGAAGAGAGCTCTAAAATGAGAGCACAAAAAAAAAAGTCATTGTAAGACCTAAGAATATGGTTTCAACAAGTGTTATACAAATGGAATCCCAAAGCAGAAAGGGTAAGCATTCCTTCCTTGTAGATGGCATAAGTGATTGAACACTAAATTTGGAGTCAAGAAGAACTGAGTTCAAATCCTATCTTAGACACTTAGTATTATATGACCCTAGATAAGTTGCTTAATCTTTCTTAACCTCAGTTTCTTCATCTGACATAAGAAGTCATTAACTTATTATCTGAGGATGACAAGGCATTTACTCAGTATGGTTGTTTTGAGGATCAACCAAGATAATATAGATATAACACTTTGCAAACCTTAAAGCATTATGTATTTGTGTGTGTGTGTATATGTTTATTATTTTTTATAAAACCCTGAGAACACCATTATTTTATCTCCAGTAACCTAATTATTTAGTCTATCTCTAACCCAGAAAAGGAGAGCAATGTGAAGGATAGAGAAGAGCTAGCCTCAGAGTCAGGAAGATTTGGCTGACATTGACACATACTAAAGGTATAACTATCATAAAATCCCTTAACTCTTGGAAACCTGGAAACTAAATACCTCAAGCATTTAGGCTAATAATTCTAGACCAGTTGACAATCTGCATCAATAAAAGGAATTCTACACTACAAGTTCCTTGCACCAATAAAATTACAGTTCTAGAAATATATGTATATTTCTAGATGTACATCAATGTATATGAATATGTATATATGTGTATGTATGTGCATATGCCTATATATGTATACATATACATTTGTATATATTTACATATAGAAATAACTTTCTTAAGTATTTGTTTTATATACATGTATTTAATTTATTAATCACTTACTATATGTCAAGTTTTGAAAGGGGGGAGAAAAGGGGCAGAAAATTTTATGTTGATAAAGAATATTTGTGTTTTGTTTACATCTGAGGAGATGGAAAAAACATTTTAATTTTCAAAAGCACTTTGTATATCTCTAGGCCTATATGCAACAAGTTCCATTTTCCATGGAGATCCGATCTCATTCCTTTTGGTGTTGTAATGTCAGACATGTAATGAGCCTCTTCGAAGGATATCCAGTCTAACCCTTTAAGGTTGTACAGATGAGGACTTAGGGAATTTAAGTGGTTTGCCCCAGGTCATGTAGGTAGGAAGAATTCAAGATGAGAACTGAGCTTTCTTTCCAATGTTCCATATGTTATTGGATATAAATGAAGCAAAGATATTTACTTCTTCAGTAGCATGTTCAAGGCCAGGCTCCAGGGCCAGGCAATAATGATAATTAATAATAATGTAGCTTTAATAATTGTTATATAAACACATAGCACTTACTACGTGCCAGGCACTGTGCTAAGTGTTTTAGGTGACCTACCAATATTATTCCTCAATAAAATACAAGAGTCAAGAGGTATGTCCTCTATTTTTCTACTATTGCAGTTTTTAATAATTAAACTCCACAAAGGTAGCTCAGTGGTTTGATCACACATTTATCACCTATTTTCCTCTAGCATCACTTTGCTCATGCTTTCAGGCTGTGTGTGAATGGTTCAGTTCAATGACAGTTTCTGGTTTGGGCACAGAATCCTGGCTTACTGGGACTTGTACTGGAGATTTTTGTTAGTATTTATAGACACAGGTGAGAGTAGCATACAAATCTTGAAATTGTAAACGACTTTTGAAAAGTACAAACTCCTGTCCAGGAAAAAAAAAAAAAAAGAAGTCCATACAGAGGGCAAAAGGATGGAGAAGTCATAGAAGAATGAAGAAAGAAAAAGCTGGCCCAGTGAACTTGCACAGATAAATGAAAGCCTTCATTTGTCAATGGTAACATAGGAGATAGTGACAACAAATCAAAAAGAAGGCAATAAGTAAATTCTGCTATGACTTAAAACAGAAATAGGTAAGGGAATCTGTTCTGGGAATTGTTTGCTGCCAATGAGATGTTTTGCCCTACCCAAAGGAGTTAAAGTACTATGCATGCTTGTACATATAGGGAGTGATATATGGCTTCATAGCCTAGATAGGGTGCATGTGCAAATGTTATCAAAAAGGTAGGAATCTCTTATGCACTTGTCCCCCTTTTTTCCTGCTCTCCCTCATTTGATTGAAGCTCTGAGTGTGCCTTAGACATTTTCACTCAGTACCAGGTTTTATTTGATTAGAGGGCTATAGAATTCCAACCTTTTTAAGTTACACTGCTTTATTCTCTAAACCTTCAAGATAGAACTGATTAAGGGTACCTGTACTATTACTGTCCAGGGATGGCAAGCAGTGACTAGATTCTACATTCTCACCATTTCTCATCACTACCAGACCAGAGTGGTAGCATTCTCCACAATGTAAAATTATTTCCCAGGACTTTGTCCAATTGGATTATGAATGATACAAACTAGTTTACACTGCTTCCTCCAAGGGAGAAAGAATTTGGTGCCTCCCAGTTCTGTCATTAGCAAATATTTCCTTATTTTCAGTTTAATTTTTCCTTTACTCAGCTCCATTCCATTATTCTAAGGGTTTCTTCTATGGTGTAAAGTTCTTTAAACAATTATGTTTAAATTTCCACTTGAAATAAGGTAACTGATACCCATCACTGACTTCTCATTTAGTCCGTGAACCAGTCACTCAGCCACCAGTTTCCTCCATGAGTAAAATGAGAATAACAATAACTGGGCATGTCCTAGTTCCCAAAACTTGTGTGAGCATAAAGGAAACAGTGTGTAGTAAAGCACTTTGGTCCTCTTGGAAACTGGCATTCTGCCCAGTGTTCTGCCTCATGTTAGGGACAGAAGGGAGGTAATAAGCAACATAGCCTCTAAGATGGGAAAGAAAAGCCTGACTTCAACCCAGTCTAAGGTCCTGCCCTTCATTCCCTGGCCAAATTTATGAAGTTATACAAAGATTTGGTTGATTACATAAAGATGCAATCCAAGGGATGATTGATTTTTAATTAGTTCTTCTACTTAATCCTCCTAAATCCCCTTAAGGATTTTTTTCTCCTCTCCCTTCATTTACAAATACTTTCCCTCTAAATGTTGGAAAGTCTTTCTAAAGGCTTATTCTATTCAAATGCGAATAGAATACTCCAAGTCCAGCCAAGTATAAATTTCTTCTTATAGACAAGCTATTCAGAGTACAGTATCCCTTTCTTTCTCCTTTAATTGCTTTGTCTACACTTTAAAGTCATATCTGATTTACTTTTCCCCTTCTCACTCTCACTTTGAGTTTTGGTGAATTAAACTTTCCAAAGCATCTCCCTTCCCACTGACCATCCTAATCTATAGCATCTTTAGGTCATGCTCATTCTCAATTTCCTATATCATTTTTTATTTAAGCCACAACCCCACCTGCTCATTATTCATTCTGTTTACCAATTGCATTGGCTGAGTGACTGGGTGGACTAATGAAAAAAAGAATCAACTTCCTTCCATCTCAGATTTCTGTGATGCCACCCATCTTTACTTCTTTGCAAAGAGAAGAAAGTCATGGAGAATAACCTACTCTTAGTTTAACAGATGTGTTTTGGTTTTTGTTTTGTTTTGTTTTGGCTGCTACATACAGCCAGAAATGGGTGGGGATCAATTGGCTTGAGAAGTGACCTGGGTTACCTACAACTTTTTTTTCCCATCTTTTCTCCTCCATCTAATTGTGTGTGAAATTTAAGTGGACCAGTGTTTTTTGTTTGTTTGGTTGGTTGGTTGGTTGCTTGCTTTTGTTGTTGTTGTTTTTATTAGAGTGTGTATTGAGGTGGTCATTATTTTTATTGATCTTCTCCCAAACCTTTGAGTCTCTGCCCTGACCCATTCATTGCTAGTTACTCAGTTTACTGAAACTCTCTCTCTGTCTCTGTCTCTGTCTCTCTCTCTCTCTCTCTCTCTCTCTCTCTCTCTCTCTCTCTCTCTCTCTTTCTCTCTCTCTCTCTCTCTCTCTCTCTCTCTCGTGCACGCACACACACATACACACACACATACACACACACACACACACACACACACACACACACACGCACGCACCAGGCGGACCACAGCATGTGTGCTATGATATGCCAGAAAGAGGAATAGAAACCTGAGCTTAGATGACCTCTAGCTAAAAGAGAAGACAGCAGTTCAAAGTTAATAGCTGAAATGGAGTAGAAATTGTTGGTGTCACACTCCATGCTCAGGAACTAAGGCCCAATATTTGTTCATCAGCTTTGGGGAGAGACTCATTCCCAGTGCTGGCAACTACTGTTAATCCTCAAGACATTTTGAAGATAGTAACTTTTTTTGCATATTAGAATATGATTATTGTAGCTATTGGTGGGAAACATGGTTATAACTATCAATTTGTCTTACATTATGACTTGTCACATAAGCGTTTGCTTCCCTCTACCACCATCACCACCAATTTTTTGTCTTTACAGTAGAAATTTCAAATATTTCTTCAGTTGCTTTTGAAATGCATCAACTCTTGCCAAAGCACGATAAATGAAAACCTCATAAATGGAGGGGAACAGTGATATAGTGTGGTTTGATTCTCCTGGCCCGAGTGCTAAGCATATGGCCTAAGGTAAATCATTTATCCTCACTAATCTTATTCCTTCATCTACCAAATAGGGAGTTCATACTAGATGAATTCCAAGGCCCCTTCTATTTATACTGTGACTCTAGGAGAAAAATTAGAAATAAAGAGAGATACATAGATAAAGATAGAAAGACAAATATATATAAGGCAAATATATATATGTTTGTGTGTGTGTGTGTGTGTGTTATCATTATGTATTTCAATGAGGAAACAATTTGCTACTCTATTTCAATGGACTTATTCTTAATCTAGAATATTTATTGAGCTAGAACATTTAATGATCATTCCAGGTATCAGCAGTTGTTACTTTCATTTCTGTCTGTATGTGAGAGTCTGGGTATGGACAGAAGAAACACCCTTTACCTCCACCTACCTATAAACTTTATGGACCATGGTTTAGAGTTAGAAGGAACTCTAGAGCTTATCCAGTCTAACATCTTCATTTTATATTTAAAGAAATATATATATATATATATATACACATTATATATAGATATAGATATGGATATAGATATAGATATAGATATAGATAGATATAGATATAGATATAGATATAGATATAGATATAGATATAGATATAGATATAGATATAGATATAGATATAGATATAGATATAGATATAGATATAGATATAGATATAGATATAGATATAGATATAGATATAGATATATTATTTGAAGAAACTGAGGTCAAATGAAGTAAAGTGATTTGCTCACAGTAGCACAGGAATAGCAAAGTCGAGATGTGGACGCAGGTCCTTTCAACCCAAATCCAGTCCTTTTTCTTTTTTTTTCATTACATTGCACTGCCTTTTACTCAGAAAAACTTCCCTCAAAAAAAAGCATGGAAACATTGTCAGACTGCCTCTTTGCCTTGATGTCCTCAGTTCACAAGTCAGTTAAAAACTATTATCTGAGCTGAATGGCTTAACTCTTTTGATATGGGATAAATTCATCAATGTTCCATAGAGTAAGGACTAGTCCCCCTTTCCTCTTTTCTGATGAGCATCTTTTTGGACATAGAAGTCATAGAATATCTTTAATAGAAGAGGAATGAATCAGATTAAATTTGAAAAGCTTGTATATGATTTCTAAATTGAGAATCTGAGGATCATTTTCCAAAATAGTGTGGAATGTAAACTACTCTAGATTCTTTCTTTCTTCCTTTTTTTTTGTTTGTTTGTTATGTGTTTGCATCTCCAGAATCCAGAATAATGCCTGGGGACCTGATAGGACTTTTAAATACTTATTGAATTGAATTGAATTTATTGAATAATGGTGGGAATCATGGGAAAGCAGGTAAAAGAATTATTTGTGTGTGGTTTAAGAGAATAATTAGGAGCCCTGGGATAGAATGGAGCAATGAGGAAAGTGGCTTCCAAAGTAGAAGAAATTGTAAAAACCATGTGGTTCGAGTGGACCAAACCTTGAGGGGGAAAATGGTCAGAAAGTGGCAGAGGGGAGGAGAAAGGAGAAGATGGAATGGCTATGTGACATCACAGGGATATTCCTACTTAGCTGTAATTTCCATGATTCATGTGAAAGTGGGTGAGAATCTCTAAGATGAAAGGCAAGGGTGGAGAAACTGGAATTTTCCCTGTACACGATGGCACAAGATTGCTTCACTGTACTTTTTTACAGAACATCTTTCAAACAAGAATCCTGGGTCTGATTATACCATAAAACATTCGACCATTTCCCCAATGACCCAGAAAATACAGACTTCTCTGGGGGAAAGGAAGGACAAGAATGGAGACTATGAAGCCACTAATATCTGCCTCCAGTCTATCCCTAATCCAGTGGCATTTACCAGGAGGACATTAATTCCTAGAACTCACACCCACTAAAGCTCCACCCTTTCCCCTGGGGCCTATTACTTCAATAATTTGCCTATTTAATTAGGAACCATGGTAGACTAACCTTAGAAGCGTTCTCTCAAGAATCTGTTCTCTAAAGAAAACAGAGAAAAAAAAAATTGGACGGTTACCTATTCTCCCAATAGGACTATTCTAAAAGCCACTTGGTGGATCTTGCTTCTATCAGTTTCTTCTATCTCTAATCCATTCTCTGTCCAGCTGCCAAAATAATCTGCTTGGGCTCAGGTCTGCCCACGTCACTCCCCTGCTCAAAAAACTTTTAGTGGATCCCTATTGTCTATTGACTAAGCATTCAGGGGTCCTCCACAAACTGACTCCTACCTATTCCACATTACTCTCCTTCAAGCAACCTATGTTCCATCCAAATTAGACTGATGGTCATTTCCCAGACCCAATATTCCAATTCCTGCTGCAGCACACACACATGCATGTAATGCACTCTCTCATCATCTTGCTCTTTCAGAACCTTTTTCTTCTTTCGAGTATTATCTCTTCTGGGAGACTCTCCTCTCCCCCTTCCCCCCCCCCATCCTTCCCTCACTTCTTCCAGTTGCTAAAACTCTGTATTTACTTAGCTGTGTTTACTTATCTAGTTATTTGTAGTATTATCCTAGTGGAATACAGTCTACTTGAGGGCAGGGACTGTTTTGTTTTATCTTCTTACACACAGGACCTTTCATATGTGTTGTAGGCACTTTCATGTGTCCTGATTTGAATCCTTTACATTCTCACTCTGCCATAAGCACAATTTAGTTCCATAGTGAAGAAAGAACAAATAAGTAACTGGGAAAGGATCAAGAGCTTGATCAAAACCCCAAGCAAATTCTCTTTGGATTTTATGAATTCACTGAGGTCAGGGACTATGAATTTCCCTATATGCAAAATAACAGAATATTAGGGCTTCACCTTAGAAATCATCTAATCAAACCCCAACTCAAAATAAGAAAACTCAGGCCTCAAAAGGGGAAGCATCTTGCCCAAGGTTACCCAATGAATTAGTGTTAGTTCTCCTTCTTTGTATCACAGTAGGATAATGACTTAAGAGGCAAGAGACCTGGGTTCAGGAGTGTGCTAGTAAATGTATAACAACTGGCTCTCAAAAAAAATTATGCAAGGCACACTTTTAAGTTTAATCTGCATAATTAACTTTTCTTCCATCTCTTTCTTAAGTCTAGACAATCCACAAAACAACAAAGCAAGCCGTGATTTGTAGCCTTTGCCAATTTATGTGGTGTGGATGCTCACAATGAAAATTTAACGATCGGCTCTCAAGAGCTAGTAAAAATTGGCTCCAGCAAATCACAGCCTTAGTTCTAATGTTTCCTCAAACATTTATTAGCTGTGTGAACATAGGCAAATCATTTAAGTTCCAATCATTTCAGTTTTCTCATCTGTAAAATGGGGATAATATGCATAATATCTACCTCACAAGGTTATTGTGAGAAAAAATACTTTGTGTTATCACAGTATCTACTATATGTGTTCAGTGGTTAGTAGTATAATAAGAGAAAAGACAGTATTTTATGTTGTATAATTTGTGTCCCAAATGTTTTGTAAGAGGGTGGAAATCTGAAAAACCCCTCAACAATTTGGTAAATCCTTCAGTCTGCTTGATGAGATTATAAGGCATAGACCTTTGTAGGGGGCAGCTAGGTGGCACAATGGATAAAGCACTGAGCCCAAAGTAAAAAAAAAAAATTTAAACTGAGCTTAAATCCGATCTCAGAAAGGTTCTAGCTGTGTGACCCTGGACAATTCACTTAACCTCTGTTTGCCTCAGTCTCCTCAACTGTAAAATGAGGATAGTACTTGCCTTTCAGGATTGTTGTGAGGATCAGATGAGAGAATAATTATAAAGCCCTTAGCACAGGGCCTAACACATAGTAAGCACTATATAAATGTTAGCTATAATTATTATTACCTCCTGTGGCAATAGCCATGTACCCTGACTCCACGTGGAAAGGACATTGAGCATTGCACTGTCCCATAACTGATGCTGTTCTAACACGATTGACACCTGAGAGTCAATGGGGATGGACTCAAATTGCTCAGGAGCTCTCCCAATCACCACCATACCTTATGGATTTAGAATAAACTAAAATAACTAACCCTTTAAGAGGCTAACAAAATTAGACAAAGACTATTCTATCAGATCCCTCACAATCACCTTCCATATTCTCAACTAAGTGATACTATAATCCCATATAATCTCAGGACTAATTAGCACTGTTCTTCCTTCAATCATCTCCCTGCAAAGACATTACTGTCTCCACAGATCACTCAAACACTCCTCTGCTCTGACGAAAGACCTGATACTTTCTCCAAAGTACAAGAAGAGATAAAAGACTGAGCAACTTCTTCATGTCATCTGGCTGTCTCACCAGTACCCAAATTTGCTACCAGTTTTTTCTATGCTCTCTTTCCTGTCTGTAGTGGAAAGCACATTGGATTTTTAAGCAGAAGACCTGGGTTTGTGTCTTTGCTCTACCACTTAGCAACTAGTTGACTTTGTACAAGTCACTTCATATCCCTGGGACTGTAATATCTCTCAAGTGAGGGGCTTTGATATAGATCTCAGAAGTCCCTTTCAGCCTAACCAGTTAGTGAGTGAAACCATCTAACTCTAGGACTCCCTTAACCTTCTAAGAAAATTATTGTTTGACAGGACAATCAGCCTTTTCCATCAAAGAATTTTTTCATGCAGAAAATCAGATGGTAATTGAACACAGAGGCAACAAAAGAAATGCTCCATCACTAGAGTGGAAAGATATTATATAATTCACTGTTCTAGACATGGAAAAATAAATTCAATAATGGGAATAGGTAACTGGGTAAGGAAAGTGGTGTGTATTACATGAGTCCTCAAGTGAAGTTTCAGTGTAAGTGCTATTGCTTCATATCAAGTATAGTTTCCCTTCCAAATCTTGTTTCCAAACAGAAAGAAAAAACTCCATTTATTTCTCCATGGGAGAGAGCATAATGTCCATCTGCTTCTAAAAGCCTGGTGTTTGGGGTGGAAGGTATGGATATTACTGTCCAGTTGGGACTGAACTTTTTAAACAACAGAATTGTAAAAAAAAACAAAACAAAGCAAAACATCTGCATTTGAGGCAGCCAAAATAAGAGTAGTCTGTGGGCTTCTGGGAAAACAACTGGTTCTTTCATAGGTCTGGGAATGCTTCCCCAAAAAAGAGGCTACATGTTAGGATTGTTGTGGGAAGAGTGGCTTTTATCTGGCATCAAAATCAACTATCATGAGACTGGATTGAAAACATAGAAAAGATGCATGGGGGAAGAAACATAGGATTGGAAGTCATGAGGTTTTGCACTGGAAGAGATCATTCAGTCCAAGCCCTTCTTTTTACAGCTGAGGAAGCTAAAACCTAGAGATGTGAAGTCACCCACCCCAGATCACATGGTCAGTAAATCACAGAACTGAAGATGGAAGCCAAGTCTTCTGACTCTAAATCAAGGCCATTTTCCACCATATATCACGTTGGGCCACAGGTCTAGCTATGCTAATGACCAGATAGTTGAGCTGAATCAACCAATAAACATATGTTAAGTGCCTACTATATATCAAGCTGGATGACTAGATGGCACACTGGATAAGGTGCCAAGACTAGAGTCAGGAAGACTCCTCTTTCTGTGTTCAAATCTGGCCTCAGACACTAACTATGTGACCCTAGGCAAGTCACTTGACTTTGTTTACCTCAGTTTCCTCATCTGTAAAATGAGTTAGAGAAGGAAATAGCAAACTGCTCTAGTACCTTAGCCAAGAAAACCCCAAATGGGGTTACAAAAAATCAGACACAGCTAAAAACAACTGAACAGTTGGGACCTAAAAGAAACCAGAGAGGTCAGTAGTCTGTGAGCTCTGTAAGTCAATCATTTCACCTCTCTATGTCTTAGTTTTATCTTTTGTAAAATGAAGCTATTGGATTAGAGTGAGGGGTTCTTAAATTTGGGGGTTACAGACCTCTTTGGTAGTCTGGGGAAACCTATGGACCTTTACTCAGAATGATTTTAAGTACATAAAATACAATGCATAAGATTACAAATGAAACCAATTACATTGAAATACAGCTTTCAGAATTCAATAAATAAAATACAGAATTCAAAACAAGTGCATGAACCCTGGTTAGGACTGTCTGGACTAGATGCTTTCTCAGGTTTCTTCTTTATATTCTAATATTCCATGATTTTGTTCCCAGTGAATGAAGACTGAAGGCCCACACCCACAATGCTGGATAGCATGCTAACTACAACAAAGAAGAACAATAGTAGTGAGCATATTATTTTTGAAAATGTTCCCAAAGAGGGTAAGCACATTTTAGGAAATCTTAGGTCTTCCTTGTTTTTCCACCCACAACCGTCCATCTGGATCTCTTTCCCTTTCCCATCCATTTCATTGTTAGATTGTGGAAACTCTGGAATAGTATGAGCTAAGAATTTAGGTGGACACATAGAATTCTAAAGCAAGATCATCAACCCTAGAGAAAAGGACATATCCCACATTTCTCCTGTAGGAAGAGGTAAACAGAAGCTCCGTACTGCTTCCTACAGCAGAAGTATCCAGGCAGCCAAGAGATAGATCTTACAGGAAGTATCTGCCAAGAGCAAAGGAAGGGGGAAGAAAAATCAAGGTGTGGTTAAGCTGAGATCCCAAGAAACCATAGCTCACTCTGGCAAGGTTGATAGAAGATGGCTACTATATGCCATAGTTTTTTGCAGGTTGTCCTGGAATTCTGCCCCTCCTTTTTTTAATCTCCCCCCCCTTCCCTAACCCCAGGCATTTAAAGCAAAGAGACATTATTGCTCAGGATTTGGGAGCTGGAAGACATTTTATAAGTCACCTTAGCCCAGTCCTCCCATTTTGTAAATTAGGATATTAAAACTCAGAAAGGTGTAAGTCATAAGCATTTATTAAGTACTTACCAAATGACAACCTCTGTGCTAAGTGCTAGGGATATAACTACAAGCAAAAAGAAAGACAGTTCCTGCCCTCAAGGAGTTTATAGTCTAATGAATGGGAAGACAACACATAAATAACTTGCCCATGATCATGCTGTAAATTAATAGCTGCCTAGAAGCCAGACTTCCAGACTTTCAATGCAAAACTCTTTCTATCATGCTATGCTTTTTTTCTTGCCTATCTTCTTCAGTATTTGAGACAGTGTGGCAAAGTGAAAGGACCATTAACTACCACTAACATCCTGTGTGACCTTGAACAAGTTGCATTTCTCCAACTGCTAAATGGGTAAGCATGCACTACACACTGCATAGACCTGTTGTGAGGATCATACACAAAGGTGTTTTGTAACAATAAAGTACATGTAAATGTTATGAATTATTATTAATGCCACCCTATTACATTTGCTGCCTTCTGGTCCCATGCATGGGTCATCAAAACCTCTTAAAACTAACCAAAACCTCCTGACACCAGAACAAAGAAACATTCTGGTATATGTTTGAGATTCTTTCTTCTTAGAAGGGCCACTCTTCCAAACCCCAGAGGCAGGAGCTTCTGAAGCTTAATATTCAAATTCCAACCTCAGGTTTCCCCAAATCCATACTTGGCTTCACAGAAGAACATGGACTCAGAACCCTGGGATCATGAACCTACTTTCAGAATAACCCTTGTGAATATGTTCCAAGAATAGGGAGATCAGGGTTTCAGATTGATATAACAGCATGTGCCTGGATTTGAAGTCAGGGGAACTGGCTTTGAATCTTGAGAATGTTGCTAACTAGTTTGCCAACTCAGGTTTCTCATCTGTAAAATGAAAGGTTAGAATTTGTTGCTCAGTCATGTCCAGCTCTTCATGACCCCATGGACCACATCGTCTATAGGGTTTTCTTGGCAAGGATACTGTACTGGTTTGTCAGTTCTTTCTCCAGTTGAGGGTCAGAATAGATGGTCTCTAAAGTCCCTCCTAGCCTGTGAACTAGCTCTATGAGCCTAGGAATTTCAAGAACCTTGTAAAAATATGTAATGACCTTAGTCCTCAGGCTAGATACTATAAAAAGACACTCAGGGCAAGAAGGAAAGCCTTCCTCAAATCAACTTTTTAAAGACAAGTTTACTGAGGAAGAATAACTTTAGAAAGAGACATCTGACCCCAGAACAACATTCCATGAGGAAGGGAGACCGAGCTTATAGGACATGTCAAGGCTGCTGTTGGGGTGGAGCTTACATGGGGAGTGGGAAGACCTCAGGATTCCAACATGGCCCAAACCTGCCTTAACCCTCATTGTGCCATGAGTGGGTTTTGCACAAGCAACTGACTTTAACACATATTAGACATTTTTGTTTGTATTTCAAGATGGTTTGGGAGAGTAGCCAATACCATCAATTAACCCTAGGCATTTGATGAAGGCAATCATGCCAGAAGACAGCTAATCTAGAGAAACAAGCCTGTACCTCTACAGTTTGTTCAGTGATCCTCAACCCCCCTTCACTGGGATGTGATTGTGGGAGGAAGCAGCAGGCACAGCAGTTGAGGGATACACATCAGAAGTCATTTCCCTTGATCCTGAGATTCACTGAGAAAATGTAATTGGCAAATGAGTGATTAAGACCCAGGAGAGCAGCCAGGCTGTAGGAGGGTAGCAGTCTAGAACCTGGAGGTGATAGGTAGTCATGACACAGAGACAGAAGGTCATGGTGAATGACCTAGAGACACAGAGATGAAGGACCAAGAGGTGTGGAGGCAGGGTCCCAAAGGTCCCCAGGGCTTGGGTTGAGGAGCAGGAAGCATGCTCCTCCCTGTCATGGCTACACACCCTATCTGTCATTTGTTTCTTTCTGCTGAAGATGCACAAGTGCTTTTTGGCACCCTTTAGGATTTAGTGACTGGTGTAAAGCCCCAAGTGAATCCATCCCTAGTTAGTAAATCATAAGAAGGCAGGGAATATCTCCTTGGAGCAGAAGTAACATAGCTTTGCTCCCTACACACACACGCGCACACACACACACAAACACACACACATACTTGGACACTATAAGATGAAAGAAAAAGTTTCACATTGTTATCAACTCTGCTTTTACCCCTTTAAAATATAGGCAATATTGAGGACAATTACTGTCTTGTTGATACATGAGCTCCAAGCCGGGAGAGGGAAAAAAGAAAGAAAAGAAAAAAAGTTTGAACATCCATGAAAACCTGCATTTTTACCACCAGGTAGCACTTTATAGTAAAAGCATCTTTCCCACTTCTCCCCAGGCACTTCTTTCTCTCTTCTATGTTTCTGGCTCTCTGGATCTTATTTGGAAAACAGCAAGGTGTAGGGGTAAAGAATGTTAAGACTTGGAGTCAAGGGACCTGATTTGAATGCCAGCTCTGTCACTTCCTTGCTGGGTGACCATAAACTGGTGATTTAATCTCTAAGCACCTTTGTTCTCTCAGCATTGAATAGGGATAATAATACTTATACACCCATCTTACAGTGTTCATGTACTGTAGATGTGTTGTTTATTATCTACCTCCCCTTCTAGGCTATTTCTTTCAATATGTATTGATCATCTTCTCCAATTTCTCTCTTCTTCCCTTCCTCCCTCTTCTCTGTCTCTCTCTCTCTCTGCTTCTCTCTATCACTGTCTCTGTTTTCTCTGTCTCTCCATCTATCTGTCTATCTTTCCATCTCTGTCCATCTCTGTCTCTGTGTCTCTCCAAAAATTTATTTGTCTCTCTTCTCTCCCCCTTGTCTCTCCTCTCTCTCTCTCTCTCTCTCTCTCTCTCTCTCTCTCTCTCTGTCTCTCCTCTCCTCCCTCCCCCAGGTCTCTGTCTCTCCATCTCTCTGTCTCTGTGTCTCTCTTATCTGTCTCTCTGTCTCTTTCTGTCTCTGTACATCTATCTGTCTCTGTCTCTCAGTCTCTGTCTCTCTCTGTCTTTCATGAACCCATGAAATCTTACACACACACACACATGCACACACACACACACACACACACACACACACACACACACACACACACACACTGCCCTTTACAACCACACCCTCATGCTGCAGGGTCTGTTCTTGAGAAACGGGTGGAGTTTCTTTCCCAGGACCTGTTCAGTTCCCTTCCCTGTTTTGGTTCCTAGCAGATGCCTAACTATTCAAAGTGTCTACCAGGTGTCTTATCCATTCCTTTTTCACCGCCCTCTTCCCACCTCCTTTGGGGGCACACAATCTGCATTCAATTAATGTTGCAATTGAGGACCTTTTATGAAAAGCCAACCAGACCGGATGCATGAGGAATTTCTGAATGGATGTTGCTGTCTCTGGAGGCCCTGTGGGGAAGGGTGTATACTCTGTAGAATGCCCTTTCAAATGCAACTTTTTGCTCCTTTCTACTCTTTTCCCACTCATCTCTAAGAGCTAACCCAGCTGTTGACATGAGCCAGGAAGTAGCCATTGCCTATTTCTATTCAATCTACTAGGGTGAGGGTAATGTCTCCTGGTGTGTCTCCTGGTGCCTTATCTCCTCCCAACATGATAAAAGTAGGAATTGGTAGATTTTTAGAGCTAAAAGAAGATTTACACATGAAGCTCAATCCTCTTATTTCATATATCAACATCCTAATTCCCAGAGAGGTTAAATAATTTACCCAAAATCACACAGCAAGACAATGCCAGAGTTGGGAACTATAACTGCACTGTTCTTTCCACTGTATGACACTGTGAAGAACTAATTACAGTTTGGGGGGAAACACTCCATTTGGATTTTATTCATTTTCTCCTGTTTGCATCATAGGTATGGGCCAGAGACTTGGGATACTCTTCCACACTGGTGGCGAGTGAGGAAAAGACTGGAAGACTGGAAAGTTTGATGTCTGAAAGATGAAGACTATGTTCTACTTGTGGATCAAGGATCATTCAGTTTTCCCCAGGGAAAGAGAATAAGAATCTTACTAATAGAGGGATTGCCTGTTAGCAGTGTGGAAATAAGATAGGAAATAAGACTGACATTGCTTCAAGTGAGTAATAGGAGTCACACAAATAGCATGTGTTTACAAAATCTCATTTCTTGTTACTAATAAGAAAAGCACAAAAAAAAAAAAGCATAGCAACAAGAGGGCATCAGGCAATACACGTTACCTAGCCAACTTTTAATTATCTGAGGTGGGAAGATAGGAAGAGGTGGGGGTGGGGAGGTATGGAAAGATGACATGTCTAACTAATGTGGTTAGTAGACTTTTTTATGAGAACCTCTTATCCACTGGATTTTGGATTTTGGATTCCAAAAGGCCACACTCAAGCATTTAGAAGGCCACATGTGGCCTCAAGGCTGCAGGTTCCTCACCCCTGCTCTTAAACCCTACTAGGTATGACTAGACCAACCATGGACTAAGTCATGGGACAATCCAAAGGGTTAGATAGGTTTCTAGCACTGTTAGGTAAAAAGAATGTTAGGCTTACAGTCAGAAGACTTGAGTTCAAGGCCCAAATCTGACATTTACTAGGTTTAGATAGAAGCTTGGGAAAGTCAAATTCTCTGATCTTTAATTTCGCCAGCTGTAAAATCAGAATAATACTTACATTATTTACTTGACAGAGTTGTGAGGAAAACATACTATAAACAAACTTTAAAGTACAATATAAATGTGAGTTTTTCCAAGGGATAGGGATTGGGTATATGATTTCATGGAGATAGAGGACTACTTGATGAGGAAATGTCCTTCTAACAAAGGTCTGCAGCTTCTCTTTGAAACACTGAGAGAGAAAATTAGTGACTTCTCCAAGGTGACACATTCACTATATGTCAAAAGTGGGACTTGAATTCTGGTTTTCCTGACTCCTAAGCTAACTGTCTATTATACCACAATGCCTTGAATGTGACCTCCGGGGGACCATTAGTTTGGGTGTGTCAACAATATCGTCAGTAAGTGTGTGCTATATCTAGACCTTTGACTGAGTCAGTTACATGACAGTGAATCAGTGTGTGGTGAATCAGAGAAGAAATTGTGTTATTTATGTCTAGCATGTGAAATAGTTTTGATTCAAATAGTTTATATGTACTTGGCTAGGTGAATGCTTTGCTATAGTTTTTTTAATCTTATCTTTTGTCTAAACTGGTGGAAAGAGACAGACAGAGAAGAGAAGGATATTGTAAGTACACCAGTTCTGTATTGTCTTCAGTCTGAAAAGGTCCTTTTCTTCCCCTTGGGACTTTAGTCCAGTCCTAAATAGGATCATTAGACTTAATACTGACTGAACCCCACCCCAGAGCCATACTAAACTTAACCAAGAGTAGGTTTGAATCCCCACTATGGTTAAAGAACCAACATGGTCTCCACAAAGGTCTTCCCTACCAAGATGCAGCTAGTACTGCTCTAGACCCATTCAGATCAATGGACTAGGTTAGCTGCTTAAGCCTGAATGTCCCCTCTGGGGCCATGTCAGTCTGGGCTATGCCCTGAAGAATTAAGAAATGAGCCCATTTCTATGGAGGGCGTCACCATCCACTCAATCATTTAGATTCAAAACCCTGTCTCTTTACTCTCCCTTACCTCCACTATCCAATCAGTTACCGAAACTTGTTTATTCTAACTTCACAACATCCCTCACATCCCACCAACAGAATTTAGCTTAGGCCCTCATTACTGATTGTCTGGACTATTGCATTAGCTTCTGAATTTGCCTCCCTGCTTCCAGTATCTCTGCACTCTAACCTATACGCACCAAAATAATCTTCTCAAAGCACGGATCTGACAATGTCGCTGCCTCACCAAAATTTTTTTAAAAAGGAAGAAATCTCCAGAGGCCACAGTCATTTCCCCAGTTCTGAACTCCACTGCCCCACATCAAGCATTTGAACAAGTCTGAAATAAACTACTTCCTTATGTCCCACTTTCAGAATCTTTTAGGGCTCAAGTTAGATGCTATCTTCCAAGAAACCCTTCTTTGATCCACTGCCCTTCTCCAATTTTTAGTGATCACTCCCTCCTCAATTTTCCTAGCACTATACTGTACATTTTTTTATTCCATCCCATCTCTACCCACCATAGTTGAATATAAACTCATTGAGAGACAATTTTACGCTTATCTTTGTATCCCTACAACCTAGCACAAAGTAGGTGTTTAATAAATGTTTTTTGAATTCACTTGATTTTTTTTGTTCAATTGAATTAGGCCTTGCAGAATTTCTTAGCATGATGAGATCCACTATAATCGTTTTAGGTGATCGCTGGTTCAGAAGTATTCTGAGAAGTTTATTTGGTTTTAAGGCTGTTTTGAGAATTTTGATAGGAATAGATAAGCAGCGGGGGGGCTGGTAAAGAGACAAGAGAAAATTTTGCAATAGATCTAAGTGAACTGTACAGCTCTAAAACTCATCTTAATTCTTAGGGGTCCTTCTAATTTGATGTCCACTCCTCAGCCCATTTTTCAGAAGTTAGTCTAGAGCTTGACCCCCTTCTAAGGGTGGAGGGTAGAAACCACTAGAAAAACAACTCATATTTTAATTGAAAATTTGGGGAGGAAAACCCACCAGTAGCAACAGAACAACTCTCCTACCACTTATTTGTTCTCAAAGTTCTCAGCATACAGACTTCAAAAAACTCAGATAGGATTAGGATGAAATCATTATTAGAAAATGAGTGATTAAAATAATATTGTCCTTTTATGTACTGGCAAAGGCATCAGATAGTAAGAGTGCTGAGGAAAATAGCAGCTTCTCTATGCAGTGTCCCAAAGGTCTTAGTTGCAGTCTTAAGCTTAACTTAAAGTTTAAGCTGACCTTAAATTTAGCTCAAAACTGCAACTTAGACTTTTGGGATAGCCTGTATTTACAACAGGTTGCCTCACCCTTCTTTTTCTGACTCCCAGAACTTTTTAAAGCAAGTTTGGGTTAGAAACTGTTGGATTAAAGATCTCCAAATACATTGAATTGCTTAAGGGAAAACCTAACTTCTCTAAACAGGTTGTATCTTGTCTTTTCTCGCTTGTTTTGTTTATGCAAGGGGGAAAAAATTAATTATAGTAGAGATGTTGAAATGGGCCACACCTGGGCAAAGGCACTCTAATCAGAGAATAGAAAAGAGATAAAAAGACTCTCTCTTTCTTTCTCAAAATTACTGTCACTACTCGCTATAGTGTTCTTGTTCATGTCACTCTGCTTTCTAAAATAGTAATAGAATAACCATTCAAAAGCAGCCTGCTTTTTTCTATCCAGAAAAATTACTGTCATCTTTTTTTTATACAAATTCATTATGTCTTCTGATTTAAAATATCTTTGTTCACTTCTGAAATGCAGCTACTTCTCAGGTGGAAACATAAATTCATGAAATAATTTCTCAGCAACAAACCAAGTGTGGACACCCTCCACCCTACCAATAAAGAGCTTTTTGGAACTCAGATCAGACAGGAGTCTGATTTCATCAACTATACCACTCCTGAATTTTATTTGAAACACTTATTTTCCTGAACCGCATTTTAGTTTTTAACTTTTTTCCCTTTTCAAACCACCGGTTTTTGAATAGCAGAAATAACATTAAATAAAAGAAAATAACTTTATGATGAACAAAACCACCTCTCCATTTAAAAAAAAACAAATAGAATTTAAAATTTTTTAATTTAATTTAATTTTTTACAAAAAAATTTTAAGGAGTCAGTCAAAATCAAATACACACACAAAAAAAAAAAATCCCAGTACTGAAGCATTTTTGAAATCAGAATGGAGCAGTTGAAAACTGAGTTTAAATATGTCATCTCAAAGGTATGCAGCATTTCCTCTACGGAGAAGTGCCCAGATTGTCCCAAAGTCCCAGCTCCTCACACCTTTAAGTGCAGACTCAGTGACTATAATAAACAAACTGTCCCCTGGTTCTCCTGATTTTCTCCTTCCTACTACTAGGCACGAGTAGTAGGGTCGATATGTATGAGGGTTTGCAGACTTCTCAGCCACATAGAAAAAAGTTTCATTTTTCCTCATCACCCAGTAAGCTACCCCAAGATCGAAAAGTCAAGACAAATGCAGAAATGCACAGATGAAAAAAAGCAAGGTTGGGTGAGGTCCAAAGAAGGGAAACAGAGGGAAAGGGAAGAAAAGAAACTTTTTCTGAGTCTCCAAAAATGTTTCTTACCTTGAGAAAGGGAACGGCTGCAGCAAGGACCTTGAGTGACAAGAGCTGGCTTTTGTCCTCAGTGCTCTCTTCTTGAGTATGCAACAGCAGTGAGAGGAAGGACCTGACTGCTGAGGTTATGTTTCCTCTGCTGGTGTGTTGGGATGTGTGATGGGGCGGTGTCTTTTTACTGAGTTTTAAAGGAGTTTCTATGAATCAGTCTGGCTTTAAAGAAGAAGGGGAGAAAAAAAAGATTTGTTCGTAACTACGCCCTGCAATGTTGGCAGTAAGTCAAGAGTGACTGGGAGGGAACCATCTTTTTCAAAGAAACCTCTTGTAGGGCTCCCTCTGACTCAGACACATAGACCACAGTGGAAAAAAGACTGACATTGCTTCAAGTGAGTAATAGGAGTCACACAAATAGCATGTGTTTACAAAATCTCACTTCTTGTTACTAATAAGAAAAGCACAAAAAAAAAAGCATATCAACAAGAGGGCATCAGGCAACACACGTTATCTAGCCAACTTTTAATTATCTGAGGTGGGAAGATAGGAAGAGATGGGGGTGGGGCAGTATGGAAAGAGGACATGACAAACTAAATTCTGGAAACAGTTCTCAAATTAGGCTTCCACCCTTTCTCTCTAAACTACTTACCAGAGCTGTTAATAACTAGTTTTAAAAAATTATTTTTTTAAGCTCTTTTCCTCTCATTTTCTGGGGAGGGGCTCACAAGAAACAAAACGGAAAAAAGTGAACCCCAAGAGAAATAAAAGTTTCCATATGAAGAAAAAAGATCATCCGGGAGTTAAATAATGGACTGAATAAACACAAAAACCTCACTACTTGAGTCAACTCAGCACAAACTCTTGTAATTATTGAGCACTTGTCACATGTACCTGGGAGGGATATTCTCTGGGGTAGGAACTTTGCTCTTTGTTGGAATGCTTTAATCAGCTGAACATTGCTTTATGGTACAGTATTCAACCCTGATAGCGACATAAAAATGACAATCATTTCCCTGCATTCCACTTCCAGTGACCTGCTCTGTAAGAGAACGACACATTTCCTAAAGTGCACCAGAGGGAGTGGTAACTTGTTGGTCCTACACCTGAGTGAGTTTACAGAAAGTAACTGCAAAGAGTGCTTTTCTCGCAGTGAGGATAAGGGATGAGCCATGGGTGAGTTATTATCCAGATTGTCCATATTTTTTCATTAGAAATTAGATGAAGTCTTCACCTAAACAACCCAATCCACTTAGAAACCTCTCCATCACAATTGAAGTGATGCTCCCATCAATAGGTTAAGACTGTTCTCAGTCCTAAGGAAGGGGAGAGTTTAGGGGGGAAGGGGTAGGGAGAGATAGATTAATAGTACTGCTTGTTGATTCCTTGCAGAAATTGACAGACTTATTCTTCCCTTTTGTCCCTTGACATTTTCCACCCTCCCCCTCCCACTCCTGAACCTCTATGGTCTTTTGCTAGTCTGTAAAATCTCTCTTCACCCAATAATACCTTGAAGGGTAATGGGGAATGGATAGGAGAGAGTATGTCTAGGAGTGTGTGGTGCTGAGGAGAATGTGGTCTGGTTGCAGTTTTTAAGAGAAAGCTGGAAAATCAATGAATTTTTCTGAAGGCTTTACCTCATTGGTTTTCGAAGAAGGATGTGGAAGCTTCAGATGGAGTATTTGGAAAGGAAAAGGATAACCACAGGAACTCAGCCTGTGATTTCACGGATAGAGGGAACACCCAGAAGAGGAAATTCCCTCCATCACTGCAGTTCAGTACCTTCTCTGAAACTTATCTGCCTATGGAGTTGCCTAGTAGACTGAGAATGTAAGTGATTTGCCAGAGACACACCACCAGCATATGTCAGAGGGAGGACTCACGTATTCCAGGGTCTGAGACCAACACTCTATCTACACTGTCATGCTGCCTAACTCAATGTTGCTTAATTTCAACAGTGGATTCAATGGACTGAGTAGCTGGTTTCTTAACTCATAATCAGAAAATTGAGTTCCAGCTCACCCTTTTGCCCATGGTTGGTGGTGAGACAGTGAGTAAATGACACATCGTCTCTGTACTTCAGCTTTCAAACAGATGCAACAACCTGAGGCCTACCTTTCTATATGCTTTATAGAGATGTTGTGAGATTTAACAAGAAAACATAAAACACTTTGAACATCTAAAAAAAAGGTGCCATATAAACTGGAGAGGGTGTTATTTTTTAAACATGAATCCCAGTATGAGATTTATAAAAGCTTGTAATATACCCATGAAACTTCACTACAATTGGATATCATGAAGCAAGTGGCTTATTATGAATAGAAAAGAAGCTAGATCAGACATTGCTAAAAGCATCCCCTTGTGATTACTCTGGACATGATTAAAACATTAAGCATTATCCCTACCCAGGCATTAAGCTTGGCAGACCTTTAAAACCAAGGATAGCTACAGGGGCCAGAGGTCTGAAAACAGATAAGGGTGTGGAAAGTTTTAGTATTAGTTCAGACCTTGACTTGGCCTTTGCATGGGTCATTGTGCAGTTGATTTGCCTTGTCTGTGCCTCCACTTCCCCGTTGGAAAAAAATAGATCAGTCAGAACTATTTTCCATTCAGGTTTCTCTTGATTTCTATAAATCAAATTATATTTGATTTTATTATATTATATTACTGTATATTATGTATTTTCATATAAATATATATGAATGAATACATAACATGTATTATTATGGAATTATTATATTATTATAGAAATTGTATATTGCTGGGAAAGAACTCCCCCCTCTCTCTAATGGCACAATCATTTAAATACTACTTTAAATACCACTAATCCTTTAAAACTTCCTTCTTAGGCAAGCAGCATTGACGCTGGCAAGACTTTGTGTTGGGCAGATTAGCAAGTTCTTGCTGGTATGAGAACTTTGTATGTTCTTATGAAGTAATATAACGGAATTGTGTTTGTGTGTGTTTGTGTGTATGTTGCAGGGGACCTTTTTTTTTTTTAATGAGAGGTAAAAGTAGAAGCCTTGTACAAATCCCCAAAGTGAGGCCAATCACCAAGACTCACTGAAAAGGAAAGCAGCAAACACTAATTGATGGTGTTTTCTTATGATTGTCTATGCTGTGAAGCATATCTAGCCATTTAAAAACCACAAGCCAGCTTCTACCTGATAGTATGCTCTTCCACTCCTTTCTCTACTACTTTGTTGTCTGTCCAGAGAATTTGAAATCATTTTTATTATTACTATAAATGTATCAAGCACTTTTTGCTCTCATTGTCCCAGAGTGAGGGCTTATTTCTCTAATGCTACTGCATTCTTTATTTAGGTACCACATATCAGCCTCAGATGGGGAGGCGGACAAGGCTTCTCCCTTTAAGGCATTATCTCTCTCCTCTCAATAAAATCCCATCAACAAGCAGGAGTCAATTCAAAGAAAGAAATTATGCTAACTATTGGCTTTTGAATGCTCCTCCCAGCCAGAGCCCATCAAAGGGGCTCCTATTAATCAATGGTTAATATAATGAAATCAGATACAAAACATCTAAAATTCTTCAAGGCACTTCCATTATAGGTCATCCTGACTTGCCTAGAAGTAAGTAGGCTCACAAATTACATCAGCAACACTCTACACATGCACATAAGGATTGGGCTCAGTGTCCAGTCTACCATGATACTTTTGTTGTTCAGTCATTTCACTCATTTTAGACATGAACCACTTTTGGGGGGGGGTTTGGCAAAGATAATGGAGTGGTTTGCCATTTCCTTCTCCAGCTCATTTCACAGATGAGGAACTGAGACAAGCAAGGTTAAGTGATTTGCCCAGGGTCACACAGCTAGGAAGTGTCTGAGGCAGGATTTGAACTCAAGAAGATAAGACTTCCTGATTCCAAGTGTGAAACTCTTATCCACTTTACACCTAGCTGCCTCTACTATGAAACTAGCAAGACACAATTGGAAAAGGAACTATAATAGCTAAAGAAAAACAAATCACAGATTGCATTAAAAATGCAAATTAATTTTGGATTAGCCATGCTATTGGTCTCTTCTATAAACATAAATAATCACCAGTTTACTCCAAAACTAGGATAGGGCATTTAGCTCCTTAGACAAGATTTGAAAAGTGTTCTTCCTATGGTTACTGTATACTGGAGGGAAGAATGAATGAATGAATGAATGAATGAATGAATGAACAAATGAATCAGAAAACACTTATTAAGTACTTTCTATGTGCCAGTTATGGTCCCTGCCCTTAAAGAGCTTGTATTCTAATATGAAATACAAATACACATGAAAGAGTTGTGGCCAGGGAAGACTTTGGGAAACATATTGATGCACCCTTTCTGGCATTGATTTACAGAATTCCAAATGGAAATGGTGCAGAGAGTAAAGTGAATCATGACTAGAGCCATCATAAAGAAAGTGGGCCCTGTGAGATACTCACCAGGATGGTGGGTATTGGGGTGGGGACTGGATCCAGATATAAGTTACTGAAGGTTTTAAACCTTCACTATAACATATGCAGCTTGATTTAACATGAAATAAATACCTAGAGGCCACAGGAAACAGACTTTCTGGAGCTAAAATATTATGTTTAATAAAAATGTGTTTTGTTAAATGTGCCATTATTAAAGCAATAATTAGAAAAGTTTCTTCTTTCCTCTGCTACCATTGAGCCCCACCCAACTACCTACATTACCTTCTCCTAGTACAAGCTCTGGTTTACTGTACTTTTCTTTTCCCTACATCTTTGATTTCTTCTCTTTTTCTCTTCTCCAATATTTCTTCTAGTCAAAAACCTTCGGTGGCTGCCTATTGCCTAGCATCTAAGGCCTTCTGCAGGCTGTCTCCAGCCCATATTTCTAGCTTTACTTCATTCTCCTCCACTTCAAAATTCTATGGTTTTTCTAGTCGAGCTAGACTACTAGCTATTTCCCAATCCCTTACTGCTGTCCTCCACTTCAGAGCATTCAAGAAGGCCATCCTTCTTGCCTGGAATGTACTCCCTTCATCTCTTCCTGTCAGAGCAGTAACTAGGGTGTGGCAATTGGAACTTTGCCCTAGGGCTCTGAAAATTTAGAGGGTGCTGACATCATTTGCCTTACTGCAGTGACAACTATGTTTAGCATCTAATTAGCAAGAAAGATAGTTAAAATAAGCAGCTACCAAATGTTCTCCTTCCTTCTCTCCTACCACCACACCCTAGGTGAGTTTCTCCACCTCCTCCCTTAGACTCCCCAGCAGTGGCCTCCTGGTAGCCCTGGACCTTTTTCTCCCCTACATGAGGCAGTGTCTTGCATGACTCCACACACCCCCTCAAGTAAATTGTTTTGAGCACCATAATTGCTAGTTACGATTCTGTTACCCATTGTCACCCTCCAACTTAATAAATACCATTGGCTCCTTATCTCCTCCAGGATCAGATATATAATGCTCTATTTGGCATTCATAGCCTAGTACAGTTCCTACTTTTCCAGTCTTCTTACACCTCACTCCTTGCCATGTACTCCTCAATCCAATGACATTGGCCTCCTAGCTGTTCCACAAAATAAGATGCTCTATCTCTCAGCTCCAGGCATTTTCTCTGACTTCCCCCATGCCTAGAATGCTCTCCCTCCTCATCTCTGTCTGCTGAATTCCATCACTCCCTTCAAGTTCCAATTAAAAGTCAAATCTTCTACAGAACACTTTTGCCAACCCTCTTAATTCTAATGCTTTCTCTCTATCAGTTATTTCCTGTTTATCCTACATAAAGCTTGTTTGTACGTTTTTTTGCATGCTGTCTCTCCCCTTAGACTGTAAGCCCCTTGAGGGCAGGGACTATCTTTTGCCTATTTTTGTATCCCCAGCACTTAGCACAGAGCCTGGTATATACTTGGTGCTTAATAGATGTTTATTGACTATTGACTCCCATCTTCCTTTAAGCTTAAGTCCAGGTGTCACCTCCTTCATAAAATCTTTCTTCTTTTCCTCCATACACCATGTTTCTTATATCACTTTGTCTAGACCCTTTTATTTGCCATTATCAATAGTCTATCTTGAATCATAACAATTTGTATACATGTTTGAGCTCTCATTCCCACTCTCACTCCCATTATATCATAAACTCATTGGAATTGTATTATTTTTCATCTTTGTACTATGCCCATAGTAAGCACTTGGTAAATATATATTCATTGAAGAAATAGCCTGTATCCTCCAGGTCATAGTGTTCTACTTTAAAAGTATTTATAACTCAGAAAGATATCATAATTTTTTTAGCAAGTTTCAACAAAAAAGGAAGAAATGCCTCTGAAATCCCTTGAGCCTCCCTCTTCTGTTTCCTAGCTGGCTGTTTTAGATATGGACTTTCATCTCCAAAAATATAAAACTGCTGAAACACTAAATAATTTATTAGACATTCCAAGAATGTGAGAAATTGGCACGTTCATTTCCAGATGACTAGAAAATAAACTCCTTGAAACAGCAAGAAGTTGGAATTATGCAAGAACTCTGTGTGTGTGTGTGTGTACATGTGTGTGTACGTGTGGTGTGTGTGTGTGTGTGTGTGTGTGTGTGTGTGTGTGTGTGTGTAGGTTGATGGTTTGGCCTGATCCTATGAGGTAAGCTAGACAGCGATAGAAGTAGTCTCTCAGTCCTAGCCATCTTCATGATTAGTACCCACTGATGCATCCAAATTGATCAGCTAACAGCCATCTGTGTCGATGATCAAGATGGCTAAACTAAAGACTGCCAATAATATGGTTGGTTTGTTAGTATGGTGAGACGTGACTAAAGAATAGAAAACAAAAAATAAGAAACAGCTGTAAGGAGAAAAGATTTCCCAGAATGCAAAAGTAAACACATCTAGAGTAAACTACTCTTTATTGATCTTCATTCCCTTCTAATACTTGGGGCTCCATATCTCCTCCTTAAGAGAATACTTTATAAATGCAACATTATTATGACTATAAATGATTAATCCTCACCTATCAGACAGAGCTTAGCACAGCTCTGGGCATTAGTTGTAAACCCTAAGTATATTTCTTGAATTGAATATAGTCCAGGTGAATGGCCCTCTTTGAAATCTCTTTTCAAATGGACCAACACCCAAAGCTAACAGGTCTCACAGCAACAGGAAAAATTCTTTAGATTTATCTTTAAAAGTGACTGATGGGGACAGTTAGGTGGTGCAGTGGATAGAGCACTGGCCCTGAAGTTGGGAGGACCTGAGTTCAAATCTGGACTCAAACCAAACACTTGACACTTACTAGCTGTGTGACCCTGGGCAAGTCACTTAACCCCAACTGACTAAAAAAAAGTGATTGAGTGGTAAATTTATTCGTTTCCTTATTTTACTTAACAAACATCTGTACGTTCATGGTGTACAGTACTAAGGACTAGGGAAGATAGAAAGATAAATATGGTACAACCTGTACCCTCGAGTAGATTAAAATCTATGGGGGGGAGAGGGGAGGCTATGCCACCTACGTAGATAAATATTGAATTAGAAAAGGATAAATGGGTAAGATCAAAGTCTCCTCACTGAGAATTCCCTCATACATGAAATCCCTGGTCTCTACAAAGAAAAACTAAGTCCCTCCAAAATGCATACAAAAGTTCTTGGCTAGAACATTATCGTTGTTGGCGTCCCAATGCAGTCCAACATGACCATCCTTTCCCCTAACTTTTAGAAGACCGTGGGACTGACCTTTAGGAGCTCTCTGGTCAGAAATGCCCACATGTGGGTTTCATGCTTCATTTTTTCCTATTTAAAGCCTGTGCTAGAGAAGTCAGTCAATAAAATGTTTATTACAGGCACTGGGTTAAGCTAATAACACCTACCTCTAAGGGTAGTTGTAAGAATCAAATAAAAAAAATTTATTTAAAAAATGGGGGATGAGGGAAGCACTGAGGACAGTACTTGGCATATATTAGGTGCTATGTAAATAATTATTCCCAACCCAAGCATTGGTGATACAAAGAAAGGCAAATGGTAGTCTCTGCTCACAGTCTAATGGGGAGACAACATGCAATCACCCACATATGAACAAGTTTTCTGCACGATAAACTGGATATCATTAATAAAGGGAAAGCACTGGAATTAAGGGAGTTTGGGAAAGACTTTCTGTAAAGGTGGGATATTAGCTGAGACTTGAAGGAATCCAAGAAAGCCAGAAGGAAATGATGAAGAGAAAAGGCAGTCCAGGTCAGCATTCTTAATTTGTAAAAGAGAATACTAACCTCATTACTACTGCTACAACTACTAACTACAGCTACTAATTCACATTACTACTATTACTACTATAACTATGATGACCACTACTAGTATTAGTGTGAGAACCTTGGTCATCTTGGTTTTGGTGGTTAGAGTAGTCATAGTAGGAATACTAATCATAATGGAAGAAGAGATATTGTAGGATCTACTGAGACTTCAGACCTTGGCTCTATATTTCCTTTCAAGGGACCCAAATATTCCTTAAAAAATATGTGGTGGTCATGTATAACCTACATCAGATTAATTGCCAAGAGAGAAAAGTTTGGAACTCAAAATCTTTCAAAAAATGAATACTGAAAATTCCCTTTTCATGTATTTGGGGAAAAAAATACTATTAATTTTTTTAAAAAAGAAGAAATGTGTGGTGGTAAGACCATTGAATCAGGAGACCTTAGTTCTAATCCCAGTCCTGTCAATGACTACTTTTGTGATTTTGGAGAAATCATATTGTTTCTTTGAGCCTCAGTTTCGTTCTCTTTAACAAGGGAGCTGTTAACAGGTGATTCCTAAAGTCTCTTTTCAGCTCTATAAGTCTCTGATTCTATCAGCCTATGAAGTGAGCAAATATTAAATCAAGACAATGAATCTGTTATTCATAATGATTGGAAAATTAAACATTCTTTTCTGATTAACCATTTTTGTTCATTCAGCATCCAACCTTCACTTATGCATTTTTAAACCCAAGTATAGGGTTTTCCATAGAAGCAGCATATGTGACCCTGGTACAACTCAGTTAACTTCTATGTGCCTCAAGCAACATCTTAGGACTTATTTACTAAATCAGTGGTGTCAAACTTAAATAGAAATGGGGGCCATTAAACCATACACAAGGATCTCTGCAGGCTACATATTGATTTTGAAACCCTTACCTTCGCTATTAATTTTCATTAATATTTGGGTACGATTTAGACTCTAAAGTTCTTTCCTCTTCTGAGGTTCCATAACTTTATGAGGGTGATGTGATTCTACATGCCTAAAATTTGGGGGAACTTGTTGGTACTCTTGTACTGAGAATACAAACCAGGAATCCCACAAGAAATTTCCCCAAATCCAGACATAGCTTTTTGAACCTCAAATTTTTACCTAGAGCTAACATAGCTCTAGATCTCCAGGGAAGGCAGCCCTACCCATCTCTAGTAATCCAATATGGATGTGAATACACGAAGCACATAAGAAGGGGAGAGTTGATCTATGTCCACTCCCACATTTTTTGCGTGGAAGCAGTGGGAGCTTTGAGAAATGGGGAATAAATAAATGGGAACAAAACATTAAAATCAGGTAGGAACTACACTTTAATGTGGGTTTGGCCACACTTGGGAGTGCTTGGGTTACACACACCCTGCAGGCTGTATATTTGACACCTTTAAACTAAATCATAGGTGAATTTCAATCTCCTTTGGTAGAGAG
Organism: Phascolarctos cinereus; assembly: GCF_003287225.1. NCBI lineage: Eukaryota > Metazoa > Chordata > Mammalia > Diprotodontia > Phascolarctidae > Phascolarctos > Phascolarctos cinereus. The sequence goes on from NW_027555514.1 coordinate 188,691,771, forward strand.
AGCTCTCACGCCAGAAGTTTTCAGAAATCACTTAACCTCTGTTGGTCTCAGTTTTCTCAACTGTAAAATGGGGAAAATAATAGCACCTACCTCACTGTCTTGTTATAAAGATCAAATGAGATCTGCCCGGAACTTTCAGTCGTGTCTGACAGTATTTGGGGTATTCTTTGCAAAGAAATTGGAGTGGTTTGCCATTTCCTTCTCCAGCTCATTTTAAAGATGAGCAAACTGAGGCAAACAGGGTTAAATGACTTGCCCAGGGTCACACAGACAGTAAGTGCCTGAGGTCACATTTGAATTCAGAGAGATGAGTCTTCCTGACTCCAGGCCTGGCACTCTATCCAATGCACTACCTAGCTGCCTGCCTGGCATATAGTAGGCCCTGAATAAATGCTTCTTCCCTTCTTTTCTCATACTGACAAAAATCACATTTAATTTAATTCAATCAATAAGCTAGTGCTCCTCTGTGTCTGTGTGCTGGGCAGCACAGGTCTGTTAGGGGAAGCTGGAAGATATCTTCCTCATGTGGACCAGTTATCACTTCTTTCTCCTACATTTAAATGAGCAAAGGCCCTCTGTAGAGGGCATGAGCTGCTCTTATTAAAATTTTCATGTCTAGTTTGTTCCCCATTTCTCAAAGTTCCCAATGTTTTCAAGCAAAGATTAGCTCTCTCCTTAAGTGCTTCATGTATTAATGCTCATATTGGATTACTAGAGATGGGTAGGGCTGCCTAGCCTGGGATTTAGAGCTATGTTAACTGTAGCTAAAAATCTGAGATTCAAAAAGCTATGTCCAGATTTGGGGAAATTTCTTGTGGGCTCCCTGGTTTGTGTTCTCAATGCAATAGTACCAACAAGTTCCCTAAATTTTAGACATGTGGTATTACATCATCCTCACAAAATCACAAAATCCCAGAAAAAGGAAGAAATTTTAGAGTCCAAACCCTGACAAAAGTGTGATCTTGTCTATCAATCACATCCCTGATAAGTGGTCATCTGCTTGTTTGGCTCCAGTGACAAAGAAATTACTACCACCCAAATCAGCCCATCTAAGGCCACCATATCTATGTGCAATGAGGGTCTCCAGACATTATCCTAGTTAGATGCCATAAGTTTCCACAAGCAAAGGAGAGGTGCAGCAGTGTCTGGAAGATGCCTGCATCCCCTTTAAGACAGATATGAAGGGGGAAATGTCGGTGATTTCCCCCTATGAATATTAAAGGTTTCTTATTTCTTAAAGATCTATGGCTTCACCATCAAATTTATTGTAATAAAATGCACCTGTCTGTGCCTGCAGAGTACCTACCCAAAGAATCTATAGTGTGAATTCATAAGGGATAGATATTTGCTAGTCATAAAATGTCAGCTGCACAAACTTCCCTAGTCACAGTGTACAAATTGTCATGGCGAATTGCTGCCCTAAAAGACAGCTACTAGATCAAGATTGTCCAGAGGATGCCTAGGGTATGTGTGCATTTCTAAACCATTACCTTCAGGCCTTAGACAAACTGGAAGACTCTCATGGACCACCTTTGGACCTCTAGGAGATCCCTGAACTACCATTTTGGCAGAGTATGCTCAAGATCTGGAGCCAGCCCAGGGGCTTTATGGATTCAAACTGAATGCTTGGAAAAGTCCAGCATCCCTGTCAGTGGCAAAAATTACCTTAGGATGCTGGGCTTCTGGACTGTGAGACTACAGAATGTACATAAATTCATCAAAGCACTAAACTCTAAACTTTGCCAGTAAAAATACTTTAGATAAACTGCATGATACATATTCTTCTACTTCTCCACTTTCAGATTTTGGCTTATACTTTCCCCAAGCTGAAATAATTTCTCTTCTCTTTGCCTAATAATCCCTTGGTTGCTAAAAATAAATAAATAAATAAATGAAATCAATGCTTCCCTTCAAAAACTGTTGAATGCACTTAAACATCTAAATATATTTAGTCCTTTCCTCCCAATCAGTCTGATAAAATGGAATAAGGGGATAAAGAATAAAATGGGTTTCTAGGAGAAAGGGAAGTAGGTACAGTGAATAGAGTGCTGGATAAAGAGTCAGGAAGACTCAGCTTCCTGAGTTCAAATCTGGCTTCAGACATTTACTAGCTGTGCGACCCTGGCCAAGTCACTTAACCCTGTTTGCCTCAGTTCCCTCATCTATAAAATGAGCTGGAGAAGGAAATGGCAAATCACTCCATCATCTTTGCCAAAAAAAAAAAAACTCAAATGGGGTTATAAAAAAATCGGACACAACTTAACATTCTATTTACATAGTTGCAGTCATTGTGTATATTATTTCCCCGGTTCTGTTTGTCTCACTTTGTATTAGTTCAGAAACATATGCTTTTCTGTATTCTCCGTGTTCATAGTTTCTTATTTCAAAAAGCACTATTGTATTCATATACCACAATTTGTTTAATCATTCACCAATCAATTGGCATTTAGTTTCTTTCCAGATCTTTGCTACTACAAAAAGTAGTGCTATAAATATTTTGGTGTACATCAGGGCCTCTTTTTGTCATTGACATCCTTAGGGTATATACTTAACAGAGAAATCTTTAGATCAAAGGGTTTACACATTTTAGTCACTTTCTTTACCTAATTCCACATTGCTTTCCAGAATGTTGAGATAAATTCACAACTCTGGTAACAATACTTTAGGGTTTCCATCTTTCCGTAATCTCTCCAACATCGGCTATCTCCATCTTTTGTTATCTTTGCCAATTTTGTTGAGATTGAGATGAAACCTCAAGGTTGATTTGACTTGCATTTTTCTAATTATTAGTGATCTGGTGCATTCTTTCATATGGTTGTTAATAATTTATATTTCTTCTTTTGAGAAATGTTTGTTTATATCCTTTGATCATATCAAAGGGAATGGCTTTGGGTCTTTAATATTTCTGTTAGTTGTCTATATACTTGGACACTGAACTCTTATTTGTGATAATTCATATAAAGATTTCCCCACAGGCAAATGCTTTCTTTCTATAATACTTGCATTAATTGTGTTCATGCAATTTTTTTTTCAATTTTGTGCAATCAAAATTATCTCTTTTATCTTTTATAACTTCACCTACATCTTGTTTAGTTAAAAATTCATCTCCTGGGAAGAGGACATGGGAATTATCCCTGGATAGGCCACTACACCCTGCTCTCAGATTCTGATGCCACCATCATCATCAAGATGCCCAAGAGAAAGGGTGAAGGAGATGATAGAAGAGATAAGATTAAGGTTAAGAATGAGTAAAGGAGAGCAATACAGTAAACTGCTAAACTCTTTCCTCTGAAGCCAAAAACCAAACCCAAAATAGCAACTGAAAAAGAAAGAAAGGTTACCAAAGGAAAAAGGGAAAGACATGTTGGAAAGGATAAGAATAATCCTACAGAAAAATGAAGATGCCAGACAGGCCAGATACAGAAACATGAAAGTGCTGAAGATACCAAGTGAATTGTGTGAATTTCTGATAAGCATGTACTTTTGGTGACTGTACCATTTAAAATACTATTTTTATCAAGTTTTGTAAAAATTCACGATTTTGTTTTACTTTTAAAAACTGTATTGTTAGTTAATTTGGGCATTATACACATATATTTGCAGTTTTATGTGAATTTATCCTTTTAAAAATTATACCATGTTATGGAATTGCTTGTTTTATTCCATAAATTAAAAATAAAATTTAAAATTTAAAAAAACTGTATTGTTAGCACAGAGAATGCTTTATTATTTTAAGAGGTGGGTATATGTCACAGAGCAGATGTATTAGAAGCTGAGTTTAAATGCGTAAGGATTTCTTCCCCTCCTAGTTTTTGGGAGGACTGCTCTTGAATACCAAGAGGAGGTTCCCTAACGTTCCCATACACACATCAGATGCATTGCATGAACAGTGCTACCCTTAACTTATCTTGGTGGGAGTAGGAGTGGATAACTTCAAAAATTTGTACTTCTTCCCTGTCTGCTAAAAACATTAACTTTACTCCAAAAGCAATGGCCACGTGCCTTCATTTCCTTTTCTCCAATCCCCAATCAATTGCGTTGGATACCAGTCTTTCAGTCAATCTGGACTTCTATGATGGCCCTGAAATAGTCTCCCCAAAACAGCTGCAGTTCCTTTTATATTGGGAATTTTTTTCCTCATTAAGAATTCTGCAGTTTTTATTTCGATTTCTCAAAGTCAAAGCAGACTCATGAAAAGATGTTAAACAGCTTACATTCAATATCTCCCTACTCTCACTCTAAACTTTCTCTGTTTAAAGAATAAAATGAAGGCTCTTCATTAGATTTTATAGTGACTTTACATTTTTGGTAGTCCATAGAGAAGGAGAGTCTGAAAAGCTGTTTATATGCTATTGCTAATGATCAACTACATCCTCCCTGAATTGCCATTAATGTTTATGAAAAATATCTTTAATAAAGCTCAATATTGTTTGGTTTGGAGAAAAAGAAAAAGAAAAAGCAGTCATCTTCTACCCACAGCTGTTAAAAGTATCTAATCTGTTTCTCTTCTAATCTTTTTAATGGAATGATATTTAATATTTAGGTCATATTTTCATTTTTTTATTGCTGCTGTGCAACATGGCATAAAATATTGGTCTAAACCCAATTTGTGCCCAAAGGAATTCCAGTTTTCCCAGCATCTCTTATCAAATAGGATTTTTTTCTTTGTAATTTATGTTTCAGAGTTTATCAAACACTGGGTTATTGAGTTCAATTATTTCTGATTCTTCTTTAATATTTGCCATTGATTTTCTTTTGTTTAATTGGTACCGAATGGCTTTGATTATTGTTCCTTTGTAACATAATTTGAGAAATAAAAGTGTTATTTCCCATTCATTGCAACATTTTTCATTATTTCTTGTGGCATTCTAAATCAGAAGTGTCAAACACTTCTGCCCACAACACTCCAGGACAAATTAAATTAAAATGCAATTGGGAAATATTTAACAAAATAGATAAAAGTGCAATGAAGCATAGATAATGTTAATACATAGTTGTCCAAGGTAATATGTGGCCACAAAGATCTTAATATACGGTTTAATGGTATTTGAGTTTGACACCATTGTTCTAGATTACTTGTTCTACCAAATGAGTTTTGTTATTATTTTTTCAAGCTTTGTGAAATATCTGGTGGGTAGAAAATTGGTATAGCGCTAAATCTGCAAGTGAACTTTGGTAATACTGTTATTTTTTTTTCGGCTATTTAAATCATTCTTGATTTGTTATTCTATATATACAGGTATTGAGTATGCTTTAGTAGATTGATTCCCAGATATTTTATGAATTTTGTAATTGTTTGGAGGGTACTTTCCTTTCTATTATTGTCTCATGTGTTTTCTCATTATATAGAAATGCAGGGTTGTTTGTGGGTTCATTTTGTAGCCCTCAACTTTACTGGAGATATTTTTCTTTTTAAATAGTTCCTTTGTTAATTCCTTCAGCATTTTCTAAGTCAACTCATCATGTCTAAGTAAATTCATCACCAACAAACAGGGAAAGATATGTCTCTTCTTTGCCTGTCTTCATGTCTTTAATTTATTTCTTATCTTACTGCTATTGCTAGCATTTCTAGAACTACATTAACTAATAGTGAGAAGAAATGACATCCTTCTTCTATTCCTATATTAATTGGGAAAGTTTCTATTATTTCCCCATTTCATATAATGTTATATTGGGGGGATAGACATATACATACATACATACATACATACATACATACATACATATATATATAATATACCTTATTTCAAAATTTTTTTAAAAATCCTTCTATGACCTCTACTTTATAGAGTGGTTTATTTGTTTTAGCATAAATGCATGCTATATTTTTTCAAAGGCTTTTTCTGTGTCAATTAATATAATCATATGGTCTTAGTTTTTTTTTTAAAATATGGTTATGTGAGGATGAAACTCTGGTGATTATTCCATCCACTTAAAAGTAATTACTATTGTTAACTAATAGTACTTCTTGATGGAGTCAATCAATCAAAACTGAGTGTGAACAGGGTCATCCCCCCACCACACACACACACAGAGTCTTTGAACCAATCAAAACTACTGTGTGAGAGATTTAGCCATGCCCTAGGGCATTGAGATAGCACAGTGGATGAAAGTGCCAGTCCTGGAGTCAGGAAGATTCATCTTCCTGAGTTCAAATCTAACCTCAGATACTAGCTGTGTGACCCTCAGCAAGTCACTTAAATGTGTTGGCCTCAATTCCTCATCTATAAAAATGAGCTGGAGAAGGAAATGATAAATCACTCCAATATCTTTACCAAGAAAACCCCAAAGAGGGTCAGGAAGAGTTGGTCATGACTGAAACAATTGGACAACAAAAAGAATTTGTACAAAAAGAAGGAGTTACCTCAGAACCAAATGGAAAGTTTGAGCACTTAGGAGCAAAGAAAAAGGAATAAGGTTATCATATAATGCTAATCCAGGAACCTAAAGCTTTGGGGAAACCAGCAAAAGGAGGAAGAGAAGGTAGTATTGAGCTATGTCAAAGAAGGGAGATATTGAAAAGGTCCATTGGCTCTGCAGGCATCTTAGGGCAGAATACCCAGGTTGATGTCATCAATGCACCAACCTATCCAAGGACTAAAGGAAGTCTAAAGAAATCGATCCATAGACATTATAATACATAATCTGCTGTTTTATTGTCTGAATATTCCCAGTAAAATGAATTTTGCTTCAACCACAGGAAAGACAGGAGTTAACAAGAGACAAATATAGATGTAATTTAGGTAGAAATTCCAACGTCAGCCTAAACACTAGGAATTTTCATTACTGAAGGCTTGCACCTATCACAATTTTAGTCCTAAAATAAACTTGCTAAAACCTCAAAGGAGAGAACAATATGGATCTTAGTGGTCATTACATAGCTCTTCAGACTTAAAAAACTAATTATCACGATGTGCTATTACAATTAACTATGTTGTCTCCTAATATTGAAATGACCTGCTATAAATCTAACTTGATCAAAGTGAATAATTTCTTTGTAGCAACTGCTGCAGTGTTTTTGACAGGTTTTTTTTTTTAAATGTAATCTACTCTTTAACCATATCGGTCTATAATTCTTTTTCTTTCATTTATTCTTCCTTAGTTTAGGCATTAGAATTATATTTGTCCCATTAAAAAAAGTTTGGTAGAATGCATTCTTTTTCATTTTTGGTGTATAGGAATTAATTATTCATTAAAAGTTTAAAGTCCTAAACCAGGACATTTTTCCTGTGTTAGTTCCTTTATAGATAGTTCGACTTTTGTTTTTACTGTATCATTTAAGACTTCTATTTGATGTTCTGTTAATTTGAGTGTTTTTATTTTTGTTGATAATCCATTTCATTTAAGTTCTTGGGTTTCTTGGCATACTGCATCTAATAGGATGTTATCATTCTTTTTATTTCTTCTGGATTTGTTATTTTACCTTATTCATTTTTTAAATTTTGCTGATTTGATTTTATTTTACTCTCTCTCTCCCTCTTTTTTATCAGTTTGGCTAAAGGTTTATCAATTTCTTTAGTCTTCAAAAAACAATTTTCAATTTCATTTATCAATTTAATAGTTTTGTGGTTTCCAATTCACCTATTTCTCCTATAAATTTCAAGATTTTCTCTTTTGTGCTTTATTTGTTCTCTTCTAATTTAAATACACATGTATATACATATATTTGTGTATATATGTATATATTCTGCCCACTAATTCTCTCTTTTTCTATTTTGTTGATGTATTTTTGGGGGGAATATTTTTCCCTGAAGAACTGATTTAGCTGCATCCCAGAATTTTTGGTAGGCCGTCTCATTATTGCTACTGCAATCCACATATTGTTTGTGTGATTTATTCTTTGACTTACTCATCATTTGGGATTTTATTTTTAAATATCCATTTAGGTCTGTCTTTTGACTGTGATCCCTTAATTGATTACCAATTTTGTTGCATTATATCTATAAAGGATGTGTTTCATATTTCTGCTTTTTTCACACATTTGAAATTTCACCACGCCCTAATAGTATTTTCTATTTTTATGAAAGTGTCATATGCAGAGAAATGTGCATATTACTCAGTGGTTTTATTTAGAAGTCGATATAAATTTCTTAGCTAAATTCTCAACACTTTGTTCACTTCTATTTTTTCCCTTTTATTTATATTTCTGTAAGATTTTTCCAGTTTTAAGAAAGGAATATTAAAGTTTCCTGCTATTACTGTGTTACCATCTATGTCTTTTTGCAATTCAACTAATTTTTCCTTCATAAATTTAGATTCTATATCAATTCCTGTACGCGTTTAGTGTTAATATTGGTTTAAGAATGATGTATTTTCATTGATCAGCAGCTACTGATATTGTTAACTTTCACTTTTTGCTCTGATACAATAACTACAATTCCTGAGGGGTTTTTATTCTCCCCTGTCCCAGTCTCCTGTTTGATTCTATTTATCTTTGCTTTTTAGATATACTTCTTGCATGTAACACATTATTGATTTTTGTTTTCTTATCTATTCTCTCACTTTCATTTTATTAGATTATTTAATCCATTCATATTTAACATTACAAGAGAGAGGTGTATGTTTTCTTCAATTTACATCTCTAATGTTGCTTAAAAAAATGTTTTCCTCTTCTTTTTGATTAATCCTTATAGTCACTTTTGCTTAAACTATTCTGATCTAACATTATTGCCATAGGCTCTCTCCACACCTTCTTCCTCATTTGTTAACACTTTCCTTAACTTGGAGGCTTTATTCATATTCTTGATTTCTTTCTTTTAGTTATCTATCTTCCCCTTTCCCCCTTCTCATTTAAGTGGAAAATTGAAAAAAAAAGCCTCCTCCTATCCTTCTACTCATCTTTTGTTTGTAAATTGCTGTTTTTTTTCAAGGAAAATTTGTTTTTACTCTCTGTTAATTCACATCCCTTCCAGTCTATGCTGAATGTTTATCTCTGACTTGGGGTCTACATCTTTATTGTTCCTTCTTTAACCTCTTTGTGTTCTTCACAGAATTAAAACATCCGAAATACCAAGTTTGAGCTAATTCTTCTAATCAGTTTCTATTCTATTGTTTTTACGGACTTTGCCCTGTGTCTCTTATGGTGTCTCATGCTAGATGTTACCCTTTGCATAGGTATGTGGTCCAATTCTTTCCCCTCACCTTCTGCACTTCCTTTGATAAATCTGCTTCCCATTGGCCATACATCTCTGGATCCATTTCATCCCCATATTGGATGCCAGCTATGCTTGGGAATTTGTGTTTTCCTTCTGAGGCAGAATGCTGTCACAAAACGCCTAACATAATGAAAATGAAAGCCAAATGAGAATCAGAAACCTTTCATATAATGAATGACAAAACAGCTACTTCAAGGAAAGTGAATGAAACTCAGCTTCTCAATGAAATTTGAAAGTGATGGGGACAGATAAGATCTATAATTATTGACTCAAATGTTTCACAACTGTGCTGAATTACTAGCCCAGCATGTTACCAGCTTCTCCTCAGATGCAAAGTCTAATTCTATCCTTCTTAACTGGAGGCATAGTACATTTACTACCAAAGGATTAGAAAACACCAATGGAGAGCCTATCAAACAAAGGTCAATTACATTTATTTAAACAAGGCAGTCACAGTTTGCATTACTTTAAAAAAATCTATAAACACACACCCAAATAATATATTGCTTGAGGATCAAAAAAGGTGTGCCAGCATATTCTAGGGTGTAAGAAAACAATTACTGATTAAATAATTACTGAAATTTCTTTAATCCAGAAGTTCTTAACTTGGGAATCTGAGAACTTGCTTTTTAAATTTTATTTTATTTTTAGTTTATGGAATAAAGTAAGCATCTCCATAACAAAGTACAATTTAAAAAAAAAAAGATGATTGCACATGAAACTACAAATCTACAGAAATATTCTAAGAAAGGGTCACAGGATTCAGTAGATTGCAAAAGGAGTCCATGATACACACAAAAAAAGTGATTAAGAATTCAACTAATCCTTCAATACTCAACTCAGATATCATCTTTTTTTTTACATAATCCCCCAGCAAAAACTGATCTTGCTTTCCTTAAAATTTTGTAGAGATGTTATCTAGTATTCCTCTTTCCCTGTCTCATTCAGCCAATCAGTGATTAAGTATTTATTAAGCACCTATTATGTGCCAGGCACTGTGCTAAGTGCTCAGGAAACAAGATCTCACAATCTAATGGGGGAGACCAGGTATAAGCAACAATGTATAGACAAGCTATCTACAGGATCAGTATGAAGTAATCAATAAAGCAAAAGCACTAGAATTAAGAGGGATTGGGAAAGGCTTCCTAAGAAGGTGGAATTTTAGCTGGGGCTTGAAGGAAGCAAGGATGCAGAGATGTGGAAGAAATACATTCCAGCCAGGCATGGGAGATAGTCAGTGAAAATGCTCTAAGCATTTATTTACTTCTTTTGAGCAAAAGCTTCTTGACTTCAGAAACCAGAGCTATAACTCTTTTAAGTTGACTAGACCTCTGTCCCTAAACTGGGGCACGTAATTTAGAGGATGTTGCAAGTACTCCCAATCCTTCAACAAAAGGAATAAATTAATCCACCTCATTAGCAAGGGGAAATTTCACATTTCTCTCCTTCCTATATTTGATGTTCCAGCTAAATTAGACAATTTAATGCACAGTAAATCTCCCATGTCTGAAATGAACTCCCCTTTATTCTTCCCTCCAGCCCCATCTCCTTCTGGGATTATTCTTTTCCTTCAAGGCCCAGTTTAGTTAAGGAGAACCTCTTCCTTTTCTTTCTCCTCTTCCTCCTCCTCTTCCTCCCTTTTCTTTCCCTCTTTCTCCTTGTTCTCCTCCTTTGCAGCTATACCCTTTGAGTCAGCCCCTCCTCCACCCCCACTCTTGTGGCCTGGATGTGTCCAAGCTTCTATACCCACTGGATCAGTGTCTCACAGCTTTCCCTGGATGCAGAATGTGTACCCCCAACTGCTGAAATTGTCAATTCTGGTGGGAACAGGGTTTAGGTTTGGGTTGTTTGTGGGTTTTTTTGTTTTTGCTTTTTTTTAGTAAAATCCTCAGTGCCCTGCACATAATGTTTTATTTTATTTTTAATTTATGGAATAAAACAAGCATTTCCATAACATGGAATAGTAAAAAAGGATGATTGCATGTGAAACTGCAAATCTATTATGCACAATTTGTTATTCCTTTTAAATACAAATAAAGTTATAATGTAAATTTCTTTTTTTCTTCTTTTTTTTTCTTCCCCTCCCTCTTGCCCTAGAGATGGCTACCATTAGACACAAATAGGATATATATTCTATTCTTATCAGTTCTTTCTCTGGATGCAGATAGTATCTTTTTCATGTGTCCTTTATAGTTAATTTGGATATTTATAATAGTTTAGTAATGTTTAATTATTGACAGCACGTAAGGTTTAATCGGTCCTTATTGTATTATATTTCTTGAACTGAATGAAGTAATGAATGACTGGGGTCAAATAAGGAAGAAGGAGAAAGATTGAGAGGAAGCCCAGCTAAGCCCTCCAAAACTAGAATAGCAGAGCCTGAAAACAAAGAGAAACAATGGTAAGAGCAAGACAATCTTTAAAAACAATGAGCAGATCTTTTTGAAAGAAATCAATGAATAATTTGATTAAACCAATATTGCTTATTGATATTTTATAATTGGCCAGGAGTTGCCCTTCTTTCTCTTTAAGAGCCTCTCCACCCCACCCCCAAAGGCTACCCTTTCTATGCTGCTCTTACAGTGCAGTTGGCTCAAAATGCAAAGGATGACAATTTTTTTTTTCATTTTTTTTTTATTTTATTTTTTTGGTGAGGCAATTGGGGTTAAGTGACTTGCCCAGGGTCACACAGCTAGCAAGGGTCAAGTGTCTGAGGCCAGATTGAACTCAGATTTGACAACTTTTAAAACTAGAAACACTGTAGTAATGTGGAATGACCCTTAATTCCTTTGGGACAATGTTCCCTCACCAGTAAAATAAGAAGGTTAGATTATATGACCTCTGTAGCCCATTCCAGCCTTAAATCTATCACCCCTAATCCTAAAGGATCTTAAGACTAGCTGGTCCAATCTTTCATTATGGTTGATGGTTGGTTATTGTCCTCAGTGCTGGAAGAGGAGTAAAATGACATCACTATGTTGGGTTCAAGGTATAGTGTGTCCAAGTGTGGCTGATCAGACTGACACAAGCTCAGAAGGGTCTACCACAGGTAGGGCACAAATAGTCCTTACGATCTTAGAGTGGAGATGTCTCTAAATTTGCATGTTTCACATTTCTTTTAAGCTACTGGAATTGTGCTTTGCTCATAGTGAACAGTGCCTTCTTTGATTTGGGCACACCACGCTGAGTGATCCCGGCTCCCAAGTCTCACAATCAATCATTTTACAGATGAGGAAACTGAGGCCCTGAAAAATGAAGTGATATAAGTAGCAGAGTCAGGATCTGAACCCAGGTTTAGTGACTCCAAATAAAGGGCTACAAACTGTTTACCAACTCCCCACTTAGTCAGTGTTTTTGAGAGAAATGATTATTTCTCTCTTGTATTTAATAACTAATTATCGAATAAGGACCAAGGTTTTCCTCCCTTTTCTACTTTCTCATTCAGAAATCAGCCCCTGTAGGTTATTCAGGCAGACTTTGAAGTACAGGGCTGATACAGAGAGCAGGAACTCATATCTGTTCAAAAGATAAAGTTAGGTGAATTGATGGATTCCAGGTCATTGTTTCTTCAGACAGGTCTCGGGTGGCAGTGGATTCCCTCTTTGATATGGATATTGATAAGTTTCTTTGACCAAGACTGAGTGCTTAGCATCATGTACTCCAAGGCCCTCACTGGAATAAGCTCACCTTTCATTATAAAATTCATTCTCTCTTATTACTTGTTAACCACTTAGGATTTGAGAATTGTCATATTCAGGAATACCCATCCCTCCAAGGGCATATAAGCATTATGGGGGTTCTATGAGGGGTCTTTGGCATTAAAAAGGGTCACTGACCCTTTTGTTAATAACATGCTAGCATTGTTAATAAAATGATTAATTACCCAGAAACTACATCTCTCAAACTTTTTAAATGTTGCATCATAATTAACATCATTAATGTATAGTATTGTGACCTTTAGATTTCATAGTTCCTTTCTTTTTATTTTTAAATATATGAATATAAAGAAAGAATAGACTAGTCATTAAACAATAAAGGGGAAAAGTAATAACACTGCTGGGAAAAATAAAAACAGACATTTCTATAGGGTCTTACAATTTGAAAAGGTTTATTACACATTTATTAGCTTCAGATTTTCAAAACAAAGCATCACGAGTAAGGTACTAAAGATATTATCATCCTCTTTCTACAAATGTGCAAATTAAGGCTTAAAGAGTTTAAATGACTTGTTTTTGGTCTCCCATCTTTCATTTTTCCTTTTCAGTTGTTAATTGGTGTAATAAGTTCCAAAGGCAGAATTTAAACCCAGAGATTCATTCATTCTTTCTTTCTTTCCTCAATTTGCTTACCAAATACCTGTTATCTTCCTACTGCTTGCAAAGCACCCTGATAAACACTTGGGGAGATAAAAATTTAGATAAGATTCTGTTCCTGCCCTCTTTATTATTTCAGATGACTGTGATTTCTGGTGCAGGTTGCTATGGATCCATAACTTAAGGGATGGTCCTCAAGAGTTACAATAACTGAAACAGTCATTTCCCTGCACTTAATCTGGCAATAAATTTTACCAACCTATGTAGGCTTGTCCTTGGGCAACATGCATACACTGGTGGGTGAATCACTTGGTACAAGCAATGATTTTGCAGTTGTTTCATTTTATGACAAGTGATGGTCAGGCGTGTCATTCTATTGACACTATTCTGATTCAGAAGTCTGACTTTGACCAGATGACCCCAGACTGTATTGGGTTCCCTGACTTTAGTCAGTTCTTTTTCAGTTGAGCACTGGATTTTATGTTTTTTACATGTGTTTTGTTGCTCTCTTTTGTTGTATTTTTAATTCTGTAATTTTAAATAATGACTATCACTCCAAAGGATCATGCAAATTTGTAGTTCTCAAATAATGTTTCTTTTTTTTTCTTTTCTTTTTTTAAATTTTATTAATTTATTTTGATTTATCAATAGTCTCTTCCATATGCTTTTGAGTTTGAAATTTTTCTCCCCCTTCCTCCCCACCATCCTCCCCAAGACAGCGCACAATCTGATATAGGCTATACATTTACATTCCTATTAAACAAATATATTTTCACATTAGTGGTATTGTAAGTAAAAATTAAAACCAGTAGGAGGAACCATCAGAAAGAGGAAACAAAACTCAAAAGAAGAGAAAAAAAATAGCACTTCAACTCTCATAGTTCTTTCTTTGGATGTGGATAGAATTTTTCATCACGAGGCCTCTGGAGATGTCTTAGATCCTTGTATTGCTGGGAAGGGTGAAGTTTATCATTATCAGTCATCGCACAACGTGGCTGTTATTGGTTACAACGTTCTCTTGGTTCTGCTTACTTCACTCAGCATCAGACCATACAAGTCTTTCCACGTTTTTCTGAAGTCAGCCTGTTCATCATTTCTTATAGCACACTAGTATTCCATTACATTCATATACCACAACTTGCTCAGCCATTCCCCAATTGATGGGCATCCTCTCAATTTCCAAGTCTTTGCCATCACAAAAAGAGCTGCTATGAATATTTTTGTACATGTGGATCCTTTTCCCATTTGTATGATCTCTTTGGGATATAGCCCTAGGAGTGCTATTGCTGGGTCAAAGGGTATGCACATTTTCATAGCCCTTTGGGAATAGTTCCAAATTGTTCTCCAAAATGGTTGAATCATTTCACAACTCCACCAACAATGCATTAGTGTTCCAATTTTCCCACATCTTCTCCAACATTTATTATTTTCCTGTTTTGTCATGTTGGCCAATCTGATAGGTGTGATGTGGTACCTCAGAGTTGTTTTGATTTGCATTTCTCTAATCAATAATGATTTAGAGCATTTTTTCATATGACTATAGATGGCTTTAATTTCTTCATCTGAGAACTGTCTGTTCATATCCTCAAAGAATGTTTCCAAGACTGTTAGAGATGTTGTAGCAACTGTTGTGTGAGAAAGTCAAGGATTTCAAGTGTTATTTAAGCCACAATGAAATGGCATCAGTGGGGGCAGTCTATAGTTTGGTGTAGGTGTCCTGAAGCTGGAAGAATAGCAAGAAGGTCAGGTTGGTGATTTGTTTGTTTTTTTAAGGTGTTTCTATGAAATAAAAAAGGCTCATAATAGGCAAAACAATACGAACACTAAAGTACTGAAGATTGGGAAAAGGTGGTTTTTACTGATGAAAACTGTTTATGCAAGGCTATATCAATATAGGTGTCACAAGTCCAAGTAAGCCTCTAAGATCTAGACATCATCAAACTGTAAGAGTTGGCTTCAAAAATGTTAGGGTTATGCATGACTTCATATGTAAAAACGTACTGTATTTCTTGCTTACTTAATGGGTCAGGAAGGGGTGTAGTAAAGGAGAGAATTTGAACTGAAAATAAAATTTAAAAATAAGGAAAAAAGTTAAGGAAAACAAATTTTTTAATTTTCATTGGGCTTAGAAGTTTTATCTCAGATGAAGAAGTGATGATAAATATGTAACAGTGACCACTCTGGTCCCCACTGCCTGAAGGCCAGGTTTATTATATTGCAACTCTCCACAAAGATCTCTGCTAATCTTAAGGGAATTGGGGGGTCTCTAACTTCTGCCACTTGGCTCAAGCCCCCACTTATTGCATTCTCCAAATTTAGGAGCACCTTGTACCCTAGTTCCATTTGCCCACTTAACAATCGATTAGCTTTTATAAGGGAATACTTATTTCAAAGGTTTAACAATAACAAACATCCCCTCAACACACGGGAGCATATCCCCCACATATATATCACTTCAATCTCTGAGGAAGGAAGGGAATTAGGCTCATGGTTTAGCACAGTTCACATATAGTACAGTTCCACCAAGTTCCAAATCCAAAGCCTCCATGGGCTCACATTCTGATACCTGGGCTTCTCATGGTTTGGATTGGCAGTGGCATCTAGCCTGGAATCCTGCCTTCAGGCTCACCATGGCTCAGTCTCCCTCATCCAGAGATTTCATTTCTTGTGTCTTGAACTGAAAAGGACAAAAAGCAACTGACCAAGCCGCCCAAGCCTCATTCTCAGGGTGACAGAGTCTAAGAGAAGGTCTACCTTCCCCACACACAGTTTGATCCATGGAGCTCATGCTGTGGGGGTCCTTCACCTTTCTAAATAACCCAGAAAGAGAGTGAGACTATCCCAAGCTGGTTGTTTTAAAGAGATATGGAAAAAGCTGTTCCCACCCAAATGGTAGGGGCATGTAGAATGTCTTCTCCCAGAAGTAAGAATGTCTCTGGTATCTCCTACATGGATGCCTCTAACTTAGGTGATCTAGGTATGCATCAAAGCCTTGTTATACTCACAATAATAACTAACATTAATATTAATACTTCAAAGTTTGCACCATTCCTTTACATATACAATCTCATTAGATCCTCATAATAACCCTGTGAGGTAGGTACTCTTATTACCCTCACGTTAAAAATGGAGAAACTGAGGTTGAAATCTGTTAAGTGACTTGCTCATGGTGACACAGGTAGACAGGATTTGACCTAAAAGTCAAGGATTCTATCTTGTGCACCACCTAGCTTCCTCATAAATATATTTAGGAGTAGAATTGTTCTGGAAATAGAGAAATTGCCAAATGGAGACAGAATAGTACAACATAGCTTTGCCACTCGTTGCATGTCATGAAAAGTTAAGAAAATTATCCACATGATAGAGAAAGCATGTTTCAACGAACTGGGAACTTGGCCTGATTTAAATCCTATTGAAAACCTGTGAGGTAGAATAATGTCTAGACTGGAGAAAACAGCCATTTTTCAAAGGTATACTTAACATCCAACATCCTAAAAATTCATTTTCATGATGAAGAATTTAAAAATATGCATCAAATTCTGTTAATTCAACACTAAATCATGTAAAACACATGACTGTGTCAAAAGGACATAAATTTAAATGTTTTTTTAAGATGTAAAAAGTTGCAATTTTTATTATATGTCAATAAATTTAATTATTTTAATTTACCCCACATGATTCAAATGCAACTTTTTTCTATCCCTGGTGCAGTCTTCAAAGTCTGTCCAATTTTTTAAAAGCTTAAGATTGGTGAGCGTAGTCTTTGACAGCTCATTGTCCCACTCACAACATGATAAGGCAACAGGTGAAAGGTTTTTAATGGAAATGACCCTGAGTTTTTTTAAAGTTATGCCCTTTTACCACCCTTTGCCCTTTTTTCCAGAGTAAAATTGGTGGTTACTATACTTAAATATCCCAGGTATGTCAAGGTAAAGTTACCCAAAATGTGGTGAAGATAAGATGCTGTTATTCCTCTATTAAAGAAATTCTAAAAAATCTCTCTAAAACTAACCTTTTTGCATTAAAAATGTAATGCCCAGGGGACTAGTCTGTAAGCCAAAGAAAAGTTAAGGAAAAAGGCAAAAATAGTCCCTTCTCTCAAGGAGCTCATGTCTAGTGGAGGAAACACATGCCAATAGCTAGGTATAAGCAAGATTTCCTTTTTTTTTTTTGCCCAAATACTTTCATTTCCTAATCCAAAAGCAGACTCAGACTGGATCATAACATGAGGCTGAGAAATGAAGTGGAAAGGGGCATTCAAATGTCATTATTATAGGTGATGTTCCTGTATCTCATCTTTGCCATCTATTGTTTCTTCTGATGTAGTTCATACTTTAGAGCTAAAAGGAACCCTAGTAAGAATCTCCCGTCACAAATATGGAAGGTGAATATGAGGGAAAAATAAGTGTAGACCAGTATAAATAATGGAAATTGATAAACAAGTAATGTTTGAGTAGTTTGAATTATTATACTTGTGCCTGATTCTCTAGCAAAATTCTTACAATTGACTTTAATGTATTAGGAGGTGGGGGAGGGCAAGGAAATAAGCATTTATGTAGCATCTGCTTTTACAAATATATTATTTGATCTTCACAACCACCCTTTTAAGGTAGGTGCTATTATTATCCCCACTTTACAGTTGAGGAAACTGAGGCACACAAATGTAAAAGGCTTGTATCCTGCCACATGTTAAGGTTAAGAAAATTATCCAAGAAATGGAGATAAGCATACTTCAATGTCCTGGAGACTTGGCCTGATTAAAACCGATGAGCTAAAATCATGAGTAGATTTAGGGAAATGGCCAAGGTTAAGTACATTGCCCAGAGTCACACAGTCTGAAACTAGATTTGAAGGCAGGTCTTCCTGACTCTAGGCCCAATCCTATCCACTGATTCAACTGGAAATAGATACCTATCCCTGTGTTTTGTCTTCCTAATCTTATGTCCCCGAGATGCCTATAGTATGGGCTGTCTAGACACCAAAGGGTCTAGGACATAAAAAAGGTTAAGAATCTCAGGGCTTCAAAGGGCTTATAAAACTGTGCATGCCCTTTGATCCAGCAATACCACTTCTAGGTCTGTATCTCAAAGAGATCATAAAATGAAAAAAGGAGCCATGTGTACAAAAATATTTATACCAGCTCTTTCTGTAGTAGCAAAGAATTGGAAATTGAAGGGATGTCCATCAATTGCGGAAGGGCTGAACAAGTTATAACATTGCATAGAGGGCTACTGGAACAGTCAATTTCCAATTATCCCATTACTGCCCCATGATAACTGATATTTGATGGGATACAGAATGCAGCTGCTTTCCTCGGGCAATAAGCACTCAGTAACAACTTAGAACAAATGATGTCATTTTTCATCTTTGAATTCCTGGCACCAAGTGAGGTTGGTTGTATGTAGCAGACACTTTATGACTACACAATTGAACTGAGTCTAGCTTTCCTGAACCAGAATCAAAGCCTTTGCAGCTCGGCTCCCTGACTGGGAAACACTTCATTCACCTACAGAGATACTTGACTTAGTCTAAATCTCCATCCTCCATCATTTGCGTGATTTGTTAGGTTCTCCAGGCCTGCTGTAAGGAGATTGCTCAAGAGCAGTTTCCAGTTTCACATTGCAGCAGGCACTTTTCCAAGTTCTTTCCTCTAAAAATCTGTAGGCAGCCTGCTTGCTGAGAGACATTTCACTGGACTTTTGCTTATTTTTAAATGGCTGCAACTTGGCTCCCTTTATGTGAGAAGCAGAAAGGGAAGTCCAGAAGCTTCTTGTAAAAATACCAAGTACTCAGAATGTTTTACTTTGGAGAGGCTGGTATGCATAGCAGAGTTTGGGCTATGGGATTCAACAAAGCAGGCGTTTAAGTAGGGGTACCTGGCTCAACTTAAGATGGATAGGAGGAGGAGAGATCAAGCCCTGAGATTCTTTTTTTCTTTGTTTGGCTATTGCTGTTTTTTTTAAATTGATTTATTTATTTTTAGTTTTCAACATTCACTCCCTTAAGATTTTGTTTTAAATTTTCTTCCCCTTCCTTTCTTCCCCCCTCCCCAAGATAGTGTGTTCTACTTATACATTCATATTAAACACATTTTCACATTAGTCATGATGTAAAGAAGAATTAGAACTAATGGGATGAGCCATGGGAAAGAAGAAACAAAACAAAACAACAAAAGAAAAGGAGAGCAAATACTATGCTTCCATCTGCATTCAGACTCCAAAAGTTCTTTCTCTGGATGTGTATAGTGTTTTCCATTATGAATCTTTTGGAGTTGTCTTAGATCCTTGCATTGCTAAGAAGAACTAAGTCTATTAAAGTCACTCATCACACAATGTGGCTGTTACTGTGTACAATGTTCTCCAGGTTCTGCTCACTTCACTCAGCATCAATCCATACAAGTCTTTCCAGGATTTTCTGAAGTCTACCTACTCATCATTTCTTATAACACAAGAGTATTCCATTACATTCATATACCACAACTTGTTCAGCCATTCCCCAGTTGATGGACATCCCTTCAATTTCTAATTCTGTGCTACCACAAAAGGAACTGCTATAAATATTTTCGTACATGTGGGCTTTTCCCATTTTTATGATCTCTTTGTGTTACAGACCTCTAAGAGGTATTACTGGATCAAAGGGCATGCACAGTTTTATGGCCCTTTGCAGCCCTGAGATTCTTAACCTTTTTTATATCCTAGATACCCTTTGGAAGTCTGGTGAAGCCTATACTCCTTTCTCAGAATAATTTTTGTAAATATATAAAATAAAATATGTCAAATTACAAATGATCCCAATTCCACTGAAATATGTTTACAAAATTAAAAAAAAAATAAACAAGTCAATGGGCCCTAGCTTAAGAACCCCTGATTTTCTAGACAAGGGGTAGCAAAAGAGCATCAACATATGGCATCATTCTGTGGGTACCACCACACTCAAAGCTGTGGCCAATAGTGATAAAACTGATAGTTCAGAGAAAGTCACCTTAAATGCTTCCAAAGTGTAAAATTCTCTATGATTATGCAAGAGAGAGAGACAGAGACAGAGACAGAGACAGAGACAGAGACAGAGAGGAAGGAAGGAAGGAAGGAAAGAAGGAAGGAAGGAAGGAAGGGAGAAAGGAAGGAAAGGAGGGAGGAAGGGAAGGAGAGAAGGGAGAGGGGGGAGAAAGAGGAAAGGATAGAATAAAAGGAAAGAGAAAGAAGAAAAGAAAGAGAAACAAAGAAAAAGAGAGAAAGGGAAAAAGAAAGAAAAAAAGAAAGACTTTCTGTCATAGTAAAAACTGTCCTCTCTTTCTTCATTTGAGGCCACTTCAGCTTTCTGCCAAATCTCTAGCTGAAATATGCTTAATCTCCTTGTTGAAAACTTAAGGACACAAGGTTTTGTTGGCCACAACACTGACTTTCCTCTCAATCCTTCTTTGTTTCCCAGTCCTCTGACTCATTCTCTAAGGGGACAATTCATACTCATCCTAGAAAGCTTTTTTTTTACATTTAATATCCTGCTGGACAGCCTTTATTGGTCTCATTCTTTCCCATTTCCCGCTCCCCTTTGCCTTAGAAGGAGTGTTAATGAACCCCCAATTTTTTCACTCTAGCATGGATCGCCATTGATACTGTGGAAATATATATTGATTGTTCTATCCTGACCTGTAAGGGGAACTTTCTCTGAAAATGTAAATTCTATTTCCTTCCCTATTTATTTTTCCCAGGTGTGTGCACATTTTAAGTCTATTCTCTCCTCTTTTCCTCCCCACCCACCCCCAATATTTAAGACTTGGAGAGAAGTTTATCTCTTCTAGACTATTTTGTGGATAGCAAAAACAACCGACCTTTATTTGTATGAAGAATCCTTCCTTCCTAGCATCAATTAATACCTGACTGTGATCTAAGGCTTGGCTCTTCCCTTGCCCAGAAGAGCTATATCACTCTACCTTCTTTTCCTATGTAGGATTCAGACTTTTCTACCTCTTTTCTTGCTCACTCTTACTACTTATCTGCCTCCAACTAACTGTATGTTTTCTCTGCAATAATGGGCTCTGTGTGTGAATGTTAAGATGTGTTGGAATTCAGCTTCCCTTGCAAAGGAATTAGTTATCAAGTCAAGAAGCACTTATTAAGTGCTTACCATGTGCCATATGTTGTACTGAATGCTAGGGATTCAAAGAAAAACAAAACAAAACAAAAATAGTCTCTGCTTTCATGGAGCTCACATTCTAATATGGGGCAGACAACATGTAAATGACTAGATAAACACAAGATATAGACAGAGCAAGTGGAAGATAACCTTAGAGGAGAAGGCACTGCTAGCAACTGGAATACCTAGAAAAGCCTCTTGTAGAATATGAGTTTAAGCTGCATTTTGAAGCAACCAGAACAATTAAGAAGTGGAGTGAGGAGAAAGAACATTGGATGAAAGCCAGGGCAGAGGCCCAGGTGGGATGTCACCGATGAGGAATTGCTAATAGGGCAGTGTAGCTAGATCACAGCGTGCACATGTGGAGGGGAATAAAGTGTAAGACTGGAAAGGAAGGCAAAGTCTAGGTTGCAAAGAGTTTTAAATGCCAGATATATTTGATCCAGTAGTACATGGTCTCCAATTTTTTCCCATGAGTCATGAGGCAGGGTCTTTACTTGAGAGGGTGTAGAGGGATGGTATGGGGGCCTTGAGGACAGACAAGAAGGTTTGGAACAGCTAGTTTGGAAAATGAAATTACAGCTAATTGACTGGAGAGGAGTAGGATTACTTTGTTTCAGGGAGGATGCAGCAAAGTGGTAATGGACCCAATCAGGAAGGTTTCTTGGTTTCCTCCAGCTCCATTCATTCAGCATCAGGTAAACAGGAGGAAAGCAGGTAGGTGGTAATAGTTGGGTTTTGGCAAAACATGATCAGCAATAGGACAAGAAGACAAGGGATTAAAGATTAGAGGATATCCTTACATGTTTCTCAAGTTTCCCCAAAATTAATCCAAGTATATTTCAATTCTGTTTTTAAGGGGAAAAGATGTGTATGTTTGTGTGTCTATGTCTGTGTCAATGTGTGTGTGTGTGTGCGTGTGCGTGTGTGTGTGTGTGTGTGTGCGTGTGCATGTGTGTGTGTGTGTGTGTGTGTGTGTGTGTGTGTGTGTATGTGTGTGTCTGTTGTCTGTGTGTGTTGCTAGGTATGGTCTGTTGAGATGCACTAGAGGGAACTTGGTGGTGGAGTGGATAGAGCCTTGGAACCAGAGTCACGAAGACTTGAGTTAAAATTCAGCCTCAGTTACTTTACTAGCTATACGACCTTGGGCAAATCACTTAACCTCTGTTAGCCTCAGTTTCTGTAACAGTAAAACAAAGATGATAATAATAGCTCCTACCTCTCAGGGTACTTGGGAGGATTAAATGACATAATACTTGTAAAGCACTCAGCACAGTGCCTGACATATAATAAATGGTAGATAAAAAGATAGCTAAATAAGATATACATTGATGTAGATATAGATATATGTTTATTCCCTGTCTCCCCTAGAGGCAGTAGATAGGGCACTGGGCTTGGGGTAAGCAAACTTCTATGCTCAAATCTTGACTCCAACCCTTATGAGCTAAGTCATCATAGACAAGTCACTTAATTTCTCTAAGCCTCAGTTTTCTCATCTGTAAAATTAGGATAATATTTGCACTAACTAGCTCATAGGCAATTGACTTATCAAAGACCTTGAGGTAAGAAAAGTACAACTTAAATGTGAGTTGTTATTAGTATTAACCAAAATGTCAAAGGAAAGGACAGGATCTAGGAAAAGACACCCACAAAGGGAGATACCCACTGCAACATTAGCTCAAGATTTTAAGGCAGGTGCAAAAGTATCTATGCTACAAGCCTCTCAAAAGAGAAACAATAAAATGTGGGAGGATGTTGATACTTGGTGTGTGATTCTCTACCCCAAAAAGTCTCTGAACAATTCATATCCCCTTTTCTGATGCGTTGGGTCTACTTTTGGCCTGGATTCATCAGCACTGGGGCAATCTAGTCCTGGACCAGCTTCTGGATAACAATACAATCTCCTCCTTCCTGCTCAGGCTGCTTCTTGTGCCAGAATGATTCATCAACTTTACAACTAACTTTTGGGTAATAAAAAAATAATCACAGCATTTCAGATAGAAAGCACATTAGGAATCATCTATCTAGGCAATCTACATGGTCCAACTATGTGCCAAACACTAGGTTAGGAACATATATACAAAAATAAAACAGTAAATTGTGTTCTGTTGAAGGATACATGTTCTCAGATATCTGTATAATACTTGGAATTCATCAGAAGAAAAGTAGAAATCACCCAACAGGGCCGTAAGTATAAGGATTCTTTCACAGTTACAAGGTGACATTCTTATAATGAGTGTTAACATTAGCAAGTGCCATTGATTTCTGGGCAGAGAATGGGCACTTCTGGGAGTCCTCAAATGGTTTCTGGCCATATCTGCAGTTGTACTCAAAAACATGTCTACAGTTGCAGGCACCACCGTAGACACAATCAGAGTAGAGATCTTTTTTTTTTCCAACAGAGAGAATGCCTTCTATAGGGGACATAAATCAGAGAAAATTTTCATTGTATAGAATCATTTGTTATAGAGAATTTTATTTTAATTGTCTTTTTTATCCTGATAGTTCCTTTTTAATGAGACTATCTTCCCTTTTCTCCACTTACACAAGTCAAAGGATCATAAATTTAGTGCTTAGAAAGGACCCTGGCTGGAAATCCAACCCCTTCATTTACAGGTGAGGAAACTAAGGCCCAGAACACTGAAGTGATTTGTCCAAGATCCCAGAGGTAATAGGCAGCAGAGCTAGGGAATGCATCAAATCACAGAAACAACTGCAAACTCTGAGAGTCATTAGGGACCACAGCAGTCATCCAGATCAACTCATACACAAAAGGAATCCCCCCCCCAACAACATACCTAAGAAGTGGCTCACCAGCCTGTCCTTAAAGACCTGTAAGGAGGAGAAATCCATCACCTCTCCAAGATGTCCATTCCACCTTTGCCCAGCCTGAATTCTTAGGAAACTTGTATCCTTTGTTCTTGGTTCTACTCTCTGGGGCCAAACAACAGCCCTTCATATTCTTGACAACAGCCCCCCTCTACCTCTGGCCTTGAGTCTTCTCTAAATATCCACAGTCCCTTCAACCAGTCTTCAAAGTGATCATCTTGGTTGACCTCCTTTGGATACTCCTCAGCTTATCTATGTCCCCAAACTATGGCACCCAGAGCTGAACCAGCACTCTGGTTGAGGTCTGATAAGGGCAGAGTGCTGTAGAAGTATCTCCTCCCCATGCCTGGAAGCTCTGCTTTTTTTTTAAAAAAACAGTCTAATTTCACATCGTGTATCTTTTTTGCTATGACATAACACACCTGACTCGCACTGACCTCCCAGTCCACTAAATGAAAGAATGAGGATCCAGAAAGATCTTGGTGAGGTAAATTACTAGGAAATACTTTTTAGTTATGAGCTGGACTCAATGGCTGTTCAGAAATCCTTCCAACTCTAAAATCCTGGGATTCTGTGTCATCATTAATGTTCTTGTCACACAAATGTCTCCATCAACGTAGTTCATTCATCCCCATCCATCTCCATCCTAGCCTTCCCAAATTCAATTAGAGCTCTGTCTGCCCTTTCTATAAGACCCTTTAGAATCCCTTTTCTATCCATAACTGACTTCCCTTCATCTTAAACTTCTTCCTCTTGTGTTCCTTCTGTCTTCAGTCACTTACAGAGACCTGGCTCTTCCATAGAAGACACATTTTTGAACTAGATGTCTCATATGTATCTCAAATTGAATATGCCTAAAAAAGAAATCATCATTTTTCCCCCCAAGATCCATCCATCTTTCAAATTTCCCTATTCCTCTCCAACCCTTTCCTCTACTTCATTTCTGGTTAGTTATCAGACTTGTCATTTCAGCCTTCACGTCTCTCTTGCATCTTTACTCTTCTCTCTACATCAGCATAGTTCAGGTTCTCAAGAAAGGGACCATGTTGCAGTGTTTCTGAGTTCCAATAATAACTCAGATATTTTATTAAATGTGTGACCATGGGCAAATTTTGGCATCAGTCCCTCATCAGTAAAATGAAAGGGTTAACAAAGGAGGACATTGGGGCAGCTAGGTGGCATAGTGGATAGAGCACTGGCCCTGAAGTCAGGAGAACCTGACTTCAAATCTGGGCTCAGACGAGTGATTCTCACTAACTGTGTGACCCTGAGCAAGTCACTTAACTTCCAATTGCTTTACCAAAAGGAGAAGAAGAAGAAGAAGAAGAAGAAGAAGAAGAAGAAGAAGAAGAAGAAGAAGAAGAAGAAGAAGAAGAAGAAGTAGTGAGGACCTCAACGATCCCTTCTCACTCTACATCTATGATCCTATGATCCCAGGACCTTATCCTGAATTACTGCCATAGCCCCCAACCAGTCTCCTTGCTTCGTGTATGTCCTCTCTAATCTATCCTTCACAGGCAACCAAAGTGATATTCCTAAAGCATAAGTCTGGCTGTGGTACTCCCCCTCTTAGTAAACCCTATCAGCACCTTACCAACTCTGGGATTCAAACACCTCCTTTTGCTCTTTAAAGTCCTTCATAATCGGGCTGCAACTCAATTTTCCACATGTGTTATACATTGCTCCCCTTCATGTATCAACCCAACAGGACTTCTTGCCTATTGCAAACACAATGTATTCCATTTCCTATCTGAGGCCTTTCAATCTAGCCTCAGACTTTACTAACTTTGTGACTCTAGGTAAGTTACTTAACTCTGTTTGTCTCAGTTTCCTCATCTGTGAATTGGGAATAAAGTAGCACCTACTCACCAGGATTATTGTGAGGATCAAATGAGATATTTGTAAAGAGCTTTGCAAGCCTTAAAGCACTATATAAATGCTATTATTATTATTATTATTATTATTATTATTATTATCATTATTTATTCCTCATGTCTGGATTGGGCATCCTCTTCACTTCCATTTCTTACAATATCTAATTTCTTTTTAAATTCATTTCAAAAGCCACCTCATAGATGAGGCCTTTCCTAATCATTCAAGCTCCTGGTACCTTCTCCATTCCCTACCTCACTCCTACCAAATTACTTTTTTGTTCATTTCTATGTAAACTTGTTTCCATATGCTTTTTAAAGGTGCATTTTTTTCTACAGAACATGGGCTTCTAGAGGGTGGGCCCTGCTTCATGTGCCTTTTATATTTCCATGGTCTAGTGAAGTTTAGTGGTTCAGTGGACGGATTGCTGGGCCTGGAGTCAAGAAGACCTGAAATAAATCAGTCCTTAGACACTTTCCAGCTGTGTGACCTCAGGCAAGCCCCTTAACCTGTTTGCCTTAATCCACTAGAGAAAGAAATGGCAACCCACTCCAGTATCTTTGCTAAGAAAACTCTATACGGGTCACAGAGTTGTACGTGACTGAACATCAATGCAACAAAGCATGATATTTGTCACGTAGTAGGTGTTTAGTCCATTCTTACAGTCTTATTAAATTAGTTCACTGAGATGAGTTGGCACTGACTCTCTTGTACGCATCTTTGGCATGAAAAATAATCGAAGTGAGAACTACACACACCACATCAATAGCAGGAGTGTGAAGCACAACACTGGAGTAAGATTTCACGTGTTACCATTGCCCTTCCTGGTATGGGCCAGGATGGGTGTATAATGCCTGCACCACACAAAGGCCATGGCTAAGAGGAAATCCTTATGGATTTCCACCTCTTGTCTCACCCAGGAGATGTGCATGTGAATTGAACTAGCTTTGTCTGATCAGCCACACTGCCTAGGAGGGTTGGCACCAAAGAAACTATGATGTAGAAATAATATAGGGAAGGACTGATCTTCACCCCAAGAGAAGGCAGGTAAAAATCTCGGGCTACAGAGTCAGAGGATTAGCTCCATCTGTTACCACCCAAAAGTCGAGTTACAAGTGGTTAGTGGTTAAACAATAACATCAACTTCTAGTGGTTGCTATTTTTAGCTGTGCTAAATGGCCAGGAAGAACCTGAGGGGGAGGGAGCCAGGGCAGGGCAGTAGAAGCCAATTTCCTGGCTCAGAAACACTATGGGCCTGGGATAGCTTCCTGTTTGCTGAGTTTTGGGGGGCAGCAGCCACTGATCACAGAGGAGAGACGCGTAGGAGTAGGCAAGGGATGTCATTCTTTCGATGTTTCAAGGTTTTGGCACTCACAGACAATAGGAAAGAAATTCCCTCCATTGTCTGACCTCATCACTCACAAAAGTCATTTGCTTTGGGGGAGGGGAGAATTCAGAAAGGGGGAAGGAAGGAAGGCAGAATGTGGAGAAAATAAGCTTTGGTAGAACAGGATGTACTTGAAATTCTCCCCATCTATTATCCGCCCAAAACCCAGCATCTCCAGAGCACTAGGAGGCCACAAGGCCTTCGTGCATAGTTTTGTTATTTTAATCTTGTATAAAACAGTTCTAGTAATGTATTAAAAATAAAACTAAATGAAATGCCTTTTTGGCCTGTGGGAAAGGGCCTTTCTGCATTTTTTATTGTCTTGGCAGAACATGGTGTGGTTTCATGGTGCAAGGCC
This sequence comes from Phascolarctos cinereus, assembly GCF_003287225.1. Lineage (NCBI taxonomy): Eukaryota > Metazoa > Chordata > Mammalia > Diprotodontia > Phascolarctidae > Phascolarctos > Phascolarctos cinereus. Next base: position 188,719,818 of record NW_027555514.1, read on the forward strand.
GAGCAGCCAAGAAAATAACATAGGCAAATGGCCACTACTGGTGAGACTTAGGTTCTGAAAACGTTGTGTACCAATCTAGACCAAGGTGATTTTAAAAGAACAGGCCCAAGGGGCTCAAGCCATCCTTGTCATCCCTGGTATCAAAGGTACTTTGAAAGACCAAAGCACTTCTAAAGGGCTCTCCCAACCTTTGTTTAGATTGCCCATTATTGAGATGATTCGATTCAATAGTTCTATGGTCAAATCACCCCAATACAAAATAACTCAAGGAGACAGACTAGGAATTACCTAGTCTTGGTCCAGGTACCAAAAGGTGTGACCTTCCTCCACTCCTCAAAGCTGCATCAACCTTGATCTGAATCGATTGGTGTCAGTTTGATTCTTCCTTATCCTCTGCCTCCCTGCATTCAATCTAATTCAACAAATACTAATTAGAAACCTACTATGAGTTTAGACACTGAGGAAGATAAAGACAGAATTCCTGTCTTAAGGCAACTTACAGTCTTGTCAGAGGTTATAAGAGGCTATCTTTCGACCAAGCAACCCCTTCTCATTCTCCTTCAAGGATAAGAACCTAAAGGCAATCTCAATCGCACCTATGATTCAGAAAAGTTGTACTAGACAGACTCTGAGCTCACATATTTATCCTGTGGGGGAGGGGTGGGAGTTACTAGGAACCAAACCACAAGTCCTGACCAAGATAAACCCTCAAGAACACTCCCCCAAATACCAGGATGACCACATGAGGGAAGGCGGCCCAGAGGCAATGCTCTTGCTACCCTCTGCCTCTCTACTCCCTCCTACTTACTGTTCTCATACTGAAATATAAATTCACTATAATCAATGACTTTCCATTCACATTCTAGAATATTCAGCATCCAGGGTAGCTTTCATCCACCCCTTTACCCTAAGTATGAGCAATCGGCTCACTTCTTGATCTGCAGGGGAGTTACAATCCCTTCTGCCCTATTCCAGCTGCTTTTGTAACAGTAAGAAGGGGAATGGGGTTGGGTTAATGGCGAAGATCTTTTGCACAAATGGCAGACAGCACCTAAGTCTATATCCTCCCGGCTCTGTGGTGCCTAAGTCTCCTGACAGGGAGATGATACATGATAAGTGTATCAGAAAGTATACAACAAAATTCTCTAGTAAGTCAGAGGGAGAAGATTATAATCAAAACTAGGATCAGAGAAGACTTCCTGGAGGAGGTGGCACATAAGTTGGGCTTTAAAGGATAGATAAGAATTCAATCAATAAGCATAAAGGGGGAGGACTGCTGGTAGAGACTTCTGGCTCATCTCCCTTCCTGCAGGGTCTATCAGAATCACAATATTTCAGAGCTAAAAGGGATGTCATGTGCAATTTAGCCCATAACAAATCAGGAATTATGTTCCCAATATTGCCAACAAATTGCTGATCATCTTTAAGATGTCCAGGGAGGGAGAACTCACTACCACTCAAGGAACCCATTCAACTTTTGGACAAGTCAAAATTTGAGGACAATTTTCCTTATATTAAACTACAGTCTTTCCCCCTGAGTTTTCCCTTAGTTTTGCTCTTGAGGACCATGCAGAGAAAGTTTAATACTCTTTTACATGATAACCTTTCAAATACTTGAAGATAATTATCATTTTGCCCTGAATGTCCTCTTCTCCAGGATAAACATCCCAGTTCCTTCCTCTGATCCTCATGTATTATGATTCTTCCCCCCCCCATTACCACTCAGAATTGCTAGAAAATAATTGTTTAAAGATCATTTATGTTATGTCACTTTCCTTTTCAAGAACATACAATGGCTTCCTATTTGCCTGTATTATTCTCACCTTATCTGTAGTTAAAATGTCTCCTTTGTTCTAACTTCTAAAAAAAGTTTATCTTCTTCTGCAAAGACCTTGCCCATTTCCACCTCTGATACCTTATACAAACCATTCCTTGAATCTGAAATATCCTCCTCTCTCTTTTCTGCCAATACATGCTCGTCTCTCCTTCCAAACCCAACAACATAGTTTAACTAAGAGAATTCTGGGGATCTGAGCTTTTTCTCATTTTGTCTCTACTAATTACATATTGGGAGAGATCCAAACGGTAAACTTTCTCAGTTTTCACTTTTCTTTCCATAATCGGGGGGGGGGGGGGGGCAGTGAGTTATTTCCCATGAAATCCTTGAAAGACGTCATAGCTCAGTTGTTTTGTTTACTTCCAGTAAAAGAAATAAAGATCGACCTACATCTTACGCCAAATTCTCCAGTGAATTGCAGTTACATGGAAGACAAACTTTTTAAGCTTTTTTTTAATGGAAAATAGAATGATGTATATATCTCAATTGTGGGAGAAGTTTTTTTCCCCAATTTAACGAATGTTAGGGATAAGATAGGGATACTTGAATGCATTAAAAATTAAAATTGTATGACAAAAACCATATAATTGCAAGAATGAAGAAAATGAATTTGAAAAAATGTTTATGGAAAATATGACAGATAACTTGACATCTGAAAGTACATAAAGAACTAGTAAAATAGCAGTGGTAATCCTCACTCCATAAGGAACAAATGGTCAAAGGATAAAAAAAGACTATTTTTAAAAGGAAAAATAGAGATAGTTAACAACCATTTTAAAATACTTACTCTTCTCCCCCAGGGCAAGCTTTGGACTTGGACATTGGCTATTGGTGTTCTACCTTCACCATATCTCTCATGTTGGTCTTATTCTCTACATTCACATAGGCACTACTTTGGTTAAGGCCTTTGTCATCCATAGACTGTACTATTACAGTCATCTTTTGATCAGTCTTCATTCTTTCAGTCTTTCCCTTCTCCAGTCTACTTTCCACACTAGTATCAAATTAATTTTTCTAAGACACAGGTCTAATGATGTCACTTCTCTGCTCAAAAGAAAATTTCAGTGACTGCCTATTCCATTTAGCTTGGCCTTCTATGATATCACTCCTGTCTACCTATCCAGATTCATTTCATGTTAGCTCCCTTCACACATTCTAAATTGGCTAAATTGGCCTATTAGCCATTTCCTGAACTCAATCTGATATGTTCTATCTTTATCCCTTTCCACAGCCTATCTGTATACTCAGGCTTATATAAGCATAGCGAGATTGATTTATTCAACCTCATTCACTTAAAATAAGTGGCCCAATCTATCAATCTCATTCATAGCTCTTAGATTAAATATACAACAATAAATATTATTAAATTAAATACTTCAACAAGCCATGTTGAAGTGAAATTATTCCAGACAGGAAGTCTGTTCCAACTGGTTGAGGGATTTTGTCATGCCTTCTGAGTACTGTGAAAAAGCATCAAGTCAGCTGGAATTGGAGAATTCCAAAACTGATGAGCAGAAGAGAGCATTCTAGCATATCCCTAAGAAACAATGGTAGACTTGGGGAAGTAACAGAGACTAGGGAAATCAAGGAAAGGTATTGACTCTACCAGTATCTTTGAGCAGACGGACTGGGCAAAGAGAAGTCCCAAGAAAAAGTCTGCTCTTTCTCTAATTTCTACTCCCAGTGCCTATTTATTCGCAGGCACTATAATGTTATCCAAATGTTTCCAGTAAACTGAATTTTGCCTCAATTACAAAAAGCCTGGGGTTAACTAAAGAAGCTATAAATGTAAATTTAGTTAGAAAGCACAAACTCTACTTAAATGTTGAGAATTTTCCTAACTGGGAGATCAGAGCAATTGTGATAGAAAGCATTACTTTTTAATCTTAAAAAAAAAAACACCTCCCTAAAATGAAAGTAGAGGGAACCTCATGGAGAGGGTTAAAATGAGCTAGTTATTATAATGAGGTATTCCACCTAGAACATACTCTTCTTCTCTACCCTTTAGAACCACTCCTTCTCTCAAGGATAAGCATTGGTATCACCTTTTGCAGGAAACCTTTCCTGATCCCCACTCCAACTGTTAGTGTTCCTTCTTTCTGAAATTAGTTGCATGTGATTATCTGTAGAGGCACTTTATTAACCATGTAAAATGTAAGTACTTTGAGGGCAAGGACTATTTTGTTTTTATCTTTCAAGCATTTAGCATAATGTTTTGCATGTAGCAGGTGTTTGATAAATGTTTGTTGAACTGAACAAAATTGAATTAAGCTAAATTAGATTAAAATGGGGAGGTGGGATGAGGGAAGTTTAAGGAAGGCTAAGAACTATAAAAGAATCTTCCAACATGCTTATACTTATAAGGGTTACAGAACCCTTCTAGTCCCACAATCACATTGAAGAATCAAACCAACCAACCAAAATAAAGTTGAACAAGCATGGAGCAAAATGTTTCCTGTGTAATTCTTGCCCTCTATTTAGAACTAAAATAATCCTTTTAAGTAGGACAGTAATTTCCAACTGTTGCAACTTGTATTGCTATTTTTTGCAGTGTGAAATTATAAAGTATTTTCAGCAATCCCAAGTCATTTACTGTTGAAAAGTGCCATCAGAATCTCAATGTCTGTGAATGACCAAGCACCATGATCACAGAGGAATAGACTGCAGGTGATTCAAGAGGTATCAGAAAGATACATGTGAGTACATATAGGATACAGCACATTTTTTCAAAGATGTCCATCACTGAACACATGGTATAAGAGACTTTATCAAGGGCATGTGTGACCAAAGATAGAGATGGACCAGTCACATCAAGAGTCACCAGAGTATTACACTGGTATCTCCTGTCATATCCATATTAAAAAAAAAAAACCTAGAAGAAGGTCTCAAGTGTGTTGAGTGGATCCTCTATAGAAAGACATGGTCAAGACTTGCAAATTATGAAATAGCAGATCATATATGCCATCTGCCCTGGTGGAGAGAGTACACATGCCCATAAGTTTATCCATCCACTGAAACCAAGAGTCAAAACCCAAGTTGAAACCAAGAAAGTAAAGTTGAAGTTGTTTGATTTCTTAACGCAACCCAAAAGTTCTAATTTTTTTAAATTAAGGATAGGATGAGTAATATACCTGTTATGTCATCAGCATAGGGAAATCCTGGGTGAGGAGATTCCTTCTACCAGTACTAAGTGAATTTTGATTTGAGAATTTTTCAAGAATTTCATTACATCCAATGAGGTCACTGGACCCACTTTGGTGGATCAAAACCCAGAACTGAAAGTCACTGGAACAGGGAAGCACTAGCTCAGCTCTCAGAAAAAAATTAATAGGTGGACAAAACCTCTAATAACTTTTTTT